>NW_026262745.1:39635232-40933732 GCF_021869535.1 Mytilus californianus
ATTTCTAACACAGTTTAACAAATAATTTCTTTAAAATGTACAATTGTTGTTTAGAAATAATTTTTGATTAGTATCGTCACCGGCATTGTTTTATTATTGATTTTCTCGACTTGTTCATAAGAAGAGTGAAGTTCTATTGTCTTCGTTCACTAGATTTCCCACTGCTGTGGAAAAGTTAATTAAGAAATATTTGTGAATTAAAAAATGCACTTTGTAAGTTTACAATAAGTCAGTTTTCGATATATCTATACCCCCGCTTCGAAAGGGGTTATACTGATTAACGTCAATCCGTTCTTCCGTCCATGTTTCGTCGGTCCTTCCGTCCGTCCCATGAAATGTTTGTCACACTTTTCTCCTAAGGAATAGGAAATCAGAGCATCCAGAAATTTGGTAGTAAGCTTCCTTTGAGATAACTTTACCATGTGAAGTCTTTTACATTCTTCTCTAACAGCTTCTCGCTACCGAATGTTTTGAGTTCTAATGTATTCTTACACATAATGGCCATGTATGATATTTAGTCACCTTTTTCTCAGTAACTACTAACAATAGCTTCCTAATATTTGGTATCCAGCTTCATGTGTGCATGCACGCTATATACCGCATAATGCGTTTTCACATTCATTACCCATAAACTTACTGTTTACCGAATACCTATATTTCTCCAGGTCACAGTGGCTTCCAAAAAGACTTAATGTTTTGTCAATGACATTGTTTATAATTATGTTACTTTGTTTAAATGTGAATGCATGTTTTTGTTTCAATGTACTTTAATCACCCTAATCATTCTAATCATTTATTGTGTTTTATTTTGTAATTCATGTGATTGTATAGCTCAAATTTTGGGCACCATAATTGGTTAATAAAATATCTTGTATCTTGTATCTTGCAAAGCGGGGCTATCATTTGTGAGCAATAGCTCACAGTTGAACTTTAGCTTGGTTCCGTTACTTTAATTTATTGTTATTTTTATTAATTATTTATTGTAGCATTTATATTTTAAATGTTTACTTTGTTTTAAATAAGGTGGATAATACATGTTACAGTCCTCGTCGTGGTCATAGCAGTCAAACATGCTGATTAAGATGTCGGAGTGCAGGGTTCACTAAGGTGGGGTGCTTAAAATATGAACTGTAGTCGAGAATAATATTTATTAAATAATAAAGCAGTGGCGTAGGAGTAGACTGCAAAGAAGGGAAAAACATTTGAAAGTTACAAACAAAAGAAACCATAGTTGTCTAGTAGTGAGTCAGTGTTCGTCATTCATTTTCATCCGTAAAAGGGACACACAAATTATATTGACCAATGCAACTGAAGCAATAAGGTTCCTTACATCATAACAACTTTGCGGAGGACATCAAGTGGTGGTGATTTAAAACAAACTACAAATATCATTTATTAACAGTAAACATCAATAGTAGTTCCCCTCGTGATTAACATGATTAATGCATATCAGCAAGGATCTTAGTCATTTCCACTCTGCAAGATTCAGAAAGAGATGGAGCTTTAGAACTTACTTATGTTCAATTGATAAAAAATGGGATGAATTCAAAAGATGTATTTGTGACAGAATTTCTTTACTTCTGAAAAGATATGCACATGCTGAAATTTTCATCCTCATTTTTCATTGACCCATCAGTTTTTGGTGCGTCTGAGTTTCAAATTCTTGCATCAAGTATTATGATTTTCACCATATCTTTGTCATTGGTCTTATGGAATATAAGCTGAATGAAAATGTTTTTCATCTTGCAACATCTTTGGCATACAAGTTTGTGTCGATGAATGTTATTATATCTAACTCAATCTATAAGTAAAGTGAGCAGATATGTGAAATCGTATTAAACTCTGTCTCTCCTCGTCGATCTTTCTTAAATGATATGAATAGCCGCTACTGCTATGTCCTTTGTAAATGCGTACTCTAAATAAAGTTCATGAACTATGTATAACAAAACTACCTAATGCTAGGTCGATTATAAATATGTGCATTTGTAAAACTTCATGTACTCTGAAAAGACACTATGCATGACCGTATGCAAAGTCTACTATACATTTGTACTTTTTAAAAAAACTCCACGAAGTTCTGTGCAAATCACCGAGTCGTATATTACGTCGATTATAAATAAGTGGATTGTAAAAATTCATATTATTTGCAAAACACCACGAACTTAGTGAAAATATGAAACAAGTACTATCTTTTAAAAAAAGATATCTGACGCATTCAGATGTGAGCATAGAGTTTAAAACAAACCATTAATCTTTATCAGGTATTTTTAATCATATTTCAAAAAAATGCACACAATTTGACGGCAAAAGGCTGATGATTCTGAAAGTTGAGTGTATGCTCTTTTCCCTAAAGAATTAAAATATCTACTGCATGGGTCTTACCTAACTGTATGTATATATATAAGTATTTTTCAGATATAGAGAAGTATATACCTATAGCTGTGAAATAGACATAAACATAAGATATTAGTTGGTTACGATCTGTAATCAATAACAAACTTGACACAGTTGAGAACCATGAAGAAATGTCAATTGTGGCTATATGTCAAGCACAACTTTAACAATTAGAGATACAACCTATTTCGGTGTGTATATCGCGGACGGACGGACGCCAAAGGGAGATGATCTATATAATACAGCTTTTGACAAGTCATATTTGCAATATATGTATTTTGACATTCTTTATTTCAAGTTTAATATTTTGTACTCTTTGAAATTTTATTACGCTTTGGAAGTTTTAGACTGCACTTGCAAACTTGTACACAAATTCGATAAGATATATGTATAGCCATGATAGTACTCGAGCTATTATAACCTAATTGACCTGGTAGATGTAATGAACATGTAAGTGATATTTACCTGATCATGTATTAAAGGCTAAGCCTACAAAATCCAAACAATTTGACAGTTGCGATAATGACACCTTCTTTTATTTTTATTTATCTGAATAATTTCATTTTTATAAATTTGATTTTAGGTCCGTAATATTTTGTTTTTATTGTAGCATATATCTTTTTTTGTTGGTTTTTGTTCAATTCCGTAATTTCGTCCAATCAGAGTAAAGATGTATGGCATCATGCATGCCGTTGCCATAGTTAAGCGTCCTTTAAAAATAGGTCACAAACCGAAATTATTACTGACGCACAGTAAAAAGGTAGATGTGGTGTGATTGCCAATGACACGACTCTCCACTAGAAACCAAATGACATAGAAGTAAACAACTATAGCTCATGAGGTCATCGTAAGGCCTTCAACAATGAGTAAAACCCACAACGCATAATAAGCTATAAAAGGCCCCGAAATGACAAATATAAAACAATTCAAACGAGAAAACTAACGGCCTGATTTTTTACAAAACAATAAACGAAAAAAAAAAATGATATACAGCAGCAACAAACGACAACTACTGAATTACAGGCTCATGACTTGGGACAGGCACATACAGAATGTGGCAGGATTAAACATGTTTGCTGGCGCAAAACCCTCCCCATAACCTGGTCCATTATAATTGTTTACACTATTGAAACTTCCTGAGCTGTGCAAAACACAAAGCAATGTCTGAACAAATGTGAAACTTCATGAACTCTGCAGAACAAAATGACCTAGCTTATACCATCTTCTTTATAAATTTGAACACTACGGAACTTTAGGAACTGTTAACCAACTCGCAACTTGTGTAATGTCAATCATGAATATGCACCTATGAAACTTCTCTTTAACGATGCTTAAAACTACTACCACTGGGTCGATGCCTCTGCTGGTGGACTGTGAGTCCCCGAGGGTATCACCCGTCCAATCGCCAGTACTTCCGTACTGGCATGAAATTATGGAAGTTGTTTGATTAATATTTGCAATTAAAAATTTTTGATTTTTTTTAATTAAGGCATATATCTCCCTCATGCAACGAATTGATTCCTTATCCCAATTAGGCTATACTTTAGATTCTTTTTGGTTTGATCCGTTCTTCTACTCTTGTTTTAGATTTTGAATATTCCAATATATTTTGGCCTCGAGCATCACTGAAGAGACTTTATTTGTAGAAATGCCATCCGGTGCATCAAAATTTATACCATTTGTGTTATTATATTATTAATACATTTATATATACTATGTTCTTTATAGATTCGTGCACTTATGAAACTTCATTCGCTTTGCTTAATACCACGACGGCTTGTCTATGTGACCTTGTACAATGTCCATTTTTAATTCATGCACTTATGAAAGTTCATAAACTATCCTTATCTACATAACCGCATGCAATGTTAAATATAAATTATACCCCATTTAAAAGTTCATAAACTATGCTTTACAGTGACCATGTGGTTGTGCATTATAGATTCATGAACTTATTAAACTTCATGAAGTGTGATAAACACCACGACTTCGTGCCATCTTCATAATAAATTAATCCACTTATGAAAAATAATGTCCATTATAGATTTGTGCATTTATGAAACTTCACGACCGACATTCAAAATGCAACGACCTTGTACCATTTCCTTTATAAATTTGTACACTAAGAAACTTCAGGAACTGTGCACTACTTCGCGACTTGTGCAATGCTAAAAATGTCTGTTCAAAATTGGTGGCACTTGTTACACTGTATAAAATTATTAAAGTGAGCAGAATGACAAGACCTTGTGTGTTGTTTTGGATCTTTTATATGTAAATTTTCACACTTATTGATATATATACACAGCCTGTATGTATAGAAGAATAATTTCTCAACAATACAGGAAAACTCTTTACAGGCAGATTCACTATAATGTTAAATGTAAGAATGGTTTTTCAAATATTTTTGATCTAGATGTCAGTTTGTACGTCAATTAATATTAAAGATCAATCAGTGTGCATATAAATAAACTCATCGTAGATACCAGGCTTCAAATGTTGTACGCCAGATGCGTGTTTTGTCTACAAAAGACTCATCAGTGACACTGAATCAAAGCAGTTAAAAGAGCCAAATTAAGTACGAAGTTGTACAGCATTGAGGACGAAAAAATAAATATTTCTTAAAGACTCAGTTACTTTTATCCTAGTGGTACGAATAAGGAAACAAAATTACTGCTGGTTTTGAAAACCAAATTGACAAAAAAATTTCATGTAGATCTAATATAATTCATATATGCTAAGTATTTGTAAGGAAAGCCATTATAGTCTCTTAATACCTTAAGAAATAAACCTTTCAAATCACTTGCAAGCAAAGTAGTAAGATAATTATGATGTATTACTAACTGAGACCATTTAACCTACATTCAAATTTGAAAATAAATAAAATAGCCAAAACCTTCAAATTGTTATAACAAATTTTTGCAAGTCCTTGTGTTCAAAATTTTCACCTATTCCCTTTTTTTCTGAACATTGTTCACAGTCAATGTTTTACTGAGAGTTCACTTACATTGAAAAAATCAAAGAGCTGAAAGCTCTGAGGAAAAATGACGCCACTGTCTCTAATATTGTGATATTTTTTATGCAAGTCTTGATTTTCACATACCATAATTAGTTTAACATTCCAACATGTCTCATAAGCATATAATTGATATTCGTATATGTGTGTGTTATGTGAAGATGACAACTGGCTGTTTTTTTAGTACAAATGTATAGGTCAAGACTACCTGAATGATCTACAGTATCCAATGACTACTGGCTGTTTTTTTCTATAAAAAAATAGGTCAAGACTACCACAATGATCTACAATATCCAATGACTACTGGCTGTTCTTTTGTACTAATAAATAGGTCAAGACTATTTGAATGATCTACAAATATCCAATGACTACTGGCTGTTCTTTTGTACATATAAATAAAGACTACCTGAATGATCTAAAGTATTCTAAGTAATGTGATTTTTGTCTTGCAATTACATTTTTCTAAATCAAGAATATAGACTACTAGTATCCTTTTCAAACCAAATGATTATGAAGAGCCTGTTGTTATCAAGCTCTTATACCCCACATACTCATTAAATAAGTTACTAGTGACCTAGTTATTTCTGTTACTTGAAGCAAATTATATTTCTGTAGATTTAGACAATAGTATAATATTGTTTTACTAGTTTTATTTCACCTTGAAGATTAGACAAATAGGGATACTCCTTTGATTTTTTATTTCATGTCAGTCAGGTCGCTTTATATGAAACTTGAAACCACTTCTCTGCCATATTGTTATTTCATAACAACTCTGCCCTTGACCATGTTGACCCATGTAATTGATATTCATTCTTTAACCATATATCATAGTCAGTTAGTTTTTGATTTTGCACTCCAACACCACCTTTCAGGTCAAATGTCTGTCTCCATTTAAGTTAATGACATTGAACAATCATGGTATTAAACACAATTCCAATAGTGATAATGCTGTTCTAGTAGGTCACCATATATTCAACTCAGGTAGCATTCCAGTTATTGAAATTTGTGTCAGATTAGAACAATGATCTAGACCTTTAGGAATGGATCTTACAATTTAATATGGAGCCATAGTATGGGACCCCTACACGGTAACAAAAAAAAAACAAGCTTGAAAAGATACAACGTCAAGCGGCAAAATCTATCACCAGAAATTACAAGTCAAGAGAGGATGGACGGGATACGTCTCTAAAATGCTTGCCTAACTGGAACTACAACAAGATCTCCAGACAAGGCGAACAAGGAGTTGAAGCCAGAAGTTAATATTTATGTAAAAAGTAGTTGAGGGGCTGATTCCTGCTATTGAACCATACTGTCATTCTATAATATTATTGCGTAAGTATTTCTGTATTGTCCTTGTTATTGGTCCATGTCTTGGTGTATTGGTCTGAGGCGAAGCCGAAGGCCAATACTGCTGGCCGAGGACCAACAATAAGGCCAATACAGAAATACATGTAATAGTATCTTTATTAATTAACTACAGTGTTACAATATTTTTTTATTTCATTTCACAAGAGATAACCATTTTTACCTTGAAGTGGAACTATCCAAATCTCAGTTTCTTTATATAAGATGCAATATCTAATGATTTGGTGCCGTTTCCATGCATCTTCAGCCTTTTCTCATCTGATGAATTTTTCTACCCTTTCCAGTCACTATAAAGTGTTACAACTTTAATTTAGACACAACACATAAATAGTAATTGGAAAGGTACTGCCATTGCATGTGTAATGCAAATATATTTTTAAAAAAAAATAATGTAAGAGTTGAAATTGATACAACTATCCATAAGCCAATTGACCAAAGAACGAAGATTTGCGCAATTACAGAATGCATATGCCTGGTTCGGGCTTAAAAATAAAAGACCGTTTACAAAACATGAGAAGCGAAAGTGAACAGTAAAAATCGACATGATGAAATTATGAGGTCGTCAAGAAATGAACTTTGTGATAATTTACTCGTTCCCTAAACCTGAAATATTTCCATCGTCTACTTTCAAAATGCTTTTCAAATGAATGGGACCGTCTTTAACCTAAAATATATGCCATACTGAACGTTTCAGCTTGTTTATGGTGAGTAAATAAAAACTGCGTCGTACAAACAACTGTTTACTTTCAGTTTGAGTTTATCGTGACTTCCGATCTAAAAACTAGAGACGTTCCGAAATCCTGTTTTGGCCGGATCAGAACTCGGCCAATACGGGAAAAAAATCTGTATTGGCCGAGTTGACATCTTATATTGCATATGCAGTTTTCATCATTTTAAGTACAATAACAGTGTAGTTAATTAATAATGATACAGTTACAGACTCTGCTGCTATAACTTTGTGAACAAAGATTCATACGCACCGCGTGGGTATAACCGTATTACTAATTTCCGATTATTAAAATCTTCGTAAATCTTGATAAAGACCAGTTTCTATCCAATGGATATCAAAATGATTCCGATTATTACTTTTTTAATGATTGTAAAGTTGAAATGGCATGAAAGGCTGACATTTTTTAGGAGAACTATTTTGTCTAGCGATTGCTGATCATTGGAGGGTAAAAAGTCCAACACCATAACAAAACGGATCTATTTATCATGTATACATACCGATTGTTTACGATTGTAAGACATGTGCATAAAAGTGAAAGCTCGAATAAATATGAAAAATATAACAAAGGGATAGCTCCAAATACCATTTAATAACAAAAAACATATGGACAGGTCAAGATATCTTTTTGGTAAATAAAATAACGTATGTAAACTGGTTCCCGTCCGACTACAACACTTTAACAAAGACTTTGTTCGAGTGTAGCGTAATACAAGCATATTCCAGTTAGTATGTAAAATAGTAAATATGAAACCGAGTGCGGTAGGCGGAGGCATAATCAACTTCCGTTAGGTCTGGTCAATGGTATCGGAAACATGCCGCTGATAGCGTCATTTTCCAAAAAAGGAATTGACTGAAATAAGGTGTCATCTAGGCAACCAGAAAATAATGTACAACAAATGAAATTGTCAAATAGCCATACCCTCTAAACTTTATGTGGAAATGATTTAAAAAAGAACAATTGTTAGATATGATTGCTTTATTAGTATAACCTTAAAACAAAAATGAAATGTTTATAAAATAATATGTGAAACATACACATATTTGTGAGAAACATCAATACAAATTTTGTTTTAAATTAAGTACCAAGAACATTTATTATATGTAGTGTAATTAAACAGTTGTACATATTATTATTAAGAGAGAACAAAATACAGGTTATCTTGTCATCCTTGAAAAATTAAGCCACCTTTTCTCAAGTTTCCTCATTTATTTTCAAATAAACATTTTAAAAGCATAAAATATGGCACATCTTTTGGCCATCAAACATTAGTAGGAATGTAATTTACACATTGTATGATGAAATCAAACTATAACCATTCTACAGTATTAAATAGTAAACAGCTTTCCATGAGTGCATAATATGCTTATCCTCTATCAACTGTAAAATAACCCTTTTTAAAGACAAATTATTGTTTATCAATGGGTGTAAGCAAACTCACGAAAGATGCAAAAACAGTCATGTTATTTCTAAAGGCTAGTAATTCTATCATGTGCTACTGTAGAATTAACCAACTAGATCAAAAGGTACAAAATCAAATCTTAAAATCAGTTGTATGGCTTGAAAGCAACTACACAAAATTTGGAGTTGCTGATTCTTTTTTATCTGCTGTTAAGAGTTGACTATCATACTGGTATTCTAATCATTCAGCATGGACACAAATAAGAAAATAAACTGTTATAAAGCAATATTCAATGACGTACTTAAATTTTGAAATAATATTAGAGAACAGAAATTGCAAATATGCAGGTACACAGATAGGAGATGACAAAATTAATATTCTGTTTGAAGCAAATAGTGATTTGTTATTTCTCTCTGTTTTCCTATATTATCCTATACAATCAAAATGGCCATATTTCTTGTGGACAGTATGATACTAAAAAATATTGCAGTGTTCAGTGCTAACACAGAATATATACAAACAAATCATACAAAACATTAAGACTAGACTTTAAATCAGAACAGCAACACAGGCCATTTCATTCGCTTTTATTGTGCTTTTCAAAAAGGCTTTCACCATCAAGTTACCAATGTGCGTAGGTGTTTGTAATTAATCATTAAATCATATTAACCCGTGAACATTAGACTTGGAAGGAAAAGTTGGCTCAGCAGTTTAGAGATTAAAACCTCTTTGATAAGCAGGATAATATTTTAGTATACACAATTACTGACAGAACTAGACAAGCACCGTACAAGTAACTTTTAAACACAATTTCTTTCCATTTTAGAGAGCCCATGAAGATATTATTTAATAGTATTACAAATATATCAAATGATTAAATTCAGCTTATTGTTGTGGTAACAAAAACACAATATATTCAGTTACTAATAATAGCTCCTAGTATTGGTACCCTTTGTTATTCCACTCATTGGAGAGTCTACACATAAAAATGCAAGAAGGAAATGTGAAATCTGAAAAATTATAAGATGACCAAGAATTTAAATTCCCAAATATATACTTTTCATTGACTTTTACGGATAAAGTGATAAATAGACTAAATTCTTTATCCACAGAACGCCAAAAAAATGTATCGAAAGTACTTTTATTGAAAAACTGTGTACATACCGACATGGTTTGTAAATGCACATACCGTTATTCAGCAGTGAATTGTTAAAAACAACAGATACCAACACTATGTGAACCAAGGTACCAGTCCTTGGTATGAAACTGTGACCACAAACATAAACAAATATTCAGATAAAAATAAACAATGTCATTGTTCTGATTTTTACTTACAAAAGATGAGTACAATTCAGCACTATTAGCAATGTTACAGTATTCATAAATTTATGAATTACAAGGAAAAATCACAGGAAAATTCTATAACCCCTATTTTCCTAACAGTTTGAAATATGCTATACTGTATACATCATTGGCATTAGATTTTTGTGGAAAATCAGAAAAAAATGTTGTACAAATTAAGAAATATAAATATAAATGAAAATTAGTTTTGTAAATGTATCATCAAAAATGTTTGAACACATTCTCTTTCATACGTTTACAACTTCATAAACTATCTTTTGTGACTTTGGGCTTGTTCGTGACTTGAGGATGTCATTTCAACATCGTTCCAGATCAATATGGTGTAAAAAAAAAGGTCAAAATGCTGTATAGAAAGAATCAATACAGATAAATATAATGGTCCTTTATTATGACTTTAAAGCTAAAAATTTGTCTATTTTGAACATGGACGGAACTTTTAATATAATCGAGATTCTAAATTAAATTGAGAACATTTAATTTATCATTATTTGTGTAAAACAAATTTTGTAGATTCTATGGGTAGAGTTGAACTACCAATAAAGTCTTCAACAAAATACAAATTTCATATGTAGATTGGATTAAAACCACAGTATCAAGTATCCACAAACATACCATTGTTCCACAAATAATGAAAATCAGTACTCTTTTTTAATTAATAATGGATTGATTGTTTGTGTTAACATACTAAAAATTTAGTAAATTTAGAAAGGATTTAGTTGCTAGAACTATAATATTTATCGGTTTATCTACAAATTTAAAATCTTTCCTCATATTACAATCAAACTTCTCTCTCAAAATAAAAAATTGTAACATGTTTATAACATCAATATGTTCTTTATCTAGTAGTTAAAACTCCCTTTCACAGTACTTCTGATAAAACAGAAAGCATATGAAAATAAAAATAAAGAAATAATGCATGTAATATTTTGTTTTCCTATATCATGGACAGGTTCATGAACCGACATACATAGGGAAATTTTAATATTTTTCTGTTGAAATTCTGCTTGTTTGTCAACTTTAACGCAGAACATGACTCAATTTACATCATAGACAAATATATAACAAGATATTGAAAAATATCATTGGAATCCATGCTTGAATTTTATTAACAACCATAATATCACAGAAGCTGGTAAAATTAACAAAAAGTTATGGGATTTCTGTCCCCCCACATCTACCATTTAAAATTCAATGTAAAAATTACCATCACCATGTAAATTTGCAGAAAAATATTTCTACATTTTTTATCATAAACTCAGTATATTGATAATATTAGATAGTTTATAAGTGAAATTTTATATAAAATTATAATTGTAGCTATGTTTGAAATCTCAAAGCATTGTCTGAAAAATCAGGCTAAGTAATTGTGTGTATTTTCAAAATAAAATACCCAGACAGACTTCTAGAAACAACCAACATGGTTACATATTTAGATCACATCAAAAGAACAATGGAAATACCAATCATGTGGGGACAGCAACAATGTACTTTTCCAAATGCATGAAATAAAGAGTTTTCATTATTTTTTTCTTAAATTCTTCTTAACACAACTTTGCAATTATGTATAACTATCATATTTATTCTTGATGATTGATTTTTGGTGTTTAACGCCACAATTAGCACACTTGGCATTATCATGGCAGCGTTTTTATTGGTGGAGGTAGAGGAAGTATCCGGAGAGAACAGCCAACTTTCGGTGGGAAAAAATATTCTTTATAATAACATCTTATAGGAGTAGGCGTTCTATATCAATGTATCAACCTTGGAGACACAACTCTTGAATGGCAAATGTGGAAACAGTGAAAATTAGAACTTGACCAGCATATACAAGTTATAAAGTCCCCCAAAGCAAACATAATTATCATGTTGAAATTGTTTGTTTTATATGGACAAAATAGAAACTTGATGCTCCATTGATTTTTTTTTCTTCAAAATTCATAATAAAATAGCAAGTATAACAAAAAAATGTTAATTTTGTTCGACAAGGTATTACACCACCTTCCATATATACATACAATCCCATGGTTGTCAGTTTTATTTTATGTCCAGAATACATCACTGACATTTGGTAAGTAACTTACAAAATCCATCATATATATACTTATAGAACAATAAATACACCTTATAATGTTAGTCAGCGCAAGTACAAACCTTAGTAGTCATAGAGTATACATAAAAGAAATTGTCACTTTATAATATCACAAATAGTAACAATTTATTCCCTGTCTCATACCTTTAGTAGCAGTACAATGTATTTATAGTCGAATTTTTCTAATTAAAACAAAAAACAAACTCAAAACTGTCATAGGACAGGTACTGAAAATACATATAAACAGTATTTAATTACACTTGTTATAGTCTATCAATAGAAATGTATATATTTTTAAACTTTGTGCATCTCATAATACATATACAATGAATAATTTAACTTAACAACAAACAGCATGTCACATGACTAGTCATGCGACACATGTATGACTTTATTCCACTTATGTTGACTAGAATTCACATTGAAGATCTTGTCACGTTACTTTCCCTTCAGCTACAAGGGTCCTGGCTAATGCCACATTTTTGGCAGTCTGTAACCCCAGTTGAGGTGGTCGGTCATGAGCTTCAACAAGATCTTTAATCTGTTGAAAGTAAAAGTTAAATGTTAAGATTATTTTCACTTCAAGAATTAACTAAATGCTAAAAGGATCATGAATGGTTCATTTGGCTCCTATATGGATAATCCTGACTCAACAAGGAAAAATTATTTACAGGTGTAACCATGGGTTATCATAAGTTTGATTTTAGAACACTCAGTAAATGGAAAGAATACTTTTTGTGTTTACCCCATCCACATTATTAATTTTCAGTAATAATGGAGGACTTGTTAGATGTATGCTTGGATAATTAAACATACATAATTCTACATTAATTCTGTATCATAAGATTGGTAGCTTTTCATTCTTTAAAGAATTTTTTTCAGATTTTCTTTTTTTTAAATTTCTTATTTTTTAGTAAATTTGATATTTGTTTGTATTTGGACCTTAATCTATCAAAACTATATCATTTTTTCAAAACTAGATGTAACAGTACAATATAATGCCCCTGTCTACAACATTATTGTTTTAACAAGAGTGCACACGCTGAAATGTCTCGCCTTCTTTACTAATCATTGATATTATGTTGATAGTCCTAAATATAAAGCTTTATTACACCTGTCACATAAACTTAACATTAACCAAGTAAACTAAACATTGACCAATGAACCATGAAAATGAGGTCAAGGTCAGATGAACCATGCCAGGCAGGCATGTACAGCTAACAATTCTTCCATACAACAAATATAATTGTCCTATTGCTTATAGTTTAAGAAAAACAGACCAAAACACAAAAACTTAACACTGAGCAATGAACCTTAAAAATGAGGCCAAGGTCAATTAAAACCTGCGTGACTGACATAAAGATCATAAAATATTTCCATACACCAAATATAGTTGAACTATTGCATATAGTATTAGAACTAGAGGCTCTAAAGAGCCTGTGTCGCTCACCTTGGTCTATGTGCATATTAAACAAAGGACACAGGTGGATTCATGACAAAATTGTGTTTTGGTGATGGTGATGTGTTTGTAGATCTTACTTTACTGAACATTCTTGATGCTTACAATTATCTCTATCTATAATGAACTTGGCCCTGTAATTTCAGTGGAAATTATTTTGTAAAAATTTACAAAATTTATGAAAATTGTTAAAAATTTATTATAAAGGGCAATAACTCCTTAAGGGGTCAATTGACCATTTTGGTCATGTGACTTATTTGTAGGTCTTACTTTGCTGTACATTATTGCTCTTTACAGTTTATCTCTATCTATAATAATATTCAAGATAATAACCAAAAGCTGAAAAAATTTCTAAAAATTACCAATTCAGGGGCAGCAACCCAACAACGGGTTGCCTGAATGGTCTGAAAATTTAAGGGCAGATAGATCTTGACCTAATGAACAATTTTGTTTTTGAAAGATTTGCTAGAAATGCTTTGGGTTTAGATATATGAGCCAAAAACTGCATTTTACCCTATGTACTATTATTAGCCATGTCGGCCATCTTGGTTTGAGGGCGGGGTCATCAAACACAATTTTTAAACTACATACCCTAATGATGATTGTTTTCAACTTTAGTTAAATTCATCTTAGAAGTTTCAGAGGAGAAGATTGTAAAAGATAACAAAAATTTACGAAAAATTGTTAAAAATTGACTATAAAAGAGCAATAACTCCTTAAGCGGTCAACTGACCATTTTGGTCTTGTTGACTTATTTGTAGAACTTACTTTGCTGAACATTATTGCTGTTTACAGTTTATCTCTATCTATAATAATATTCAAGATAATAACCAAATAAGGAAAAATTTCCTTAAAATTACTAATTCAGGGGCAGCAACCTAACAACGGGTTGTCCGATTCATCTGATCTTGAGCTAATAAACATTTTTACCCTTTGTCAGATTTGCTCTCAATGCTTTGGTTTCAGAGATATAAGCCAAAATCTACATTTTATCCCTATGTTCTATTTTTAGCCATGGTGGCCATCTTGGTTAGTTGGCCGGGTCACCGGACACATTTTTTAAACTAGATACCCTAATGATGATATTGGCCAAGTTTGGTTAAATTTGGCACAGTAGTTTCAGAGGAGAAGATTTTTGTAAAAGTTTACGGACGACGGACGACGGACGCCAAGTGATGAGAAAAGCTCACTTGGCCCTTTGGGCCAGGTGAGCTAAAAAAAGCCCAAAACTCAAAATCTTAACTTTGACCACTGAACCATGAAAATGAGGTCAAGGTCAAATGACACCTGCCAGCTAGACATGTACATCTTACAATCATTCCATACACCAAATATAGTAGGCCTATTGCATACAGTATAAGAAAAATAGACCAAAACACAAAAAATTAACTATAACCACTGAACCATGAAAATGAGGCCAAGGTCAGATGACACCTGCCAGTTGGACATGTACACCTTACAGTCCTTCCATACACTGAATATACTAGACCTATTGCTTATAGTATCTGAGATATGGACTTGACCACCAAAACTTAACCTTATTCACTGATCCATGAAATGAGGTCGAGGTCAAGTGAAAACTGTATGACGGGCATGAGGACCTTGCAAGGTACCCACATACCAAATATAGTTATCCTATTACTTATAATAAGAGAGAATTTAACATTACAAAAAATATTAACTTTTTTTCAAGTAGTCACTGAACCATGAAAATGAGGTCAAGGACATTGGACATGTGACTGACGGAAACTTCGTAACATGAGGCATTCATATACAAAGTATGAAGCATCCAGATCTTCCACCTTCTAAAATATAAAGCTTTAAAGAAGTTAGCTAACGCCGCCACCGCCTGATCACTATCCCTATGTCGAGCTTTCTGCGACAAAAGTCGCAGGCTCGACAAAAATGTACATTTCTGAGAATTCATATGAAAGGTCAGGTGTACCAGGGACATAAACTGGCTACAAAGTGTTCATGGGTATATAGTGTGGTTAATATGACAAAACTGAGGACTTCATAAATGTATTTTCAATAAGGAAGAGATGCAATCTAGTTTCAGATCTGCAGGCAATACATGTAAAAAAAAATCTTAATTATATATTTACTAAATTTCTATCTTAATTACATTTTTACTAAATTTTCTAAGTCCAAGGGAAGTAATTCTGACAAAAATTTGTTCAATCAAAACAAAATACAAACATGATCTGTAATATCATCATTATATACTGCTGTACAAAAAATCAGGTACAGATCTGCATGCATTACAAAAAAGTCAGGACAAGTACAATTTTCATGAATTTTTCTTAGTCCAAGGGTCACAATTCTTAAATACTGTAAATTCAGAAATCATTGTGAGGTTTTTATTAATGCGAATAATGCGACTGAGCGAGTATCGCAATAATAAGAACTTGCATTGTGGTATCTTAAACATATATCTGTATGCAGATTTTCCTGAAATCGCAATAATTAAACTCGCATTTTTGTCCATTCTTCAACAATCGCAATAATAAATGCACGCAATAATATCTGAATTTACAGTATGTTGGTCAACCAGGACAAAACCATAACTAGGTATCCAAGTTACTCAGTGGCAGAGGGCAAATGTCATCGGATATTAACTTTATTTGGGACAAATGTAAAGTACAAAAGTACAAAGTTTGACTTTTAATAATATACCTTGCATGAATGACTTATGACAGCACCATTGGTCTTCAGATTCTTTCTCATTTCATCGATATCTGTCAGATCTACACCTCGACATGCATCCTCAATTAGTACTGTCCTAAATCCATGTTCTACAGCATCTAAACAGGTAAATCCTGTAAAGCATTAATTAAATCTGTTAACAAATACATTTCTAGTGGTTAATCAAGCTACATCCTGCAGACAAATATTCCCCCTAAAAAATTAATTGCAAGTCACGAACATTTCAATATAACTTACAATCAATTTTAGTTGTATTATTTTTTGTGAAAAGAGCTACCGGTGGATAAGACCTTAAGAAGAATTGGAACAGTATTTCAAATTTTTCAACAACAAAAAACCAAACAAACATGTCTTCCATAGTTGGGATGTTTTATTTCTTGAATATTTCTGGAATAGCCAATAATTGTTAGTTTGTAGACCACGTCTTAAAGCAAAGACTACTGGTTGAACAGTGTTTGTATGTCTGAAAAAACTTAAAATTTTTCAACTTCATCAAATTTGTGGTCTGACAAAAAAAAAAATCCCATCAGTATATAATAAAATGATCCGCAGGGCGCAGCTTGATACTACCGCAGAGGTCGAACCCTGAACAGTTGGGGCAAGTATGGACACAACATTCAAGCTTGATACAGCTCTGAATTTGGATTGAGATTAAATATTTGACATAGCATAGGTTTCCGACACAGAATGAATGTGGTCTAAGAACTTAAAAATTTTAAATTGGACATTCACCTATTATGGTCCAATATCCAAAATATAAATACATGGTTAGATTCAGCATATCAAAGAACCCCAAGAATTCAATTTTTGATGAAATCAAACAAAGTTTAATTTTGGACCCTTTTGACCTCAATGTGGACAAAGTTGATAGCGGGGCCCACAAATAAAAAATATAAATACATGGTTAGATTTAGCATATCAAAGAACCCCATATATTCAATTTTTGTTGAAATCAAACAAAGTTTAATTTTGGACCCCGATTTGGACCAACTTGAAAACTGGGCCCATAATCAAATATCTAAATACATGTTTAGATTCAGCATATCAAAGAAGCCTAAGAATTCAATTTTTGTTAAAATCAAACTAAGTTTAATCTTGGACCCTTTGGACCTAAATGTAGACCAATTTGAAAACGGAGTCAAAAATTATAAATCTAAATACACGGTTAGATTTGGCATATCAAAGAACCCCAATAATTCAATTTTTGATGAAATCAAACAAAGTTTAATTTTGGACCCTTTGGACCTCAATGTGGGCCAATTTAAAAATGGGGCCCAAAATCCAAAAACTTAATACATGGTTAGATTCAGCATATTAAAGAACAAAAAAAGGGAAAAAAATCCCCCCCCCCCCAATTTTTTGAACCCCCTTATGATTCATCACCCCAAACTCAATCCCAGCCTTCCCTTTGTGGTATGGTACCTTGCAGTACAATTTCAGAGAGATCCATACACTTGAACACAAGTTATTGTCTGGAAACTAGAAAAATGTGTTTTTTGGCCCCTTTTTGGCCCCAAATTCCTAAACGTTTAGGGCAATTACCCCCAAACTCAAACCAAGCTTTCTCTTTGTGATATGGAACCTTGTAGTACAATTTCAGAAAGATCCATACACTTACACACAAGTTATTGTCCTGAAACTAGAAAAATGCTTGTTTTTTGCCACCTTTTTTTGCCCCTAATTTCTAAAATATTGAGGCAATTACCCCCATCATCAATCCCAGCCTTCCCTTTGTGGTATGGTACCTTGCAGTACAATTTCAGAGAGATCCATACACTTGAACACAAGTTATTGTCTGGAAACTAGAAAAATGTGTTTTTTGGCCCCTTTTTGGCCCCAAATTCCTAAACGTTTCGGGCAATTACCCCCAAACTCAATTCCAGCTTTCCCTTTGTGATATGGAACCTTGTAGTACAATTTCAGAAATATCCAAACACTTACACACAAGTTATTGTCATGAAACTAGAAAAATGCTTGTTTTTTGCTCCTTTTTTTGCCCCTTATTCCTAAAATTTTGAGGCAATTACCCCCAAAATCAATTCCAGCCTTCCCTTTGTGATATGGAACCTTGTGGTACAATGTCAGAGAGATCCATACACTTACACACAAGTTATTGTCTGGAAGTTACAAAAATGCTTATTTTTGGCCCCTAATTCCTTCATTGTTGGTACCATAACCCCCAAAATCAATCCCAACCTTCCTTTTTTGGTATTGAACCTTATGGTAAAATTTCATAGAGATCCATTCACTTAAACTAAATTTATAGTGCGAAAACTAATGTGTCTTCGGACGACGACGCCAACGTCATACCAATATACGACCGTAAAATGTCGTATAAAAACCCAGAGACTATTGTAATTTTTACAATACTGATTTGGAGTCCTCAATGACTAAAATGTATTTGCTCCAGCTAACAATGCATTTGACAACTTACCTACACATACATCATATGCTACACCACACACATACACATCTGTAACTTTGTGTTTTGACAATATTTTGACCAGATCTGTTTGGGATTGCCTATTGTTGTCCCAGAATGCTGAGTAACTATCCACATTGGGATGTGTTCCTTTGTTCACTATGATACCACCATCTGTGTTCTAGATGAAAAACAATAAACATTTTAAAAATGCACAATAAAAGAACTTAATCCACAGATGATCATATATACTTGTCTCAATATTTATTATAACCATGTCAAATAGAAACAAACTAACACTTTGGTGGATAGTTGTCTCATTGGCAATCATACCACATCTCCTCATTTTTATATTAAAATTAGTACCTCCCTTTTATCACATTGCTAATTCAATGATAATAAGAACTGTAAAAGGTTAAGTTTTAGAGTTTAAATTTTTACAATTTCTTGGACCCAATCTGTATGTAATGTTTCATTTTCTCTTTTTCTTGTCCATGATTCTTAACCCTAAATTTAAATAAGAATTCTAAAAACATTTGTTTTGGGTATAATAGCATTTTTAAATGCTGGGAATAAGAGATTCACATTTTTTGGCCAAACTATCAGGAAGACCTGTGTCATCTGTCACCTCCATTTAGTGAAGTCCATGCTACTCTGATCCTAATCAAAATAGCAGGTGCACAATTCCATGACCTAAAGAAGAGTCTGTGCACATTTAATTATAATTTAATTGTACAGTTCAGATAACTGGCACCTAATTTGCTTCTAACTTTTATAAACTTGATTTGTCTTATGATTGAATTATGGTAAGCTGTTTTCAAGAAGTTGCAGATTAATGAGATGTGACCTAAACACTGACCATCCCCAAAAAGCAAGAAATTACTTTTTGTCTCCTTAACAATCTTTGTCAAGCTACACAATAATTAATGTCTACAGGGTTCAAAACTTTGATTCAGTGGTGAGTGGAGGGCTTTGTGCCATTTAACTATTTACAAGTCAGAAATAGGCAGTTTGATATTTTTAAACTGTGTATTACAGACAAAAATAAATATTCCATTTGAAGATTGAAATAGACAAAAGTGGAATGGTAATTCCATGGGTACCAATTTTCGGGTTGAGAAAAAAATTGCAAAAACTCACTTTTTTGTTGATTTTTTTTATTACCTTAGTCAGTAACTTGATGGGTAAAATTCATTTTTTGAAAAAAACTCAAAATTTTGTTTTCCATTTTGATCTTATGAAAGTAACTAATAACTTTGTATTTTCCTTGTATTCAGTGTCAAAATTTCTGTTTGCAATTCAGAACTATTTTGTTAAAATGACTAATGGAGAGTAAGAAGTGAAGATTTTATTTTTGGACTTGGGTCGTGGCTCAGTTATGATTGTATGTGCATTTGATATATGCAAAATTACTAGAGGGCATGTTGGTTGTGGGGGAGGGGAACTTTGGAAGTCCCTTCCTACCCTCCCACAACCATTATAATGGACAAGCCCTCACAAAATATAATTAAATAGCATCGTTTTAATAAAAATGTCTAAGTATCTGTATTTTACATCATTGATTTTTACCTTCAATTCTGTATGTAACTCTGATCCCCATGAACCCTGAATACAATGTGATGGCCAGAGCTTCTGTACAGTTGGGGGTGGACCTTCAAATATCACAGTATCCATAGCTTTGGCCTCTGAACACAAGATCTGTAAATAAAATAAACTTTTTAAACATAAAATAAAGATATTAGTATCATATTACTCAAAACTATTTCAGATTGTAAAGCTGCAAATAAGAAACAATATAAAAGTGTTTCCCACCACTAGTAATTGAATTCAAATATAATGTAACTTATACTGAAATTCAAATATTCACAGGGACTTAACTTAACAGTCTGCAAAGCCGACTAGAATTTCGGCTGGACGAACATATTTAATCACTTGATCACCCAGCTGGCGTCTGTAAAATATTTTGCAGTGAATCCCATTTCTACCCTTTCCACAAATGGAAACCTGATTGTCTAATCAAAGCGGTTTAATAAAAGAAAGAATTTTTGGAAACCATTTTAATATCCAAAACCAAAATCAGACAACTAAGTTTTCGATGCGAAGTCACGATTTGAAATATACCCCTTCTCAAAACATGTGTTCTTATCTCTCTTTTAAAGCTTCTACGAATATTTCATTATTGTTTAGTGAATTTTGTCTAAACTGTTGAATTTGCATTGCTTCAGAGATGCATTCCAGTTGTCCAGGGAGTCATTACAGGTCCGTATTTGATGACAACTTGTCCACCCATTGCTATTTACAAAATCTTTAATTAAAATAAGAAATGCAAAATCTCATAAATAAATATAAAAGTATCTAGTTTGCTATCCAATCTTCTATAAAAAGTAATTGAATAATATTTTTGATCAACACTATCAAGGATAACTTGGATTTGAAATAGCATTTAATGATTCATAGAAACAGCCATAGTGTCAAAATGTCAACAAGAAGTTCAAATTAAAGGGAGATAATTTTGCTGGAAAATGTACTAAAATCAGTATTGTCAAATCTTGTCATGCTTGTGATATATTTCTAGCGCAAATATTATAAAGTTATCACACATATTCTTTATCAGACTCAAAAGCTACATATAGGAGGATTACCTAAAAGGGCTTTTTGAGTATATGAAAAGTACATTTAAGTTTTATTTTATTAGTATAAAAATTGGTTTGGTCCCTAAAATTTCAACTGGGCCACTGAAAAAAATATTTTGGGGCCCAGCTGGCCCCTGGAGAAAAAAAGTTAAGTTTAGTCCCTGTATTCATATATACATCAGTTGTTAAGTTTTATTTGACCTTCTGGATGAATACAAACTTTTAACTAAGCTACAGTAATTGGTATCAATTTCATGTCGAACCAAAACATCTAGTACCAACTTATTTTTTGGAGCTTTCTCCTCAATATCTTACCTTATTAGTTGAGTGTAGTTTTCGTTTATCTATATTGTCTATAAATGATATATGATTTGATGGATGCCAGTCTCTTGTATACACAACCAGGTCAAAGTTGACGGTGTCAAGGACGGAATTAATAGCTGGAATGACACCAAGGCCATCTTGACCAGCAGGACAGTTACGAAGGGCAAGGCTACCATCTAAAAAATCATTCTGCACATCCACCACTATCAGAGCAGAGACTGGCTGTAATATCTGAGTAGAGAAAAAAATATATATTATCTTAATATTATCGTCTTTTTAAATTAAATGATTGCAGCTATTTGTGATGTTCATTGCGGCAACTGGTAATTTGTTGTTTTGATTTTTTTTCTTGTGTAATTGCTTTTGAGGGGTTTATTTTTGCCTTTTCTTTATTTTCACATTTGTGTATTTGTTTAAGGCCATGCAAAAATAATTGTTGGTTTCCCCAAACCCTGCCGGGTCAGTTTTAACACTCCGGGTCAATCTCTGTTAACAATTTAAACCCATATACCTACATTATTTTATGTGACTTTGATTTATTTTAAAATTAATGCTGTTATCTTCAGCTTTGCAACTAACAGCAGGGTCACAAGTATATTTTACTAGAATTGTTTCAATAAATATATATTTGGAGAATTATCTGTAAACTATGATTTCCACCTGCAACCTTCAGTCTGCACCAAAATCTTTTCCAACTATTAGTCCAAAGATTAATATTCTGACATTTTTCTTATGTGTCTAAACAAAGTTTTGCAAATACTTGCTAGTCCGTATACAATTTTACTAGTATGGGGCATCGAACAAGTGGCTAACTGTGCAGACTGCACCTTCAATATATATTCTAGATCTTACATGTATTTTTTGCCTTTACCTGTTTCAACCAATAAAAGCATGTTTCCAGAAAATCTTTTTTACTTAATCTGTCATCCTGTAATAAAAGAAGAACATCGTTATACCATTAATTATAGTGTGATTAAAGTATGGTTAACCATCAACACATATAACACACCTATAAAGTCCATTATTTATACTCTAAGCATTATTATTATCCAGCTTAAAATCATAAATCTTCATTATTACTTGTAATAAAAAAGTGATATAAACATGTAATTTCTTAAAGAAGCAGATTAACAAGCAAGAACCACTATCTATATTTTAAACCAAGTTTGAAGTCTGAACTGATCAAAGCTGTCTAATTCCAGATTGATTGAGTGTGTCTCAGTAGCTCAAATATGGCTGTCAGATGTCAGAGCAATCTCGGATTATGCTCATCTTATCTGAAACACATTAAGAATCACCCATAGAACTTAAATATGTTTTGTTTTATGTGTTATTAAGTGGTTGCTCCTTGATGTATATTTATCAAACATCTACTTTTACTATTAATACATAATCCAGTAATCTGGTGACGTATGTTCGGAGTTTAAATTGTAAGATCATTGACAAACTATGAATATTCACAGAGATTTGACAGTAAAAAGATAGTATAATTCCAATTTAGTACAAAAAAAACCAAAATTTGCATATTTTCACACAAATTTGTGAGTGGGAAATATTGAGCACAAATATAGATATGCACACATTGTGGTAAATTATTTTGTTGATTGCGTGAACGTGAACCCCCTGAGGAGTTCACGCTTATATATTGGCGAGTTTTGGATGTGTCTATGGGCCACTCGATATCTCTCATTTTTGCATATGCCCTATTTTTATATAATATATGGCTCCAAAATCTATCAGAAAATTGACCCATTTTTCATGAAAATGCATAGATTTACCTTTTCCTTTAACTGAAAATTTAGAAAAATACAATGCATCATCAACTTAATTATTCAAGTGCTGGTGCACTCCCTTTAGGAAACCTTAAGGACTGCCAGTGAACTAGCAGTAGCATCAATGTATAAATGGGAGTGTCCGCCCCACCTAATAAATAAGTATGCTACTGATTTCAATATGCATGACACATCCACACTAAATGTCATAAGTTGGTGAATCAACATACAGAAAACATTAAAAAACATTAAAACAAAAAAGTTTCTAATAAAATCTATCAGGACAGAAAGACCACTGAGTACTAAGCCGTTAATTACTGAAATGAAATGCTTTCCACAAAAAATGGATTTGTTTAGAATCGGGGTTGATCATTTTACATAAATGTGCAAGTTTAAACATGAATTTATTAATCAGATATCATGATAAAAAAGATTACTTAAAGGAAATTATGTTACAACAATTTTAAGACTTAATTGCATGTTTGCAAGAATGGATCAATAAGTTACAAAAAGAACTATTTATGGTTATAAAAAAATCATCTTTGACTACAGATTACATTGTTTTCATGAAGATATTTTAAATATTGAACCATTGAAATTATATCCAACCTTTTACAGCACAGAGAACATTTAATGTTATAAATCAATTAAACAATGTTTATTTTATAGTGAATTAAAAAGCTATACTTTGTAACAGTTTCAACATGAAATTTTCATTTTCAAAAATTAAATCTCTTTTTTTCTTTTCTCTTTGATTCTGTATAACATTTTTTTGCCAGTGTTGAAATCACATCTAGAATTCTTTCATCTTATCATTAATTAAAACAGGTAGAAAACATTCGCTAATGACCTGATTTAATTAATCTGCTTTAATGAACATGAAATAGATCAATAAAATCTACTCTTCTGAAAAAGAATATAACAAGTTAGTACATAAAACATGTTGTGTAAAATGATTGGCCATTATCGATTGTATAATCAAATTCTACATAAAACTAGCATTAGACAATCAAATTCTAAATTTATATCAAAAGCAATTGATGACACTTCAACACGCTGAAGCCTGTTTTTAAGAATTTGCCTGACGCACTACATTTAACCACCATCTTCCGTTGTATAGAAGAAATGAGATATAATTAGTCTTAAGATCCTTATTTTTCTGATGTATAATAATTGCCTTCTATTTTTCTATTTGCACATTGTTTTTTTTGTGTGTGTATAGAAACATGTTTAGTTAAATAAAATGTAATAATAATATCTTTGAGTCTATTTTCAATGTTTTCAACAGGTATTTCAAACTATATCATATGAAAAGATATACATGTATATCCAAATCAACCTCTTAAACTTCAACAAGTTTGTGTAAATAATGTTGAGGGACCTTGGTGACCAAATGATTTTGGTAGTTGGTGGACGCTTCAAATATAGATCACTTCAGAATGTCATTACGGTTACGACTGTCAGTCACTTGCAAAGGTGTGCTAGACTATGATCTCCTATCATTAACATGATTAAATAAGTTAGTAAGTTACTCAATCGTATTTATAAGTCCAATTGTTTTCCAAGTAAACAAAATGAAATGGAAAATATGTATACAAAGTGGCATTAAACTGGTTCAAATCTATCACACCATCACCACTACAAAAAAGGTGCTTTTCTTCCTTCATAAACTTCTCTGGACATTTGTAAATCTTTATCAATATTTGATGGTCAAAGCCCTTATTAAATATTTAATTGCTGGTCAATGTTTATTGATATGAAATTAATCAGAAAATTTAAACTTTGACATTTTAAACATCAATGCCAACACTACTACAAAGCTGGTACTTAGAACCATATTTACTTTCAAACAAGACAACTTTCCTTTGATATGACATCAATACTAAATATTAAGGCCCAATATGATACTATTATTAGGTCCGGAGACCTTGGACTAGTATTTAACAGTCTGATAACACTATCCAATTATAACATCTCTGTATATACCCCCTGTAATAGGAATAAAACTAATGTTCTGACACTGCAATCGATAAAATTGTAAATGAAGTTGATGACTTTTCCAATACACAGGTAACAAACACTGTCAGGCTAATTTTCTTACTAAGTAAGCACAGCTTCTAGTTCATGTACATAGAAATATTCTGTATCATTAATCACAACATATCTGGTGATATTTTTATTTCGAATATATAATGACTTTATAGAGATGTAATATACAACTGTCAAGAAATGTCATCATTGCGTATGATCAAGGTACATTACTTTTGATTTGTTGTAAAAGCAATCATGGTACTTTTGGTTTGTTGAATTACTAGTATCATATTTTTCCATACTTGGTGTATGACAGGGTTTACATACATGTATTATAAATTCTTTAGTCTTAATTTTATCTACTGAACAACAAAACCCCTGGAGGCTATATATTTGCTTCTTAGTTTACTAGCTATCAAACTTTAACCATTATAATGTGGATACATTATTATTCATGGGGTACTAATTCAGCATTGGACATTTGAGTGAATTGGCAGGACATTTCAGTGAAAAAAAAGGACGTTGGGCGCCAAAGGATAGGACATTTGAGCGCTGAAATTTTTGGACATTTGACGAAAAAATAAAAATAAGCATAGGACATTTAAGCGAAAAAAAATTAAGAATGGTGAAGAACCTCTTCCATTTGCAAGATATAATCTGTTACCCCTGCTCACCAAGGGGAGGATGCAGTAGGATTTCGAGCAGGATATAGTCAATAAAATGTGGAGTTTATACTGCACAAAGTTTAAAACATCTTTTAAGTGTAAAAAAACAAAGCACTATCATAAAAACTTAAAACTCAGCAATGGCATTATTTACAAGTCAGTTCGGGCTTGAAATTTATATCCTAGGCTTCTGACATAAAAAAAAATCCCTCGTTATTTCCTGCTGTCAGTACAAGGTATGCAAATCCATGAGATTCTGGTCCATTGTGTGTACATTTTGACCTCTCCTTTTAGTGTTTTGTACCACTCTATATCGGAAACTGTCACAAACAAGGCTCTTTTTTCATTTATTAGTCTCGATCAAAATTATATCAATTTTAGCATGTACATGACTTTTTGTATTAGTATTAAGATCTCAAGTGCCAAGAATCGACATTTCACTTTACAAATACAAGAAATTTAGCACATAGAAAATTTGCACAGCAAATGAATTATAGTAGAATTGATTGGTAGAGATCAAATTAGGACTACACTACCATTAACTTGCCAGAACTGGTTGAATTACTCGTGTGTAAAATCAAATAAAATATATTCATTTTAAAAACTTACTCTTTTTTTCTTACTTTTTAAAAATATTTTCTTAATTCATATACAAGTATCACAGAATATTTCGCTCAAACATCCTTTTTGAAAATACAGGTGAGGTTGATATTCCAGCGCTCAAATGACCCTATGTACATTTTTTATTTTCGCTCAAATGTCCTATGCCCGTACTAATTTGCATGGATTTTGTGGGTAAAGGTTAAAAATGAATCAAAGTGTGTTAACAACATTTAACTTTTCATACCCCTGTTTGCAGGAAACCAAGTTTCACTACAAATACAATTTTCCTTACTCCAAGAAGATTGGTCCAGAGGAAAATAAATCACCCCTCATAATTCAAAGTATAAGAAAACAAGAAAAAGTTGTCTGAAAGATCCCAAAAGTGCTCACATGTTAAAACTTATCCTTTCCATGATTCTGACCAAATATGAAGTCATTTTGTTCTGTAGTATTGGAGAAATGTATGATGAAAATTTTAATGTTAATTCAATATGTATACATGTAGTGAAAGATTCAAAGTATTGACAAACGAAAAGATTTCTGACAGATCTGGGAATTTCTCCCACGTTACAACTCATTACTCATGTTACTGTTGAGCTGCTGACTAAATATAAAATCATTCTGTCTAGTAGTACCTTGGAAAAGAGTGGTTAACAGACAAAAGGAAGGGTGAATGCAATATAACCCCCACATGGATTATGAAACTCCAATAGTAATAACAATAAAACCATCAAGTAAAGAATCTAAATAACCAATACATTATCACTGGTCCCTTAACTTTTATTTAGAGACTATGGTTTGAGCCAGTTACATATCAGTCATTCCAAAGGTTGCTGGACATTAGGCAAAGTCCAGTAAAAATTGGTTTGGTCCAGTTAAGTGATATGCATTACTGAACAAAATGACCAGGAAAATTTTTAATTTTGTCCAAATGTCCAATAAATGTCCTGTAAAAAAGAGTCTGGTCCAGTTAAGAAGAATGGTTGACTGGACCAAGTATCCATTTCTCAAAGCCTTTAAGAACCACTGACATTTTTAAAAGCAACTTATTCAGTGGATTCATTTATTTTTGTTGGTATCAATTTCTGTGGTTTGATATCTTAAGGCTACCTAATTTAGGGGTTTCATCATTAGATGCCAACCAAGTTACTAAAAACCGTGCACTTGATCAAGTATCTAAATTGTGTTTTTCCAATATTCATGAAATTTACGAAAATTGGTACTGTAAAGTTAGAAATAATTGCAAGGTTATTATTAAGGCGAATTATGCAACTTGGTGATTATCGCCATGATAAGAACTCGCATTCTGGTAACTGATACATATATCTGTATGCAGATTTTCCTGAAATCGCAATAAATAATTTCACATTTTTGTCTATTCTCATAAATTGCAATAACTAGATATCATTGAGATGGGAGCCATCTCTGTGGGCCCCGCTGTGAATAATGTGCGTTAAAAAATTTGTATCTTTACCATAGGACATGGGGTTGTCAACTGAAACCAAAGTTTTTGACCTTGAACTTTGACATAGGAAGTTGTACATAAATTATGACACACTCTTTAGTGTTGGTTAATATACATGTCAAGTATAAACTTTGAAATCTTAATGGTTCTCAAGATATAGAGCAGACACAATCTTTACCATAGGACATGGGGTTGTCAACTGAAACCAAAGTTTTTGACCTTGAACTTTGACCTAGGAAGTTGTTCATGATTTATGACACACCGTCTGGTGTTGGTTTATATAGATGTCAAGTATAAACTTTGAAATCATAACGGTTCTAAAGATATAGACAGATACGATCTTTACCATAGGACATGGGGTTGTCAACTGAAACCAAAGTTTTTGACCTTGACCTTTGACCTAGGAAGTTGTACATACATTATGACACACCCTCTGGTGTTGGTTAATATACATGTCAGGTATAAACTTTGAAATCATAACGGTTCTCAAGATATAGAGCGGACATGATCTTTACCATAGGACATGGGGTTCTCAACTGAAACCAAAGTTTTTGACCTTGACCTTTGACCTAGGAATTTGTACATACATTATGACAGACCCTCTGGTGTTGGTTAATATACATGTCAAGTATAAGCTTTGAAATCATAACGGTTCTCTAGAGTGGACACAATTTGTTACGGACGGACAGACAGAGGGACTGACAGACTGATCACTATAGGGCGTCCGCCATTCGGCGGGGCCCTAATAAATGCCACTGAATTTACAGTATCCCATGAAAACAAATGAACCAAATTATACAAAAATATCAATTTTGTGCTCTGGTTAATAACTTCAATAGTTTAATTTTGCAAACAGGGCAAATATCTAAAGTATTATACAATTACTGTATTATCCTTTACTGATATATCTAAAATACCTTTAAAAAATGTTGTAGCTGGGCCCAATGTGTATATATATACATATATTGATTGATAAATTGTTGGTGTTTTATGTCAGTTTCAACACTATTGGTTATCTGATGGAGGCCAGTCTTTGGTGGTGATGGAAGCCAGAGTGCTAAGAGAGAACCACTGATAATTCGCCAGGAAAACTGGTAATCCTAGTCAATTAAGATCATAGTCCAATGTCTGTCATGTCTGTGCTATTTAAAATGTTTGATCAGTTATTGAGTTTGATTAGAGCTTATCACATCAATTCCTATTTAATAGTTGTACCTAACATGCCTAGAGATATAGCCTGTTAAAGACCAAGAAAAACATTCCAAACTATACGATCAATATATTATTAGCTTTTCTTTATCAAATAATTATGAAGTTAATGTAAAGAAAACAAGATAATAGGAACATTGTTACTTTGCTGCAGGTGGTTACATCAAGTGTGTGCAGGAATTTTGTGTAATGAAATGAGAAGTTTATCTTTTCACTGGATATTCGTATCAAAATTTTCTTTTGAGTATTGACAGTACACAGTTTAGCCAAATTATCTCTGAAAACGTTTTCTGTTGATCACAAAAAGTTAGGGTAGCATAGAAACATAGGTGAAAGTTCATTTGTACAGAAAGTGCCGAAATTGGGAAGTTAGAGAAAAAATCATTATTCAATAAGATATGTAGAGACAATAAATGTCCAAATTCTGAAATCAGGCCAACTTCTAATAAACTGCTTCGCTGAGCGCAGCTGGATACGCCCGCAGAGGTCCAACCCTGAACAGTTGGGGCAAAAATGGACACAATATTCAAGCTTGATACAGGTCTGAATTTGGATTGTAATTAAATATTTGACATATTACAGGTTTCTAAATAAATGAAGTCAAAGAACTTGAAATTGGTTATATGAATTGAATTTAAAATCAATTATAGATTTCTTGCTGTTGTGCAATACACTGTGCTGTTGCGCAATACTTAGTAAATCTGTTGTCAGACTATAAACAAATGAAGTTCAATTAATTCTCAATGTCATATTAGAAATTTATGAAAATCAAAAGGGAGCTTACATCAATAGATATTAACAATTCACCAAAGTTTCATGAGAATTGCTGACAGCATTTTTGAGTTATTGTCTGAAAACTGGAAAATCCCCCCTTTTTTAATGAATAAAACCCCATAACTCAGAAATATAAAATGTTAAATTTATAAAATTCTAAAGGGAGCTTACTTAAATAGATATAAACAATTCACCATAGTTTCATAAGAACTGCTGAAAGCATTTTTGAGTTTTTGTCAGAAAACTGGTAAATCACCCTTTTTTATGAATAAAACCCTGTAACTTGGAAACGTACAATCTAAAATTTATAAAAATCAAAAGGGAGCTCATGTCAATAGATATAAACAATTCACCACAATTTCTTGCAAGTTGGTGAAAGCATTCTTGAGTTAGTGTCCGAAAACTGGAAAATCCCCCTTTTTTTAATGAATAAAACCCCATAACTCAGAAACGTAAAATTCAAAATTTATAAAAAACGAAAGGGAGCTCACGTCAATAGATATAAACAATTCACCAAAGTTTTATGCAAATTGGTTAAAGCGTTTTTGAGTTAATGTTGGACATGTTGACAACGGACGGACAGACGGACGGACGGACAGAGGTATACCATAATACGTCCCGTAAACGGGCGTATAAAAACGTATGCATGTACATGATGTAGTAAAATTAAATATCTTCATCTAAAATTAAGACGAGAGTGCACATGTTGAAGTGTCTTGCTATGATTGAATTTACAATACATGTATATTGAAAGTCTGTAATATGAAGATTTTATCACATAAACTTAACATAATCAATGATCCATGTAAAAGAGTTCAAGGTCAGATGAACCCTGGCACACAGACATGTACATTTTATAATCATTACATACCCCAAATATATATAGTAAACCTATTGCTTACACTCTGAGAAACAGACCTAATTACAAAAACTAAACATTGCCCAATGTTCCATAAAAATGAGGTCAAGGTCAGATGAACTTTGTTAAGAAAACATGTACACCATGCAATCATTCCATACACCAAATATGGATGACCTATTGCTTAAATAGTATCTGATAAATGGACGAAAATTATAAAAGCTAAACATTGACCAATGAACCATGAAAATGAGGTCAAATTCAATGAGAAGGAATATAAGAAAAATAATGAGAGTGTTATATTTCAATACTGTGGATTCATTATAATTAATCCTGGAATATAAATTTTCCTGGTCAGTGGATTTTGTGGGTATAGGTTAATCACAAATTTCACTGTTTGACGAAGTTCACATTTTCTATTGGTTTGTATTCAGACTCTGGCAAAACCATGAAATCAAAGTATCCACAACAAGAATGTGTCCATAGTACACAGATGCCCCACTCGCACTATCATTTTCTATGTTCAGTGGACCGTGAAATTGGGGGTCAAAACTCTTAATTTGGCATTAAAATTAGAAAGATCATATCATAGGGAACATGTGTACTAAGTTTCAAGTTGATGGGACTTCAACTTCATCAAAAACTACCTTGACCAAATACTTTAACCTGAAGCGGGACAGACAGATGGACATGAAAATAATCATCTTTATGTCAAAATTTATAAATATACAATACCTGATCTTGATCTAGTAGTTTTAACAGTTCAGCCTTGTAGTCAGAATTAATGGTGTAGGATTCTGTGCCATCAGAGAAAACTGCTGACAAAAGATTATCTAATTCCTTTCCATCTAAATACCCATCTCTGAAAATAAAGATATAAAATGAAGAAAACTCAAACTCAATAAAAGTATTTCTTTCAATGTACCATAATAGAAAAGAAAGAATATTGGGTATCTATCCATGCCACTGTATTTCTTCAACACCTAATAGGGAAATTAGTTATGGTTCAAGTTGCCAAAGAAATAAAAGCTGAACTGTATTATTTTGAGCTGATGTAAGTCTTGTTACAAGTGAAATCATAGAGATGTTAACCAATTTTCTTGCAAGTGGTCATCTCTATTTTCATTTTATGAAGCAGTTGCTATATCAGAAATTGAAACAAACAGGTTGAACTGTTGCTATTGCTCACTAATGATACCCTGCTATAAGTTTTCTGTTTACATTCTTTTTGTCAATTTTTGTAAGAAAGTTATAAATAGGAAGAAGACCCAAGAACCTGTATCCGACACCTTTAATATACATGTATAGTCATCAATTTCTTGAAATTCAGACCATAGATGTATCAACCCAGGGGTTTATACATCTATGTTCAGACTAAATCATTAAATCATCAAAAATTGCTAAAACTCGAAAAGTTCAATCATTATTGTGCAGCCAGACAAAAACTGTCTTCTCTGTAAAATGTGGAAGTGTGTTACTGTCCATCAGTTACAATTGTTTAATTTTTTTCAATAAATTAGATTTTCAGAAGATATAAATATTTAAAGTAGCTGTTCTTTTCCAAGTAAGAAATCTCAGATTTGCTCTTGTTTTTAAACATATTACAACTGATCCTACCTGTTTTCATCAAATAAGTGGAAACACCAAGCACATTGCTGTGGATCAAATATTTTCTGTTTTGCCTTGAAACTGTTTATGAAATCATTTTGTGTCTTCACTAGATCCATTTTAAATTTTATGTGTTGCAATACATGTGTAGTTAATACAACAGGATTAATATACTTCTAGTTTTACATTTTTGTACTTTGATATAAGAAGTTAATCCTACTATCATGACTAATATGTGTTATTATAAGGTTTTGTTAAAAGATTTAACCAGAAAATTACATGATTGTTGTCAAACTTTGGACTAGAAAATTAATGATGACCCATATCTAATCTAACACCAGCTAATGACTTCATATATATAAACATGTAAACTGCACATGACAATGAATTTTCTTCGAAAAAATGTTTAGAGTTATAAATTACACATCTACTTAAATTTAAGGAAATGAATTTTAATAGTCAAACTTCAATCCGAATCTTGACTTAAATAGTCCATACTTGTAATTTTTGTTTTTTTGTTTGTAGAGGAGGGGGGGGGGGGGGGGGGGGTTTGTCCTATTTAACCTTCCCCTTGCTTTGGGCACGTGCTGAAGAGCTACAATGTACTCAACTGTCCTAAGGACTGACTGCTTTTAAAATACAGTTGTACCTCTATAGTTTCTGACTACCAGAACTTAAGATCAATTGGCTATCAGATCAAATCTGAATTTTATATATACAATTGTAGGTTAATTAATAAAACATAATTTATCATGAAAGCTATGCAAAAGTTTAAACGGATAGATAAAGCCAAATGAATTTGACTGGAAAAGACAGACATGTTCAATTTTTTTAATTTTTTTTCACAATACTTGAAGTCTTCAATAGCAATTATAACTATCATTGAAATTTAAATTTTATGCATATATGTACACATTGGGAAATTTTTGCTAAATTCTTGAGGCAAAATTCCACTAGATGACTAGGTTTCAACAACTTTCACAATTTAATCCTATGAAGGAGTGAAACATAATAGGGGGAGATAGTCAAACACCTTTATAATTATATATATTATTAATAATAAAACTCCTTATCAGAAAGTGAAATCACCATGCTGAAGTTCATTTTCATAGGGTTTTCTTAATGAAAATCTGGTCATTAATTTTGGGTAGTATGGCAGACTGGAGGAGCAGACTGGAGGGGCGGCCTGGGTATTGTTTGGTATCAGCTGTTTCTGTTCAATAACTCGAGAACCACTTAAACATATTTTTTTTTAATTTCAATATTCAAGATATTGGACAAAAGGATTACCTAGTTCAAGCTTGATTTTGACAATTTATCCAGTTTGCTGTAGTTCAGCAGTCTGTTGTTTTAAATGAATTGATAAAGTTGGCAGACTGTTGTTTTAAATGAATTGATAAAAGATGTAAGTATGATTAGTAATCAATGCTAATTTTCGTAAATCATGTAAAAGATTAGAGAAATGTTTTCTAACATATATATATAAGATTAATAACATTTAATTTAAAAAGCTTAGAAATATAAGTTTTTGTTAGGTACTGATTGGAAGTTGTAGTACAGGCTGACTCATCTCCTTAGACATCTTAACAATTTATAGAATAGATATTTTCATATGCAAATGCATGAAACTATGGCACAATATGACTTGAAACACAAGCCCTGGCCATGGAATAGTGTATCTTCTAAGTGATATACATTTTTATACAGGTGATGCTGGAATGTAACTTATTGTGGTGATACATTGTACATTAAAATTCAAAGTTTCACAATAGGGAAATTAAAATTATCTCTTTTTTTTGCCTTTTGTCTTCAAAATTCTCAACTGAACATATTAAATTGTAGGTTTACATGTAGGTGAAAACATGCTTTCAAACAGTCCTAAATACTAAACTTCATCTGTGGCATTCTTTATTTAAAGTTCAGTGGGATCATCATACAGTGGATTAATTTATTTTCTTGGGTAACAATTTTTGTGGATATTTGATTTCATGGTTTTGCTAGTCTGTAAAATCTTAAGCCTATAGAAAATGTGTACCTCCTTGAACATTTAAATTTGTAGTGCACCTTTACTAATGAAATCCATGAAAATTTGTGTCCATCAAATAATAATGAATTCACAGTATTTTCAAAACATTGAGATATTCAGTAAGAGGCAATCACCTGCAGTATATAATGGAACATGAAATTAAATTCAGTGTTTAAAAGTCTCCCTCTTATCAAATGTCGGTGAATGTAAAAAGTTACTAATGATTTATATAAATACCATGTTGTCCTGTCATTCCACCCATCTAAGGCCTTTTATCAACTATTTACAGTTCTTTTGTCAAAAGTTAATTGTATTGTGTACTTATAATGGCTTGATTGAAGCCTCAGTCGATGGAAATCATAATATTTTAATCAAATATAAACAAACACAATAAAAAAATCCTGAAAACATATTGGATATTTCAATAGAACTTTAATAAATGGGGAATGTGTCCATGGGACACAGATGATGCCCCCGCTTGCATATAACGTTATAAAGGGACAAAACTCAAGAACTGTAAAAGTGACGCTACCCAAATTTAAACTTGATCTGAGTTTTGTGCTAATAAGCATTATTTATAAGTTTCATAACATTTAGTTGAGTCAAACTTAAGTTAGAGAACGGAAACAAAAAAATCAGCAATTTTTCCATTTTGTAAAGGGGCATAAGTCGCATAACTCTAGAACGGTAAAAGTGACACCACCAAAATTCGAACCTGATCTGTGTTTTGAGGTAATTAGCATTGTGTAAAGTTTCATAACATTTGGTTGAGGCAAATAAAAAAATTGGAGAACAGAAACCAATTTAGGGACGTACGTACGTACAGACGGACAAGGGTAAAACTTAATGCCCCCTCCGCTATGGCGGGGGCATAATTAAAAAATATTCAGCTAAAAATAATTTCTCATGTAAAATTTGTGTATAATGTCCATGCCAATTTGATGGATTTTTTGGAGCTAACTTATTATTATTATGATTATAGTTTTTGGTGTGTAAATTACAACAGAAAATGTATGACAAATTAAACACATGAAACTAGAAAAAATTTTAATGAATTCAAATGTTACATGTACAAAAAACCTAAATGTCACTAAAAGGCCTCAGCAAAACTCAACCTTTTTTGTAATAAAAATTAAATAGGTCAATATTTGAAGAGTGCCATGTCTGTATTTTTGGTGGTTCATCTTTACATGCATCCAAATGAAAATACTATTGCCTTTTCTTTATCTTGTTGTAGATATTTATTGTAGAACAGATGCCATTTCATGCTTCATTATGAACGGTAATGGAATGTCAATGGAAGTATTTGGAGGGCAAGCTTAGCAAATAGGCTGATAGTGATAAACTGAACTAGCCAGTAATATGTAGATATAAGAAGATGTGGTATGAGTGCCAATGAGACAACTCTCCATCCAAGTCACAATTTGTAAAAGTAAACCATTATAGGTCAAAGTACGATATTCAACATGGAGCCTTGAATTGGCTCACACCGAACAGCTTATCTATATATATGTCAATTAAAATTTTCATTCGTCGTTTAATTGTAGATACATATACATGTAAGCATTGTTTGTTATGTACTCTTTTAAATATTGAGGCAAAAATATACTTTTTTAATTAATACAACATTTTTAGGATTCTTTTTTATAAAATGTCACAAACCTGTATTCAAAAATACAATATGTACATCCAATTAAGATGGAACAAAATAAAAGGGAAACAATCCTTTTTCATTCTTAATGGAATAAGGATAAAGGTTTTTTCAACTGGCTTGTGCATGTTGTGACCTAATAAGTAAGTTTGAGAAAAAAAAACAAAGCTTGTCCATTTTTTCTTTGAATTATTAATTTGTTCATATAAAAAAGATCATACATTGTAAATACTATTGGTACCAGTTAATGTAACCTATCATTTTTTCAATAGCTGAAGTGTTGCATAAAAACAACAGACTTCTGATACATGTATCTTTAGACAAATATTTTTACTTCATTTGTAAATGCTCAGTTTTGTTTAACCCTATTAAGATTGGGAAAGGCTGAATTTTCTGTAATAGAACATGCTGTTGGAAGATACACTTGAGTGGACAAATAATGTCCATGATTTTAGAAAACTAACCTTTTGGAGACAAAGCAATATCTAACCTTGCTTTAGAATATTTATTTTCTATAAAAATAATTTAATAAGGTGAATAAATATCAAAATTATAGTCTATAAGTCTTTCAATACAGTGTAAGCGGTTGATTTCGCATAGCATAAATAAGTTAACTTTCAGAGCAGGAAGTAGACCTTCCAAATTAATGGTCAGAATGGCGATATGTTTGGTTCAATTGACAAACATGCAAAGAAAATATAACATTAATGTCCCTACTAAATGTAAATTCTATCATTTAATGCCCAGATTCAAAAGTGACCGTACATCTGTAACTGGCCATTGTTCTAGTAAACCAGTTTTTTTTTTAAACAAGAACTTAAAGTCAGGGTCTATGGTGCTTACAGTGACTATCGGTAACCCTTTTTATGTTAGAATAATATTTCCCTAAAGTGTTCCTGATAAAATCTATTTGATAAAAACTGTGAATTTCTGACAGTAACTGGTCAGGACCCTCGATCTGAATTTCTGACAGTAACTGGTCCGGACCCTCGATCAGTAAAATGTTTCTAACATTTTACAGTAAAATTCAAGTAATAGCCAATTAGAAGTACAAACAGAAGTTATATAAGAATTGCCTTACATTTACAAACATTACTGCATAAACTGTTAAAAATTACCTAATTAAAAAATTCAATAAAACCAGACCAAATAACACAATATCATGAATATAGTAGAATGTCTGAATCAGAATGAAATGAACATGTTCATAATTTATGGTTCTGTATAAAATTATAAAATTTAATATAACTGATTCGCTATATACATGTAAAGTAAAGTAAAGTAAAGTAAAGTAAAGTAATCTTTATTTAAAGTCGGGATGCATATATACATAATAACAAAGAACATGAGCTCTTAAGAGCTCTTTAACCGACTGATATTAATAAACAAAACATGTAATAACATCAGATTCATATAGAACACAAACATGTGAATTTAACTGTTTGTGTGTGTATTTCCTGTTATAAGTAATTGCATAAAGTGTTGTGAGACAATACAATAATTAATGAGCCAATCTGTTCTTCACCTGTTTACCTGTTAAAGACGTGTATAAAAAAAAATAACCGGACAACCGCTAATCATGAATGTAGCTTACCTGTTTTTATCAAAAAGATTAAAACACCGTACACATTGCTGTTTATCAAAAACTTTAACTTTACAAACAAAATCATTGAAAAATTTTCTCTGTTCACCATCCATCTTCAGTGGTCTGCTGTTTGTTTACATCGATTTTTTCATGGTCTGTTTGTTAATGCGTGATTTTTAGTATTCATTGATTTTTTTCCTTTCTACCTTCAACATGTATATGAAATTGATGTCGTTAATTAAGTATCTTGGAAAAATTAAAATTTTAAAACACAAAACATCAAGAATATTCACAATCCTTGAAAACAAACAATGAAATTCAAAGGTATCTACTTATTTGCTAATCGAGCAGACGCTAAGATTTAAATTCTATACTCCTTGGACTTTTATCATCATTCCAATCGATTCCGAACTACAATGAAAAATCTAAAGATTACAAATATACTCAAATAAATGTTAGATTGCAACGGTCTACATTTAAGACCAACATTTTTTTTTATGACCTCTGACAAAATGAATGCAGGTGCGGATTCAGGCGGGGCGCACCGCACGCCCTCAGAAAAAGCCAATTTTGCGTGAAAATAGGGTCCTCTTTTTCATTTCAGGAGCGCCTTCATAATATCAAATCCTGAATCCGTGTCTGTGAATCAATGCGCACAAGTACAACTGTTGTATTTAAATTTAACGGTTTTGGATTCACTAGGATTGGCTTTTAAATTGATTTTCTTTCTGTTATGAGAACTTTTTCCTTTATAAACCTGCTACACTAGTAACTTTTTTTCAGAGAAAAAAAGATATTTGAATGTCTCATGTGATATATTTGTGTTTCCATAGTATTACGTTTTTATAAACTCTGTCATAAATAATAATAATAATAATAATAATAATAATAATAATAATAATAATAATAATAATAATAATAATAATAATAATAATAATAATAATAATAATAATAATAATAATAATAATAATAATAATAATAATAATAATAATAATAATAAATAAATAAATAAATAAATAAGCTTTATTTAGAGTCCGGCGGCATAATAAACAAGGACATAACATAAGCTCTAATGAGCCTTTGACCGACCTACAAGACATAACAATACAATACATAATACGCATGCAATAAGTTACATCACACAATTTGAAGCAATATAATTAAGCATGGTGGTAATAAGCAGATTATAAGCATGATAAGCTAGGTATTAAAGCTAAAAGCACAAAAATGTTAACTAAGCATGATTAGAAAGCTGGTAAAATATATAGCATAAATATTAAAAATAGAATATGATCTAAATGGTAAAAAATTAAACATAATATATGAATTAATAATCTGCACAAACACTCATTACCATTCCATGACTTTAATCAAATATTTTTAACCTGACTGAAATTATCAATTTTCCTAAAAATCATCATGTAGATCATTCCATAAAACAGCAGCTGTATATTTAAAAGAGTTCTTATCGTAGGTTGATGTTCGAACCCTAGGTATATCTACAATGTTAGAATATCTAAGATTATATTTACAATCTCACAAAATACCTTATGCTGGTGCTGAAAATATCCATGTATATGTGTCTTTTTGGTGCTGGTTTTACATATACAGTTCTTGTGGATAAACATTCAGAGTCATTTTGTCTCTGTTGGATAGTTGTCATATTTGCAAATACGGGGACCAATAGAGTTCAATGAATTCGTCACAGGCAAATGATACCAAATTTCCTAGGTTTTTTTTTTTATTTTCCTCCGTATGATATGAAATATGCCTTGATTGGCAAATTATCGTTTACAGATTACAGAAACACTTTTTTATATGATTACGTTATGAAAAAAGCATTATACATTAGCTACATTAACAACTGGACGTGTTATCAGGGGCGGATCCCTGATTTTAGTTTAGGGGGAGGGGGGCGCAAACTTAAATTTTCGCCGAGCGGAGCGATTCGAAAATTTTTTTGAGGTAAAATTATCGAAATATTCTTTATTAAGCTGAGGACAACCCATGCTTTGCAAATTTTAGGGGGGGCACGCCCGCCACGCCTCCGCCTGAATCCGCCCCTGGTCATATGCTGCTTTGGGTGAGCTATATTTGTAGTTAAATAGTAGGTATGTGTCATTTACCTTTAAGAATTGAGATTGTGCTAAAAAATAAAGGTGATCTTGAAGGGTTTTATTGTATAAAAAACACAGCAAGTATTCCAGGCTTATATTTTGTACGCCAGCAAAGACGTTTATTCTACAAAAGATTAATCAGTGACGTTCGAATGAAAAAAAGGTATAAGGCCCAATAAAGTACGAAGTTGAAGAGCATTGAATACCCAAAATTCCAGGAGGTTTTTCAAATACAGCTAAGGTAACCTATTCCGGGGGTAGAAAATCCTTAGAATCTTGAACAATTCAAAGTTGTGTAAACAGTTAATTTATAGATATGATCATATCAAGATAATTCATGTCAACACAGATGTGCTAAATAACTGAATTGGTGGCTAAGAACACGCTGTCGGAAACTGTGAGTACCCTCAGATCTGTACTTTGTGTCTTTTTCGTTTTTTAGGGATGTATAAATACACTGCCACGTCAAGTCTGTGTTTTTCTGCTTTGTATTTAACCCTTTTTATAGTTTGTTCTTATGTTGTACTGTTATACAACTGTCCCAGGTGAGAAGAGGGTTGGCGCCTTCAAACATGGTCAACCCCACCACATTCTATATGTGCCTGTCCCAAGTCAGGAGCCTGTAATTGAGTGGTTGTCGTTTATTATGTTGTATATAGGTTGTTCTTATGTTGTGCTGTTGCACCATTGTCCCAGGTTAGGGGAGGGTTGGCGCCTTCCAACATGTTTAACACTCTTTAAGTGCCTGTCCCAAATCAGGAGCATGTAGTTCAGTGGATGTCGTTGGTTCATGTCTGTCATATTTGTTTTTCGTAAATTGTTTTGTTATAAATTAGGCCGTTAGTTTTCTCAATTGAATTGTTTCATATTTTTCATGTCTTTAGTTTGACCAGGCCGGGGATCGAATCCACTACCTCCCGCACTCAAGACGAGCACGCTAACACGAGACCACCGATCGGTGGTAATTATGTTGTCAAGAAGACAGTTTACAGCTTAGATATTCTCATCAAACTTCCAGTACGTTGGCTGTAGTCCTTTTGCGCCAATTTTTATTTTTAAGATTTATCATTTGAGCCAAATATTTTTTTTCAAAGGTTTCAATAACGCCGAAGTACAGGTTACTGAAGGGTATTAAAATACTCATAAGTAGTGCGGAGGGATACGTTTGGGTCACCCTCTTGGGTACCGAGTTATGTAACAAGAGGTAATGAGGTAATTTTATATTATCTCCCATGGAAACTTACTAACAATGTATTGTAATTTCACATATATTTTACTGAATATAAGATGTTTTAATTCAAATGATGTCTGATTCTTATGAATATAGAAGACTTTTCGAAAGAAAAATTGTATGAAAACTAAGTTTGGACATTTTTATAGCAATTAAAAAATTACTACCATCACCTTTAGTATGACAATTACAATAAATTTTTCATACAAATTGTTAGACTGATTTTCATAATATCATTGGAGTGGAATTAAAGTCTTATAGGATTGTAAGTATGCTTTATTTTATCACCTTGCATTTTCACCACTTGACTGTGTTTTCTACAGCTGTATGTTAAAATTTCTGACCAGTTGAACAGTTTGGTTTTATAAAACAAATTGCATTTTGGTCAGAATTTTGAATAAATTGCAAAAGGTGCATGAGGAGCAACACCTACAGTCAAGTCACAGTAACAGTTATATTTGAATATATAGTTCATTACAATGTTGGAAGTTTCCACTGAAAAAAATATAAAAAAATTTAAAAAAAAGTAGAATGATTAATTTATTCAGCCAATTTTAAAGATAGAAATTTTAAAAATTATAATAACATTCATGAATTAATCCTTCTTAATAAGACATAATTGAAATCAAAACAAAGTCTGCATCTTATTACAGCAAAATTACTTTAGTGTGTAGGTAAAGGTGATATCTTTGGCTAGCTTGATTGCTAGCTGAACCGTAAAATCATTATTTGGTTAACTACCCTCCTTTAAGAGTAGACTAGTCCGACAGATAACCAATCTATCTGTAAGTAGGACTATACTACTCCGAAAGTAGGATAGTATACCTAACGGCCTAATAATGATTTCACGGTTCAGCTAGCAAGCAAGCTAGCCAAAGATATTACCTTTACCTAAACACTCAAGTCATTTTTCTGTATTTCTTGTCTTCACTAATCAGATGATCAAATAGAAGTATTTGATCATCTGATTAGTGAAGACAAGAAGTTTGTTGAGAATTTTTTATTCTTTATTCAAAATTAAAAACAATATATATTTTACTGTCAAAATGGGATACATGTATCTCAGTATTTCTGAACAAAAATTTCAATGCATTTGATGAACTCCTAAGTCATATAAAAACATTCTATTTTATATGCACTATAAAGTGATGAATACATACACATTTTCCTTTTAAGTTATATTTCATCAAACTATTTTACAAAAGGTATTTTAAATCGAAATGTAATCGAAAAGTAATCGATGATTACATCATAATTTTTGCTGTAATCGAAAATGTCTTCGATTACAGATTACTGTCGATTATTGGAAAAATGTATTCAATTATAATCGACTACTATTACAGCTTCCGATTACCCAATCCCTGAATGAAGAAGTACAGTTTATGCAAATCACAAACAATGCTCATACATAAATCACTTTATACATACGTCCTTGGTAATATAGTCTTTATACATAGACAATATTACAAAGGACGTTATTAGTTTTAAATCCTTGATATTACATAATCGCTTTTGCATACATGATTCGCCTGATAGTGCGTTGTCTTCCGATATCGTAGTAAAGCTTTTCGGGTTTTGATACCAACACAGTCATTGAAACGTTTATATGAAAGACGTTTCTGTGTTAATTTGTAATCAATGTTAATTAGTTTAGGAAGACAAACTGACAGAAAATGTTGATTAATTGATAACTACTTTCTTTGGTGTAACGTTATGGGATGACGTAAAAAGTTCACGAACTTGGAATCTTCCCAAACAGTGCAGTAGTAAAGATGCTTATGTGCACTCAAAATGAACATTGTGTTTCGACATGTATGGCCTAAAATTTTGATTCTTCCTTCTGCTAACCTCATGAGTTTCGTTGTTACCGGTATAATCATAGGAAATATTGACAATTGTAATTATCCATGATACTTGTCAGCTATGGAAGCAGAATTGATGTGTGGTGTATGTTTGGAATATTTTGACAAACCTCTAATGTTGCCATGTACCCACAATTTCTGTAAGAAATGTATAGAGGGGATACTCTCTGTGAATAGTAGACCAAACATTTATGGACAATTACCAAGACATCGTCTGAAGTTTCATTTGGATTGTCCTTTGTGTCAACGTCCTATTGAATTAGATCGTGGTGTTGAATCTTTGACAGTCAATAGAATTTTGGAAAATATCATTGCTCTTCACAGAAAAGATGAACCATTAGCATCTAATGATGCAGCATGGAAACTTGATTCTTCAGTATCTGACAGTCCCTGTCTTCTTCATAATTCTGAACCGATGTCATTGTACTGCCTGACTTGTAACAGGGCTGTGTGTAAGTCATGTGACTGTGTGACAGACAAATCATCAGGCACTATTCATAAATGTGTCCCAATCAAAGAACAAGCAGACCAATACCAGGTAATAAGATTATCATTGATAGAACAGTCTGTGTTCTCCCAAGCGATGCAAGATAATTCAGCCATACTGCAAGTATGGCCACAGTTTCAGCCATAGTTGTTTCGGCCATGCTGCCAATTCGACCATACTTTGTATAATGGTTTTTGTTGTTACAATGTATAAAGGGAGGAAAATATTATTGATTTTAGGCCAAAAATAAAATTAGAATTGTTTGTGGAGGATAGGAATGCCCTTTTCCGTCAGGCGTCAAATGGTCATTTTCGGGTACTGTTAGCGTCAAATTGGTTAAAATTTTATTGTGAGTCATCAAAATATCCTTATCGTGATTTGTCAGAGGTCTTGAATAACTAACCTTTACCATTATTACTGTAAAAACTTTAACGTGATTCGTCAAAATCAGTCAATTTTTTTATCTTCATAAACAAAGTGTACATTTTATCGTCATGCACCATAATTACCATTAATGTCATTTGGCAAGATTTTTAACTGTTTTTTTTTTTTTTAAGTTTTATTCTTGCTCTAGCATTGTTTTCTTGTCTAAACATGTAACATATGTTGTTTGCCAAAAATAAAAATCCGGACCTACCTACCCATCTGTACCCTACCCATCCGTACAACTTACAAGACATGGGTAGGCAACATCAATCAAAGAATTTGTTAAATAATGGTGGCCTTAGAAAGAGACGCAAGAAACAAATAACAAAATAACTTTTGATTATACATTTATATTATTGATAAGAATGAGTATCAATTTGTAAATCTTATAAGAATATTTGTAAAATGGAGATGAAAAATCAACTGAGTAGTAAACAGAACAAACAATGAAGTTATTTAAAAGTGAAGAAGATTGTTCTTATCATGCAGTCATTGCAAATTGTTGTGCCTTGTTTCTCATACTTATCATGCTTATGTTTGTTATGGATGGCAAATTGTTTATTTTTTTCTATTCTCTATTACCATGATTACCAAAATAAAAATTAAGTAAGCACCAATTGTGAAAGGTGAAACGTTATTAATGTCTTAATCACGTGTGACTTAAGAGTCTTGTGTCCTTTTGTTTCAGAGTACATGTAGATGCACATGTTATGACAAATTATTTTTTGTTGAGTCCTCATCCTTTTCAAAACAATCTTCTGTCAACACAATTACATTTAATGCATAGATGTATGTTAAGAAAAATATAAAAAAAGTATGGCTGAATCAACTATGGCTTTAATGACTGTGGCCGAAATGACTATGACTGAACTGGTACACTACTGTGGCCAAATGACCTATGGTCGAACTGGTTTTGTGGCTGAAATGTCTTGAAAGCCTCCCAAGGGCCTTATGCATGTACAAAATGTAGCAACATGATACATTTTTGCTATAAGTACATGTATAATAGATTTGTCTCTGACTCTTACCTGACTTAAAGGGCTGTGTGACCTATTAATATTATCATTACTCATTGTTCATCGTAGACTGAGATTACTAGGCCAATTAGATCCATTTGTAGCCACCATCATCATTGTGATTTTTCTACAAATGTACATGTACAATGTAGTTACAAAATGTGTACAGAATGTAAAGAATCAACCTACATGTACATGTACATGTACTGTCCATAATTATGACCCAAATTTGTCCAACAACGCCTTATAAAGTTGTTGCCTTTGAATGACAATTTTTAACATTTTTTGTAATTTTGATAACTATCTTAAAAACTATATATATTAAAGACAAAGAGAAACTCGATCTGTAGATAGCAAAAATGTTCTGTCATGTCTTCAGGACAAGAGCTGCAAATATTATATGAATTTTAAGTCAAAATGACCTTCATCGTCTGAGAAATTATTTGCCTCAATTGTCTCAAATGAAGATTTTTTACCCAATTTTGTGTTTTTTTTGTAAAAACTACTAGAAAACAGCTAATATAATTGATCAGCAAAATGCATTTGTAAGATCTTCAAATAACTCAACATATCTGAAAATATCAGTTTACTCCTTTTATGATGTTATAGGAATTATTGCTCTTGAATGATATTTTTACCCATGTTTTGCTCCTTTTTTTGTGGAAACCATGATACAATAGTTACAATGTAGATAATATAAAGAGAAACTCCAAAAAGCTAAATAAGTCGCATGGACAAAATCACCAGTTGATTCTAGCTCCTTTAAGGAGTAATATTGTCGCTACACTATCACTATTGATTTTAGAATTTTGACCTACATGTAAATGTATGTCTGTATCATGGATATGTATTGTTATATCACAAATCTGTAAAAGTTGGACTAATGTTTTGAATAGCAAAAATGAGCAACAACAAGATCTACATGTACAAATGATGTACACTTAGTCAATACATGCATGCATGCATGAATTGTCAATTTAACTTTTTACAGGAGTTGTTGCCCCTTAATTTTTTTCATATTTTGCTTTCATGTAAATTGTTTTGGAAATTATAATGAACAGAAATTAGATTATAACATGTGAATAAGTCAAAATAAAGCAAGACAAGAATTTAGACATTGGCAGACATACATGTACATGTACATTGTAGTTTCCATTCTTGTTGCATTGTATCAATTTTATGCAAATGCCAGGTGAGCAATACAGACTCATTGGAGTCTTAAGTATACATTTGTACCATGATGCTATATATATCAGCCTATCTGACATGTCTGAATAGATTTTATACTAACATGTAAAATGAATGTGGTACTTAATAAAATATAATTCTAGAGAAACGGTGCTATTTCAAATTCCAATGTGCTATTTGAAAAAAAAAATAAGGAGAACATTGGAACTGTTATGTAACATACATGTATATACATGTAAGAAACCAGATTATAATCCTTTGATTTGTGTCATGAAACACATATACACTATCATTTGACTATAGACATAATAGAAAGTTCAAATTAACTCTTTTTATATTTTAAAAGCTGTTTATATAATGAACACCAAATAAAATAATGTACAGAAATGTACATGCATTTTCATTGTTTTCCTACATTTAATATGTATATTTGCAAATGGTTAATATATTATATATTGTATACATGGTATGATTGCATATGTACATGATATACATGTAACAGATGTATATGTACAAAATATATATTGGAAGTAACTTACTTCCAAGTATATGCAGTACGTACTGTACTTGAGTTTTTCTTTGCAAATTCTAATTGCTACTTTTTGATGTTATTGTTAATTGATATAACTAATTCCTATTTTTCAGATGAAAATATCTAATGCCATTTCTGAAATTAAAAGAAAGGTTGTCCCAGTCCATGATGAAATACAACTGCTTCAGGACATGATGGAACAAATCAAGGTAAAATGATATACAATGCAGACAGATACATAATATCAGGAAATTTCTGCGCATGTCTAATTTTGAACATTTTTGCAGAAATAATTTAACAGCCAAATTTACCCTATAGATGCAAACTTTAATCTGTTCTGTAAAATGGATTGTACAAGGTCAAGAAATGCAAATAATGAACAAAGCGAAGATTTAATTGTCCAATATAAGACCTAAACAGATGCGTAAATAAGGATGATATCCAGCACTTTCTCTAGATATGTTATGTGAGTAGGGGCCTTGGTGGCCGAATGATCTAAGTAGTTCAACAACTCTATCACTAGTCTGTCTACACTGAGGTTGTTAGTTGGAACCTCGCACATGGCAGGTGTGTTTGACCCCAATCTTGAGTGACATTGATTATCAGTTTTCCTGTTGAAGGTCAGTGGTTCTCTCTGGGCAGTCAGGTTTCATTCAACAATAAAAACAGCCACCACTGACCACGAAATAGCCAATAGTGCTGAAAGAGGAGTTAAACACCAAAAATCAATCAATCAATCAATTGTATAATGTGAGGAAATTCCTTGCTGACTTTTAATCTCTGTAACCTTATTTTGCTCTCTCTCTCTCTTTAAATTTTTTTTAGACCAATATGTTTTTAATACATGTTATCTGGAGTCTGTAATCAGTTATCATTGTTAAGGGCATTGCTCACTGAAAACAGTTAATGTATTTTTAAATACATTTTAGCTGATTTCAGTTAGTTTTAGTTTATAGAGGCTAACATGTTTTTTTTTAAATAACTAATTTAGGTTATATAAATTGACAAATATTCTTAAATGACTTATTTTTTATTTAAATTTTCTCTGTTACAAAGTTTCTCATCAATATCATGTCAATAAACTAAAAATATTTCATTCGAACTTTCCACTCTTTGAATTACCAACACATTTCTATGTGCATTGTAAGTTACGAAGAAAATTTGTGTTATCTTTCAACAGTTCAGACACATTTATCATGCTTAATTAATTATTGCATCATTTTCTTGGAGAACTTCAAAATATCCATACAGATGTCTATAGATCATGTAGATCAGATACTCATTACAAGAAATTAGCATTAAATAGCTGATGAAAAGTGTCAATGAATAAAACTAAACCTGTTTTTTTTTTTAAAGATTTCCTGCAGTTATATCCCCTGAGACATGTGAGAGGTGATTGCTTTTGGTTACTTTTTATGAAAACTTTTCCCAGTAATTTGAAAAGACAAAGTACCATTTGAAGTAATTTTGCTTAAATATTTGTTTTCAGTCAAGGTAAACAGGGTTGGCAAACCTGGGTTTTATAAGTTTTGACCAACCCAGTGGTTTTACTGGGTTAAATAGGCATGATCATGATGATAGGGTAATACTAATACTGGGCAATATGAAATACTGGCCTGGCCCTTGTTTCACAAAAAAAAATTTGAATTATACAATTGATTGTAAGTCATGAAAAATTACGTATACTTATTTTACGATTAATTGTAGTCGTAAGATATTTTGTGAAACGCAGGCCTGAATCTTAAATATTCCAAGAATTATAGATTATCAATAGTTTTTCAAACGAGAGGGTGTTCCTCAGCTACAATCTCACTGAAGGGCAACAGCCCTGAGATGAAATATGACCAAGAAACATCCTAGAGTTGAAAAGACTACTGTGATCTGTTAATTGCTATTTTGCCTTTGACATCATTGATGTTTACATTGACAACGGCACATGCCCCTTGTTTTTGACTATAATTTTCTATCTTAAGCGAGTAGCATGATATGAAATATGATCACAAATAAAGATTATAGGATAAACACACAAAATACCGATAAGCAGAAATTAGAGGATTCAATGATCAATTACAAAATACTATTGCAATACATATGATACATTATTACTTTGATACTAGCTATAAAAGAATTCTAAGTAATGTTAATATTTTGATTTAAAATATAAAAAAGAAGATGTGGTATGATTACCAATGAGACAACTCTCCACAAGAGACCAAATGACACAAAAATTAACAACTATAGGTCACCGTACGGCCTTCAACAATGAGCAAAGCCCATACCGCACAGTCAGCTATAAAAGGCCCCGAAATGACAATGTGAAACAATTCAAACGAAAAAACTAATGGTCTAATTTATGTACAAAAAATGAACGAAAAACAAATATGTAACACATAAATTAAACAAAAGACAACCACTGAATTACAGGCTCCTGACTTGGGACAGGCACATACATACAGAATGTGGCGGGGTTAAACATGTTAGCGGGATCCCAACCCTCCCCCTAACCTGGGACAGTGGTGTAACAGTACAACATAAGAACGAACTATAAAAATCAGTTGAAAGAGCTTAACTCATCAGATGGAAAAAATACAAATAATACAAATACAAGTGGACGTGGCCGGGTACTTGTACATCCAAACAACAAAAAGACACTAAGTACAGATCTGAGAGTACTCGCAGTTACTGACAGCTAGTTCAAAGCCACTAACAACTAATAAAAAAAATCATGCATCGAAGACTAAATTATCAATCCGTACACATCCAACATCCAATGGATTTAGTGTAAAGAAGTCATACACAGTCAGAGAAAAACATGACCTTGTGCAATGCCAAGATACAGGTATCGACAGATTGTAGATCCATGAATGTGTATATGTATATATCAGTAATATTTAGTTTGCTTTTAATTTACTGATAACAAAATCAATATTAGTATCAATAAAAACAATATTTAATGATATAATTACAATGTTGAATTGGTAACCTTTTAGAATAAGTTTATTTAAAGGATCGATAAGTTTACCAGGATCGTTTCTAAAATTTCCGGGCACAGTAAACAATATTACCGTAAAAATGAGGATGTGCAATCCTGTTTGAAATAAGTTTTCTACAGGTCAACCAAACTTCTAAACCAAATCTTTATATCTGTGGATGAATTTAGTAAAGGTTTTAAGTAATTTGTAGTAACGAAATCCCTGGCTTAATAATTTACCAGTAATACATAGATTATAAAATTGAGAATGGAAATGGGGAATGTGTCAAAGAGACAACAACCCGACCATAGAACAGACAACAGCAGAAGGTCACCAACAGGTCTTCAATGCAGTGAGAAATTCCCACACCCGGAGGCGTCCTTCAGCTGGCGTTAATTTAATGGCCAAATCTGTTGTGTTTGGTCAAACTGTTAGTATTATGACATGAATCTTAACAATATAAAAATAAGGAAGATGTGGTATGATTACCAATGAGACAACTATCCACCAAAGTTCCGATTAAGTGGATGTAGCCAATTATAGGCAACCGTACAGCCTTTTTTTTCAACAATGAGAAAAACCCATACCATATAGCATGTATAGTCGGCTATGAAAGGCCCTGACATGAAATATGAAACAATTCAATTGAGAAAACTAACGGCCTAATTTATAACAAAACAATTTACAAAAAACAAATATGACAGTCATGAACCAACGACAACCTCTGAACTACAGGCTCCTGACTTGGGACAGGCACATAAATAATGCAGCAGGGCTAAACATGTTTGTGAGAGCTCAACCCTCCCCTTACCTGGGACAGTGCTATAACAGCACAACATAAGAACAAACTATAAAATTCAGTTGAAAAAGGCTTAACTCATCAGATCGATACAAAGCAGAAAAACATCAAACAAAAACACAGATCGGAAGTGGCAGGGTATTTATCCATCCCTCATCCTAACAACTAAAAAGACACTTAAGTACAGATCTGAGAGCACTCCCAGTTACTGACAGCTAGTTCAAAGCCAATAACAACTAATAAAAAACTTCCATGACTTGGCATGAGTAAAGTTTTATCCTGTCCAATACTACAGACAAAATTTCACATAACATTTCATTACATATGAGATAATAACCATCACTGGAAGTTAACCAATCAAATTTTCACCTTTTTTCCCCCTTTTTTTCAAGCTTTAGTAACCATGTAACCTCAAGTTTCCAAAATATTTTATAGAAACACCAAATAAAAAAAAGAAGTGTTTTGAAACACCCAAGTTATATGTTTATGACACAGAAATGCTTTACTGCAATGAAATGTTGGATTAATTTCCTACAACTGTCAATTTCAAGGGAATATTTTGTTTCGACCTTTTTATACGACGGCAAAAAAAATTTTGTGGTCGTATATTGGTATGACGTTGGCGTCGTCGTCGTCCGAAGACACATCGGTTTTCGCACTCTAACTTTAGTTTAAGTGAATGGATCTCTATGAAATTTTACCACAAGGTTCAATACCACAAAAGGAAGGTTGGGATTGATTTTGGGGGTTATGGTACCAACAGTAAAGGAATTAGGGGCCAAAAAGGGGCCAAAAATAAGCATTTTTGTAACTTCCAGACATAACTTGTGTGTTAGTGTATGGATCTCTCTGACATTGTACCACAAGGTTCCATATCACAAAAGGAATGCTGGGATTGATTTTGGGGGTAATTGCCTCAAAATTTTAGGAATAAGGGGCCAAAAAAGGGGCAAAAAACAAGCATTTTTCTAGTTTCATGACAATAACTTGTGTGTAAGTGTATGGATCTTTCTGAAATTGTACTACAGGGTTCCATATCATAAAGGGAAAGCTGGAATTGAATTTGGGGGTAATTGCCGAAACGTTTAGGAATTGGGGGCCAAAAAGGGGCCAAAAATAAGCATTTTTCTAGTTTCCAGACAATAACTTGTGTTCAAGTGTATGGATCTCTCTGAAATTGTACTGCAAGGTACCATACCACAAAGGGAAGGCTGGGATTGATGATGGGGGTAATTACCTCAATATTTTAGGAATTAGGGGCCAAAAAGGGGCAAAAAACAAGCATTTTTCTAGTTTCAGGACAATAACTTGTGTGTAAGTGTATGGATCTTTCTGAAATTGTACTACAAGGTTCCATATCACAAAGGGAAAGCTGGGTTTGAGTTTGGGGGTAATTGCCCTAAACGTTTAGGAATTTGGGGCCAAAAAGGGGCCAAAAAACACATTTTTCTAGTTTCCAGACAATAACTTGTGTTCAAGTGTATGGATCTCTCTGAAATTGTACTGCAAGGTACCATACCACAAAGGGAAGGTGAGGATTAAGTTTGGGGGTGATGAATCATAAGGGGGTTCAAAAAATTGGGGGGGGGATTTTTTTTTTTCCTTTTTTTTTTTCTTTTAAAATTTTCCATTTTAAGTTGGTTATTTCTGATTTATATTTAAAAGCAAATAATAATGATATGGTAGGAGATACACACCAAACAGGATGTGTAAATTATTATATAATAAGTATTGTGCAATAGCAAGAAATTTTCAATTGCACAGTATTGCACAATAGCAAGAAATCTTCAATTGCACAGTATTGCGCAATAGCAAGAAATCTTCAAATGCACAGTATTGCGCAATAGCAAGAAATATCCAATAGCACAATATTGCGCAATAGCAAGAAATTGTCAATTGTACAGTATTGCGCAATAGCAAGAAATATTTAATTGCACAGTATTGTGCAAAAGAAGATACTTCGTATAAATTGCTTATTTCTTGACCAATTTTAATGGGGTTTTATTCTTGAATTCTTGGGGTTCTTTAATATGCTGAATCTAACCGTGTATTTAGATTTTGGATTTTGGGCCCCGTTTTTAAATTGGTCCACATTGAGGTCCAAAGGGTCCAAAATTAAACTTTGTTTGATTTTATCAAAAATTGAATTATTTGGGTTCTTTGATATGCCGAATCTAACTGTGTATTTAGATTCTTAATTTTTGGTTCCGTTTTCAAATTGGTCTACATTAAGGTCCAAAGGGTCCAAAATAAAACTTAGTTTGATTTTAACAAAAATTGAATTCTTAGGGTTCTTTGATATGCTGAATCTAAACACGTATTTAGATTTTTGATTATGGGCCCAGTTTTCAAGTTGGTCCAAATCGGGGTCCAAAATTAAACTTTGTTTGATTTCAACAAAAATTGAATATATGGGGTTCTTTGATATGCTGAATCTAACCATGTATTTAGATTTTTGATTTTTGGGCCCCGTTATCAACTTTGTCCACATTGAGGTCAAAAGGGTCCAAAATTAAACTTTGTTTGATTTCATCAAAAATTGAATTCTTGGGGTTCTTTGATATGCTGAATCTAACCATTTATTTAGATTTTGGATATTAGACCATAATAGGTGAATGTCCAATTTAAAATTTTTAAGTTCTTAGACCACATTCATTCTGTGTCAGAAACCTATGCTGTGTCAAATATTTAATCACAATCCAAATGCAAAGCTGTATCAAGCTTGAATGTGTCCATACTTGCCCCAACTGTTCAGGGTTCAACCTCTGCGGTCGTATCAAGCTGCGCCCTGCGGAGCATTTTATTTCATGTAAAACCTGATGTGATGTACCAGATTTGGTGGTATTACACCTAAAGAAGACTTTTCAGTTGAATAAACTGAATGTGATTGTTTTTCCTTTGTAATACTGGTTGTTTCAAGCATTACTGTCAAGTTTTGTCATAATCAGTTCAATAGTTTGAGAGAAATTTAGTATAATGTAAGATGACATCTACAGCAATTTGAGCAAATTTCTACAAAAAATCCAAATCCCGCTGCACTATGATCAGATGACAGAATATAGAGTGGACTAATAAATGATCACATATTCATCTCATCTGCATACAAACAGTTGAATATGATATAAAAGATGACTCTTAAGATGATAAATACCACTAATGGACCTCTTTGTCTTCATTATAGGGTCCCTTTTGGTCCATTTATATCTCTCACATTCTCAAAATTTTGGGATAACTGTCACACATTATGTAAGAAATATGATAATAAATGAGTAATTGAAGTGTTCAAGCTGAATGAACTATCTATATAAAAGTTTAATGACTCCATGGAGGTTTCAATAAGTCCTTACGTAAAACTTATGTTTATGCCGCGCTCCAGAGAGGGGCAAAAAATGCTTCCCTTTTAGTGAAAAATTTGTGTTACTGCTTCTAAAATAATTTCATTTACTTATAACTGTATATTTCTTAAAGTATTACTTAGGAAAAGGTTTTCTTTTATAGCAAAATATAGGAAATAAGGAGAAAAAGTAAGAAAAATCTCCCCAAAACACAGAGTATGGCTTACTCTGCCTACTAATATTCATAGTAAGTAGAGCCCTACATTTCAAGGCAAATTTCTCTTTAAATGTATTTTCGAGACTCAATCCACTCAGAATATTTCATTTTTGCAATATTTTACTGAACTAACATGAAATTTTAACAAATGAGAGTACATACAAGGTCAAAGGTGCATATGCAGCTTCCTTAAATAGGAGTAATTCCACAATTGTTTTACCCTATTAGTCTTTGTTAAATTGGCACTTTTCAATAATTGTGCAGAATTTATCTTTGTTTCAAATAATGAAATACTTGGATGAGTAAAGTTTTATCCTGTCCAGTACTACAGACAAAATTTCACATAACATTTCATTGCATAAAAGATATTAACCATCATTGGAAGTTAACCAATCAAATGTTTACCCTTTTTTTTCTTGTTTACAAGCTTTAGTAACCATGTCACCTCAAGTTTCCAAAATATTTTATATATAGAAACACCAAATAAAAAAAGAATGGTGTTTTGAAACACCCATTGAAGATATATGTTTATGACTGCAATGAAATGTATGATTAATTTCCTACAACTGTCAAATTCAAGGGAATATTTTTTTCTACCTTTTTCGTATGATCATGATGATACCGGATGTGACATACTATGATTTGGTGGTATTACACCTATATTTATGTAACTGATATTAACAGCAAAAATGAATAATTTGCATGATTTTTAATTAAAATCTATAAACTAATTTTGTTTTCATTACTGAAAAGTGTACAAATTAATTAGTACATTTACATGTACATCAATATTTGAAATAAGTAAATATTCAAATTATAAGATGTCAAGTAGATTTGTTTAGCTTACTGTAATTAGCCTTTTCGTTGCCTTCAGGTGGGAGTGACTTGTCTCCTTAGGGCATTTATTTAGAAATATGTTTTGTATACCAATTAAATTTTACAATTTATTAATACATTACAATAAGGATAATACACAACACTAAAATTCATGTAATGCTTTGTGTTTACAGACTGTTAACCATAAATACATGTAACATACTATGTCATCATGCTATGAACTATATGCATGATATGATGTCCTTTGGGTGCAAGAGATCCATCATTGTCACTTTCTTATAAATCTTTCTCAGCTGTAACATCTCTGAGGCAACCATTCTTCTTTCAGCAGGAATTTCCCATATTGTACTAAAATAGTCCACAACCAGATGCTTTGTTGCTTTAGGGAGCTACCATTTGATTTTTATGGGGGGGCTAGGATGAAATTTGAAAAAAAGACAGGACAGGAGTTTTGAGTAAAAATAGAAGGCAGGATGAGCAACTTGGCAAAAAAAAAAAGGCAGAATGACAATTTATGTAAAAAAAGTCAGGATAAACTAATAAAAAAAAAGGCAGGACCGAATAGAGTGAAAAATAAAAAGGCAGGACAGAGATTACAACTAAAAAAAAATGCAGGACAAAATTTTTCATCCTAGCCCCACCATAAAAATCAAATGGTAGCTGCCTTTTGTTTATCCTCCTTTTTCTATTTCAAAATATCATGTTTTTAAAGGTCAGATAAAAGAGTTTTTTTTCTCTTTGGTCATTTGTCGGTAAAGAAATTTTGATGACTTATAATTACTTTATTTTTAACAATCTTTTTTCAAGATCATTTGGAAATGTCAGAACATTGTAAATTCGGAAATTATTGCTTGCATTCATTTTTGTGATTTTTTAAGAATGGACAAAAATGTGAGATTAATTATTATGATTTCAGGAAAATCTACATATATATAGATATTTGAATCAAATTCAGAATGCAAATTATTATTATTTTGATACTCACACAGTCGCATTATTTGCATCTATAAAAACCTCACAGTAATTTCTGAATTTACAGTAACTTTTTTTCATTTAAAGTTTTTATTTACCATGTTTTCAGGCCAATGAAGAAAGTATTAAAAGTCAACTTGAAGGTCAGATTTCTGGACTAATCCAGTCATTAAAAGGTCAACATCAAGAATTATTACGTCAACTCCAGAATGATATAAAATCAATTAAAAGACCAATAGATGAACAGTTAAGAAAACATAAACAGCTCAGTAAAACTGTGGAAGATCATCTGAAACGACTGAACGGTATAAAAACAGCAAAAGATACTGGACTTAGAATTAAGGTACATAGTAACATGTATGTACAAAAAAACATATACCCGGTATATGTACTAATAGTGTAATATAACCATGATAACATGTATTTCAAACATATAAACACATTATAATTGAATGTGAGGTCAGTTAAGAACAGACAAAGGAAGCAATTATAAAACAAACATTGATTGATTGATAAATTATAATTTACTGAATATCCAGTGGCAAGTATTACATGCATATTCAGATTGGTAAAATGACCAATGCAAGATGAGCAATACAATGGACAAAAAGGAGAGTTCCTCAAAGCATTTCACAAATTACACAACTACAGATTAAGAAATACAAATTCAAATATATTAAATGGATATATATATCATGTATATAGAATAACCATACATTGTCTCCAAATATAAATTTTATTTGTACAAAGCTTAGAAACAGGTAGAAAACGATGTATGGTTATTCTTTACAAACTGCAACTCCTACCATGATAACTGTTTCAAATGAAATATTTAGGGTAAAAACAATCATTTTTTAGCTCACCTCTTTTCTCATCACTTGGCGTCCGTCCAGCGTTGTCCGTCGTCGTCGTTAACTTTTTATACGACCGCAAAAATTAAAAATTTTTTGGTCGTATATTGGTATGACGTTGGCGTCGTCGTCGTCGTCTGGCGTCGTCCGGCGTCATCCGAAGACACATTGGTTTTCGCACTCTAACTTTAGTTTAAGTGAATGGATCTCCATGAAATTTTACCATAAGGTTCAATACCACGAAAGGAAGGTTGGGATTGATTTTGGGGGTTATGGTACCAACAGTTAAGGAATTAGGGGCCAAAAAGGGGCCAAAAATAAGTATTTTTGTCGAGCCTGCGACTTTTGTCGCAGAAAGCTCGACATAGGGATAGCGATCCGGCGGCGGCGGCGGCGGCAGCGGCGTTAGCTAACTTCTTAAAAGCTTTATATTTTAGAAGATGGAAGACCTGGATGCTTCATACTTTGTATATGGATGCCTCATGTTACGAAGTTTCCGTCAGTCACATGTCCAATGTCCTTGACCTCATTTTCATGGTTCAGTGACTACTTGAAAAAAAAGTTCAGATTTTTTGTAATGTTAAATTCTCTCTTATTACCGTATTTTCCGGATTAAAAAGCGCACCCCTAAATAAGGCGCACGGCCGTTTTTGGGGGTGAGGATTGTTTTTTTCCTTACATAAAACGCACCTGCATATAAAGCGCACCCTGAAGAAAACGTACATGCATTCTACTGACCTTAGCGTAATGAATGTTCACTCCTTCTTGTAACTCACTCCGTAACATGTTTCATTTTTATTTTCAGATTGTTGAGAAAGTTGAAAGACATATTGTATATATTTATTTGTTTCATATTAAAATAAATAAATGTTAATAAAATTATTATAATTTTCTTATTGTTTTAATCATGCCAGATTCATTAGTTGTTTTTTGTCAACAATGGCCATGTGTTGACAGCTTGGGTGTCCATTGAACCTTGTTGTTTTGATTAAAATTAGTTCGGTGTTGATTGCTCATTTATTGTTTGAATTGGAATCAAGGATTTTAATTAAGTCTCCCAAACGAAGTTTGGGAAGACTTATTGTTTTTGCTCAGTTCTTATTATTATTATTATTCTTCTTCCTCTTCCTCTTCCGCCGCTTTTAAATTTGAACTTGTCCGCACCCGTTCTCCAAAACCGCTTGTCAGATTAACTTAGGGTTTCACAATATGTTAGACTAACATGTCTAGTGGTGCAATCAGTGTTTTGTTTGTGCAATGGGGTTTATAAAGGGGTACTTTGAGGGGCAAAAAGAAAAGAGGGTTTTACTATAGAACCCTATGGGATTTTATTTTTTAAAATTTTCAAATGATTATAAATTGAAAACCGTTTGTGATAGACACAATCTTTTTAATTGAAAATGTTCTAAATGACAAAACCCATTAAATGAAATACAGGGTTAGTCCCCAGGGGTCATCCCCACCCCCTGCCATTTAAGAAAGTTCTAATACCTTGTAAGTGGTCAAGATCCCCACCCCTTAACCATATATATTATGGTTTGTCATGCTAAGATGGTTTGAATGATATACAGGGTTAGTCCCCAGGGGTCATCCTGACCCCCTGCCATTTGAGAAAGTTCTAATATCTTGTAAATGGTCGAGATCCCCACCCCTAAACCATATATATTCTGGTTTGTCATGCTAAGATGGTTTGAATGATATACAGAGTTAGACCCCAGGGGGTCATCCCGACCCCCTGTGGTTTGAGAAAGTTCTAATATCTTGTAAATGGTTGAGATCCCCACCCCTAAACCATATATATTCTGGTTTGTCATGATAAAGCACATGAAATGAAATACAGGGTTAGTCCCCAGGGATCACCCCCACCCCATGCCATTTAAGAAAGTTCTAATATCTTGTAAGTGGTCAAGATCCCCACCCCTAAACCATATATATTCTGGTTTGTCATGCTAAGATGGTTTGAATGATATACAGGGTTAGTCCCCAGGGGTCATCCTGATACCCTGCCATTTGAGAAAGTTCTAATATCTTATAAATGGTCGAGATCCCCACCCCTAAACCATATATATTATGGTTTGTCATGATAAAGCAAATCAAATGAAATACAGGGTTAGTCCCCAGGGGTCACCCCACCCTATGCCATTTAAGAAAGTTATAATATCTTGTAAGTGGTCAAGATCCCCACCCCTAAACCATATATATTCTGGTTTGTCATGCTAAGATGGTTTGAATGATATACAGGGTTAGTCCCCAGGGGTCATCCCGACCCCTGCCATTTGAGAAAGTTCTAATATCTTGTAAATGGTCGAGATCCCCACCCCTAAACCATATATATTCTGGTTTGTCATGATAAAGCACATGAAATGAAATACAGGGTTAGTCCCCAGGGGTCACCCCACCCCATGCCATTAAAGAAAGTTCTAATATCTTGTAAGTGGTCAAGATCCCCACCCCTAAACCATATATATTCTGGTTTGTCATGCTGAGATGGTTTGAATGATATACAGGGTTAGTCCCCAGGGGTCATCCCGACCCCCTGCCATTTGAGAAAGTTCTAATATCTTGTAAATGGTCGAGATCCCCACCCCTAAACCATACATATTCTGGTTTGTCATGCCAAGATGATATGAATGATATACAGGGTTAGTCCTTAGGCATCACTTATGCATATAACTTTACTGGACCAAACCAATTTTCACTGGACTTTGCCCAATGTCAGGCGACCCTGGGAATTACGAATTATGGGAGCTTCGTTTGGGAGACTTCGTAACAGCATCCTGTTACAATCATTTCTTGTTAATCTTGAAAAGGTATTCATTAAAAGTTACCCAAGCCATAAAACTGCCGTTGTTTACCTTGATTATGACCTACTTAATTACCTGTACCCACGTGTGAAAACTGTTCACCCATAAGTCAGGAAAAAAAATTATTAAATTAAATCTAAAGAATTTTATTGTTGTTTATAAAATAAAAGTTTAAGTTTTTTAAGTAACAAACATTTTTCAATTTAAACTTGGTTGAAAACTACAACAAAACCATTCAGTTTCTGCAAGTCATTGTCTATTTTTAACTGAAAGTGAGATGGGCCACGGAAAGGGGAATTCAAATAAGACGGCAATATATAAATGTCTTAGCATATTGAATTATGAAAATTAATATTCATTTTTTTTATTTCTTACACCAATATGTGACTACAATATTTCATAAAGATATTTCATTTTGAAACAATAAAACAATAAGCAGTTACTCCTCAATAGTATATCCTGTATGGTACCTCTTTTCAAACACGCTTATCTTTCTTTGTTTATGAAACACTTTAAAGGGTTCATTTCAGTACATGGTTATCACCATCGTCATTAAAAGAGACTTGAAATATTGGAAAGAAACACAATCACTACCTTTATTATTTCTAAAGAAGATTTTATTTAAAAACACATTACAACAACAAACAATTACATATTTATTGTAAATACACAATTAATATCCTGTATGGTACCTCTTTCAAACACGGTTATCTTTCTTTGTTTATGTAATAAACACATGGTTATCAACTTCGTAAGCCAACAATGAAATAAAGAACAAATGATAAAGTATATATATTTTTATTCATAACAAAATATGCCACATGAACAATTTATCAAGTCACTGCAAGCACTTGACAATCTGACGGTCTCCATAAAAAAAAATCCAGATACATATTTTTTTTTCACGCTTGCCCTGAAACTGAAAAAAATACATACACAAAGCGCACATGAGTATAACACGCAGGGACAATGACAGAGAAAAAAACCTGCGGCTTATTTAACGAATTTAACGGTATAAGTAATAGGATAACTATATTTGGTATATGCGTACCTTGCAAGGTCCTCATGCCCGTCAGACAGTTTTCACTTGACCTCGACCTCATTTCATGGATCAGTGAACAAGGTTAAGTTTTCGTGGTCAAGTCCATATCTCAGATACTATAAGCAATAGGTCTAGTATATTCGGTGTATGGAAGGACTGTAAGGTGTACATGTCCAACTGGCAGGTGTCATCTGACCTTGACCTCATTTTCATGGTTCAGTGGTTATAGTTAAGTTTTTGAGTTTTGGTCTTTCTTTCTAATACTGCATGCAATAGGTCAGCTATATTTGGTGTATGGAATGATTGTAAGGTGTACATGTCTAGATGGCAGGTGTCATCTTACCTTGACCTCATTTTCATGGTTCAGTGGTCAAAGTTAAGTTTTTGAGTTTTGGTCTTTTTTTCTAATACTATATGCAATAGTTCAACTATATTTGGTGTATGGAAATATTTTATGATCTATATGTCAGTCACGCAGGTTTTATTTGACCTTGACCTCATTTTCAAGGTTCATTGCTCAGTGTTAAGTTTTTGTGTTTTCGTCTGTTTTTCTTAAACTATAAGCAATAGGTCAACTATATTTGTTGTATGGAAGAATTGTTAGCTGTACATGCCTGCCTAGCATGGTTCATCTGACCTTGACCTCATTTTCAAGGTTCATTGGTCAATGTTTATTTTACTTGGTTAATGTTAAGTTTATGTGACAGTTGTAATAAAGCTTTATATTTAGGACTATCAACATAATATCAATGATTAGTAAAGAAGGCGAGACATTTCAGCGTGTGCACTCTTGTTGTAACTTCCAGACAATAACTTGTGTGTAAGTGTATGGATCTCTCTGACATTGTACCACAAGGTTCCTTATCACAAAGGGAAGGCTGTAATTGATTTTGGGGGTAATTGCCTCAAAATTTTAGGAATAAGGGGCCAAAAAAGGGGCAAAAAACAAGCATTTTTCTAGTTTCATGACAATAACTTGTGTGTAAGTGTTTGGATATTTCTGAAATTGTACTACAAGGTTCCATATCACAAAGGGAAAGCTGGAATTGAGTTTGGGTGTAATTGCCCGAAACGTTTAGGAATTGGGGGCCAAAAAGGGGCCAGAAATAAGCATTTTTCTAGTTTCCAGACAATAACTTGTGTTCAAGTGTATGGATCTCTCTGAAATTGTACTGCAAGGTACCATACCACAAAGGGAAGGCTGGGATTGAGTTTGGGGTGATGAATCATAAGGGGGTTCAAAAAATTTGGGGAGGGGGATTTTTTTTTTTTCTTTTTTTTTCTTTTTTTCCTTTTTTTTTTCTTTTAAAATTTTCCATTTTAAGTTGGTTATTTCTGATTAATATTTAAAAGCAAATAATAATGATATGGTAGGAGATACACACCAAACAGGATGTGTAAATTATTATATAATAAGTATTGTGCAATAGCAAGAAATTTTCAATTGCACAGTATTGCACAATAGCAAGAAATCTTCAATTGCACAGTATTGCACAATAACAAGAAATCTTCAATTGCACAGTATTGTGCAATAGCAAGAATTATCCAATAGCACAATATTGCGCAATAGCAAGAAATTGTCAATTGTACAGTATTGCGCAATAGCAAGAAATATTCAATTGCACAGTATTGTGCAAAAGAAGATACTTTGTATAAATTGCTTATTTCTTGATCAATTTCAATGGGGTGTTATTCTTGAATTCTTGGGGTTCTTTAATATGCTGAATCTAATCGTGTATTAAGTTTTTGGATTTTGGGCCCCGTTTTTAAATTGGTCCACATTGAGGTCCAAAGGGTCCAAAATTTAACTTTGTTTGATTTCATCAAAAATTGAATTATTGGGGTTCTTTGATATGCCGAATCTAACCGTGTATTTAGATTCTTAATTTTTGGTTCCGTTTTCAAATTGGTCTACATTAAGGTCCAAAGGGTCCAAAATTAAACTTAGTTTGATTTTAACAAAAATTTAATTTTTAGGGTTCTTTGATATGCTGAATCTAAACATGTATTTAGATTTTTGATTATGGGCCCAGTTTTCAAGTTGGTCCAAATCGGGGTCCAAAATTAAACTTTGTTTGATTTCAACAAAAATTGAATATATGGGGTTCTTTGATATGCTGAATCTAACCATGCATTTAGATTTTTGATTTTTGGTCCCCGTTATCAACTTTGTCCACATTGAGGTCATAAGGGTCCAAAATTAAACTTTGTTTGATTTCATCAAAAATTGAATTCTTGGGGTTCTTTGATATGCTGAATCTAACCATGTATTTAGATTTTGGATATTGGACCATAATAGGTGAATGTCCAATTTAAAATTTTTAAGTTCTTAGACCACATTCATTCTGTGTCAGAAACCTATGCTGTGTCAAATATTTAATCACAATCCAAATTCAGAGCTGTATCAAGCTTGAATATTGTGTCCATACTTGCCCCAACTGTTCAGGGTTCGACCTCTGCTGTTGTATCAAGCTGCGCCCTGCGGAGCATTTTATTACATTTTGAACTTCTTCTAGAGAACCACTGAATGGAATGAAACCAAACATGGCATGAATGTTCCTTATGAGGTGCTGACCAAGTGTTGTTACTTTGTAGCCGATCCATCATCCAAGATGGCCGCCAGCGGGGACTTAGTTTAACATAGGACCCTATGGGAAATGCATACAAATGACTTCTTTTAGAGAACAACTGAATGGAATGAAACCAAACATGGCATGAATGTTCCTTATGAGGTGCTGACCATGTGTTGTTACTTTGTAGCCGATCCATCATCCAAGATGGCTGCCAATGGGGGACTTGGTTTAACATAGAACCCTATGGGAAATACATAAAAATGTCTTCTTTTTAGAGAACCAATAAATGGAATGGAACCAAACATGGCATGAATGTTCCTTATGAGATGCTGATCAAGTGTTGTTACTTTGCAGTCAGTCCATCAACCAAGATGGCCGCCAGCGGGGGACTTAGTTTAACATAGGACCTTATGGGAAATACATACAAGTGTCTTCTTTTAGAGAACCACTGAATGGAATGAAACCAAACATGGCATGAATGTTCCTTATGAGGTGCTGATCAAGTGTTGTTACTTTGTAGCCGATCCATCATCCAAGATGGCCGCCAGCGGGGGGCTTAGTTTAACATAGGACCCTATGGGAAATACATACAAATGTCTACTTGTAGAGAACCACTGAATGGAATGAAACCAAACATGGCATGAATATTCCTTATGAGGTGCTGACCAAGTGTTGTTACTTTGTAGCCGATCAATCATCCAAGATGGCCGCCAGCGGGGGACTTAGTTTAACATAGGACCCTATGGGAAATACATAAAAATGTCTTCTTTTAGAGAACCAATAAATGGAATGGAACCAAACATGGTGTCGTAATTTCTGCTTCTTGCTATGTTTTTGTATAGTTTTAAAGCCAGCAAATACGAATAAACTCACAAAACTTGTGACTAAACTAAGGGATAAATAAATACGGCCGTCAAATCTGTTGTCTGTTCTCTCTCATCATTGGTAGCGTGAATAAATAATCAATAGTAGAAAATGATACTTTTATTAAACTTCTAGAACAGCCGATATGTTTCCATACATGTACAATATTCGAGCAACAATAATATAATTTACATACGGGGCGGAGCTACTAAAATAACATTCTTTCTCTTGTTTTTTTGTACGGACCAAACGGGATCATCTTAATAAATTCTACAATGACAACGTAAATAAATGCAAGGCATACAGCTATCTGCGCTGCTTCTTACCTCTAGACTACGACCCTTACTTGTAATATAAACTGCGAGGCATACAGCTAAATGCGCTGCTTCTCACCTCTAGAAACCCCCGGGCTGAGCCTTGCTGCAAGCCAAATGTAAACACAGCAAAGACTGACGAACGTGACGTTGCACTGGTATTTATTTGAAATTCCCGGAAGTAAATATTCTAAGTAGGAAGAAAAACATAACGTCAAACGCTGACATAAAATATACAAGTCCTCGACTCAAAATGCTTATAACAATACACACATTTACAACACTGCCCCTCCCCCAGATTACATTTCGTCCTCGAAATATGGTCTTGTCAATTCTGACATTACATTTCAAAAATTCTTTTCACAATATTGCTATGTACGTAATACTCTATTATACAAATAAAAAATCTCTAATTTGCCAAAAAAAGGAAATATTAAAGCTATCTTAAAACTTAAACTTAACCATACATCAACAAACTACTGCGCCTGTTTATGTCATAAAAACTAATGTCTGTGTTAACAAACTAATGCGCCTATTAATACTTAAAAGGCAAAATATACATTTTTCTTCATTGTGTCATTATCGAAAATATAAAATAAAAGTCTATTTTTGCATCCAGTTACAGCACTAATACCGTATACTCCATTTAAAGTTCAATCAAAGATTCTCCATTCTATCAGACGCTGGAATTATAAACATCATGAAGCTCAACTTCTTCTAAACACCAGGCTAACCATAAGCCAACAAATGTCCTATCAAGTTCTATACCACAAGGGTACCCCGCGTATAAATATATACACTATCTTCGATACTGATGTACCATACAAACATAAGTATAAAAATAGGTACAAAAGTACAACTAATAAAAAATAGTCATCAGTATTCCCCGAGAAATATCTAAAATGGTGTAGACTATAGCTCAGCATACCCATGGTGTAATCAAAATGTATATTGCAATCTAGACTAATGATTAGCCTTAACTTAATCTCCGCCAAAACAAAAATTGGCTCCTTATAAGTATCCAAACTGTCAATATACACCCACCGAAAGCAGCTTCCCACCAAAATAGTATTAAACAATCTTTACTGCATTAAGGACAACAACGCCAATAGGACCATCAAATTCTAGATTCTGATAAAAAATCACCTCTTTTCTAAAATCTTAAAAACAATTTCAATACCACAATATATTTCTTAAAGTGCAACAATCTATACATATTTGTGCTTAGTGTACTGTATACTCAGTGGATAAACAAATATTACAAGTCTTCTCAATAAACCATTAAATCACTTTTTACATTTTATCAATAACAAAAAAATCACACAAGTTTCATATATACATTATAAAAAATCCGAATCTACACAAAAATATTCTGATATTTGGCCAGTAGGCTTATCTGCTATATAGGCCCAACTATTTCTGATTATCCTGACTTGTAAATCCAAACTGCGGGTTCCCTCCGAAAGGATTCATATTTTCTGGTTTCCCTCTTTTTCCTCTTGAGAAAGGACAATCTCTGCTGTAATGTCCCTCTTGGTGGCATGAGTAACATGTACTTTCCTCAATCGTCCTTGTATTCTGCACAGGTGAGTTTATAGGACTTACTGTGGGACTGGAGGTAGATAAATTAACACCATCTTCCGTATACCCAAATCTATTAAATTACAGGGCTCAACAGTTCCGCTCTGTGAAATAATTATATTCTTCATACTTTCCCCCCTTCCAAAATTTGGAGCTGGGATTTTTCTATTTCTAAGATCCATGGTACCCTCCTAGTTATTTCCCCAAAATATGGCAATGGAAATACTTATTCCCTTATTTAAAGATAGTAGAAGCTAAATGCACCTCTATTTCTCTATTAAATAATTGCTAGGAAGCTAAATGCACCTCCTTTTATATTTTTTTTTCTTGCTAGGAAGCTAAAATGCACCTCCTTTATAATTTTTTTAAAATTTTTTAGAAGCTAAATGCACTCCTGTATTTTCCAAAATATTCTATTTATTACAGTATAATGTATAGAGCTAAATGCACTCCATACACAATATTTGTCACTTAGTTTTTCCATAGAAATTAATATTTCTAAAAATACACGTGCCAAATTCCTTGAAACGTGAGAACTAAACCGCTGCCACCATTGTCGTAATTTCTGCTTCTTGCTATGTTTTTGTATAGTTTTAAAGCCAGCAAATACGAATAAACTCACAAAACTTGTGACTAAACTAAGGGATAAATAAATACGGCCGTCAAATCTGTTGTCTGTCCTCTCTCATCATTGGTAGCGTGAATAAATAATCAATAGTAGAAAATGATACTTTTATTAAACTTCTAGAACAGCCGATATGTTTCCATACATGTACAATATTCGAGCAACAATAATATAATTTACATACGGGGCGGAGCTACTAAAATAACATTCTTTCTCTTGTATTTTTGTACGGACCAAACGGGATCATCTTAATAAATTCTACAATGACAACGTAAATAAATGCAAGGCATACAGCTATCTGCGCTGCTTCTTACCTCTAGACTACGACCCTTACTTGTAATATAAACTGCGAGGCATACAGCTAAATGCGCTGCTTCTCACCTCTAGAAACCCCCGGGCTGAGCCTTGCTGCAAGCCAAATGTAAACACAGCAAAGACTGACGAACGTGACGTTGCACTGGTATTTATTTGAAATTCCCGGAAGTAAATATTCTAAGTAGGAAGAAAAACATAACGTCAAACGCTGACATAAAATATACAAGTCCTCGACTCAAAATGCTTATAACAATACACACATTTACAACACATGGCATGAATGTTCCTTATGAGATGTTGAACAAGTGTTGTTACTTTGCAGTCGGTCTATCATCCAAGATGGCCGCCAGCGGGGGACTTAGTTTAACATAGGACCCTATGGGAAATACATACAAATGTCTTCTTTTAGAGAACCACTGAATGGAATGAAACAAAACATGGCATGAATGTTCCTTATAAGGTGCTGACCAAGTGTTGTAACTTTGCAGTCAGTCCATCATCCAGGATGGTTGACAGCGGGGGACTTAGTTTAACATAGAACCCTATGGGAAATACATACAAATGTCTTCTCTTAGAGAACCAGTGAATGGAATGAAACCAAACATGGCATGAATGTTCCTTATAAGGTGCTGACCAAGTGTTGTTACTTTGCAGCCGATCCATCATCCAAGATGGCCGCCAGTGGGTGACTCAGTTTAACATAGGACCCTACGGGAAATACATTCAAAATGTCTTCTTTTAGAGAACCACTGGATGGAATGGAACCAAACATGGCATGAATGTTCCTTATGAGGTGCTGACCAAGTGTTGTTACTTTGCAGTCGGTCCATTATCCAAGATGGCCGGGGGGACTTAGTTTAACATAGGACCCTATGGGAAATACATACAAATGTCTTCTTTTAGAGAACCACTGAATGGAATGGAACCAAACATGGCATGAATGTTCCTTATGAGGTGCTGACCAAGTGTTGTTACTTTGCAGTCGATCCATCATCCAAGATGGCCACTAGGGGGGGGTGGGGGGGGGGGGCTTAGTTTAACATAGGATCCTATGGGAAATACATACAAATGTCTTCTTTTAGAGTACCACTGAATGGAATGAAACCAAACATGGCATGAATGTTCCTTATGAGGTGCTGACCAAGTGTTGCTACTTTGTTGCCGATTTACTGTTCAAGATGGCCACCAGGATATTTTATTAAATAACGGGACCAATTTTAATCCAAATTTGGCCTCAATCATTATTTGGGTATCTGTTATGATTTTTATCTATCTTTACATTATTTCTAAAACCAAAGTAGAGTCAGGTGAGCGACACAGGCTCTTGAGAGCCTCTAGTTATTTGAAGCGGACGATGTAAAATTTCCGCGAAACCTGTATTGTTTATTGACGTCATAAATAAAACTCTATGGAAACGCATTGTCAACATCATAAACAAGCCGATATACGGTCAGTGACTGTATATCACAAATGAATATAAGGTCAATTTGACTGCACAAATAGCACAGCTGCAGTATATATGTATTTATCGCTATTTTGTGTATTTTTCCTTGATCTTTTTATGATAATTTTCATATCATGCTACTCGCTTGAGATAGAAAATTATTGCTATAAACTAAGGGTTCACGTGCAATGTAAACATCACCGACGTCATAGGCAAAATAGCAATTAACAGATTATCACTGGTCTTTCAAATTCAAGGATGTTTATTGGCCACATCTCATCTCAGGACTTTCCCACTTCGATGAATTTGTAGCTGAGAAACACCCTCTCATTTGAAAAACCATCAATAATCTATAAATATATGGAGCAAATATCAATGACTGACAATGATACAACAACCCAACAACACAATGAGGCGAAAAAAAGAAAGATATTTAGAGGTAAAATACAGTCTTTTCAGTCTTTAACAGTAGACAGGTGTATACAATATTCATCCACCTATAAGTAGATGAACTCAGGTGGTCAAGAATGGCAATCAAATTCTGATCAACTAATGACACTACCTAGAAATAAGTCAAATTTGTTGATAAGAATATATACATAGATATAACAGTCCAACCTTGATAAGTTGAAGACAAAGAGACACAACAATACTATTTGACACTTCATGTTTGCGAGCTACATCATGTGTACCTCATTTCAATGTTGTAATGTGTAGTCAACTTGGTATACATGTAGGTGGAAGACAATTTTTATATCTCAATCAATGCATTGACAGTAGATGAAGTAATTAAAACAAATAGTTATTTCATAAAAAATGAAACAGAATTTACAGTACAGGTCGAATGTTTACAAAGATAGGGAAATATAAAATAAGGAAGTACTTGGGGAAGGAAACAAATAGTATGTTTAACTTTAACACTCACTTCCTTGCTACTATATGTAAAGGTAGAGGCATTATCTTTTTACATGACTTTTATAAGTTTAATTATAATTTTAATGATTCTTTCTTCTTTAATTGAATTTCTCGACTTAGGTCTTTTAATTTGTTCTGCAATTATCTCAGTTAAAACGTGTTCCACAAAGTCACAAACATAATATTGGGCTTGGTCAAACAACATAGGTGTTGATACACAATAAGTTTTATATGTCATTCTGATTGTTATACAAATAAAACCTAGAAATAATTATAGAATCTCATTTCGGTGCACACTAAGAACAGACAGATTCAATATTTTCAATCAGTATTTAAACTTAAAAAAGTTTTATTTTCCTTTATTGGCTTTAAAATTTTCTTGTAAATTTTTTTGTACTTCAATCTTCAACACATCAGGGTTAAGTTAGATGCATTTTTCTTCGAAGATACTTCTCAATATACTTTAGTTAACCAAGATTTCAAATCATCCACTCATCAGAATTAGAAATGCTTTTAACAAACAGGAATTTTACTGTGACTGACAAAATACCTTGACTTATCTATTAAGTCTGACATAACAAGGTTTGACTGAACATGTCTGACAATTCTATAGGATGGGCAATACTGCACAAATAAGATGATGATGATGATGATGATGGATGGCTGCTTAATGTCCAGCGGCAAATTAATCTGCACATTCAGGAAGCAAGCATGATAACGCAATATGAATATTATCCCTGCATTGTACTAGATATAGACCGACACGCTGAGCCGGATTTTTAACGCGCACAGATAAGAAAAAATTATAAAAGTCTTAAGATCTGTGCAATGATACTAATGTAATTATAAGATAGTAATGTACATTGTACAAACAAGATGTATTAATAAACTTAAACACTTAATGCATTAATATTACATTTGATAAAAACATCGACACTGAAGGTCGTTTGTTGAGCGAAATATTTGTCCCTGTAATTTTGTTACATCTTGTTCCTACAATTGTTAGTATTTATAGTCTCTTCTTTAACCCTAAAATATAACAAATGAATAAAAATGATAAACAGAAATGGTACGTTAATGTTTAGATGCTTTCCTGTAATTCTCTAATGCATTTTTAAGCTACATGTAATGATGGAATCAAAGAAACAGTTTAACAGTTAATTAGTACCTCGATGATTAATTTGGCCTATAATAATTAGCTTGTCTGTCAATGCATCCCTCCATGTTTCCGTATGTCTGTCCAGCACAAATAATTTTGGCTATAACTTATATACACCTTAGATTTAGGTTATGAAACTTAACAAGATTATTCACCAATACTAAAAGATGTGTCACCTTAAAGGAAGAAAATCCTACAATGAAGGTCACGGTAAAAAATTTAGTTCACCTAGACCCCTTATACACTGCCCATGTGAACCATGCTTTGCGCCCACAATTTAAAAACTAATCAAGTTGTTTGACATGCGTTTGATTAATATTCAATCATCACATGATAGCTGGAAGTGTTTACAAATTAATGCAGTATTACTTTATAATTTATGTTCAAAAATTCAATTAAACTTGTTTCAAACTTGTTTAAGCCTCAGTGTGAACATAGCCTTCAAGTCACCATTTCTGCATATGTACAAAAAAAAATTCCATTCTCTAACTTTCAAACAACTTGAAGTTGGGTATTGAAATTTGACCATATTGTTTTGCCACTTCTAGAAAGTGCCTTGGATACAAGGAAAAACCCTACAGTGAAGGTCATAATCAAAAACTTAGTTTAACTTAGGCACCCCTGTGCTTATGTACAAAAATTGTTTCTGCTCTCTAAGTTTCAAGTCCCTTGGAGTTTGGTATTGAAACATGGCATGATTATTCCCCAATACTAAAATGTGTGTGATGGTTAAAAGGAATAAAAAAAAAAAACGCAGTGTAGGTCATGATCAAAAACTTAATTCAACTTCGACATCCCTTGAATATGTAAAAAAAATGTTTCAGGTCTCTAACTTTTAAACCTCTTGCAGTTTGGGGATGAATTAGTCATGCATTGGAAAATTTAATTCTGCCTTCCTTGTGTTGAATAATCCAACACAATTTACTTGTTTGGATGCTTTCCTATGATTACTCCAGCAGGGCTGGCTGTGATGGCTCCCATACCCATCACTATTCTCCAGTTATTTTTTGGTATGCATGGTAGTGTTTAGATGTTTTCTATCATTAACTAACTTTGAAATACATATTTCAGTTAATGAAGGAATCTGAGAGACAACTAAACAGTTTATTATGTTTCGATATGGTAATGTTCAGTACAAAGGATATGCCAACAGTTGATATGCCTGTTTGGGAGATAGACAAAGAAGGGGTGTTACAAAGTATACAGCAACTACAGTGGAAAAAGTCTGGTGGTAATTGACTGATATCACTTTTGACAGCAAATGAATATTAGAAGATGTGGTATGATTGCCAATAAGACTACTATCATCCAAAGACTAAAGGATAAAGATACAATATATACTTGAGCATGTGTAAGGAACAATGAAATTAAGTTTGCTTCAGAAATTAAAAGGGGTTACGATCCAGTAAAGCAAATTTGAGTTAACACGAGATGAATTTGGTTTAATGATTCAAGTCCCATAACTCTATAAATAAATCTTATACTGTCAAAATCAAAATGGAGCTTGTCAAAATGGGAGAAAAGCTTGTTAAAAGTTTGCAAATATCCATTTAAGTATAGTGGAGTTACCTTTAAATAAGGTGTGCCAAAAATGTTCAAGTTTCAGATTAAAGTACAATTACTCTCGAGCAACTAATCTGAAATTCATTGAAATGAAAAGACAGCTTGTCATTATTTAATATCACATTGTCAAAAAACTTCAAGAATTTCTAAGGAAGAAGATTTTTCACTAGTCATACTTCAATGTGTCAATATCTCTGGAATGAAAAATTTGAAAATTGTAAAATGGAAAGGGAGCTTGTCTTTATGAAACCAAACATTGTGTAAAAACTATTCTTTTTAGGATATTTGATATAAATTAGAAATTTAATTTATTCTGCATTTTCAATTAATTTCAGATATATCACATAAAAGTTAAATATGGGACTTATTTGTCAAAATGTAAACAATTTTTTCTTTATCTGTGCAAATTCAGTTTTTCACCAAGCCTGTGAGATATTATAACGATCTTGCCAACTGTAAATACAACCTCTGTCTTAATTTTATCAGATTTGTTGTTCTGGATATATCATATGATTATTTGATTTTATTGTTTTCAAAATAAGACAGACATATGCACTCATGGCGCAGCTCTTAAAGCATAAAAATTATATTGTAACTTTATTTTCAAACTCAATTAAAAAGGAAAACTTTGTGCAAAATAATATTTTTGATATTCCGGGCTAAATGTTGTAACAGATTTGAGATTACTAATTTCTGTTAAAGGTACTATGCCAGATGAAATTTCGTCAGGACCTTCCTCTACACAGTCATCTAGACAGTCATCTAGAGAAGATGATTGCCTTCCTAAAACGACACAGTCATCTAGACAGTCATCTAGAGAAGATGATTGCCTTCCTAAAATGACGCAGTCATCTAGACAATCATCCAGAGAAAATGAATGCCTTTCTAATACGACACAGTCATCTAGACAGTCATCCAGAGAAAATGAATGCTTTTCTAATACAACACAGTCATCTAGACAGTCATCCAGAGAAAATGAATGCTTTTCTAATACGACACAGTCATCTAGACAGTCATCCAGAGAAGATCTTCCTAAAACTCCGCCAATATCTTTTGCACAATCACCTAGTTCTATGACATATAATGAAGGAACAGTCACCAGGTCAACTATGACTAAAAAACAAAAACCAAGGAATTTAGATCCCAGTCTAAGAAGAGTTTCAGAACAGGACAATATTCAACCAAATATTGTAGTTCCTAATATTCCTCCAGTATCAACCAATACATCAACAAAACCAACATCAGCCACATATACTCAACCATCATTTTCAAATGTTTCATCCGCTTCATTTAGAATAGCTCCTACTCCTGTTAGTATAAATTCAGCCTCAAATTTTGTGCCTATACCGAGAGGTGTTCGTGCTGCATCAGAGCCTGTTGTCCCTGGAAATGTGGTTTCAAGTTATAAACAAAATGTCATTACACCAAATCCTATGACAACCACAACATCTTGGTTTTCATCTACAGTCATACCATCAACTCCAAATGGTGAACAGAATATGATAACTGCACCTCCTTGTTCATCGGAAGCTTCTCAAAGGCTTATTCCAGCATCACATAGTAAATTTTCTAATAGTCAGCCAAGGACAACTACCACCTCCATAAACATACCAAAACCTAATGTTGGTTTTGTTGTTCCTAAAATAACGTCAGGTGCCGAAGCTGCAGGGTACTCGCCTCCAGGGCTAGAGACTTATGATAATGTATCTAAAGCTTTTCCTGTCCCAAGTACTGCAGATTTTATCCCTCAGACATCATCTGTTGCCACAGGGACAAATACTGTGCTACCCAACCGAGGTCTTCCTAGGAAACCTAAGACAGAATATGGTAATAAGAACAATAATTCTGTTGTAAATACTGCGACACTCATGGCAATGGTGTCCGACGAGGGAGATATAGGAGTTGATACTATTATAAAGTCAATGGAAACAGTCTGTCGAGGTGTCCGAGATGATTCTAACATACCATCTAATACCAATAACTTCCCCCCTTCTAGCAATGTAAATGTTCGTGTGGATAGGAGATTCAGTACAGGAAATGCCAATGTTCCGACACAGTCAAATTGTAATTTTAGAACAGCAAATCTGCCAACTATATCAGCTAGAGATTTTTCTCCAACAACACAGAATAGATCTATTTCTCCAAATTCTGGACCTAGAAGGACAGTTAGACCAAAGAAGAAAATATCTAGATGAAATTGTATTTTGAAATAGTTCTGTGATTATGATAAGATTTTGATTGCATGCAATATTTAGATATAAATATGTGAGTGTAATTATGGGCTTTTTTGCAACATATTCATTTCATGGTCTACATATTTAGTTCTTGTGCCAAAACATTTTGATAAGTCTACTGCTTGCTGTATTGATATTTAATTTCAGTAAGTTCTCTTATTTGAATATGCATGAAATATTTGCCACTGGACATTATGAAATTAATAATCAATCAGTAATTCCATTCTGAGAAGAGGCTAACTAGTCAGTGAGCAAAGTTCTGAACCCCAAAAAAATATTTCCATATAGATCTCTTCTGCTATTATATGATATATATCAGTTAAGTTATCCACATAGATCTCTTCTGCTATTATATGATATATATCAGTTAAGTTATCTACATAGATCTCTTCTGCTATTATATGATATATATCAGTTAAGTTATCCACATAGATCTCATCTGCTATTATATGATATATATCAGTTAAGTTATCCACATAGATCTCTTCTGTTATTATATGATATATATCAGTTAAGTTATCCACATAGATCTCATCTGCTATTATATGATATATATCAGTTAAGTTATCCACATAGATCTCTTCTGCTATTATATGATATATATCAGTTATGCTGTATTGTTTTCCATAAAGGAGAGAAAATTTTTGTTCCTGGAGACAAAAATCCACGTTAAAAATTTCAGCATTGTTTGTCAACACATAAAATTAAGTGACCTGTGATTTTCAAAGTATACTAGGATATAGCTGTTTAGGATATTTCTGTTTTTAGAACTGTTGAACTTTAACACTATATTTATTATTTGTTGGTAAGTTACAGCATGTACAGTAACAACATTCCGCTAAAACTTAGAACTGCAGGGTAAAATCATTATTACGAGCCGAAATTTGTATAATTTATATTAATTGATATCAGGTCTTCAGAGTCCTTTTTTTTCTTTTATCAGAATCTGTTTTTAGAGTTGCTGCAATTGTAAAGTACTTAGGTGCTATACTAGTGAAAAACTATATAATGTATGTCTCTTATCTAATAATCATCAGTGAAATGGAACACAGCCTTTCTGTCTTTAAACATTTCCAAACTGGTCTGAAGAATTTTTAAAGTTTAAAAAAACTTTTCTATTTAGATATTGTATGTTATCTAGAAGCTGTATACCAATCAATGGCCATGGTTGGTACAAATGGAACATTTTCTATTTTTGTCGAGCCTTCGACTTTTGTCGAAAAAGCGAGACATAGCGATCCTACATTCCGTCGGTGGCGTCGTCGTCGGCGGCGTCCACAAATATTCACTCTGTGGTTAAAGTTTTTGAAATTTTAATAACTTTCTTAAACTACCCTGGATTTCTACCAAACTTGGACAGAAGCTTGTTTATGATCATAAGATATTATTCAAAAGTAAATTTTGTAAAAAAAAAATTCCATTTTTTCCGTATTTTACTTATAAATGGACTTAGTTTTTCTGCCAGGAAACATTACATTTACTCTGTGGTTAAAGTTTTTGAAATTTTAATAACTTTCTTAAACTATCCTGGATTTGTACCAAACTTGGAAAGAAGCTTGTTTGTGATCATAAGATAGTTTCCAGAAGTAAATTTTGTAAAAAAAAAAATCCATTTTTTCCGTATTTTACTTATAAATGGACTTAGTTTTTCTGCCAGTTAACATTACATTCACTCTGTGGTTAAAGTTTTTAAAATTTTAACAACTTTCTTAAACTATCCTGGATTTGTACCAAACTTGGACAGAAGCTTGTTTATGATTAAAAGCTAGTATCTAAAAGGAAATTTTGTTAAAATTTTGTTCCATTTTTCCGTATTTTACTTATAAATGGACTTAGTTTTTCTTCCAGTTAACATTACATAACAGTCGGCAGTTTAAGTTTTTATTTTAAAACATTTATTAGATTCATAAACTATCCTGGATTTTTCCCAAATTTGGACAGAAGCTACTTACAATCAAAAGATAGTATAGAGAGGAATATTTTTATTAATTTTTTTCCTCATTTTTGTTGAGCCTGTGATTAACAGCAAAAGTAGGCGAGACACTGGGTTCCGCGGAACCCTTACAAATTTTTGGATTATGTAGAGACGGAATAAAACTATTAATTTCTTTTTCTTCAAAACTATAGATAATCATTTTTGACATTCCTGAATCATTCATTGTTTTGGTTATATGACCACAACTAAATGGCAACCATGAATGATAATTGCAGTAAAAATTGAAAACAAAATAGTGAAATTTCAACTTTTCTTTTAGTAATTAATTTATCAATGTACTACAAGCCAATTTTTTGATTTCCTTAGAGAGCTTAAGGAGTCAATATTAATTATATTTGTACCTTCAATAGTACATTTCAACCAATAAATGAATCTATTTAATTGTATGTCTAAAAGTCTCAAGAGATAAATCTCTATGTATTCTAAATCTAAAAAAAATCAGTAAAATTCTACGGAAGTCAGGATTGAAAAATTTGGTTTTAGACCAACGCACACTCACATAGCGAACAGCTATTGCATTTTGTGGGTTTGTATTGTTAAGATTTTACAGTACTTTTAACAATGTAAACCCAAACTCCAACTATTATATAATTTTTCCTTCCCAGCATGTGAATTTTGTTTTGTGCTTTCTGTTTTTTTGAAATACATGTTCATGACATCAAGAAATGTTCATGACATTACCACACGAATGCAAATTGTTGCTTATTTTTTTTGAAAGTTTGTGCTCCCTTTATGTTATACATGTATTTACAATTTATGAACTAAAATGCAACTGCACACATATCTTTTCTTAGTTATAACATATTTTATTGTTGAAATAATACATGACAAAAAGATTGGACACAAGTTATATAATTTAGAAATGTAGTCTCTGTCACTCTTTTGAAAAATTACTTAAGAATTGAATGAGATACTGTAAATTCAGAAATTATTGTGTGCATTTATTATTGCGATTTTTGAAGAATGGACTAAAATGCAAGATTAATTATTGCGATTTCAGGAAAATCTGCATACAGATATAAGTATTAGATATCAAAATGCGGGTTCTTATTATTGCGATTTTCATCCACTCGCATTATTCGCATTACTAAAAACCTCACAATAATTTCTGAATTTACAGTACACAGAATCTCAACAAGTTATCTCCCTTATTTAAAGGTAAGTAGATGTATGTTTTTATCTATTTAACGATTGATGATCTATTTATTACATATAAGGGTTTCAAATATTCAACCACAGATTTTTACTACAAAACTGTAAAGTATTTCCCTTTTGGAATTTCTACACAATAATCTATTGAAAGTTGATATATATTTATTGAACATTATTATGCAATGTAATATTTTATGTATATATAATTTACACTTTGTTGAGCCGATTTTCTGGTTACTTTTTGACTTGTTACGATTTGTTTACATTTTGTTTAAAAAGCAATTGTATTGTTATGGTTATTCTATGCAGCTTATGATATTTCTGAGTTATACATTACAATGTAAAATAGCATTTAAAAATTAATTATTATGTTTAGAATATGTTATTTTTTTGCAAAGTGGTGCTTTTTATTATTATTTATTTCAACCAAACTGTGCTGAAGATTAGTAACTCATTTTATTTAACTGTTTTCATTTAGCATCAAGTACTGATTCATGCCCCTTTTTGAGGCCACAATTCTTTTACTTTATAAAAATATTGAGATGTGGAATTGTCAATGAGACAACTATCCACCAAAGACAGAAAATTACAGGACAAAATTAAGCAAAACATCTACCCTATAGTATTTTTTCACAAGCAAGAGATTTTTTCTTTGAATTATCTTTCCTTAGTTAGAAGCAAGATATATATAAAAATAATTGTTTGATTCTATGTTGAAAAATCCTTTAAATTTTTATGAATAGAGAAGATTTGGAAAAAGCCAATGAAGCAACCAAACAACACAAAAACTCAAAAGATAGACATTTTGTTTTATTGTAAAAAAAATTGGCACATCGTTATTTCAATTATTAAAAAAAGCAAAACTTTGAAAGGGGAATCAGCCTCTCATTTATAATGCTGTTTTTTTGGGGGAAAAACTGTAAATAGAGTCAAAAACTGGTGCAGAAAAAGGATTAGCCATGGCCTGAGATGTGAAAATGAAAACAGTCAGTGCTTTTACTTGAAAACAGTGCTACTACTAAGAAAAAAGTTTCTCTAATTCTTACCCGATTTATCCTTTTCCTGACCTGTTGATTATTTTTATTTAATCAACGTGTGGTTCGTTTGATCTCAGTTCTTCATTGGTCAAAATTGGATTATGACACCAAGTTTTCTTGCTTTCCTCTGAATTTCCTATTGTGACATCATGAAAAAAGGCGACCATGCCTGATAACGTCACATAGAAAGAACACATCTTTTTGCAAATCTTTCGAAAAGAAGGAATAAGGTTGTCTATATATCTCCCAAAAGTCATTATAGAAACAGATTCCACCACCAAATCTTGTGCAAAACGATATTTATACACTCGACAGTTAAAATTTAAATATTTAAAAACACTTGGCAAGCCTCACGTTTTAAATTTGAAAATTTAACTGTCTAGAGTGGATAAATATCGTATCACATGTAGTGCAGTGGTAGAATCTATAAAATACTTTTAATTTAGATCTGAAACAAATGGATCATTTTATTTATTCTATGTAATAGTCTTATAAAGCTTTCAGCATTTGTTTTATTGTGCTTTGTTAATAGTATTGAAAAGAACTGACAATTCTGTCATTGATTCATTTGTTTTTTTTCATGTATGTATTGTAAAGCAGTGTGGAACATTCAGTTGAAACAAGTACCAATAAATTCTGAACAATTGTTTCCATTTTACAAAATGTAAAAACATGGTCTTCAATGTTTTTATGCATATGATTTACACTCATGCAATGAAATTTCATGCATGCAAGTACTTTTTGTAATATCGTTTAATATACAAATTTTGCAATATTAACCTTTTCCCCTTGCTCTTTTGAAGGGCTTTCAATCATCCAGAAATAGAATTTTAGTTCTAACAAATGTGTTCTGCTGATATCTTCCCATTTTCACTATCGGCTATTAATTCTGGTCACATGTTTTACTAAAGTAAGATTTAGCATTTGATTTATATAGTCAGAGGATCCACTGGTGTCAGTCAGAATCTTACTTGTTCAAATGAGAGTAAAATTAACTTGAGATACATTTTTTTGCTTCTCCAAGTAAAAATATGCAGACTACACTTTTAATTAGAGTTCCCCCCCCTTTTTAAATGTTACCATTATCTGTAGTAGTCTAACTTATAAAAGTAAGTGTTGAAACTGTAGTGTGCATCTTTCATTTGTCAGACTGAAACCACATTTTTTTTTTTAAAGAGAACAGCAACCCAACCAGGGAAATTTTGTTCATCAATTACCCTTTAGTATAAAAAAACAGGGTTTCAGAAGTCACCAAAAGCAGTGCATTTAAGTCTGGAAAAGACAATTTTTTATTTATGATGTACCATCTCAAGATATTTTTTGTCATATTTAATGGCACTTTTTTGTTATTTCATGTGGTACATTTGTGATCAATAAAGTATTATAGCTGTAAATAAAATAAATGTAAACAGCATTATTACATACATGTATATGAGTGTGTTGGATCTTACTTGTAAAGGTTAAATCTGACTTTGATAAGTAATTTAAACCTTTTTTTTAACAAGTAAGAAATATTCAGACTTACACAAGCTGATCCCTTGACTGTTATATATATATGAAAAATTTCCTAGGTATCATATAAAAAGAAAAATAGTAGTTTTCTTGTAACTGAATGTACACTAAAATATCAGTTAGTCACATTAAACAAAAAGTATTTTACTAATGGTCCCAGCTTTTGCTGAAATCATTTTATTGAATTGTATGCATGTTTTTTTCTTTGGCTCTATAATGGCTGTTGTTGCCTTGATTTTTCTGTTAATAAATATTAGAATGGGAAAGTTGACATTGTTCTACAGTTTGTACTGGTATTTAACAAATAAAATTTGTTAAACATAAAAGAGAGTTGTTTCATTTAATATCAATTGAGTTGAGAAATTGTTATTAGATCTTTCCCATAAATAGGTCTTTATAATCTACCAACTATTGGGTTATTTTTGTGTTATTTTCCATTGTGCAACGTGTTGCAGGGGACATAGAAATACCAGGCGTCCGTCCATTTGTCAGTAGGTTTATATTAGCAATATCTTGGACGAGTTCCAAAATCAGTGCTGATCAATTATTTTTATACGACCGCGCGATCGTATATTGGTATCACGTCGGCGTGGTCCAAAGACATTTGGTTTCCGGACAATAACTTAAGTTTAAGTGTATGGATCTCTATGAAATTTGAGCACAAGGTTCAATACCACAAGTAGAAGGTTGTGATTCATTTTGGGGTCAATTGCCCAAACCGTTCAGGAATTAGGGGCCAAAAAGGGTCCAAAACAAGCATTTTTCTAGTTTTCAGACAATAACTTGTGTTTAAGTGTATGGATGTCTCTTAATTTGTACCACATTTTACAAAAAGAAAATTTCTTCAAAATTATTTTTTTTTGGAAAAGGGGGGGGGGGGGGGGGGTAAACAAAAATTTTGGGGGAGGGGGCAATTTTTTTTTCCTCAAAAGAAAATTCTCTTCAAATATTTTTTTTTGGAGGAAAGCGGGGGGGGGGGGGGGGGGGGGGGGTAATTGAAATTTTTTTGGGGGGGTTTATTTTTTTATCTCAAGTTTTAAGAAATTGTCAATTTTCTAAAGAAAAAAAAGACTACATTTATTCTGTGTCAGAAACCTATAATGTGTCAAATATTTAATTACAATCCAAATTCAAACCTGTATCAACCTTCAATATTGTGTCCATTTTTGCCCCAACTGTTCAGGGTTGGACCTCTGCGGTTGTATCTAGCTGCACTCGGCGAAGCAGTTTATTAAAAGAGTTAGGCCCCTTGGAAACATTAATTATATGGAAAATTGCATCGTTAGCGCTCTCATGTGTACAATTCTTGCCAGATTTTTATTAAACTTGTATCATAGGTTTATATTAGCAATGTCTTGGACGAGTTCAAAAATCAGTGCCGATCAATTATTTTTAAAAGAGTAATGTTCCTTGGAAATATTGATTATATGGAAAATTGCCTTGTGAGTGCTCTAATGTGTACAATTCATGCCAGATCTTTATGAAATTTATATTACAGGTTTATATCATCAATGTCTTTGACGAGTTCCAAAATCAGTGTTGATCATTCTTTTTATAAAAGAGTTATGCCCCTTGGAAACATTAATTATATGGAAAATTACATTATAAGCGCTCTCATGTGTAGAATTCTTGCCAGAATTTTATGAAACTTTATCATAGGTTTATATCAGCAATGTCTTTGAAGAGTTCAAAAATCAGTGCCGATCAATTATTTTTAAAAGAGTAATGTTCCTTGGAAATATTGATTATATGGAAAATTACCTTGTGAGTGCTCTAATGTGTACAATTCATGCCAGATCTTTATGAAATTTATATTATAGGTTTATATCATCAATGTCTTTGACGAGTTCCAAAATCAGTGTTGATCATTTTTTTTATAAAAGAGTTATGCCCCTTGGAAACATTAATTATATGGAAAATTACATTATAAGCGCTCTCATGTGTAGAATTCTTGCCAGAATTTTATGAAACTTTATCATAGGTTTATATCAGCAATGTCTTTGACGAGTTCAAAAATCAGTGCTGATCAATTATTTTTAAAAGAGTAATGTTCCTTGGAAATATTGATTATATCGAAAATTGCCTTGTGAGTGCTCTAACGTGTACAATTCATTACAGATCTTTATGAAATTTATATTATAGGTTTATATCATCAATGTCTTTGACGAGTTCCAAAATCAGTGTTGATCATTTTTTTTATAAAAGAGTTATGCCCCTTGGAAATATTGATTATATGAAAAATTGCATTGTTAGTGCTCTCATGTGTACAATTCTTGCCCGATTTTTATGAAATTAATGTTTTTAGTTTATATCATCAATGTCAAATTTTAAAAATCAGTGCTGATCAAATATTTTTAATGATTTATGCCCCTTGGAAATATTAATTATAACAGAAATCGCATTGCATTTGCTCTGAAGCCTTCATATCTCTAAGATATTTTTGAAAAGTTTTAAAGAACAAAAAATGTGTTTTTATTTCCCCGCAACTGAAAGTTGGGGCATATTGTTTTACCCCTGTCCGTCCATCTGTCCGTCTGTCCCATTATGGGTATATAGTTATTCCAGATAAATAAATACTTGCATAAGAGGTGCATAATGTTTACAGATAAATCCTCCTACAGTTTGAATGCTAGGAAGTTTTTACTTTGCTGGCTGTTTGTACATATATTGAAGGTTTGAATGTGGCTAGGGTTTTGATTTTTATCGATATTTGCTCTTTTGGGAAAAAGTTGAACTTTGTCATTTTTGGAGTATATACTTGCATAAGAGGTGCATAGCATTTCCGGATAACTCCTCCTACAGTGAACCATAGACCTATGTGCTCCCATGCTCAACATTGTGTATTTTAAAATAACACTTTGCATCTGGGGGGGGGGGGGGGGGGGGGGGGCATAATTTGTGTCTCCCAGACACAATAATATCTCAAAGAAAGTCCTACATTGACTTTGTTATAATACAGTTACTTCAGAGTGGAGAGTTCGGGCATCACTGTCTAGTTTTAGTTATTATCCTTGTACCTTGGATAGATAAAATATGTGCAACGTTGAGGCGAAATTGGAACTCTGTGTTCTTGTATGTTTTGTGTGCAACTTGGGTCTTAAATAGGGCAGTTAAATCTTTTTGCCATGTTCTTTATTAGAGGCCTTAATCTGCAAAGCATTTGATGAACAGTTAAATGTTTGTGTGGGGTAAATGTCAAAGTAAAAGATCTACTGCCAAGCAAAAATTAGAACCACCAAAATTCCTAGATATATGGTAAAATGTATTTATTTGTTAACATTGGGAAGAAACAATTGTATGTCAACAAAGAATAAAATTTTCCAGTAAATTTTACCTCCTACTGCATATTATTGTATATGATAATCTAGAAGCACAATCTTTTATGAAGGATGAGATACAGGTGCACTGGCATTAATTATTCCACTTTATTTTATCTGAACATGGTTCAATCATCATAACATGTACTTAATTATGAAAAAGAGACATTAACAGTAACTGTATGATGACCTCTAGATGTCCGGATTAGTTTCCAAGGTCACTTTATCATTGATTTCTTCACCGAATTTCGGGTATCCTACATATTTTACACTATCTATAGAAAACCCAATAATCTGTTTATTGTTCTATTACTGTGTTTTTCCCCTCTCTCAGACAGTTTTACACTTGACGAAAGCAAGCTTATTAACATCTCCTCACACATTATAACATTGCTGATCAATTCTACTCTGACATTGTGACCTTGCTGATAATGCCTGCGCACCTTCTAAAGCTGTGATGTGAGAACTAGAGTGACTGAGTAGGAAGATAAAGACAAAGTGAAGGTCGATAAGGCCAGTCACATGACAAGTCAAAATAAACTTTAAAACCAAGTAATTTGGCTGGGAAGCTGACAATAGGTCTCATACTATAACATGAATTCAATGATATTTGGTATGCAGTTGTATAAGAACTGGCACATCTCATTTCCATGAAGATAATTTGGCCTCGTCCCCTCAGACATGGTCATGAAATTTTACCATAGTTAACATGTGAAAGTTTGTGATTAGGTCAGTGTGAAGGGAACCTGATGCAACCCTTCACAAGTTACTTACAAACTAACACATAACAGAAGATTCAGTTTAAAACAGAACATTTGAATTATAAACCAACCTTTTTGAAAGAGGCATTTAATTTTGTTATCCACTACTCTACCAGCACGTTGCAGAAGGGTAGGAGGGGCAGCATAGATGTTATTTTGATAAGATTGAAACATAAACATACAAGATGATATCTACTGTATTATGCATACTGCATGAACACCAGTAATTTTTATACGACCGCAAAAATTAAAATTTTTTTGGTCGTATATTGGTATGACGTTGGCGTCGTCGTCGATGTCGTCGTCGTCTGGCGTCGTCCGGCGTCGTCCGAAGACACATTGGTTTTCGCACTCTAACTTTAGTTTAAGTGAATGGATCTCAATGAGATTTTACCATAAGGTTCAATACCACGAAAGGAAGGTTGGGATTGATTTTGGGGGTTATGGTACCAACAGTTAAGGAATAAGGGGCCAAAAAGGGGCCAAAAATAAGCATTTTTGTAACTTCCAGACAATAACTTGTGTGTAAGTGTATGGATCTCTCTGACATTGTACCACAAGGTTCCATATCACAAAGGGAAGGCTGTAATTGATTTTGGGGGTAATTGCCTCAAAATTGTAGGAATTAGGGGCCAAAAAAGGGGCAAAAAACAAGCATTTTTCTAGTTTCATGACAATAACTTGTGTGTAAGTGTTTGGATATTTCTGAAATTGTACTACAAGGTTCCATATCACAAAGGGAAAGCTGGAATTGAGTTTGGGGGTAATTGCCTGAAACGTTTAGGAATTGGGGGCCAAAAAGGGGCCAAAAATAAGCATTTTTCTAGTTTCCTGACAATAACTTGTGTTCAAGTGTATGGATCTCTCTGAAATTGTACTGCAAGGTACCATACCACAAAGGGAAGGCTGGGATTGAGTTTGAGGGTGATGAATCATAAGGGGGTTCAAAGAATTTGGAGGGGGGGATTTTTTTTTTTTCTTTTTTTTTCTTTTTTTCCTTTTTTTTTTCTTTTAAAATTTTCCATTTTAAGTTGGTTATTTCTGATTTATATTTAAAAGCAAATTATAATGATATGGTAGGAGATACACACCAAACAGGATGTGTAAATTATTATATAATAAGTATTGTGCAATAGCAAGAAATTTTCAATTGCACAGTATTGCACAATAGCAAGAAATCTTCAATTGCACAGTATTGCGCAATAGCAAGAAATCTTCAATTGCACAGTATTGCGCAATAGCAAGAAATATTCAAAAGCACAATATTGCGCAATAGCAAGAAATTGTCAATTGTACAGTATTGCGCAATAGCAAGAAATATTCAATTGCACAGTATTGTGCAAAAGAAGATACTTCGTATAAATTGCTTATTTCTTGATCAATTTCAATGGGGTTTTATTCTTGAATTCTTGGGGTCTTTAATATGCTGAATCTAACCGTGTATTTAGTTTTTGGATTTTGGGCCCCGTTTTTAAATTGGTCCACATTGAGGTCCAAAGGGTCCAAAATTTAACTTTGTTTGATTTCATCAAAAATTGAATTATTGGGGTTCTTTGATATGCCGAATCTAACAGTGTATTTAGATTCTTAATTTTTGGTTCCGTTTTCAAATTGGTCTACATTAAGGTCCAAAGGGTCCAAAATTAAACTTAGTTTGATTTTAACAAAAATTGAATTTTTAGGGTTCTTTGATATGCTGAATCTAAACATGTATTTAGATTTTTGATTATGGGCCCAGTTTTCAAGTTGGTCCAAATCGGGGTCCAAAATTAAACTTTGTTTGATTTCAACAAAAATTGATTATATGGGGTTCTTTGATATGCTGAATCTAACCATGTATTTAGATTTTTGATTTTTGGGCCCCGTTATCAACTTTGTCCACATTGAGGTCAAAAGGGTCCAAAATTAAACTTTGTTTGATTTCATCAAAAATTGAATTCTTGGGGTTCTTTGATATGCTGAATCTAACCATGTATTTAGATTTTGGATATTGGACCATAATAGGTGAATGTCCAATTTAAAATTTTTAAGTTCTTAGACCACATTCATTCTGTGTCAGAAACCTATGCTGTGTCAAATATTTAATCACAATCCAAATTCAGAGCTGTATCAAGCTTGAATGTTGTGTCCATACTTGCCCCAACTGTTCAGGGTTCGACCTCTGCGGTCGTATCAAGCTGCGCCCTGCGGAGCATTTTATTATGCTTGCGACCAATAGTTAAGGAAGCCAAATCAAATTGTTGACCATTAAACTAGAAGGGAACTAAACAGGAAAGTCAAATATGTATGTGGTCAACTTTGCCTCCAGAAGTGATAAGGTCAGTTTAAAGGGAACCACTTGTTGAAGGTCAATAATATTTGGTATATAGTTGTATAAGAGCGGACAAATCTTATTGCTGTGGAGATTATTCAGCCACGCCCCCTCAGTCATGGTCTTGAAATTTTTGCATAGTTTACATGTTCAAGTTTGTGATAAAGTCAGTGTATTAAAGATAAACAACTACTTGCAAGTATCAGAGTTGTATTAGAATATGCACATCTCATTTCCATGGAGATCATGCGGTACCACCCCTTCATCATGGTTCATTGACTTTTGCATAGTTTACATGTTAAAAGTTGTGTAGGTTGTGTAGGTAAGTTCAAGGGAACTACAAAAGATAAGTCAACGATATTTGGTATGCAGTTATATGACCATTGCCATTCTTATTTCAACAGATGTAATTTGGCCATGTACCTTCAGTTATGGTTCATTACCTTATAAAACTAAGGAGATGTGGTATGATTACCAATGAGACAACTGAGTTCAAATGAAGTGGATGTAAGCAATTATAGGCAACCGTACAGCCTTCAACAAAAGAAAAACCCACAACATAAGAACAAAATATAAAAATCAGTTGAAAAGGGCTTAACTCATAAGATCTATACAAAACAGAAAAACATCCAACAAAAACACAATTTTAATATCAAAATCTGCATTCTACTCAGATTACATAAAGGCAAGACACGTCTTACAAGTTTATTTATTCTTTCCTTTCATAAAACCTGCTGGAGCATATAGATATACCATTGTTTGTCCTACCTTGAAGACCATATGCGCTTTTACCATTATTTGGAATTTCGTCCACTATGGTCTTATCTTTTTTATGTTTTATTCTTCTTAAGAACCACTGATTCAAATCTATACGGGAAAGATTGAGTCCTATGCAAGTTCAATTTAAGCTCAACTTATATAACCAATCCATATTTTTAAGCCGGTCCCAAGTCAGGAACTTTGTCAGTGATTGTCTCTAGTTTTGTTGTAATTTTTTGCAGCAGTTAGGGATTTATAGGTTGAGTACTGTGGATTCATTATTATTCGTGGGATACAAATTTTCCTAGATTTCATGGGTATAGATAAACAATGAATTAAATGTTAAATTAAGTAAAATTTTCTGTAGGCTTGTTTTAAGTTATTTTCAAAAACCATGAAAATAGTTTTTCCTCAATCTACGAAAAAAATTAACACCCACAAAACAAGTGACACTGCGAGCTACTGCTCACTGATGATACCCCCGCCCAAATACTTGACGGTAAACAGGAAATTGTTGAGTGATGAATCTGAAAACGCATCACACAGTATAGCTGAATTGTATATAATCCCTGAAATCAAATTTCAGAAATCCTTGTAATGTAGTTCCCTAGAAAAAAGTGACGAAAATTTTCAACTTGGATGTCATGTGTAAAATGATGTAAGTGATTTTATGAAACTTATAAACAATGCTTAGAACCACAAAACGTAGACAGAGTTAGAATTTGGGAGTCATTCACCATTCTAGAGTTATGCCCCTTTTTAACTTACAAAAATGCTAAGCTTGAGTTTGGGCATTTGTGTCCTCAGACACATTCTTCTTTTATTTACTTTAACTTGCCATGCATACAATTTTAAAGGATTTTTTCCTTTTGTTCACGGAATCTTTCTTAAATAATCACCAGCCATCAAATTTAATAGAAGAGCATTCCAACTCCACATACCATCAATTCTAGAACAGCCTTTAACCATAATGAGACAAACATGCATGTTGGTTCTCCTTTCAATTTGATATAACATCATTAAAAATATCAAGTAAACACGTTTTGTTTATTTTTATTACTATAAAACTCTACATAAATAAATGTAATAATATAAATATAACTGCATAGGAAAAAAAAATCTTGCAAAATATATCTACAATCTGTTTCCAACCCTGGTGAACCTGGTCAATAAAATATCATATTCTGTTTCAACTATAAAAAAAATTATAAAAAAAAAAATTTATCAAAAGTTTCTTCCTTTTTTATTATAATACTCTTAGTGTTTTTAAATAAACAAAGTTTGAAAAAAAATAAACCTGAAATCAGAAGTGCAGAAAATGATTGCATTTACCTCCCCTTGCTTAAACAGAATATGAAATTTTACATCATTTTCCAAATTTTGTGAGAAAAATCAATGAAATTAACAAACAAATCATGGTTCTCTAAAATATATTCACTTTCGTATGCACACATAAACATAAATCTAAAAACCCTATTAATATTTTTGTTATTTTTGTAAAAATTCCAAAACAGATCTATCTCAAACTTGAGGTATAAACTACACACTAACAAAAATATTCTACGATAATGAGAACATGATTAATATAAAAACAATTATTAAAATATCACAAGAAAACAATGTTCAACAAAAAAGATTATACTGAAATGGCTAGAGTTTTGGACGGAACCCTCTTCTAAATTCACAAAAAGTGTAAAAATCTAATAATATCTTACTTAAATTGTATAAAAATAAAATAAGTATCACAGTTGTATAAGTTTGGTCCAAGAGCACCTTCACAGAATGCTATAGGGGTTGTCCTCTTAAATTTCCCTATTTGAACTGATTGACTAAGAATGTTTTATAATGTCTTGCATGATTTTACCCCTTATCAAATTTTTGATTATCCTAATAAAAAATCAACAAACTACATTTAAAAAGTAATAATATTTTAGGAATGTCAACAAAAAATCTTACTTCTCAGTAACCATGGTAACAATATTAAAGCACTAACAAGTAAATATAAATAAATTAAAATATATTTTTATAACTGAATATGTGTGAACTGTTACATTGTTGTGTGAATGTCATTACTAAATGTTAGAAGGACTTTTTGTTAATGCTGTCTGAAATTTTCATGATGCGCATGTTAAGAAGCAGCAAATGGTTAGGTGTATGTTGTTAAATATCAAATTCTTGTTATTCAAATTGGTCTTATATGAAATATTCAAATTTAAGAAGAAAAGTTTTTCAGCATTTTCTACACTCTGCAAACTATGTAGATGCATAATTTTTAAAATCCTTGCTTGTATTTGATGGGAAAGAATAGTTTCAGAATTAATACTTTTATATACTTTTTAATTGTTTCCTGGTTGATATTGTATTCACTTTAGATTTTAATCAAAACACACATACAAAAATCTTTCTTTTATATTTGCTTTACTTCAGAACCCTTGCTACAATACAGTTTTTCACATTTAACAGACACAAAACCAACATCCCCTGCTACAGTACCAAGATAAAATTTGACCGTCTGCAACAAGTCACATGACAATACCAAATATAGACATGTATGTCTGCAACAGGTCACATGACATTACCAAACAAATAAATAAATGTCAATAACAACATTAACAAATGGTATCAACATATCTGTATATTGTCAACTAAATAACATGGATTATCTGTTTACTTCCATCTAGAATAGTGGATCTGAAATGTCAAGGTCAAATGTTAGATCACACCACATGAGCATATGTGACTCTGTAACAAATGTTAAGTGTTAGGATGGCTTATGAAAATTCACAACAAAAATTTAAAATGTTAAACCTTTACCATTAATTTTATCAAATATTATTTGAATTTCAATAAACTATATGTTATGAAATTAGTAAAGAGTGCAAACTAGTATGAAGCACACAATCAAAAGAATTTTAACTTTTACTAAAAACTGACTAATGGCTTGCATTATTTTAAACAAAAAGACTGTGTCTAAGTTTGTGTGTAAATTTGCAGATGATCTTTTAATGCACATTTAAATTTCAAAACCAACATTTTTTCTGACCATGCTCACAAACTATTTGACATTATAATAAGTGTTAAATCCATTCATAAAAGTATATCAAAGAAAAAGAAATAAACACATGCATAAAAAAGTAGGTTACAAATAGACAATAAAAATGCTGTGCAATTTAGATAAATAGGTTATATACAAATTGCTAGAAAATGACATTCTCAAATCCCAGGGTCTTCATATTTTCAAAATTTGCCTAATTCTTAAAAATCATTTAAAATTCCTTTGGTGTTCACTGATAAAAGAACTTTAAATGACATTAAAGGTGCAGTTTGTGCAGCTCAAATGAAACATGTTAAGGCAAAGTGAAGAATTTAAAAAAAATAATTGGACGTCACACAAAAGTGCATAAGATACAAAGGATTACATATACAAAGACAAGATGGATAATGAAGTTTGCAGTGCAACTATGGAGAAATTCTAAACAGATAGCCACAGTCTACGAAGTAAGAAGTCTCTTCTACAACCGACCTGAACTATACGGACTTGCAATTCGTCGTGGACTTGGGGAACGACTACGAGCCATACGAGATGGGCTCATTGAACGAGAACGGGATCGTGTACGTATACTTGGGCTAACAGAGCGAGATCTGCTTCTGCTTCTCCTACTAGCTCCCTGAAAACAAAAACAAGGCATGAAATTAATATTGTTTTTTTCAAAGTTGACAAATCAATTGAATCTCACAATCTACCAAATTAAGGGAATTTTCAACTGCATAAGTCTCCTCAATTCCGCCTTATGTTTAGAATACCAGCAGTATGATTTACCATAAACATTTTTTTTATAAAAAGAACAGCATTGATAAAATGATTAAAATGAATAAGTCTTGACAAGCTTCAAATATGTAAAAATTGTGATAAAAAAGTTTAAAAACATTAAATTAAAGCTAAATATCTACTATTAGTAAAGTGTTGAACCTCATTTCTTACGGAATCCAAGAATTAAATGAACATTTTTTTAAATGTATTTCAGAACTATAAGCTTATTTAGGTTAGAATGTTTGGTTTACAAAGCTATCAAAAAGCAAGCACAAGCCTTTTCCTCTACTTTATGACCATATTACAGTATGTGAGTTCTGATGAATCTCATTTGCCTACATATCAAATTTTTTCAATAAATCCTTTAAAGGGAAGCTTAAAGTTTGTGCACTTAGTAGTCTAAGATTGAAATTTAATAGGGTTTAGACTAATTTTACTAGTTTATTTCAATAAGTGTAAACATTTTGATTATATAGAGTTTAAAAAATAGTCAAAAGAACAATTATTTACATCAAAACATTTTTTCATAGCCTTGTTAAAAAGCAAGAAAACAATTTAGAATATTTATAAAATAAATCTATTATTATGCCTGCTGATAAGCTATCTACATAATAATAGTAAAAATAAAGGATGACTAGTTGAAATTATAAAATAATTCATTAAATGCAAGAATCATAGATGCTTATCATTAGTGAAACTCCAAGTTAAACCAATTTTATAACATTATTATAGGGAAAATGAGGTTCAACTATATTGACACATTTTTAATATTCTTTCACCAAAAAAGTGTACAAAAAATAAAATTTATTTAAAAAATGTTTACCTCAATACGGTAATACTCTACTGGCTGTCATAAAACACAAAAAAAAAACAACAACAATTGAATATTTCATCAAAAGATTCCTGTAAAATGTGTTTACAGTGTAACTAGTTTTTGTCATATTTACGTTGTACGTTAGACAATATAATATGCTATCTTTTATTTTCTAAAAGACAATATCATGTGACTATCCTATATACTTAGATGATGTATGAAGTGATGAAGAGAAGACAATTAAGGCTTTAAAAAATATGCGTGTTTCCATTTGGATCAAAGTTAGGTCAACAAAATTTTCAACATTTTTCAGATTTTTAAAAATAAACATATAAAGGCAAGGACTTTTACTTTACTGGTTCTGCAATTTATCACAATTTATTTCAAAGTTACAAAAGAGAATGGTCAGGAAACACACATTTTTTTATTTGGCCTAAAATATTTAAAGGAATGTAGACAATTTCAAACATAGGGATGAAAACTGCAACCACAATGATTATATGAAGTGCAAGTGTTTTTACACAGTTAGTAATATCTTTAGATTTTCCCCTTGTAGATAAAAATATACTTCTATACCAGATAACTTCCAAAATTTTGGCCAAATTTCAAATCAAATTTAAGTCTCACTGATTTAATAAATAGTTGTTTAATAAACATCAACACTTTAAATAATTAAGTTTCTACTATATGTGCACTGTAGATTGTACCCACTTCAGACCCACTGCCCCCTAATAAATACAGCTGCAACGACAAGAAAATTGATCCACCCTTTATTTGATGTCAACAGTTGTTTAATGTTAATTTTTTATTCAATATTCCCTCCTTGCTCTCACTATAAAAATAAACATGTACTTTACTTTAAGAACTTAATCTGACTTACCAGGGATGCTCCTCTACGAGTGCAAGCTTCTCCCTTCATTAGGACTTTAGATCCCTGCATCAGGGCAGGCCAGATGTGATGGTTTACTAAAGGAGCTGTGTACTCAGAATCATAACTTCTACGATACCTGTAATCAGTTTGTATAAGTATTTAATTATCTCTGGCTTACAAATGTAAAAGACCAATGGAGGAAGTGTTAAATACATTTCCTGAAGAAATTTGTATCAGTCAAGTTATCAGCAAACATATCTTGAGGTGTTTTACTCGTCTTAAAAGGAGTTGTTTGTAGGAAGTTTTGCATACATTAGAATTGATAAAGTTTACCTAATTGTGTAAAGTATTTACAGAGCTAACTCTATTTGAAATACTGTAAAAACAAAGTCACACCAAAAGCAGTTATTTAAAAGGACTTCAAAAGCTAGATTTGGTTCTCAATTAAATTTAAGAAATAGGTTTTTTATATGAATTTGACCCAAGTCCATATAAAAATAAGGAGATGTGTTATGATTGCCAATGAGACAACTATCCACCAAAGTTCAAATGAAGTGGATGTAAGCAATTAAGCATAGTTTTGTTTCAGAAAAAAAAAAACACTGTTCAAATGGATGTCTGTTTCTACATCTTTTAACAAAATAAGTGCAGAAATAACTATATCAAATAGGCCAGATATAACATGTAGTTACCTGTTGTTGTCAAAGAGTTCAGCATCAGTGGCCACTGCAATATCAAGTGGGTGGGCCAGAGCACTCATTTGCCAGGCAAGTTTACAGGCTTCTCTGATGAATGGCTGAACGACTGCAAAGGTAGAGTCTGGTGGAAGATAGATCTTTGGACTTCTGTTTAACCCTCTTAATACATCCTAAAGAAATTTCATATATTTAGAGTGTATTATGATACAAAAGAGTAGTAAATATTGCAGTACTAAACAAATGGAACTGTGATCTATTGTTTTTTAGTAAACAGTATGTTGAAGAGCAATGGGTGTGAAAACCCATCATATGGTATGGTATACTAACATAAATGTTTAACCAAATTTTAAGGTGTTAATAGATTGGTAGATTCTGAGAGAAATGTGACAAACATTTCTTAAATGGTAATTTTGTGTAAAAATATACAAGTTAATGGTAAACAGGAAGCTACTGAGCAATGTATGTGAAAATGCATCAAATTGTAAAACATATCCACATGAAGCCTGGTAATAAATTTCAGAAAACTATGATTTGTAATTCCTGAGAAAAATGTGACAGAGATTTCATGGAATGGACAGACACAGATAAAACAGTATGCCCCCAACTTCGGAGGGAGGTATGAAAATGTCATCTCAAATTATGATCTCTAAAGCCAATTCTCAGGATGATGTGATATACTTAATCTTAAATATGCGAGTTTCATAATCATAAAAGATATCAGCATTTCTGTCTCTCAATGCTTCTTTCTTTTCTTTCTATCATTGTCTTTTTTTAACATTTGGCAAAATTTGAGTTATTTCCCTTTGTGCAGAAAACTTACAGCAACCATTCCAGGAAGATCATAGAGGTCTGTATTTCTATTGACATAGTCTTGGACTGCCTCCTCCAGAGTCTCTGGACCAATGTGTGTAGCTGCCAGGTTTGCTCGGACTTTCATCTTAAACTGACGGAAGGCACACTTGGCAACACTAAATGCTTCCTGACAAAAAAACATAAAACAGGAAATCAAAAATTTTATATGATTTCTCTTTCTTTTAGGACTATAATGTCTTTATTATAAGCAAGTCACAGTGATTCTTATTAATTGAACAAAACAATATTTTACTTGACCCTAATTTAAAAAAAAAAATCTTAATTATGATCACAGAACCCATGCTGGGCATAACATTTATCATCACACAAAAAAAATGATACACACAAAAAAAGTACATACGGTACATATAATTATATATTTAAATGATCATGTATTTTGATTGACACAAGTATTTATACTGCATAGTATTTGATCCCATACCTGTAATGCAAGGAAGATGATTCTTTGATTGTTTTCATAATCATCTGAATAGCGACGGAGAGTATCCATGGCATCCAGACGATCCTGTGAGAACATATCATTCCATCGTGAGATGAGATTCTGTTGTCTGACACGCTGTACGGGATCGTCGATGGACAGTGGTGATCCTACTCTTGGTGTATAACGGTAGGAGTTCAAACTGCTGTACACATCTCTACTTAAAAATAGTCAAATATTGCATGTCATGATTATAATTTTATTATGCAAATAGTGATGCTCACATTCATAATTTAAAAAGGACAATAATGCTATCAGGATCAAATTTTTTTGAACACTTTAATAGAAAGTTAAAGTTTGCATATATTGTCTTCTAATTGAAAGATTCAATTTTCGCGATTAATTCTTTTTAATTTCAAAAATTTTGGGTTTTTTTTTAACCCTAAAGCTCAGGTAAACTTTTTATATCATCATATATTATCCACCCTCTTTTTTTTTCATCAACAATGAAATATGATACAGTGTTCACCTTACATTCTCATCCTGTTATTATTGCATACATGTATTTATTCTAGATTAACTGTTCACATACATTTTGAAATTTAGAATTAAGAATAATTTAAGATTTATCATGCATTCTCCCTCCTTTTAAAAAAAACAGATATATTAAACTTATTAACAACAAATATTTTTTATAAAAGGCCACTGCACCCAGTGTGATATATATGATATCTCTACACTCCAGTCAATATCTATAATGTAATTGTCAAGAGTGGAAAAATATTGTATTGCCTGAGATTTGGTGGTGAAATTTGTTTCTCTAATGATCTTTTGACAATGTGTAGGCAAACTTCATTTTTCTTTTTCAATGATCTACAAAAAGACGTTATGTCTTTCTATGCGACATCATCAGACATGGTAGCTTTTTTGCATGTGGTCACAATAGCAAATTCAGAGCAAAGCAAGAAAATATGAAGTCATAATTGAATTTTGACCAATGAATAACTCAGAGATTAAGCAAACCATGTTTATTATAAAAAAAATAATCAACCATGGAAGTATAAATCGGGTTAGAATTAAGAGAAAAACAAGAATATGTCCATAGTACACGGATGCCCCACTCGCACTATCATTTTCTATGTTCAGTGGACCGTGAAATTGGGGTAAAAACTCTAATTTGGCATTAAAATTAAAAAAGATCATATCATAGGGAACATGTGTACTAAGTTTAAAGTTGATTGGACTTCAACTTCATCAAAAACTACCTTGACCAAAAACTTAACCTGAAGCGGGACAGATGGACGAACAGACGGACGAACAAATGAACAAATGGACAGACCGAAAAACATAATGCCCCTCTACTATCGTAGGTGGGGCATAAAAATGTATATGAAATTCAGAAAAGGATTTTTTCTCATTGAGATCTTAACATGTCTGCAATCTAGAAATACATGTATGTAATAAAATACTGGTGTGAAAAGTCAATGCACATTCATCATGCAATTAGTAAAACTGTGTATGTTCACCACCGGATATAGGTACCCTTGGCCTGGTTCTCTGTTCATTGTCTTAAGAAAAACAACATTACTGTACAAATACCAGCGTATATCTACCTCAGTACCTATGTGTTGGTATATGTACAGTAATGTAGTTTTTTTTAGACAATGAACAGAGAATCAGGCCAAGGGTACTTATATCCGGTGGTGATGATACACAGTAAGTTCCAAAATGAAAACATGCTATAAAGTGTGAACACAGTATAATAAATATTGAAAATAACAAATAATTTTTACAAGAATAGATCTATGTTCTAGCAGAAAATCTATATTAAAATGAGAGAGAGAGAATATGCAGATTTAGCATTATTTTCTAATTAGTCAAATTAAAACTTAAAATCAAGTAATGTTTTTGAAGTTTATCTTTTCCACTCTTCGTTTTTTCTTACTTTTCTAGAATATAATATCACTAATGTTAGATGTTTTCATACCCATGCAGTGAGGTTGAAGTTAGATATCTATATAAAAGTCTGACAAGTGTTGAAATTCAAGTCAACAAGTGGCACAGCGTCACACATTGCTATAAAGGGAGCTAACTCATGATTCAAACAGAATGTGCATTTCAAAAAACAAATTACGAGAAAAAAATAATTACTTCAACCTTAAGTTTTGGTATTTGGTTTTTAAGAAAAAAAGAGAATAAAATGATGAATAAACAATTAAAGTATGAAATGAAGGTGCTGATGGCTATAATCTTACCCATCCAAATAGCTCTTTTTAGTGGAAGACAATGAGAGTTCATCTTTGAGATTCCTTACTTGTCTTTCGTACGTATCAATAAGACCTGATCTTGCACGTAATTTGACAATCTCGTCTTGTGCGTCAGCGAGCCTATAAAAATGGACGATAGGAAGAAAATAACTTCAGGTCAAACAGCAGTTTTTTTTTTTTTATTTACAAGCTTAAGATTAATCTATGGCCAAACAATTTCAAAATACTGTCAGAGGAGAAAATTGCATACTTCAATTTTATTGTAATTCTGCCCAAATTTCACATGTTTTACAAGGTCAGTTACATTTTGAAATTTTCTGGCCAAGAGCTTCTTCATGCAGAGGGAATGAAATGTTTTGTTTGTGATTATACTTTTTTTATGAGAAAAGTCTCTTGCGTTCACAAAAATTGAAAGAACTTATAAACACAGATGCAATTAGAAATTTGAAAATATAGAAAAAATCCATTAACTTTACATTAGAAATTATAATAAAAAATAAATTAAAATGATAGTTACAAAACCAACCACCATTTTATGATAAAAAAAAAATTTTTTTTGCTTCTGATAAAGAGATATTTAAAAAGGGAATTCTCTATCAAAACTCTGATTTTATATTCCCTTCTCAGAAACTTAAGTTCATAATAACTTGTATTCATGAAATCTTTTGATATTCCACTTATTTTTTCTACCTCCAATTATGCCCAATTTGAATTGTAGAAAGTTATTTTTGAGTCCAAAATAATTTTTATAATAAAAACTTGAATGGATTTTCATGCATGCAAATAAAAAACATTATCCCCATTTTTGTTGTTGTAAAATAGTGATCATTCTCGCTGTAACGGACAAAAAAGTTGAAATTTACTTTATTGTGTATAAACAAAAAGTTTTACATACAGCATGAAATTTTTAGGAAACTTATGATTTCACAAAAAATTAACAAACACATAGCTTAGCAAGACAGGGTAATTTCAGACAACATTAAGAAAGAAAAACAAAAAAATGTTAATAGTAAGTACGTTCTATAAAAAAAGATAAATTAATTCATTTCATATTAGCCACCATAAATTAAAGTTTCTACCTTTCACAAACAAAAGATTAAATTCCCTTTACATATAATTCTAAAATTAAATAATATCCACATCCATACATAATGTTATTAATACCACTAAAAATTTCAATATTTAAATCCAATCATCCCTAAGAATCAAATTTTATAAATTTCTTGAATTTGTGAGAAACTAAATTGATATATGAAAAATTACAACATCAAAGCATATAACACCAACACCAAAAATAGGGATGAAAGAATTAATTCTGATTATGACAATAAAACATGTTACTATTAATAGCAAAAATGTAAGTGCGAGAATAAGGTGTAAGGCAGGAAGCTGGCAAAAGCAATGACATTGTTAGTCTCCATGACAACTGCCTTACCCTGGACCATTGCGTTTAGACTCATCTTTTGAAGATAAGAATGAATCATCTTTATCTTTAATTGTTGACGTTCTTAAAAGTGAGTCACGCCTAGCTGTTAGGAGAGCAATGTCATCACGTAAACGGCGAACTTGAGTATCATAATCTGTTAACAGCCCTGCTTTTGATCTTAAAGTTCTAACTTCATCTTCTGCTAAAGCTAGTCTGAACAAAACAAATGACGAAAAGTTACTCTATTTCTAAGGTGACAAACTGCAAAATGTTTATGCAGCAAAGAACAGTGGCTTTCTTCCATTAAAGGTTGAATTTAAATGTAAAACCTTTGCAAAAGGCTTAAAACTGTTTTTTTTTTTTTTCTCTCAACCAGTGGATTCCTATTATCTTTTTCTTTTTACGTGTATGTATTACAAGTGTCAGACTATGTTCTATTTCCAAATTGTTTGTAATTTTTTTTTTTTCTTTAAATGATCATGATATGACAAAAAGTGAGCAGAAAGTTCAAATGAAGCTATCTCTATCAGCATATAGCCTGCTTGAAATTAAAACACAAAATGGCTATCACCAATGTCTATGACCATTCAACATGAAAATCTAATTCCATGTTCCAAGCATTGTTTGTTTAAAACATCATATGTATATAACAACTCATCAGTCCTGTAAAAAAAATTATGCCATCCAAAACAATGCAATAGCACAAATAAACTACATTACAATATCCAATGTTTATCATATGTCTACTTGAGCAGATTCTGTAAATACATATTGCAACATAAAACTTACATGTCTTAACCAATTTTTTCTCGTTTTACTAGTAAATTGTAATTATCAACAGCTGCTTACAAAAAATGTCAAGAGACTGAAACAAAAACTTGACAGGTGGAATTCAGCAGAATCTTAGGTAAAATCATTTGAATCTATCTATTCAAATTAAAGAATATTTGATTTCAATACCTATAACTGTAACAATTGATCTAATAGCATGTGATAAAATTCAAACTGAACCAACCAGTTGCAAGAAAGATTGGTTAACACTTGTATGGTTTATGGTGTAAATAACAATTATTTGTGTAATCTGACAAATTTATATCATATTGAGTCCTGAAAGAAAACATGTATTTTAATATTAGTATAAACTTTTACAAAAACCTGCAGTACCCACAATAATGATAGTTTTAGTGCAATATACAAAGCTGAATGATAAAAGAGTTCTTATTCCTAATATGGTCATCTGTAATTTGCCATATTATCAAAATATAAAAAACATTTGAGATTTTTTAGCTCTTTTTTCAAATTGTTTATTTTGAAAAACTGCATTTTGTTCCAAATTGTAAGCTTTCTGCTATAGAAATTAAAAAACCTTATGTAAGCAAGCTCACATACCCTATATAAATGGGGAGAGCTGCTGATTTCAAACAATAATATTGTCTAACAAAACTATTTTTAGTACATTTGACCTTGACCTTATGCATTGTGCATTCAAAACCAATTGGATGACCACATGTGAGGTTACCATACAACTTAAAAAAAATATCTGATTTATCATCCAGAAACAACATTCCTACACAAATTTCCGTCTATCATAAGTAACTTTGACCTTGACCTTAAACATGGTGATCTCAATATCAAGAGAAATCAACATGAATCTTCTTCTCATTATATGTGGTAATACATCAAAGTAAGGTTGCAATCCCATTTACAGCATTTGATTTAGCATCTTGAAAACAGTTTCCTGCACTTATTTTGGTTTATTTTTAGTAACCATGACCATGACCTTAGGCTAACTGGTCTACACAAAAAACTTTTGTAACCACAGGACTGAAGACAATTTTTGTTGAAAAGTTTTGTATAGATTCTATTAGAATGTAGAAGAAATTCTTACAGGGCCTATAGAAATTTTACCAGCCTGGGATTGTGGGCCTATGGCCAAGCATGAAAACTGCTAAAAATCTATTGGGTACTTCCTGTCATTATTAGTGACCATATATTCAAGTATGGTTGCAATCCAATATAAAGTATTTGAGACCAATTTAACTGACAGACTGACTGGATAATGAACATGTCAAAAAACTGTCCAGCTTTGTAGCATTAAGTAGAAATTATAATGAGATGACAATATACTTGTATGGTGTGTATGAAGATTTATTATAATGATACACAATCACCATTTTAATTATATATTTACACTTCAAACTATGATAATAATACTCCAAACCAACTATAAGATAGGTGTTAACCAATCCAAAATCAGAAAACATTTGCTTAAACACCTATTGCCCAAAATGCACTGCATGTTTTTGAAAGTATGACAGCTGTAACATACTAATTTTAACATAATTTTTTTTAAATTGTCCTATTGAGTTGCAGTTTTTTCAAGTTTTACATCTAAACAAGTACAGACATAATCCAAGTATTTATAAGATGTCCTATCATACTAATTTCTAAGAAATTCTAAAATTTATCTAAATGAAAATCTATTTCTAAACATTTCTGATGGAATAAGTGTTATTTTATTATCAAAAATTCATTTTAGAAGTAATTTTTCCTCAAAATATTTTTTTTTCCGATCTAGAAAAAAAAATTTAAATGAGTAAAAGAAAAGAAAAAAAATTAAATAATTTAAAATCTAGCAATTTGAATTAAAAAAATTGAATTCCATCAAAAAGAGTATTTCTTGGAATTGTGAAGTATACAATTAATATAAGTAAAAGTATCTTTACACATTTCCTATATTCTTAATATTAAAGTGAAGTAAATAACTGTGTGTCTGTCTATATATAACTATGTAATGTATGCAGTGCTGTCCTTCCATCTACAGAGTGAAATAAAACTATAAGAATCTATAAGTAGTGTCTAAGTTAACAGTGTCAGACCATCTCCCAACAGTATAGTTGTATTAGGTTAAAATTGAGAATGGTTAGAATACATAATCTTTTGATTTAAACACATACACTTTTTAACTAAAAAAAACCTTATTCATTCGACAAATGAACCAACTTTGATTTGGTGATCTCATATTCCAAATGATAATTATATTTTTTTCTTTATTTCTTGAAAAAGTGAATTAATGTCTAAAGTTCATATAACTTGATTTAAACTGTTTACTTCTCAGCTCTAAAAGATGCTGATACATAAACACAAAATGGCCTATTCTTTCAAATGAAACTGAATTCCGGAAAACTTGAAATCAACTTTTAAGCAGAACCAGTTCATTTTCTGTTTGACACTGAATCCTAATGAAATTAGTAAAACATTCTGTAATTAGATACAACACTAACTCAGCAGGGGAGATAATACAGCAGAAGCAAGGGAGATAATGCAATCTTACTTTCGTCGTAGTTCACGTATTTCAACATCGTTTAACATTTTATCACTAGTTGTTGTTCTTAAACTTCTGTTAAGCTCCTCTTTTGTTTCAATCAGTCTATGGAAAGCAAAACATGTCATGATTAAAGAATTTATAACAACAATGAAAAAATAGAAAATATAGCTTACTTTCTTCTCAGCTCTCTATTTTCTGAATCCAAGAACATTTTGTCCGTTGTTGAATTTCTTAAATTCCTTGATAGTTCATCCTTGGTGTCCAACAGTCTGATCAAGCAAATATATAAAGTTATATATATCATCAAATATTGTACAATGACATTCTGAACTCACAGCTTTCTGATCCTTTTTCATTTAAGCCTTATAGACCACTTTCGAGTTATGTCCTTCAAAGGAAAACTTGTCTATTATGCACACCTTTATAACGTAATTTACCAGATAGAGGGGATCACCTGTATCCCTGCATTATTAAAGTTCATCAATCATCTTCGTGATTGTCATTATGCACGATAAACTAAAAATAATGTTTGTTCTGTAGGTACTTAATCACAATTCCCTAATGACAGCAGTGCTGATTATCAATTATAAGAACTTAATTTGCCGAATAATTTGTGCAATACAGCATTATATTTTTTCAACCGCTCACTCAACCTGGGTAGGAAATGACAATGCCCCTTAACGCATGAATGATGTTCATTAAAACCAAAGCTTTTGATGGAAATGCAACGAACTCGAAAGTGGTCTATTGTTGTGTCATTTCTGTATCAATTTTTCGAATATTTCACCTTTTTCAAAATATGTAGGCCTATGTACTGCTGCTTTGACTTAAATGAATAGGAATCTAGAAAGCATTGTAGTGTGTCTAATTTTAATCCAACACCAGGCAGTGTCAAACTACAAATACTTTTCTTTGAAAAATAAGTTAAGTTGTTCCATTATACAGTGCTGCATTGCTCTAATTTTGTGAAACTTTTACCTTAAGTGCTGGGGTTAATTTCCAAAGTTTTAATGTATAAATAAGGTCATTCTTTAGTCAAAATTAAAGAAAGTAACTTGATCATTTGATGATTTTGCAAGATTTCGAATTAATTTTTTTTTGGAATCAGTCTTTTTTGTAGTTTCCCAGTGAATGCCAAAAAAAAAAACTAAGTCAGGAGCTTGTAATTCAGTGGTTGTCGTTTGTTGCTGTATATCTTATTGTTTTTCATTATTTTGTACATAAATCAGGCCTTTAGTTTTCTCGTTTGAATTGTTTAACATTTGTCATTTCGGGGCCTTTCATAGATGACTATGCAGTAATGGGTTTTACTCATTGTTGAAGGTGTACGGTGACCTATAGTTGTTAATTTCTGTTTCATTTGGTCTCTTGTTGAGAGTTGTCTCATTGGCAATCATACTACATCTTTTTATTTTTATAACAACATGAAAAGTCAAATTTAAACTTGAAAGGTTGATTTTTGGTGTATACATTTTGTAACTCCACTTTCAGCACTATTAGCTTTTTCGTGGCTGCCCAAATTTTATTGGAATAGGAAGCCAGAGTGCCCTAAGAGAACCACTGATCTCCAGCGTAAACTAACAATCCTTGTCAATTTAGATTGGAGTCAAATGCAACTGCAATGTGCAAGGTTCAAACTCACAATCTCAGTGTTAACAGCCAACAGGCTAGTAATACAGAACATGATCTATTTAGATAACTCGGCAAGCCAGGCACCTAACGGTATACATGGTATATGAGAAGTTAGTTAATTTAAGAGAATGCTTACTCATCACGAAGGTCTTGTACTTCATTTTCTCTAGCTTTAAGATCAGCTTCTAGGTCTTGTAAACTGACTTCATACTGGTCTTGTAAGTCATCTAGTTCCCTATTTTTTGCTGCAGATTCTGCTAAGATACTAAGGCTAGTGTCTGCAGTAACAGATCCCCCTGAGGTAAAGAAATTCTGTCCCAAAAATGGAAGTAAACGAGATTTGATAATACTGGCACCTCCATACATTCCACCTGAAAATATAAACAAACATAATAAGTTACATGTATATAAACTTGCAAATGACAAAAAATAAATAGAAAATATATTTTGTCCAGAAGTAAACTGCACAATGAACCATGTTTTATTCGTTGTTGTTTGTATGTCTATTTTGTTGGGTGTTTGTGTGGTCTGTTGTATTGTCCAATATTTCCTGTAATTCCTGTTAACCTTTTTATGGCCTCTTACAATAAATTCAAGATTATTTGTGATGTTTTCATTATTGCGAAAAATTGCTATCTGATAGGTTTTGCAAAATTAAAGGTAGCAATATATTTATTTAGCATTTCCTGGAAATCGTAATATTAATGAATTTAATCTCACATATTTGTCCATTGTTTACGAATCCCAATAATAAATGCACACAAAAATGTCTGAATTTTCAATATTTTATATAGTGATAGTGATTTATTTGACAACCGTTCTTTTAATGACTGTCTACCAATTAATTACAAGGTGAATTTTGATGCATATTAACATATGTGGTGAGGTCGTCTAAGTTTGCACTGATTAATATCCTGTATTCATTTATACACAACAACAAAAAACCTGTTTGCAAAAGAATACTGAAAGTTTTGTTCTATCAAAGTAGATAAATATCAGGAAATGAAAAACATTTTAATCCTATTTTTTAACTTAGAAACTTTCAACAAAACCAAAATGTACATGTAATAAGACTGTATTCATTTCTAAATAAATAATAATCTGGTATTTTAAGTTCATAAAGCTTTTTTTTATATACAAAACCAGTGGCCCGCTTTTACAACAGTACTATATTTCAACAAACTAAGGAAAGGATAATATAACAGCGTATTCTTATTTATAATATTAATTTACTGCCATATTAATTTTCAAATTTAATTTTTATAAATTACATTTCAAAGGCTCAATCAATATTTGAAACTTTCTTTATGTCAGAACAAATAACTAAATGAACTGTTTTTTATCGTGTCATAAACACTCAATGTTTAATAGTATTACATTCATGTATGTATATAGCAATTCAACAATGCAGTTTATTAGATAATATTTCATCATAATTGTCCTTTTAAAGCCATAACCAATCAATAAAATGCTTAAGCAAGCACATTTAGTAAATCTTCTTATCAACAGGAAATATCTTAAGTTTATTTGTGCCAAATGGCCGATTTTAAATGTACAAATTTTTTCACACTCTGGTAAATGTCTTTGAAATTAAACTCCCTGTTAATAGAGCACCTGTATTTTGTGTATTGGCTTTTGTTTAAATATCAAATTCCTGTAGAGTACTATTACAACTATGTTACTATTACAGTCGTAGACATTTTAAAAGTATCAAAATTTCAACTTACTTAAGTAATGAATGCAAAAAATTTAAGACATTTAAATCTAAGCTTACTGATACACAGGTGTATTTAAATAAATAGTGCTGAACAGTATTCTTAGTAGTTAGGGAAAAACACTTCAAGAAGCTGCAGGTGCCCTAAAGGCCCTTTTTGGTCTGAAAAATTGTAAAGTATTTCAAAATCATGCTGTTTTTGTGTAAAAATAATTGATAGTTATGTACGGAGTTAAAAATGTAAGGTCTTCCATGTATTACGAGAATTTACGATTGAAAGATATTATAATTTTTTTTTCTACAAAAAATAACAAAAATGGATAATTTTGAAACAAATTTATGAATGGAAAATATCAATCTCATGCAAGTACCAAATGAATATGGAGAAAAATATTCACATGGTACATCATTTAATTTGAACTCACATACAATCTTTATTTGCAAGTCCAAAAAACATTTGAGATTGTCCAAAAACAATGTATTGTTCATAAAAAAAGGTGTAGAAGTGGCTTATTCATGAAAACTATGAATGCATTATTGTAACATGATGAATACTAATCTACTTGTTTTTCATTTTGTAATACAACATTAAAAAAAATTTGTAAGGGTTCCACAGAACCCAGTGTCTCACCTACTTTTGCTGTTACAAAATGTGTTAGTCGCAGGCTCAACAAAAATGGGGAAAAAATTATTAAAAATTTTCCTCTAGATACTATCTTTTGATTATAAGAAGTTCTGTTCAAGTTTGGTAAAAATCCAAGAAGGTTTATGAGTCTAATAAATGTTTTAAAAACTTTAACTGCAGACTGTAACGTAATGTTAACTGGAATAAAACTAAAAAAGTAATATACGGAAAAACAGGAAATAAATTTTTACAAAATTTCCTTCTAGATACTAGCTTTTGATCATAAACAAGCTTCTGTCCAAGTGTGGTACAAATCCAGGATAGTTTAAGAAAGTTATTAAATTTGAAAAACTTTTAACCACAGAGTGAATGTAATGTTAACTGGCAGAAAAACTAAGTCCATTTATAAGTAAAATACGGATAAACAGGATTTTTTTTTAACAAAATTTACTTTTGAATACTATCTTATTATCACAAACAAGCTTCTGTCCAAGTTGGTACAAATCCAGGATAGTTTAAGAAAGTTATTAAAATTTGAAAAACTTTTAACCACAGAGTGAATGTAATGTTAACTGGCAGAAAAACTAAGTCCATTTATGAGTAATATACGGATAAACAAGATTTTTGTTTTTACAAAATTTACTTCTTGATACTATCTTATGATCATAAACAAGCTTCTGTCCAAGTTTGGTACAAATCCAGGATAGTTTAAGAAAGTTAAAATTTCAAAAACTTTAACCACAGAAAAATATTTGTGGACGCCGACGCCGCCTGACAGAATGTAGGATCGCCATGTCTCGCTTTTGCGACAAAAGTCGCAGGCTCGACAAAAAAGTATGTAAACTACTGGTGGTATCTTAGTTCAAATTATGGCTAAAAAAAAAGGTCAAATAAGGTCCATATATTAGTCTGCCATTTATAATTTTTATCAAAATTAAAAGTAAATCTGCCATCATCTTAACCTCATATTCACAGTAAAGACTTGAAAGACGTCAGCTTGATCTTGCCATTATTGTTCACAAGAAGATCAAATAATTTGACCAGCTCAAGAAAATCAGGGACAATAACAAAGGTCTGTGTAGTACTTACCTGATTCGGCAGTAACACTGAGTAATTTAAATAGCTGCCCTTGAACTTTGGCATTGAGTTCAATAATTTCACAGCACCGAGCAACATTCTGGTCACATGTGTTGATCTGGAAAAACAAGAAATAAACATAAGTTTGTCAATTATTAATTTCTATTTAGCTTGGCTGGGCTACTATTATCTTAAATAAATTAAATTGATTGATTTTTAGTGGCAAATATTACATGCGTATTTTGGACAATGACATGTTAGTTTCATACAATACAAAAAAGCTTCATTAATTGTACATGAGCAATGTCCGATGCTTTGCATCCTTGTTTAAAAGTAAAGTCTGAAGGAAACCAAAACATGAACCACAGAGACTATTCTAAAGTTTGATTGATTGTTTGCTGGCGTTTAATGCCACTTTCAGAACTCTTGGCAATGATGGTGGAAAGTTTTTATTGGTGGTCGAAGCTCTTAAATTTGATAACAAAAGCCAAAGAAATAGCTGCAACTGTTTCAAATAAATAATAAACTGAACAATCGATATCATTAATGGAAGTTTTTAACAGATATATCATGTTATGGAGGGGTATTTGCAAAAAATACCAGTCAAGGGATGGTGAAATTTCCCAAGCCGCTAGGCGAGGGAAATTTGTTCCCAAGACTGGTATTTTTCGCAAATACCCCTCCATAACATGATATATCTGTTTAATTACACCGAATAGATTTTGATTGAAACTGTCTGTACATGTGAAGGGAAATCGTTGTACCGCGGGAATTATACATGTACTTATTGCGTTAGTGCTGTTTTTTGTAACGTCATTGTTATTCCATCATTAAATCGTTCATTTGTATAGACATTTTGTCCCCTCTTTATATGTATATTTCTGACAGTTTTCGGTTTAACTCAACCAATAGTGCTTAACCATGTTGTCAGGATAAAGTGAGAAAGGTTCTGAATAATTTTTGCGGGAACAGGCTCGCGAGGGTAAAAAAGGAATATCCAAAATGGCAAATACCACGGCAGAGAGGGGAATTTGAGGCAAATTCACCGGCAGTGGTGAAAAAACAGGCAAACCCGTTTGAAATGAGGAAAAAATGTTAGAATATGCGAAAAAATAAACTGGATAACAACCAATCAAAATCCAGCATTCTTATATAATGTGTAATAAGCATTTAAATGTGACCCACTACTTAATGTTATAAGTGTAGCATTATGACTGAAGTGGTGATACATGTACAAGATACTGCTGATAAAGAAAGTTAACCTATGGTTGCAATGCTTTATTTTTTTACCTTTGAAGTTGGGTTACTGCCCAATTAACATAAAACCATTTACAAAATTTATGCAACTTTACTAAAGGTACACAAATCATTCAGATTCACTTAGCAAAAAGCAAAGCTTATATATTTTAAATGATCTTTTTAATTTGGAGCAGGTATTTTTATAGTAAGAAATTTATATATGACATCTTAAAACATGAACCCATAGAATCAATTAGATGTTTAAGGTTATGATTATCCAAACACATACTTAAATCATTCATGAATTCATAATGTGTAATGTAAAGGTAATCAATATAAACAATTATCGGTGACATCAACATGAGATGTTTCATATCAAATTATTGTTTGACATATTAATTATTTACATTTTCACATTGACGAAAAAAATTAAGAGAATGGCATGAAACCAAAATTAATTAAAATATCAATCAATAGTGTGTGATTAAATGTTGAAAGTCAGCAAATATTAATCTGTCCACAAAATTAAAGGTCATAATCAATTAATCGGTCAACAACCAGGGTCACTGTTAATACCTGCAACTATATTGATTTTATATTGGTTAGTTATATCTTTATATATCTAGATAATAGATACATAAATGGGCAATATCATGGATTTTTTGCTGGCAACTAGGACACTTAGATCTGTATATAAAAATGATGTATGCAACTAAACTACTTTTTGAGATATGGCCATTTAAATTTGGGTAATCAAATTGGCTGTTATTGTACCTGTTTTAAGGGGATGCACACACCGCCTGAATCCAATAATAATTAATAGTTCCCAAATAATACTGAATCCACTGTTCTATACATGCAAAAGATTTATCAAAAAAAATAGTTTTCAAAGAATAACATAGTGTTTCTTACAGGCGGTTAGAACAGAATATGCCTGTCTAATAGAAAACTGCAAAATATTTTTTTATTTTTTATCTTTTGCTTAAAAAATAATATGGTATCATTATTCTAAAAAAAAAGGCATAAACAAGCACATATATTCATACCTGTATATCAAATATATTTAATATCACTAAAATTTTCTAACACAGTAATAAAAAAAATCTATTTAAAAAAGAAGTGTTTATCAGTCCTTAGTTTTATATGAAAGTAACTCTTTATAAACTTTGTGCATCTGAAGCGCTTTTTAATATTCTTATATAAATTGCTGATTCAAAGTAAAGAAAAACCATTCATATTAGATTTGATGATATATACAAAACCATTCAAATTAATCTAAAACATTTAAAGTGTTAAATGTTTTCAATAAATCAAAATCTATGCAAATATTTGCTACCGAAGAAAAGAAAATATATTTTACAGCTTTATATCTACCTATTTAATTTTGTCAATATAAACTTCAATAGATTTCTTGAACTGTTTAAACAGAAATATGTATATAGTAAATGTGACTATACTATAGATTATGACCTTTAAGATTAACCACAATCACGTCAGAGAATTCTACATGGATTCAAATTCACAATCGGGTCTTTCAATGCTTCTTACACAATTTACGAAATCCAACTTTTCGTTTTCTGAACCTATCCTTTTAAGGTTGTAATCAGTGTAATGATAGGTTTAAACACCTATTTTTAAATTCTCAGGTAAACAAATTTGGTAAATTAATAATAGTTTGTATATACCCAGATATACAGGTCAATGGAATTTCAACAGAACTATTGGAATTTCAGAGATAAAATGTCAAGTGTATGTACTAAACTGAGTGATATATCATGCAACAAAAATCTTGCTTGTTTCAGCATGTTCTCTAAATCAACATACAGAGTTTCACTACTTCTGCAATTTATATAATGTAAAAGGATCAACTTTGTAACATTTTAAAATTCTATAACATTAAAATTGAATGAATTACAATAAATATAATGTAACAGTGCTCTAGCTTAATTAATCTTTTCAATGCACAAGCTTAAGGTATGCAACTGAATTTGGAAAAAAACAAGAGCATTAAGAAACTAGTTGAGAAATTATAGAAAATAGGACAGCATTGTTAAGGAATGCCAGAGGTACATACATGTACACTAACACATTTTTATTACACACTTTCCTTCATTAGTTTACAATGTATGCTTGCAAAATGATGGGACAAATTATCCATAACCCTGACATCCCAAAAATTCAAATCATCTTATTCAAATCAAACAGGGAGAAAGGACCTATGTAGTATGTAGCATAGTTCATGAAACAAATAAAAAAAACTTTGATAAAAAAGTATATAACTTTGGGATCTCCCAAACCATTGCCTAACATGCAATGTCATATTATACATCTATTATTCTTAATAAGTACATATACACAATGTAGATCATTTCCCCTTCAAGTCTTATCAAGTGAAATATTACTAATAATTCATGTACAAACACAATGACTTTTGTATCAATGATGCATTGTGTACTTTCTTTCTAACATTTGCTTGATTTTGTTTGTTGGGTGTTTAAAAAAAAATGAACAATAGTCTTTTTGATAATCCCCAAAGAATTGATCAAACTGAATCATTATTTTTTTCTATAACTTTATGAATGACTATTTTACTAATTTAAACCTAGTTAACCTTCAGGAGCAAGATAATAATCAATTAAATGTATTGTACATAAAAATGACTTGTCAATTTAATATTTGTCATGAAATAATCAATACAGATATTCTTGATCAAAATTGTTATAAACTGAAAATTAATTCTAAGATGTTTTTCTCCATTCTAGAGAGTCTTGGATCAGGTAGTAAATAGAAAACATCTCATTTATTTGATATATATATATATTTACAATCCCCTCTAACCATTTCACAATTGATTCAAATAAATATTAAAACTAATTAATGATTTACTCAGTATGTATCAGCAGGCAATAGGCATACTGCATCTTTTTTTCCAAAACAAAACTAAAAAAAGTTTTTATATTTCTCTCACTTAAATTATGCTAGAGTTGTCTCAATTGAAACCAATCTTTAATGAAAGCAACAGAAGGCTTGCTTTAGAGAGCCATCTTAAGTTATGAAAATCTTACATCTTAATGTGCACCCTGTCTCAAAATAAATCACAAATTCTAAACAACCTGGGCAACCTAAGCTATTTAACTTCAGTACAAAAGAGGACATTCAATAAACATCCATTACAAACAGTTCAATGCTCTAATAGTTAATCCCTACAAATTTTACTGATGTAAGCAAAATATATCTTTATTGGGTCATTTGAATACCGCATAAATGAAATGAATTTATAAAAAGATATCAACTGTGCAGAAAATATTTTCATGTATGCACAAAATATAACATTATACATTACTGTTGGGAGGGGGTCGAAATGATGCAAATGAAAGTATTATATACACAACGATAAGGCCACACAAACTGGTATAATTCACATTCATAAAAAAACATAGCTGTAAAAAAGTATTTAAATTGTATGCATATATATATATATAATGTATATGTATATCCTTTATATTGTTTTTCGATTATCTTTAACAAGTCCTGTGCCTTAAAAAATGAAGTTTTTAAAACTACTTACTGCAAAACTACCTTAAATTTAGATTTGACTCCATAACTAAATGTTACAAGATCGAAGTGCATGTTTTTAAACCTCACTCCATAAATAAAGGTCATAAGATCAAAGTAGATGTAAATGGTTTAATTTATTGTTCATTTCACACGTGAATGAATTTAAATTCTCTACAAATATATTGTAATAAATTGGTATTGACAGAGTTTATGACTTAAAAGTGTACTCCAGTACATAGGTAAAACCAATAAAAACTTTGAAGTTTATAACACAGTGGTGTAATATGCTTCTTCTCATGATTTATTGTTTCTAGAACAAATATTAGCTGTCAGTTTAATACAGGGTACAGCATAACATTTTTACTGGCAATATTTTCTAAATAGCATTTCTATCTACCTCCCCTCGTCACATTATACATGTGCCAAGTTCATGAAGTTAGACTGTGTTTTGCAGAAATGGCTTTAAATTATCCAGCAGTTTCTGTATGCTTGGTAACAGTATGGGTCGGTATCATTTATATTTGGACTCCCTTAGCAGTGGACATATTCGAACTGCTGTCAGATTCTTGAAATTTCATAGGCCTCTTAGACTTTGGTTAAAAATCCACAAACATACATGTAGTCAACATTTTGAGAAAAAGTGTTACAGACTACAACATGTTCATTTCTCAAAGCAGACTTTAAATAAAAAATGGACTTAATTATTTGCTTTAATTTTGACCATGATTTAACTTTTGTGTAGTATAAAAACAATGTTTTGACTGAAATAAAAAAAAATGTTTTTAAAAGATCCCCTATTTATTAATCGAAACCCAGAACAACTAAAAAATGCACACCATTTTTATTTTTGAATACTCCTCACATATCTTAATTTTCTTTAGACATGTAGAAAACAAGAAAGGTACAGATAATGTTCAATTCTTTTAATTAGTACACAGTGATTGCACCTTACATTTTGACAAATAACATCTATAAACAGACGGTAAGAAAATATGCCTGACCTACAATAAAATGTGTGTACGATTTTTTATTTTTGATAATTTGCGACTGTTAACTTTTCCATTAATTTTACAATAATAATCCCTTGAACCAGATGTAATTATTCATCTGAGTTCTTAAAAATCATTTCATAGAGCATGTGGTTAATAAAAAATTCACTTTGCATTGGCCTTCATGTTGACAACTACTCTACTTCTAACCCAAAAATGACAGTCATTATTCTAAATCTCTGATTGCTACATCAAACTGATAATTAATCAATAGCATATAGGTCACAGAAATTTCTGAGTTACTGTACTTTTGAACCAGCTAGAGCATGCAACTCATTGAGTCATTGTATCTGTAAGAGTGTGATCAGAAAGTGAAACTAAGGAAAGAATAATTTCTGACAGGTTATAAGTTTTTTAACACAGTATAACATAGATACCTCTTAAATACTAATTATCGAATAAGTGTTAAACGTTTTCCATTTTAATTGTCGCATGTTTTAATTGTTTAGAAAATGACAAACAGTATGTTTGTAAATTTTGTAACATATCCGGTATCAAATTCCGTACCCTACCGAGTCCAAACTAGTTCGTCTGCATGGCGGCAAGGTTAAAAATCGACAAAAATAATCTTATTAACCCCAAATTAATGCAAAATGCTGACATACTATAGATATTTGATCCGAAAGCTGTAATATGCACTACTAGTACATTCACGTTCCACAAAACACACCTGGTTTTATCTTAGCAACCGTTTTTTCATAAATCACACCGTATAAAAATGGAACTTGTGCTGATTTTAGGAAATAACAGGGGGTTATGACTTGTGCATTTGCAAAATAAGAAACTGCATTTTATTCACTTACGTGATAATTGCCGAGCCATCTTTCTAACTTATCCTGTAGTACAGTAAATGTACCGATGTTAACCAACCGTCTCAGAGACTCCGCCATTTTCGACGCTTTTCGTTCAAGGCTCTCGCAACAGAATAATACGCATGCCTGGTGACCCGAAGTAACATGCAAGTCATGTGATTACTGATCGTACAAATTATAGGTAATCATGTACAGGCAGCGGTATTACAGGTGAAATATCGTTAATCGGGTGATAACAAACAAATGATTATCTTAATTTAATTTACTTCTCAAGAAACGGGATTAAACAAGTTTATTTATTTATTAATTTATGATTTTTTTTCCATCTGAAGAATATTATGTTCTTCAAACAATGATAAGTCAACTGACATGAGAAAGAAGGAGAAAATTTTGAAATTGTTTAAATTAAAGATATTATTTAATAAATATATCTAGATCGAGATTCTTTTCTTGTTTTTAATTTTGCTCTACTTATTAACCTAGTTAACAAATAAACAAGCTGATGCAGCTGTCCAAAAATAAGCCGCAAACTGAAGTTAAAACCCTTATCCAATAGAGATAACGTTCTTATAGGAGCATCTTGTATCGAAACTTTTAATAATGCGAAAGTATAAAAATCGTCCGATGATAAAAAATAATACTTTTACAAAAGATTGCGTTACAAGAATTTCAAAAAGGAAAGTGGAGTACCGTGATATTCAATTTGGGCATTGTGAAACATACTATTTGCTTGTATTTTCAAAGAGTAACTTTTAAAGTGTAGTATAATAATAGATATCAAAATCACAAAGTAATTTAAAGTCATACCAATGCAAAACGTGTTTGTAGGTCTCTGACTGAATGAAAACTTAACATAATAGAGAACTTAATGTTACAAGCCTTTTTTCAAATAAAATAAAGCCATTAAAAATAAATGATAAAACTGTGTGAAACAATTGAGCTGCTATGTAAATCTGATATTTAAGACTCTATTTCCTAAATAAGAATCGTTTCGGTCCAAAATTCTGAAATTGATATTCCCTAAACCTCAAAATGTACAATTGCATATCCAAAGATATCATTAAGTTTATGTTGCAATTACTTTAGAATTTGGAATAGAATATGAAAGAGGAGCCCCCGTTTATATGCAATTTTATTATCAATTCAATCAGTATTCAAATTGCTGGAATGGAAGTTAAAGTTAATAATGCATCGAGCCTTGGGCATATATAAGGTAAAAAATCATCGAGCTGTAATTGTAATTATGACAACAATTAACTAAACACCAAACATAAAAACCGTCTAAAGATGTAACAACACTTGTTATCACTTGATACATAACATGTTTAAGTTGTTTGATTATAACAACTCCAAGAAGTTAAGACCACGGCTTGATTCTATTCCGCATTCACGGATATCATCAAAGATGAAGCGATATCAGATTTTTAACTAAGACAGATGAAACATATCCAAATGACAAAGATATGCCATAGCTGTCAATCAAATCATATTAGCGCCCGCAAAACATTCAAAGAAATAGTTTCAACCTAACCCATCAACAAGTACGCAGTTGACTCAATAGATTCGACCTCTATCAAAGGAATCTAGATAGGAAAAGAAAGCATTTGTATGTCGCATCACTGACTAGGTGTTACTGTATATTGAATGGAGGTACTGCTGAAATATTGATACTTTGAAATGTGCCAATTGAAGTAATCTCTTTCGCTGCTTTTGTTCTATTATTCGCAAGAAACGCCTTTTCGGAGTCTGCCGCATACGAAAAAAAATTTAAAAGTCGATTTGTTTCGAAAGCACTGGACCAAGTAAATGATAGATAATTCCATATGAAACAGTTAAAATGAAGGTCATCAGTAATGTGGAAATTTGTATGCCAAGTTTTACAAGACATGATTGTAACAGGATGCTGTGACGAAGTCTCCCAAAAAAAGTCCCCATAAGTATAAACCCATAAGGACTGTCCCTATCATTCATTCAATTCAATAGAATTTCCAATTTTTTAAAATAATTTTCAGTAATTGAAAAAAAAAATGTTCAAGGTCAAAGGTCAAACTGACCATTGACCTTTTGACCTTAGGTAGGCCATAGGTGTCTAACACTAACTGTTAAGTTGTAATCATTAGAAAATTAAAAAAATAAAAATCCCATAGCTAGGGTTCTATAGTAAACCCCTCACTTCTTTTGGCCCCTCAAAGTACCTCTTTATAGACCCCAATGCACAAAAAAACCCTGATTGCACCACTAGACATGTTAGTCAAACTTATTTTGGAGCCTTAGGTAAATTTGGAGAACTGATGCGGACAAGTTCATTTGAAAAGGCGTCGGAAGAAGAAGAAGATGAAGACGACTTAATAACGGTAGGTTACTATTAGGTCTGAGAACTCAACTCCGAAGTGAAAGAAGTGGATATCAGTTCTGGTATAATATACTTTTCATGAGAAATTGGCTTAAGGACTCTTCTGGATACATTCTCATACTACTTAAATGAAACTATGTGTTGTTAAAAAGAGATATACAAACTGATATGACCTTTTCCATATTGCCACGGTCAGGTTATCATCCTAAGACTCCCATATGAGCCCGAAGCGCTAGCCGATGGTCCAGCAATAATAACAATTTTTCTTATTTAATGGCCAATTACAAAAATATGAGAATTCTATAACATTAAAATCTTTCGAAAATAAATGTTTATATTATAAGATTATTAATAAAATTGAGAATGGAAATGGGGAATGTGTCAAAGAGACAACAACCCGACCACAGAACAGACAACAGCAGAAGGCCACCAACAGGTCTTCAATGCAGCGAGAAATTCCCGCACCCGGAGGCGTCTATTTTGGTCCACCGTTGTCAAATAGTTACATTATATTTTTTTCTGTATCCCCAGTTGTTAAATAAAGGCAACAGTAGTATACCGCTGTTCGACATTCATAAATCGATTGAGAAAAAACAAATCCGGGTTACAAACTAAAACTGAGTGAAACACATCAAATATAAGAGGAGAACTACGACACAACAGAAACACAACATTAAAATGTAACACACACAGAAACGAACTATAATATAACAATGGCCATTTTCCTGACTTGGTACTTGGTTAAAAGTAGTATTCAATCACATCTGCATCCGTATAGTATGTAAATGGTCATATCCAAAAAATGTGAACAATAGAAATGAACAGACATTAGAAAAGATAAAGTCAGTCTTCTTTTATGACAAGAATGACTAATCATTTAAGACTCACAGTAGTTGTTTAAATATCCAATTTCGAATATCTATATAGATTTTATAACTATATATTAACTGAGACTTCTACACTGCAGAAGTTAAGATTATGATAAAAGATTTGGAGATCAAAAACACAGGCATGGTAAGTATGATTAAGTATTTGTTTTTTTTTTCTTCATTATTTGGGTTTTCAGTTTTGTTTTAGACAGTTATATTAATTCTTCACATCATTTTTTAGATGCATGTCTTGTATATTTATTTTTAATTTTCTACGCAAGAAAAAAAATCAGAACTATATATTGGCAAATGTTTTAATATGACGTTAGAACGGGGACAGTTTATACTAACGGGGCTGGTCACTTAAAACAATGGCTATACAAATTTGCAGACAGAACTGTGCTGTCGCTGATATCACGTGACTTCATAGCAAATCATTTCACATTTACGAAGTGTTCTTCATAACTATATGTTCAAGTTAGTATAGAAAGTCCCTGGTTAGAACTAGTTTGATAGACTGTTAAATGTATTCAGACCATTGACGATTGAGAGCTTGATGTATTTCGATACTGCTTTTTTAAATTTTTTTTGTCCTTGGGTTGTAGTCTCATGGATCCATTGTTGTTTACACTACACTTCGTTCTATTCATATTCTTATTTCATTTTAGAGAAATTGTAAATTTTTAAATGGAATAATTTCACGTCATTGATATACTTTGAAGATGTTCAGTTGTTTTAAAAACTAAAGGATGCGAAAATACAGTCAATTATTACATTACTATTGACCCCGACTGTAGTAATCCAGTTTTTAATAGGAAGTCATTTTAGATTCATTTCGATATACATCTATAGATCTTGATATATATTGTATAGGCACCTCACTAATTTTGAGGATAATAAATGTCTTTTGTGTTTTTGTTTTGCGTCATAGGTTTGCTGTCTCATATACTTATTCCACATATCCCTTTTATCTATAAAAAAAAATATATGAGAAAAATAAAAAAAAAAAAACAACACACCACAAAACACAAAACATACAAACGATCAAACAAATATTAAAATGCACGTTTGTAGAATTTCTTGTGATTTCTCAAATTCTTGATTCTTTTATAATATGCTGTGGTTTCCAAATAAAGACAAACGAAGTTCCCTATTTTCTAAGTTTTAATTGATATCTTTCAATTTTGCAGTATATACTGATATATGTTAGTACTAGAATTTCCACTTTCAAATTGTAATCTTATCTTTCTTATTCCCGTCACAGTATAATAGTGACAATGAAAATGGCAGAACGAATAGTTTGGACTTTGTTGTTTCTGTGTAACTTAATTCAGTTCTCAAATTCGTCTTGCATGATGACAATGCCGAAACCGGGTAAATTTTTTTTAAATGTATTTCATATTTTCACTATATGCTTTTCAAATCTTTTATTTGAAACTATACCAAAAACATTACTATCAGACAAAGAGCAAGGTAAGTGTGTTGGAAAAAGGAAATAAAACACACCAACAAAAATATTTTAAACCGATAAAAAGAGGACAAAACTGGAAAAATAATAATTATGCAATTTTCATTGAAACAAATTCAAAGTGACGTCGGTAGACGAACTGGACATAAGATTATGATTTAGAAATTGTTAAGACAAGCATTCAGAATAAACTTACATACGTGATGGTTGAAATTCTTTAGATATAATCATTGTCTAATTTGAAGCATCTTTATTTTGAATTAGCTTTATAAATGCAATGTCTTATTCTTTCAGGCACAATGCAGTGCGTATATAAAAATGTCACCTTACCTTTAGGTCACTCATACATCGATTATACCCATTGTGTAGAGCACAGCTGTGGTTCGGATGGAAGTATGTCTGTTTGTGGGTATGTTGCAAGTATATGTTTTAATCATAGCTACGACCGCCACATTAATAGAACTAATGCTACTTGTAATGATTACAAGTATTAATTGTAACAGGAGGCTGGTACAAAGTCTCCCAAACGAAGTTCTATTAGACCCCTATAATCCGTTTATTTAATTAGCATATATATTTACTATTTGAAGGACACTTTACCAACAGTTCACGGGGCATGTGCTCAATAATATTGTTGAAAGTTGACAAACATACATAAGGGTATACATCATTCTTTGGAGTCCCATTATATCCCCTCTGAAAATCTTTTTTAAGTGTTTCCCGAACAAGCAGCTGATCTGGGGAGCCTCAGTCCAAAAATTCTGCTGAAAATATGTATATCCCAAACAGTCACCGATCAATCCGTCTTGTTATAAGTATGAAATGAGAAAATATAGGGATTCAGGTGCATATTATTTTTTTTAATGAGACTACAACGATTCTGAAAATGCATATGGTTTCTAGATACTTTTCCAAACCATTATGAGAGACTTCCAGAGAATATTCGAATCAAACTCTTTTGAAATTCAATTATTTCAAACAAATTATGGTTGCTAAGTGCTTTCCCAAATTATTGTTCTGACAGACTTCACGAAAATTAAACAACATTTAAATCACAACCAATGAAATCCAATTGTTCCATATATTAAAAGCTTGGGTCAACATGTTTCCAAAAATATATGGTTGTTATGTATTTTTCTTTATAAAAAAAAGAGTCTTTCAAGAAATTTTAGATAATTATGATATCGTGATATCGTGCGAACACTCTTTAAATAGGTGCACGAGAAAGCTAAGTTATTATATTTTTTTTTTTGTTGCATTCATATCGACACCGACATAGTGTCCTGTTGTCAATGGACAACATTGTGAGCTAAGCATCTTGGTACATGTGTTATATATATAATCATCTTCTTTTTTGATAAACGAAAAAAAGAAGATTCGCACATTTGAAAAAAAAAAAATTATTGCTGTAATTTCATCTCAAAGTTACAATAAGGACTACGTCTTTTTATAACCTGAATAGTTTATCTTAAAGACAACTTAGTTTGATAAATGACTTAATCTAATACTCAACTAGCAAACGAAACTTACAAAAATAACAATGCGTATACATTATTGTACCAATAAAACATTAAAGAAATGTTCCTTATAGGCCTGGCTAAATCCGTACACACTTCTAATTATCTACAGAATTCGTATTTTACATACAAAACACGAATGTACTGTTGCTTCATGTTTAATTGGTTTTTATCATAGTATTGACCATATTGTTTTTTAACAACACGATAAGATATTTAGATAAAACTAAATGTAAAAAATATGATCTTATTTAGGATTGGTATATACGCAGGAGTGATTGTTCCGCCAGATGGATGTGCGATTTTAAAAGGAGAAAAATGTGCTTTTGAGTTTGTATCTGCCAGAGATCATACCATCAAATGTGAAGCACACATATTTGGATAAATATATTTTTACATCTATGGAAATTGAATAGAATATTATAGAAAAATGCAAAGACACTTTCTACGTCAAGTGATTCTATGTATTGGCGGACAGGAGATGCATGTAAATAGTTACAATAAACATAGTTTACTTTTGCTTAAAATTGTTGGTGTTATTATATATACGCCCATTGTTTACCTATGCTCAAAAGCCTTAGTTTTATTATATATTGTACTGAAGTGAAATATCCCGGTTAAACCTGTAATTTGATTGGTTACTTAGACAGGGGATATGAACCCATATCCCATGTAAAGGAAAACAAAGAACCCATATCCCATGTAAAGGAAAATAAAGATAACATAGTAATTAGTGTTGAAATCAGGGCACTCTAGTAAAATTTGATTGTTATTCGGACTCCACGGGGGATATGGGGTTATATTCCCTGTCAGTGCCCTATATCCCCTTTGCTGGCGGCTCTAGAGATATGAAACTCTGACAGGGAATATGAACCCATATTCCCTTAGAAGATCCACAATAACATACAATATTCCAATGGGTTGCCTTTGCTTAAAATTGTTAGTTATTATATACAACAATGGTTTACCTTTGCGAAAAACTGTTAGTGCTATATATTCCTATGGTTTACCTTTGCTTAGAATCATTAGTGTTTTTATATGTTTTTCTAATGTGCCGTTGTGTGTACGGAAATTTGTGAAGCTTAGGCATCCAATACAAACAAGGTAAGTCCTCAGATTTGCTATTCAATGTAATATTCATTGAAGCCATGAAGGACTTATGATTCGACAATGTTTTATCCCTGTCAAATGATATGTTTTTGTATGTGGGATTACCTGTGTGCTAATTTATTCCTAATTCATTTACAAGACACTATTAGTAGTAGTACTATTTACATACACAAACAAAATTATTTGAAGCTTTGTCCGCAGGAACAACAACATATTTATCGAGAAGAGATGATTTTTTTCACAGCTTTTTTGTCTCCATTCTGACAAAGTGTCCAGTTCAACTTCTTCTCGTTTAGCCCATGCTCTGGCGTAGTCTTCAATGGAATCCATAATTATTTTGAAGTTATGGTTCCAATTAATGTGCTGGGGTTCTCTGAACTTAGGACCATGATATATCATCTTTCGGAGATGTTCATGTTGAATTATGTTTATAACCCTAGTAAAAACATGACCAGAGGGGCAGTAAATATAAGGCGAATGTGAACAGTCACATGACAGACGTTTATTTTAGGTGTTCTTCTAAATCAAGATCCCGTAATGTTTTCTAATAGTTAAATACTTTAGGTGCAATGATTTTGGTGTAGCTGTAGGATACAATAGAAACAGACTGATTTTGAAAATAAAGTGGAATTTTAGATGCAACCTCTTTGTGATGAAGAACGTTGCTGATGTTAATGCACTGTAGCAGCGATTTCTTTATTAGATAAACTGTTGTCACAGAGATATGTCTCGCTTTTTTGTAATTTTGATTGTGCAAATGTTGAAATTAAAATAGTAATACTTTAACATGTAAGTTATGCAAATATTCAAAGTCAATGAACCATGAATGAAGGTACATGGCTAAACAATCTCCATGGAAATGAGATGTGCTAATGCTAATGCAACTGCATACCAAATACCATTGACTTATTATAAGTCGTTCCCTTTAAACAAACCTAAACACAAACATTAACTTGTAAACTATGTAAAAGTTTTAAAACCAATGAACCATGATGAGGGGGTGGGGCTATATAATCTCCATGAAAACGATACTTCCACATGCCAATAAATTTGCATACCAAATAACATTGACTTAACATTAGCAGTTCATCTTAAGCTGATCTAATCACAAACTTATACATGTAAACTAAGCAAAAGTTTCAAAGTCAATAGACCATGACTGAGGAGGCGAGGCCAAATATTCTCCATGGAAATGAGATGTGCTAATGCTTTTACAACTGAATACCAATTAACACTGGCCTACCACTAATGGCCCCCTTGAAGTGACCTAATCACAAACTTATACATGTAAACTAAGAAAAATTTTCAAAGTAAATAGACCATGACTGAGGGGGCAGGGCCAAATAATCTCCATGGGAATGAGATATGGCAATACTAATACAACTGCATACCAAACATCATTGACCTACCACTTGTAGTTCACCATAAACTAGACCTAATCACAAACTAATACATTGTTGACGCCGCCGCCGACGCCGGAAACAGCATACCTATGTCTCGCTTTTTGACTCTGTCAAGGCGAGACAAAAACTGGAAGGAATTGCATCATGTAATAGTTCATATCTTACTGGTTTAAAAAGACGGAAAAGAGCTATATCACAAATTATGCTGACCAGTCTGTATATTGGAGAAAATGTGTTTGTGCATCCCTTGTCAAGTGCACAATTACTCAAACATTTTAGAAAACTAACAGACAGTGAACACAAAATAGTTCTAATGTAATGTAACCGTAGCGGATGAGGAAGATGTGAAAGAAAGTCATCAAAGCTCCAAGAAAGCGATCTTGATTTTGAAAACTTTTATACATTGCACCGATGGTAATGTTTTGTTCATGACTGCCCTTGGGTCTTAAGTTAGTATCAAATAAGATCATTACATTTACATCACTGCAGGCTGGACATGACAAATTTCCTACTCCTTTGATGTTATAATTGCAACCATATGGCATTGCAGTTACCTAGTTCCCTAATCTACCGTGGCACTCGTCGTGTTGCTCAGTGTAAAAGTTCGACCCCGGTTTTTGGTTGGATTTTCGTTGCGCAATTGGTTTTTTTTTCGTTCTTTCTCTCCTGTGAATTGTTTTGTGGAAATATATTCGTCTGTCGGTGTTTTAATTTTTTCAACTTGTGATTTTCTATTGAAGCCTCTCGTATCTCGTCTCCCTTTTTTTTTTTGACAAAAACAAATATTTAAAAAGTTGGACGACAGAATATATATACAAAGTTTCGTTCGATTTAATTCCTTTATTTTCAAGAAGTAGTGGATATAACATGTATATAGAATATATAGAAATGGTAGAATATTGTACATGTTTTTTCTCTCTATTAGAAACCTCCAAAATCAATATAACCAGAATCAGAGATGTATAATACCATTTGGGAATGAAGATTTAACTGCAATTTAAGCACTGTTTGACATTGTTTGTCTATATACAAATGAAGAAACGACTTCATCAGTGGATTTGGCTTTTCTATCTTGTTTCCTTGCGTCACATAGCTCCTCATGTATTCAAGTATTTATATATACTCGGCTTTCAAATGTTTTGGTTTCACCATTCCTGATGAAGTTAAATCCCGAAAAGCGTTTCAAACGCACGGCATTTACATAAGGTCTATTTTCACTATTTTCATCAAGTTACTATAAATTGAGAATGGAAATGGGGAATATATCAAACAGACAACAACCCGACCAAAGAGCAAAATTTGAAAACAGCCGAAGGCCACCAATGGGTCCTCAACACAGCGAGAAAATCTCGCACCAGAAGGCGGGCTTCAGCTGGCCCCTAAATAAAAATGTGTACTAGTTCAGTGAAAATGGACGTCATACTAAACTCCAAAACATATAAATGAACTAAAATTAAAAAAACATACAAGACTAACAAAGGCCAGAGACTCCTGACTTGGGACAGGCGCAAAAATGCGGCGGAGTTAAACATGTTTTGTGAGATAGCTACTAGTCATCCAAAGAACCTAAATGATACTTAAAAAAATAATCAGAAAATGGTATGTCTACGAGTCAAGAAATATTCCCCTAACGTACTTACATTTTGATATGGATTCGGGCATAGCACATTGTATTGTATTTATCCTTGTGATGTAACAAACGTTTTTTCAGCGGTATTAAGATTGGTTTAATTAGTTAGAATTATACTCACCAAAATATCGAATGCAATTTTTATCTTCATAATCGGCACTAGAGTGTCCCTGGGGTGTTAATTCAAGAAAAAGAAATAAAGATTTTTTTTACCGTAAATTGGAACATTTTTTTACTTTTTTTAATGATAGTAAAAATGGTTCCTCTATGAATACACGTCATGATTTTGGTACTTAATAACGATTAAGTATTTATTTATCCTTGTGATGTAACAAACATTTTTTCAGATTTTTTTTAACGTAAATTGGAACATTTTTTTTACTTTTTTTCTATGAATACACGTCAAGATTTTGGTACTTAATAACGATTAAGTATTTATTTATCCTTGTGATGTAACAAACATTTTTTCAGATTTTTTTTTAACGTAAATTGGAACATTTTTTTACTTTTTTTAATGATAGTAAAAATGGTTCCTATTTGAATACACGTCATGATTTTGGTACTTAATAACGATTAAGTATTTATTTATCCTTGTGATGTAACAAACATTTTTTCAGCGGTATTAAAACTGGTTTAATTAGTTAGAATTGTACTCACCAAAATATCAAATGCAATTTTTATCTTCATAATCGGCACTAGAGTGTCCCTGGGGTGTTAATTCAAGAAAAAGAAATAAAGATTTTTTTAACGTAAATTGGAAATTTTTTTAATTTTTTTAATGATAGTAAAAATAGTTCCTCTATGAATACACGTCATGATTTTGGTACTTGATAACGTAGGGAAATCACAAAAAAAAATTTAAAGGTACTAGTCAATATGTATCTAATTATAACATATCTATACGAATTAATGAAGGAAGAGAGGTTATATGACTTTAATTTTGTTAATTTTAAAATCTCTAATCACTGTCCACAATGAGATGACTTAGTATGCCAATCATTTGTGATTTTCTTATTGAAAAGTGAGGATAGCCATTTCCTGTCCTCAATGCATTCAAGTATGTATCTATTTGAATCCAATAAGGTTAGGCGCGTACCTACTGTGAATACTTTAGATTTTGTATTTCTTATTTTTTTAATTCCTAAAAATTTAAATTAAAAATATTAAATTGTACCAATGGATGTACATTTGGATGATTGAAGGTCTTTAAAATAAGTTGTTTTCCATTCTGAGAGAAAAACAGATGTAGTATTCTAGTATCACTTACAAATATGAACCATGAACACAGGATCTGCATTTTTTGACTGAGTGGGTTTTTCTGAAAGAAAATATTGTCTATAGGAATGAACGTTTTTAAAGTTTAACAATATTCCAATAATTGTATTTAATTATATAGTTAACAATGTCCGAAAAAAAAGAAATTGTAGTAAAATCGAACGTAAGGTTTCTTGAAAGAACCATTTTTCAAGGAAAGAATATGGATAAATGTATGTTTTGGTTGTCTTTATTTACTAGCACTGGGTCGATACTATTGCTGGTGGACTGTTAGTTCTCGGTGGTATCATCAGCTCATAAGGCAGTGCTACGGTACTGAAATGATTCAAACCAACTTTTCGTAAATTATTCGTCTTTATTGAAGAAGTTATTAAGAAACTAAGTTTCAAACTTCCTCAGGCACAGTTGACTTTAGATCAATTCTGCTATTAATAGGTCTCTTTTTGGTTATACAGCTCTTCGTGTATTTTTGTCTTATATATCCTTGGCTTTCAAATATTTAGTTTTGAGCTTGCTTAATGAAGGTAAATCCAGAAAAGCGCTTCGGACGTTTTTTTTTACCCAAGAAGTGCAACTCCACATGTTGTGCATGAAAACAGCTAGGCCTTTTTCTAGTTCTAACTTTTGAATTTTGCTAAAGGTCTATAGATGAAAAAAATATATTAACTGCTCTGCTTAATGAAAAATTGAATCCAAAACAAGAACCTATTAAGAGGTTGAATATTGCTAAAGGTCTATAGATGAAAACACTTTTAAATATATTAACTGCTCTGCTTAATGAAAAAATGAATCCAAAACAAGAACCTATTAAGAGGTTGAATATTGCTAAAGGTCTATAGATGAAAAAACTTTTAAATATATTAACTGCTCTGCTTAATGAAAAAATGAATCCAAAACAAGAACCTATTAAGAGGTTGAATATTGCTAAAGGTCTATAGATGAAAAAACTTTTAAATATATTAACTGCTCTGCTTAATGAAAAAATGAATCCAAAACAAGAACCTATTAAGAGGTTGAATATTGCTAAAGGTCTATAGATTAAAAAACTTTTAAATATATTAACTGCTCTGCTTAATGAAAAAATGAATCCAAAAAAGAACCTATTAAGAGGTTGTCTTTTCTTCTGAAGCTCTTGAACCATGTTGTCAACTTTATTGTCATTATAGTATGTCCATCCTTGATGACAAAAGAAAATCCTTCTGAAATTCATTTACGTCATGGGCTCGTCCACTATTTCTGATGCTTGTTAAATTCAACTTACTTAATGCATTATATATTCCTCAGTAAAACCATATTAAACACACTTTCATGATATATAATTCGACTCAACTTGTTCCTCATAATTGAGCTATATGTTATCACCATTAGACCTTTTCAACATTTCTCGACACCGACTAATGACTCCTACAGTTTACAGGTAAAATGAAGGGGTCGTCTCAAAACAAAAAAAATCGATTTTGCACTTTTTTGAGGAATGAACATATTTCAAACAAATATGAATTATACCTTTCTCTTTTGTTTAATATTATAATAAAATGTATTTATACAACATTTTACGTTGAATTTATTAAACATTCAAGGAAATAATTACTGCAATCATTTCACATTGTCATCTGCCTTTTTGAGTTTTTTTCTTGTTAAATTTTTTGTGAGTATTTAGGGAGCAACCATTTAACTTTAAGGGGGGGGGGGGTATGGTTTTTTGTCTGAGTCAGATTTTATTTTTAGTTTTTCGATGCTATCAACCAACTTTTTTTTCTTCAAAATTTAACACTATAACGTATGAGGAAAATCTGGATTCAGAATAATTTTTTTTTTCATCTGCTAGACCACAATATTTTTTTTATCAAATTGGGGATCAGAAAATTTTGTTTGGAACCCCCCCCCCCCCCCCCCCCCTTTTTGAAGTTAAATGGTCCTTCCCTTAGATAAGCGTGTCTGTCAACGCAGATTGTTCCAATAGCGATAAATTCGTTTTTGTAATGCTATTTATAAAATTTGCGGAAGGAACATATTTATAGTTGGTTCTTATGTTGTGCTGTTACACCATTGTTCCAGGTTAGGGAAGGGTTGAGCGCTCACAAAAATCTTTATTTGCTTGTCACAAGTCAGGAGCCTGCAGTTCAGTGGTTGTCGTTGGTTCATGTCTGTCATATTTGTTTTTCTTAAATTGTTTTGTTATAGATTAGGCCGTTAGTTTTCTCAATAGGATTGTTTCATTTTTTTCATGTCGGGGCCTTTTATAGTCGATTATACGGTATGTGTTTTTCTCATTGTTGAAGGCCGTGCGGTTGCCTATAATTGCTTAAATTCACTTCTTTACAACTTTGGTGGATAGTTGTCTCATTGACAATCGTACCACATCTCCTTATTTTTATGTTGTAACAGGACTGTTGGTCCGTCCGCTAGAGTTTGTGTTTCTCAACCGATCTTCACGTCACTTGTTGTACACATTCAATTTTGGGAGGGGTAAACGCCCATTGGTTTATAGGTCAACGGAAAAGGCTACATCGATAATTTAGTTACGATGGACTACCCCGCTTCAAGATACCATATTAAAGATGATGTGTTTCCTTAATGAACTGGAAACATCAACGGCACCATTTTTTCACGTCCGCGCCACATGCTCAAATTGACAAGTATTGTCTCTTTAGTAATGCGTATGATATTTATATCTCAACAGAGCTTGTTGTCATTGCAGTGTCTTTTTGGACTGATTGACCGTTATAGGTCGTCCGTGTCCCGAAAGACAACATAACTTGTCCCTTTGTCGGAGATTCCTTTCCCTGTTCCCGAAAAATGACCTTCGTGGGTCTTGTAAGAAGCAAAAACTGCTTACCCTGCCACTTTTTAGGGAATAGCTTTGGTTTTCTATTCTTTTATTCTTTTTTTCCCATGCATAATGGTTTTATTAATTTAATCTCTGACCATATATAGGGGAGCTTAAAATCCAATTATACTAGTTAAACCCCGCCGCATGTTTTATACGCATGAAACAATTCCTGAACAAGTAGGTCATTAAAATTGATATTTTTGTCACGATAGAATTTTTAGTTTACAATTTAATATTTTGACATTATGCTTCGTTCTCATATTTATTTCCTGTTTATTCAATTAAAGATAGTAACTTTTTTTCCTTTTCCCCTCTTTTGGGGTTAGGGATGGGGGTCTTTAACCAAAATACAGACCATGAGTCAAACTGAATATCTGTTTTAAATGTTGCATTGTGTGATTTTATCTCCTACTGCGGAAGTCATAAATATAGCAAGAAAAGGAAAAAAAAAATTACGATTTGAATCCGAATCTGAATCAGAAGAAACACCAAGTGCCTTTCAAAATCTAGGTATCTATTTTATTGTGAATTTATTGTACTCCAGCTGATTCTCGCGAATGAGGTTCCTTAGGGCGAGGCAATTCATCAGCTTCCTCCTCTATCTCTGGACAGCTACGGCATCTGGTTGCCGGCCGGGAGCAGGTCTAGCGACGGCACAGTACACCGGATAATTTAAAGAGAAAGAGACGAAATTTAAATTGCATTGTCGCTCAATATCGATTTCAAGTTGAATATTAAATTGATGAATTAAAAAGGAATAAAGTAATGAGTACATTGCGGCATCCGAAGCCAAAATTAACAGACATTGTAAAAACATGTATTGCCCTAGTCGACAGATATAAAACAATGATTAATTAAACATCTACTACAAAATACAGGTTTGTTTTTTGTGTGTGTGTTTGTTTGTTTTTTTTTTGTTTGTTTTTTTTTTCATTTTCCAACTCGACGTCTAAAAGAAATGAAACATTGGAGTCCATCCTTTTCTTCATCGTCAATTCACAAATAAGTTTAATTTTGATAGGCAAATACTTTATAAACAAAATAAGGTATGTACACATCAAATGCTTTTATACACGTCATGTTGAATAGTTCTCAGTAGCAATCTAAATAATCATATGCGATCAATAATATTTTTTTAAATTTCATTTTTGAGACGACCCTTCATATCTCACCTGTCGTAGTCGTTCTCAACTGTAGGTGTAGACAATTGTTGAAAAGGTCTATTACATAGGTCGTGTTTATATAGTTAAGTAAACTTTAAATGTGTTTTCAAAACTATTATTTGTAAGTTTGTTCATATAAGTTAATTTTTTCAGAATAACACTCAGAAGTATGACCAGTATAGGTATGCTCATACGTATAACTGGATATTCAAATGAATATATAATGAAAAAGGCTATCCTTACTATCAATTAGAAACAAAAACAGTCACGAAAGGTTGACTAACTACCACATCTCTTCCCGGTCAGTGATAGAGATTAAATTAACAGAATTATACAAAGTCTTCCTTAATTAATTCATATTAAAAAAATGGTTATATTGTTGAACAGTATAGAAACTATACATGGCGTTTTACATGATTCCTCCAATCAACTTCCGTATATTTCTAAAATCATTTGTTGAATTATGTCAGCTTTATAAGGTCATAAGCATAATATGTGTTTTATAAATTAAGTACATGTAATTATAGGTGCTTATTTACAATAACTATATATTGTTTACCTAACGTAATTTTACAGCCTTTAAAATTAATAAACAAAAACTTAATGAATAATAACACCCTTGGTATAAAATAAACGAACAAAAAAAACATTTTTTTTTATCTGAATGACAATAGATCTGCGTCTTGAGGTCTTCTTTTTTCTTGTTTCCTTGTTATGAATTTACAATTTTTCATTGTCAATAATTGATTCAAAAGTTTTATTTGATTTTTGAAAATTATTAAAAAAAAATAAGGTTCCAACTCCTTTAGGCAAATTTGATTTGAGGGTATTTGGCTATGCTTCTTATGTCCTTTTTGGTCATATAGCTAATAACATTACTACGAATTTATTCATCCATGGCTTTCAAATGTTTAGGCTTGAGCGTTCCTAATGAAGATATATCCAGAAAAGCGCGTCAAAACGCTCACAATTTAAAAAATTCTACTTTCATGTTACGCGAGAGAATATGGCTGGGGTTACTTTATTTTTGCGTTTAAATGAAGGTAGTTCGATTTTATCGTGAAAAAAGCTAAACTTTTAAAACAAGGTAAAAACTGATTATACCATCCGAATTTATTATTGCTGATAAATGAAACTACTTTTGATAATGTATAAAGATTAGTTAAGAATAAATTCTAACATTAAGGAATAGACACAAATATGACCTAAAATAATGGAAAGTAAAATACAAACAACTGACAAAACAAACCAAAAAGTAATCATTCATACTTTCTTTAAAATTGTTTTTATTCGCTGTCCTTGATTTCCCTTTATTCCTATTTATACCTAGATCTATGCTATGGATATATTTTGATGAATAAGAAGTTGTTATTATATCTTGTAGATTTACATATTGAAACGAAATAAACATATACAAGGATTACGAAAATCAGTTTTATGCATGGCCATTCTTAACATAATTTTGATTTTTGGAAGACAAAAGTTAGATGCAGTCAAACTTACATAAAAATACAATTTAACAGGAACACTTACTTATAACACTTCTGTGTTTAACATAAATCATCACTGATATTGCCATAAGTATAAATTAACTGTTTACAAAACTTTGAATGTTTCAAAACAGTAAGTATGTTCGACCCTAGGAATAGATTACCTTAGCTGTATTTAGCAAAAACCATACTGAACTATTAGTTCGGTCAAGAAAGACAACTCGTACTCAAAAAAGGGAGGTAACTCAATGTTCTTAAAAAGGGAAACGAGTTTATCAGTATTTCCGAGGAACATGTTGATTTATGCACGCCAACTTGTACATAAATAATTAAATATCGGATCACAACAGGTTTTGAATGTTTGATGATCGATATCCACGCTTTAATCCAATAGTATAATAATTTGTAACTTAATAGGAAACCGAGTTTAGAATCAAATTAGAATAATTAGGGTTTTAATATAATAATTTTATTATACATTTTTATATATGCGTATCTATTGAAAAAATTTCTTTCTTAATCTTTGAACATTTTTCTAAACATGCAAATTCTGTTAAGAAAAATAGAAGTATTTGATTTTATAAGACAAAATAAAAAAAACAGAGAAAAGAAAAAAAAAAGAAATCTGCCCACCTAAAATACTGAATTTTGCCATGTCTGGTTGAATGACTATATATATTTTGATTCTCATACAGACAATGCATTACATCGGCACAGAGAAAAATTATAAACTCATATTAACTCAATTTAACTATTAACGAACTTAGTGAAATGTTTGCTTCTTTTTTCATCTTTGAACTTCAAAATGGCGAAATGCATCTAAGTTTAAAATAGAGAACGATTTAAAACAAAATTGATTTCACTTCTTCAATACATGTGGTATACATAACTTTAGCCACTAATAATAAATAAAAAGTATTATGTAATCAAATTTGGTTAAATATCTATTTCAAGTTTATGATCTTTTATATGTAAAGGTAGTAAGATAAACATAAATAAACAGAATTAACACCTTTATGTTATTGCTTCGAAAACGATGATGTCCTACTGATTTTATGGCCATCATACTCATACTTATATTCCTTAGTTTTAAGAAGACACATTTAACCAATTAATTGTATGGTGTGTAATAACTTTGGATATCAAAATAAAGGTAAATACAGAAAAGCGCTTTGGACACATCAAAATCATTAAAGAAGTGATATTGTCAATGTAAGACATGAATCCCAAAGTTTTTCATTTGGAAAAGTTTTTTTTCTAATTTCATTTTACATTTTAGCAGATATAATAAGTACAAGTTGATCCGAAAGACTGTGTCATGACTAAACAATTGCAGAGATTGTTTCAACACTCATTTTTTTTAGTTAGGCTAAATTCCTTTATAGAAGTTAAGCGGAACTTAACCTTTTTTCGCTTATATTTCAATATCTCAACATCTCGGGTAACTTTTCCCGTTTGTGCATCCAGATAGTACCACCGTGTCCTATAACTATTTTCTTGACTTAAAACACTCAGTATGTCCACATTCTATGACAACCACTAGCTCGTAGTCTTTATTCAATACCGTTTCAATTCAACTCTTTTTCTAACCTTCAGCGCACCCATCGCACATTCTTTGAAAGATCATGTAAAGCGTTTAGTGATGCTATTGATTTATTCAGTCGGTTGTCCATTGAATTAATACAAGCTTCTCATGAAGGGTTGAGACATAAAAAAGAATGAACAATTTTAGTGTTAATGCACCTTGAAATACAAATGAGAAATTTTTTACATTCTACTGCAAAGTTTTCGGCATCTTAAGGTGCAAAAGATTAATTTTATATCATGCGCGGATATGATTGACGGTTTTGCTTGGCGTCGAGTGACATTCGGAACGAGAACAAATCAGCAATAATTCAATAAGCATGATAAGAGGAACGACTAGGAAGAATACGATGAAGAACAGAAATTTCGAATGCAACTCGAAAATGAATTTTTTGCCATCAAACCCCTGGAAGAGTTGTTGCAAGGGTATATATATATATATATATATATATGCTAACGTAAAGGAGATGTGGCATCGGACGTGGCTGCGTGTTTATATATTCAGCACAATGAAGCGAATATAAATAAGAAGATGTGGTATGAGTGCCAATGAGACAACTCTATAACCAAGTCAAAATTTGTAAAATATAAAAATTATAGGTCAAAGTACGGCCTTCAACATGGAGCCTTGGCTTACACCGAACAGCAAGCTATAAAGAATACCCATTTACTGCCAGATGGAAGAAGTCCATATATGTTATACTCCATTGCTTGGGATAATTTTTATACTGGATATGACAAATTAACTAGCCACACACTGGCACAAAAGTCTTGTCCATGCAAAATCATGATTTGTAGAATATTTGTCATACAATAATGGAATTTTCCAAATTGAATGTACTTTAAAGCAATAGCTTTAAACATTAGCTTGGTTAAAAAAAGGTACATGTCGTTGAAAAGAGAACCATAATTATTTCTAATGGGATTGCATATGGTCTCAGTTGAAAATAAAACGTCAACCTAACATAATAATAAAAAAACATTTGGTCAATAAAAAAAAATCAAACATCATGTCAGTTTCACAGTTTCAACATTTTTGTCGAATTAAGAGTTTTTTTAAAATATGATTTGTCCGTTCCTAAAGCAAGACATTTGTTTTTACTATGGCCTCTTAAAAAAAGATGGACTTATAAGTCTACTTAGACTTTAAATTAATAATGAGGAATACGTGTGTGTATCTTTTATTTGTCACAGTAGATGTAAACCTCCATGCATGTTGCGAGACTTTATGATTTCGGTCGTTGTGTAATCAAGTAACAATCCATTATGCGATTTATTTTAATTAAAACTTTTCAAAATATGTTACAGTTTCGAGTATTTTTTATTTATTTTCATATTCGTTTTAATTAATCATTTTATAATTATGTTTATTTCTAAAGGAATATATGTAACGGATCTCCGTGAACTATGACAAAGTATTAAGTAAACACGGGGTATTTTCCAAATACATGTAGCTAACTTAGCCAAATCAAAAACTCGTCAAAGATAAAACTCTGAAAGATTTCAACTTGAAATGATAAGAAAAGTGTGAGAAATTAATAATATATATACACGGTCAGATTACACGCATCACTCCCTGTGGAGAACAGTCTTAATTAGCTACTTGAATCACACAAATCAATGTTGGTATCCCGGGGTGTGTAGGTTTATGCAGTACATGTAGTCGTAAAAAGTTAATTCGTAAATATTTTTGTTAAAAACATATTTTAAACTTTATCATAGTATTGGGAAGTTTATGTGTTTTTCAGGGAAGATATTATAGTTAGTTAGCTTATGGTTGTGGAAAAATTATGGAATAATAATTACTAGTATTGAAATTTTAATAATTAAAAAAAATCATGTCATTTGTTGTGTTAAAAATATAGCTGGTGCAACCAAAGAACCTAATCCAACTGATGTTTTATATGGTCACGATATATGGAATAACGATGAAGATTCTTCTTTTATGTCATAAATCCGAAGGATTTTAATTTCTACATGCATCCGCTACAATAACACCAGTCTAACCTAATAATAATACGTGTGTATTTTGTCAAAGATTTTCTTTGAAGCTTTTAGCAAATTTATTTTTGTCATAATAATGAAAAATATATTAAGATTGTTAATTGTTGGAAATTCACTTTTCAACATAATGATTCCATTGTATACTTCATCCTCTCTCATGATTGAAAAGTGGAAAACACAAAAAAAAAAAAAAACATATACCTTGTGTATTGCAAGTATTGCTACTTTAATGTAGAGTAAACATGTATATATACATTCGCAATTATATTGTTTATCAAAGTCTTAAAGGATATAATCATACCGATTCATAAAAGTATAAGTGTTTGCCGATGACTTCGTAACCAAGCGTGTAAAATTCTCTATTCCATGACAAATTAAAGAATTTTCAATTTTCAACCATAAAAAGACGGGTGAATTACAAAAGTTAATTTTTAGGCAAAAATATCATTTTATTTCCCTGTCTTTGGAGATTATAAAAATATCGACGACAAAATAAGAAAATAACGAATACTATTTGTTATTGAAACAAATAGATGTCAGGGGTTCGCAAAACAATGCCTTCTCTGTATACATTAAACGGGCTACTTCGCTATTTATGGTAGCAAATTTTAAATCAAAAGTGACGGATGTTTAAAATATCTTATTTTCATAAAATTTACATCATTACACAGTTTAAACCTTTAATAAACTTTATTTAACGGCGCGAAGAAGATATTCAAAAGTTAATATAAAGTAATACGGGTATAAAAACTATTTGCCCATACAAATCTATAGTAAAATTAATCGCCGTCTGTGGACAATTACTAGCGCATGCGCATTAAAGACCGAACGAATTCTTGTACATGTTTTGAAATTTTGGGTCTTCAATACTCTTCCACTCCGTGCTTTATTTGGCCTTTTGAACTTTTTTTATTCGAGCGTCACTGATGAGTCTTTTGTATACGAAAAACACATTTGGACTCTCGGTCATAAAACTTTACTCAGTACTCGGAGAACATTTGTGCTCGAAACACCAAATCCAGCATTTTGATTGGTTGAATTCTGAGTCTGAGTACGATAATCGTACTCCAAAGTTTTATGACCACAAGGCCTGGTTTACAAAATTGTAATCCTGGTATCCATGATGAGTTTGTTAATCATACACCGAAATGTTTTATAATGTTATAATGTATTGTGTTAATCATTATTTTGTTATTCATTAAATTTTGAGGAAATCACTGAATAACACTGAATGACAACGCCCTAGTAGCACCAATAAACTGACTGTTAACCTTTATATGTCTGTAGTTTTATATTCATTGGTTTGACTTCTTAATGACAATCACCCATCTCCCATTAAATATTTAAAAGATAACTGATCATGAATAAAACTGTTGATATAGTCAATGAATAACTTTACCTTGTATTCTTACCAAAACTTATTTCTATTGCCATTTAACATTAAGTTTTAATTAAAAAAAAAGTGTTCTTAAAATATTTAATTTCTATAACATATAAGATCTTTTATAACAATCAATAATAAAAACAAAATAAAAAATATAAATGTTACCCCTAATCACTTTGACTAGAGAACTATATGAGGTCGTCACATTGATATTTCAGAAATTTTATGTATGGACTGTTTGTCGACCAATTGGTTTGGGGTCTCTAACACAGCTACAACCAACCGATATAGGCTCAACTATTGTTGAATATTCATACTTTCCATTCAAACAACCAGTTCTTCTGAAAACATTGCTATAAGTGTAAATTTTCTGACAAGTTCTCCCAAATCTGTGACCAATACAATTAGCACAGATGCATTCAACATCATAGATGAGGTTGGGCAATCTGTTTTCATCAATATTCTTTCTATAGTACCACGGACAAGTACTGCCAACGGAGATCGGCTCGTGGGCTAAATCCTCATGAAATACACGTCTCCGGTAATCGACGCATTCTCCAAGCTTAAGTTCTGTATCATATCTGATGTTTATTAAATGTTCTGGTACTTTATATAATGTGCCATATCCAGGAAGGATGTCTGAGTCACGTGGTAATACGAATTTGCTTGTTGCTGTAATATAACTGGAGGTTAAACGGAGTTGAGGTAAGTTGAATGGTTCGGGGTCTCTACAAGATACGGTTAAAGATGCAGTTTGAATCAGCGACAATAAAACAACCTGCAATGAATATAGATATACAATTAGATTTATGTAAAACATACGCCGTCGTTTCAGCGTGATTTTGTAAATTAGGGAATAAGATTTTATTGGTAAGTATTAATATTTTTTTTTATTAAATTCTTTCACATCTTTTTAGTTCACAATTTACCGAGTCCTCAACCACATCGAGTCGATGTGAATTGTAAATCTATAACCATCTTTAACCATACCACTTTTGGAATCATACATGAACATCTTAATAGAGATTAAAACTTACAGATAGAAAAAGACGTGAAGTCAAGGATTAAGTCCAGTCGCTATTAGGCAAAAATTGGGTACTCCTAAACCCGAATATTTGAAAGCCAAGGATGTATAAAAACCGAAACAGTTGAAGAGCAATTTTTTGCTATGAGTAATGTTCATTCATTGTCAAAATCCTAGATGAAGAATACCATACGGGATAAATAACCAACTGGTTCAACCCAGTTTGACTGTATTCAAATAAAGACATGGTGCCACCAGTGATTTCAAACTAATAGTTTGTTATCAACTAATTGCAACGTAGTGTAGTGGAACATTTAGAATATTTTAGATTTTATATGTATTTACTTTTCATTTCTTGAAAGTGTTTCTAAGAACGTTGGCTATAAATGTACCTGAAAATTGATGAAGAAACTGGAAAGAATATCTTGTAAGGCACCGACCATTTATCTTTTGTGATTAATGGGTATCCAAACATTTTTTTAAACTTATACAAAAAAACCAAGCTTTTGACAATAACATTTAGAACAAGAAATTATTTTAGATAATTAAAGTATGCTTCATACTCACAACGCTCTGAGAGCAAATGTTATAAAACCAAGGTTGCAAAATCAGGTATTGAATTGATTGATGGGTTTTTACTTGCTAAACTTCTAGTGGAATATATTTCATCCATTTTCATGTCAAATGGTCTCTTTGATATAAAAATAAGAAGATGTGGTATGATTGTCAATGAAACAACTATCTACCATACTATAAATGAAGTGGATTTAAGCAATTTTAGGATACCATACGACCTTCAACATTGAAAAAAACCCTCATTCTGTATAGTCGGCTGAAAAATGTGAAACAATTCAAACGAAAAAACTAACGTCGTAATCCATTTCAAATCAATTTACGAAAACAAACATGAACTAACGACAACCACTGAACTACAGGTTCCTGATTTGGGACAAGCACACAAAGAATGTAGATTGGTTAGACATGATTGTGTTCCCCCTAGCCTAATCTTAAGGTTGTTTTTATTATTATCAGCCAAAGATCAAAATTACAAAAATCAGAAATACAGACACACTGAAAAAAAGAAACGCACACACAGACGTTTCATCCACGTACTAAAATTCAGGTATATATTTTGACATACCACCTTATATTGTATTCTTTCCTGATAGTCCAATAAAAAATATTTCAATTGTGATATTAAAACTGTCATTCAAATGGTTAAAATGTTACTGACCAAAACATAAAATATAATTTTCATCTTCATTGTTAGCAATATATCTTCCTCTGTAAGTTGTCTATGGATTGTTTGTTGAATTTTTCTTAGTTTTTATATGAAAAATTGGATATTTTTTTCTATTAATAAAGATAAGTAAAATGGTTTCCCCTTTGATGAATTGTCCTGATTCTCTACAAAGAATAACGAATGGAAATTCATGAAAAAACATTAAAAGTATAGGTACACGTATGACTTAATTTTGTTGATTAAATCTCTATCACTGACCAGGTGACGTAGGTAACCATTCGTTACTTTTTGTTGTTGCTAATGAATAGTGTGGATGGCCTTTTTTGTTTATATATATCCCATTACGGAAAGCAACATACATATTTCCGATTGTGTTTTTTTTTTATATATATATATAATCGTAAAATCTAAAAGTAACAGAGATTTCGATGTATCGAGATGAGCCGTACATTCGATATAATCTTAAAATATGTTGTTGTTTTTTATCTGATAGAAATGACGATTATGTGTCAAAGCATCAACACAGGATCTGCATTTTAATCAGATTGCTTTATTCTTTCAAAAAGATTGTCTTTAGGAATTACGGTACCTTGTTAAGCTATATCATTATAATTAATTGATTGAAATGATTAATGTCAGAAAAAAGAAAAATGTTATATAATATAGCGATTTCTCCTCGTGACTTTTCAAGGAAGAAATACATATAAGGTTACCAGCTTATGTTTAAGAATTGAAACGTCAGTTTATGTACATACAAATAGCTATTTTTTCGTTTTCTTAATTTAGAATATTACTTACAGTCTTTAGAGAATTACAGTTCTGAATACATGTCCCGCTGGATGAAAGAATGAATGTAAACAACCACCAATTCAAAATCAAATAGTTCTCCAATATAGTATTCCGATGCATGCAAAGAAATAATAACCCAGTCTTTAGTTTTCTATGTTGTGTATTGTATACTGTTGTTTGTCTTTTGATCTTTTTCCGTTCTTTTGTCATGGAATTGTCAGTTTTTGTTTTTCGGCTTATGAGTATGAATATCACTTCGGTATATTTCGCCTCTCTTTTGTAAATAATCATACATAATGCCGAAATTCGTGTGTCCAGTTGTTGAACATAAAGAGAAGATATACCGAGTAGTTAGTCAAATCCATAATTGATATAATTCGAGGAATACTAGACGATGGCATGGCAAAAAAGGCAAACAAAAAAATAACAAAAAGACAATTGACAGTCTACAAAACATCACCCAGAAAACCAAAGACATCGATCAACATGAATCCCGCCAAAAACCGTTGAATAACTTCCTTGTAAGAGCAACCCTCTATCAAGGAAGCGCAAGCTTTGTAATATCGTAACCACTGGGAGTCAAACTTCATATGCATGATGTTAAAAGGAATTAATTGTTTAAAAGGAACTTTATTTAATTAAGTTAGTGGGATTTCACAAAAAGATAAACAAAAGCTTTGAATAACTGAACGGATAATAATTTCCTTATCGTTCAATAAATCCATAACAAGTTGTACTTATATTTCTTTGTATCTCTCGTCCAATAAGTGTTTAATTAAGCAGAGTACAAACGAATGGATTTCATAGCAGTTTAACATCTTGTATAAAACTCGTGCGATATTGATTACTGTACGCATGACACGTGTACTTGGAATAGATTTTGACACGTATGCTTTTAAAGGCAAACATATAATTTAGAGTACATACAATCTAAGACTCTTTCGTCTAGCAATAGTACTAAAACATTTGACTTTTCTACACTTTATACACAAGTATTCACCATTCCAAACTAAAAGACCAATTGAAAGAGTTGGTCCTGCTTTGTTTTACAAAAAAGAATGGCCAACGTAGATACAGGTATCTTGTCTTAGGGAGGGATAAATCGTACTTTGTAAAAAATCACTCGGATTCAAACTGAATTCTCTGAGACTGACATTATCAAAATGCTTGATTTCTTGATTGACAACATATTTGTTACGTTTGAAGGACGTGTTTTTCAACAAACCATCGGCATTCCCGTGGGTACCAACCGTGCTTTTCTTCTTGCCGATTAGTATCAGGGTGCGATCAGTTTTATGCGAGTTAGACGTTAGGCGTTCACAAATATGGTATGGATCCCATAGATGATCATATGACTCATATCCCACACCCCCTTCACCGGAAGTCCTTACATGGAACCCCGTATGAATCATTCCGGAAGTATTTAGAAAATTAAAATAAAAAAAAAAATTAGAATTCACAAAAATTCACAAAATTCAAAATTTTTTAAAAATTTAAGTTTTAAAAAATTTAAAAATTTAAATTAAAAAAAAAAAAAAAATTCAAATGAGGAAAAAAAAAAAAAAGAAAAAATAAGGAATTAAAAATATTTGAAAATCGAAAAAAATCAATCCTCACAATTGATCAACCTATCAAACATCTATAGAATGCCTGTAGCAAAACTTGTAACTAATCGATAAATGAATTTTACCTATTCGTATCGAGCGAGGATTCTCTTTCGCTTTTTGAAAATAACAACGGTAGCGCATTTAGGAATTAACTTCACAAAAGCTACATATTGGACGGAGAATGGGAATATGCACTGCTAGAGTTATCGTTCGTACCGAAATTTCCAATACCAACGAGACGGGTATTCTTTTGCTCGGACTTTGTGATCGACACGTACGCCCGGGAAATGTCCCTGCCGTTACTTCAATCGGCAGGGGTTTTGAACGAAGTTATCGCGGACATCGTATATGAACAACCAATTTACCTCAAAGTTACCAGAAACGAATGGAACCCAAACGAATTCCTCTTGAGAGATAATCTCAAGGTTTGTCGCCCGACAGATGACCACCTGTTTTGCTTGTTGCATTTTTCTATAAACCAGAAACCTATAAGAGGAGATTGTATACACATGCAGAAAAGGTGAAGATGTTTCAGTGCAACCTATGTCGAAGCGTTTATGCTTGGCCACATGATCTTCAAAGACAAATGAAAAACAAACATGCGCAGCAGCAGCAACAACAACACCAACAGCATCTCATCAGCATCAACAGCAGCAACAGCAGCCACAACAGCAGCAGCAGCAGTAGCAGCAGTTCCCTTCTCTGAAAGAGGAATACGAATTTTCTGGGTGGCAGCAGCAGTCTTAGCAGCAGCAGCAGCAGCCTCAACAGCAGCAACAACAGCAGCAGCAGCAGCAGCAGCAGTTCCTTCCTCTGAAAGAGGAATACGAATGTTCTGGGTGGTAGCAGCAGCCTCAACAGCAACAGCAGCAGCCGCAGCAGCAGCGACAGGACCTTCCCCTGTTTCTATTCAACAGACCTACAGACGAGTTATTCATTAAGGCAGTCAATATATGTTCCATCTTGATACTCTGACATCTCATTTTCACGTAATAGGGTAATAGGCGCAGTATAGTCCACATGTTTCCGAAAAGTTGAATTTGACATCGAGAAAAACGGTACTGAGGTCTGTTAACGATGAGATCATTTCTAAAATGTTGCTAGTATGTCTCTGGTGCTCCTCCTAGGGGTAGAAAAACTCGGGCGGTCCCGATATAGGAAAATGAAAGGCCACCCAATGAGTTCCTTCCCGGTTACAGTTGTCCGTGTTGAACACGTAGGTTTTAGGTCTGTCACTCAAATAGGCGGGTAATTCGTCTGCACAGCAAACGGTGGCCGACGTTCCCTTAAAAATTCCCTCCAGTGCCTCACCAGACATTGCCAGGCGAATCAATTTCTTTCAACAATTATGGTCCTCTAAACCCTGATAGTGTGCAAAGACCAGTCCGCAATCTCGACAAGCTATTAGATTATCTCTGTCATCCATTATATCTGACGTTGTACTTTCAGTGTCCGAATTATCATGGCCCTCCATTTCATCAGAAGTGACGACTCCATTGTCCGTCTGCAAAACATCAGTTCGCAGTCTTGACGATTCTGTCGTCTGGGTTTCAGATCAACAAGGAGGAATCCATAGGGTCTGCTCGTCGCCTCTTCAAATTTCCGTAGAAAGAAGTCCGACCTAAACGGATACATCTGTCGTCCTAGGGTCATAACGGGATTGTTAAAGAGCACGAGGTAATGACATTTTCATCTCTGGGTAAGGTCCTTTCCAAAGTACAAGTTTTGATTTAAAACCACTACTGACAAGTTTATGTGATGACTGCCTTCCGTAAATAGATCGTTGATTCTTGAATCTTTAGTCAATGTGAATATCAGATCATCCAAAAAGATCATATTCCTCTTCTTGGGATCGAAAAAGTCGTCGCTTTCTAAATCGACCAGGATACCGTGGAAAAATTCAACTTGTGACGCAATGTTTTCTGTATTTCTCTTTAGAGTGACTGCCATCTCTTGTACAACCAAACGATTCTTTCTGGGCACGGATGGCACATCCTCCTTACTCTTTGTAGCATGTGTTTCATAAAATACGTCTTTCCGCACGAGGTAGGTCCAGATACAATCATGGTAAACGGGTGATTAAAAACACAATCTCGGCGCTGAGAAAATTCTTGTTCCTCTTTCAGAGGACGGTTCTGCTGCTGCTGCTGCTGCTGTTAAGGCTGCTGCTCTGCTGTTGAGGCTGCTGTTGCTGCTGGTGATGAGCTGCTGTTGGTGTTGTTGTTGTTGTTGCTGCTGCTGCGCATGTTTGTTTTTCATATGTGTTCGAAGATCATGTGGCCAAGCATAAACGCTTCGACATAGGTTGCACTAAAACATCTTCATCTTTTCTGCATGTGTATACAATCTCCTCTTATAGGTTTCTGTTTTTGCAGCAAGTAAAACAGGTGGTCATCCTTTGGGCGACATATCTTGAGATTATCGTCTCTCAAGACGAATTCGATTTGGTACCATTCGTTTCTTGTTTATTTGAGGTAAATTGGTTTTTCATATACGATGATATGACCATCTATGGGATCCAGACCATATTTGTGAACGCCTAACCCCTAACTTACATAAAACTGATCGCACCCTACTACTCCGATTTGTTTCTTTATTCGTATGAGGCTGACTTCATTCAGGAATTTCAGTATCTTTTAACTTTACTTTCCGCTATATAGATGATGTTCTCTGACTGAATAATTCAAAATTTGGTGACTATCTTGAACGCATCTATCCCATCGAACTTGAGATGAAGGATACAGTTAAGTCTGCCTCATATCTTGGCTTACATCTAGAAATTAACAATGAGGGTCGGTTGAAAACAAAACAACAAAAGAGATGAGTTCAGCTTCCCAATTGTGAACTTTCCATTTCTATGTAGCAACATTCCAGCAGCGCCTGCATACGGAGGATATAGGTAGCAACACACAGTTAGGAATGTAGTTTCGAATTTTGGCCATGGTTGATTTTTCGAATATGAAAGTTATTGTGCAATAAAATTCATTTTTAGACAGCTGATGACTAATTTAGCCTTCAAAGTGGGTTTATAAGAACTTCAAGATTATTTTTTGCATGTTTTATGGGCTATTTTCTGATTGACTGTCCGTATTTTCATAGCCAGACCGGCCATAGGTCCAGAAACTATTGTAATGTGTACAAACACTTTCTTTTCACACGAACTTTTTGACGCAATTTTACAAAAAAATGAGACGAAAGACATTTAACTTTTATTTGATCTCTTGGTAGATATATGTAAACAGATTCAGAAAAGGTATCACTCCAAGGGATTGAAATTCTATTTTTGGCCAAATTTTGGGGGAAATATGTGAAATCTTTACCCCCTTTTTGCAATATTTTATTGCAATTAAATGTAAATTGTTGCCATGGATACACCAAAAAGAAACTTTATTTAATCATTTTAACTACTGGAAATCAAATCTTTGGAAGATACTGATTACATACATATGCACATATATGACACAAACAGTAGGCTTAATTTGTAAGAAAGCAAGGAAAAGGAGATGGTAAAATTTATTAGGGTAAATTTTAATTTTTTTTCCTAACTGTATTTTGCTACCATATCTCCAAGTTGATAAGATATTCCAGGGCTTGTATTTCCTATCATGATTTCCTTGATAAAGGGTTGCTGCTCACAAGGAAGCTATTAAACCAATAGTTCCAAGTGGTGAAGTTGAAATCATCCCTTCGTAAATTTTACGTACGCCATCATGAGTTGGTTGAACATTATGGAATATATCTGTTTCACAGATACCAACGGATATGTTCCAATTGTCCCCTTTCCTCCGAATATGCCCTACCGAATTCATCGGGTTTGTACTTACATGATCAACACGACGGGTGCCACATGCGGAGCAGGATCTGCTTAATACCCTTCCGGAGCATCTGAGGTCTCCCCAGATTTTGGCGGGGGTTCGTGTTGCTTAGACTTTAGTTTTCTATGTTGTGTTTTGTGTTTTTGTACTGTTGTTTGTCTGTTTGTCTTTTTATGTTTTAGCCATGGCGTTGTCAGTTTATTTGCGACTTATGAGTTTGAAAGTCCCTTTAGTATCTTTCTCGCCTCTCGTTCATATAAATTTTTTTTATAACATTTAGATAAAAAATATACATAAGGAGAGAGAAAAGTCAAACCCTGTATATAGTTATGGTGAACGAAAGACGTCTGTGTCATTTAATCAACGTTAAAAATAATGTCAGTTATTTTTTAAAAAAATATTTAAACATACATATCAATGTTTATTGTCTGGTTATAGACCAGCATGGTGAGGTTTTGCTTTTCTCTTGTCCCTTTGGAAAGATTGAACATGTGATTATTAGATTTCTAATGCAAATCTTTTCTCTGGGCCATTACCCTTCGATGAGATGTGTATAAAAACGTAGATAAAATATAAAAAAATCTACAATTCAACACTTAAGTTTTAAAAAAAAAGCCAAAGGACACTTAACGAACTTCCTTATAATAACATTTTGAAGGTTTAAACCGTATATAAGGTTTAAACCGTATATAACAACCATGGAGCTTCACGGTGGCTACCTTGTTTCACTTTTCAAGGTTTAAACCGTATATAACAACCATGGAGCTTCACGGTGGCTACCTTGTTTCACTTTTCAATATTGACATTCTTATCTTTGTAATAACTGAACATGTTTCGCACATGCGTACTCCATCTCTAGCGAAAGTTCGAAATCACGAAGGTCTTTTGAATACGGATTCAAATGAAGTTGAACTATTGACTTGCAAGTCAGTAATACATCAGCGATGTTTTTGAGCTTATCTTGACAAAATTGAACCACACTGACTGCTAATAGCGAAATATTATTTCAAAATTTAAATTTCATAAATGTTGAAAATGTTGAAACCAAAAAAAAACAGGTGAGTGTTTTACTAGATCTTAGCTAATGCCACGTTAATTTATACTTTACGAAAAGCACTAAACCGAATACATAGTCTAAAGAGTTGAGAATAAATCTAAAAGAGATCATCAAAACTTATTGTTTGCTATATCAGTTAAAAACTAATAAAATCTTTTCTGACAAATTCCCTCTTTATTCTATTCAAGAGAAACATACGTCCACAACAGGTACCTATGTGTATGATAACATTGTAGTTAAAATCCATTTTGTGATAATGTTTTGCCAGAAAACTTCCTTCTTACATCAAGGTCCATACAAGAACAATGATAATTTTTCTTTTATTGGGATCAATTTCATATTCATTGAATTTTCTCTTGTAAATATATATATATATTTTTTTTAAATTTTGTATTAAAGGAATATAATAAAAAAATCATTTGTATTGCAAATAGAGTCGGCAAAGAATTAATACCTTCTATCTTATAATCATTCATAACTGTATATGACCTTAGGTTTATATCTTCAAAAAGATCAATGACCATAACGTTATGTTCAGGCTTATATTACGGAAACGTTGGTCTTTTGTTTCAAATACTTCCACATTTCTTATTGATTGCAATTGATGAATACGTACTTTAATATGTTTTTTAAATATTAGGCGACACAGTTAAAAATTACTAAAGGGATTGAAAAAGCAGATTTTGTATACCTATTGAAAATGATATCTTTAGGAACAAGAATGATTAATGGCGTTGTCAGTTTGTTTAGACTTTTAGACGAGTTTGGATGTCCCTTTGGTATCTTTCGCTTCTCTTTTAATCTAAACATTATTAAAAAAGGAGGCGGATTAAACCTTTTACATACAGTTTTTCTCTTATTTTTGTTTTCATTTCAGGACAAAATATGTGACCAAACAATTGTCTGATCTTCAAACAATGGTATTTGCATTTTCTTATGATTTTTTTTTTGTATCAGATATCAGATTTGGGTTTTTCATTTGGACTTTTTTACATACGCAGAATTCTAAATTCCGATTGGTAATGATTATACAGCTTAGTTCTGGTGGGAAGTTAACAACCAATAAATATTGCCCTATTGTAGGTAACACACGAAAAGGCATAAGCACAATATCTTTAATTACATATATTTTGTCAGTTTATGCATTCCAACTTTGGAAATAGTCCTACCGGGCCATTTGTAGCTTAATAAACGTTATGGATTTTGACCATTGTCGAAGGCCTTACGATGAAATGTGATTGCTCACATCTTTTTTTCATTGATCTTTGGTCTTATTGGCAAAAATCATACAACATCACCTTATTTTTATACTGTGATGGTGTATTTACCTTAAGTGTGGGAAGTTGTGGATTTGATCCCTAGCTGGGTGAAATAAGGAATCTGAATTGTGTATGCAATGTTTTTATCCGCAATAACTGCAATGATTGACTGGCACCGACTCAAAATAATTAGTTTCAGGTTTATCGAACTCGAATGGAGACTGTTAAGATTACCTTAGCTATATTTGGCATAACCTTTCGGAATTGTGAGTCCCTAATGCTTTTCAACTTCGTACTTTATTTGGCCTTTTAACCTTTTTTTTCTGAGCGTCAATCTTTTGCAGACGAAAAGCGCGTCTGGCGTACAAAATATAAGCCTGGTATTTTTGACGAGTTACTTGTTTAAACTTTAAATTCACTGTATATCTATTCTATTCTAGTTGTTTTTGTGGTTTCCTTTTCTTTTCACAAACATCAAATATTGCTACAGGTATGTAAACAAATTTACATAGTTGTTTGCAATTCATTCTCAGTGTCAATGTTTTTCTTGACTTCATTTTTGTTTCCTTATGTGTGTCAACGTTTTGTATTCTACTTCAGGTAGCCGGTAATTTTTTGTCCTTTTTGCTTCGAAGACAAGACGTTTGATATAGTAGGGTTTATCTTAAAGGTATCATTTAAGAAAGAATTTTCAGAAATTAAGAGAATCATGAAGAGCCTTTCGTGATCAGTATGGTATAACTTCCCTACTTTTGCAATTTGAAGTTTTATTGAAATTCAAATCTTTGCAAAAATTTAATAACTCTAAAGATCTAACATTTTCATTGTTTGGCCCTTATATAGTCTTAATGAAACTTATTCTCGTAACATCAACCCGTTGTTTAGTCACGGTCAATAATAGGCATCATACAGAAGCGGATTTGTGACTTTTCGTGTTAACCCTAAGACATTACCATTCAATCTATTGGTACATTTAAATTCTTTAATAATTATTCATGACCAAATTTGAAGCTTAAAAATGAAAACAGTTTTTAAAGCAAAGGAAAAGACAAGACTTATAATATAGAAACAGTAAATTTATTGAAAAATAAGAAGGAAAATCAATAGGATGCATTGTAGAAAACATAGATGTGTTTGAAATATTTCAGGCTGTTTTGGGTTTGCCGCTTATAAACGTTTGTCGTTGGATTTCAGATGATTTGATGTTTCATTTTAACATAACCGCTACCAATTTGACTGTACCAGATAAGCATTTCGACCATATTGTTTCTTCAGTGATGCTCCAGGCCAACATATTTGAAAATCTACAACCTAAAACAAACAATCATTAAAATGCTTGAAAAAAACAAAAAGGACATCAAAGTATAGACAAATCCGGTCTTAAGAAACAGAGCTTTGTATGCGGGATATTCCTTTCATTAAAAATATTTTTAAAGTTTTAAAAGAGCAAATTACAATCAAAACAAACTGCGTATATTCATGCAAATACCGAAGTACTGGCTTCAAGGCTTGTGATACCCTCGGAGACTGACAGTCCACAAACAGTTGTTTTGACCCATGCAGTGGTGGTTATAATATTAACGAAACCAAGTTTACTCAAGTTATCAGATGCTCATTTCGACTATTAATATCTCTTCAGTGATGCTCGAGGCCAACATATTTGAAAATTCTATATCCAATACAACCGTTGAATGGCTGATCAAACAAAAAAAAAACGTAAAGTTTAGTCAATCACAACAATATCCGTATATCCATAATGATAATACAATGCAGCCAACTTCTAGCTTAGTTCTAAGGTAGAAATATCACGTCAATAAATTGACTTTATCACAGTGATTTGTGTCAATGATATTCAGTGTGAATGAGCTTGTGATATCAATTGCACAATTAATAACTTTAAAAGGTGTTCGTTTTGCTTTAGTCGTAATTTTTTCTTTTTCTTTTGTTATTTTATGTCTGTGTTTTGTTCGGATACGATCTTTTCTGTTGTGGGTCCCGGAAAATTGTGTTTGCATTGTTAGTCCATGTTAGGGTTAAAAAAATTTACATATACCGAGGTTTCATATGTGGGGCGGTAAATTTCTGTGTCGAAATCGTAAAATGTCCGTTTTCAAGTAGATAACTAGCACATCATTCGATTCCTTATGCCTTTTAAATCCACGAATATGTGTTTTTTTCATTAACGTACAACCCCCTGTTTCTCTAAGGAAAGCTTTGTGTCCATCATTCCCCCAGTTTTGCTACGTTCTACCAAAGTTGTTATTGCTTCTTGGTATTTCTAAATTTTTCTTGGTTGTCTGCTGTTTGCATGTGTTAATGTTTATATTAAATGATTATATGTTGATCTTGTCTATTTGGGAGCGGTTTGATGTAGTCTTTCACGTTTGATTTCTTAATTGTGACAGTCGTGTTGATACTATTAACTCTGCTTAAGATTAGAGATAACAGTAGTTTATCGATGTTTAGATATATATAGATATCAATTCATTTTGAATACTAGTATACAATTCAAGATTACAACAAAATCGTGGAGGAAACGTAAGTACTCACAACATAGCAATACACGGGTATGTAATTGTAGTGGCAGCATTAAATATGGGGGGAAAACTCAATACTAAAAAATCACGCAGAAAAAAAAGGATAAGATGTATCGTGATACAAAGCATGCGCTTTAGATCTCAGACAGTGGCCTTGTTAAAGTTTAGTGTATTGTTCACGGCCTGTCCTTTGATTTCTTAATTGTGACAGTTATTTTTTTTATTATTTTGTCTCTGCGTCAAATGAGAGGTAACAATAGTTTACCGATGACGGAATCTAGTAAATTAATTTCGAATATAAATCAAGTTAAACAAAATCTTAGGGAAACGAATTCAAAACTCCAAAACTGAGACCGGGTCCGTAGAAGTAGTAGTGGAGGTGGCTGTAGTAGTCAAATGTAGAATAAGCAGTAGAGTATAGTAAAATGTAGTTAAATGTAGAAGCAGTAAAATGTAGTAAAATGTTAGAGAAGCATAACAGAGTTATGAGGAAGAACGACTGAAATCGACACAACATACGAATTGGTACGCTATGTCCTTGTCAATAGCGACATGTTTTTGCGGTCTTAGATCTTTATATACCAGTATAGTCTGTCTTATTTGTAATTTTCCACGATTGTGACATTTTGACTTAGTGTTGATTCGCAAGCCGGATGTTGCATGCATAGTTTCAGTGTCAAGAACTTTTATTACTTAAATACCAAATATAGTTGACCTATTGCTTATAGTTTAAAAAAAAAAAAAACAAACGAAAACACAAAAACTTAACATTGAGCAATGAACCATAAAAATGAGGTTCAAATAAAACCTGTCTGACTGCCATGTACCTCGTAAAATATTTCCATACACCAAAAATAATTGACCTGTTGCATACAGTATTAGAAAAACAGACCTAAACACAAAAACTTTAACTTTTGAACCATGAAATTTGAGGTCAAGGTCCGATTACAACTGCCAGTTAGACATGTACACCTTACAATCATTCCATACACCAAATATAGTAGACCTATTGCTTATAGTATCTGAGATATGGACCACGATAACTTAACCTTATTCATTGATCCATGAAATGAGGTCGAGGTCAAGTGAAAACTGTCTGACAGGCATGAGGACCTTGCAAGGTATGCACATGCTAAATATAGTTTAGTTATTCTATTTCTCATAATAAGAGAGACATTAAGATTACAACAAATCTTAACTTTTTTTATAAGTAGTCACTGAACCATGAAAATGAGGTCAAGGACAATGGACATATGACAGACAGAAACTTCATAACATAAGGCATCTATATACAAAGTATGAAGCATCCAGGTCTTCTACCTTCTGAAATAGTATTGAAGTAGTAAGTTAACGCCGCCATCACTGCCACCGGATCACTATCCCTATGTCTTGCTTTCTACGACAGAAGTTGCAGGCCTGACGAAAACGAATTGTATCTCCGAAATAATTGATATCTCAATCCTCAATTAATTTCAAAATAAGAAAAGTTGTTTGAATGCATTCTAATTTTTATTCCAAATGCCTCCACTTACGAGAACTATCCATCAAAACTACACGTTGGATTCCTTAAAGCAGAGCTTACCTTTACTTTTTGTTGTCTCACATCTGGGTCGATAACTCTGCTGGTGGACACTTCGTCCAAGATGGTATTACCAGCCGTCAGCAGCCCAAGTACTTCCGAGCTAGCATGAAAATAAGGATATTGTTTTATTGAAATTTACTATTAAAATTGGTTGGAAATAATTAGAAATTAAGGAATGTATTTATCTTCCACATGCGTAGCTCCGATTCCTTGTTCATGTTTTGCTATACTTCTGGTCTATTTGTTTTGTTTTATCAGCTCTTCAACCTTTGTATTAGGTTTTCGATTTTCAAGTATTTTGGCCTCGAGTATTACTTAGAGACATTATTTGTCGAAATGCGCATCTTGTGCAGTAAAAGTAGTAGCTTTAATATTATTTATTAGCTATTTTTGAGATTTCTTTGATTTTACAATTTTTGACATTGAGTGTTCTCCAGGAAATATATTCTAGGTAAAATAAAAGTAGCCTTAACTTGTTGGTAACATAATAGAACTTAATTTCCGTTTGAATAAATTGATATTGCTGCATCATGTTAGAACTTCTCAGTAAGATTTTTACCACATTTTCTTTTATGCAACTTTCTTGTTTTCTTCACTCTTATAAAGGCTTTATGATTATCTGACAAACTGTCTTTTAAACTGATCTAATATATTTTGGAATGTCTCCGTGTGGTTACAAAGTCATTACATTTTAGGTAAACCTTGCATTGGTTTTAAGAAATCTTCATAAAAAGGAGATAACCAATAATATTAGTTACATAGTGTGCTAGTGACCTAATAGGGTATATATATATATGGGGTCAGTAAATTCCATATGGGGTGAGAGCGAAGCTCGAATCCCCATATGGAATTTACTGACCCCATATATACCGTATTACTTCACTAGCACACTATGTAACGAATTTATCTTACCGACTATCTTAACGTGTGAAATTTAGACTAGTAACCTATCAAAATGAGCAAGTCTTCAATACCGTTAGCATTAAGAAACTACTTCCATTGATCCTACAAAAACAGATGCTAACAATAACAACTTGTTAGGTTTAAATGTGTTTTATGAATTTATTTCAATCTTCATCATCAATTTCTTCGTCTGTTGAAACCTTTAAGATTTTTTCTCAGTACCGTTTTGTTTTTATAAAGGGACGTAACACGACTACTAACCGTGTATGAAATAAGCCCCGCCTCCCTACTAACCTAATATGGAACATACACGGTCTCCACGCGGACGCTTTTAACCAATCATATTCCTAGAAATGTATAGGAGGTAAGATAATCATATATACTGTCCTTAAAAGCTTTATTTTGGTGGGTAGTTCACAACCAATAAATATACCCGTATTGTTGGTAATATTTCAAACCTTCTAGGTAACTATCTTTAAGTTAACATGTTTTGTTAGCTGTATGAAATCTGCTTTGAAATAAAGAGTGCGATATAAAAGAGTAAGAATGTATTCACGTTTTTTATCTGAATGAACTAAAACCTGGCTTCACCAAAAACACAAGCTAATTCCTCAGAGGAAATAGACATACAGTGTATAAAAAAAAAACAAGGAACAACATATGGTTAAGGTAGAATGACCTGCAAGTCAGGAATATGACATTTGTTTTCCATTCGTTTGATGTGTTTGAGCTTTTGATTTTCCCAATTGATAAGGGACTTTCCATTTTGACTTTTTACTTGGAGTTCGGTATTTTTGTTATTTTACTTTTTGCATGACCAAATTAAATAGTACAACAGATTAAGACAAGGGTTAACAGACATTTCATAAATTAACTTGTTACTTAAAACACAATTAACAAAACCTATAGATTTTTTTCAAATTGAGACTTAAAGATTGGTTGCTTGATTAATTCATTGTTTTTGGGATTTTGTTCAGTGGCAAATATTACATATATATTCACATATTCTGGACGTCAACATTTTACCAGAAATAAAAGAGGGCAGTTAAATAGTGCTTGCAATTTTCCTTATAAGAAGATTTAATGTAAGAGTTCACAGATATATTGATAGAGGCACAGTTTCAACTAAAAGACACCTTTCAATAGCAATCTTAATCGGCCAGAAGGCAGAGGTTAATGTAGTGAAATGCTGCTGTATTTCTATACTCTAGCAATCATAGGGGTGAGGCATAATGAACAGGAAAACACAGTTCCAACAAAAATTTATTAACAAAGAATAAAAGATCTAAAATTATATGATTAGTGCAAAAAGTAAAAAAATAATATTTAAACAACTTCTGAAATTCACATAACTGGTATATATGATGTAACATTACAGGAAAATTATCAGAACTCATAGATCTTATCCCAATAAAAATATATCATGATACATATGTAGTTTAGAGTTTCTTGAAATATCCAATATAATGGTACCAGGTATATATTTCAAAATATTTAAAATATTCATGCCTTTGTTAATAGAACTTTAGGGCTATCATGTGACCTTTTTGAACCTATTCTTCATTTATTGCACAGAAATAAATAAAAAAAACACTGGTGCATTTCAATGAATGAAGGAAGTTGATTATCAAATAATGGTCCAATGGTAAAGGAATGTCATTGATATATAAACAGTGAAATATATAAACAAAAGATAGCAATAACAAGTAAAGATAAATTGATTTGATAAAAAGTTGATTACATTATTAATAAGTTTTATAGATTGTTGTAATAAATAACAATATAAAAAATATCAAATAAGTGTAAAAAATATAAAAATAAATAGTTATCACAGTGACTAAAAAAATAACAAATTAACAATAAATGCAATATTTAACATTATTATCTACTGTTATGAAAATCAAATTGAAGAAAGGAACAATATATATGAAACTACTGAGTGAATAAATCTACAAAATAACAACAAGGAACTAAATTTCTACAGATGTTCCATTAACTTATGTAACTCATTTATCAATCATCAAGTGAGATTTTTATACCCTTACAGCTATTAGTCTCAACAAAGCTTCTATGAGCGTGGCTAATATTATAAAGTGAGATTTTAAGAACATTACAGTTATCAGTCTATACAGTACTTCTGTGGGCTCAGTTATCAATGATGAAGTAAGATTTTTAGCTCCTTACAGCTATCATCTATACAGTGCTTCTGTGAGCTCAGTTATCAATGATGAAGTAAGATTTTTAGCTCCTTACAGCTATCATCTATACAGTGCTTCTGTGAGCTCAGTTATCAATGATGAAGTAAGATTTTTGCCATCACAAATGAGGTATGAAGTATTGATCCAAGGTATGCATTGCTCCAGTAACATCTTGTAAGATTTTTTTCATATTTACAGTTGACGCATGATCTATCTTCTTTAAATTAACACATAACAATTTTATTGATGCCTGCTTCCTTGAGTTTTAAAATATACTAAATGAAAGACCATTATCCTAATAAAAAACTCATGATTTTATTTTTTGTAAAATACATATCTACCATAACATTATAGATACAGTTTTGAAATCACTGGAGATTAGAAGTAGTAGATATAAACTAATAGAAGAACAAAGAATATGGAGTATCCATCCATGACACAAAAGCAGTACATGCACAGCAAAAATAACAAAAAGCAAAGGAACAGCCCTTTTATTGCTGTTCTTCATCTGTAAGTCACAGTAAGGCCTTTAATACTGAGCAAAAAATCTCTCACCTCATTGCAAGTTTAAGCACTATTCATTTTTAGGGTTTAATCATAGCAAGCATTTCCGGAGGATCATTTAATTTAAGCATTGTTTTTTCTGAATGCATTAGTAGTTCAAGACAAGGATTTTTCAAAAGATTATGGATGCAAGATGGGCAACTAAGAATACAAGTAAAGTAATGACAATACCTTACCCTAAATGCTGGTAAACCAAGAATATAAACATCTAACTATTACCCTGAAATATTCTATTAAGACAAATCAGAAACAGATGACAATAGACATTTATTTTTCTCCATTTGATTCACGACAATAAATGAGGAAAACTACTCTTCCTGACCATGATCCCTTACTTATTTATCTCAAATCAGATAGTCAGAAACTTTTAAAAACAAGAATGTGCTCCACTCGCACTATCATTTTCTATGTTCAGTGGACCGTTAAATTGGGCTAAAAACTCTAATTTGGCATTAAAATTAGAAAGATCATATCACAGGGAACATGTGTACTAAGTTTCAATCTGATTGGACTTCAACTTCATCAAAAACTACCGTGAACAAAAACTTTAACCTGAAGCGGGACAGACGGACGAATGGATGGATGAACGAACGCACGCACAGACCGAAAAACATAATGCCCCTCTGCTATCGTAGGAGGGGCATAAAAAAATAGCTCCAAGTTCTACTACTTTTCCTCTCTAATCTATTTAAGAAAAAGTTAAAAAAAACTTTTTCTGCAAGATTGCTGATTTTTAATATATTAAAACATTCCAGACAATGTCTCTTTTTTTTCATCAGAACACAACTCTTATGACCACATACATAAAGCATTCATGGGGATAATACTTGACTTTTGTATAAAAATAATTTTTATGGATCCATAAAATAGCTATACTTGCTGAGTCCAAAAGACAATACAAGTGTATCATTTTTATATAACTTAAGAAACAGAGCATAGCAATCTTAACTTGGGGTCTGACTGGGGACTTTTTATTTCTTTGGTTATTAAGCCCATAATTCTCAATTTTCATTTTTTAAAACCATAATTCTTTCATTTGTAAACCAGTATCTCAGCAAATAGACATCATTATATCCGAGTCTGTTTGTACTTCTCAACTCATGTCAATGTAAATATAAATATAGTTCACTAATTTATGCAAATTGGTTGGTCAATTATCTAATTTGCATACAACAGAAAAGATGCATCATATGGCAAACTTGTTAATATATGCAGATAGTCAGTTACATATGTATACATTTACTTCTCATTTCCATGTGCATGAAATGAAATAACAAAACACATTTAGGTGACAACTTGTTCAAAATGAAAATTGTAGACTACAATAGAGGGTTGTGGGGAATAAAGCTTTCCTTTGTGCTAAAAGGGGGTAAATTCTTAGAATATATAAACAAAAATAGTACTTCTGAGACAGAAACTTTGTGTCCCCAATTTGATGCTCAATTCTTATGTTTTCTATTTGAATTGTTTTCTGACATCCCATGGCTCAAGCCAGCCCAAAAAACAGGCTATCAGATACCAGATGTAATCTCTGACTACTATAAATATAAAAGAAAACATGATACAAAATAAATATCTGTTTTATCTAAAAATGTATAGTTAAAGGGAAGAACTTGAAACAAAATCACTGATAGGAATTAGTTGAGAATAAGTTACATGTGACTCAGGTAAAGATGTGTCTACGTTTCATATTGACTACATTACATTGGAAATATGTAAATTTACACATAATTTTTCAACATCAGATTTTGAAATAATTACAAAAGAAGGATACATGTAATAAATATGCAACACTATGGGACAGCAACCCACCAAAGAAAACATTAAAAAAAAAACATTACTGCTATTTCTTCAGTTGTTTAAAAAGACTGATATGTTGGTATTGATGTATGACCATTTTACCAAAAAAAATACTGCACAACATCATATCAAGGGAGACAATTACTAAAAAAACATAGTAAACAGTGAATATCTCAGCTGGAAATAACTTCATTCTTTATATTAACTAATTTTATATCCACTGTTTATTATCAATATGTATTTTGAATGTGTTTTGGCATAAATTATCTTTAATCGAAAGAATTTTCATTAGAAGAGCTTATTATCTTCTATAAACTAGTAGAGAATATAACGAGTATTTCTACATCTTAACTTTTTATCTAAAAAGCACTGAAATCTCATATTTTATAAAGAAGACAAGGAAAATCTAAAACAATGCCAGACATCAATTCATTAAACCCTGAAAATTTAGTTAAAAATTATTCTAAAGAACTTAGTTTCTTTATGAGCACTGATATTTAACAAAAAATGCTTCCAATAATATAAACTTTCCCTGGAAATGTCAATTATTTTACATAACAGAACATGTACTAGCGCCTTTGACATCTGCCTGTTTCTGTCCATTTCTGTTTACAGTAGATGCATGAGCTGTCCTTTGTGGTGGCGTCTGATTCTCTCCCCTTCTATTGGTATTAGATGCTGGAGTAATCCTCTGTGGGGTTGACTGATTCTGATTCTTATTCTCTGGTTGGATTTCTGAAAAAGTGAAACAAAAAAATATTGTTAGCATAAATAAGAGTTTAAAATTGAATCTTCCGTTTCAAGTGCAAAAAAAGGATCGATGTCCACTAGGCAATCTTTCAACCATTCAGAATTTAGGACATGTTTGCCATAAAATTGAATAACACTTAAAAAGGATAACAGGAATCACCAAATTATTGAACAGTATAACAGAACACATCAACAACACCAGACTCCTCCTAAATTGTCAACACATGGTCCAAATAGCTAGACTTGGTACAGGAACAAATAAAAAAACTCTGTATTTGCCTATCTAGACCATATAAAATGAATCACTAAATCAAAAATCTACACACTGCAGCTATCAACAGGGTGACCATTAATTTAAACCAGGAAGTAAATGATTTAAAAAGCAGGTTCAAAATGTGCTCATGCCTACAGAAATTTAGCTAAGGAAGCCACAGCTTTTAGTTGAAGACTGCCACTAAAGATCTATTTTACACCATGCTACGACACAAACAGACATCTGTAAGAAATCATGTCATAGACACAAATTCTGACTTTGAGCTGACCACTCTGCTTGTCTCTTAAATGCCCAGTGGAGAAGCAGCAAACATTTAATTCTTTTGTCTTATCTTACTGAGAATTTAAGTCAAGACCCCAACACTGAAAAGAAGCCTCCAGTGACGTAATAATATTTTTAAGAATTGCCCAAATAAAATTTGTAATTGCAAAATATTTATTGTTTCTTACATTTAGGGAAACCTTCATTTGCCAATCTCATAAACTTTATTATCATAAATTTAATACATATAACTTATAATAAGATAGTGTCTGGGTGTGTTGAAGCTGTGAGTATAGATTCATACTTTTTATACTGATATATATATATATATATTTACCTTTATCTTTGAGATCTCCTGATTTCCTGTCTGCTAAAGTGGCTGCCTGGGTAACTGTAGACATTTCTGGTTGCTTTTCTTTCATTGATATAAGAGCTGAAAAACAAACAAAGGTAGGAAGAATAACTAGAAGGAAAATGATTGATCTTTTCTTAGAGAGAAATATATGGATATAAGCTTCTCAATATTTAGCCCCTTAAATCCAAAATAACCTGTTCACACAGAGATATCTCCAACCTTCGCAAATTTGACAACACTTTAACCTGTAAACTATGCAAAACTTTTATGATCAGTATACAATGATCGAGGGTTGAGGATAAATACTCTCCAAAGAAATGAGCTATGCCAAGGCTAATACAACAGCATTACTAAATACAATTGACTAAGTATAAGTGATTTCCTTTGACCTACAATATGATCACAAACTTAAAAACAGGCTAACTATGCAAAACTTTCAAAGCCAATGAATAATGACTTAGTGGTCTGGGCCAAAATATTTCCACAGAAATGAGATGTGCTAGGGCTTTTCCTCAAATAAACTGTTGGCACAGAGATAGTTCCTATCAAACTGACTTAAGCGAAAAACTTAACATTGAAAATTGGTAATTAATTCAAAGTCACTGGACCATGACCTAGGGGGCAGGGCCTCAAAATAGTCGTCAAACTGATATGTAATGATAGAAATGCAATTTTATATTAAATATCACAAGTAGTTCCTATCAAACTAACTTAAGCAGAAAACTTAACAATTGTTGACGCCATCGTCACCAACGCAGTCACCGTCCCTGGAAAAGCAATCCCTTTGTCTCGCTTAAAGCAACTGTCATCGCAGGCTACAAAAAATGTATGGTAGGGTTGGACACCACATAGTGTTTTTTTCTGTTGGTTAAAAGGGTAGAAAAAAACCCTATTCTGTGATAAATGATAATAAGTATTATAGGTGGGGTATAAAAAATATGTTGATCAACCCCCCCTTTTACATTTTTCCTGGAACCCTATAAATCTAATACCGGTACAACTGCATACCAAATAACTTACCATTAGCAGTTCCCTTTAAACATACCTTTACAAATGTTAAATGCAGAGGCATGACAAAGATACTGAATTCTTACAACCTTTTAAAATCATTTTAGATTTATTGCGAAATAAATGTGGTTTTATAATATAGCTACTTCATGGAAGGCATAGGGTAATTGTATTCAGTAATTGTTATCAGCGGAAATTGATTACATTTTTCAATAATCATGCCTTTTCTGATTACAAGTCATTGCAATGTAATCAATTACAATACAAAAAACAGGTGTAATCATGACTTTTTTAAGATGACTTTTAGATTACATTCTTATGATTACTTGCTGATTACAAATTTTATATCAGTGGTCTCGTTAGCCCAAAATAGAAGGGCGCCGCGCCCTGGGTGCCCTCAGCCGCGCCCTGTGTGCCTTCATCCGCGCCCTTTTGCCCTAATGCCTTTTTCCCAACAAGAGTGCACACGCTGAAATGTCTGGCCTTCTTTACTAATCATTGATATTATGTTGATAGTCCTAAATATAAAGCTTTATTACAACTGTCACCTAAACTTAACATTAACCAAGAAAACTAAACATTGACCAATGAACCATGAAAATTAGGTCAAGGTCAGATAAACCGTGCCAGGCAGACATGTACAGTTAACAATTCTTCCATACAACAAATATAGTTGACCTATTGCTTATAGTTTAAGAAAATCAGACCAAAACACAAAAACTTAACACTGAGTAATGAACCGTGAAAATGAGGTCAATGTCATATAAAACCTGCGCGACTGACATAGAGATCATAAAATATTTCCATACACCAAATATAGTTGACCTATGGCATAAAGTATTAGAAAAAAAGACCAAAACTCAAAAACTTAACTTTGACCACTGAACCATGAAAACGAGGTCAAGGTCAGATGACACCTGTCGGCTAGACATGTACACCTTACAATCATTCCATACACGAAATATAGTAGACCTATTGCATACAGTATAAGAAAAACAGACCAAAACACAAAAACTTAACTATAACCACTGAACCATGAAAATGAGGTCAAGGTCAGATGACACCTGCCAGTTGGACATGTACACCTTACAGTCCTTCCATACACCGAACATACTAGACCTATTGCTTATAGTATCTGAGATATGGACTTGACCACCAAAACTTAACCTTGTTCACTGATCCATGAAATGAGGTCGAGGTCAAGTGAAAACTGTCTGACGGGCATGAGGACCTTGCAAGGTACGCACATACCAAATATAGTTATCCTACTACTTATAATAAGAGAGAATTTAACATTACAAAAAATGTTAACTTTTTTTTCAAGTAGTCACTGAACCATGAAAATGAGGTCAAGGACATTGGACATGTGACTGACGGAAACTTCGTAACATGAGGCATCCATATACAAAGTATGAAGCATCCAGGTCTTCAACCGCCGCCACCCCCGGATCACTATCCCTATGTCGAGCTTTCTGCGACAAAAGTCGCAGGCTCGACAAAAATCAGTAAATGTGATTCTGTTGTGCAAACAAAATTTCAAAAGTTCTCTAATCTGTACATATTCAGCCAATTAATCTTTATGAAGGGACTGGAGTGAACTGTATTCTATGTTAAACATTCATGCATGAGTGACCTTATTTTTACATTTTCACACCTTCCAATGTTTTTGTTAATCACAGTTTAGTAATGATCCCTTAAAAGTTTTTATTATTTATTATCATTATTAATGTTATTTAAAGATTTTTATAAAATAATCTATTTCAATGTAAGTAATCAGCAGTTAAATAATAAAATACATTCCATACCCCAAATATAGTTGACCTATTACTTATAGCATCTGAGAAGAAGACCAAACAACAGAAACTTAACAATGAACCATGAAAATAAGCTCAAGGTCAGATGAAACCTGTCAGACAGACGTGCACACCTTACAATCATTCCATACACCACATATAGTTGACCTATAACTTATAGTATCTGAGAAGAGGACCAAACAAGAGCAACTTAACATTGACCAATGAACCATGAAAATGAGGTCAAGGACAAATGACACCTGCCAGACAGACATGTACACCTTACAATCATTCCATACACCAAATATAGTTGACCTATTCTTATAGTATTAGAAAAACAGACCAAAACACAAAAACTTAACATTGACCAATGAACCATGAAAATAGGTCAAGGACAAATGACACCTGCCAGACAGACATGTACACCTTACAATCATTCCATACACCAAATATAGTTGACCAATGGCTTATAGTATAAGAAAAACAGACCAAAACACAAAAACTTAACATTGACCAATGAACCGTGAAAATGAGGTCAAGGTCAGATGAAACCTGCCAGACTGACATGTATCCCTTATAATCATTCCATACACCACATATAGCTGACCTACTGCTTGTAGTATCTGAGAAACGGACCTAATCACGTAACTTTAACCTTGATCACTGATCCATGAAATGAGGCTGAGGTAAGGTGAACCCTGTCTGATGGACATGTAGACGTTGCAAGGAACCCATATACCAAATATAGTTATCCTATTACTCATAATAAATGAGAAATTTACATAACAAAAAAACTAAACTTTTTTTTCAAGCAGTCGCTGAACCATGAAAATAAGGTCAAGGGCATTGGACATATGACAGACGGAAAGTTCGTAACATAAGGTATCTGCATACAAAGTATGAAGCATCCAGGTCTTCTACCTTCTGAAATATAAAGCTTTATACAAATAGTTTACGCCGCCGTGGCCGCCGCCGGATAGTAATACCTATGTCTCACTTTCTGCGACTTTCATCGCAGGCGAGACAAAAACCCTTGTGCCGTTTTGGTAAAATTGCCTTTTGTTTCATCGATTTCTTATCACAAAGTTAAATTACATATATGACACCAGGTGATTGCCCCCAGGTTAATCATGTAATTACAATTAATTACAGTGGATAAGACTTCAAAGGTGTTAATAACTAGGTAATTTAATTAAGACAATGTACCTTTTTGTGATAAATTTGATGAATGTGTCAGCGAGTGTTTTTAGCTAGCTTGAGTCGGCATTTTCGATCTCCAAGAAGAGTTTATAAATGAAGACTTTCATGACTTTACAATAGAATTTAAGTCATCAAAATACAACTATGCCTTCACAGAAACGCCGTCCATCTCAACTTGTGAGCGACAAGCAAACAGTAAACGTGTTAGAAATTAATTTTGGAGTTACTTCCCCTGTTTTAGCTTATTACAAATTTGTGCTCCTAAAATATTATCTAGTACTAAAAATAGGAAAAATAACCAATTGAATACAAAATTATATAAGAATGTTACCTTAAGGATATTAACTGTCTTTGAACATACAAAAAAAAATATATTGCAATTTATTTTTGATAATCATACTTTTAGCAATCCATGTTCTATACATTTTCAAGTTAGAAATTTATAAGATAAATTGTTATGATGAAATTAAGCTGCAATCCTACATAAATGGGAAGTGTGAAGTTTAACTATCATGATATCAACTTGATGAAACTTTACTAAATAATTCCTTAACACAAACAATGAAAAAAAGTTTTGAGGGCCAAACTCTAGCTGAAAATTTTGAAATAAGACAACTCTGTGACATGTATGCTAAACTATGAGATGTTTAGTTTATGTTGTTTTTTTTTTCGAAAAGGGGGGGGGAGAGAGAATAGTAAGTTAATTTTTTGCCTCTATTGGTTTATAGTGATGTGATGTATGAATGTGTATTGACATGTTTTATGAATATGTCGTATGAATTACATTTTCTAATGCAAATTTTATAGAATAAATAATCAACACATCAACTTATGCATCTTTATTAACAACATATACAGTAAAAAAAAAGAATGTGAACTCGTGATACACACAGAAACGTAGACAAAAGAAATGAGCAGTGCCTTTTCCTTTCATAAAAAAGTGCCCTGCCCTCCACTGGCACCCTGCCCCTTTTGATTTCTAGCTGGTGCACTGTATATAGAAAAATAGTTTTTGATAATTAAGCATGAATTAAAAGTTCATAAAAGCAGAGTTCACTATTATTGATCATGGTTCAATATGATTCACACCATCATCATGATGGTAAATCCAGACTCACAGAGTTAGGTTTAGTATATAAATAAAATACCCATAACCTATAATCAGCTATAAAAAACCACTGACAGGACAAAATGTGAAACAATTTAAACAAGAAACCCAACATCCTGATTTATAAAGTTTGTATTAACTACGGTAATCATACCTTTTTCTTGGACAAATTTTGGATCAGATTTAGGCTTCTCATTCTGACTTTTCTCAGCATCATTCTTTTCAGCCTCTTTCTTGCTCTCTTCAACCTTTGGTATGCTTTTTGGCTCCTCATTCTGACTTTTCTCAGCATAATTCTTTTCAGCCTCTTTCTTGCTCTCTACAACCTTGGGTAAGCTCTCCTTCTTGTTGGTTTCCCTGAGAGAACTGTCTCTTTTTACTAATCTGTCTTTAGATTGTCTCCTGGCCAGTAAGAAGTCTTCATCTTTCCACTTCAGGTAATCCTTGCTTGCTTTTAAGAATTCTGATAGCATTATATCTTCGTCATACAGCACTGAATACCCTGAACTGTGCATACTGACGGTACCAGGTGGAAGGAGTGTTATACCAGTCCTACCCTGGTGGGTAGAACACAACCAAGAAATCTTCCCCGTTTGGAGGTAACATCTGTAATTATTAATATATTAACTCCTGAACTATACATGTATACATTTTCAGTAATTTCTACATTTAAAATAAAAAAAAAGTTTATCTGTGAGCTATTACTCACTTATGATACCCCCACTATAAGTGTTCGGTAACAGGCAGCCGAAGATTAACTCATACTGTATATTATTATGTTAACATGAAGATTGATACCAAATCTAGTTTGTAGTTCGTAAGAAAAAGGTATCAAAAACGTCATAAATGGCTATTATGTGTTAGAGTATGTTAGTATTCAGTTAACATGAAGTTGGGGAGATGAATGTGAAAAACAGCATACAAAAAAGCGAGATCAAATGTGCTTACATGAAGCTTGCTACTAAATTTTAGGAAACTCTGAATTTTAGTTCTGGAGAAAAATTCAGCCAAAATATCATGGGACGGACGGACAGATGTAAAGAAGTATACACTCACCTTCAGAGCAGGGGTAATATATGAAAGTTTCCTGAACAATAGATGTTTGATTTGCGATTAAGAATCTGATTCACAAGATTTGAGAGAAATAGAAGAAAAACTTTATCAATAGAAAATTAAATATAATTTTGTTTTTGGAGAAGCTGTTCTCTATTATCCTCTCCTGCATTTATACCAAACTTCAAAATCTTTATTAAAGATGTCTGTTCATAAGAAAGATGAACTGTAATATGAACCCTTATGGATGGAAGGGGGTAGGGAGGACTTAGACAAGTTCCAATCTATTCCACTGATCTGTTTTTTTTTGTGGGTTTCCTTTCAATACATGTATTTTTGACCTACAGGACTTTCTAGAAACTAACTTCCTAAAGCTCAAATCGGATTTAAAATTACAATTCAATACAAATTTTTTCCCTTGTTGGGAAGTATACTGGTATGAATACTGGTTCGCTTCAGTATAGAGCAACGGTGAAAAATAAAAAAGAAAACAATGTGTTACTTTAGTTCACAATCATTTCCAGCTTCATAATGAGTTTGATAGACAAAATAATATTAATAATTCTTATAATCATATCAACCAAATATTATCTGTAAATCAACAGGAATTAAAAACCGCTTTTCGTTGACTCTTCATTGAGCTGTATTGCTTCAAAGCTGTTCTACTTCTCGAAAATGGAGATAACCAACTTCATATTATAATTTTAGAGTAAAATTCGTGATTCCAGAAATGAGTTTCTGGAAAGGGCTATAATTCTGTAATGTTGAAGCTTGTTATCTTAACTCTTTTATCTCAACATTCCTGATAATCTAAATTAGCATTGTCAGTCTGATCAACTTTGAGACAATGAGATTCAACTACTATTTGTTTTGGGGGAAAAAAATTAAAATATTTAAATGAAAATCCCTGGATCTTCTTCTGCATTAAATATCAAATCACTTCTAACAGCTAGCACATTAAATATCTGAAGTATTACCTGTTAAGTTGGTTTATAAACTGTTCATAGTCATCGTGTTCTGCAACAATTCTATGGATCATCTTGTAGGCATCACTAAAATTCTTTGTATCAATACCTTCCTATTGGAAAATATGATAGGTAAAATTATAAACTTAATTTGTGAAAAAAAAGTTATCATATATGTATCTTTATTGTTGAAATATCAAAAGATATTATCAGGTTATGGATACTACATGAAACTAACAGTTCGTATCATTCATTAACATACTTTCTGTAAGAATGGTCTATAATAATTAAAATTCTATATTTTTGCATAGATTTAAAATCATTTCTGGAAAATTGTTCCATTGCCTGATAGTCAGCATAGATGTTATTAATAGTATGTGTTCAACCTGTCAATGGATAGCAATGTTTACTTGAGTAGGTGGAGCTTAGAACAATAATAAGTTCAGTTGGGTCCTAAAATACAAGCAGATGTTTTATCTGTGTCTTACTTTTCTAATAAAATCCATAAAAAGTTCTCCTTTAACCGAGGAACTCAAACAATTCATGGAGACAGAGCTTTGTTTCAGTATGGCATATATCCTGGCTAGGTATGGAGCTGTTTCCTTCAGTGTCTTCATGATTTCATCTTTCTTCAAATTAGTCAAAATCAATGGATTCCCTACAAGATGCCACCCCTGAAATGGAATACAGATATCTTAACTGCAATAGCTATATTCTAAACAACTATAGATTGTATATAATGTATGCAATATAATAAACTGTTATCACAGAGATATGTCTCGCTTATTGGTTATTTCGATAATGCAAATGTTGAAATTAAAATGGCAACACTTTTACATGTAAGTTTTGCAAATATTCAAAGTCAATGAATCATGACTGAAGGTACATGGCCAAACAATCTCCATGGAAATGAGATGTACCAATGCTAATACAACTGCATACCAAATATCATTGACCTACCACTAGTGGTTCCCTTTAAACAAACCTAAGCACAAACTAATACATGTAAACTAAGCAAAATTTCAAATTCAATAGACCATGACTGAGGGGACGGGGCCAAATAATCGCCATGGAAATGAGATATGCCATTGCTTATCCGTCAAACGAGACAAAAATAAGAAAATGTGGTATGATTTCCAATGAGACAACTCTCCAACAGAGACCAAATTACATAGAAGGTTAGCAACTATAGGTCACCGTAACCTTCAAAAATGAGCAAAATATATATCGCATAGCAATTATCCAATACAATGACACATGTCTTATGTTGTGTTTGACACAAATTCTAACACTAATAATGAATTAAACCATTATAAATGCAAAAAATTGTAATATTTTATCAGAAAATCCAATTAATCATATATCCCCCCTTGCATCCTAATCACCACATTAAAAATGACATGAACAACCCACTGAAAAAAAAAGCTTGAAGCCATTTTTAAGAGAGGAAATTTGAGAATGAAAGTCTGTATAACTGCTTTTTTCACAAACTTTTCAAAGTCCAAAGCCTGTGATTACGGCACAAATCAGCGGAGCAGAACCAAACATAAACTCAATCTGTAACTCATCATAGTAGACTCACATACTAAAAATCAGCTCAATATGTGAAGGAGTTCAGAAAAAAAAGTCTGTATAACTGTTAGTTGCGGAATGACAGAATGATAGATAAGGGTAAAACTATATGGCTCCGACCACTTTGTGGCCGGGCCATAAAAATATAATGCATAATGAAATTAGAGACACTTTGTGAATGCTAATTAAAATTTTAAGTTGCTACTAACATAAAAACATTTGACTACTGTGGGTTCATTTATTATAGGGTTACCAATTTTCGTGGTTTGAAGAAAACAAAATTAGTGGATATTTGATTTCCTGGTTTTGCCAAAGTTTTCATTCAAGCCTTTAGGAGAATTATATTTTGTTGAACATTAAATTTGTGCTTTATCTAAACCAATGAAATCCACAAAAGTTGGTACCCAACACATAATAATGAATCCACAGCATTACTTTTCTGGTAAGTTTGTATAAGACAGAAGCATTTGAGTTTTATCATGAATTCAGTACATAAACAACCTGATCAGAACTGAGTAATCTTGTTTTCTACAAAATTGATATTGAAGAAGATCAGCTGTGAGACTTATGGAAAAACATTTCTTTTTCATGACAAACTTGAAATTGGTGTATACAAGCAAATTTACATAGCAAATTTACATATACCCTCATTTTTTTTAATACTGTTCATATGATACTGTAAATTAAGAAATTATTGTGATGTTTTTTATTAATGCGAGTAATGCCATTGGTTGAGTATCGCAATAATAAGAATTCACATTTTGATAACTGATACATATAACTGTATGCAAATTTTCCTGAAATTGTAATAATTAATCCAGCATTTTTTGTCCATTCCTCAAAAATTGCTGGCAATAATTTCTGAATTTACAGTTATAAATCAAAACAGAATGTTACCTGTTCATCCTCACACAGTGCTCTAATACAGAATTGTTCTTCTTGCCAATCATCCTTAGTCCGTTTTCTTTTAGACTTAGAAGACTTTGGTCTTTGTGAAAAAAAACTAAAGCTTGAAAATCCTCCTCCAAGACTTCCTTGTGAACCCATGTCATCTATAACATTCTGTACATTGTCATCTTCATCTGAAATAAAAGGGGGAGGTTTGTGCACACTTATTTTCAAAATATTTGTTATTCTTGAATAAAAAAAGGGCCAAACTGACTGTTACTGAAGTACATGTACTTATCAAATTAAGATTTTCTGTTTTTCTTTTCCAAAATCAATGTTAAATTGGTGTGTTGATGAATGTAACAAATAACCCAGTAAGATTGAAGTATTGCATGTAACATGACATGAAGGAAAGATGGTGTTGTTTGTCAAAATATCTCATTTTATTTGCATGAAGTTATTCTTCTTTATAAACAATTTGTAAGTTTCTTGATTACACATACACAGGCACTGTACATTTATGATAGTGGACAAGAAAGTTGCTATAAATTTTCTATAAAATGGTTTTATTACAATAATACTCATGCTTTACTAGTTGCCTTACTGGTTGAATAGCATGCTGATAAAATATACATTGAGAAAATTACAAAAAGTTTTTAGCATATGAGCATAAATATACATTTATTCTGTTTTGACCAGCTCTGCATAATATTCGTTTTGAAATATTCATAAGATACTATTCAACTTCAGCTGTGTACATCAATGCATAGATTTAGTGTGATCAACTTCTATCATGGTAGAAAAGAATTCTTCTCAAACCTTTGCTTGTGGATGTCTTGAACTTGCGTTTAGGTGTGAGCATTTGCTCCATGTTGAAGGACTCACTGTGACTTTGACATTAGAACAACAATAAAATTGCCATAAACTTATTCCTTTACTTTTGATTTTGTCAAGAGTGTGTAGAGATTTTGTGTCATGAAAAATACACTACATCTTTTCTTTTCTATTACACAGTCTTACCTTCAGTCACAAAGTCAAGGACCAAAAGTTTTGGTAGCTCAATTCCAATCTCATCACCTCTTATCATCTTAGATATATGTCTTAAAAACTTTCTCTGTATCAACTCAACTTCTTCCTAAAATTGTAAAGTAAAGTAAAGAAACAGTTTTGGTGATGCTATGAAATTGATTAGTCCCTTTTGAATTAACATATAATCTATGCATAGCAGTTGGGGTTTGAAACTGTGTTAATCGGTTTTTCTTTTGTATGTTTCCCTCTCCCATTTTTTTTTTTGAAAATTGCTTTTATTGAAAATGAAAGAGGACACTTTTTTCTAGACTATTAGACTGTGGAAGTTTTTTTTTCTTTTCTTGTCCCTTTCAAAAGTTTTACCCCCACTTTACAGTCTACTACTACACCACTGATATGTTGAACAGTTTCTACAGATAAGACCTCATTTCCTTGAAACTAATATAAAACTTTATAAAATTCATTGTAAACGAACAAATGAGGGGAGATAATAAACAGAGTGTCACATTATCTTATTTATATTCTGTAGAAAAAAATTGTGTAATAGAAACTGCATCAATTTGATTAATTGACTGTATTTGTACCTGGAAAGAAAACCTATTATCTCCTTGTTGTTTTAATTCATTTTCCATATCTTCTAGTTTCATTTTATCCTGTTTAGCCTGAAGTTTTGCCAGTTTTTCCCGTACTTTTCTTTGCTTTGCTGTTTCTGGACGCAGTAGGTAGTTTTTCACACATTCTAGGACTTGGTCAAAAGCTCCACTTTCTTTTTTCTGCATCTTTACTACAGTGGCCATATCTCCCTGTTTACTTATCATCAAACTGACCTGTAAGTTTTCTTTGTATATTATATTACTCAAGATATTTAACCCTTGCTTGTAATAACAAAAACTATTTATTTCAACAACATTTATCAAAATTCAGAATGTACTTTTTAATAACATTGAATAGTTAGTATTGATGGAAGATTTGTGATAGTCTAAGTTAAAATTGGCTGACTTCACGTCAAAATTGTGTAATGCTGTCTAGCTATAGGTCTGGCCGACAGCACCTCAAAATTGTGTAATGCTGTCTTGCTATAGGTCTGGCTGACAGCATGTCAAAATTGTGTAATGATGTCTAGCTATAGGTCTGGCTGACAGCACGTCAAAATTGTGTAATGCTGTCTAGCTATAGGTCTGGCTGACTTCACGTCAAAATTGTGTTATGCTGTCTAGCTATAGGTCTGGCTGACTTCACGTCAAAATTGTGTAATGCTGTCTAGCTATAGGTCTGGCTGGCAGCACCTCAAAATTGTGTAATGCTATCTTGCTATAGGTCTGGCTGACAGCATGTCAAAATTGTGTAATGCTGTCTAGCTATAGGTCTGGCTGACAGCACGTCAAAATTGTGTAATGCTGTCTAGCTATAGGTCTGGCTGACTTCAAGTCAAATTGTGTAATGCTGTCTAGCTATAGGTCTGGCTGACAGCACCTCAAAATTGTGTAGTGATGTCTAGCCATAGGTCTGGCTGACTTCACGTCAAAATTGTGTAATGCTGTCTAGCTATAGGTCTGGCCGACAGCACCTCAAAATTGTGTAATGCTGTCTTGCTATAGGTCTGGCTGACAGCATGTCAAAATTGTGTAATGATGTCTAGCTATAGGTCTGGCTGACAGCACGTCAAAATTGTGTAATGCTGTCTAGCTATAGGTCTGGCTGACTTCACGTCAAAATTGTGTTATGCTGTCTAGCTATAGGTCTGGCTGACTTCACGTCAAAATTGTGTAATGCTGTCTAGCTATAGGTCTGGCTGGCAGCACCTCAAAATTGTGTAATGCTATCTTGCTATAGGTCTGGCTGACAGCATGTCAAAATTGTGTAATGATGTCTAGCTATAGGTCTGGCTGACAGCACGTCAAAATTGTGTAATGCTGTCTAGCTATAGGTCTGGCTGACTTCATGTCAAAATTGTGTTATGCTGTCTAGCTATAGGTCTGGCTGACTTCACGTCAAAATTGTGTAACGCTGTCTAGCTATAGGTCTGGCTGACAGCACCTCAAAATTGTGTAATGCTGTCTTGCTATAGGTCTGGCTGACAGCATGTCAAAATTGTGTAATGATGTCTAGCTATAGGTCTGGCTGACTTCCAGCCTTCCTTGAGTAGATTGATCGATTATTGTTTGCTCACTGTTCAGTGGCAAATATTTCTTGCATATTCAGAACAATCCTTGAGTACAAGTTAACTGCAGTCAATTTCATAAACTCATATATAGGTTCAACCCAAACCATTTATTTATGTGCCTGTCCAAAACATGGAACTTGTATAATCCAATGGTCATCTGCCATATTTTTGTTTTTTGTTTTATGTTATTTACTTAAATCAGGTCATTAGTTTTCTCTTTCAATTGGTTTCACATTTTGTTAAATGTGGCCATTTATATCTTACTATATGGTATGGGTCTTGCTCATTGTTGAAGGCTGTACTGTGACCTGTAGTTGTGAACATCCTTGACCTTTGATCTTTGGTGGATTGTTTAGCAATTGATATCACACCATATGTCTTTAATTTTTATATATACATTCAATATTATGCGGTGTTTTCATTCTCTTTTACTATTCTATTACCTTTTTTTTTTTTTTTTTTTTAAAGTTATGCAACAAGAAGTTCACTAAGGGGAAATATAACTAATTACCTCAGACAATTTCCAGGCTTTCCCTGTTCCTACAACGCATACAACCATTGGCATCTGTAAATTATAGGCTCCAAACCTAGCCTCCATCATACAAGCTTCTGACTGAAGGTACTACAAATAAAAATAGCATTGTTCTTCATACTAGTGATGTGTATGCCATCTTATTCTTAACTCTTTTCAGTTTATTGTTAGATCTGTGACCCCAGTGTAAGAAAACTTTAAGATTTTTTTGTCTCTAGTAAACATAGTCTCTGGTTTTCTAAGTAACAGTATAGATAATTTATTCAATTATGACATCAAAAATACTAAAACAGATATATATATATAGATTCTTACATTGGTACGAGTAGATTATCGGAATTATCAAATCGAGATAGATATATTATCTAATTTTAAAGTCTGAGCCTTGGCGAGGTCTTTAAATTTCCATAATTTAACTATCATGATTGGATAAGTCCGATAATCTACGAGTAACTATGTATAAATCTGTTTCTCTAATGATTATTAAATAAATTTTCATTATTGATGAACGAAAATCCCCTTCGAGTGCCTTCCACATTCCTGATTTCTACGTCATACAAATGTAAATATGTCAATTTCTCTAAAACCTGTTAGAACATTTCGATTCATCCAGATAGCTGATATAGGTTGTGATCTTTTAACTTAGCCAATCATCTACTGAGATCATTGGAAACCACATGTTTAATTTTTTTAAAACAATGGGTCCAAGAAAGGTTAAATTGCCAAAGAATTTCGAGAAATCAAAATATGCAGGAGTTCATAATGAAGAGACATAATATCAATAGGGATATATCACCAAAGACAGTCATGACAGTGTCTGATTTGAATCTAAAATAACTAGGAAAGTTTATACAATTGCAGCAATTTACTTAGAATGATCTCTGTTGTGGCTAATAAATTAAAGTAGAGGCTCTAAAGAGCCTGTGTTGCTCACCTAGGTCTATGTGCATATTCAACAATGGACTCTCTCCAACATTATAGATAACAATAGAATTCATGAAAAAAATCTCTTTTTTGTTGATCTTGTATTGCTGGTCATTTTGTCTGTTTAGTTTCTCTCTATTTTCTTGAGTTTTTGCTCAAAATTCAAAAGAGGGTAAAAAAACATCCTCATTTAAGGGCAGTCACTCCTATGGAGATTGACAGTCTACTTACTATATCGGCAAAATTTGACTTGTTTGCTGATCTTGCTTTGCTGATCATTTTTGTCAGTGAAAGTTTCTATTTATCTATTATAATTTTTATCATATAAGACAAAATGCAAACAAGAGGCTCTCAAGAGCCTGAATCGCTCACCTGTTATTCTTTTTGATTAAATCTTTCATGATTATTTTTGCTTTTTACCCATATGTTCCATTTTAGCCATAGTGTCTATGTTTCTTGACGTACAAGGAAATGAAATACAAAATTTATACTAGATTCATTTGAGAAAATTTTTAAAGTTAAAAAACATAAAACAACTTGTGTAAAATTGTCCTTAAAGGGCAATAACTCCTTATGGGGTCAATTGACAATTTTGGTCATTAAACTTTTTTGTAGATCTTACTTTGCTGAACATTATTGCTGTTTACAGTTGATATCTATCTATAATAATATTCAAGATAATAACAAAAAACTGCAAAATTTCCTTAAAACAACCAATTTAGTGGCAGCAACCCAACAATGGGTTGTTCGGTGTGTCTGAAAATTTCAGGGCTGATAGATCTTGACCTTTTGAACATATTTACTCCATGTCAGATTTGCTCTAAATGCTTTAGTTTCTGAGATATAAGCCAATAACTGCATTTCACCCCTATGTTCTATTTTTAGCAATGGCAGCCATGTTTGTTGATGGATCAAAATTTCGGATACAATTCATAAACTAGATATCATAAGGAACATTTAGATGAAGTTTGAAGGTATTTGGCCCAGTAGTTTCAGAGGAGAAGATTTTTAAATGTCAGCAAACTTGATAAACAAATTGTGTAAAATTGTTTTTAAAGGGCAATAACTCCTTAAGGGGTCAATTGACAATTTTGGTCATTCAACTTTTTTGTAGATCTTACTTTGCTGAACATTATTGCTGTTTACAGTTGATATCTTTCTATAATAATATTCAAGATAATAACAAAAAACTGCAAAATTTCCTTAAAACTACCAATTTAGTGGCAGCAACACAACAATGAGTTGTTCGATTCGTCTGAAAATTTCAGGGCTGATAGATCTTGACCAATTGAACAATTTTACCCAATGTTAGATTTGCTCTAAAAGCTTTAGTTTTTGAGATATAAGCAAAAAACTGCAATTGACCCCTATGTTCTATTTTTAGCCATGGCGGCCATGTTTGTTGATGGATCAAAACTTCGGATACCATTTATACAGTAGATACCCTAAGGAACATTTAGATGAAGTTTGAAGGTATTTGGCCCAGTAGTTTCAGAGGAGAAGATTTTTGAAATAGTTTACGACGACAGACGACGACGACAGACGACGGACGACAAGTGATGGCATAAGCTCACATGAGGCCCTTGGAGCCCCGGTGAGCTAAAAAATAGGTAAAAATTGTCATTAAAGGGCAAGTACTCCAATAAGGAGTCATATGAAAATTTCCTCCATAATGTCTTAAATGTAGATCTTGTCTTGCTGATCATTTTTGATAATTTAAGTTTCTATCTATCTATTAAACCTTTTTAAGATAAAACACAAAAACTAAAAAAAAATGATAAAAATCATCATCAAAGGGCAATAACTCTAATAAGGAGTCGCCTGACGATTTGAACTATGCAAACTTATTCCTAGATCTTTTTTTACTGATCACTTTTGCAACTTAAAGTTTCTTTCCATCTATTATAATTTTCAAGATAATAGGCAAAAACGATAAAAAATGGTAAAACTTGTCATTTAAGGGCAATTACTCCTATAAAAAGTTGCCTGACAGTTTTGACATCGATGAACAATTCATAGAGCTCAACATTCTGAACATTTTTGCCCTGTCAGATTTTCTATATTTATAATTGTTTTCCAAATAATAGACAAAACTTTCATTTTACCCCTATATTCTATTTTCAGCCATGTTGGCCATCTTAGTTGGCAGGCGGGGTCATGGGACATATTTTTTAAACTAGATACCCCAATGATGATTGTGGCCAAGTTTGGTTAAATTTGGTCCAAAAATTCAGAGGAGAAGATTTTTGTAAAAGTTAACAGACGACAACGGACGTTGAAGAGGGATGAGAGACGACGGACAGACGCCAAGTGAAGAGAAAAGCTCACTTAGCCCTTTGGGCCAGGTGAGCTAAAAAATCAGGAAAATTATAGAACTACAAATTGTAATAAAAACATGCTTGTGCATCACTGAGGACTTGTGACCTCTTGATATCTCTAGGTTAGCTTGTATTAATTGGTTGAATTATCACTGAGGTTTTCCACAAATATGATATTAAACCTACTTACCTCATCTGACACACAGAGAACCAACACTTTGGCATTCTGTAATCCTACTGTAATGTCTTGATACAGGCCATTCTATAAATAGAAACAATATAGTCTTGGATCTGAAGTATACATATAGGTACATGATTCTCAGACCTGCATTTGTATCTGGTGCAGCTAAAGGGAAGTTTATACAAAGAACATTACCTACATAGACTTCTCAAATTTGGTAGTGGGATCAGTGTAGAGACAATCCATTTGGATGTGCATGTAGGATATAAAAAACTGATAGTTTGGTTACCCTATGAGATTATCATGATGCCTTATTATAAGACCATCATGCTTTCTCCATGTAAAGCTGGTAAAACTTTATACCAGATCAGTAGGTTGGTGCTTGCAATATGACCAAATTGTTTATTCCACAAATAGGTCTTTTTAAACTTTCCAATACTGTTAAAGATTCCTTTTAAATCTACCAATCCGCCATTTTTCAGGCAATTAACTCCAACGGATATATGATAATAATGGAAAAGTAAGGATGTGGTGTATCAATTCCTAATACTATAGGTACATGAAAAAAACTAAGGCAAAGGAACAATGCTTTTAATTGCTGTTCTTCATCTCATTCAGTGAGGCCTTCATAAAAGAGCAAAAATTTAATCTAACCTCACTACAAGTTCAAGACAGTTCTATCACCAATATGAGCAAAACATACCTCTGAGTATGAAGCAACAATCATAAAAATATATTTTTACAGTAAACAGGACAAACATCCTTGCATGTTTTTTTTTCTGTTTCTTTTTTTTTGTGAGTGGAATCAAAGCCTTTAGTCAGCAGTTGGTAAGTAATGTGTAAGTTTCAAGCTCTAAGGTAAAATTGATACACAAGTACATTTATATAACAATAATTATTCATGCTTCTGTGGTACTGTATTTCAGACTAGCAGTAAAATAGATAATAGATAAAATAGCGGAGAAATTACCAAAACACAATTTCATTGCAAGAAATATACTGTAAATTCAAAAATGTTTGCATACATTTATTGTTCCAAATTATTTACTGTGATTGTTGAACAATCAACACAAATGCAAACTTAGTTATTGCAATTTCAGACAAGGCTGCATACAATAATGCTACCAAAATTCAAGTTTATATTTTTGAAAAAACTTATCCTGTTGCAACTTTCGCAATAATAAAAACATTGCAATTATTTATGAATTTACAGTAAGCAATCTAACATAACATGTGTCTGATCCTATCTGTTATACATAATAGAAAATAAAATATGCTTAAATGACTAATGACTTTTATGACATTTTGGTAAAAAATTTTAAATATTCAAAATCAAGAAAAATATTTTTGAAATATGGTTGAAGCTTCCTTGACCTTGCAGATGGATGGGGCTATTAAGTTCATTTTGGAAGACCTTCAATAAACTGCCAACATGAAAAACAGTAGTCAAATTGATTCCCTGAATGTTTCTGTGTACTGTGGATTCATTTGTGGTTTACTAATTTTGGTGGATTTGACGTGGGAACATATGAACCTCGAATTTAAATGTTCAACAAATTGAAAATTTTCTATAGGCTTGTATGCAGACTTTGGCAAAACCAGGAAATCAAATGTCCATCAAAATGCAAGTATTTCTCAATTCAAAAAATTAGTATCCACAAAAACTAGAGGCTCTAAAGAGCCTGTGTCGCTCACCTGCATCTTCAACTATGGCCACTTTTTAGTAAAATTCATCATTAAAGGGGAATAACTCTATTAAGAGTTCACTGACAATTTCAGTCATGTCGGCAAATATGTAGATCTTATCCTGCTGATAATTTTTCCTGTTTAAAGTTTCTATTTATCTATTATAGTTTTCAAGATAATAGGCAAAAACCTTCAAAATTATCATTAAAGGGTAATATCTCCAATAATGAGTCGACTGAAGATTTCGTCCATTATGGCTTATTTGTTGATCTTGTCTTGCTGATCATTTGTGCTATTTAAAGTTTCTATCTATATACAGTTTTCAAGATACTAGGCAAAAATGGGAAAAATCGTCATTAAAGGGCAATAACTTCAATAAGGATTTGACTAATCATTTCAGTCATGTTGACTTATTTGTAGATCTTGTCTTGCTGATTAGTTTTGCTATTTAAAGTTCCTATCTATCTAATATAGTTTTTAAGATATTAGGCAGGAACTCAAAAAAAAATGTAAAAATCGTCATTATAAGGCAATCACTCTCATAAGGAGTCGACTGAAGATTTTGGCATGTTGACTTATTTGTAGCTCTTGTCTTGCTGATAATTTTTGCTATAAGTTTCTATATATCTATTATGATTTTCGAGATAATAGGCAAAAATTTTTAAAAATGGTAAAATTCATCATCTAAGGGCAATAACTCCTACAAGATGTCGTCTGACAGAATTGACTTTAATGAACAATAGGTAGAGCTTAACATTCTGAACATATTTTCCCCAGTCAGATTTTCTCTTTTTATAGCGGTTTTCAAAATAATACGCAAAACTTGCATTTGACCCCTATGTTCTATTTTTAGACATGTCGGCCATCTTGGTTGGCAGGCAGGGTCATCGTGCACATTTTTAAAACTCGACACCCCAATATTGATTGTGGCCAAGTTTGGTTAAATTTTGCTGAGTAGTTTCAGAGGAGAAGATTTTTGTAAAAGTTAAAGATGACGACAGACACCATGTGATAAGAAAAACTCACTTGGCCTATCGGCCAGGTGAGCTAAAAATTAGTCCAGAGTATTAACCTTTTTCCATATAAATAAAATGTTTTAGTGTAAACCTATTTCAGCCTACTTACTTTTCCCATCTGTTCAATATCAAGCCAGCACTTGCATCCATTTTTCTCAAGATGCCTTTTTAGAACTCTAGGATCTCCATACCCTAGAGATGTTTTTGTAGCTGTGGTGGTTACACTGCAGGCTTCCTTAGAATTACTCCAACAATAACTGATAAATACTGAAGGATGATTATTTACAGCCTGGAAAGAAATTTATAGGATGTAAAACAGTATTAACAAAAATACCAAACTCCAATGTAAATTCAAAAGGGTGACGTCCATAAAAACTGGCAAAATCAAACTTTAGAGATCTTTGCACTTTATCAATCAATGGAACAAATGGAAAACAACTGTCATATTCCTGACTTCCTAAATATGAGGATGTAAAGACCAACTTTTGTTCTAAGAGGGGTGTAAAGGGGGTATCTGCACGGAAGAACGCGAAATAAAATTGCCATTTCACGATGAACGAACAATTAAAAAATTCTTGCACGTTGATCTTTTTACCGATTTCACGAAACACAGTGAATAACGAACCTTTTTCACGGCTGCATGTGAAAAAAAAATGGCAAAACACGTTGCACGAAAATAACCCTTTTCCACCCTCATCTAACTTATGATAACCTTTCATGTTAAATAATACTTTTAAAACATTATAAATTTCTGACAAAACTGGACAAGTATTATATAATTTCTAGTATTTTATGGGATTTTGCTCCTGTAGATCAGTTCCTTTTTTCCGTCAATACAAATATTACTTTTTAACAAAATGTTGCAACAAGAAAACATTACAAACTTAAAAAATACCAGCAGAAGATACCAAGGGGACATTAAACTCGTAAGGGGAGGGTAACTGACAAAGTCATGGCAAAAAATAAAAGACAACTAAAAGATAAACAAAGTAAACAAAACAAAACAATTCTGGTCCAATAGTGGCAAAACTCATGCTGCTCACGCTAAGTACAAATCTCATTCAGTGACGTCACAATCCAGGAAAAATGTTAAAAAGTGAATTTTTTGATAAATAGAAACAACAATGTGTGCCCTTAGAACACCATGTCCCATTCACACCATCACATTCCCATGTTCTGTCAACTGCAATGTCTTGCTAAAACCCTAAGTTTGGCAAATATTTTAATAAGTTCTCAACATAATGAACATGTGCACTCAGTTTCAAGTTGATGTGACCACAACTTCATGGCAAATTACCTTAACCCTAACTTTAACTGATATGGGACACACGAATGGACAGACAAACAGACGTACAACTACCTTAACCCTAACTTTACCTGATATGGGACACACGAATGGACAGACAAACAGATGTACAACTACCTTCACCCTTACTTTACCTGATATGGGACACACGATTGGACAGACAAACAGACGTACAACTACCTTCACCCTAACTTTACCTGATATGGGACACACAAATGGACAGACAAACAGACGTACAACTACCTTAGGTGGGGCATAAAAATGGACTAGTATATTACCTTCTCAGCATCATCTTTGTAACTCTTTACTATTTCTATCAAGTCAAGGATTTTCTTTGGATATCTTTCTACATTCTTTATCATTGCCATTAACTAAAAGTAGCAAACCAACAAACCCATATTATAAAATAATTTCAGTAATGCAGATATGAGGAGTCTAACATCACAGTCATCTTATAAAGTACATTAAACTAAGATATGAATTATATGAAAGCTAACCATTGTGCAAAAACTTTAATTTTGTCCGCAAAAGTCAGAGTTAAGGGAATCAATAACTTGTTCAATTTTCAAGTAGAGTAAAAAATGTCTTAATTTGAGTATAAAATTCTACCTTTTACTGTTTTATTTTTTTGGTACATGAAGTCACAGTGAAACAAAATGCTGTAATAAAAGCATTTTCTGAATTTTCTTTTATCAGGACACTCAATAGTTTTAAAATTTGTTAAAAACCAAAGAAGTAAACATGCATGCGGAGCAATATATTCATAAGGACCTAAAACAATAGGCATGCAAAACCTTCTTAGCTATAAATATAACAATAAAAAGATGTGGTATGATCTAAAATGATCTATGTTTAAATACTCCTATGTATTATTTCATGTCAATAACGTATAATGATCAGTTAAGTGTTTTGTTGTGATTTGTTACTTGTATCTATTACTGGTTACTTTGTCTATTTTTAATTAATAACTGTTCTTCCAAAAAGGATTTAGAAAAGTATTAGAAAATATCTGTTACTGGATTGCCAATCTTGAAGCCAATGTCTGTCTGTTGCCAGCCTAACGATTCATCCATAACTGCTACTGCGAATGGTTTCTGCAATTGTTCTGTTGCATACAGGAACATCTGATGACATTTGGGGTGTTTTACAAACTTGTCAGTCATACAGACAACTAGTACCTAAAATATACATTGTAAAAAGAAACCTTTCATTCAAATACTTATGGTTTTTCATATACTGTTCTCGAAGCAAATCTCTAAATTCAGACTTTTCAGAGATTAAATTTAAAAAAAAAATATTTTAGTTCATTTCTTGCGATTTTCAATATACTTTTGAAATAATAGTTTACATATTTGATTGTTTTTTTTTAGACATGCCTCCCTTAACAGCATAAATTTTAGGTTAGTGAAATTTTCAGACACTTAACCGCCATTCCAGAATCTGAAGGACTATTGGTAATTTCCTTTTTTGTTGTGTGGTCGATGCTTTTGAAAATATTACCCAGAATGCATCAGATACTAAAACAGATACACCGGTAATCATCTCCCACTGATCAATAAATAAGTGAGTTAAAACTTACTTTAGAATTCTTAATTTCCATGGTCATTTCCAATTCAGGTATTTTATCTATATCATCTGGAATCCAACTGTTAAATAAAAGATAATAATGTAAAATAAGATGGGGTAACTAAAATTTGAACAAGGCCAATTTGCTGATAGAAGATATTTATAAAATCATAATAACATGCTGTCTATTAGTAGAACATTTTGCTAAAATTAAATGTCTAGTTATATCTTAACATCATTTATGTCAGTATTTTTATAAAAAAAAAAATTCCTAATTAATCTATGTCTGCAGGTAATGCATATTTTTCTTACATAAAACAAGGTGAAAGATCATTCTGTTTTTTTACTGTGAAGTTCATTTTACAACTAGAACCATGTATACATGGTTTCTCAATGATAAGGTAGAATTTAGGGTCAAATCGGCCCTAAAATTAAATATATTTCAATTTACTCAAATTTGCACTAAAATAAATCATTGAAGTTTTTTGTTAAAAATGTTTCCTTTTCAAGGATTATGCAGCTATGAAATAACAAAAAATTCAGTAAAATGACCAAATTATACAAACACTTGACTCATTCATTTTTAAGAAATAATATGGAGCACAACTCCTTTAAAATATATTCACATAGGAAGTATATTTTGCATTTTATTTTTAATTGGCAAAAAATATTTAGGGCAATTTACCAGCTGATCTTTTCCTTCACTAAATCTTTATGAATCTGTCTTGGATCAACAATCGTTCCTTTATTCTCACTAGTAGGCAAATCATCTGGACAATACAGTATAGCTACATCCTTGGCCATGTTTGTACTAATCTCCTGTAGAGCACTTATACTCTGCTGCATCTGTACATCAAACTCTGTATCCCTGTTGTCTGGTAGTACATCTACAATGACAAAAAATATATTTTTTAAAAATTTGGTTGGAAATTGAGATGACAAAAAAAAAATTTGGTTCTTTCTGACATGTTTGATTTGGTACAGCTCTGTACATTTCCATATCTATACTTATCTCATGTAAAACAAAATGCCCCCTACCATCAAAGGCAGAGAATTAAAATCTTAAAATCTATATACCGAGGATTCATTTATTTTCGTGGGTACCAATTTTTGTGGAATAAGGAAAAAATATATTTTTGTGGATATTTGATTTTGTGGTTTACAAAAGCCAATAGAAAATCTGTATTTTCTTAAACATTTAAATTTATGGACCATGTAATCCACAAAAATTAGTATCCCACGGATTATTGAATCCACAGTAACAGCTGTTACTATTCTATTTCAAGAAATATACAAATGTTTGCTTCTTTTCCAACTTTACACATTAACAACTGACAATAAATTAAAACTTACTAATGAGTTCTCCTATGGACACTGTATGAAAATATTTGGTACACTGTAGGAATGGCGCACTAACACTGTGGGCTCTGGTTATCAAATCTGCTTTGAACAAGAATGGTTCTCTGGTTCCCTAAAAGACAAATACAAGTCGTATTTTATTGTTCTTAAGAAACAGGATTTTTGCCTTTCAAAATACTAATGGGCACAGCACTTTTCAAGTTAGTGTATTAATTCATTCATTTAAACTGGTGAGAGTTGTAGTCAGTATAGTTGGTTTTTCAAATGCAACTTCATGAAAGCACAAGAAGCAATGGCTATAACACCAGAAATGAAAGTGAAATGTATCTTATACAAAGAAAAATGTTAAAGAAATCCTAAATATTCTGCATTTGCTGCCTGATAAAAGTAATGTTCATGGAAAAAGGAGGCCTTATCAAATGAATTCCATTATCTTTCCCATATAAATGATATAATCAAGACTGTATGATGCTTTCATTGCACTTCCTGTTTATATATGAGAATAAAGGGAGGATAATTTACCATTTACATGATTAATAACTTTAAAAATCAAAATCATATGTGTGTTAGCCACTTCTCTGGAAACTAATCAATCAATATGAAGTTTTTCAAATTGTCAGTTATTAAATGAACTAGAGTGCACACACTGAAATGTCTCGTCTGCTTTACTGACCATTGATTTTATGTTAAAAGTCTTAAAGATAAAGGTTTTACTAAAAGCATTACAGAAACTTGAAATTTTTAAAGATCTATGACAACGAGGATAAGGTCAGATAAATCGTGTAAGACAAACATATACACCTTACAATTTCACCAAATATAGTTGATCTATTGCGCATGCTAATTGAAAAACAGACCAAAAATGAGGTCAAGGTCGGATGATACCTGCCAGACTGACATGAACATCTTGCAATCATTCCATACACAAAATATAGTTGACCTATTGCTTATAGTACTTCAAAAACAGACCAAAACACAAAATTTTAACACTGACCAATGAACCATGAAACTGAGGTCAAGGTCCAATGATACCTGCCAGACAGACATGTACACCTTACAATCATTCAATACACCAAATATAGTTGACCTATTGCTTATAGTACTTGAAAAACAGACCAAAACACAAAAACTTAACATTGACCAATTAACCATGAAAATGAGGCCAAGGTCAGATGAAACCTGCTAGGCTGACATGTACCCATTACAATGATTCCATACACCAAATATAGTTGACCTACTGCTTATAGTATTTGAGAAACGAACCTAATCATGTAACTTTAACCTTGATCACTGATCCATGAAATGAGGTCGAGGTCAGGTGAACTCTGTCAGACGGACATGTAGATGTTGCATGGAACCCATATAAGTTAGTGAGAAATTCACATGACAATTAAACTCAAATTTTTTTTCAAGCAGTCACTGAACCATGAAAATGAGGTCAAGGACAATGGATATATGTTTGACGGAAACTTTGTAACATAAGGTATCTGCATACAAGATATGAAACATCAAGGTCTTCTACCTTCTGAAATATAAAGCTTTATACAAATAGTTTATGCCGCCGCCGCCGAATAGTAATATCTATGTCTCGCAAGGTCGCAGGCGAGAAAAAATAGTGTTTCCATTTATCTTTACAAAATCAGAAAATTCTTTCTGTTTTAATTTAGATCCCCGTCTATTTTGATTTTGATATTTGTTATTTTCTCCTTTTAAGTCAACTAATTGTTTTACTAGGCTGAATTGGAGGTTTGTATCGACAGACACAAATGAGTACCTCATTAAAAATAAACAAGAACGTGTCCATAGTACAAAGATGCCCCACACGCACTATCATTTTATATGTTCAGTGGACCGTGAAATTGTGGTCAAAACTATAATTTGGCATTAAAATTAGAAAGATCATATCATAGGGAACATATGTTCTAAGTTTCAAGTTGATTGGACTTCAACTTCATCAAAAACTACCTTGACCAAACACTTTAACCTGAAGCGGGACGCACAGACCGAAAAACATAATGCCCCTAGGTGGGGCATAAAAAATCTTTTTCTCCACACAGTCAGGACAAGGTATACAATAATCAGTGTAAATATCTAATCCATACCTTTTTCTCCACACAGTCAGGACAAGGTATACAATAATCATAGTCCACACCTTGGAAGTTATCCTTGATTAAAGTACTGATTGTTTCATGGATAAGGTCTAGTATATTCTTAGGTCTGGCTCCCTGGACAATAACTGTCATATCATAATCACTGAAAAATAGGATAAAAAGCACTACTGAACATTGGATATATTCAAGTATTATAATTCTTAAGTTGGCTCTCTAGACAAAAACTGTTGTTTCGTAAGTTCTGAAAAATATGATAAAAGTACTTATTGTTCTGCTCCATATGGTCAAGCATATTCTGGGCTTCCTGTACAATTGCTGTCATTTTATAATCACTGTAAAATAATTGATTGTTAACAGAGGATATTGAACTATTATGTGTTAGTTTTATCACCAACCTTTTTATATGCTTTGTAGAATTTGTATAGTCCAATCCAAAGGTACTGCATGGAAATTTAATTAAAATCTGTGAACAGTCAATAATGTAATAGGTGAGTCACTGTCTAATTTGAAATTTTTTTCATAACTTTGTCTTCTTACATCCCAATCATATTTAAGTGTACATAAAAAATATTTTGATATGAGACATTCACAAATATCATCTTATAAATGTATTCTCTACTCTACAATCATGTTCAGAATATACCATGTTCATTTGAATGGCTTTTCTATAATTGTCCTCATTCAATATATAGAATTTTACTGCATTGTATTAATAATATCTAAAATCCATAACTTACTTTGTCTGTTTTACTAAGGCGTAATGGTCATTCTTCTTTAAGATGGAACCTCTTTTCCACATAAGATCCAAGAACTCTTGGTCCATTTTAAAACCTTGGCTAAACAACCTGGCCTAAAAAAACAGCAATAAGTGAACTTACTTTCATATACATGTATGTATTATAAAGTCCCTTGTTCTTATGAAGTTTTGCATCAGAAATGAATAAGAATAGCATTTGTTAATCCTATCCATTGATAGACAGAAGTGTAAAATCCTGTTCTTTTATTTTTTTTTAAATTTTTGTCCATTACTTCTGTCTTATATTGTCTGCTGGTGGACTGCAAATCCCTGAGGGTATCATCAGCACAAGAGTGCTTTGGTACTGATACGATTTATAACATACATCAAATTCTCAGTAGATAAACGAGAAGGTTAAATAAGGCCATATTTAAGGCTCCTTTAATTCCAAAAATAAAAAAAATTATATTAAATCTATCAAATAACATCCTTTAGATATTCACAAGATATTAGAACATCAGATATGAATATCTTTATCTTTAAATTCTTTTAATTTTTATTTTTGCTATACATCTTAAAATTCTTCCATTTAAAATTTCATGCAAATCTGCCAAAATAGTCAGTCTCCAGATTATATCATCCTAATCATTTATAGAATTAACATAATTTTGAAAGGAATGAAGAAATTGACTATTTTTGCAATTTCAGAGGCCAAATGGTGGGTGGCTCTTATCATACCACCTCCTATAGAAATTGTTTAGAATCTAAGTTTCAACTCCAACAGACAAAGATAACCTAAGGTGGATTTGGCTATTCTTTTTAGTTCCCTTTTGGTCATTCAGCTTCTCAAGAAATGAAGTATTCATGCATCCTAGCCTCTAAAGTTTCTGGGTTTGAGTATTCCTGATGAAGACAAATCCAGACTCACTAAAGTAATAAAGTACATGTATTATTTCTTTTCTTTAATGAGAAACAATTTTGTAACTATACCTGTGCTCTACTGAAGAGTCCTGTATTGTTACTATACCTGTGCTCGATTGAAGAGTCCTGTATTGTCACTATACCTGTGCTCGATTGAAGAGTCCTGTATTGTAACTATACCTGTGTTCTATTGAAGAGTCCTGTATTGTAACTATACCTGTGCTCTATTGAAGAGTCCTGTATTGTAACTATACCTGTGCTCTACTGAAGAGTCCTGTATTGTCACTATACCTGTGCTCGATTGAAGAGTCCTGTATTGTCACTATACCTGTGCTCGATTGAAGAGTCCTGTATTGTAACTATACCTGTGTTCTATTGAAGAGTCCTGTATTGTCACTATACCTGTGCTCGATTGAAGAGTCCTGTATTGTCACTATACCTGTGCTCGATTGAAGAGTCCTGTATTGTAACTATACCTGTGCTGGATTGAAGAGTCCTGTGTTGTAACTATACCTGTGCACGATTGAAGAGTCCTGTATTGTAACTATACCTGTGCTCTACTGAAGAGTCCTGTATTGTCACTATACCTGTGCTCGATTGAAGAGTCCTGTATTGTCACTATACCTGTGCTCGATTGAAGAGTCCTGTATTGTAACTATACCTGTGTTCTATTGAAGAGTCCTGTATTGTCACTATACCTGTGCTCGATTGAAGAGTCCTGTATTGTCACTTTACCTGTGCTCGATTGAAGAGTCCTGTATTGTAACTATACCTGTGCTGGATTGAAGAGTCCTGTGTTGTAACTATACCTGTGCACGATTGAAGAGTCCTGTATTGTAACTATACCTGTGCTGGATTGAAGAGTCCTGTATTGTCACTATACCTGTGCTCTATGGAAGAGTCCTGTATTGTCACTATACCTGTGCTGGATTGAAGAGTCCTGTATTGTAACTATACCTGTGCTCTATTGAAGAGTCCTGTATTGTCACTATACCTGTGCTCGATTGAAGAGTCCTGTATTGTAACTATACCTGTGCTGGATTGAAGAGTCCTGTGTTGTAACTATACCTGTGCACGATTGAAGAGTCCTGTATTGTAACTATACCTGTGCTGGATTGAAGAGTCCTGTATTGTCACTATACCTGTGCTCTATTGAAGAGTCCTGTATTGTCACTATACCTATGCTGGATTGAAGAGTCCTGTATTGTAACTATACCTGTGCTCTATTGAAGAGTCCTGTATTGTCACTATACCTGTGCTCGATTGAAGAGTCCTGTATTGTCACTATACCTGTGCTCGATTGAAGAGTCCTGTATTGTCACTATACCTGTGCTCGATTGAAGAGTTCTGTATTGTCACTATACCTGTGCTCGATTGAAGAGTCCTGAATTGTCACTATACCTGTGCTCGATTGAAGAGTCCTGTATTGTCACTATACCTGTGCTCGATTGAAGAGTCCTGTATTGTCACTATACCTGTGCATGATTGAAGAGTCCTGTATTGTCACTATACCTGTGTTCTATTGAAGAGTCCTATATTGTCACTTTAGCTGTGCTCGATTGAAGAGTCCTGTATTGTCACTATACCTGTGCTCGATTGAAGAGTCCTGTATTGTCACTATACCTGTGCTTTATTTAAGAGTCCTGTATTGTCACTATACCTGTGCTCTATTGAAGAGTCCTGAATGGTCACTATACCTGTGCTCTATTGAAGAGTCCTGTATTGTCACTATACCTGTGCTCGATTGAAGAGTCCTGTATTGTCACTATACCTGTGCTCGATTGAAGAGTCCTGTATTGTCACTATACCTGTGCTCGATTGAAGAGTTCTGTATTGTCACTATACCTGTGCTCGATTGAAGAGTCCTGAATTGTCACTATACCTGTGCTCGATTGAAGAGTCCTGTATTGTCACTATACCTGTGCTCGATTGAAGAGTCCTGTATTGTCACTATACTTGTGCATGATTGAAGAGTCCTGTATTGTCACTATACCTGTGTTCTATTGAAGTCCTATATTGTCACTTTAGCTGTGCTCGATTGAAGAGTCCTGTATTGTCACTATACCTGTGCTCGATTGAAGAGTCCTGTATTGTAACTATACCTGTGCTTTATTTAAGAGTCCTGTATTGTCACTATACCTGTGCTCTATTGAAGAGTCCTGTATTGTCACTATACCTGTGCTCGATTGAAGAGTCCTGTATTGTCACTATACCTGTGCTCTATTGAAGAGTCCTGTAGGTAGATAAGTAAACTTGTACTCTATCTTGCTTTCTCTGATTCCTTCTTCTTCTGTTAGATATGGCCATGGTAACTATAAAAATAACGGATGAATCTATAAACACAAATCAAAAAAAATCAAATCGAGGTTATAAATCAACTTATCTTAAACACAAAAGATAACTCTCCACCTATAAATAGGGCTGTGATTATAAATTCACTGTATTTTCAAATACTGTAATTTCATAAATTTTTGTGTGATTTATAATAGCCATTTCAGAAAATGGTGTGTACAACTAATGCTATCAAAATTTAAAATTTGAGGGTTTTTTTTGTTAAAGCTATTCTTTGAAAATTTGGCAATAGTATAAACATTGCAAAAATTTCTGATTTCAAGATTCTAAATTAAGTTTTGATTCAGATAAAAAGACAACCCTCTTATTTTGTAGTATTCAATTCTAGCATCCTGAAACCCCTTTTCTGCACAAATTTCAGTCTATTTTTGTAATTTTGACCTTGTGCTTAGACATACTGAACATAAAACCCATAGAAATTTCCTTTCCTTATATGTGACCATAAATCCAAGTAAGTTTGCAATACCAATATGTAGGATTTGATTTAGATTCTGGAAACCACTTTTCTGCTAAAATGTCAGTCTATTTTTAGCAGCTACGACCTTGAGCTTTGACATGGTGGCCTCAAAATCAATAGGAATCTTCATCACATTTTACATGTGACCATATATCTAATTAATGTTGCGATCTAATATAAAGCATACAAAACAGAAATGACTGACATAGTGACTTACAAGTCAAAATCTATATACCCCTATACTATGTTTCGTGGGATATCATAAATATTGAAATACTTATACTCTACACACTATGTTTTAGTTCCCATTTCATAATTCAATTTCAAAAAAATCCAATTTCTTAAAAAAAAAAATTTCATAAACTTGAAATCAAAGATGAGATGCATGTGCTCTATTTCTTACATCAACTGGTTCCTTTTCTGGTAAGAGACAAGGCACAATATTCATCTTCTCTCCATCCTCTGGGATAGGGAAAGTCAGATCGAATGCCTCTGTTAATCTCAACATCCACTGATAAAGACTGGAGTCATAATCTTTCCATATCTGTGGTATATACTTGTGGTAGAGTCTTCCTTTGGTTTCCTTAAAAGTTAAAGGACATTTGTATTTATGAATTTAAATTAATTTATTTAACTAGCAAACCACCTATAGGGTTGACTTGTGTGATGAATAAATACAGCAACATTGACTTCACCAATCTGGCAGTAAAACCTATACTTAAGATGGGTGACCATTTGATTGTAAAGTTTGAATGAATACATAGCTATGTCTGGTGGGATGTTGAATCAGATGCCCTGTCTTACGGGAATGTGCCATGCTCTCTGCATGTTAAAGACCCTTGCAACACTATACAAAATATTGCTCCTGGATATTAAGCAAACAAAAATCAATCAATCAATATCTCTAAAAATCTACAATACATTTTAAGTCTGGTATAGTTAAAGTGATTCCAAGCACAATCTGATTAAATTACAGATCCTGTGTCCAAGTTTTGCTTTAATACAATGATCAATTCTATTTTCTCTTTTAAAGACTTTTAGGGGTCCTCTGGTTTTGTTGGATTAATACAGGCAGCTTCAAAAATTTGAAAGCTGAAATTTAATTGGCTGATATAATAATTACCAGAACAGAAAGTAAAACAGAGTGGTGTCAGTTCTTTGTAAGCAAAGCTTGGACACAGGATTTGTATTTTAATCAGTTTGTTCAAAGCACCAATTTAATTAACTTACTAAAATATATACTGTGTTTTCAGAAGACTTTTAGACATGCTCTATGACTTTATGACCTTACCCTGATAGATTTTTCATTGACAGAGACAACTTTTGCCATCACATCTACAATCCACTGTGGATTTATGACAATTTTGTCATTGAGAACCTCTGTGTCAAAGTACTGGACAATACCAAGGTCGTCTAAAAACTGCACAGCAAGCTTGATCTATGAGCATAATAGAAATCATTTTAATTTGAAACACAATGTTGAAGTGAAGAAAATATTTTATGGAGTTAATATTTAAAATCTGTGTTCATTTTCCGGTAGCATTTTTATTGCATATATAAACTACATTTACATAGATTTTGAAGATAACAATGATAATTTCACAACAATAGTGTTGTTGTTTCACTGGTGTGCAAATATTCATGAACTCAAATAATTTTTAAAAAATTGCATCTGGCAACAAGATATATATTTTTAAGAAAAATCTATGTACTGGATTTAAAAAGAGTTTTCAAAGATAATTTTGATATAGTTTTTGATAGATTTTATGTACATTCTATACAAATATTGAACTATTTTTCAGGATTTTCTTTCATAACATTTTTTAACAATTGAAAGGATTAATTAAAAAAATTCAGTTACAAATTAACATGTAAAATTTGCATGCAAAATTTAAGCAAAATCTGTGACATAGTCGATTTACTATTCCTTGACCTTAATACCCATCCATAATACTCATCTTAACCAAAACATTGTCACAGGCCAGATAATAATGAAATGATCTGTTTGAAATATGTTCATAAAATTTAAGAATAATTTTTTATCTTACATCTTTCTCATCGTTGATGCCATTTTCCTGTGAAAATTCTTGAATTTTTTCCCAATCTATAATGTTACTTTTATGTTTGTTTCTGGCACTGTAAATATAAGTACTATGATCATAGTAATTTTTAGGAAAATAAATAGTACATAATAATTACAATTCTAAGTGCTTACTATGTCAATTTCCATAAGGTATAACTAAATAAATGGAGAAATGTGTCCATGGGACACAGATGATGCCACCGTTTGTATATAGCATTATAAAGGGGCATAACTCAAGAACGGTAAAAGTGACTTAATCTGTATTATGTGGTAATTAGCATTGTGTATAAGTTTCATAACATTTGGTTCAAGCACACTAAAGTTGAAGAAAGGAAACTAATTTTGGGATGTATGTACGTATGGATGTACGGACAGACTAGGGTAACACTAAATGACCCCTCCGCCGTGGCGGGGGCATAAAAAGTATCATCAATCAAGAGTTGGAATTTAAACTTTTAACATGATTTTATAGAAATTTAATGAGAAGAGTGGCCATTTAATCCCTTGCTACCTTTTGCAGCATGAGACAATAAACAGCTGCGCTATGAGCGCATGATACGCCCGTCGCTTTTTTAAAGAATAAAGTTCAATAACTTCTCAATGTCATTTCAGAAATTTATGAAAAACTAAAGGGAGGTTAGCTTAATAGATATAAACAAAGTTTCATGAAAACTGCTCAAAGCACATTAAAGATATAGTCCGAAAACTGGAAAATCACCCCCTTTTCATGAATAAAATCGGAAACGTAAAATCTAAAATTTATAAAAATCAAAAGGGAGCTTATGTCAATAGATATAAACAATTCACCAAACTTTCATGAAAACTGCTGAAAGCATTTTTGAGTTGTTATCCGAAAACTGGAAAACACCCTTTTTTTTAATGAATAAAACCCAATAACTCAGAAATATAAAATCTAAAATTAATAAAAATCGAAAGGGAGCTCATGTCAATAGATATAAACAATTCACCAAAGTTTCTTGCAAATTGGTGAAAGTGTTTTTGAGTTATTATCCAAAAACTGGAAAATCCCCCATTTTTAATGAATAAAACCCCATAACTCGGACACTTAAAATCTAAAATTTATAAAAAACGAAAGAGAGCTCACGTCAATAGATATAATCAATTCACCAAAGTTTCATGCAGATTGGTTAAAGCGTTTTTGAGTTATTGTCTGACATGTTGACGACGGACGGACAAAGGTATACCATAATACATCCCATAAACGGGTGTATTATAAAAATGTATAGAATTAACACATCTGATGTACATTTATATGTGAAAATAATAGCATGACTACATGGATCATAGAAGTATGATCCATGGAATAACAATAAGTTAATTTGTAAGTAAACTAGCTTACGTGACTATACTTTCTTCAAGTTTCAGCCACAAAAGTGGAATTTTCATTTTCATTTGAGGACAATAATTCAAAGTAACATCTACCAGTGTCTGTTGTAATTCTGCTATATTCTACAAAAAACAGTAGTACATGTACAGCAAAAGGACAAAGAAACTAGCTACTTGAATGAGAAACTTCATCAGTTTTTCAATTATAACTGCAAATATTATATATAGAAAACAGAATAAGAGTGTGGGACTTCAGTTAAAAACCTGGAATTTTTTAGTTCAGATTTTTCTCATACAATTATTATTTTTTACATACTTTATCAATCTATTTGCTACTTTATACATTTTTGAATAAACATTAATCTACTATTTAACCTACAATGCCCTGTATGGACCCGGCATAATAACATACCATGATCTTTAAGTATTTCCATTTTTTTACATAAAGTTCTTCAATCTTTTTGCTATTTTAAACAATTTTTACCATAAATAACATTGATCGATTAAAAATGCAGTGCCCTGTGTAGAAATGACAGCGGTTTCTTTTTATCTGAGGGTACTTCTGTAAACATTTATCTATTAATTAACTTACAGTTCCCTGTGTAGAACTGACAGAGGTTTCTTTTTATCTGAGGGTACTTCTGTAAACATTTATCTATTAATTAACTTACAGTGCCCTGTGTAGAACTGACAGAGGTTTCTTTTTATCTGAGGGTACTTCTGTTAACATTTATCTATCAATTAACTTATTACAGTGCCCTGTGTAGAACTGACAGAGGTTTCTTTTTATCTGAGGGTACTTCTATAAACATTTATCTATTAATTAACTTACAGTGCCCTGTGCAGAACTGACAGAGGTTTCTTTTTATCTGAGGGTACTTCTATAAACATTTATCTATTAATAAACTAACAGTGCCCTGTGTAGAACTGACAGAGGTTTCTTTTTATCTGAGGGTACTTCTGTAAACATTTATCTATTAATTAACTTACAGAGTGCTGTGTAGAACTGACAAAGGTTTCTTTTTATCTGAGGGTACTTCTGTAAACATTTATCTATTAATTAACTTACAGTTCCCTGTGTAGAACTGACATAACAGAATTTCTTGATCTGTGGGTATTTCTTCCTCAATTCATCTTCTCTAATGTCTGGCATTGGAATCTGAAGATGTCAAAAATAAGTAACAAACAAGATTCACTGACTTGAAGCTCATTGTGTACCCAGATTACTCTTTATATTTGGTTTAAGAGTTTATTGACAACCTAAGTTTTTAGCTCTGAACCTTACATAGGTATGGGGGTATGTATCAACATAATTATTTTCACCAATATATATCAGGTGTTGAAAATAATAACTTATTCTATCAAAATATCTTCTCAGAATTGCTCCATACCACAATAATCATCAAGTTAAATACTTTGTTCATTAACAGACTACTGATTGGGAACTTTCTGAAAAATTGGTAAAGACACAATATTTTTGAGCAAACTAAAAATAAACCAATCCTGACCTATAATTCTTTAGTAAGAAACCCTACAAAAACACATATGTTTTGGTTTCCCATATCCAGTTTTTATTGATAACATTTCATTTTTTGTAGTTTATAGCAATTTTTTACTAAAAACATTGCATATGGTATGGCATAACCAGATGAAACTTGGTGCCATATTCAAAGACCCTACGACTTGGTAGTCACTTACAAAATGTTTAAAAAATTTCATAAATGTGAAAGCTTTTTTAAATATAACTTTTTCGACAAAGAGGAAGTATAATAACAAAGAAACTGAAAATGCCACATGGTATGGTATACCAAGATGAAGATTGCTGCCATTTATAAAAAAGTTAAACTAGTAATTATAACAGTAATGTGTTAGGCAGATGAATGGATCATGAACAGTGGGTAAACCAGTATACCCCCTCCTTTGGGTATAATCTTTGAAATATACCTATCATTTCCTTTTATTTATATGATGATTTTTTTACTTACCAACATTGGTCATTAACATTAACATCAAATTGACACAAGTTTTATTTGACTTTAATTACCTGATCGAGCTGGGTTCCAACAACAATAACAGGTGAATCTGGACAATGACAGACAACTGAACTAAGCCAGAAATCCAGTCCGGAATGTTCAAATCCCATCCTCATATTCCATAGTAACATGTAAACAGCTTGTTTAGAGAGGAAAAACTAAAATACAGGAAATATAAAACATAAACTGTGAAAAATTGTGCAATTCCAACAGTAACATACACTCATTTGGTTTTATCCAGAAAAACTAAAATTAATTGAAATAAAAGAAGAATGTGTCTGAGGACACAAATGCCCCCGCTCTAGTATTGCAATTTTCCAAGTTTAAAGGGGGTATAACTCTAGAACAGTAAGTGACTCACTGCCCAAATTCGAACTCTGTCTTCGAGTTTTGGTTCTTAGCATTGTGCGTAAGTTTCATAAAATTTGCATGAGGCAAACTTAAGTAAGAGTGCGAAAACGAAAAAATTTGCAATTTTCCAAGTTATAAAGGGGCATAACTCTACAACGGTAAGTGACTCACTGCCCAAATTGGGAACTATGTTTTCGAGTATTGGTTCTCAGCATTGTGTATGAGTTTCATAAAATTTGGATGAGGAAAACTTAAGTTAGTGTGTGGAAACTAAAATGGGATGGATGGAGGGACAGAAAGATGGTCAAGGGTTATACTAAATGGCCCATTCATCTAGCAGTGGGGGCATAAAACTTTGCTACAAAAATTATAAATGGGACTTTCAAAATCTCATGTTTTCCCATAGTCACATAAATGTAGCTTACCAACCAATGAAAAAACAAAATAAACGAACTAAAGCATGCATGTGGAAATCAAGTACTGAATTTAGGCATCTGTAATCCACAGTTTTTTGCCTGAAAATCTAAATTGCCAGTCAGGGGTGTAGATTATATAAAGTACTAAATGGAAAAAATAAGATAAAATGTTGATTCCAAGGAATTGCATTTGCCATCTGGACACCATACAAATTTCTATTCATCATATATAATAAAATGTTACAAGTATGATTTTTGGACATGTCTTGGAAATGTACTTTAATAATAGTTTATTCTTACCTGATGTGTATTGTAGTATACTGTCTGTCCAGCAAAGTCCCAACAACTAAATCTTATGCTCTTATTGCCATCCTCATCAATTGGCACAATCCAATCTTTGATCACAATTCCATCAGTTAATTTAGGAATAGATCCAGAGAATTTCTTGTTTGTAGCTTGTAAGGCCCTCAGTAAACTTTTAACAGAAAAATAAATAATTAATTTGAAATAAAGAAATGATAAATAATATTCATTTTGATAGATGTCCTGAAGTGAAAATTTTCACCATATTAGTATTAATGAGAAAAAGATTACGCAAAAAAAACATAAAGTGCACATGCTGAGTTGTCTCACCTGCTTTACTGATCATGATTGAATTTTATGTTAAAAGTCTTTAAGATCAAGGTATTACTACAGATATCACATAAACTTAACATTATAAAGATCCATAAAAAATAAGGTTAAGGTCCCTGCCATGTACACCTTCCAATCATTCCATAAAGCAAATATAGGTGACATTCTACTTATAGCATCTGAGAAACAGACCCAATCATGAAAACTTAATATTCCTATGTCTCCTATTCATTGTAGGCAAAACAAAAATGTATGTAAAGTTAGTCAATGAAATTTATAATGGAATTTCTCCTAATGTCAAGGTTATTCAAAAAGCCTTCTTAATCTTGTAAACATTTTAACTTTCACCCAAATCATGAAGAAAAGCAATTCAAGTATTCTTTGGTTATTTTTCTAAGTATTTAATGACATTGCTGTCTGGTATACAACGACTTCGTAATCATTCTTCTTCAACTCCTGTTCTACTAAAATGATGCTTTTGTTTTGTAAGTTATGACATTTTTATCTATTTCAAACATTTTTCAGTAAAGTAGGTGCATTGAAGACCTTAACTGTAAAAATAAATGATGTATTAATTGATTTTTTTATGACTTTTTTTTTGCTAACCTGTATTGTTAGGTTACTGCAACTCTAACATGAATTGAAAAGTATCATAGAGAAAAAACTCATACAAAAACAACTTACGTAGTTTTTCCAGCTTGTCCTAAACCAATAAACATCAGTTTTGTTCTTAGACACTCAGTGAAACCTCCAGCCATCTTCTGTAAAAATGCTTTGACAGAATCAAACCCACGATTAACAATGTCTCGTGGAGGTGTTTCTAAAGCTGCACAGCTGTTCAGATTTAAAGCTAAAATAAATACAAACCTTCATCACAAGTTTGAAATAACCTAAAAGTTACTCTATTTCTAAGCAAAGTTCTGTTATTTGTTCATTTTTATCATATTTATTTTGGATATTGAAGAGTGGTTTATTTTTAAAGATTTTAAGTTTTAAGATTTCTAGGACTGAACCCTTTTGCTAGATTTTATTTTCTGCATTTTTCTTGTCCCTGATTCTAATTTTCCTTAAAGATCAGGTTAACACCATGGAATATTTTCAAAATTTATCTTGAAAGCAAAATTAGCAAAATTAACCCCTCACAAAAGAAAATATACCATCTCACAATACAAAAGAAAATATACTATCTCACAATAATATCTTATATCTTTTCTTTTTCTACACTTACTTCTGAGGTTTGGTAAGAGACCAACATCCCCGTCTAAACTCTCTAACAGAGGACAATGTTCTAAATTGATAGTCTGAAGGGTCAGGATTTCTCTAGTCATCATAGGAAGCTGTGTTACAGCCGTGTAGGACAGGTCTAAAGTTTGTAACAAAGTTAATTTAAAAACTCCAGCTGGGATTCCGCCATATTCTGTATCACCTGTAATAAATGTCTTCCAACTTTTAATGAGAAAAATCTAAAATACACTGTACCTTAATCAATATTGCTAATCCTAAGTGTTTCATCTGCTGTATAGTAAACTTGAAAACAATACGATTAATTTCAGAGGCAAATTTAAAGCCTGCAAAAACCTGATATTGGCCACAAATGTAATAAAATGCTTCACTGGGTGCAGCTTGATACGACCGCAGAGGTCGAACACTGAACAGTTGGGGCAAGTATGGACACAACATTCAAGCTTGATACAGCACTGAATTTGGATTGTGATTAAATATTTGACACAGCATAGGTTTCTGACACAGAATGAATGTGGTCTAAGAACTTAAAAAATTTTTAATTTACCTATTCAAACCATATCATTATTATTTGCTTTTATATATAAATCAGAAATAATCAATTTAAAATGGAAAACTTTTAAGAAAAAAAAAGGAAAAAAATATCCCTCCCCCAAATTTTTTGAACCCCCTTATGATTCATCACCCCCAAACTCAATCCCAGCCTTCCCTTTGTGGGATGGTACCTTGCAGTACAATTTCAGAGAGATCCATACACTTGAACACAAGTTATTGTCTGGAAACTAGAAAAATGCCCCTTTTTGGCCCCAAATTCCTAAACGTTTAGGACAATTATCCCTAAACTCAAACCCAGCTTTCCCTTTGAGATAGGGAACCTTGTAGTACAATTTCAGAGAGATCCATACACTTATACACAAGTTATTGTCATGAAACTAGAACAGTTGTATAAAAATGCTTGTTTTTTGCCCCTTTTTAGCCCCTAATTCCTAAAATTTTGAGGCAATTCCCCCAAAATCAATCCCAGCCTTCCCTTTGTGGTATGGTACCTTGCAGTACAATTTCAGAGAGATCCATACAATTGAACACAAGTTATTGTCTGGAAACTAGAAAAATGCTTATTTTTGGCCCCTTATTCCTAAACGTTTTGGGCAATTACCCCCAAACTCAATTCCAGCTTTCCCTTTGTGATATGGAACCTTGTAGTACAATTTCATAAAGATCCATACACTTACACACAAGTTATTGTTATGAAACTAGAAAAATGCTTGTTTTTTCCCCCTTTTTGGCCCCTAATTCCTAAAATTTTGAGGCAATTACCCCCAAAATCAATCCCAACCTTCCTTTTGTGGTATTGAACCTTATGGTAAAATTTCATAGAGATCCATTCACTTAAACTAAGTTAGAGTGCGAAAACTAATGTGTCTTTGGATGATGATGACGACGACGACGACGACGCCAACGTCATACCAATATACGATAGCAAAATTTTTTTGTGGTTGTATAAAAACATAACATATTTTTTTTCACAAAAAGTTGGAGAATAATTACCAGAAATTATCAGATTATCAATTCTCATTAAACAGTTTTATCTATATTGGGAAATACCAAATTTTCTTGAAATAGGTGACAATTTCCATTAAAATGTAAGTTATTTTGTGTAAATTGTTCGTATATAGACTACATACATCTTTCTCATGCCATTATCTATTGCATCAAGGTCTAAAATAACAAATAATTCCTGTAACTAAGGGACTTACTATAGTTTATAGACAAGATGGTCATCACCAAAGAGCTAAATGATTAAATCTTAAAATATATGTAGGCTCTTAAAGGGAAACTTCGCAAAAAAATGAAAAATTGATATTATGTTCATTATGTATAAAAAAGCACAAATTCATAAATATTAAAGTTTTATCCTGCTAGATAAGAGATCACCATCGATTTTAAATTTAGAGTATCAATTCTCCGCATGCGTCCATTTTGACGTCCTCCCTGAATAGAGACCACGATATATCTATAAACCACAAAGGACCAAAACAAGCAGTAACCTAACGTAGCCGTAATTGAGTGTATATATATCTTGTCAAGCGTACGGTTGTTTTATCCGACAAGGAAAGCATAAACACTTTCCCGGGTCACAAAAAAGATTATAATAGACATGGTTGTGCAACCTTTCCTAACTAACTTGATACGGAAAATGTAATTATATATTTTTTTTAAAAATAACTAGTGTTTTCAAACTTTTTTTTTTAACTAAGTTTTTGAAACAAGAAATTTTAATGGAAATTAGTTAATAGTCAAAGTTCAAAGTCATAAATAAGTGTTCCGTGTAAAATTGTTTTCGAAAATCGAGTTTGTTCATAATTCTTTTATGTAATAAACTTATTTAAATAAATTCGGACCTTCCCTTATCTGATCACTAGCATGGCTAAAGAAATCCCAGAGGTATTGTGAGGTGACACGTCCAGGTATTCAAGCGATTTCCTGTCGGGCTTTAAAACTCTTATTACACAATTACATAAAGAAATTTGTGCATCACTTCACTTCTGAGGGTATTGATCAGTGTACACGGCCGACTAACTTGCCGGTAAACTTTCCATTTTGAAACTATCAGGTGTAATATACATCTTTGTCTTGCGTGTCCGATAGTGATAAACTAGTCATTACTAAACTCATACGCTTGTTTATAAATAACATTTCTGGTGTTAAGAATGATATTTATGAAAATCTAAATAATTCCAAAAAAAAGATAAAATAAAAAATCTATTTACATATTTTCCAAGGGTAAATTGGGGGAAATGTAAGTATATTCTCGTTGTCAATAAGTATGGACATTTTGAAACCTACAAATATTGATTTAACAAAATGTACGCACTTGTCGATCATTGGTTTATACGCCTAGATAGAAGGTTACGGAACTATAGATAATCGCAATTTAGAATATATACATGTAAATTGAATATACGAGAGAAACATCCAGAACCAATCTGATTTTAATACAGTTCGATATCTAATTTGCTTTGGTTCATCGAAGTTATGGACATAGTAAAATCACAGATTTATTTTTCAATAAGATTATTTTGAACAGTTTAAGAAATTCTTCATCATCACAATTGTTGGGTATAATCAGAGACATATAATATATATTATATTATATGTCTCTGGTATAATGTATAATAATGTGAACATGGTTCTAAAAGTACCTGATGTCAATTTTCCTGTTCCGACATGCATGTAATATATATGCCACTGGACGTACACTAATGATCCCCAAAAAGCCTATTTGAAGAAATAAAGAAACTTCACTGCGGATAGACTGATAGTAGTTGTATTAACGTCTGGTCAGCTAGAGGGTTGATTAATTTATTTAGTTAGCTTGTGGTGGTAATAAACCATTCCCAATATTGCACTTATGCATAAAATATCAAATGAGAGTAATATAAGAGAAAATATAAATACGAAAAGTCGCATATCTGGTACAAAAAGTCTCACCATGAACTATAGGATTTTACGTACGATTGTCATTCTTAATCGAAATAACGGACAGTCATTTAAATACATGCATGTACGCTGTGATAAAAAGGGGTGTCGCAGTTGCATAGTATTCATCATAAATCTATTTCAAGTTTATACTTTCCTGTTATTTTTATAAGTTAACGCAGAGACATGTATACATCTCTAGCTAACGACAATCAACTATATAAATATCTGAATCTGATGTGATTTACCGTTCATCTCTTTCTTTTTCTCCTTTTTTGTTATTTTGGCAGGAATATATACATTGTAAGATATACATTGTACTGTTCCCAGGTTTGGGGGGGGTTGGAGTTCATGTCTATCGAAAGTTACAAAATAAGAACGGTGTATTTATGAATTTACAAGAAGAATTCTGTTCTTGGGCGTAGTTTTCTTCTTTTTTTTTTTAGTTCAGTGATTTAAATTGAGAAGAAAAAAATCTAGTCAGAATTTAAATTAAATCGTTCCGGCAATCCCCCACCTGAGACGCCTCTAAAATCATGAATGGTCATGCTTCACAATCATCAGAATTTTCTTTGCATTGGTACATTCTGTATCAGAAGTGATTACTCTTGACATTTCCGGGTATAACAGAGCTACTTGTATATTACCTGTATGTGGTTAGGTGATCTTAGTTGACGTCCCATGAGGTCTTACGTATACAGGTTCACATTTATAATGGTTTCTGATATAACAATTAGGTTTTATGACATTCACACTTCTGCATGTTCAATAGATATAGGAAGATGTGGTATGAGTGCCAATGAGACAACTCTCCATCCAAGTCTGTATACCAAATTCTTATCTTTTTTTCAGACCGAATGAGGGTGTGAATATTTTCCAGGAAAAATATTGAGTATCAAATTAATTTCGGGATTTTTTTCTTTCTTGGTATTAAATCACAGAAATTTAAAGAATATACTGCTTGTCCGTTTTAGGAGTATTCTTGTCAGTTTTAACAGACGTATATATGTCTCTGGTCTAGAGTGGGTTTATGAATGAATGATAAGTCTTGCAAAGGTACAAGATATAAAGCACATTGAAAATTGATTCCGCCGGTCTTTCTCCATTCAAAAAAGGAAAGTTGACGTTAGATTGATTCTGTTAATTTTTTAAAACATCGTTGGTCAAATAGCTAAAGAATTTATACGTTGTGAGATTTAGAATATTTTAATCACAGCATTTCCGATTAGGTAAATGCAGATCGCTTTGGACGGACCAAACTATATTAATGTAACTGATAATTTTCTCTGCACATTTAAATAAGTATTCAAGGTTACTGATGATAATTTGAAATAGTACAGTTTTGATTTATACGCTCGTTATCGTGGGCCATTTTTATCTATAAAATTATTTAATTGAAAGTAATTCAGAATTTCGATGTTACAACAAATTGATCACCTATTTATTAAAAAATTGAGCTAACGCAAAATATTAAAAAAAAATATATAACGGCGATTCAGTTATTTTGCCACCATATTCCTCCCCAAACAATTAAAAAAAATATCCTGTCTCAAACCCGCACTTATGTTTTATCCTTTTTTTCAATGTTTTTCATACCTACAACGGTGAATCCTTGAGGCCAAACAAAACTCTTGTGAAGATCAAAAGATTAAAATTACATAATGCTAATCTTTTAATAACCGTGAATTTAACCACGCCTTTACCAGGTGGTGTCAGTATAATACACATGCATTGTATTTACACAGTACTAGACTGAAGCAAGGATTTGTACAGTAAGACAAATCCTCGACTGAAGTAATAGGTGAGAATACAAACATGCATTTTTATTACACTATCAGTAATATATGTTTGTTCAACATATCCGTCGGAAAAAAAATCATAAAAACATTCTATTGTATGATTTACTTTTATTACTATAATCATATAAGATATCCTTAAAATATAAAAGGTGCATTTTAATTTTAAAAGTTGCACGGCTGATCAATTTTCTTTCTGAATTATTAGTTGGTTAATAGCTACGCCAAAAGTAGTCGATGCGCTTTAAATCGCGTTATAAGATGATTAACGAACAAGACTTAAAATGAGATTAATCCACTCCCGGCATGCAAAAAGACTTAAACTACGTCACAGAAGTCAGGAAGTTCGAATAAATAAAATTAATAATTCCCAATTTTCTTCTTTATTAGTGTTCATATCCAGATAAAACTTGGTGAATATGTTTTTTATGGTATTATGAACAAAATAAGATGATAAGTAAAAAATCGTGAATTTTCCCTTTAAAAGAGTGGTATTGAATATGTTCAGTTAAATATAGAATGCTGTCAATAAACTTCACCTATTGACTGACAGCCTAGTCTTGGAATCTTTTTCATAATCTGCAAGTTAAGTCTAGCTAATTCTGACTTCTCCAAAATGTCATTATTGTTGACATCACATTCAGTGAACATCCTATCCACTTCCTAAAATAGATATATGTTTTTGTATAAATAGTAATGCTGTGTATCAAACAGCAAGTGTATAAAAGTTATAATCTATCCAAACACGTCTAAGCCCAGTAAATAACTGTTGACATCACACAAGTTCTTTGTATGGAATCTACACCCATATCCCTGTGTATGCATATTTCCAACCTGTCTGTGCCCAGGTAAAGACTACTCACATCACTAACACTATGGTTTATTATAGGGCACAGGCATGTTGATCAATCCAAGCATGTGTTTACTAATGTGAATCCCTACAGTGTTTAAAATATCAAAAGCATATCACCCCTACAAGGTTTATACCTAAAAAAATACTGTAAATTCAGAAATTATTGCATGCATTTATTATTGCGATTTTTGAAGAATAGACAAAAATGCAAGATTAATTATTGCGATTTGAGGAAAATCTGCATACAGATATCCGAACAGATATCGGAATGCGAGTTCTTATTATTGCGATAATCACCAAGTCGCATTATTCGCAATAATAAAAACCTCGCAATAATTTCTGAATTTACAGTAGATAACATATGAGCTGCATGGGATAGAAATCGACCTTATGCAAATGAATACCAATACATATGTCAACCTCTTTCCGGTTGAAAAAATCTCTACGGAAAGTCTGTAACTGTTCGAAAATTGAGTTGTTATAAGAAGCCTACAAAACAGACCAACATTCATCTTTTATTTCGTATTTAAATGCTCCAATATCAACCAGTCTTATACATGTACATGTATATGTGTACTTGCATAAGGTCGATTTCTATCCGATGCAGCTCATATGTTCTCTTCTATGTTGTTTTGGACTTATAGAATACTTTCTCTACTGTAGATTGTGTTCATACCTTATGACAGTGGTTGATTACAGTTAAATTGGACATTTGTGTTTCATTGGTAGCAAAATAAAGCTTCAGTGCCATTGTGGCGAGCTGACAACCAATTACAAGTGTTGCTTCTTCTTATAAATGATTTATTTTTGTTTGAAGTATTGAAAAAGAATATAATGTGAATGAATTGGACAAAGTTTCACCTTGTAGATCTTTAAAAGAAAGTTGGAAAAAAAAAAACTGACACTTCACCCTGTCTCTCAAGGATTATTCTCAAAATAGATAAATATTTTTTATAAATGGTTATTAACAAAAAAAGATAGCCTAGAGTCTATCATCGTTTTTTTAAAGATAATAAATAACTTACATCCTCTCCAATGTTGTTTTTTACATATGGATTTTCAATGTGCCACATGGTGTAGACTTGTTTTGGCATTTGGTCAAACTTTCCCTCAGGAGCAATCCATGGTACTCCTAAATGATAACTTATTCTTTAAGAATTTCATGAAAATATTATTCTATTTATACTTAATGCAATAAGACCAAGCAGTTTTCAAACCATTTTCTTGACTTGTGATGTTTGAATAGATATACCACTAGGTAGATAATAAAATTGGAATAGTTAATAGTTAAAAATTCTTTATCAATAACTGACTTTCCAATTTCAGTTTTATGAATGAACTGCCCCGATGGTCCGTGGGTCATTTGGGGAAAAACACATCATAGGACATTTTGACATGCAGATATTTACTGTGTGAAAGGTTCCTGGGAAAATTCATTAATTGGAAGATCATGTACACAGTGTATTTATTGCTCAGCATATTTTAAGAATATTTTTTGTCTTGAATTTTACCAAATAAATAAAAATCCATAACACGTTATATATGTTTAAACCTTTCCATATTTACAGGAAAATTCCTGCTAAAATTTAGAAAATTATACATTTTTTTGGCATAAGGGAATTTGTTTCCAAATAACCTGATAGATAATGCAGCAAACAGTTCTTAGAACAAATTTAAAAATAAATCAAGGCCCACAACCCTGGAGACAGGGCAACATCCATTTGTTATGTTTAAAAGATATTACTGTAACATAAACTATTTTGTATTATCGTCATGCAAATGTAGGTGTAATCCAAGATTACAATATTTTTTTGACAACTGTTTAATTTCATCAGAAAAAAAGGATGAAATACATACATCTGCATGGGAAACATTATGCAAACCAGGGGCATAAAAATTCGAATTTTCAATTTTAGGTACAAATTCACTGTTCAACAAGTTGGATTTAAGGACAATTTGGCCTATAATCTTATCTTCTAAATAGACAAGAAAAACAAATATATGGAGAATACAGGTAAAACATCATTCTAAACTGCAGATATCAAATTTCACTACAATTCATTGGTTCCTATCTTAAACATTCAAAAATATCTATTTACCTTTTACACTTAAAAACCTCAGTTTTGTCAAATTCTCTATTTCTTTTGGTAAGCTGGTAATTGGATTGTAATCTAAGCATAATTCTTCTAGATCTTTCAACCTTCCAATATTAGCAGGAATATCTTCTATCAACAGTCCTTTCAAGGTCAAATTAGTCAACTTGTTTTTGACTGGCCAATCAAAGTCCAGCTTTTTTACTGGGCAGTTGTGAATGAAAAATGTTGACATCAATGGGCCACTGATGATGTCCTTTGGTAGCTCAATGATGCCCTTCAAATTGGCTAGAATGAGAACTTCTAAATTGTTACACTTTGATAACCCACTTGGAAATATATGTGTGTCATGCAAGGCAACATTTACAATTGAAATTACTCGTATATTTCTAAACGTTGTCAAGAGGTTACTTGGTAATGTATTCAAATCCTGACTTTGAACTGTTAAAGTTTCTGCAAATTGTTCATATGGTTCATAATATGCAGATTCAAGAGAGTAGTTTGGTATGGATACATAATCGCCACGACTATATGCATGTGCTCTACATGCTAGAATATGGCCATATTCCATAAATAATGGTTCCTCAGCTGTCATTCCTGATCTAACTTGTTTCACTGGGACATCTTCACCAACAAGATCAGTAATCCAGTCAAGGAGATTTCCTGGTGCACCCTGGGAAGATAGGCCACCATGCTGGGTAGCAAACAAACCACATAATGAGGCATAAGGTTGTAATAACTGGAACAGTAATGTCTCTATCTGAAATTTAACATTTTCTAAATTATTGCAAAAATATATACTTTTTAACCATTCATTAATGTTTTTTGTTTCAGTTGAATCACTTAATATCATTGATGATAATTTTCCTGAATTGAGGAAAATTTTTAGAGGATACCTTTTGTGGCTTTGACAAATTCTGTGTATAAGCCTTTAGAAATAAGTATTTCATCAAAAAATTGAATTTGTTGTTAACATATAACCACTGAACCCATGAAAATTGGTACCCTCAGATGATAATGATTTGGAGAATTTGGTGTTGATGGCATATTTCAGAGGCTCTGTTAAACTTGTTTAAAATTCAGGGCAATTATTAGCTTGACAAATAAACCCTGGTTTTTGTTTAAGACTGTATCACTAGATATTGTTAGGTTATTTGTGTTGTTTGGCTGCTGTCTCATTGACTTATATCCTATATACCAAAACCAATAAGAGACATATGTTTGGCAGGTTGCACTTGACTTTTAGCACAATGAGTATGAAATTAATCCCCTTTCTTTACATGCAATTGCATGTGAAGTTTTGAGTATCAAATATCCATTTTTAACATGTTCTTCATGTGAATATATACTTATTTAAATTCAAAATTCAATTTATATAGAAAAACCTTCTAAAATTATACTTTTTGATGGAATAAACTAATCAACATACTTGCTGCTGCTTCCATTTCCCCTTGTTTTCATTTAGCATCTTCATCTTAGGCGGAATTTTCAACTATACACAATATGAAATGTAAATAGTGATATGAAATGAAATTTCAATTTGTAATGAGAATTGCACATGTGAACTATTCATTCAAGCACAGGATTAATAAAATTCAGAACAATTTACATTTTTAAATACAAAAAAAGAAGTTTGAACATGCATTTATTATTGCAGTTTTTTAACAATGGACAACAATGCTAGATATATTATTGTGATTTAAGAAAATGCTGCATATATTGATTGACTGTTAGTTGCTTAGCATCCAGTGGCAAATATTACATGCATATTCAGGATGAGTGCTGCTTAAAAAAATATTGCTATCAAAAATTTAAGTTTACAGTTTTGATGAACCTTTCCATTAGCACTTTTAGCAACAATAAAAACATTGCATTAATTTTGTTAATTCACAGTAGATTAGCATACCTTGTGTGTCAGAAGTGCAACATAATTCCATGCCTGGTATAGATTGCCATAACTGTATTCTACTGGGATATTCTTTTTCATAGGAAAACCTGGCAAGTCCATGAAGTGTATAGATGTCTGCTTCGGTTGGTTCAAGTGGTAAAGATTTGGTCTGGTACCATCTACAATGATTACTCTATGCAGTAAATATGTTACACCTAGAACCAGTCAAGTGCCAACCACTTTGTATGGTTTTCATTCTATTCATATTGTTACAGAATGTTTTTGAAAATTTGTGAATGTTTAAACAAAATGGCTTTATGTGGTGTAGGTGACTTTATTCTACATAAAATAACAAGATAAAGCTAATGACATCACTAATGGTTTGGAATACTGCTGGAAAGTCTGTTTCTGCTAATTTCACAATTAACCAAAAAAAGGCAAATTTGATCTTCATGGAAGGCAAATTAAGTAAAGGGGACAAGAAAATCATGAAAAATAAAACATTACAAACTGGTTTGTTTTTTGAAATTCTGAAATTAAAACCCGAAAATCCTAGTTAATAAAGATTGGAGTCAACCACCACATGCAGGATTCCAACTCACAACCTCAGTGTTGACAGGCTAGTGATACATTAGTTCGACTACTTAGACCACTCAGCCACCAAGCCACCTCACTTCATGTACTAAGTTTCATGCTGATGTGACAACACTTCATAATGAACATGTCTACTAAGTTTCATGCTGATGTGACCATACTTCATAATGAACATGTGTACTAAGTTTCATGCTGATGTGACCACACTTCATAATGAACATGTGTACTAAGTTTCATGTTGATGTGACCACACTTCATAATGAACATGTGTACTACATTTCATGTTGATGTGACCACACTTCATAATGAACATGTGTACTAAGTTTCATGTTGATGTGACCATACTTCATAATGAACATGTGTACTAAATTTCATGTTGATGTGACCACACTTCATAATAAACATGTGTACTAAATTTCATGTTGATGTGACCACACTTCATAATAAACATGTGTACTAAATTTCATGTTGATGTGACCATACTTCATAATAAACATGTGTACTAAATTTCATGTTAATGTGACCATACTTCATAATAAACATGTGTACCAAATTTCATGTTGATGTGACCATACTTCATAATAAACATGTGTACTACATTTCCTGTTGATGTGACCACACTTCATAATGAACATGTGTACTTAGTTTCATGTTGATGTGACCACACTTCATAATTAGCATTTTTACTAAGTTTCATGTTGATGTGACCACACTTCATAATGAACATGTGTACTACCGGTAAGTTTCATTTTGATGTGACCATACTTCATAATGAACATGTGTACTAAGTTTCATGTTGATGTGACCATACTTCATAATGAACATGTGTACTAAGTTTCATGCTGATGTGACCATACTTCATAATGAACATGTGTACTAAGTTTCATGTTGATGTGACCATACTTCATAATGAACATGTGTACTAAGTTTCATGTTGATGTGATCACAAACTACCTTAAACCAATACTTTAACATGAAATGGGATGGACAGATGAACAGACATTATGCAAAAATTAGAAAAAACAATGCCCCTCTAATATCATTGCCAGTTCTTAAAAAGTGAATGCTTAGTGCTTACATGGCAAAAAAGACAATGCAGATCAAAATGAATACAAAAGCAAGGTGTTCTTACAATCACCAGTCTTTTGATTCACAGGAGTCCTTCAATTAGGAAATGTGATAAAAGAAAAATAAATCAGCAATTTTTCTATTTGTAAATGGGCATAACTCTAGAACAGTAAAAGTGACGCCACCAAAATTCAAACTTGATCTGTGTTTTGTGGTAATAAGAAAAGTGTATAAGTTTCATAACATTTGGTTGAGTCAAACTAAAGTTAGAGAACGGAAACCAATTTTGGGATGTACGGAGGGACGGACGGACAAGGGTAAAAGTTAATGCCCCTCTGCTACGGGGGGGGGGGGGGGGGGGGGGGGGGGATTAAAAATCTAATATGTGGTATGGCCTTTCTTGAAAAGGTGTTTATAATGACAAACAGGTTTTATATGAGGCATTGCCTTTCATTAGGGCTGCTTAATAATGGGTTATTACTTCTACTTACCATGAACATAAACAGGGCTTTATAGTGGGTTATTACATTTACTTACCATGTACATAAACAGGGCTTTATAATGGGTGATTACTTTTACTTACCATGTACATAAACAAAATTTATAATGGGTGATTACTTCTACTTATCATGTACATAAACAGGGCTTTATAATGGGTGATTACTTCTACTTACCATGACATAAACAGGGCTTTATAGTGGGTTATTACTTTTACTGACCATGTACATAAACAGGGCTTTATAATGGAAATTACATTATATTGGGTGATTACTTCTACTAACCATGTACATAGACAGACTGTAAATTATCATTACTATAATCTATCTTGACTTTAGGATAAGCAACTGTAGGCTGTATGTAGTTAATTCCTAGTTCATTGTCATCTGTAAGGCAAGTATTCAAATATTTTAATATCATTTGCATACATATTGGACCAAGTCGTATTTTCTTAGTCATTTTGTATTTTTTAAAAAGGGCTAATATTCAACCATGGCTGTATTATCAGATGTATAATATTAGGATATTTTCTAAATGATGTGCTAATCGGAGTGAAGTTATTTCAATGTTCAAATCAATTGTTATCTTATTGGTTGCTAAACTGTGCATAATTTTCTTATTCCTGTATTTTCTTTTATGACACACAGCATTGATGGTGCAGGATCGAGTACCTGACAATAATAAACTTTCTGAGAACCAAAATTTGGGATTTGAAAATAACAGGAGACAGATTTTATGCTATCTTGAGAGTTAAAATACTTACAACTTGGAAACCATGGAAAGTTCAGTTTTATTTATATTTGTTCTTCGTACAGACATCTTAAAAAAAGTTTAGGTGATCATGGGACACAAAGAACATTTACAACAGAAGCCATTGTCAATTCTGGGCAAACAATTGTTTTGATCCACAGTGATTTATTGACACAAGTTTGCATACAAGCTATTTTTTACCTGGTAAATTCAAATATGTAATAAAAATCATACCTTCATGTGCTACTTTTTGAGATAAATGTTGTCATTATTTAAGATATTTTCTCAAAATTTCTATATTTTTTACATTTGTATATACTGTAAATTCAGAAATTATTGTGTGCATTTATTATTGCGATTGTTAAAAAATGGACATAAATGTGAGTTTAATTATTGTGATTTCAGGAAACTCTGCATACAGATATATGTATCAGATATCAAAATGTGAGGTCTTATTATTGCGATACTCACCTAGTCGCATTAATAAAAACCTCGCAATAATTTCTGAATTTACAGTAGTGTTGGTAGAAAAACCTAACTTTTTTGTTTAAAAGATACACAAAAGCTGTTTTTTTTTGTAAAACCATTTGGAATATCTTCTTTTAAATAAGTATACAGTAAATTTGTGAAACAATTCTTTGAAAAGAATTCATACTTTGAAGTTTTCCATGATTTCAGAATAAACTGATATATTTGGCTGTTAATTTATGTACTTTTTTAAACATCATCAATTTTTCCCCTCAAGATTGATACAAAAAATCTTCCTAACTAATTAAGCTTAATGTCATTTAAAAAACAGGGGTCCATGAACTTAATTTCAAGCTAATTTAAAATACATCTTTTCCCAATATGTTACATTTGGACTTCATGAAAAATAACATTTTACTTAAGTGACATCATTACCTCCCCTATAACTGTATTGTATGCCCTGAACAGATTTTCTTGATAGCAGTTAATATCTTATAAGTTTGATTGTGCCTTGTAGTAGCTCAGTGACTCTTTTCACAAATACAAAAAGTACTTTTTCTACTTTAATAAACTTACCATGCATACAACAAAGTCTGTGAACATTAACATCATCAAACATTGTCATGGCAACAGGATATCTCAAGGTCTCATCATCCAAGCCAGAAGGAAGGTACACCAGAGAATAAGGGATCTCAAAGTTAGTTTTTCTAATACTTGACCACTCTTGCAAATGTCTAGAATGTAATGTTATGATTTGTTCCTGAACAGATGGACGTGTAATCACCTGGCAACAAGAACTGTGTGCAAATATCGCCTTTGTTTTCCATTCATTATCAGCCACGTCTAAGGCAGAACTACTTCCCTAAAATATTATGGATACTCTTTATCAATTAATTCATTTGTTTTAAAATAATTACAGTGAACCAATCGCAAGATTTCAAAAGTGGCCTTTCACATAATTCATTGAACAATTATATAATTGCCGGTGTCATATGGTATTTGAAACCCCATGGAAAATTTGCCCAGGTGTCTTTTAGGGGGGTTTAAACCAACATAGGACACTGGCACCAAAACCTGTTTGTCTTCAGGAATTTAAAATTTTTATTATGTAAAAATATTTTTTTACCTTTTAAATGGTCATTTTTGAGAATAAAACTAATTAATGTGCTATAAAAGTAGTATCATATCTGTAATACCTTAGTTATCAAGAAAGGTGGTGCTGGTACAAAGGTCTTCTCTAAACGGTGCTGTTCTTTAGTTCCTATAAAACATATCATACAGTCAGTCAACTTTGTGGTAACACCAAATGTCTGTTACTTTTAATAAGGGGAGGAAAGGGGAGAGCTGATATAAGAGAGATAACTCTTTAAATAAATAACCTTTGAAGTTATTCTTTTAACTACTTTATTTATCAGTATTAAATTTTTCAAAGAGATTTGACTCATCTTTTCTATTCAAAAGAAACATCAATTTTATGACTTCATCGTATATTTTGACAAATGAGACAGCATTCAAACATTTCCTTCAAAGTCAAAATTTTCTTTCTATCATGGTTTACAAGAAAATAAGAAGACAATATTTGCAATTTACCCCCATGTTCTATTTTTAGCCCTTTTTTAGGATGACTGTGGTAAAGTTCTGTTCCAATTGGCCCAGTAGTTTTAGAGTACATGATTTTTGTAAGAGTTAACTGACGACCAAAGCCAGATGAGCTAAAAGCCAATATTTGATGAATACTTAAAATAATTAGAAATTATTGCTACAGTTTATACTAAGGACCATCTTGATCTAGCCATGATATTTGAACTCTTTTGTTAATCAGTGACCTTTTGGCAACTTCAAAGAAGAAAAGATCCATAAAAACCAGTTTCTTTATTATTTATTTTTTCCTCTCTTACCAGAATACATAATGACATTCCCAGCCTCCTTTTTCTCCCTTCTAAGAGTCTGTAAGTCTTTATAAGCTTGGTCCGTTAGAAGCATACATTCAGATTGTCCCAAACTGTCCTCATCTTCATCGTCATCTTTACTTAGCATATATTCAATTTTTCCGTCATCTTGTACTCTACTTATAACTTTCTCTTCATACTTCACAGTCTCAGATCTTTGAAAACAAAAAAACAACATGTGCTATATGAAACAGGTCTTTTTGGGCAGGTGAAAATGGACAGCAATATTACAAACAGTGATGCATTACATATAATTATATTTATATAAGTATTTACTAATTTTCTTTAAACTATGCAGTTCAATTGGTACATTTTTCTTATTTCGACTGTCTGTCTGTATATCTGGTTCTGAGAGACTATCAACTACCCATTTCAGAAAAAAATACAATGCTCCTTAGACTTCTATAGCAAATATATGCTACATCCCGTTCCAACAACAGTACAAAAATATTATACAGTGAAACCTGTCTGAAAACTTGTTCGGTTTAGATAGGTGTTTGGTATATACTGATGTTGGTATAAAGTAACTTTGGAGCATGTCTGAATTAGACAGTGTCATGCCTGCACAGGTTTTAGTTTTTACAGCTAGGTTCATGCATTAATATTGTATAGACCGTTGGTTTTCCTGTTTGAATTGTTTTACACTAGTCATTTTTAGGGCCCTTTATAGCTGCTGTTCGGTGTGAACCAAGGCTCCGTGTTGAAGGCCGTACTTTGACCTATAATAGTTTATTTACAAATTGTGGCTTGGATGGAGAGTTGTCTCATTGGCACTCATACCGCATCTTATATCTAATTTATGTGGATATTTAGACAATTTGGATTAAGTCTGATTCAGTCAGGATTTCAGTTTATACATTATGTTGGTACAAATATCTGTTAAACCCAGTCTGAGTAAGACAGGTTTACAGTATTGTCAGGGTTTCAGTTAATACAGCATGGTTCATACATTGATGCTTGTATAAAGATACTTTGGAGCGAGTTTTGTTTAAACAAGTTTACAATTCAGTCAGGATTTCAGTTTATACAGCTAGTTTTATACAATGACATTGGTATAAAGACCTTTGTTTGTACAGTTTGTACAGGTAGGTGCATACATTATTATGTGAGTATACAGAGTTTTTGGAGCAAGTCTGGTTTAGAACGGTTTACAGTTTAATCAAGATTAGGTTTTAGACAGGTATTCACTGTATTTAATTCGCTCTATATCACTTTATCATATACATACCCCTTAACTTTAACACAAGTAATAACTTTCAATCCTCTCTTCAATATTGGTGGGTACATAAAGGACTGAAATGCACAAATCAAAATGTGTGATTTTATCAACATGACATATACAAATTGTGACTTGGATAGAGAGTAGTCTCATCGGCACTCATACCACAGCTTCTTATATCTATATACAAACCCTACTAAAAGTGCAAAAAATCAAATGTAAATCCACAATAAATTAGCATCTTGTATGGATATAATTGAAATTGCAATTATAATACAAATGTTACAAGATAATGAGTTGTTTTTTTTTAAAATCTGATCTCATTGTCATATTACAACATTATAACAGAAGACATAATCAGGATCATCAACACATTGTCTGCATTAAATATCATATTATGGGTTTGTCATCTGACCAGAGGTTCTTAGCAAAGGTAAAAGGAATCAAAATAAACAAGTAGAGATGAATTTTTAACCAGGAGAATTGTTAAAATGTATATTTGCCAGTGAGAAGGAATAGGCTAATGCATAGAAAAACATCACATGATATGACTATTTTAACCTCCACATTGAAGACCGCTTTCCTAAAACTGTTTCAAATAAACTGCTTCGCTGAGTGCAGCTAGATACGTCCGTAGAGGTCCAACCCTGAACAGTTGGGGCAAAAATGAACACAATATTCAAGCTTGATTCAGGTCTGAATTTGGATAGTAATTAAATATTTGACATATTATAGGTTTCTGAATAAATGTAGTCAAAGAACTTGAAATTGGTTATATGAATTGAATTTATATTCAATTAAAGATTTCTTGCTGTTGTGCAATACTTAGTAAATCTGTTGTCAGACTATAAACAAATAAAGTTCAATTAATTATCAATGTCATATTAGAAATTAATGAAAATAAAAATTCGTAAGGGTTCCCAGTGTCTCTCCTACTTTTGCTGTTAGTGCAGGCTCAACAAAAACGGGGAAAAAATTATTAAAAATTTTTCCTCTAGATACTATCTTTTGATTGTAAGAAGATCTGTTCAAGTTTGGTAAAAATCCAAGAAGGTTTATGAATCTAATAAATGTTTTAAAAACTTTAACTGCAGACTGTACGTAATGTTAACTGGAATAAAACTAAGTCCATCTATAAGTAATATACGGAAAAACAGAAAATAAATTTTTACAAAATTTCCTTCTAGATACTAGCTTTTGATCATAAACAAGCTTCTGTCCAAGTGTGGTACAAATCCAAGATAGTTTAAGAAAGTTATTAAAGTTTTGAAAGCTTTAACCACAGAGTGAATGTAATGTTAACTGGCAGAAAAACTAAGTCCATTTATAAGTGAAATACAGATAAACAGGATTTTTTTTTTAACAAAATTTACTTTTGAATACTATCTTATGATCACAAACAAGCTTCTGTCCAAGTGTGGTACAAATCCAGGATAGTTTAAGAAAGTTATTAAAATTTGAAAAACTTTAACCACAGAGTGAATGTTATGTTAACTGGCAGAAAAACTAAGTCCAAATATGAGTAAAATACGGATAAACAGGATTTTTTTTTTACAAAATTTTCTTCTGGATACTATCTTATGATTATAAACAATCTTCTGTCCAAGTGTGGTACAAATCTAGGATAGTTTAAGAAAGTTATTAAAATTTCAAAAACTTTAACCACAGAGTGAATGTAATGTTAACTGGCAGAAAAACTAAGTCCATTTATAAGTGAAATACAGATAAACAGGATTTTTTTTTTAACAAAATTTACTTTTGAATACTATCTTATGATCACAAACAAGCTTCTGTCCAAGTGTGGTACAAATCCAGGATAGTTTAAGAAAGTTATTAAAATTTGAAAAACTTTAACCACAGAGTGAATGTTATGTTAACTGGCAGAAAAACTAAGTCCAAATATGAGTAAAATACGGATAAACAGGATTTTTTTTTTACAAAATTTTCTTCTGGATACTATCTTATGATTATAAACAATCTTCTGTCCAAGTGTGGTACAAATCTAGGATAGTTTAAGAAAGTTATTAAAATTTCAAAAACTTTTAACCACAGAGTGAATGTAATGTTAACTGGCAGAAAAACTAAGTCCATTTATGAGTAAAATACGGAAAAACAGGATTTTTTTTTTTACAAAATTTTCTTCTGGATACTATCTTATAATCATAAACAAGCTTCTGTCCAAGTTTGGTTGAAATGCAGGATAGTTTAAGAAAGTTATTAAAATCTCAAAAACTTTTACCACAAGGTGAATATTTGTGGACGCTGCCATCGCCGACGCCGACGGAATGTAGGATCGCTATGTCTCGCTTTTGCAACAAAAGCCGCAGGCTCAACAAAAAGGAAGCTCACATCAATAGATATTAACAATTCACCAAAGTTTCATGAGAATTGGTGACAGCATTTTTGAGTTATTGTCCGAAAACTGGAAAATCACCCCTTTTTTTAATGAATAAAACCCCATAACTCAGAAATGTAAGATGTAAGATATATAAAATTCTAAAGGGAGCTTACATCAATACATACAAACAATTCACCAAAGTTTCATAAGAATTGCTGAAACATTTTTGAGTTTTTGTCCGAAAACTGGAAAATCACCCCTTTTTTTATGAATAAAACCCTGCAACTCGGAAACGTAAAATCTTAAATTTATAAAAATCGAAAGGGAGCTCATGTCAATAGATATAAACAATTCACCAAAATTTCTTGCAAGTTGGTGAAAGCATGCTTGACTTATTGTCCGAAAACTGGAAAATCCCCCTTTTTTTAATGAATAAAACCCCATAACTCCAAAACGTAAAATCTAAATTTTATAAAAAACAAAAGGGAGCTCACGTCAATAGATATAAACATAAGTTTTATGCAAATTGGTTTAAGCATTTTTGAGTTAATGTCCGACATGTTGATGACGAACAGATGGACGGACAGACGGACAACGGTATACCATAATACGTCCCGTAAACGGGCGTATAAAAATTGCTTGTGCTGATGTATACTTATTAATTTATCTATCACTAAGCATTACAATATATCAATCAATAAAGACTCTGAGCATCTCCTATTACTTTACTAGTTACTCCATGAAATTGTTTCATATAATGTATCTTCAAGGATTGTATGGTTGCATTATATACATTAGAAAAAAACAACTTTAATTGAGAGCTTAATAATAAAACATATCTAGCTTACTTTCTGAAATCTTATTTTGACTTCTCAATGTCCTATGTTTTTTTTGTGTCGTTTGGGTGCTGTATTAGTGACAAATACCCACATCTCCAGTCTTTTCAGCATATTATTAATTATATAAACCATTTGCAAGAATAACATAAATTGAAAAATGAAAATGAGACGTAGTTAGGTACATGGAATTTTTTAAGTTGTCATTGGTAAAATATGCCAGTAATCTTGTACTTACTGGGCATTTTGGTCTCTTCATTAAATACTCATCTGTACCATCTATCTTAGCAACCTCAATACAGTATCTTCCTTTTTTCAACACATATGAGTTCACTAGAGTAGAATTCTTTATCACATCAAGTTTATACCCATCCTAAATAAATACAAAAGTTAAGTGAACAAATTATCCCATGTTGCTTGCTACTATAGTTCCATTTAATTTTTATCATAATGAACAAATTTAACTTATTGTAATATATTTTCAATGTTTTGCAACAAGAATGAATGTCATTCGTCTGTAAAGTTGGATTCTTTAACCAAACAAAGAGGCCTGAGAACACAGTTATTTTGTAGTGCATTTCTTTTAAACAATAAATGAAAATTTAAAAAATCCCACCTGCGCTTTTACTCAATATTTTTACAGTGTGTTGTACTACTTTTGGGACAAATTATATCAAAATTATAGAAAACTTCATCAGCTCTAACTCAAAATATGGACAATTTTATTAAGTGGGTCTTGAAATCTTTTGACAGCTTCGGAAATGCTATTTTTTTTACCTTTTTCAGCTGGACCAAATCACTACTTTACTTTAAAATTCATGACCCAAATTTTTCTAGTGTAATTTCATCCCCATACTTGCTATTTGAGGCATAAAACATGAAGAAATAAATTTGGAATGGGTATAAAAAAAATTGGCAAGTAACACACTGTCCACACCAGGGACTATATTCGTGGACAACAAAAATCAAAGGATGATAACTGTGTTCCCGGTCCAAGAATGTGTCCATAGTACACAGATGCCCCACTTACACTATCATTTTCTATGTTCAGTGGACCATGAAATTGGGGTCAACACTCTAATTTGGCATTAAATTAGAAAGATCATATCATAGGGAACATTTGCACTAAGTTTCAAGTTGATTGGACTTCAATTTCATCAAAAACTACCTTGACCAAAACTTTTAACGTAAAGCAGGCACTAACATTTTCTTGAAATTTGGGTCAAAACTCTAATTTCTGCATTTAAATTAGAGAGATCATATGATAGGGAACATGTGTACCAAGTTTCAAGTTGATTGGACTTCAACTCCATCAAAAACTACCTTGACCAAAAACTTTAACTTGAATCGGGACAGATGGACGAACAAACAGACGGACAAACGAATGGATGCACAGACCGGAAAACATAATGCCCTTAGGTGGGGCATAAAAAATATAAGTAAAGAAGGTTAGTGAGCTATTTAAATTATTTTAATACTTGTATAGATAATGAACTTTACTAAGGTTAACAGCTACCTGGCTGAAATAAGGGATCATAGATTTATTCTTACGAGGAAGCTCCGAGCATGCTCGGAGGATGCTCGGAGCTTTTTAAGTAGGCTCTTCTCAGCAGTTAATGTGACAATAATTATCATGATCCATTAAGATGTCAATCAAATCTACATCACTTCTATGATAAGGAAAGTAGAGCATTATAGAGGATGCTCCATAAACACCTGTGTAAACATCTGGTCTATTCTAATACATTTTGCATTAAATTTTACAAAACTATAAAATAGATTAGAAATTCTTCAACAGTGCTGTGTAATGCTTAGAAAGAAATCTCAAGTCTCCACAAAAAGTAAAAGTCATTTAAATATTTTCTTATTATATTTAATAATCATTCCTTTTTTTATAATAAAAAAATTCTCAAATTTTATAATTAGATGATATGATTTAAAAATAGATATTATGCTACATAAAAGTTATCAAGACACAAACAACAGTCAGGTGGCGATACTTAACAAGTAATTTTTTTTAGTCACGTTTATAAATATTTTTTGTTTTTAAAAATTATTTAATAACTCAATAGTTATTTTAAATGACAAATAAAGCATGGACTAAATGTAGTTTTCAAGAATTTTTATATCATTTCATTAAATAAAATTAAGTATTTATCCAATTTTAGATGAGTTTAGAGAGGTTACTTTAAAAAATAATGACAAAAATATTACTTTAATAAATTATTTTATACAACTTCAAAAAACTTAGTACTTACAATTATTTAAGGAATATATGTAATTGCTTTCGATTAAGATTCAAATTATAAATAACTTCAAGTCTTAATTAAAGGTTCCATATCTAGTTATAACTGTCTATCTCTAAGATTTTAAGGGGAAATGATATTATAATAGCCCCAAGAGGCCAATCTTTGACCAAGAAGTGTGGCATCAGAAAAGCAATTAGTGCTTGTTGAGGATTTAAATAGCTTTACAAGTATATTTCATGGGGAAAATAACCAGATGTCTGTGAAAATTTGTTAAAGCTAGTAAAACCTGTATGAATGAACACCTATAAAAATAATATTAACAGAAGTTACTTATTCATGATATAGAAGTAATATTTGAAACAGCCTTGTTTTCAACATAACTTGTATAGGTAATTTTGAAAATTACTTGTTTAAGTAATGCCCCTAACTAAACAATGGTAATATGTTTTTTTTAAATAGCAAACTAAGTTCTTTTATAGAAAATTATGGCTACTTTAAGAAAAGTTTTAATTCATTAGTGGATGCCTGGTTTGAGGGGGTAATACCACCATTGTTTTCCCTCTAGTACGTCTCTCTTTACTTGGCATTTTATTTTAATTGTGCAGATTTAGTTTTGTTTTAAATAAAGAAATACTTGGCATGAGTAAAATTATTTTCCCCCTATGAGTCTTTGTTTAATTGTCATGATTGTTATATTTCAAAAAAATGTGCAGAATTTATCTATGTTTTAAATAAAGAAATACTTGACATAAATAAATGTCCTGTACTACAGTGAAAATATAGCATAACTTTTCAGTGCATATAAGAAAGTAAACATCACCAGAAGTTAACCAATCAAATTCCATCCCCCTTTTTTCCCTGTAGAATATAATATATTTTTATTGCTTTGAAACACCCAAGAAACATGTTTGCGTCTCAAAAAAATTTTCTGCAATGAAATGGAGGATTTATTTCAAACAACTGTCAAATTAAATGGAATATAAAAAAGATCAACCCTTTTTCGTATGAAACTGAATGTACTATGTTTTGGTATTATGGTTATAAATCAATAACCATAGTTTGCGTCTTTGATGACTTTTATATTTCATTTTATATAGTATAAATTTAAAATATATCTATATTTCAAATATAAAATTTGAGTGTATTTTTATATCATGTGTATTGAAAAAGAATGATAATTATTAAGAAAATGTTTTGAAATCATTTTCTTCCTGTGAAGACTTGATACCAAGCATTGTACAGTAATATTGAAGAATTTCTCATCTATTTTATAGTTTTGTAAAATTAATGCAAGATTTGTTTGAATAGACCAGATGTTTACACAGGTGTTAATGGAGCTTCCTCTATAATGCTCTACTTTCCTTATTATAAAAGTGCTATAGATTTGATTGACATCTTAATGGATCATGATAATTATTGTCACATTAACTGCTGAGAAGAGCCTACTGAAAAGCTCCGAGCATCCTCCAAGCATGCTCAGGGCTTTCTCGTAAGAATAAATCTATGATCCCTTAAAGGAAAATCCAAGTTTTACATATTCTTGAGTATTTAAATTTGCGTTACTTTTCTACTCCCGAACGTCACGAAAATATTAAAATCACTCGCAAAAATTAGTTGGTTTACAGTATGTCAAATGACATTTAAAACACCACTACTCACAATATCTTCAGTCTCACTAAATGTTGGTAAGGTTTCTGTACTTGAAGCTTTCCCGTCTTTTTTCACTTTTAACCTATACAAAAACAAATTACAACATGTTGAAATAAATTTGACTTTTAATGACTCACTTATCACTTAGTCCTTAGATTTACAAGCTTATCCACAAACATGTACATTTCTAATTGGTAACAAATTTGGTTGTTGAAAAATAAATAGTAACCTGCTTGTAACAATTGTTTTCTGTTGTCATAAGCATCAAGAAATAGCTGGTTTTTTTTTTTTGCCACATGAATCAGTAAATCTTATTAATTAGTAGCAGTGACCGAAGGTCCGGAAACGGTCATATTTGCCAGTCATGTCCTAAACTGAAAGCTATATGTCTTAAACGAGTAATTGGGATTTAGGACAAATTTTATTGTTTAACAGAAATAATTTTGGTCATTTCATTGACTCAATGTTTGAAATCGGATTTCTTAATCGCCATTTTGCACTTGTGATCACTTGTTTTTGTTTATAATCCCTTTCCTGTAATAAAACTGCCACTGCAGTATAGTTTGATAATCCTGAGGGCCCTCCTAATAACTATATCAATGCCTCCGGGAACATTGGCTAATGATCGCTAATTACTTTTTACCTGTGTTTTTTTTTTAATTCACACCTGACATTGATCACAAGCTCAGAATAATATCTTAAAGCAATTAAAATTCCCTGACAAGTGTATACATTATTTAATTACTTTTCAGTAAAGACAATCATCAATTCTGATTTAAAAATTAAACCTTAAATTCAATTTATGTAGAAAAAAGTGTTTTTTTCACAAGTAACACATGTGCTTTATGTAATACGCATGCATGAAATTGTCTTCAGCAATTAAAAATTTAATCATAAAATGCAAACTGATTTCATGCTAAAGTAAACGAGTGCAACTATTATCTGTTATATTCAAACACTTTTAAAGGTAATAAAATTAAAAAGTAAGTGATTTCCTGTCAATTTGATAAACAAAATCCCGGAAATGAATCCGGAATTATCAGTACTTTAATATTATTGCAAAACTTCCGGTTTTAATTTCGTCAAATCAAAAGAAATGGTAGCAATGTCTGAGAAATTAACTATTTTGAGTCCTTAAAATCATTTCAATTTTAAACTGTTGCTTTCCCTTATCTGTTCTTGAGGGTTATTAGAAAAATGGTAAGAAATTTACTTAGTAAATGCAATGAAACAGCAATTCAAGTTGGTTGATGCTATGATATGAATCTAGTTTGACATCGACAATTTGAAAAGGGGCACCAACTTTTCAATCATCTCAAAATGACCGAAATTGTGTGAAAAAATTTCCAGATCCTTGGCAGTGACATACTTGTGACTATACTTTCTGTTTTCGTGAGCCTCAGTAAATAGTTGTTTTATATCATCAATACTATAATCTTTGATCTTATTTATTGCAATCCATTCAATCACTACTTCTTCATCTTCTGGAGCTTAATGAAAAAAAAGACAATTATATAGATTATGCATTGGGTCCCTGAATAATACAAGAAGCCTTGCAAATATTTCTTTTTATACATTCAGAGATTTCAACAACAAATTTTCTGTTCTTGTGACTAGCTTTTAAAACTGTTAAAGATCTCATTATCAAATATTTTGTCAATTTAAGCTGATGTTTGTAACAGCAGAGCATAATTTTTCTTCCAATTTGCCTATTCAGAATCTAATGAATTCTGGGTAATATTTTCAAAAACATACACCAAAATGTTGTGATTGGTTTAAAACGTTCTGAACAATGGAAATTCAACCAATGACGAAACGTTATTTTCACAATGAGAATACCCATAGTCCTTTAGCTTCTGAAAAGGGGAATTACCACTGTATTAACAAGAGGCCAACCCTATCATATGCCATCGATCTATAAGACAAGAATAGAAATCAATAAAGACAAAGAGAATTATTACAATTTCTGTAAGAGTGTTCTTTGACAATAAAAATTTTTGATTTTGAAATAAACATAACATAAATTATTTCAGGAAAAGCCTTCCACTGCTCCATAGTTGCACAGTTGTTGTTAAAAGTTGGATTTCAACCTGTCAATTAATAGTATGCTCATTTGAGTAGGCAGAGCTGAATAAAATAGTCAGTACAGTTGGTTTTAATAGTCTACTTGTTATTTAAAATTGACTGTCAGTATAATGTTAAAAATACTGTTATGTTAAGTATTGACTATAGGAAACAGTAGCCTCAATTGAAGACAAAGTGCACTCGGGTAGTTTCACATGTAGTCAGTGTAAACACAATATTATTCTGTAATTAGTAAAATCTTTTTCTTATTAATCTGAGGAACGTATGAAAAATACATTGATATCAAATACATGTTGAGTTATTGCCCAATGTTTATATGAAAGGGTTAAATGAACACCAGTATTGGTCAAATACACATTTTGACCAGCTTTATCATAACAAGAGTGTACACGCTGAAATGTCTCGCCTTCTTTACTAATCATTGATATTATGTTGATAGTCCTAAATATAAAGCTTTATTACAACTGTCACATAAACTTAACATTAACCAAGTAAACTAGACATTGACCAATGAACCATGAAAATGAGGTCAAGGTCAGATGAACCATGCTAGGCAGGCATGTACAGCTAACAATTCTTTCATACAACAAATATAGTTGACCTATTGCTTATAGTTTAAGAAAAACAGACCAAAACACAAAAACTTAACACTGAGCAATGAACCATGAAAATGAGGTCAAGGTCAAATAAAACCTGCGTGACTGACATATAGATCATAAAATATTTCCATACACCAAATATAGTTGAACTATTGCATATAGTATTAGAAAAAAAGACCAAAACTCAAAAACTTAACTTTGACCACTGAACCATGAAAATAAGGTCAAGGTCAGATGACACCTGCCAGCTAGACATGTACACCTTACAATCATTCCATACACCAAATATAGTAGACCTATTGCATAAAGTATAAGAAAAACAGACCAAAACACAAAAACTTAACTATAACCACTGAACCATGAAAATGAGGTCAAGGTCAGATGACACCTGCCAGTTAGACATGTACACCTTACAGTCCTTCCATACACTGAATATACTAGACCTATTGCTTATAGTATCCGAGATATGGACTTGACCACCAAAACTTAACCTTGTTCACTGATCCATGAAATGAGGTCGAGGTCAAGTGAAAACTGTCTGACGGGCATGAGGACCTTGCAAGGTATGCACATACCAAATATAGTTATTCTATTACTTATTATAAGAGAGAATTTAACATTACAAAAAATCTTAATTTTTTTTTCAAGTAGTCACTGAACCATGAAAATGAGGTCAAGGACATTGGACATGTGACTGACGGAAACTTCTTAACATGAGCCATCCATATACAAAGTATGAAGCATCCAGATCTTCCACCTTCTAAAATATAAAGCTTTTAAGAAGTTATCTAATGCCACCGCCGCCGCCGTAGCTGCTGCCAGATCACTATCATTATGTCGAGCTTTCTGCGACAAAAGTCGCAGGCTTGACAATAAAATTACATGTCATACATACTATTTCTTTTCAAGTGTAAAGGAAGAGATTCATTTGGCCCAAGTGATCCAATTTCTATAGATTCTAGAAGTACTCCGGGATTAATCTGGAAAGCCAAAAAAAACAAGTTAAAATAAAACACTTTAATATAATAAAAGAAGAATGTGTCCATGTGGCAAAGATGCCCCTGCTTGTAAACATACAGCAAATTCAGCATTTTATTTAATTTATAAAAGGACGGTGAGAGTGGTGCCACCCATATTTTGATCTGAAATTGGTGGTAATAAGCATTATGTATGAGTTTCATAACATTTGGTTGAGGCAAATTAAAGTTAAGAGTGCATAAACGGCAAATATAACAATGTTTATAAAGGGACATAACTCTAGAACTGTCAAAGTGACTTCAGCCCAACTTAATCTGTGATTGGTTGTAATAAGAATTGTGTATAAGTTTCATGGCATTTGGTTTAGGTAAAGTAAAGTTAAGAGTGCATAAACAGCAAATATAACAATGTTTGCTATTTCGGGACATAACTCTGGAACTGTGAAAGTGACTTCAGCCAAAATTAATCTGTGATTGGTTATAATAAGCATTATGTATAAGTTTCATGGCATTTGGTTAAGGTAAACTAAAGTTAGAGTGTGGAAAAGGCAAATTCAGCAATTTTTCCATTTATAAAGGGACATAACTCTAGAACAGTTAAAGTGACACCACCCACATTTGAATTAGACCTGTGTTTGGTGGTAATCAGCATTGTGAATAAGTTTCATGACATTTGATAAAAGCAAAACAAAAACCAATTTTGGGATGTACGAACACACAGACTGACAGGGGTAAAACTTTATGTCCCATTCATCTAGAGGTGGGGGCATAAAAATAGGAAGAACACGAAGATCAAAAAGTCAAATTTGATAGCATTAACTTGGTGAGCTTGAAATTATAAAGGACATAACTTGCAAAAGCTAGAAAACTGAAATATTGAATCTTATGTGTCTGTTTTTATTATCCTATGCCCAAAAAAATCAATGCTTTTTTTTTAGCTCACTCAGGAACGATCATTTTCAATTTCTAGGTGTTAGTTGAGATATGATAAGGAAATTACCCTTTAGATTGTGAAATAGTTTTAATTACCTGATATCCTATGAGTCCTTTGGTAGGATTATGTAGTATAACCCATCCGGTTAGAAAATCTGTTTTGTCTTTCGCTGTCATTAATAAATTCTTTCTTGGACTACATGAAAACAGAAAAGAAACGAAACTGTTGACATTGAGATATGTATGGCTTTTCATAAGTGATTCCCTTTAAACTAACCTAAACACAAAATTTATCTATGCAATGAATCATGATGATGATAGGGCAGGGCCATATAATCTCATTGAAAATGAGAATTGCAAATGCTTAACAACTGCATATCAAATATTATTGACTAAAATTAGTGGTTCATCTTACGATGAACTTATCACAAACTTTATCATGTAAACTATGCAAAATACTCAGTCAACAGACCATGACTGAGAGAAGCCAAATAATCTCCGAGAAAATGAGATATGCCAATGCTTATATATCTGCATAACCAATATCATTGACCTTTCACTAATGGTTCCACTTTAACTGACATAATCACAAACTTAAACATGTAAACCTGGGACTAATAGATAAATGTATGTCCCAGATGTCAATTAAGCAAAAGTTTCAAAGTTAATAGACCATGACTGAGGGGGCGAGGCAAAATAATCTCCATGGAAAAGAGTCGCCCCAATGCTAAAACAACTGCATACCAAAAACCATTAATATACCACTAGTGGCTCTCCATAAACTGACCTAAAAAATAGATGACTGAGGGGGAGCTAGGGGCCAAATAATCTGCAATGAAATAAGGTGTGCTAATGCTTATACAACTGCATACTAAATATCATTGACCAACCACTAGTGGTTTTCCATAAACTGACCTAATCACAAACTAATACATTGTTGACGTTGCTGCTACCAAACTCCATGCTTAAGTCTTGCTTTTTCAACTTTGTCGAAGCTGGACAAAAAATGTTCCCAAAAATATAAGTTTTATTTTTCATATACCTTCAAAAACATCAAGACATCTATGAAAACTACAGATACAGATGAAATAAAATGCTTCGTTGAGCGCAGCCTGATACGACCGCAGAGGTCGGACCCTGAACAGTTGGGCAAATTTGGACACAATATTCAAGCTTGATACTGTCTGAATTTGGATTGTGATCAAATTTTTGACATAAAATAAATGTGGTCAAAGATCTTACAAATCTATTGCGCAATACTGTGCAATTGAAGATTTCTTCTTGAAACTTTTCAAAAATTCGAAATTTGAAAAATTTTGAAAAAAAAATATGAATCCTTTAATAAAATTGTAAACAAAAAATCCCCCCCCCCCCAACTTATTGAAACCCCCCTTGGAGCAATAACCCCAACACTCAATCCCAGCCTTTCCTTTGTAGTATGGAATCTTGTAGTATAATTTCAGAGAGATCCATACACTTAAACACAAGTTATTGTCTCGAAACTAAAAATATGCTTATTTTTGGCCCTTTTTTGGCCCCAAAGTCCTACATGTTTGGGAAAATTAACCCCAAACTCAATCCCAGCCTTCCCTTTGTTATATGGAACCTTGTGGTACAATTTCTGAGAGATCCATACACTTACACACAAGTTATTGTCTGGAAACTAGAAAAATGCTTGTTTTTGGCCCCTTTTTGGCCCTTTATTCCTAAACTGTTTGCCCCAGTACCCTTTAAATAAATCCCAACCTTCTACTTGTGGTATTAAACATTGTGGTACAATTTCAGAGCAATTGAAATACTTATACACAAGTTATTGTCCAGAAACTAGATAAATGCTTCTTTTGGGCCCCTAATTCCTAAACGGTTGGGACCATCATCCCTAAAATCAATCCAAACCTTCCTTTTGTAGTATTGAACCTTCTAAAAAAATTCCATAGAGATCCATTCACTTAAACTAAAGTTATTGTCCAGGAACAAATGTGTCTTCGGACGACGACGCAGACCATTATACAATCCCAAAAAATTTTTTGCGGTCGTATAAAAGCATGTTTTATAATTTATAATCTATCTGTCTTAGATAGGACAAGTAAGTTTCTTTTGTATCTGTGATTAAAAAAATTAGAGGAAAATCTTTAAACACAACCCATAGTAAATCAATTTTGCTATATATAATGTGATTGGACAACATAAACTGCATGAAACATAAATTTGTCTGAGAAAATCTTTTTTTCAAAATAGCCATTTTACCTTATCCACATGTTTCCATACTTGTAAGAGTCATAGCTCCATTTCCATGAATTACTGAAAGTCTGAAATAGAAATGTGACAAGAGAATTTATCAAAAATGCTTATTTTGCCAATATTGTCTTTCTCAAAGGACATGTGAGGTAAATGAGAAGTTTAATGAATACTTTGTATTAATCACATTCAGTGAAAATAGTGCTATAATACCAATTTTGAGATTTGATGGATTTTCAGAACCATTTTTTAACCCTTCATAAAGTTATTCCTTCAGATATGTTACCCTTCATAAAGTTATTCCTTCAAATATTTTACCCTTCATAAAATTATTCCTTTAGAACTTGTAATACAAAAATTTTGTAAATTTAGATCTGTTTGGCACTGATATAATAATCAGAATTTGATTTAAACTTATCAGGCATGAAGTCTTTCTGTATAACCTGTTTTTAAAACTTGTCTGACCAAGCATCTGTTACAAACTCTCTTTGAGAAAAAGGCTGACTTGAGATAACAGAATCATTTTTTTAAGTGTCTTTAACTCTACATAGATTGATAAATGTTTAACAACACGTTCAGCACTATTGTGCTATTTTTTTGGCCCTCAGTTTTATTGGTGGAGGAAGCTGGAGTGCCTGGAGAACCACCTACCTTCGGTAGGAAAACTGACAATCTTAGTCAATTAAGATTGGGGTGGAGTGCACCTGGCAGGTACGGTATTAGAACTTACAGCCTCAGCATTGACAGGCTAGTCCCTGCCATGTAGTATGTGGTCCCCCCAAGCTTGCAACTGATCAGGTCAATTCAAATCTCATCAAAAACTATCATCTTACAAAATTAACCAAACTGGAACTCAAGGATGTACTTAGGTGAGGTTTAGGAATTTTAGTCAGAAGTTCGGACTCCTTGGTATTTTTCCTACGATAGAGGGTAAAATATTTTGTCCAATAACACCCATTTTTCTTTTCATATAAGACTTCAATAGCTCATTAAAGGTCATTTACCAAAAATTTAAGCAGACTTTTGTTTTGTTTTCTTTTGATTTGAGAACCAAATGATACCAATGCAAATATAAAGTAAAAGTCCACGTCAACCTTTTCCCACCATTTTTTAAAAATTAAATATCTCGAAAAACCTTTCAATATTTTTTGCTGAATTGTCTGGTAAACCTTTTCTTAACAGAATTTTGATCTCATCACAATATTAAACTTTAGGGCACTTACACGATTCGATCGAAGTGTCCATGGTTCTTTCTCCAATAGTTTTACACATTCTCCGGTTGAATGGAGAGACACCATGGGGAAAAATCCATTTATTGGTACAGTGATTGATTCTTCTGGTACTTTGTATATCTATAGAAAATAGTTTTACAAACATTAAGTTCAAAATAACTAATTTCTAGTACTGATAAATTTTATAATTACCACTGAAAGTTTCTAAATAAAAAAAAACTATTGAATAGTAATTAAAATTAAATCCTTTAATTGCTCCCTTTCTGATAAGCTGACATTAACGATCTAATGAATTACAATAGGGAGATCAAATCCTGTGATTTAGGTTCACAAACTTTAAATAAAAGTCTAAAATAGTTCAACTGAAAGGTTAATTTGTGAAATCAGCACCAACTTTAAGAGACTTACTGTGGATTCATTATTAATCGTTGGATACCAATTTTCGTGGGTTTCGTGGGTACAGGTGAATCACGAATTCAAATGTTCAACAAATAACAAATTTTCAATAGGCTTTGTAAACAGAGATTGGCAAAACCACGAAATCAAATAAACACGAATATGCAAGTTTTCAGCAATCCACGAAAATTGATACCCACAAAAATAAATGAATCCACTGTATATTATTGAAATTCCTGGCACAGTGGATTCATTATTTTTTGTGGGTTACCAACTTTGGTGGAATTGGTGTACCCGTAGAAAGGCTTGTATAGTCCGCGGTTTTATTCTCCAAAATTGGACCTTCCAGACGGGGTGCGGACTATAGAGTACAATAAGCAAGAAATAAGAGAAAAATTTCAATTTCGCGGTCGAGGTGGTTTGTTTACGTTCCGCCATCTTTGTTATTTCTATTGTAGAGGGCGCTCTTATCATTTTTCAAACTAATAATTTTAACTCATCCATATTAATAAGTTATTTCTATTCAATATCAAATTAATACTGATAAATATAAAAACTAAACCTTTCATTACAAATTTCTCGTTTCTTTTCAATGCATTGGTTGAAATAAACTGGTATCTGCTCGATTGAAACGATACAAACATAGTGAAAAAGACAACCGTAAACCAGCTTAGAATTTGTAAACTACAAAACGAAATCGGTTATTGTTCGTTCCGTTTTGGTGTTTCATACTGACTAATATGGTTTGTATTAGCTTAAGACCCTTCAACATTAATGTGATATATATATTAAAGACTGTTTTACAAAAGGATGGAACTGTTTTACTTTCAAAGTCGTATTATAGTGATATCTGTTATGTACGGATTTCGACTCTCACCGGTTAATTTCTTCTTTTACACGTGCTTTTTAAACTTCCTGTTTAAACATACACAAGTTTCTAATTTGTTTTTTAAGTAAATTAAACTTATTTTAACAATCATGAAGCGTTCTAGAATCATTAACAAGCAGTTTCAGCTTCTGTTTGATGATGGAAAACAGGTTTTTCCAAGGAAATACCGCAAACGACCGCACAGGATTTGAAATTACCGGAGTTTCATTAGACCTTTTCTAACAGTTACAAAAAGTTTTTTTACCTAAAATTTCGTGGGGAGAAGGGGGTGCGGACTATGTATCATTGCGAACTATACAAGCCTTTCTACGGTATATACATTTGCAAGTCGTCATTGGCAAAACCACATAATCAGATATCCACAAAAGTATACTTCCTCTTAATCCAGGATTTTTTTTTCTTCACAGTATTAGTTTATTTCTAAACCTAAATCTAGGAAAGGACATTTTTAATTGCTATCAGAAATAGGCTTAACTTTGAATCGGAATACAGAGGAGTCTTTAGTATCCTTCCATAAATTTGTATCATGATGTGTTGTTTCAGAAAAGAAAATTGTTCTTGCAAAATATTTAATGCAACATATGCTAAAAAAGAAAAGTGATGTTCAAACAAGGAAACAGAAAAGTAAAGTTACCATTTTATCATTCTTGTAAAATTTGATATCTTTGGCTTCAGTATCACAATACACAGACATTATGTCACCTTTGTAACACCTGGCAAATTTTGTATTGGATGAACTTTTCCCTGTATAGACTCTGTAAACAAATAATTTAAGATTTGACATTATAAATATTGGTGGATTCCACAATCTTCCATTTGATATAGCAAAAGATAACATATTACCCTTATTTAATTGATTTTGTATTTACATTGTGTCATAGATCAAATTCATTCGTTCAGTGAATGTTCACTTGTTTGTGTTAATATGTCTTGTGATTGAGTTAAGCCATTTCAATTGATATTTTATAGTGTGTCTTTCTATGTTGTGATGTTACACTATTGTTTCAGATAAGGGTGAAGGTTGGTACCTATTAAAATATTCAAACCTGCTGCATTTGTTTGCACCTGTCCTAAGTCAGGAACCTGATGTTCATTGGTTGTCGTTTGTTGATGTGGTTCATAAGTATTTTTTCGTTTTTTATATAGATTAGACCATTGGGTTTCCTGTTTGAATGGTTTTACACTAGTCATTTTTGGGGCCCTTTTTAACTTGCTGTTTGGTGTGAGCCAAGGCTCCATGTTGAAGACCGTGCTTTGACCTATAATGGTTTACTTTTACAAGTTGGGACTTGGATGGAGAGTGTCTCATTGGCACTCATACCACATCTTCTTATATCTATATAAAAAATTTTCTCTTCTGCAATAATATAGGAATCAATCTTTTTACTATGAATAGACAATGAACTCTTCTATGGTTAACTTAATGGAAAAAATTATGAAATCTGTAGGAAGGACCTGTTCATGTGCATATAATTGATTCCTATGCAGAATATTTTCAATTGATCATTGATAATATCTGAGGTATACACTTAATCAAAACACTTAACACATATTGACCAAGAATGTGTCCATTGTACATAGATGCCCCATACGCACTATCATGTTCTATGTTCAGTGGACCGTGAAATTCGGGTCAAAACCCTAATTTGGCATTAAAATCAGAAAGATCATATCATAGGGAACATGTGTACTAAGTTTCAAGTTGATTGGACTTCAACTTCATCAAAAACTACCTTGACAAAAAACTTTAACCTGAAGCGGGGACAGACAGATGAACGGAAGCACAGACCGAAAAAACATAATGCCCCTAAGTGGGACATAAAAATTCAAAGTATCCGCAAACAAGACGTAGGTGTCTGATAAATCCAAAAACTGCTCACAAATTACAACTCATCACTCTCAAGCTGCTGAGTAAATATGTACTCATTCTGTTCAGAAGTACATGTGTAAAATGTGATGGAAATATATTGATGAAATGGAGCTGTGAAAGGAGGAACTGAAAAATGGCCAGACCAGGTAAATGCTATTTAATCACTACTCTTAGGCCAAGTTCGCTTAAAACTCTAGAGTTGACTTCAGAGTTTCAAGAGTATAATATGAACGCACTCGAGTTGCTATTCGGAACAACTCTAAGTAACTCTAGGGTAAGGTCCTGACCAAGCATAAAAGAATGAGAAAATATGATCGGTTTGAGGTCATTCAATGCTTACCCGAGTTTAACCCTGGCTCAGTGAGGGTTGGAATCGGGGTAAGATGGATTCACTTGAGAGGTTAAAGTAAACTTAGATTCTTAAGAGTTGGGGTATAATAATAATAATGGAACATATGAACAAAGGGATAAACTGACAAGGTGATTGCAGTATGCCATCCATTTAGTGAGTAGATGTTTAAAAATCAGTTAGTTGAAATCAGATGTCCTAAAATGCATTAATTATGACCTATCTTGACCTTTCAAGGAAACTAATTCACACCCAAACAATAAGTGTTTACCCTCCATCATCAGCATGGTATCCATATGAGGTTGGGTTCCATCCTGGCATTCTGTTGGGCGCATAATCCCTGGGAGCAACTCCTATGCCAATAAACCTGCTTTTACCTTCATGAATTATTTCTGAAAAAAATATTTAAATTAGTATGATCCTTTATTTAAGTTTTAAAATAAAAGTTGCATATGTTTTATATACTTGAATAGCCAAGCTTTACTATGAAACACATGTACATAAGACTTTCTTTTACAAGGAAATTCTTTATCTTATCCAAATGCACTGCTATTATATTATTGTCTTCCTGTACTCTAATTCACCTACAGATTTTCCATTATGCAGTGACCTTAGTAACCATGACCCCTCTGATTAGAATTTCACAGTGAAAGTGGTAGGGAAAAGCTGTGATGAAAGAGAAGGAAAAAAATGTGGACAGTACTAAGAAAGTATTAATTGATTAAGATGGCGGGAAAAAATGAATACTCAAAATAATTTGAAGACTGTTGTTAGAAAGTTTATTTAAGAAATGTGAACGCATGGAAACTATAAAAAATTAACAAAATAAACATTGCTCGGTTACACCACTTATTTTTCACATGCTCCATGATTCTGTCTTGATTGCTTAATTAGGTCATGATTGATTAACTTGCTAAACCTTGCCATAAAATACTTACATATTGTTTATATCAACATTATATCCATAGTTCACAAAACAGCACAAGACAAAAAAGTAAAAGCAGTATATATATCCAACACTAGAGATAAATTTTTTTGGGTTGGTTACTTTTGGTGGTGTTTAACAATACTTCCAGTGATGTTGATTTAATTTTGACGAAAAAAAGTGTTGAAAACTGATATAAGTGAATTTTAAAAGTCCAAGGACCATAACTCTGCACAAAATCATCAGACTGGAACTAAATTTGAACTTGATTTGTAACTTGTTATGATAAAACTATATACCAATTTTCAAGTCAATATCTTCAAGCATGATGGAAAAAAAAAAACAGCTGCGCCATGAGCGCATGATACGCCTGTAGCTTTTTCATAGAATAAAGTTCAATAAATTCTCAATGTCATATCAGAAATTCATGAAAAATAAAGGGAGGTTATCTTAATAGATATAAACCAGTCACCAAAGTTTCATGATAACTGCTCAAAGCATTGTAAGAAAACTGGAAAATCCCCTTTTTTATGAATAAAATCACATAATTCCGAAAAATAAAATCTAAAATTTATAAAAATCGAAAGGGAGCTTACGTCAATAGGGCAAAGTTTCATGAAAATTGCTGAAAGCATTTTTGAGTTATTGTCCGAAAAAAATGGAAAATCCCCTTTTTTTAATGAATAAAAACCCCATAACTCGGAAACGTAAAATCTAAAATTTATAAAAATTAAAAGGGAGCTCATGTCAATAAATATAAACAATTCACCAAAGTTTCTTGCAAAATGGTGAAAGTGTTTTTGAGTTAATGTCCGAAAACTAGAAAATCCCCCTTTTTTAATGAAAAAAAACCCCAAAACTCAGAAACTAAACATCTAAAATTTATAAAAATCGAAAGGGAGCTAACATCAATAGATATAAACAATTCATCAAAGTTTCATGCGTTTTTGAGTTATTGTCCGACATGTTGACGACAGACAGACGGACAACGATATACCATAATATGTCCCGTAAACTGATTATTTATGTGAATTTTCAAAGTCAACAATCATCAGACCAAAACAAAATTCGAACTTGATCTGTAACTTGTCATGATAAAACAATGCACCAAATATCAAATCAATTTCTCCAAGCATGTAGAAAACTGATTTGCCGGACTGACGGATGGACAGACAGACAGGCAAACCTAAAGTCCCCTTCAAATTTCATCGGTAGGGGACTAAAAATAGTGACCCCTTTAATAAAATAAGGACCTTGTATTCATCAATACTCACTATAACTAAATTTTTTAATGTTTTCTGAGAAGCATTCTACTCCAATAAACTGTGCAACTGGTGAAGAAGATGATCTTGGTTCATAGCTAAAAAGATATAAATTAAAATACAAAAATAAAGCTTAAGGAAAGGTAAAAGGGTACAACCCCTAAATGTAAAAGGTAAAACATCAAAACTTAAAAAAAACAAAACAATAAATGCTAAAAAAAATCAAAGGAGAATGTGTCTGAGGACACGAATGCCATCGCTCAAGCTTTGCAATTTTCCAAGTTTAAAAAGGGGCTTAACTCTATAACCGTCAATCACTCACCAAATTCAAACAGGGTTTGGGTGTTGCGATACTTAGCATTATGTATGAGTCTCATAAAATTTGCATGAGGCAAACTTAAGTTAGAGTGCGGAGGCAAAAATGGGACAGACAGATGGATGGAAAGACAGAAAAATGGAAGGAAGAACAATCAAGGGTAACACTTAATGCCCCCATCGCCTAGTAGCGTAGTATAACTAGAGGCTCTAAAGAGCCTGTGTCACTCACCTTGGTCTATGTGCATATCAAACAAAGGACACAGATGGATTCATGACAAAATTGTGTTTTGGTGATGGTGATGTGTTTGTAGATCTTACTTTACTGAACATTCTTGCTCCTTACTATTATCTCTATCTATAATGAACTTGGCCCAGTAGTTACAGTGGAAAATATTATGTAAAAATTTACAAAAATTTACAAAATTTATGAAAATTGTAAAAAATTGACTATAAAGGGCAATAACTCCTTAAGGGGACAATTGACAATTTTGATCATGTTGACTTATTTGTAGATCTTACTTTGCTGTACATTATTGCCGTTTACAGTTTATCTCTATCTATAATAATATTCAAGATAATAACCAAAAGCTGCAAAATTTTCTTAATTCAGGGGCAGCAACCCAACAACGTGTTGCCTGATAGGTCTGAAAATTTCAGGGCAGATAGATCTTGACCTAATGAACAATTTTATCCTCGTCAGATTTGCTCTAAATGCTTTGGTTTCAGAGATATGAGCCAAAAACTGCATTTTACCCTATGTACTATTTTTTAGCCATGTCGGCCATCTTGGTTGGTTGGCGGGGTCATCGGACACATTTTTAAAACTAGATACCCTAATGATGATTGTGAACAAGTTTGGTTAAATTTGTCTTAGTAGTTTCAGAGGAGAAGATTTTTGTAAAAGATAACAAAAATTTACGAAAAATGGTTAAAAATTGACTATAAAGGGCAATAACTCCTTAAAGGGGTCAACTGACCATTTTGGTCAAGTTGACTTATTTGTAGATCTTACTTTGCTGAACATTATTGCCGTTTACAGTTTATCTCTATCTATAATAATATTCAAGATAATAACCAAAAACAGCAAAATTTCCTTAAAATTACCAATTCAGGGGCAGCAACCCAACAACGGGTTGTCCGATTCATCTGAAAATTTCAGGGCAGATAGATCTTGACCTGATAAACAATTTTACCCCATGTCAGATTTGCTCTAAATGCTTTGGTTTCGGAGATATAAGCCAAAATCTACATTTTACCCCTATGTTCTATTTTTAGCCATGGCGACCATCTTGGTAGGTTGGCGGGGTCATCGGACACATTTTTTAAACTAGATACTTGAATGATGATTGTGTTTAAGTTTGGGTGCATTTGGCCCAGTAGTTTCAGAGGAGAAGATTTTTGTAAAAGTTTACGGACGACGGACGACTGCCGCAAAGTGATGAGAAAAGCTCACTTGACCTTTCAGGTCAGGTGAGCTAAAAATATCTACTTTTTGCATTGCCAACATATAACACATTATAAATATTGGCAATGATATTAACAATAATTCAGAAACTGTCCTTTACATTTAATTTAATTTGAATTAACGGCAATAGACAATCAAAATAGGTTAATTAAACCATGTCAAGACATTCATTTAATATACTAGACCATACCAGCGACTTCACGGGTCCTTGACTTAATTAAAGAACCTATGCTTTATTTTTAGCCTGGATTTTTAGAATTTGTATTGTCATTTAGTAAAGTCAGTTATTCCCTGTATAATGACAATGTTCAGGTGTGATTATTACCCATGTTTATAGCAAATCCTGAATACACTGTTTGGTTGTGCGCCTGACCGAGGCGTAACATACAGATTAGGTAACAGGTATCAGGTAATTTTGTGACATATACTATTGGAATGGGTATCGGATTCGACCCGGAACTTGTTAATTATTGGTAATATTAGTTATGTGTAAAACAAAAGGGCTTGGAATGGTGTAGTTTTAATCTACACCATTGTACTAGTATATCTTTTACATATCAAGTTAAATTCTCCGATCAGTACGTCGACTGAGCATGCACGAAAGTGTATAAGATATGAATCGATAACGGTCTCCGAATTTGGATATTTTCTCAAAAAATTGTGTTTTCTGTGGAAAAAAGATTGTTTCAAAGACAAATTTAGGAAGTACAAAACACTACATTTATACGTCATATCACAAATATTTCCGACTTTGTATGATTTCAGAGGAAATCGGTCTCTTCCTTTAGTAGTATAGATACATTATAAAATGAATTTACAGGTCAAACATAATTCACCTATTCCTTATGAGAAATTAAAAACATCATTTTATCTAGAAAACTTAGTTCTGGTTAATGAATGATGACAAATATGTCAACAGTCATGTATTCTCTGTTCAGCTTGAAATAAAGAATTAAAAAAAAATGTATTTGATGTACAGTTACCATAACAATCCAGTTTCATGGCTGACTTTAAGATCTCTGCTTATTATTGGCTGATAAACAACTTTGGACTCTTTAATTGCTGTCAAGTCCAGTTCACCATCTTTAGCAATTATTCTCTGAAAAAGATTTGATTTATTTGATTTATGGTGTTTTAACGCCACTTTTAAACACCGCTTTTGGGCTATTTTGTGGCGGACAGTTTTTACTGGTTGATGAACCCGGAGTGCCCAGAGAAAACCAACGACCTTTGATAGGAAAACTGACGAACCTAGTCATAAAAACAAGAATATCTATTTTCATTCAATTTAGAAAAATCCAGCATGAAAATTAGAACACTTGAATACTTAAATTCATGTTTAACTTTATTGACAAAATCCACAAAAAGTAGACAAATCGTAATGAAGGGCAGTATTAGAGGGTGTAATCCCGAAATCCTAAAAACATTAAGTATTTTTTGCCGGATCCCAAAATTTTATAATTAATTCCAGAGTCCTGATAGGTGGAAACCCTAAAATTCCCATGAAAATAAAGGCCCATTCCTGAATTACCGCAAAAATAAAGGCCCTACCTACCCTGACGTCCCAAAAAAATGTCCTTCCACCCTCAATAATGAATCCACATACAAGATCTTTTCTCAAATAGACTTTATTTCTTTTAATTACTGACTTGGTGACAATTCATTTTTAAAGTCATCTTTGCCAAAAATTTCAGAAAAATAGTATTTCTGTACATTCCCTATGGCATTATCATGATTATGTTGGATAAAGATTGGCTATCAAGTTGGAACTGAAATCATGGTTTACAAAAGGTCTTAATATTAATGGAGTTATACTGAAAGCTTCCTTGCCAACTGACCACTGTGTAAGTCTACATTCTACCATTATTTATATTAATGAACTGTGGTCAAAAGTAGACAAATGCCTTCTGGGTCAAAATTTGAAAAGCCTACAGCAAAAATTAGATATTGGTTAAAAATGTCCTAAATAGAAATCAAACCAACTATTTTCATTTTGGAGTACAAACAATGAAATATTACCCACAGTCCTTTAGATTCAGAAATGGTTAATCTTCTTCTATTTATATGTATTCATTCAATGAGATCTCATAAACATGTTTAACCCCGCCGCATTTTTGCGCCTGTCCCAAGTCAGGAGCCTCTAGCCTTTGTTAGTCTTGTATTATTTTTAATTTTAGTTTCTTGTGTACAATTTGGAGTTTAGTATGGCGTTCATTATCACTGAACTAGTATATATATTTGTTTAGGGGCCAGCTGAAGGATGCCTCCGGGTGCGGGAATTTCTCACTACATTGAAGACCTGTTGGTGACCTTCTGCTGTTGTCTGTTCTATGGTCGGGTTGTTGTCTCTTTGACACATTCCCCATTTCCATTCTCAATTTTATTCAAATATGAACATTTTAAGAAACCATGCTCCAAGCAAACAGTAGAGTAAATACTTTTGTTTATGGAACCAAATTCTCATGGTTGAGATAAAAAATATTGGTTTATAGGTCTTTGAATTTATAATAATGTTTTTTGAAATAATAAATGTAATATTAAAATATAAAATATTGACATGCCAGATAAACATTTTGAAAAATAATGTCTTCATTGGTGCAAGAGACAAAATTACCTGATATTATGAACAAGAAATGCTGAAATATAACAATGCTAATAATTTTTATACCACTACTTCTTAATTGCAATTTGGCTTTAACCAATACTATGGAAGCACTTTCATTCGTAAGGCACTTATTTTCATGGTTTTCTTGGATGGATTTATTCACGAATTTAAATCAGCTGTTGTTCAAATCAAGACATTAAAAGATCCCCATGTAGGTTTTACCACATGAATACGGACATATAATCTAGAGAATACATTGAATATCATCAAACGCACTTTGAACTAAATTAAAAACTATATATACAACTTCAGACAGGATTTTACTCTTTAAATCTTTTAAATAATTTACAGATATGTAATACTTTTAACCTTTTAATTATCATGAAAAAATTACTTTAGTTCGATGAAAGTCAGACTTCCAGTGATGAAGTGTTAATTACATCTCAAAATTCTCATACGAAAAAAAATCATATTGGGCTTGCTTTTTCAATTCATAAGAATTAACTCTACAATTCAAAGTGCATTTGTAGCATTTTTTATGTAACCATTTTTCTTTAAGTGGTATGTTTAGGGCTCAATTATCACCTATGATGATCGTCAATCTGTTGCTCATTCGATCTCGGGTTAATTAGTGTCATCACTTTTGACAACATGTGTGCAAGAATTTAAATGTTGACTTTGCTATTTCCTTCAATCCAGACAATTTGTGAGCATAGATAAATCAGCTTATTTACTTATTAAAAATTTAATAAATGTTGTCAGTAATAAAAAAACAAACGAGTAAGTAAAATGAACTCCTTATTTTGCAATGTCCCACAAATCATTATAAAATAATATATGATTATATTCAAGAATCTTTGTTTCTGATGGCTTCAAACTGCTCATTCACAATTTTATCAGAAAACTGAAATCCAGGTATCTAAGAACCCATGAACATGTTACTTTTGCTCAAACCACAAAAATTGATACCAACGAATAAAAGTACTTTCAGAGTAAATAAAAATAAACAACAGGTCAGGAAAAGGATAAATTGAGTAAGAATTAGAGAAAAAGTGATATGCACTGGGTGCAATTGGCCAGCTAGGCAAGCTAAGGTAGTCAATGGATATAGGGGAGATAACTTTGACAAGTTTATTTGTTCTGGCTGTGAGTGAACACCTGGTCCCTCATGGTTCTAAATGTGTACTTACACAAGGATCTGATATTCTGATTTTAACACAGTCACCATAGTTACAAAGATATAAAGGGTCTTCCACATCCTTAATCAATGTCTTAAACTTCTCAACAATTTTTCCAGTGGTCACTTGATCAGCTGATGACAAAGCAGTGGCCTTCCCAGGGAAAATGCTAATAATAGCACCATCTTCTGCTCTAAAATATAAATATCACTTTTGAAGTCACTTTAATCAGATACACAATAAGATGTCCAATCAGATCTTAGCATATGAATTTGTTTGTGTTTATATAATTTGGCTACTACACATTCTAACCAAGAAAACAGTAATGTAAAAGATAAACTCTGAGGATGAATGTGAAATTTTGGAAATGACTAATTAGAAATTCTAAAAATATATGACATACTTTGTATGCTTGAAAAATGAGTTTGTACAAATAAATCTTAATTTGATTTAAAATCCCATTTATAATGTCTGATTGGCCCATGTGCCTCCAATTGACTGTTCAATAGAAAGAACCAAATTCCAATTTTTGGGGCATAAGTAAATATTGTCTGTCCTTATTAAGGCACTATCACGCCGGATAAAGAACTTACTCTCTAAGGAATATACCCTTCCTCCCGTCTGTGCTATAAATCATCTCTACTTCATTGTAAGCTAAAGGATCTAGTGGAACCTTGTTTAATACACTTTCCAAATACGTGGATGGACTTTGCACAACCCTTTTATTGTTGCAATAAACCTGTGGTCGTAAATAACTTCTAAGTTCCTGGAAATTACAATTCAAACAATATTATTTACGATAACTTTTTGAACGATATATTAGCTCTTTTATATCATAACAATCATGCACACTTGAGGTATTTACTTTATCATATTGAATATTTATGAGGCAGTGATTTATTCTGGTCTTTAGAGGGGCATAAGCTGCCAAATTATGTACACCGATTTGACTCAAATTCTTATATTTGATTATAAACATACTAAAACACATATCTTAATTATAAAAAGTCTAAAATAAACAAGTTATGGTGCATGGACTCGATAATATGTATCAGCATTCTGACCGTATTCCAGTCTAGACGCCATCTAATTAACCATCAGGTGACCTCCAAAGACTGTCGACAGTCATATAAATGGATACAAACATAAATATAGATATAAATAAATAGCAAACATATGCAATTTTATTTTTCTAGGTCTGTTTGATTTCATATTATAGGTTAAAAAAATATGCTAATCATCGTTTTTACCAGTGTAAGAATGAGTCTTTGTGGGTCAAAATCGACCAAATGGTTTACCCTTAGCTATGGGATTAAATTGAAGGTCACATGAATACAGATTCAATGAGATTGAATTATTCACTTGCAAGTTTGTTAGCTTATTTTGACAAAATTGAATTAAACTGCTGTTAAAAGCGAATTATTATTTCACTACTTCACTCTAATTAATGATTAAACAAAAACAAAAAACATTTTTTTTTTATCTCTAGAAGCTAATGCCCTTCTAATATATTATTATGATAATGTTTTTACAGATAAGAGCTTTTGAAGGGTTAAATTACAATTTTCCATTTTCTCAAGGCACCTAACATAATGAAATAAATTGGTACCCTAAAAACTGCATTTATCTTAGAATATTTATATCATAATATTAATAAAATGCTCCGCAGGGCGCAGCTTGATACGACCGCAGAGGTCGAACCCTGAACAGTTGGGGCAAGTATGGACACAACATTCAAGCTTGATACAGCTCTGAATTTGGATTGTGATTAAATATTTGACACAGCATAGGTTTCTGACACAGAATGAATGTGGTCTAAGAACTTAAAAATTTTAAATTGGACATTCACCTATTATGGTCCAATATCCAAAATCTAAATACATGGTTAGATTCAGCATATCAAAGAACCCCAAGAATTCAATTTTTGATGAAATCAAACAAAGTTTAATTTTGGACCCTTTTGACCTCAATGTGGACAAAGTTGATAACGGGGCCCAAAAATCAAAAATCTAAATACATGGTTAGATTCAGCATATCAAAGAACCCCATATATTCAATTTTTGTTGAAATCAAACAAAGTTTAATTTTGGACCCCGATTTGGACCAACTTGAAAACTGGGCCCATAATCAAAAATCTAAATACATGTTTAGATTCAGCATATCAAAGAACCCTAAAAATTCAATTTTTGTTAAAATCAAACTAAGTTTAATTTTGGACCCTTTGGACCTTAATGTAGACCAATTTGAAAACGGAACCAAAAAATTAAGAATCTAAATACACGGTTAGATTCAGCATATCAAAGAACCCCAATAATTCAATTTTTTGATGAAATCAAACAAAGTTAAATTTTGGACCCTTCGGACCTCAATGTGGACCAATTTAAAAACGGGGCCCAAAATCCAAAAACTTAATACACGATTAGATTCAGCATATTAAAGAACCCCAAGAATTCAAGAATAAAACCCCATTGAAATTGATCAAGAAATAAGCAATTTATACGAAGTATCTTCTTTTGCACAATACTGTGCAATTGAATATTTCTTGCTATTGCGCAGTACTGTACAATTGACAATTTCTTGCTATTGCGCAATATTGTGCTATTGGATATTTCTTGCTATTGCGCAATACTGTGCAACTGAAGATTTCTTGCTATTGCGCAATACTGTGCAATTGAAGATTTCTTGCTATTGTGTAATACTGTGCAATTGAAAATTTCTTGCTATTGCACAATACTTATTATATAATAATTTACACATCCTGTTTGGTGTGTATCTCCTACCATATCATTATTATTTGCTTTTAAATATTAATCAGAAATAACCAACTTAAAATGGAAAATTTTAAAAGAAAAAAAAAAGGAAAAAAAGAAAAAAAAAAGAAAAAAAAAAAAATCCCTCCCCCCCCAAATTTTTTGAACCCCCTTATGATTCATCACCCCCAAACTCAATCCCAGCCTTCCCTTTGTGGTATGGTACCTTGCAGTACAATTTCAGAGAGATCCATACACTTGAACACAAGTTATTGTCTGGAAACTAGAAAAATGCTTATTTTTGGCCCCTTTTTGGCCCCCAATTCCTAAACGTTTCGGGCAATTACCCCCAAACTCAATTCCAGTTTTCCCTTTGTGATATGGAACCTTGTAGTACAATTTCAGAAATATCCAAACACTTACACACAAGTTATTGTCATGAAACTAGAAAAATGCTTGTTTTTTGCCCCTTTTTTGGCCCCTAATTCCTAAAATTTTGAGGCAATTACCCCCAAAATCTATTACAGCCTTCCCTTTGTGATATGGAACCTTGTGGTACAATGTCAGAGAGATCCATACACTTACACACAAGTTATTGTCTGGAAGTTACAAAAATGCTTATTTTTGGCCCCTTTTTGGCCCCTAATTCCTTAACTGTTGGTACCATAACCCCCAAAATCAATCCCAACCTTCCTTTCATGGTATTGAACCTCGTGGTAAAATTTCATGGAGATCCATTCACTTAAACTAAAGTAAGAGTGTGAAAACCAATGTGTCTTCGGACGACGCCGGACGACGACTACGACGACGCCAACGTCATACCAATATACGACCAAAAAATTTTTAATTTTTGCGGTCGTATAAAAACAACAAATATATGGTGACTAACAGGACTACAAAAGCACATTTTAAGATTGGTAATTTCCACCCATTTTCATTTCGGCGACATATATTAAAGGTAGATTGAGTGTTTCTCGCCATTTTGGATTGTAAAATAGCAGAAAAAAATCTGATCTTAAATGAAAAATGCACATTTTGAGAGATTTGATTTTGATTTTTGGTGTTTTAACACAACTTTTAAGCACCGCTTTTGGGCTTTTGGCAGCCAGTTTTTATTGGTGGAGGAAGCCGGAGTGCCTGGAGAAAATCACCGACCTTCGATAGGTAAACTGACAATCCTAGTCAATTAAGATTGGAGTCGAGTGCACCCGCACGAGCGGGGTTCGAACTCACAACCTCAGTGTTGACTGGCTAGTGATTACAGTAGTAACTACTTAGACCACTCGGCCACCGAGGCCCCTCACATTTTGAGAGAGGAATGTCATTTATTTTATAAAGACTTTTCATATAAATGAAGAAAATAATCTGTTCTATCTTATTGTAATAATTGAAAATATTTTTCTTCCTTTCACATTTTTCAACTTAGACATGTAAGGGGAGATAACTCATGATATAAAGTTATAAGTAATGAAATGTAAGGTAAAGTTACCTGTTACTGTAAATTCAGAAATTATTGCATGCATTTATTATTGCTATTTTGTCATTTTAGACTAAAATGCGATTTTATTTTTTGCGATATTGAGAAAAATCCTGTTTAATTCATATTAAAAAATTTCAAAATGCGAGTTTAAATTATTGCGAATATAACCCTGTCGCATTTTTCGCAATAATAAAAACATCGCAATAATTTCTGAATTTACAGTATATGTTTTGTAGCCAGAAAACGTGTCACATTATCCCATTTTTTTCTTTTTATTGACTGAAAGCTGATTATAAGAACTATCTAAATCTCATATTTTATCTTAAAAGTCTATCATTTAGTTGTCTTTCTATCATACAATTTTTTTTTCCATGTGTAATTTATATAAAATCTGACAATTTTGCACACAACCAGAAGCTTGAATACACTTTTGACACAGAGATATGTCTTGCCTGTTTGCATACAATTCAGAGAAAGACAATCTGTTGGACAGCAACATTGCTAATTAAATCAAAGTCGCTGGACCAACTAGTGGGTGACTACTAGGGTCTCGAAATGGGTGACAAACTGAGATGTACAAACAGCAAAGTAACTTCATAGAAAGTATTGTCTATTGTAAGTAGTTCCTATCAAAACTAACTTAAACATAATACTTAACACTGAAAATTGTTATTTCATTGAATGTCAATGGACAATGACTGAGGGGGCAGGGCCTTAAAATAGTCTTCAAACCGATATGTACTGAAACTAAAAGTAATGCAACTTATAGAAAATATCATTGATCTATCACAAGTAGTTCATATCAAACTAACTTAGGCAGAAAACTTATCATTGAAAATTGCCAATTAATTGAAAGTCACTGGACCATGACCTAGGGGGCAGGACCTCAAAATAGTCATCAAACTGATATGTGTTGATAGCAATGTAACTTCGCAAAAAATATCATTAATCTATCACTTGTAGTTCCTATCAATCTAACTTAAGCAGAAAACTTATTTAAAATGACCTATCAATTCAAAGTCACTGGACCACGTCCTAGGGAGCAGGGCCTCAAAATAGTCTTCAAACTAATATGTACTGATAGTATTGCAACTTCATACAAAATACCATTGATCTATCAAAAGTACTTTCTATCAAACTAACTTAAGCAAAAATCTTAACATTGAAAATGGCTAATTAAATCAAAGACACTGGACCATGGCCTAGGGGGCAGGGCCTCAAAATTGTCGTCAAATTGATATGTACTGATAGTAATGCATCTTCATACATAATACCAAGATCTATCACAAGTAGTTCCTTTCAAACTAACTTAAGCAGAAAACTTAACAATCGTTGACGTCGCCATTGCCATCTTCGGAAAAGCAATTCCTATGTCTTGCTTTCCGCAACAACAATCGCAGGCGAGACAAAAAGGCTCCATGACTCATACTTCTTATTGCATATTTGAAAAAATCAAATCACCTATATTTTTGCAAACTTTAAAAAAAATTATCTATTTTAATTTCAACCTTCCATTTACCTTCATAGATTATTTCGACTGTCATTTTGTCAGTTTTCAAGTAAGTATCAGAATAAAAAAAAATTTTTTTGCAAGTATTATATTGTTATTCTAATTGCAACATTTACCCATAAGTCAGCAGCACAATCTGTACAAATCCCACAATCCACACATCCTGGTAAAGATGTTTTACACAGACACTCTCTAAAATTATCTCCCATAATTCCATTGTATTTACACTTCCTGCCTAGTCCACAGCATCTGTTACACATGGAACAAACAGACTGGTTGAACATACTGTCAATTTTCTTCCAAAGATGTTTGCAACCAAAAGAGTTGTGAACTGAAAAATTAAAACAATCATATTCATCACAGATTTTTGTGAACATCTTTATTTTTAATGTTTATTACAAACCTGCTCGTGCATTTTTCATTGTTATTCAACGCAAAATAATTATCTAAGACACCTGGGACAATCTCATTTCACAAAGGATTTCTATTGTTTACTTATTGTACCTCAAACTTATTTACGGTTTAGGTCTTTAAGTTGAGGTTCAATTTACTAAAAGTTAATCGGGCATGACTAATTAGATACACCCTCTTAAAATCAGGGGGTCCGAAATAGGATTGGGAAAAAACACCCAGCAAAATACCATAATTTACAATTTTAGAAAATTTTTGATTCAAAGTGCTTTTGGTTGCTTTAATATCTCAGTCAATAATCAAACGTTATTTTAGTGCATATACTAACCTTTCCCGAACCAAGACATGTTGGCTGCAATAGGAATTTATTTACAAAAAAAGTCCATATCTCATTTACTTATAGTGGCCATTATTGGTTGTAAATTCATGAAGTTTTGTTTTTGACATTCGTCTACCGTGGATAAAAAAGAGTGGAGGGCTAATAGCTTAGCTTACGACTTTGATCATGGTTCAACTGTATTCTATTGAGGCATACGTTTTACCTCTAGCGAACGCTCTGCCTTATTGTAAAAAGTTCCACTCTTATTGCGAACCCAATGAAAGTTTTCCACAGTGCCATCTCTATATGGTCAAGGTATTTAAACTTTTGTAAGTTCACCTGTCCTATTGAATAAATACAATAGCTATTGTTCTATGTGTAGTTTATTCTCTGGGACCTTTAAATTTCTTCTAAGACAAATCTATCACTCATTGATTAATTTACCGGAGTAAAAAAAAATCTTCTAAATAGACGAAAATACATGTTTTATACTCAAAACTGCATGTGATGTTGTATTTATTCAATATTAATAAGATATTTTCAATTTGTTGAATGTAAACAGTGATTCAAACATTAATAAAAGTTGATTTCTGACAAAACTTTAGAATTTGTTTTTTTGTGTGTTTGACAAATAAAAACTTGAAAATTATGATGTTCAAATTAAGACATACTTAAATGTATTCTATAACTAAACAAAAACAAAATAAATGCAAATTTCAATGGGAACATTACTTAAACTTTTGTCAGAAATCAATTTTTTATGATTAAATCAGTGTTTATATTGAAAAGATTGATAATATATTATCAATTTTAAGTAAATACATCATCACAGGCAGTTAATGAGTATAAAAAAAGTATTTTTGTCTATATATAAGAAAAAAATTTTCATGACTCAGGTAAATTAATCAATGAGTGATAGATTTCTCTTAGAAGAAATTTAAAGGTCCCAGTGAATAAACTGCACAAAGAACAATAGCTATTGTATTTAATCAATACGACAGGTGAACTTACAAAAATTTAAATACCTTGACCATATAGAGATGGCACTGTGGAAAACTTTCATTGGGTTTGCAATAAATTGAATTTATTTGCCTCAGGTTGATCCACTTTGCATCTTGTCGTAAATATGCATGACATATTTGCCACTGGACATGAATGGAGCAATTAATTAATCAGCTTCATTTAGTGATGTATAATCATTTGTTTTCAGTTGATAATCGTCTCAAACAGTTTTCCAATTTTTATATATTTCATTTTTATTTACATATGAATTTTTAAGCGTAAATCTTAGCATTTCTTCCATCATTTTTCTCATTGCATTTAATCTTTTTTTAAACATCAAAAAAACATTGTCGTAGTACACATCAGGGGTTACATTGTATCCTATCCAGCAAAACAAAGAGGAGATTGGATAAGAACGGAAAAACAAATTATCACAGAACTAGTGCATATTTTTGTTTGGGGGCCAGCTGAAGCAAGCCTCCGGGTGCAGGATTTTTTCGCTGTATTCAAGACCCATTGGTGGCCTTCAGCTGTTTTCTGCTCTTTGGTCAGGTTGTTTCAACTCGTTCAACGATCATATTTCCCACTAATGTTTTTTAAAGTATAGATAGCGAGAAATTCTCACTACACCAGGCATCGGATATCCAAAAATCACAAGCGTTTAGTTGAAAAATTACATCTGCCCTATTTTAATTTTGATCGGTGAAAATTTAAGAAGTTGTACTATAAACCAGTAGAAGAAAAACACTTCACTGTATAATATAACAGTAAAATAAATGGTGATAAAGAATGACGACCAGCGGCAAATAAAATGAATATTCAGGAGGAAAACATGTATATATAATATGAGTAATTTTGTATTAACCCTGCTTTTTATTAGACTGACACGCTGAGTAGGTGTTTTTACACGTAAGTTCACAAGATATTAGTTCACAGGAAGAAAAGTCACCCGACCCGGACACATTTACGACTCTGAGCCGACCAGTCTGTGCTCTTACTCTATGATGCCACGTGTTTAGAGTTGAAATAGCAAATGCCAATGTAAAGTCTTTGTTTGACCCGGTCAGGATTCGAACAAACGACCTCCCGCTCTCAAGGCAAACACCCTCACATGAGACCAACCAGGAGAGCGGTAGTACATAATATCATACCAAAAACTCAAGTACAATAAACAACACAGTTTCACAGAATTCTCACAGTTACTAAAGCCAGCTAAAAGTATCTAACCTAAATTAAATGCGTGAAATGATACTATAAACTACACGTAAACATCGATGATCGACTTCAGTGTAGATTTCATGGATCAACGCTCTTGGTAAATTAAAAACTCTTGCACCAGTCCGAATGTGGCCAGCTGTTGCAAGTCTAAATTTCTGTCCTTATTCAATAAACCCTCATTTTCCAGTGGTATTTTAAAGTTTCACGTCCAACCTCACTGTCGACCTCCTATTGTATTTAAAGAATTTATGTGTTATAGTCATGAACATGCATGAAATATTTGCCACTGGACGTTAAGCAAACAACAATCAGTCAACTTTATAAATTGTTCCATGGACTTAGCACTCAAAGACAAGATCTTGTAAAATGCTATAATGTACAATTTTCATTTAAATTTTTTTTTTTTTTTTTGTGGTTTATTTTCTTCAATTTATTACATAAATGACTGCTTATAAAAAAGTTTTAAATATTTTTTTACTATGGTTCTACTGTTTTAATACGATTTATAACATATGATTTTTTGTCAGGCAAGGATAAAATTAAGAAAGGAAAAAGTTTTTTCAGGTGTTTTTGCTTCATTTAAACATGAAAAGGGAATAACGGACAACTAAAATAAAAGAGTTTGTTTTCATATAATACATTTAACCTGCGAAAATATCTCACCTAAACACGTTTTGATCGGGCCAGTGAAACCTAGTTGATGCTATAGATGTTACATTTATGCTTTTTAAAACGATTTTATTCATTGAAGTTTGCATGCAATTTTTTTATTTAAAAAAAAACAAAAAACAAAGCAAGATCTATTAATTAAATGGACTGAACAGACAACACTAATTATTTTGCATTCGCATTTAACTTAGTGTAAAAAAATTACAGAATCAAAAACAGAATGAACATTTACCGCATGAATACAATATTGTGAAGGACCTGGTGCATCTAGGTCTGTTCGATTAGAAGTTCTGAAACAAGAGTTTACTTACTGTGTTCTAAGGTCTGGTCTTTACGAATCTATTTCATGATTACTGACAGATTAAAACATCAAATATATATAACAAGAAGTTGTTGTGCACAATATTCATTGGTCAGTTATAAATGAGGTCTGTATAGGGTTTTGATTGCCTTATTTATTAAATAAGAAATCTTTATTTTGAAAAGTTGGATTCAAAAATATAAATTTACCCCCTAATTTTGTAAAACTATAATTTGGTGATATTTTAATGCTAAAAAATTATAATGAATAAATAATTAAATGATGTACTGCCATTTAATCGGTCCGTTTCCATTGCAATTTGGTAACTGTTAAAAATAAAATTGTATATATCAGTCTGAGTACTGTTTAACTATCATTTAATTTGAACATATTTAGACTCGTCCAATTCAGGGGCATTAGGTTTCTGTGAGTGCTTTTTGTGTACTTTTCTTATGTTTTTGACGGTTTGTAAGTCAGTAAAAGTTCAATGATTAAAACAATGTTGACATTAAAAGACCTCCTCACAAAAAGGGCTGTTCAAATCCCCTCGCCCTTCGTAATTATCCATACCTTATTTGAATACATATTTTTATCAATTTTTTATTTTAGTTCAATTATATGTTTCAGAATTTAGTGTGATGGATATTTTCAATGAACTAGTAAATATTTTTGTTTAGGGGCCAGCTGAAGCCCACCTCTGGGAGCAGGATTATGGGAAATTGTATTATTTTGGATACTTGGTTTCATGGTTTTAAAAAATTCTGACCTCTATAAAACCTTTATAAAACTCATCTTTTATTGAGAAAATAAACATATGGTAACCTAATGATTGATTGATTGTTGGTGTTTTACGGCCACTTTTAAGCACCACTTTTGGGCTATTTCGTGGCGGCCAGGTTTTATTGGTGGAGGAAGCTGGAGTGCCCAGAGAAAACCTCTGACCTTCCATAGGTGGTAACCTAATGCACAGAATCACCATGAATATTAGTACCTAAATTTTAATAATAATGATTCACAGTATAACCTGAATGACCTATCACTCTCAATATTTAACACACTGGCAATAATCCTATTAATAGATCTATACTGTCCGTACTTATTACATGCTTGAATATCATACAGTAACATTATATCATTTTTGTTACAATGTAACAATATTACTATGTGAAACATGATATTAAGGTCTGACAGGCTAATGTCCTTAGTAGCATTCTCTCATAATTCAATATGGCAACCTTAGGAGATAAAATTGCAATGCATTTATAAATTCCAACACCTACACGCATTAGTATTGCTTTTTTCAGCATTAAAACCACAAAAATGAGTCATATGAACAAACAATGACAGATTTAAAAGATACAAGGTTTATTAACCAATCAAAAATTTAGAATATCCTCTGCCTATGGCCTCAGTCAATATGTCCAGGACTACACTTGAGTAATGAAAATTAAAATACAGGTAAAGCCACTTACCAAAACCATTTGGAACATCTCCTGATTCTAGATATATGATATCACGTTGTTTTAGAACTTTATCAATCATGTCTGTGTATAAGCAAAAGATGTTCCAAGTGTACTCTTTAACATAAAACTCTGTTTCATCATTGACAGGCTCTGTTTTTAAATCAGGCAGGTAACATTTAGTCTGAACTACAATCTCTCTGTTGTCTAAAAGTACAAAATGTCATGGTAACTACTGTGGTTGATATTAAAAAAAATGAAAAATTTGTGAATTATTAAACCAATCTACACAAACCATTTCAAGTACATTTTTGTACCATTTGACCTCAAATTGTGCCACCTTAAACTATAGATAGGAAGAATTTAGAACTATTATATTTCAAACTAATGAAAATTCGTAAGGGTTCCGCGGAACCCAGTGTCTCTCCTACTTTTGCTGTTAATCGCAGGCTCAACAAAAATGAGGAAAAAAATTAACAAAAATATTCCTCTCTATTCTATCTTTTGATTGTAAGAAGCTTCTGTCCCAGTTTGGTAAAAATCCAGGATAGTTTATGAATCTAATAAATGTTTTAACAAGAGTGCACACGCTGAAATGTCTCGCCTTCTTTACTAATCATTGATATTATGTTGATAGTCCTAAATATAAAGCTTTATTACAACTGTCACATAAACTTAACATTAACCAAGTAAACTAAACATTGACCAATAAACCATGAAAATGAGGTCAAGGTCAGATGAACCATGCTAGGCAGGCATGTACAGCTAACAATTCTTCCATACAACAAATATAGTTGACCTATTGCTTATAGTTTAAGAAAAACAGACCAAAACACAAAAACTTAACACTGAGCAATGAACCCTGAAAATGAGGTCAAGGTCAAATAAAACCTGCGTGACTGCCAAATAGATCATAAAATATTTCCATACACCAAATATAGTTGAACTATTGCATATAGTATTAGAAAAAAAGACCAAAACTCAAAAAACTTAACTTTGACCACTGAACCATGAAAATGAGGTCATGGTCAGATGACACCTGCCCGCTAGACATGTACACCTTACAGTCCTTCCATACACCGAATATACAAGACCTATTGCTTATAGTATCTGAGATATGGACTTGACCACCAAAACTTAACCTTGTTCACTGATCCATAAAATGAGGTCGAGGTCAAGTGAAAACTGTCTGACGGGCATGAGGACCTTGCAAGGTACGCACATACCAAATATAGTTGAACTATTGCATATAGTATTAGAAAAAAAGACCAAAACTCAAAAACCTAACTTTGACCACTGAACCATGAAAATGAGGTCAAGGTCAGATGACACCTGCCCGCTAGACATGTACACCTTACAATCATTCCATACACCAAATATAGTAGACCTATGGCATACAGTATAAGAAAAACAGACCAAAACACAAAAACTTAACTATAACCACTGAACCATGAAAATGAGGTCAAGGTCAGATGAAACCTGCCAGTTGGACATGTACACCTTACAGTCCTTCCATACACCGAATATACAAGACCTATTGCTTATAGTATCTGAGATATGGACTTGACCACCAAAACTTAACCTTGTTCACTGATCCATGAAATGAGGTTGAGGTCAAGTGAAAACTGTCTGACGGGCATGAGGACCTTGCAAGGTACGCACATACCAAATATAGTTATCCTATTACTTATAATAGAAGAGAATATAACATTACAAAAAATCTGAACTTTTTTTTCAAGTAGTCACTGAACCATGAAAATGAGGTCAAGGACATTGGACATGTGACTGACGGAAACTTCGTAACATGAGGCATCCATATACAAAGTATGAAGCATCCAGACCTTCCACCTTCTAAAATATAAAGCTTTTAAGAAGTTAGCTAACGCCGCCGCCGCCGCCGCCGTAGCCGCCGCCGCCGCCGCCGCCGGATCACTATCCCTATGTCGAGCTTTCTGCAACAAAAGTTGCAGGCTCGACAAAAACTTAAACTGCAGACTGTATGTAATGTTAACTGGAAGAAAAACTAAGTCCATTTATAAGTAAAATACGGAAAAAATGGAACAAAATTTTAACAAAATTTCCTTCTAGATACTAGCTTTTAATCATAAACAAGCTTCTGTCCAAGTTTGGTACAAATCCAAGATAGTTTAAGAAAGTTGTTAAAATTTTAAAAACTTTAACCACAGAGTGAATGTAATGTTAACAGGCAGAAAAACTAAGTCCATTTATAAGTAAAATACGGAAAAAATGGATTTTTTTTTTACAAAGTTTACTTCTGGATACTATCTTATGATCATAAACAAGCTCCTTTCCAAGTTTGGTAGAAATCCAGGATAGTTTAAGAAAGTTATTAAAATTTCAAAAACTTTAACCACAGAGTGAATGTAATGCTTCCTGGCAGAAAAACTAAGTCCATTTATAAGTAAAATACGGAAAAAATGGATTTTTTTTTTTACAAAATTAACTTTTGGATATTATCTTATGATCATAAACAAGCCTCTGTCCAAGTTTGGTAGAAATCCAGGATAGTTTAGAAAGTTATTAAAATTTCAAAAACTTTAACCACAGAGTGAATATTTGTGGACGACGCCGACGGAATGTAGGATCGCTATGTCTCGCTTTTTCGACAAAAGTCGAAGGCTCGACAAAAAATGAGACACTCAAATGTTCTAAACAATTTTACTTCAATGATAACAATTCATTTCTGCCTTCCAAACCATAGTTATGCACTTTAAGGTTCATGTGGACCCTCTGGCTAAAATGGCTGCATTTTCACCTCAAAATTTACTCTGAGTGCAGACAAACCTGTGTATATGGAAAAGTTTTAAGGCATTTTAGCCAAAGGGTCCACATGAACCTTAATCTTAGTGACATATATTATAACATTTTAGCCATTTTAGCCAAAGGGTCCACATGAACCTTAATCTCAGTGACATATATTATAACATGTTTTGAGGTTATTGCAGATTTCATACATAATCAGGATTTATTTGGCGGCATTTCCTGGCATTCCTTTGATTTATTGTTTTTTCTCTTATATCTTTACAATTTTGGCCAAATCTCATGCATTTGCTTCATGAAAACTTGGCAGTATTGCATAGTACACATGTACCGGTATCCTAATGACAGCATTACAATGGTTTTCATGATAGAAGTTTAAATAAAGATGCTTCACTTACCACCTGACCAATTCAAAGTTTTTACAACAGTCTGTACACAACCTATCTGAAAGACAGCACCATCTGCAGTTACCAGTATAGGTCTGCCATATTTAGCAGCAGAAGACACAACACCTGGCAACACTTCCTTGGCAACAGGGTAGATAAACTTATAAGACTTTTCCATAACAACAAAGTTTGATGGTTTCTTTTCACTGTAAAATGTATCCTGTAAGTGAACATAGATAAGTAAATAAAATTTCCTTTTCATTTAAAACAAAATTTTCATACAAATTGGTTTAGGCGTTTTTTAGTTATTGTACGACATGTGGACGACGGACAGAGGAACAGACAACAGAATACCATAATATGTACCGTAAATGGGCGTACAAAAATGGAACTGCCTTTAAATTTTGATAAGTAATATGTAAATATCCAACCTGTTTGATAGCATCTTACTGTCTGCAATTAAAGAACCTTAGTAAGCGCGCTCACATACCCCACGTCCCCACATTGTCATTGGAGAAATAAAATAAGTGTAAGAAAAAAAAATTGAATCATAATTTCCTGTCAATATGCACATCTACATAGTATGTCCTTATTATCTACACAGTTTCATGAAATTCTGTTGTGTGGTTTGAGAGGAGTTGCGATGACAAACTGTTGCAGTAGTACATTAAAGTAAATAAGTTCAAAGGGCGTAACTCCTAGAAAAAGAATTGAATCGTAATTTCCTGTCGATATGCACATCTACATAGTATGTCCTTATTATCTGAAAAGGTTTCATGAAATTCTGTTGTGTGGTTTGAGAGGAGTTGCGATGACAAAAGGTTGCAGTAGTATATTGGGCAAATAAGTTCAAAGGGGCATAACTCCTGGAAAAAGAATTGAATCGTAATTTACTGTCAATATGCACATCTACGTAGTATGTCCTTATTATCTGAAAAGGTTTCATGGAATTCTGTTGTGTGGTTTGAGAGGAGTTGCGATGACAATAGGTTGCAGTAGTATATTGGGCAAATAAGTTCAAAGGGGCGTAACTCCTGGAAAAAAAATTGAATCATAATTTCCTGTCGATATGCACATCTATGTAGTATGTCCTTATCATCTGAAAAGGTTTCATGAAATTCTGTTGTGTGGTTTGAGAGGAGTTGCGATGACAAACTGTTGCAGTAGTACATTAAAGTAAATAAGTTCAAAGGGGCGTAACTCCTAGAAAAAGAATTGAATCGTAATTTCCTGTCAATATGCACAACTGCATAGTATGTCCTTATTATCTAAAAAGGTTTCGTGAAAATCTGTTGTGTGGTTTGAGAGGAGTTGCGATGACAAGAAACAGGACTGACGGATTGACGGACGGACAGACGGACAGACGGATGGGTCAAAAACATTATACCCTCCGCAACTTGGGGTATAATAACGTCATTACACAATTTATCATTCTCAACGTGTAAGTTATGTTGACACAACTACTTTTAAAAATGCATACAATTGTTAAAAAAAATTGATGTTTAAACTCCTTTTAACTTTTCTGCACTCAAAGGAAGCAAAAAAAGCCTTGATGTTTACTTTTCAATATAATGGAATTTTAAGCGACTGTCATACAAGTGAGAGGTTTAGCACTATAAAACCAGGTTCAATCCACCATTTTCTAATAAGAAAATGCCTGTACCAAGTCAGGAATATGACAGTTGTTGTCCATTCGTTTGATGTGTTTGTGCTTTTGATTTTTGATTACGGACTTTTCCTTTTTGAATTTTCCTCGGAGTTCAATTTTTTTTTTTGTGTTAACTTTTTTCATCAGCAATCCCTTTTCAATTATACTGTGGATTCCTTTATTTTTGTGGATATCAGTTTTAGTGGATTGAGATCAAATTGGATGTTCATAGATGCTTGATTTCATGGTTTAGCAAAATTCATCATACAAGAAAAAATTGTATTTCATTGAACATTTAAATTTGTGGATAACCTATATAACATCAAAATCCACAAAAATAGTTACACAATGAATGATAATGAATCCACTAAAAACAAAAGAAAATGTAGGTTATTTATCAATAACCCGAATAATTCAGTCCCTCCCTGTGATCGACTCTCCCACTCGCGAGGGCCTGAATTCTTTATACAATAAAAACGTGTCATGAATCCAGGATTTTGATTGGTGCTCTCTGTGAGAGAGAGCCAATCAGCTAATAGCTCAATGTTATCCAGATGGGTAAATCCCGAGCTAATTCTGAATGATTATTTGACATTTTTTTATTGACAAGGCCTTCAGGCGTTAATGTAGTCATTGTAGAGCAGTGGAATATAACGACTGAATTATTCGGGTTAATTTATCAATGAAACAACAACTCATAAACACAAGAAAAGTCAAAAACAAACAAAACATTTTTAAGGGGTTACCCTGTGTCATTTTCAGTATAAAAGTGTAATGTTGACAATTAAAAAAAAAAATCCATTTATCAATAAATGTATACAAAATTAAAAATTAAAAAAAGGAAAAAATTTGGTTGGGTGCATTCGCTTGATGATGAAGAAGCTTCTGTTTAAGTTCTGCTAAACCCATGACATTTTTCAATCTTTTATCACAGACTATAAGTTAAAGAAGCCTTGCAACAACTATATGAGGTGTCTGAAGGGTTCCTACTGCAGGTGAAATTTCTGTTCCTATCAAATCTATCCTCATTTTTTAATTGCATTTCAATTTTCTTGCCCTACATCCTGGTCAACACATAATGCAGGATTTACTGATTGTTTATATTGTTCATTTGTTCTTGTCCTAAGCATACATGAAATATTTGCCACTGGACATTAAGCAAACATCAATGATTTAATCAATCATATTTTTACTAATTTGATCTGGTTTAAAAAAGATGCTGTCTAAAATGATTTTTTTTTAAACATATAGTGTATTGGGCTTCTGGTACATATTATTAGGAATTTTGGTCTTCAATTTCTCCTCAAGCCAAATGAGCAGGCCTCAGACTGACATCTTCAGGAATACAGAAACAATATTGTAGTAATGCCATAAAATATCATGATAATTACCAATGAGACGGAGAGTTTTTCCAATTTTTCTTGAACAACATATATAAACTGTTGATCTTCTGGTTTCAATCTCCATACAGGTAACTCAACTAATCCACAATAATCCTGTAAAATCTTCAGTAACAATGTCGACTGAAATTATAAATATGTATTGACATAGAAAATAACTTTCAATTTAAAACTAGAACTTTGAGGACACTCACAACAGGACATTCTAGAGTCTGGATTCCAGATTATGCAAATTTGATTATCTCCCCTTTATCATGTTGTACTGGGATTATATTCCTTTTTGCTTACAACCACATCGTTTGAGCTCTGGTGGAGAGCTGTCTCATTGGCAATAATACCCCATTCCTTAGTTTTATCTGTATTCACATCCTAGGGTAGTGTTCAACCTGTGTAAAGTTTCATCAGTATCTATCAAGCTTTTAAAAGGGGCATTAACTATGAGATATAAAAAAAAATTAAAATGCGATTTTTTTTTTTTGTTCAATCATTAATGAAAGTGAAAAAGTAAAATAATAATTTGCTCTTGCAGCCAGTTTAGTTCAACTTTGTCAAAATAAGCTAAGAATCATCGCTGATGAATTATTCACTTGCTAAAAGGGAAAGAATTCAAGATTGAATGTGAAACAAGGGTAAACCATTTGAAAGACTGATTACATCCACAAAAATTCATTCTTATACAGGCAAAAACGATGATTATTAACATATATTTTAAACATATAATATGAAATCAAACAGACCTAGAAAAATCCAATTGCTAGAGATCTCTTTCTATTTATATTTAATGTTTATATCGGGTTATATGACTGTTGGCAGTCTTCGAGGTCACCTCAATAGTTAATTAGATGGTGTCTAGACTTAAATACACATGAAATGCTGATACATATTATCAAGCCCATGCATTGTAAATTGTTCATTTTAGACTTTTCTATAATTTAAATATACATGTACCTTTTTTATCTAAAAAATGTTGTAAACCAAACATGAGAATTTGAGTCAAATCGGTGAACATTAATTTGATAGCTTATGCCCCTTTTATAGTTGTGCATGTTGTGCTTACAAGAAACTTATTACCACATATTTCAATATTGAAGTAAGAAAGTTAGATAATCTTCACTTTGACATGCAGCACTGTTAGTTTTTTAAGACTGTTTTATGCTTCATCAACACCAGTGTACCCATTTCGAAGGTGATGCACTTGCAAGGCACATACACAGGGGGTGAATTTTCTGTACCTAGTAATAAAAGCCATACAGACATGAATTCTGTAAAAAAAAAGATTTGGATATAAGTAATAATGTTATTTATGTTTTTTTTACCTTTTCATCATCCTCTTTCAATGTACAACCAAAATGTTTTGATGCTCTGTCAAGTGTCAGTGCTCTCCCTTGATTTTTAATAGCAGTTGAATAGTTTAGGCTTGTTGAACTAGACGAATGTTTTCCAACTTTATCAACCATAGATTTTAAGAATTCTAGATCTACTATAAGTGTCTTTGAGCAAAGTTGCAGGATAACAACTTTCCCCTGTAATAAATTAAAATATTAAGTAACATGTTCAAAATATTTACCTCACAATTTTGAAAAATCAATATGCAACACTCATTTATAATTCGCTGTTTCAGAATCTAATGCATTCTGGGTAATACTTTCAAAAGCATACACCAAAACGTTGTGATTGGTTTAAAACATTCTAAACAATGGAAATTCAACCAATGACGTAACGTCATTTTCATTTTGATGTAGAACAATGAGATTACCCATAGTCCTTCAGATTCTGAAAAGGCGAATTACATTGAGATTTGATTCAAATCAAGTTGATAACAAGAGGCTGTCAGAGAGATAGCAAACCTGATTTTCCTGCAGAGGTCGAACCCTGCACAGTTGATCAAGTATGGACACAACATTTAAGCTTAAAACAGCTCTGAATTTGGATTGTGATTGAATATTTGATACAGCATAGGTTTGTGACAAAATAAATGTGGTCAAAGAACTGAAAAATTTGAAATTGGACATTTACCTATTATGGTCCAATATCCAAAATCTAAGTACATTACTAGAATCAGCATATCAAAGAACCATAAGAATTCAATTTTTGATGAAATACTTCTTAGTTAAACCATTTCTGTTCAAAGAGAAATAACTCAAACTTTATTTCCATGAACTAATAATGTAAATCTAAAATTAGACTAGATATGATTTAATCATAGTTTTCTAAAATTAGATATGATGTTATATTTATTTTCAATTTATAATCAAATATATCAAACTTTATATATATACAATCATTAATGTAGTTAATAGTTCCCAATATTTTTTCTTTCATTTGTAACAAACTAATATAGATCTGCAACTTATCTATGAATGTCTACAACTTTATCTACACAATGTTATGTAATGAAATATATATCTTTTAATAAAGATAGATTTTTATCTAATGAATCAAGTAAAAATTAAAATTAACACACACAACAAAAAGTAAAAATTTTAAAAAATGAGTTATTTCCCTTTGTACAGAAATGGATTAATTCATCAAAAATTGAATTCTTGGGAAAGGGCTATAACTGAACAACAAGAAAAGCTAAAATCATGAAAATTGAACTTGACCTTCATTTAGGCACAGGAAACAACATATCTAAGTATGAAAAAATTTCTTCAAAGCGTTTTCATGTAAATGAACGGACACTGTTTGGCAGCCTCCCGCCCGCCCGCTGCCCGCTCGCCTTACATCCCCAAATCAATATCCGATTTTTACTTCGAGGTATATTTCTTTACTTTGGAGGGGTGATAATATAGGTGTTTTTCTTCACTTTGGAGGGGTGGGAATATAGGGTATTTTTGGTTACTTTGGAGGGGTGGGAATAAAGGTATTTTTGTTTACTTTGGAAGGGTGTGAATCTAGGTATATTTCTTTACTTTGGAAGGGTGGGAATATAGGTATTTTTCTTTACTTTGGAGGGGTAGGAATATAGGTATTTTTCTTTTCTTTGGACAGGTGGGCATATAGGTATTTTTCTTTTTTTCGCTGTCTACTGTGGATTCATTTATTTTTCGTTGGTACCAATTTTCGTGGATTAAGGAAAACTTGCATTTTCGTGGATTTTTAATTTCGTGGTTTTGTCGAAACCTGCATTCAAGCCTACAGAAAATTTGTCCTTATTGAACATTTAATTTCATTAATTTCATGGTTCACCTGTACCCACAAAATCCATAAAAATTGGTATCCAACGAATAATAATGAATCCACAGTATGTGTCTGCCTCACACAACAGAAAGTACAAGCCAAGATGTAACCTTTAAATATTTTGAGTTTTTTTTCTAAAAAAGAAAATAAGGAAAACTACAGAAAACACCCACCTGTTCCTGTAAAAGTTTTGCAATTGAGAGGAACTCAGCTCCTGAAATGTCAAAACTTTCTGTAAGTCCAGAACTTATATCAATAATTTCATTTTTCTTCACAGTTTCTAAGACAACACTTAGGTATTTCTCAAACTTTTCTGCAATCTTGTATCTTATTTCCTGATGGTGTTTCCGACAATCCAAAACTTCTGTCATCTTGTCATAAACACTATTTAAACACTACAAATAAAATATGGAAAATGAGCATAAACTGTATAACTTTAGCTTTCAACCAAAAAAAAATTTGTAAGGGTTCCGCGGAATCCGGTGTCTCACCTACTTTTGCTGTTAATCGCAGGCTCAACAAAAATGAGATGAGGAAAAATTTAATAAAAATATTCCTCTCGATACAATTTTTTTATTGTAAGAAGCTTCTGTCCAAGTTTGGTAAAAATCCAGGATAGTTTATGAATCTAATAAATGTTTTTAAAAATTTAACTGCAGATAGTATGTAATGTTAACTGGAAGAAAAAAGTCCATTTATATTTAAAATATGGATAAACAAGTACAAAATTTTTTAATAAAAATTTCCTTCTAGATACTAGCTTTTGATCATAAACAAACTTCTGTCCATGTTTGGTACAAATCCAGGATAGTTTAAGAAAGTTATTAAAATTTTAAAAACTTCAACCACAGAGTGAATGTAATGTTTCCTGGCAGAAAAACTAAGTCCATTTATAAGTAAAATACGGAAAAACAAGAATTTTTTTTTTACAAAATTTACTTCTGGATACTATCTTATGATCATAAACAAGCTTCTGTCCAAGTTTGGTAGAAATCCAGGATAGTTTAAGAAAGTTATTAAAATTTCAAAAACTTTAACCACAGAGTGAATATTTGTGGACACCGCCGCCAACGGAATGTAGGATCATTATGTCTTGCTTTTTCGACAAAAGTCGAAGGCTCAACAAAAATTAAAATACTGTAAACCAACTTATTTTCATGGATACATAATTTTGTGCTAAGCCCTTCCTAGCTAACTTTGCAGCGATTTATTTTCAAAATTTTCTAATTTTCTTTATGTATCTATATAAGAAAGCTCCATGTTTTACTTATTCACGACAATTCACATTCATGTTATTTTTCTACTCACAAAAGTTAGTTGGTTTACAGTATGTCAATAATTGTATGCTAAAGCAATCCACAACTTTCTTTAAAATGGCCCCAAATGTTTGAATTGCTCACAAGGCATGTTAGTGACTTGGTGAAACAAAAAACTGACCATTCAAAAGGTATCAAGTATAAATGATTCAACATGTTGCATTTATCATAAATCCTGCACAAAAACATGCTGAATGAAACGTTGACATTTTATGGTCATATAGATAGCTCTTCAACTGTTTTGGTTCTCAAACATCCTTGGTTTTCAAATATTGGGTTTCCAGTGTTCCTGATGAATGGAAATCCAGAGATAGCACTTCAGACGCATTTTTCTGAATACATTTTCATCCGTTGAACAAGATAAAGAAAGAAATCATCAATAATAATTTAAAGTAAAATAGATTTGATTTTTTGTAAAATTAATAAAATTTAGGAGCAATTAATAAAACATAATAGTTATTCCTCTGTGTATACAAATAACTGTTTTCTACCTCTTCAGAATCCATATCCATGGACATGAAATGTATTCTGTCATTTTTCTGTGTATTGAAAGTTTCTAATTTTTCCTTAGCTGCACATAGTGATGCATATGCATTCTGCCCTACCATATCCAAATCAGAGAAATGTCTGAAAAAAAAGAAATATACACATTATCTCATATGTTTATATTTTGTAGATACATGTACTTATAATTATTTTCTTTAAAACAGAAAAAAAAAAACCTAAATTTTACTGTTATTTGGCAATAAATCCATTTCTGGATATTTCTTTGAAAAATAAATTTACTAAATATTTCCAATGCTTATCTTTTACAGGAAGTGCTGCCCGTTAATATGTATTTTTAATCCATTTTTTTTTTATGGAAGTTCGGTTATTGACAGTTGTTTCTGTGCAATTATAAATTATTAATCATTCAACCAATGTTTTTCAAAATGTTATATGTTGTCACGGATCTCAAAAAAAAGGTCAAGTTTGAAATTGGTGATTTTCACTTTTGCTGCTTAGGAGTTACAATTTGCGATTAATTGGAAAAAGTCATTTTAAAACGTTTTCATGAATTAGCTAATTACAAAATTAATAGCAGTCATATTTGATATTGACTATTTTTACTTTTACCGTTTTGAGTTATGGTACTTGATTGATTTTCAAGATTTTATATTGTTCAGAACATTATATAAAAGAATATCACAGATTTTATTGGAAGTGTGATGTATTAACTAACATATTAAGTTTTAAATCATTTTATTTTTTCAAAATAGAAAGGAATTGTATCCCAGGAGCAGATGCATGGCTGGAGAGGTAGGGCCATAATGGGGATAACTTTTCTCTATGTACATTATTCTGATTTTTGCAGATCCAGGTAGGAGGACATATTGTGCTGTTTGAGAACATATTTCTGATTTTTAGGTACCTGGTGAAACCAGTCCCCCTTATTTTCTTCTGCAGCCTAAAACAGCCTTTTTGAAAATCCTGAATCCACTACTGTAACCCCAGGATTTAGTAAAAGAATCCATATGTATTCTACTTACTGTTCATGGTACTCTATTGACTTGTCTAGAAGTTCTAATTTTGTTGTCAAAAATTCTCCTGATATAAACTCTTGTATCTCCTCAATCAATTTAGATGGTTTTCCTATTTGTATTAATATAAATTCACATTCTCTGAAATGTCTAACATCTTCTGGTTTTTCATCTATTTCTTTCACTGCTTCAGTCTTCTTCTCTTCAGGCTTTTTCTTTTCTGGAATCTTTATTTCTGATGTAACTTTCACTTCTTCTTTATTCTCTGTTTCTTCTGGGACTTCTCCCTCAACCTTCTGATTGAATTAAAACTAAAACTTTGATCATACTTTCAGTAACTGGGAGCATTCTTTTATGTGATATATTTTGCTTCCAGTAACTGAGAGCATTCTTTTATGTGATATCTTTTGCTTCCAGTAACTGGGAGCATTCTTTTATGTGATGTTTTACTTGTACCTGTTGTCTATTTTATCTCTATTATAGAACTTGGTGCTTTTTCTGAGCTTAATTTAATAACTAGTTTTTATCAGCCACATTCATGCTTGTCAATGGTTGTCTTCATATTTATCTTAATTTTTATTGTCGTTGATGAATGGCTGTTTAACTTCAAGCATATTCATGAAAAGATCATTTTAATGTCATATGAATATCAACCCTGGTTTGTACTAAACAGACAGCCTGAGCTGGATTTTTAACATGCTGGTTCTGACTCAAGAGCAGATCATTCTTTGCTCTTATTCCTTAATGCTGTGTAGCTAGCTATGAAAATGATCATGTCAAAAAAAACTGGCATACTCAACACCATAAAGCATATATATACAAAATATGGAACCTGATGTTCAGTAGTTGTGGTTTGTTGATGTGGTTCATAAGTGTTTCTCGTTTCTTATATAGATTAGACTGTTGGTTTTCCCGTTTGAATGTTTTTCCGCTAGTCATTTTTGGGGCTGTTTATAGCTTCCCGTGCGGTGTGAGCCAAGGCTCCGTGTTGAAGACCATACTTTGACCTATAATGGTTTTTCTTTTACAAATTGTGACTTGGATGGAGAGTTGTCTCATTGGCACTCATACCACATCTTCTTATATCAATTTAAAGCTCTTCTAGCTAAAAAAAAAAATATGGTATCATACCAATATTTACCAGACTAGAATACTTCTGTCTTGTTTTCAGCAGAAGATTTTACAGTACGAACAAATATGTCCAGTGATAAAACTCTCTGCATTTTAAGGGCTAACTGTATTACATCCTTAATTTACCTTTATGTTAAATTAGACTTCTGAAAAAAAGTGGTTTATTGTGCTGTGAGGATGCTGTCTGATTGATGATACCTCACTTCTCTATTATCATACAAACCTTTGTCTCATCATTTTCCACTTCTTCTTTTTTAACCTCTGGTTCTTTATTTTTGGGATAAACTGTGGTGAAAGCAGCCTGAAATTTTAGTTTTTAAAAGATTTAATTTCTTTATATATCTAATGTTTTTTTTTGATAAGAACGCACTTTTTTCATGTTAATTCAATTTCATGGATTCCAAACATGTCATTTCAAGTATATGACACTTTTTCATTATGGGAGAAAAGTGCATACTATATTTACAGCAAATATAATCATGTTGTTAAAATAACACTTACTGTTATCTTTTAAAAGTATACATATAAAGAGAATATCATATGTCTTTTTCAATATCACATCTGTATCAACCCGAGACACCAATATAATCCCGAGAGCTCTACTCGAGGCATTATGTTGGTTGAGGGTGGATACGGTGTATGATGCTGAAAAATCCCTATCATATACACTTTATTATATACCTCAAGTAGATATATTTATACAATCCTGAATTGACTCTCATTTTCCAAAAACAAATGAAATTGAGAATGGAAATGGGGAATATGTCAAAGAGACAACAACCCGACCAAAGATCAGATAACAGCCAAAGGCCACCAATGGAGGTGGGCCTCAGCTGGCCCCTAAATTAAAATGTGTACTACTACTAGTTCAATGAAAATGAACGCCATACTAAACTCCAAAATACTAACCTTTGTAACAACCCGTGTTATTGTATCAACAATATGTTTCTTAACTCCCTCCAAATCTCCTTTTGAAGTATTGAAGGTGATAATAACTTGAACAGGGTGGCTACTGACCATCACATCAAACATTGGCTGCAAAGATATGTAATTTTATAAATAAATAAAGAACTCTGATATCTACATCTGTTAAGCTTTTTTTAAAATATCACACCATTTCAAGACTAACATACTAATTTAGTCTTTTCTAAGTCTTCCCAAAGATTTATACAGTAAGATATATAAATCATTGGTCTTACAATCAAACTATAAATATGTTAACCAGTTCACCATGAAATATTCAATAGACCACTTTTGAGTTATGTCCTTCACCTGAAAAGTTTTTCAATTTTGCGTGCCTTTGTGACGTCATTTACCGGATAGAGGGGATGGCCTGTATCACAGCTTTATTAAAGTTCATCAAGCATCTATGTGATTGTCATTATGCAGGATAAAATAGAAATAATATTTGTTCCGTAAGCACTTAATCACAATTCCCTAATGACAGCAGTGTTGATTATCAATTATAATAGATATAAGAAGATGTGGTATGAGTGCCAATGAGACAACTCTCCATCCAAGTCACAATTTGTAAAAGAAAAACCATTATAGGTCAAAGTACGTATACGGTCTTCAACATGTATTCTTATCTATATTTTTTTATAGTCAGAAACCTGATGTTCCGTAGTTGTTGTTTGTTGATGTGGTTCATAAGTGTTTCTAGTTTCTCGTTTTTTATATAGATTAGACCGTTGGTTTTCCTGTTTGAATGGTTTTCCACTAGTCATTTTTGGGGCCCTTCATAGCATACTGTTCAGTGTGAACCAAGGCTACATGTTGAAGACCCTATATGTACTTTGACCTATACCGGTAATGGTTTTTCTTAGTGTATACATAGTGCTCACAACAGTTGATTCAAGGGGTTTCCTGGTCAAAACTTCTTCACTCACTGATCAGATTTCTTTTCAAATCATAAAAAATTAAGTAGGTAGTAGGAATAAGGCTGAACACTCTCTCATCTTGTATCAGTCCCATAACCAATACTTCTGTATAAAAATTAAAGCACTGACCATTGTTCCTATCCAAAGTATGTTAGCTGAGGTGCAGATGTCAATGGTTTTCAATGAGCATTTTCATTTGTTTATCTTTAAACAGTGGCGATATTTGGTCTTCTTTGTTGAAATATTTTACCACATATCATTGCATGATTAGAACCAGGGAAGCTAGGAGGCTAAGTTGAGCCAAAGTTTAAATTATGCACATTTGTGTTGAAGGTCATATAGTGATTGATTCATTAATTGTTGTTTTGTTAATGTCCAGTTGCAAATATTTCATGCATGTTCATGACAAAGGTCATAAAGTGACCTTGATAAATGACCTTGACGTTCATTTCAGAGGATAATTATGCCTCATTGATTTTAAAGCCATTTATCTGGGGTTTTTTATTCCTATACAGTAGAGTAGTATACCTCTATATTGATACATGTACTTACATGATCTAAAAGGACTTCAGTTAATGTTACTTTCCAGTCTTTTATTGGTAAATCAGTTTCTTGACTGAATGATTGTAGCGGTCCTGAACCAAGCTTCTGAAGAGTTTTCTTTGTCTTAACAAACTCAACAAAATAACCAGCTAAATGTCTTTGTGGTACTACTATTGCATGACTATGGTTCATATCAACTATAAAAAGAGAAAAGAAAACATTAATACATACAAAATTCAAATACATATTTAAGAACTATGTTTCAATGGCAACAATATTATTCGAACTGAATAAACTATTAATTATATAAAAATTTCAGCATATATTATTTAAAGTAATTTTCTTTATCTAATAGTACTGGATATCTTGCTTGGTCAAGTGAACATGGATATATAAATATTCTGAAATCAAGCAGCACAAGAACACAGTTTCATGAAGATTTCATTCATTTATATTTCTTTACTACAGAGATATTCACAATTTCATGGATTTGACACTTACTGTGGATTCAATTATTTTCGTGGATTGAGGAAAACTTGCGTTTTCGTGGATATTTGATTTCGTGGTTTTGTCAAAGTCTGTATACATTTTTAATGAAAATTTAAAATTCATTGTATATTGGAATTGGTGGTTCCCGGGTAACCACTAAATCCACGAAAAATTGGTATAATTATTACATACTACAGCATCTCAAAATAATTGAATATAAAAAAAGAAGATATGGTATGATTGCCAAATGACACAGAAATTAACAACTATAGGTCACCGTATGGCCTTCAACAATGAGCAAAGCCCATACCGCACAGTCAGCTATAAAATATTATTATTTTGGAGATGACAATAGTTATATCTCAATCATCATCGAAAACAGGTGGTTTTTCACCAAAACTTGCTTTTTTAAAGAACTGTGTTTAATAATCAGTTCCATGGAGCTTACATTTGATGATAATGTTGTTATATCAAGACAATTTATACATAAATGAGGGTAGGAATGGGGGTATAACATTACTACTAACAGTAAATATGTGGTTGAATTAAGTTAAAGTGACAAATGCAATAAAATATTAAGACTAGCTTGATTCTAATGGTAGTTTTTGACACTTGATCATAAAAACTATTCCTTCCCTCATCAATAAAACAAGATTGTTTAATAGTTACACTATATGCATTATAAGATTATCTAGTTTTCCTCTTTCTTGTTTTTTATTGAATTTTTAACTAACAAAAAATACAAATATTGCATTTAATACAATGCTATACTTAATCCTTGCAAAACCATGCATTTTACAGACAAGATATAAAGCATGCAAACACTAGCAAAATACCAATCAACTAAACACACTATCTTTAATCCTATATGTTGTAATAAATGTGTAATATTATGTAAATTCAATGAAAATTTACTTACACAACATATGAAAAAATTTCTGAAATGTAAGTTTTTAACTAGACTAAACTACACTTAAGTAGATTTGGCTATTTGTTTAATGTCCTTTTTTGTCATATAACTCTTCAAGTATTGAAGTATTAAAACATTGAGATAATCATGGTTATAATCAGAGACATTGAGATAATCATGGTTATAATCAGAGACATTGAGATAATCATGGTTATAATCAGACATTGAGATAATCATGGTTATAATTAGAGACATTGCGATAACCATGGTTATAATCAGAGACATTGAGATAATCATGGTTATAATTAGAGACATTGAGATAATCATGGTTATAATTAGAGACATTGAGATAATCATGGATATAATCAAGAGACATTGAGGTAATCATGGTGACATTTGGTAATAATCAAATACATCGAGATAATTGTGGTTATAATCAAATACATTGAGATAATCATGGTTATAATCAGAGACACTAAAATAATCATGGTTATAATCAGAGACATTGAGATAATTATGGTTATAATCAGAGACATTGAGATAATCATGGTTATAATCAGAGACATTGAGATAATCATGGTTATAATTAGAGACATTGAGATAACCATGGTTATAATCAGAGACATTGAGGTAATCATGGTGGCATTTGGTAATAATCAAATACATTGACATAATTGTGGTTATAATCAAATACATTGAGATAATCATGGTTATAATCAGACATTGAGATAATCATGGTTATAATCAGAGACATTGAGATAATCCTGGTTACAATCAAATACATTGACATAATCATGGTTATAATCAAATACAAATCTAATGACATAATTAATTCAGTCTTATAATCAGAAAAGGTTAGGCATTCAGAAATGTAAACTTATCTGTACTGTTCAAATGCCAATTATAATAGGGTAGGTAATGAATCATCATTCTTTGTTAATACGATGATATTCTGTGGTCATCACAATGACAACAACAGGCTATCAGATTGACAGCAAACCAGGAACATAACTGAATCAAAGAGCTGAAAGCTCGGAGGAAAAATGACGCCATTGTCTCTAATATTGGGATATTTTTGATGCAAGTCTTGATTTTCACATAATTTACCTACTGAATCTTAGGAGACTTTTCAGTTCATGGTAGGTAGGCTGACTGACAATAGAATAGATATGAATTGTTTTCAATGGCTTTTTTATTTTTTTGTCAAAATATATATATATATATATATATATATGTGTGTGAAGTGAAGATGACTACTGGTTGTTTCTTTTGTATAAAGAAATAGCTCAAGACTACCTTAACGATCTACAATATTCAAAGTAATATGTGAATTTGTTTCTTGCAATTTCATTATTCTTAGTCAAGGATACATTAACATACTATCCCCTTCTTTGTAGAATTATTTAACAATATGATAATGAAGAGCCTGTTAAGTAAGCAAGCTCTTAAACCCCACATAGTCCTTATTTAAGAGATAAGTTACAAGTGGCTTAGTGACATTGTTATTTCTGTTACTTTTAAAGGATGATCAAATTCTGTAGATTTAGACAATAGTATTGTTATACTTAAGTTTGACAATAACAAATATAGAGACACTATTTATACAACCAAATTTCATTGTTGATATATATATATTTGCCTTCTGGTTCATATGAGCCGTTCATCCTATTTTGACTCCTCAAATCCAACTTAGAGTCTATCCTAAATTGAGGTAAATTGTATGGCTTTCCAAATACTGTTTCGATTCCTAACATCACTGAAGAGACATTAATTGTCGAAATTCCGGATATGGTGTACTAAAACCTTTGCACCTTTTGTTTGCGGTATATCATCTTTTCCGCAAGTTTATTGTTTTCTGTTTAGTATTAAATTTATAATGAAGATCTACTTATTACATCAGTGATCCGTTTATTTGGCAATTGCCAATGGCAGTCAGCAGGGTTTAAAAACATTTGTTGTCCACCAGAGTCTAAATAATGTGACTGTTATAAGTCACTTCCTAGACCTCAACAATGAACTAAGCCAGTTCATTGTTTTCATGCACCATAGAAAAAAGAGGAGTTGTGTCTTGGTGGCTAACAAGAACATATAAGAAATATAATAATAATATAAATAAGAATAAATGTGGATAGTGTTCACATGTGGACGCAGATGATGCCCCCGCTTGCATATCATATAGTTATAAAGGAACATAACTGAAGAACCGTAAAAGTGACGCTACCCAAATTTGAACTTGATCTGAGTTTTGTGGTAATAAGCATTGTGTGTAAGTCTCATTACATTTGGTTGAGGCTAACTAAAGAAGAGAACAGAAACTAAAAATTCAGCAATTTTTCTATTTGTAAACACGCATAACTCTAGAACGGTTGTGTATAAGTTTTATAACATTTGGTCGAGACAAACTAAAGTTAGAGAATGGAACATAAAATTCAGCAATTTTTATGTTTATAAAGGGACATAACTCAAGAATGGTAAAAGTGTTGCCATCAAATTTCGTACTTAGTAATAAGCATTGTGTATAAGTTTCATAACATTTGGTTGAGGCAAACTAAAGTTAGAAAACGGAAACAAAAAATTTGTACTTGATCTTAGTTTTGTGGTAATGAATATTGTGTATAGGTTTCATAATGTTTGGTTGGGGCAAACTTAAGTTACAGAATGGAAACTAAAAATTTTGCAATCTTTCGATTTATAAAGGGGCATAACTCAATAATGATTAAAGTGATACTACCCAAATTCAACTTGATCTGTGGAAGTCAAAATTAAACATTGCATCGTATAAAGCATTGATTGTAGTTATAAACATGGACAAAGGAAGATAACTCCAATCTTAATAAAATTACTTGATATTTAGAAGAAAATAAAATTTTTGCAATTTTTCCAATTTCTTAAGGGGCATAACTCTAGAATGGATAAAGTGACGCCACCAAAATTCAAACTTGATCTGTGTTTTGTGGTAATAAGCATTGTGTATAAGTTTCATAACATTTGGTTGAGGCAAACTAAAGTTAGAGAACGGAAACCAATTTTGGGAGTATGTACGTACAGACGTACAGACAGACAAGGGTAAAACTTAATGCCCCCTCCGCTACGGCGGGGGCATACAAAAAGAAAAAACACAGGACTAAGACACTGAACTTTGTATAAAGTGCTCCATTACTAATCCTCAGAGGAGCTGCTGATCTATACTAGTACTAAGAAAAGAAAGATGTTGAGGACTTAGCCAGGGCAAGCTGAATTTTGAGACTTAGGAACATCAGAGTAGATGTACGTGGGACACCACATATATATTCCAATCTGCCCTATTTGCTGCCACCTAACAAAATTAATGCCTAGGGTGGTAATCAAACCCATGTGCATTTAATCTGTTGTTCTCTATGTACATATATGATATATTATATTAAATGCAAAAAATGCAGCTGTAATGTAAATATGGTAATTTACATCATTATAGCCTCATTTTTTTAAAAGGACCTAGCTAGACCTTTTTCTTAGGCAAGGTGTATTATATAACTCTGAAAGCAATACAATCGAGTGCTCTCCCCAGGATTTTTTTTATAGCACTGTGGTATTATATAATTATTGGTCAGAAAAAATTGGATTTTTTATACATGTGCCATGTGCATTAACAGAAATGCAAATAAGTGACATTTTAATTATTGATTAAGCTTTAAAAATTAAAATGCCTAGATAACTTAAATAATTTGATTTTATTACCACCTGTCCCCAAATGTAGCACAGCAGGTATATATTTTTTTCTCACTTTCAGTTGTTTGACTTATAAACTAGTTATGTCAATTTTAGTTTCTTTTGTATAATTTGGAGTTTAGTATGACGTCCATTATCACTGAACTAGTATACATATTTGTTTAGGGGCCAGCTGAAGGACGCCTCCGGGTGCGTGAGTTTCTCGCTGCATTGAAGACCCATTGGTGGCCTTCGGCTGTTGTCTGCTCTATGATCCGGTTGTTGTCTCTTTGACACATTCCCCATTTCCATTCTCAATTTTATATATCCTTTTAATACAGCTTCATAATTTTCTTACACATATTTAAAGAAGGTTTTCAATGACAAAATTGGAATTTCTTCATTAATTTTTATTAACATTTATCAAATTACAATTTTGCAATTCAAATTGGTATATCCTTTAATATCAAAGGAAAAAATGGAATAACTCTTTCCATAAGTACTGAAATGTTATTAAAGACATGTTTAAAAAGGCTAACATATTTGATCATATTCCAAGGTTACCTATTCTGACATCGGACTCAGACTTCTTTTAAACTGAGTTTTACTGTGCGTATTGCTATGTGTTTCTTTATTCTACATTGGCTAGAGACCCTATAGGGGAGGGTTGAGATCTCACAAATCATGTTTAACCCCGCCGCATTTTTGCACCTGTCCCAAGTCAGGAGCCTCTGGCCTTTGTTAGTCTTGTAGTCTTTTAATTTTAGTTCATTTATATGTTTTGGAGTTTAGTATGACGTCCATTTTCACTGAACTAGTACACAATTTTATTAAGAGGCCAGGTGAGGACCACCTGCGGGTGCGGGATTTTCTCGCTGCGTTGGAGACCCATTGGTGGCCTTCCGCTGTTGTCTGCTCTTTGGTCGGGTTGTTGTCTCTTTGACATATTTCCCATTTCCATTCTCAATTTTATGATAGAAATCTTTTATTTAAGAAGTTTTTTTTTTATTATTAAAGGTGGATTATTAAATTATAAATGTTTGCCAATTGAAACATTACAACCACCTTTAAAAGTTGAGTTTGGTAATTTTCTGAATATGTGAATTATCGCCACCAGAAATATTTTACAAGATTTGACAATACTGGTTTTAGCACTTTTGCCCACTGAAATTGTCTCACTTCACAACTTCCTGTTTACACATTATTTGCTGTATCTCTAGGAATCATTAAATGCCATTCCTTATCCAAGCCATCCACTGTTAACCTTGATTTTAAAATAATATTTAATTAATAGTTATTGAAAAGTGGATGGCAAATCTCAATATTTTTTATTTATTTTCAAGAATTTTTTTTATCCGATTTTGATAATAGCCAAGTACAAGTAATCATAAAATACGGGCTTGAAATGAACGCCTGGACAACGGGAATGCTTTTCTCAAAACAATACAGGTTCAATAGTTTAGTTGGTAACTCCAAAAGTAATGAAATAATCGTAGATCACTAGATGTTTCAAAAATAGACAAGACCACGTTGTCAGAGAAAGGGTAAAATTTTCCTTAAATACTTTTAGTATAATTTATTGAGCACTGCCTACTCCTTTCATAAAGTTTCTGCATCTTTTAATTTTTTTTAAAGTAAAAAAATCCAGAAAGAAATAAAGTCTTTTTGACAGAAAAACTTCTGCAAATATCATCATTTTGTTCTTTAATTGAACTGGCCACTGCGATATTTGACCTATATTATGTCTGCAACAGTAACTTTGTAAACAAAATACATACGCGCCCCGTGGATATAACAGTATTACTAATTTTTCGATTCTTAAAAACTTCTGAAATCTTGATAAAGACCATTATCTTTTGGATGATTTCAAAATGATTCCTATTATTATTTTTTGAACGATTTTAAAGTCCTGCTGACAATAAAGGTTGACATTCTTTCAAGGACTATTTTGTCTAGCGATAGCAATTTGTTATCATTGTATGCAAAAGTCCAAAACCATAACAATACGGATCTGTACAAATCTGTCGTCTAAGCCAAAGGGTTCACCAAAAGCATCTTCCTCGGATCTCGTCGAGAAAAATCGTCAATGATTTTTTCATAGTCCAAGTTCAATATCTTTATGGACATACAAAAGTAACAGGGCATTTAAGCGTTCTTCTCCCATTGTACTGCGCGAGAAGGTTTTAGTATACTTTAAAGACGAGTTTGCCCTTTCTGTAGAACTGGATGTTAAGCTGGTCAATGAAAGTAAGCTCAGAACTTTAACGATGTTTGGAAAAATAGTGCTACACACTTTTTTTATATCATGTGAGTATAATAGAGTATTATCTTCTGTTGGGTGGAATTGTGAAATAAGAGTCAATACGTCCTTGCTCCATCCTTTGTCGCTTTGAAGGCGTCATGCTTGTCATCCTCAGCATTAGCAATATGTTACTGTAATTTGAAATTTTGAAGTGCAAGTAAAGGGGGGCGTACGCCCTCTACGTCCCTCCTCTGGATCCGCCACTGTGGATAGCTCAAAATACCATTTAATAATTAACAGAAACATATAGACAGGTCGAGAATGAAATTCTGTACAGTACATAGGTATGTAAAATACGGAACCGAGTTCGGAAGGCGGCTTGGAGGCGATAAAATGACATCTGGTCAATGGTATAGGAAAATTGACGCTTTGACAGCGTCATTTTCCAAAAACGGTAAAATTTACCACAATTTGTACTTGATTAGAATTTTGTGGTAATAAGTTTATAATTGTGTATAAGTTTCATAACACTTGGTTGAAGCAAACTTAAGTCAGAGAAAGGAAACGAAAAATTCACCAATTTTCCATTTGTAAAGGGGCATTACTGTAGAACAGTAAAAGTAATCTGTATTTTGTGATATCATGCATTGTGTATAAGTTTCATAACATTTGGTTGAGGTAAACTTAAGTTAGAGAATGGAAACAAAAAATTCAGCAATTTGTCACTTATAAACAGGCATAACTCTGGAACAGTTTAAGTGACCACCAAACTTTGAATTTGATCTGTGTTTTGTGGTAATAAGCATTGTGTATATTAAAGTTTCATTTCATTTGGTTGAGGCCAACTTAAGTTAGAGAACAGAAACCAACTTTGCGAAGTACAGAAAGACGCTATGGTGGGATATAAAAATAAATGAATTTTTATAGGTTTCAGAAATGGAGAGGCAAAACACAATCTTATTATCACTTTTCACTCCTAAAAGATCTAAAACTCAACAACGATAGAAGCTAAAATGGTGAAAATCGAACAGGACCTTCATTTAGTCACAGGAAACAACATATCAAATTTGAAAAGATTTCTACAACACATTTTCAAGTTATTGCAGGGACAAAGCTTCAGTATTACTTTTCGCTACTTAAAGGTCTACAACTCAACAACATTATAAGCTAAAACCGTGAAAATCACACCTGACCTTCATTTAGTCAATTTAAAAAGATTTTGTCAAAGTGTTTTCAAGTTATTGCATGGACAATGCTCTAAGTATCACTTTTCGCACCTTAAAGGTCTACAACTCAACTACGATAAAAGCTAAAATCGTGAAAATTTAACTGGACGTTCATTTAGTCACAGGAGACAACATATCTAAATTTGAAAAGATTTCATCAAAGCGTTTTCAAGTTATCACAGGGACACTGTTTGGCAGCCGCCCTTCGTACATCAACTAATTAATAACTGATCTTTTCCTTTGAAATTCCTGTTAACATGGAAAATGGTTAATTTTGGTAAAGTAAGACTACATGGCGCATAAATCAATTATTTTGCTCAGTACTTGCACCTTTTATTGATGCCAAAGTGCTGTCGGCTTTATGAGTATAAATTGTTATTTATGTTTGCCATATATATAATTTTTGCCACACCTATGCAAGGTTTTGTTCAAGTCAAATTACTTGATCTGTGAGAAATTTTTTTTTTTTTTAAATGTGTCCTTTTTTAAATATAAGTATTTAAAAAATCATGACACAAATAAAATCTTGTAAGCCAGCAATTATAAATAATAATTAATAATTCTAATTTCCTTTCAGTCGGTATCGATGTCCTTTAGGATGGTAAATATATAACTATTCGCCATATGTTGTATTGCCTTTCTTTTTATAATCATTCTTACCAAGATTTTCTTCTCCAGTTAGTATAGGACAACCATTGATCAGAAAAGTTTTGACTGCAGGATGACTAAGATGTCTGATGGAGACTCCTGTCAGCGAAACCAATGTAACACTAGGCACAGCTGTCAGAAGTAAAGCCACATCATCGTCTGTCAACTGATGACACCCATCTAAATATATCTGTTTGTAAAAATAAAAGAACAACTAAAGAATATAAGGTAATACCAGCAGGGATTCGGAAATACCATCCTCCTTTGCCCAAAATTCCTTTACAAGTAAGTAAGAGCCTCCTCACGGGGTTTTTAATTATGTGATTACTTGGCCGTTTTTATAGTGATTATTTGTTTACCAGACTGAATATTTCATGATTATTTGATTATTTGATAATCTAGGACTACAGTATATTTTTTATTATTTGATAATCTAGGACTGTATGCATATATACTAAACTTATACTTGCATGCACATTTTTTATATTTATTACACATCTATAGCATATAATCAGCAAATAATATTTCATTCAGTGGTTATTGATCACAAGCTAATTAACTCGTACTATGAACTTCAAAATTATTTATTTTGTACAAAATATTTCTGTATTCCATGACTGTATACCTTACAACAAAATTCTTTTTATTTACCTGTGTACGTTATTTTATTTGGAGGCATTTTGTCCAAGGTTATGGTTGTCTTTCTGATATGGTTGAACATCTCACCCCTTATTTTATTGATTTTGTATTTACATTGTGTCATAGATCAAATTCATTTGTTCAGTGTATGTTCACTTGTTTTTGTTAATATGTCTTTGATTGAGTTAAGCCATTTCAATTGATATTTAATAGTATGTCTTTCTATGTTGTGATGTTACACTATTGTTTCAGGTAAGGGTGAAGGTTGGTACCTATTAAAACATTTAAACCCGTTGCGTTTGTTTGCACCTGTCCTAAGTCAGGAACCTGATGTTCAGTGGTTGTCGTTTGTTGATGTGGTTCATAAGTGTTTCTCGTTTCTCCTGTTTTATATAGATTAAACCGTTGGTTTTCCAGTATGAATGGTTTTATTCTAGTCATTTTTTGGGCCTTTCATAGCTTGCTGTTTGGTGTGAGCCAAGGCGCTGTGTTGAAGACTGTTCTTTGACCTATAATGGTTTACTTTTACAAATTGTGACTTGGTGTTAACAATATTTTATTATGTATTATTTAAGTAAATTTTCTATACTAATTCGCAAATAGGATTCAGAAACAAGCAACAAGTGCTTATATTAATCTGTCTTAAAATTGTGATTTGGATGGAGAGTTGTCTCATTGGCACTCATACCACATCTTCCTTTATTTATTAACGCTCTGTATAGTAAAGAACATGTGTATAATCTCTGTAGGCCTAACAAGTGTATAATCTCTGTGAGGCACGTTATTTATTTGATGCTCTTGATTCCAATTGGCAATCAAAGATTTTGCCCATTTATCCATTACACCCACTTCTTCATATACTTGGATCCCAACAATTGAATTATTATTGACAAACTTGTTTGTCCTAATCATGCATGCATTATGCATATAAATTTTGTCACTATAAGTTAAGGATTGAAAAAATATAACTAAAAGAGGGACGAAAGATACCAGAGGGACAGTCAAAATCATAGATTGAAAACGAACTGACAACGCCATGGTCAAAAATAAAAAAGACAAACAGACAAATAATAGTACAGATGACACAACATAGGAAACTAAAGACTAAGCAACACGAACCCCATCAATATGTAAAGACAAAAATATTCTATATAATTATATATGCTTATTTCACATAATTTTATTAAAATAGGATCAACAGCAAATTAATAAAAAAAATAATTTTAGAAAAATGTTCATAAAGAGTGAAAAACAGGTAACCACCTTTAATAATGACTACGATCCAATGTTGATGAGCAAGTGAGGAACACTGACCATTGCACTGAAGTCTTCTTCACAAAATATTCTAAAAAGGCATCATATCCTACCTAAACAGGGAACTGTTCCGGGCAGGTAGTGAAAAAAAATCTAACAAATATACTGTTAATCGTTACAATGTAATTTTGGTTCAAAATTCGTGACAAATATGGAAAAATCATAACCGTTGGCATCTATGGCATCAATTTGTCTAACTAAACCCAGTTTGTTTGTTTTTTATCTCTACCTATTACTGAGATGAAATTGTACAAATAATTTTATAAACCCACTTACATATTTGCATTTTTTTGCCTCTTCCAATACCTTCGAAAGCCATTTAATACCCGCATTTGTAATCTGAGTGCATCCTTGGAGATGTAAGTCTGTGAGATTCACAAATTTCTGAAATAAAAAATGTCAAATATTAGTCTTTTTCAATGAACTTCAAATCTGATTTAAAATATTTAAGATCTATAGGAAATTGCGAAATAGGAAACAAAGACTGTGGCTGAATGATTATTTGTGGGATTATCATTTTTTGTCGATTTCATGGCTAAAGGTAATCCATGAATTTAAAGTTCAATGAAATGCTTGTATGCAGACTATGGCTAAATTATGATATCAAATATCTACAAAAAACAATCCATGAACATTATATCCATGATATCTAGGAAAATAAATGAATTTACAGTATAAATCACAAAACAACATACCCTGTAATTTTAATAATACGTGTACCGGTAGTTTTTATTAATTCAATCAGTATAAGCACATAATCTTTCTTTAAGATAAATTGGTGCAGCTTTAAACAGGAAAATGACAGAAAAATAAATAATTATAAAAATTAAAACATGTCTGTTTATCACATGAATAAAAAAAAAATAAACATCAATTGTTTTCATACGGTGTTGAAATTGTCCTTTTTTATAATTGTATCATATTTACCCTCTTTCCTGATTTGTGGAGATAAAGAGCAGCATCATTACTATAGGCATTTTTGCAAAATTCTAATTTTGATGGTACATAGCTTGCCTTCTCTAAATATTTCTGTAAATGATATTATTTCAAAAAATGAATATGTATAACAATGAATATATATATATGTATAACAAAAACCTGGTAATAAATTGCTCAAATAAAGCCTTTGAAACTGTAGGAATTAATTACTTTTGGAGTGTCAAAAATTCGTTGAAAGTACTTGATAAATTGCATGCTTATATTGGTGATTTCGAATCTGTTAAAAGTTTTGATTTTTCTACCCTATATACCATATTGCCTCATAATCTTATAAAGAAAAAATTCACACACCTGATTAAATGGGCATTTAAAAAGTCGGAATGCGAATATATATGTTCAAACTCTTTTAGGTCATTTTTTAGTATCAACAAACAAAAGAAGTATGTCAATTGGACCTGCTTTGATACTATAACTGCCCTTGAATTTTTACGAGATAACATTTTTGTTTGTTATGGAGATTCCGTATATCGTCAGGTTATCGGAATTCCCATGGGGACTAACTGTGCACCACTTATTGCGGACCTGTTTCTGTATTGTTATGAGTTACAATTTATGACTAAAATCAGCAAAGACCCATCAAAACAACATCTAATTCAAAAATTTAATAACACTTTTAGATATCTAAATGATATATTGGCTCTCAATAATGACGACTTCAGTATGTACACTAAAAGAGATTTATCCTGCCGAACTGACTTTAAATAAAGCTAATACTAACAATGAACACTGCCCTTTCCTGGATCTTGATATCTTTATCTTTAACGGGAAGCTTAATACCAAAATTTATGATAAAAGAGATGATTTTTCATTTCCTATTGTTAATTATCCATTTTTAGATAATTTAATTTTGGATGTAACGCATCTTCTGATTGGCTGACGTTGTTTTGTTTATCAGCTCATAGACATAATTTTGTCATGTGACCGTGATGTCATCAGCGTTTTTTCATGGTTTACTCAGGTTTAAAATGGAATTTAGAATTAAATTATAAGAAATGACTGTAATATTTTTTCTGTCTATTCGAAATAACATAAAAAATGTGGTGCACACTTTAAAATAACCCGCTACACGGGTTATTCAGTGTGCACCACATTTTTGATGTTATTTCTTCATAGACAGAAAAAATATTACAGTCATTCCTTAAATGGTGACGTTCCCTTTTCGCCATCTTATGGTGTTACAAGTACACAATTTTATTGAGGGGCCAGCTGAGGACCACCTCCGGGTGCTGGATTTTCTCGCTGTGTTGAAGACCCATTGGTGGCCTTCAGCTGTTGTCTGCTCTTTGGTCGGGTTGTTGCCTCTTTGACATATTCCCCATTTCCATTCTCAATTTTATTTACATATCTCAACTTGTTTGATTAGCTCGTGTATGTAACAACATATTGGATTTCAATGAAAGAAATCTCTGTATTACTGAAAAATTATTACACCAGGGTTTTCGATATCACAAACTAGTCAAAACATTTACTAAATTTTATCGTCGGTACAAGGACATCACTTGTAAATATAAATCAACATGCAGACATCTTATACTTTCAGGTATTTCACATCCAATATTTTATGGTAATATTCTTTACAAAGCACAAAATGTCGGCATTCACCTCAAAAGCTAACCAAACCTTTAAACAGACTTATTCGGAAAGGATATAGTTAGGATACTGTTGTCAAGTCATTAAGGATTGCATATTTTCGTATTAATATTGATTCACTCATAGGGTCTTTGCATCGGAAATAAACACATTTACTAAAACCAGTTGTTGGCATGATACGGGTTATGTTCTTCTCATATGTTTTATGATGGTATGATACTAAACCCCTAAGGAGAGGGATTGTACTTGATTTCCATATGATGAAGACATAATTTTTCAATCAGTTTAATTGAGGTCTGGAGCTGGCATGTCAGTAACTGCTAGTAGTCCTTTGTTCATTTATGTGTCATTGTCATTTTGCTTAGTTTCTTTTGTTACCTATTCTGACATCTGACTTTGACTTCTTTTAAACTGAGTTTTACTGTGTGTATTGCTATGTGTTTCTTAGTCTACATTGGCTAGAGGTATAGGGGGAGGGTTGAGATCTCACAAAATATGCTTGACCCCGCCCATTTTTGCGCCTGTCCCAAGTCAGGAGCCTCTGGCCTTTGTTAGTCTTGTATGTTTTTTTAATATTAGTTCATTTATATGTTTAGGAGTTTAGTATGACGTCCATTTTCGCTGAACTAGTACACAATTTTATTTAGGGGCCAGCTGAGGACCACCTCCGGGTGCAGGATTTTCTCGCTGCGTTGAAGACCCATTCAGCTTTGGCTGTTGTCTACTCTTTGGTCGGGTTGTTGTCTCTTTGACATAGTCACATATTCCCCATTTCCATTTTCAATTTTATTTTATACTTGGTAATGATTTGAAATAAAGTACAAGAAACAAAAACCATAGTTCAGGAAGTGCTTCTAAACTTGACAAAGAATAGAAAAGAGATGCACAAATTGCCAAAGCTTACATTTAGAAAAATAATTCTTTCAAATCAAATAATTTCTGCAATTATAGCCATTTAGAAAAATAATAGCCATTTTACATAAGGTGGGGGGTGTACTTCAATACTTAACTGATAAGGGGTATCGCTGGGGTTCTGTTACCCCACCCTTTTCATACAATTTAGATTTTAAAAATGTATATATACCTCTTTTTATATTGCGTAGCTAAAAATGTAAACTTTCCCATATTGGTTGGGTTTCGTTAAATCGAGAAAATATCCCCTTTGCTAAGAGCTCAGATTCCTTATGTAATGCTTACTTACGGTGAGACTTTCGGCTGTTCCAGTGGCACGTTCTATCACCTTGTAATTGGGAAGTGCCCCCCCCCCCCTCCCGGATTTTACAAGAGACAAAACCATAGTTCAGGAAGTCTTTCTAAACTAGTCTTAAGTGTTACTTCACTAAGAGTTGTTAAAAAATCATGTGTCGAAACTATAAGGGTTTAGGTAACAATATCTTTTTTTTTGTATGTGACTAACTGTTATATGTTATTTTTGTACGAGGCCAATGTTTAATAATTCTGTAGTTACTAACTACTGCATGTTTATCGTAAGACTAAATGATATAAAACTTCCATGTTATAAACCCCAGTGTATTATATATAGACAAAGTCAATGAACTTGAAGCACTTGTAACTGGTATTGTCAATCAAGATAAGATTTTAAGCAGAGTCTCTATAATTGTACTGTAATTTCAGAAATTATTGTGATTTTGTCATTTAAGACTAAAATGCGATTTCAATTTTTGCAATATTGAGAAAAAATCTTGTTTAATTCATATAAAAATTTTCAAAATTCAAGTTTAAGTTATTTATGAATTAAATGCTTCTTTTTGTAAATTCATTGGGGTGTAAAAGCGTTGACCAAAGTACATTTTGTATGAAGCACGGTCAACGCTTTTACAATCCTATGAAATTACTATAAGAAGCATTCAATACTTATAATTACATTTTTTTAGCTAGGATCATAAAAACACGATTTATATCAACTTTTTCTTTTATTTACCTGTGCACTTTATTGTTAGAGCTCGTGTCATCATGAATGTAACATTTCATTTTGAAATGAAGGTTAATTTCAGAATGACGGAAGATTGCTGTTAGCCAATCAAAATAACGTATCATAATGAGACATACATGCAATGTAATTATAACCGTCGCATTTTTTCGCAATAATAAAAACATTGCAATAATTTCTGAATTTACAGTAAACAGATGGATAAGATGATATAGCAATATCATTTCACTCACCTTTATATCTCTAAGAGAAATTCGACCACTGTGTAAAGATGCAGTGGCTTCAGCCAAACTCAAAAAGTCCATCTTTTGTCACCAGACACATACAAATTTTATTGTATAATTCAAAACGCCATCATCTGTCAACAGAAAAATACACATTTACATGTATGTACATGTATTATAAAAGTGCATATTCCAATACATGAAAATATGGTCTACAGAAATAAAAAAAAAAATTGTATATTACAAAACTCCATGAACTGTCAACAGAACTATCCAAATCAAAAGAGCACTTTGCTATCATTGTGCTTATTATGACATAAATGGCTCTAAGACTCAAATGGCCAGATTACGCAGAATTTTTCTTCAACAACAGATTATTTAAACATAATAAATAATGAAAATTTAAAATGGGAAAAAGGTGAAAAATCTTTAATCATCTCCATAATAGAACAGTGCATAACCTCAATCATGTCAATAGGGTTTCAAACTTTCTGTAAAGTTCTAAAGATCTGGGTTGAAAAACAAAACTGGTACCACCTTTTGAAAATTTGATGAAAAATTATTAAGATCCCAAGTGTGAATAATAACTGGAACAAATTCCTCAAACAATTCCATAATAGCAGGTGCACAACTTCAACATGTGTGCAATCTTTCTGTGAAATTTCATGGATCTGGGTTAAAAACTGTAGTAGAGGTTGAGTACACAAAACTGGTGCCATCAATTGTAAATTTTGCTGAAAAATTACTTAGTTCCCAAGTCTATAAAAATGGGGAAAATTCCTCTAACAATTCCATAATAGTATTAAGTGCACAACTTCATTATATGTTCAAGTAATATAAATAAGTACCAGTGGGTTCCAACCATATGTTATCCATGTTTCTAAAAAAAAATCATGACTATTTAGTATAAATTATTTTCCCTACATCTTAAATCACCTCGGGGGAGTCACTTCCTATATACAAGGTGATAGGCGTGCCGAGACTTCGGCTGTGAAAAAACGACAGAGCTTTTCCAGCTTGAAAATATATGAATAGGTGGGGAAAACTATCAGAAATATATGATAAGGTCAATAAAGTTTCCATTACTTGTGATATGAAAAGCTCTGTTGTTTTTTCACAGCCGAAAGTCTCACCATAAGTAAATACTACATAAGGAATCCTAGCCTCAAATATCCACTTTTCAACACACTACACGAAACCCAACCAATACGATGCAGCCCGGTAATTCCGCCCATATAAGGCTTTGATCGTATGCATTTCTGCTTAAATAAATGCAAATTGTATCAAATTTAATATAAATCTATTCACTGACAACTTAATTTTGAGAATTTTATCTCATTTCCCCGAAAATATCTGAAATAAATTATAAAATCAACAAAACAAGTGTGTCACCTGTGTTTTTATCGGATTTTTTTTGTCCGGTAAATCCGCCCATGAGCAGTAAATGTGTATGTAGATTGTAGAGCCAGTTTATCACATAATTATGAAAGGAAAGTGGTGATATTTTAATAGACCACTTATAAAGGAATTCCAGACAATCGAAAAAAAAAATGAATTTCAAGTCAGAAATGAGTTTTGTAAGCAATAATATGATTATCATTATCTTTAGGAACTGTATTATAGATATAACTCGATATTTTCTTAATAATGGATTTTTCTTTAAAAGTTGACATGCAGTGCATTGGCGTAGCTTACGTTGAGGCAACCGAGGCAGTTGCCTCAGTAAAAAAAAAAAAAAAAAAAACTTTTCCTTTATAATCTTTTAAACGATTTCCACCTAATGCAGCAGACTAGTTACTAAATGCTAATATACCGACTTGTTTCGTCTTGTTGCCGCTATTGATTCATACCCTTTGCGAATTCAAGACTTATGGAATCATTTCCCTCCCCTAGTTGGAAATCCCCTTTGCGGTAGTTTTCTGTAATCTAAATTTATCGGAGTAAAAAAAAAATCGACAACAGATTTATTTAGTCCTACCCCATTGCAAGCAAAATCAGTAGAATAGATGATGATCCAACTCACGAGTCTTCCCCGATCGAATCATTTGACCATTGAATCAGGTAAGTTATTTAATTTTGTGTGAGAATGATTTCTAGTATATGAGGGTCTGGATGAGGTTTATAGAAAACAGAAAAATGCCCTGAAATTAATTCAAAGTTGAAGAATAGAGATTTAAAATAGTGCTAAAATATGAAAGAAAGGAAAATCAAATTATGGGCGAAAATAATTTAAAATAAATATTTGAAGACCCCATTCAAACCCTCATTTATAACCGTAACGTCTAAAATATTTAAAGGAGTCACTAATTCCAGAGAAATATTTATTATATGTCTGTTAGTTCATACATAATGTCAGTTTATATATAAAAATTTCAACCAAATACTGTTTTCATTCAGCATGAAGACTTCAGAATAACGTAAATGTTAGTACTTCGCCGGTTGTCATTTTCATCATGGATGGAAAAAAGTTCAAAACTATTTAAGAATTTGAAGACCTTCCAGGACGAAACACAACCAATACAAGTGCTGTGGTGCACTTTACTTGTAGCATGTGTTTATCTTCTAGTTTATCAAGAAATTCTGCTGTTCAATCTGTCCGTCGTTTTGTGATGATTATCTATATAATTCATTGATTCGTGACCCACGACCAAGCGAGTAAATGATCATCACAAAAAGTATTTCAAATAAACCTTAATCGTTGCGTTTGTTTTTCTGTATAGGTTTCTTCTGGCCATCGAACAAGGTCATGTTTTCCTTCTGATATAACGTTAAATCTTATGTCACAGTGAGGTACAGCCACCTATATTAGAGTACAACGGCTTGGAAATTTTCGGCAGATTAGGCTTTTGAGCTAGATTTCAGTTACTGTTAGCATGGTTAGCAAGTCAGGAAAATGACTTGTCAGTGGTTGTCTTATGTGATATCTTCATTTGTTTTGTTATTTTTATAATTTTGAGTTGACCGTAGATTAGATAGTATCAGTTTAAACCATGCACAACTTTCTATAGACTCAGGACAATTTTGAACTTGACATATCTGTCTCCTGTATTCGTAAAGAATTTTAAATCTGGGAAGTTCACTGAAAGGATTCGATTTGAAAAAGTGGTAAATGTTTTCGAGAAGATTTATGTATTCATCTGAACATTGAAAATGATGCAGGTATACCAGTAATCAACTAATAAATCGGTAGTATAACTTAGTGTAAGGCATATTAACATTATTATGATGAAATAAAATTAAACAACAACTATTATTTTTAATAGATTCTTCTTGTTCAAATTGTAAAAACCTCGATAGCTTCTGGGGGCTGGGCCAGCCCCCCAGACCCCCTGCCTCGGTAATAACAGAAGGCAAGCTACGCCACTGCAGTGAGGATAAGTACAGTTCCTACGAATAAAATAGCAGACGAAATATTCACGGAAGTGACAATTACGGAAGTAAATTGGAGTGGGCAGGTTTGCGGACGGGCGGAATTACCGGACACTACTGTATGGGAAAAGGGTACAATTTTACCTATGCAATATATGAAAAGGTATACAATTTTAAGGTCTAAATTATTTGAAAAGGGTGGGGTAACAGAACCCCAGCGGCACCCCTATCAATTAAGTATTGAAGTAGTATTTCTGTGATCATTCATAATTTTCAATAAATGAACAGAATGTGTATAGGTCATAGAGTTCAATGAACCTGAGATGACTATCTGTGTTATAGCAATCTAAGAAAGAGCTGATAAATAACTGGCATTTACCTTATTCCATTGGCATGATTGGATTGGTGAAACTGAACAGTATCATCTTAAAGGATTTTAAAATACTCAAGATACCCTATCTGAAAAAGGAAATTCCAAGTGTAATATGTAAAAATATCACACTATTAAAAGTCTATTTTGTAGCAACGGTCATGGCACGCAGGTTCTAATTTATTTAATGATGTCAATCGAGCTGTTCAATATAGCCTAGGATAGGCTGAATGGATTTACCTTGAACACTATGTACCTGGATACAGGACATGCTTTCTTATCTTGATTTTAACACAGTCACCAGCTACCTATTATTTAAACGTGTAAGCCGTAATTTCATTTATACTTTTTTTGCTAGAAATTCGGGGGATTTTAGAAGTAAGGGGCACACCAAAATTTTATTTCTGTACGTTGGTTTTTTAAATAAACTTCGAAAACAGCATAACATTTTCAACAATATATTCCAAAAATACAGTAAAGTTTACTTATTACCAGAAGGTGAGTTTTCTGATCTAACTGGCAGCGTGAGGCTTCATTGACAACAACAGGGAGACAACTGTAATGATGATAAATATTTGCAGAGTTATCTCCCGTAGTATGTTAAGTGCGCGGGCTTTTATAAACTTTCCTAGTAGTAAGGTCAAGAAAGAAAAATAAGTTCTGTTACTATAAATTGTTTTATGACGGCCTAACGAGATCAATTAGAAAAATAAAACAACAAATATCTTTCAATGCAATGAAAATATAAAGCAGATATACATTTTATTTACATTGTATCATAGATCAAATTCGGATGATGATTCCCGTTTGAACGGTTTTACACTAGTAACTTTTGGGGCCCTTTATAGCTTGCTGTTGGTGTGAGCCAAGGCTCCGTGTTGTAGACCGTACTTTGACCTATATAATGGTTTACTTTTATAAATTTTGACTTGGATGGAATGTTGTCTCATTGGCACTCATACCACATCTTCTTATATCTATATATTCGTCTTTACATACACGGGTCCGTGTTGTAATAAGTGATCCTAGAAATCTTTCAAGATGGTTGAATCGCCTTTTACCGTCAGACACCAAATATTAACTTTCGACTATCGTTAGCGACAACTTGATTCAATTTATATTGTGGTTTGTCAAATTATCCGGGCTAATTTATCAGAAGTCTTAATTATTTAAACTTTACCGTTATAATTGGAAAACTAACACCATGATTCGTCACAATTAGTTGATTTTTTTTTTTATCGTCATGGCGAAATGAACTCTATTTTTCTTTGTAGAGTTTTTGTGGACTTTTGTTCGTATTTTCGTCGTTTTTCTTTTGACCATGGTGGAGTCTTTTTTCTTCGACTTATAAATGTATTCTAAATGCCCCTTTGTATCGTTTTCTCGTTTAAAAAAAGAAAAGTAACTTAAGTTGCATTAAACATATACATGCATTACATTTTAAATTAAATCAAGAATTTCAAAGTTTAGACCCTCAAGAATTTCGTTTAAATATTCTTAAAGCACTCAGGTTGTCTTTAAAGTACACGGATGTCTGTGAACCTTATTTTAAGTTTAATACAAGTCAAACATTTTTTTTAAACGAGGATTTTTTTTTATTTCTTTAGAAATAAAGTAGTTATATGTTATAAAAAAAACTATATTACATCATCTTGACTTAAAGCTCTTTGCTTGTAAAGATATTTTAATGCACACAAATATCAATTGGATCCGAATCTTAATCAAACGCATGACACATCATTTATAACGAGATATTTTTATATTTCATTAGGAATAAATTATAAGCTGATATTTTTTAAAAATCGTCAATGCAATATGTTCTACATGTATCATTAACGTCAAAAACAGTAAATTATACCGTTTACATTATTTGGCAAGATTTAAACTTTATTGTTAAAAATCACACACTATTTAAGTCGGTTAGGGAGCATTAACGGGTACAAAAGTGTAATCGTATAAAAGATGTACGACTCCCAATTACTTTATACCGCCCGCTTTTGTAAAGCGAGTGGAACTATTAATATGGACAAATGAATAAATTATAATTGTATTTCGTGCATTTATTTTATTTTTCCCCGTTATGGACGAAGAACACAGATTAACCATGGCAGTACTACCTGCCCTGATGGAGATTCCACCAGATGTAAGGTACACATTTCATTCGCCATTTGATTCTAACACTGGTAGTCCTAGCTTGACCACCGACAAACCAATCTTTTACAATCAGAGAAATATTATAGGCAATGATGTTACTTTTGGAATGGAGAAATGTGTTCACTTGTTTTGCAAGCAAACGATGTTCCTTTTACAGGTGAAACTCCAGGCCCCGGCGCCATAAAACTTTTATTTTCTGAGAAAAAAAATATTCTCAAAATGAATTATATTACTCAGCTAAGAATGAGAACTTTTTTCCCTGCCATTAAAAAATATTCTCAACATGTAAGCTGTAAAATGGTTGTTTGAAAACTAAAAAAAGTGTACTAAACTTCGCGAAAATGCAGGTTTTACCTCTTTTGCAATAAAATAATGGAAAAAATAAAAGGAACCTATGATAAATAAAATCACAATTAGCTATAATACACAGGACATGGACAAAGATAAAGGTTTGGGGCATTTACCCCACATATCCTTTTATTCACATATACACTGAGTAAATGTATACTAAAATCAGTGGCGGATCCAGAAATTTTCATAAAGGGGGGGGGGGGGGGGGCACTGACTGCCTAAGAGGGGGCCCGCTCAAGTCATGCTTCAGTGATTCCCTATATAATCAACATAATTTTTCCCACAAAAGGGGGGACCCGGACCCCCTGAAAACCCTCTAAATCCGCCTCTGAAAATGCGACAATGGACATTTGAGCGAAATGGCAGGACATTTGAGCGATAAAAAAGGACGTTTGAGCGCCAAAGTATAGGACATTTGAGCGCCAAAATTTTAGGACAATTGTGCGAAAATAAAAATAAGTATAGAACAAGAATGATGCAATAAATATTTATAAAGAAATATCACTTTTATTTGTTTGTTAAAAACTAAGGCAGTATCAAGAAGGCGAAATTGAACAGAATGACAAAACAGACCCTAAAATGACATAAATATATATATTGAACAACATTAAAAAAAATTCATCTGCCCAGAACCAAAGAAATATATATAATTATTTGAGGTATTTTTTTGGGTTCTAGGCAGATGAATTCTTTTTTTATTTTGTTCAATATCTATTAATTTATATTATCAATATTATTGAAATAGACATTGAATCATATGCATTTGATTCACAGAAACAATAACATAATAAATAGACTTTCACGAACGCTGTGTGTATTCTCCGTTTAATTATTCTTTGAAATAGCAATAAAAAATCAACAATTCAACAGTTTTCTGCTTTAATTGACATACATTATTGTTTTTTTTTTTCATAGTTTTAATTCACTTTTGGGTGTTCGGTGGTGTGCGGTGTTGTTCGGCGATGAAAAGACCTACCCGCGGAACCGTACTGTATGGTCCGCAAATTGTCAAAAAATATCATAAGGACTTTTAAGAGCTACGCCGTAACGGGTCAATATAATAACCACATCCAACTATCGCGGTCATCTCAGTCTTCTTTTATTGGATGTCCACCCTATTTGCAGGGTAAATGCATTTAAAATATATGCGTTTATTTTTAAAATAATTTAATTTACCTTGTTAATATAGTTATAAATGTTAATTAAATAAAACAAAGGTAAAATGGCAAAAGGAAAGAGCACATGTATATACACTGTACACATCCGTCTGACAAGAAATTATAAAACTTACATTATTTCAAAATGGATAAAACTCATTAGTAAGACTTTGTTTAGTTTATCTACAGTTTAAAATTTCCACTTGCAGTAATAAAAGTATTCATGGTTTTTCATAGTCTGGGTTAATGGATATGGCCGTATATATCGCGTAGGAACCCTCATATTAATTTGAGTGAATTAAAATTTAAAAAAATAAAAATTTAAATAGTATGACATTTATAATTTAAAAAATCTGAGTTTGTACGATTTTAAAATATAAGATTTAACCTTAAAGAAGTATACATGGTTTAAAAGTGGTATTTACCTATTATCTAGATGTAAGATACATGGGGATATAGAGTTAACTTAGTTGGTTGCGTAAAATACATCGCATACTAAGAACCCAGCAAGGTGATCATCAAGTGACTTTTACAATTCAGTTGTTTATCATTAGTGGCCAAACGTTTATTAATGAAAATAAACTGGCCGCATAGATTAAACGATCATAACTTTTTTGATACTTTGTGTATTTTACCTCCCAACCCCGCGTTTTTACGATTTTTCTTATTTACAATTAGATATGTACCAATTCTCAGTTCAGAAACTTATGATAATATTTGTTGTTTCAAATTAAGTTTGAAAATCGAGGTGCCATAACCATACAGCCTTCATTAACTTCTTCGTTAATACTCGATAAAATTGCAATTGGACCTTCTTAAATAATCAATTTTCTCAACTTATTTATTGTAAATAATATCCACCCAACCCTTAAAAAGATCGACAATGCATTTAATTGTAAGAAATCGAAAACCAAATCAGTTTAGGTAACAAACTTATTGCTTCAGAATTTGATTGAAAAGTTCACATTTTGGCATTCGTTAGCAATATTTTGAAAATGACTTTACAAACAAGAAAAAACACGTTTAAACTAGAGGCTCTAAAGAGCATGTGTTGCTCACCTGCATCTTCAACAATTGCAACTTTTGGGTAAAAATCTTCATTAAAGGACAGTAACGCCATAAAGTGTTAACTTACAATTTCAGTCATGTTGACGTATGTGTAAATCTTATCCTGCTGATAATTGTTGCCTTTTAAAGTTACTATCTATCCATTATAGTTTTCAAGATAATAGGCAAACACATGGTTGCTACAATGTGTGTATTTACATATAAAATGAGAGGTTTAGGTTGCTACAACGTGTGTTTTTACATATAAAATGAAGGAGTTTAGGTTGCTACAACGTGTGTTTTCTCGTTCAATTTTCAATAGGTGAGTGAGTGACTGTTTTTTGAAAATTTAGGAGAAATACTAGCACACCTTAGCAAACCCTAAAAGAATTTTATCACAATAACTTCTGGGACTAATACATGATATTTATATATATTGATCTCCGCAAAAATGTAACAGTTATTTTAACATTTGTTGACCCTACAGTGTTTTGCGGTTCTTTTAGTATGACTGCTCCAAAACGATTTTATGTACTTTTTTGGTTCCAAGCGAATACGATTAATAGATATAAGAAGATGTGGTAAGAGTGCCAATGAGACAACTCTCCATCCAAGTCACAATACGTAAAAGTAAACCATTATAGGTCAAAGTACGGTCTTCAACACGGAGCCTTGGCTCACACCGAACAGCAAGCTATAAAGGGCCCCAAAAATAACTAGTGTAAAACCATTCAAACAGGAAAACCAACGGTCTAATCTATATAAAAAACGAGAAACGAGAAACACTTATGAACCACATCAACAAACGACAACCACTGAACATTAGGTTCCTGACTTAGGACAGGTGCAAACAAATGCAGCGGGTTTAAACGTTTTAATAGGCGCCAACCTTCACCCTACATGAAACAATAGTGTAGCATCACAACATAGACAGACACACTATAAAATATCAATTGAAATGACTTAACTCAATCAAAAGACATATTAACAAAAACAAGTGAACATACACTGAACGAATAAATTTGATCTATGACACAATGTTAATACATAATCAATAAAACAAGGGGGTTAGATGTTTAACAATATCAGAAAGACAACCATAACCCTGGACAAAATGCCGCCAAATAAAATAAAGTACACAGGTGAATAAAAAATAATTTTGTTGTAAGGTATACATGGAGTACGGAAATAATCTTAACAAAATAAATTATTTTGTTGTTCCTAGTACGAGAACAAACGTGAAAATTTATCGTAATGTTTATTTTACATAACTTGTTAAAACCGTGTTATTACACGTTATTTAGATTGCCATGATGGGTTTAGTTGCTCTTACTCTTGATACTTTCGGTAATATACATGTACTTACTATACAATATTGTATGAATATGTTTGTGAGCAATTTGTAATTCAATACTCAGTTTGAAATTTTAGAGAAATGCATTTGTGAAATGTCATTAAATAATGAATAAAACCACAAAGTAGTATCGTCAGCAACTAAATCAGCGTAATACAATATGAAGTGAATTATTGATATGAAAACAAAGGCATCTACTTAAAAGTTTGTAAGTTTTTTAAAAACAAAAACAATTTGTCATCAAAGTACAGGTTTCTTCATCAATATTTCAAAAGTGAATTAAACACTAGTAATACAATCTCTTGTATTTTTTGTTACATAAAAGTTTTAATTATTTCATAATACCACACACCGAGTTACGTTTTTTAACAATGCGCTTCAGACGAACGAAATTTACAAAATGTTATTTTCATCATATAATTCTCACATTTAATTGGCACAAAGCGAGAACAAGTATTAGATCCGGGTAAACTTATCAATCCTAACACTGTAATTAAATCTTTGAATATTGTTTTTATTGGTATAAATATTGATTTTTTTATCAGTAAAACCGTACTAAATATTACACATAAAAAATTATGTACTTTCACAGTACTACAATCTGTCGATACCTATAGTTTGGCATTGCACAAGGTCATGTTTTTTTCTCTGACTGTTAATGACGTCTTTACACTAAATCCATTGGATGTTGGATGTGTACTGATTGATATTTTAGTCTAAGATACAAGATTTTTGTATTAGTTGTTATTGGCTTTGAACTAGCTGTCAGTAACTGCGAGTACTCTCAGATCTGTACTTGGTGTCTTTTTGTTGTGGGGATGTATAAGTACCCATCTACGTCCACTCTGTGTTTTTGTTAGATGTATTTCTATTTGTATCCATCTGATGAGTTAAGCCCTTTTCAACTGATTTTTATAGTTTGTTCTTATGTTGTACTGTTACACCACTGTCCCAGGTTAGGGGAGGGTTGAGCGCTCACAAACATGTTTAACCCCGCCACCACATTCTTTATGTGCCTGTCCCAAGTCAGGAGCCTGTTACAGTAGTTCAGTGGTTGTCGTTGGTTCATGTCTGTCATATTTGTTTTTCGTAAATTGTTTTGTTATAAATTAGGCTGTTAGTTTTCTCAATTGAATTGTTTCATATTTTTCATGTCGGGGCCTTTTTATAGCCGACCATACGGTATGGGTTTTTCTCATTGTAGAAGGCCGTACGGTTGTCTATAATTGCTTACATCCATTTCATTTGAACTTTGGTGGATAGTTCTCTCATTGGCAATCATACCACATCTCCTTATTTTTATATTAGCTTCAGTCTGCTGCCTGGGTCTGAATGGGGATATATTATGAAATCTTAACATATCGAGCTACACGTTGATGCTGTTTGGGTTTGTATGGGGATCGGCCATGAAATGTTAACATATCGAGCTACACGTTGAGGCTGTTTGGGTTTGTATGGGGTTCGGCCATGAAATGTTAACATATCGAGCTACACGTTGATGCTGTTTGGGTTTGTATGGGGATCGGCCATGAAATGTTAACATATCGAGCTACACGTTGATGCTGTTTGGGTTTGTATGGGGTTCGGCCATGAAATGTTAACATATCGAGCTACACGTTGATGCTGTTTGGGTTGGTATGGGGATCGGCCATGAAATGTTAACATATCGAGCTACACGTTGATGCTGTTTGGGTTTGTATGGGGATCGGCCATGAAATGTTAACTTATCAAGCTACACGTTGATGCTGTTTGGGTTTGTATGGGGATCGGCCATGAAATGTTAACATATCAGGCTATAAGTTGATGCTGTCTAGGTCTGTCTGGGAATCTGCCATGAATTGTTAACTTATCAAGCTACAAGTGGATGTTGTTCGGGTTTGTCTGGGAATCTGCCATGAAGTGTTAACATATCGAGCTACAAGTTGGTGTTGTTCGGGTTTGTCTGGGGATCGGCCATGAAATGTTAACTGATCGAGGTACAAGTTGATGTTGTCTGGGTCTGTCATGAAATGTTAACGTATCGAGCTACAAGGTGATGCTGTCTGGAAGTAACACAGAAGATACGCTCAAATCGTACACATTCTTTTCTCAGTAGATTATCATAGAATGCCATCGGACATTCCAAAAGAAGAAGCTTAGGTAAAATAACTCCATGAAATTCCACTGATTTTTTTTTATCACAATCATTGGATAAAAAATGTCTAAAATAAAATATTGGTTGATAGCTGTTTGCTTAACACCAAGTGAAAAATACTGAATGCATTTTCGGGACAAAAGCAAATTCAACAATATATCACTTAAGTTGGTTCTAAAAAGTGAATCGACCAAGAGGAAGGGCGATACATTTGAATGTGGGTCACGATATTTCAAAGAATCAGCAACCCAACTAAAAAAACAAAAGGCAGGTGTATGTACATAACTCATAAACAATGAAAAGAAGTCAGAAGAAAATATTGTATGAAAAGATCATTAGTGTCTTGAGAAAATTTTGCGTCTTTAGACATGTCTTAAAGACATAATTAATGTTTTAAGATTTGTCTGAAGACATCAAATTGTCACTAGATGTCTAAAACACTGAATGATTTTTATTTGCTATGGTAGTGGCTTTAACAAGGTATCCAAGGTATCTGTGTAAATTGTATGATATTCCTTGCATTATATTCAGCCTAGTCATAGTGCCAAACGATTTTAACTGTACCATTCAGAACCTTAAATTCTACATATTCCTTTATTGAGGAATCGATAATCAAGATTATTTCTTATGCAGCAAAAATACTGCAATGTGATTGGTTAATTACCCCGGTGTAAATAACACCCCACCCTTGTTCACCCCGGGATAAATAAAATTTTTGCCAAAAAAATTTAAAAAATAAAATTTTGCCATAATAAAAAAAAAAATTAAAAATAAAATGCCAAAAAAAAAAAAAACCACAAAAATTTTCTGAATTTCCCCAAAATAAAGAAAAAAAGTATTTGACAATTCGTAGCAACATCGACGTTGAAAAAAATGTTACACTGGAAATTTTTCATTATCATTTTTCAATTTTACATCTTGGTTTAAAAATGAGTAAAGGAATTGTTCGCAAGAAATAAATTCGTTATCTTGGTGTAATTAGGGGTGTACGGAATTTTACACCGTTGTTGAAAATTCATACACCCATTCGGCTGCGCCTCAGGGTGTATGAATTTTCAACAACGGTGTAAAATTCTGTACACCCCTGATTACACCAAGATAACTTATAATATTCTTACCATGAAAAACAAACTCTGGAATATCATGAACCAACAGAGGGTTGTATTCTCCAAATGCAGAAACTGCCTCAATGTTGCTTTGTAAAATGGAAAGTTCACAAAAATTACATTTCTGTTGTCGTAAATTGTAGTATAAATACTTCAATTAAGTTAATTGACGGACGAATTATTCAACCAAACATTTGAAATTGAATTTGTAACTTATCTTATCTTCTTTTCATTCCTCTGGAGAAGTCCATATATGAAGTGAACTCACATTTACGAATTAAAGAACGCGGGGTTGGCTCCCATGGGAATGCCGACAGCCTATTGAAAGGTACTTCAACTAATTAACTCCCATATCTCGTCAATAAAAGAAATCAAGCATTTACATGTAAATTTCAAATACTATTTTGTAAAATAAAAATGGAAAATTTGATTAAAATCTCATTCTTCCTAAATGACGTTTGTATATACATTAGTCCTTCTTTTCCTGTGACATACCGTATATGTCGTATATTGCTACTACAACCGTATGGTGTAATGGGTAGGTTGCAATCAAATTAAAATATAGATCTCTGATTTCGACGAGTAGGCGAATTCTGATGGATCTGAATTTTAATCAGATTGGGGTAGGTTGTTTTCTTCCGTTGTAAAATATTCAGTATGCCTTCGGAATAAACAAATATGAGTAAACTTGTCAAATATATACCGAACGGGTACCAGTCTATGTAATGGGGTACTTTGAATCATGACATATTTCAAAGTGGCATTAGTAATATACGCCTTAAATGAATACAGTTTTATTAACAATGAATTAAATATCTACATAGATGCAATACACTTCAATTTTCTAGAAAATTAAAAGTTATGAAAGAATCAGAGCACGAGCTAAAAAAAAAAAAAAAAAAAAAAAAACAGTATCCTCTCAAAGTGATGTAACTTATTTTAGTATCTGAATTAATGCTACCGAGTGTATATATAAATAAGAACTTAAGATGTTGTATGATTACCAATGAGACAACTCTCCACCAGAGACAATCTGATTAAAATACAGATCCTATGTCATGCTTTGCTTACCAGGATCTGACAACACTCGGTTTTACTTTCTGTTCTGGTGATTGTTACATCAGCCAATGACATTTCAGCCTTTAAATTTTTGAAGGTGCGTATTAATCAGACTAAACCAGAGGATCCCGAAAGGTCTTTAAACAGAAAGTAGAATGGAGTGTTTTCAGATCATTGTAAGTAAAGCTTGTATATAGGATCTGTATTTTATTCATATTGCATCAGAGACCAAATGAGTATAGAAGTTGGCAACTAAAGGTCGCCGTACACCCTTCAACAATGAACAAAACCCATAACGCACAGTAATCTGTAAAAGGCCATGAAATGACAAATGTAAAACAATTCAAACGAGAAAACTGTCGGCCTGATTTATTTACAAAACGACAAGCGAAAATCACAACACTTTAAGTTTCCCGTGTAAAACTGAAATATCTAAATCTATGAAAGGATAGTTATTGCTGTATATATTTTATTTATTTAAAGTAAGTTGCTTTGGGTAAATTTCGGCAGTATATTTAGAGAATTCTTGATTATTTTATGAAAACATATCAAGATAACGGTAAATGTTGTTGAATTTATCAAGTAAATGAAATTTAGACGGGTCTTTACTGAGTTTGGCCATACACTGTGATTCATGCCAGTACAGGAACAAGTCTGCTGTTAAAGGGGCGCAATTGGTGCCCATATGAATACCTACAACCTTTCGATAAACCTAATTTCCGAAAAGTACATAAATTTTGTCAAGGAGAAAAATTTACAGCTGTAATCATCTGATCTCATCACACCTCCAGTAAGTATATCTAGCATATTTACCTCTTTCATTACAGAAGAAGGCTTTATATGAGTTGCAGCAAATAAATTTGCAATCAGATTTTTCAAACGGCCATTTATGTACATTTTTTAAACAGAATCACAGCTGTTTAAAACAAGGATTCCATTTCTGTTCCATTAGATTGGAAATGTTTGCCGCAGAACGTTGGAATACAGAATAATGGAAATGGATAATGTGTCTTAATTTAAATAGACTGCACAAAAATCATCAAATATTTCACTTAATCTACATCCGTACAAAAGATCGTTTGCTTAGTAATGTTAATGTTATAATTACTGCATAATTTCATTTTGTGTCCAGAGCATTAACTCGTTTGCTTCTAAGATGAACGACACTGTGGTCAGTCTAGTTCCCTTGTTGATTTGGTGGCAATTTATTGCCTCTGGTATTACCATCGGGAAGGTTCTTGTAGTTGATAATATCGAGCTTGTGTCCGATATTTTGTGGTGCTACCATTCCCTCAAGTTCTGACCAACCGTTAGGTAGCGGTACCGAGCTGTCAGATGGTAAAGGCGGTTTGTTATACTCATCAACTGGTTCCGTCTCTTGGTACTTGTCTGTTTTCGTACTGGTATTTGCCTCCTCTCTTCCTAGTGGATTGACCCGTTGACTATGCGTTTTCGTCTTCTTCCGCTTATAGATGTAGAAAGCTATTACAACAAGGATAACACATACAGCAACGATTACAACTGCTATTGCTATGTAAAGACCAAAAGCAGCAGCTGCTTCATCTGAAAATTAACAAATAATATGTTTTTGTTTAAAATGTCACATATAATATTCTTTGGGTATAGATTCAGGTGAAAGATGAAAATTTTTCAATGAGATATTAAAGAAATCCAATCAACATTAAATTAGCATCTAATTTGAAGATGTTTTAAGATATAAACTTTAAATATTTCGCCTGGTAGTTCTTAAAAAAAGCGTTTGGGAATTGGTCAATCAGATTTTAAGACTGCCTCTGTTGGTAATTCTAGTCAAGCAATCTGAACGAAATGATGAAATTAAAAACAATATATAGTTCCTATATTATTCCGTTTGGTGCAAATTAGCCTGATGGTATAAGAGATATTTCAAATGTAAAATATTTTATGACGGACGCAAATTGATTACAATTATAGCACACATGCTTTCAATGTGCCAAATGAGCTCAAAAAATAACTGGACAACAAAAGTACCTGTAGATTTATTTGCAGAATTATAATATTTAATTCTGAATCCTCTTGCTACAATTGAGTTGTCTGTTACAAATCTGATTAATATGTAAGGACCAGTACTATTCAATGCTGGTACATCTGTAATACAGCACGATTTGTACAGCGCTGTAGAATTGTCAAACTCGCCTGAAAAAAAAAGGAAGTCAGTCTTTTAAGTCGTGTTAATTTAGAGAATCTGCAATCAGATATAAACCAATAAATTTAGACAGAAAATATCATATGAAGATTTCGTTCAAATTGTACACGATGACACGAATTGAAATTTGAATAAAAGTTGAATTAATCATATGCATATGAGGACGAGAAAATGTTAATATGATATGAATATGAACCCTGCTTTGTACATGAACGACACACTGAGTCGGACTTTTAACGTGTTAGTTCACAAGGCAACAGTCAGCAGTACTATATGTCACCCTATAGGGACACATTTGACTTCGAGGCGACCAGTGTTTGCTCTTACTTCTAATTGTGTTTGCTTAGCGGAAAAGCAGCAAATGAAAATTTTATGGAAAATTTCTATGGATCGACCCGGACGGTGATCTAACCCATGATCTCCCGCTGCTTCGAGATAAGCACGATACCAGCTATGCGGTTAAATCTTCTACGACGTACAGTTTCCGATTTAAAGTGTAGGATGGCACGATTTCTTTTCAGGAGGTTGAGCACTGTGTACCTGCTGTCAGTATAAACTGTAAAAAATATTTTATACGTTAATATAAAAAAAGAAGATGTGGTATGATTGCCAATGAGACAACTTTGCACAAGAGTTCAAATGGAGTGGATGTAAACAATTATAGACAACCGTACGGCCTTTAACAATGAGAAAAACCCATACTGTTATAGTCGTCTATAACAGGTCTTGACATGAAAAATGTGAAACCATTCATACGATAAAACTAATAGCCTAATTCATAACCGAACAATTTACGAAAAACAAATATGTACAGACATAAACCAACGACAACGACTGAACTATAGGCTCCTGATTTTGGACAGGCACATACAAATGTGGCGGGGTTAAACATGTTAAACATGTGTCTTTTTATGTTGTAATGTTACACTACTGTCTCAGGTTAGGATGAAGGTTGGCGCCTGTTAAAACGTTTAAACCAGCTGCATTTTTATGCACCTGTCCTAAGTCAGGAGCCTGTTGTTCAGTGGTTGTCGTTTGTTTTTGTGGTTCATCAGTGTTTCTCTTTTCTCGTTTTATATACAGATTAGACCGTTGGTTTTCCTGTTTGTAATGTTTTACACTAGTCATTTTGGGGCCCTTTATAGCTTGCTATTCGGTGTGAGCCAAGGCTCCGTGTTGAAGGCCGCACTTTGACCTATAATTGTTAACTTTTTATACATTGTGACTTGGATGGAGAGTTGTCTCATTAGCACTCATTCCACATCTTTTTATTTATATTGTGAGCGGTCAACTCGCTCCTAACCTGCACAGTGGTGTTACAGCACAACATAAGAACAAGCTGTATAGATCAGTAGCAATTGACTTAACTAAAAAGATCGGTACTAGGCATAAAAACAATAGACAAAAAGCACCGAAATATGAGTACTCGCTGTTACTGAAAGCTTGTTCAAAGCCATTTACAACTAAAAAAAATCTTTTCTCCCAGACTAAAGTATCAATCAGTACACATCCAACGGATTTAGTGCAAAGACGTCATAAACAGTCTGAGCAACGCATGACCTTTTGCAATGCCAAAATATAAGTAAACAGTATCGACAGGATGTAGGATGATGAGTTCACATACATGTACATATAAAGCAATATATATTTAGTTATGTTTTATTTTCTTTTAAACAAAATCAATGTTAGTACTAATAAAGACAATATTTAAAGGTTTTGCTACTGTGTTAAATGAATAACCTTTAGAATAAGTTTGTTCAAAGGACTCGTACAAATTGGTATGTGATATTCCGTTTTTGATAATTATTCAACAGGTGCAGCCAAACTTATTAACCAAATCTTTGTATCTATGAAAGAATTTGGTAAAGGTTTTAATTGATTTGAGGTAACGAAATCCCTGACTTAATAATTTGCCAATAATAAATGACGTTCATTGAAATCTAAAACGCAACTACAGTCACGGTCATAGGGAAACTCACCAAATGTCCATGTGCCTGTCTCAAGTCAGATACTTTGTCGGTAAGCGTCGTATGTCATATCTTAATGTTTTTCCTTGTATGCAGAATAGGTGTAAATGGCAGATCTTTGATTATTTCAGATAAATTTATTCACAACTTTTGTAAACTTGGGGCGAGTTAGACCTTGGCATATTTTTGGTCACCTGTTTGTTGTGAATCAATACTAAGATATTCCACAAATCAAATCATGATGGTGTCCGAAAGCATTCGAACTTTACCAGTAGGAACCCTTGTGTAATATTATTCAAGTAACACTTAATTTAGATCGGTATTTATTTAATTAGCAACAGGATTCGCTTATTTACCAATCAAAAACACCTTTAGAGTAAGTTGGGGGCAATCAGAACTCTCCATTTTCAAAAAGTGAAGCAATCAGGATGTAACCTGCAATATGACCGGTCAATACTTACCATCATAGATGGATAGTTTGTCAACTTGACATGCTGACGTCACCTTTCCTTCTAAAATCTCAATCTCGCAATCTTCTACTATAATGTTTACAAATTCAGTAGGACTATCTGATGTTATGAGCCAATCATATAACAAATTACTGTAACAGACAAGCATAATTGCTAATATTTCGTATGTTTTCAATTAAATATTGCAAACAAGCACTACGTTTTAAAATAAACGGTCTTAAAGATTGTTTGGTGTGTATATTGCGTTTGTGTCTCTTGGATGCTGAGCCGTTGACATATACCAAATAGCTTCTTTTATTCATTAAAAATTGTAATTTAAACCAGATTTACAATGTTCCCTTTTGCAATCAAATATCAGCTTCTGTCGTTTTCTTTACTGTTAAAAGATCAGTAGAGAAAGAATTTCTTTTCACTACATTGTAAAGGAGTCATTGACAAATATTGATACTGAACTTACTTTGGATATTCAGTTGGGTACCCATGGGAATACAGATACTTCGCAGTTATAGTCGCAGTTAAAGTCTCATCTGAAAAGGTCACATTAAACAACAATCTGAATAAACATATATATATATATATAATTTGCAACAACAACATAAACACACAAAAAACAAACACGTATTGCTCAACTGACATCTGCCTATTGCCAAAATGTTCACATTAAGTCCTGCTTCATCTCTGTACAGATTCACGTAAAACATTTTCATCTCGTTATACCCAAATATGATGTGAATTTGTCCCTTGTTATATATTTCCTAATCTTTTATGGTTTTTCAGCTTTAATTGTCAAAATTTGCTGCTTTCAGTGAGGTGGTGCCATGTTTGATTGCAATGGAGTCATCAACCATAATCCTTGAAGATAATCACAAATATATCCTTTCCAAAAGGTTGGTAGTTATATATTCCGGTACTTTCCTTATATTTGTTCAATTTTTCCTTATGGTGACAATGTTGAGAGGCGATGTGTGTAATCAATCATATAACTTATACCACACATGTATCATATCATATAAAACGTTTTAAGATTTCTTTGTAACTTTTTTTCCGAAGAGGTACGGTCGACTTTTCCTATATTTATTTCACTCACAGGGTCAAACACTAAAATTTACCAAATCCTACTGGAGTTTGAACATTAAAGAGTCTATATTATATATTTAAATCACCTTTTTAACGTATTTTAATAAAATACAAATGTTTCAGGGCTATATGTTACTTTTGGATACATTTTGATACGCAAATTGTACATGTTTTTGTCAATTTTACTTCATAGAACGTCGTTAACAACACTTCAATCTAATTAAAATATAGATCTCTGATTTCGTAATATATTACTTCTTATATATACGAGTACACGAGTTAATATAGATCAGAATTTAATCAGATTAACAAAACGGAATTAGTTTGTATCCGAAGTCAACACATGGAGCTATGTTACAGCTTTTAAAAAGATTGAAAGATTATTTGAAAATGGCCCTGGGGTGAATTATTCAGGGTATATCGACCCTACCTCTTTTTTAGCTTTAGCAAAGATTAATCGGATTGGTGTGCCATAATCATCTTTAAACATGTGTTTATAGATAGTCACTTACTTTGAGCGTTTAACATGTTTAAGAGCTGCATGAAGGTCAGAAGTATGGCGTGTATAAGAGACAGCTCTGTTTGAACCAGTCTGAAATTATATATTTAGATCAATAAAATTGAGAATGGAAATGGGGAATGTGTCAAAGAGACAACAACCCGACCATAGAGCAGACAACAGCCGAAGGCCACCAATGGGTCTTCAATGCAGCGAGAAACTCCCGCACCCGGAGGCGTCCTTCAGCTGACCCCTCAACAAATATGTATACTAGTTCAGTGATAATGGACGTCATACTAAACTCCAAATTATACAAAAGAAATGATACAAGACTAACAAAGGCCAGAGGCTCCTGACTTGGGACAGGCGCAAAAATGCGGCGGGGTTTAACATGTTTTTTGAGATCTCAACCCTCCCCCTATACCTCTAGCCAATGTAGAATAAACAAACGTACAACAGTACGCACAGTAAAACTCAGTTTAAGAGAAGTCCGAGTCCGATGTCAGAATAGGAAACAAAAGAAAATAAACAAAATGACAATAATACATAAATGAACAAAAGACTACTACTGTACTAGCAGTTACTGACATGCCAGCTCCAGACCTCAATTAAACTGATTGAAAGATTATGTCTTCATCATATGAAAATCAAGTACAATCCCTCCCCTTAGGGGTTTAGTATCATACCATCATAAAATATATGAGAAGAACATAACCCGTATCATGCCAACAACTGGTTTTAGAATAAATGTGTTTAATTCCGATGCAAAGACCCTATAAGGGTATGTACGTATGTTGTAATCAATAAAAGTGGCAGACATGCATATTTCGACAAGAAAGGATTATTGTGACCAAATGAAAAAAGATAGGCGAAAGAAACCAAAGGGATATTCAAACTCATGTCGAAAACAAACTGACACTATTTGCCATGGCAAAACAAACTGACACTATTTGCCATGGCAAAAAAAAAAACGAAAAACGACCAAAAGAGAAATAACATGTACAGTATACAAAACACACCCTATAAAAATATAGACCGAGCAAAACGGACCCCACAAAAAAACCTGTGGGGATCTCAGGTGCTCCGGAAGATTAAGCAGATCCTGCTCCACATGTGGCATCCGTCGTGTTGTTCATGTAAGTGATCGAATGATCCATACTCCATCTTTTAAGATTATGTTTGAATAGCTCTGGGTATTCAACGTGTAGAAATTAAAAGTATCACACAAGTTTACAATCGACATTCAAATTCCAATATAGAAATTTGTAGAATCTAACTTAATCCGAATTTTTGGGAAATAAGAAAACTATAAAATGGAAAACAAAATATACATACTTGTACAGCTGGAAATCCATTTAAGTTTATTCTAGTTTTATATTAATATCAGTGCTGATAAGTGCCAATGTATCATCCTTTTAATTCACTTTTATATATTCACTACTACTGTAACAGCTGCTTTTACATTTTTTACAGAGTAAATGTTTATTCTAAATTTCTATAACTGGATAGGAATTTATCAATAAACTGTCATGTTGGATAGGCTCTTTTCCTATATTTCATCCTATCAAATCGTGTTTTCCACAATCAGTTATAACGCGTCAGTTACTAATTAGATCACTCTTTTAAAACTTTGATCTAAAATGATTGGAAAATAACAGAGACAAATCTTAATATATATAATACAACATGTCTCTGAAAATAACCAGATATTATAATTGTAATTAGATCATGCTTGAACATAGTTTTTACATCGGATGACCGTGAGGGCAATCCGGTGTATTGTTGCCACAGACATTTCTACCCACGTGACTTTCGTTTTTGACTGATAACCGAACGCAAAATAAAATTCCTTATCGCTTGTTATATATCAATTTCATCAATAAATATTCATGAAAATAATTTCTAAGAACATAGATAAATTTGGGACTATTATACTGTTAGTATAATAGTCCCAGGACAAATGATATGAAAATGTTTTGTCGTGAGAAATATATATATAAATATATAATATGTTTTCAATTTAGACTTATTTATATATATATATATATATAAGTCTAGAGATTTGCACAACGATACTAATATAAGATAGTATTATACGAAGATGTTGTTATCAAATCGTGTTGACAAATATTTCGGCTTAACAAATAGCCTTCTTCAGTGTCAATAGTTTTAACAATACTGATTGTATTCATATAGACGGTATTGATAATAGGTTACCTGATATGTTGTCGAGATGGAGTTTGTCAGATATTTACCCCATGCATTTTTATAAATCAATTGAAGGTAGAAATTTTCAACATATTAATGTAGATTCAAATTTTTTCAGATTCTGTCACCGTGAATTGGTGAACGTAGTTTATCTGTAGATCTCCACATGCTTAAAACACAAGCACAAGAATCTTTGAAATCTGCACATGCATCAGGAACTAGAAAAAAATTAAAGATACAGTGGAAAGCCTTTTTTCTGTTTTGTCATTTTTATAATTTAAAAACATTGACTTGCGATTTAAATACACTTTGCTTGTTTGCACAGTTTTTAAGTAGATCATTTAAAAGTGTAGACTCAATCAGAAATTATCTGAATGGAGTTAAGGTGTTACATTTACTTTTTGATCTATCTTTTATTCATTTTGAGTCATTTTATTTTAGATTATTTATGAAGGGATTAAAACGATGCAATCCCCACACAGTTCGGGCAGCTCTTCCAATCACACCTAGTATTTTATTAAAAACAAGGGAAGAATTAGATTTTGATGATGTCAATAGTTACACATATTGGTGCATTTTTCTTTTTGCTTTCTATTTGATATGTAGAAAATCCAATTTGGTTGGGACAGTAGATGATAGCTCTAAATGTTTGCATAGAGAAATATTTCAGTTTTTAAAGATTATTTATTAGTTCAGTTTCGTTGGTCTAAGACTATACAATTTAGGGAGAGAGTTTTAGAAATACCAATTATTAAAAATTTATCTTCTCCGTTATGTGCATTTAGTGCCTTCAAGGCCATGTGCAAAAAATTTCCTGTTTCAGCATCTTCCCCAGCTTTTCTTGTATCATCTGGTAGAAAAACTAAGTCAGTGTCCTACAATATGTTACAGACATTTTTAAAAAACATTATCGAGAAAATTGGGTTAGATCCAACAAAATACTCATCTCATAGCTTCAGAACAGGAGGTGCAACTTGGGCATTCCAATGTGGTGTATCTTCTGAACTCATTCAATTACAAGGGGATTGGAAGAGTGACGCCTATAAATTGTATCTTAGATATGGTTTAGATGACAAGATGCAAGTCTCGTCAAAAATGATTTGTAGACTGTGATATATGTTTTTTATTTGGAATTATAATTTATTAGTAGTTAATAATTTACATTATATTGTAGGTTTGAAGGCATGGGGTAAACCCAGTTTAGTAATTATATCAGATTCAATTTTAAAGTATCTTCCGGAGATGAGAAATACGCAACTCCAGGCCTTTGGTGGGCTGAGTTGCGAAATGCTTTTAAGGAAATTAAACAACAGGGTATTCACCTGGTACCATTTTAACAATATAATTGTAAATGTGGGTACAAATGATGTATTTAACATTAATACTAATTTATTTGAAAAGTACACTGCACTCGTGATATTATACATGAATTGAGGATTTGTAATCCAGATTGTGTTATTATTTTATCTTCAATATTACCCAGGCCATGTGATTTTAATCATTCTGAATTGTTCGTCATCAATTTTAACAATGTACTAAAACAGTTGGCTTCCTCTCTTACTAATGTCAGATACATGGCATGTGAGAGACTTTTTATAATAGAGTGAGGAAGCCAATTAACACTTTGTTTTCAATTGACAAATTGCATTTGTCCACCACTGGTCTTAATAATGTTTTTAGCTTAATAGCTAATACTCTTACACATCTTTAAATCTTTTGAAGTAGAATGAATTTTGATTGTGTTTGAAATTTGAATAAGAATTTTAAATTCAAATTTACTAGTAAATTGCAGCTTATTTTTAGGAGAAGGTTTACTCTTAATCTCCACATGAGAGAGAGTAGAATTTTGATCCTGTTTTTTCTATTATTGTAGAGGGTTTACACTGTTGCCTCTATCATGCATCCTTGTTAGTACAATGGTTAGTACACCTGAAACTGAACTAATAAATAATCTTTAAAAACTGAAATATTTTCTCTATGCAAACATTTAGAGCTATCATCTACTGTCCTAACCAAATTGGATTTTCTACATATCAAATAGAAAGCAAAAAGAAAAATGCACCAATATGTGTAACTATTGACATCATCGAAATCTAATTCTTCCCTTGTTTTTAATAAAATACTAGGTGTGATTGGAAGAGCTGCCCGAACTGTGTGGGGATTGCATCGTTTTAATCCCTTCATAAATAATCTAAAATAAAATGACTCAAAATGAATAAAAGATAGATCAAAAAGTAAATGTAACACCTTAATTCCATTCAGATAATTTCTGATTGAGTCTACACTTTTAAACGATCTACTTAAAAACTGTGCAAACAAGCAAAGTGTATTTAAATCGCAAGGCAATGTTTTTAAATTATAAAAATGACAAAACAGAAAAAAAGGCTTTCCACTGTATCTTTAAATTTTTTCTAGTTCCTGATGCATGTGCAGATTTCAAAGATTCTTGTGCTTGTGTTTTAAGCATGTGGAGATCTACAGATAAACTACGTTCACCAATTCACGGTGACAGAATCTGAAAAAATTTGAATCTACATTAATATGTTGAAAATTTCTACCTTCAATTGATTTATAAAATTGCATGGGGTAAATATCTGACAAACTCCATCTCGACAACATATCAGGTAACCTATTATCAATACCGTCTATATGAAATAGCTATTTTTATGCATACAATCAGTATTGTTAAAACTATTGACACTGAAGAAGGCTATTTGTTAAGCCGAAATATTTGTCAACACGATTTAATAACAACATCTTCGTATAATACTATCTTATATTAGTATCATTGTGCAAATCTCTAGACTTATATATTTTTTCCTTATCTGCACAGTATCGTCTATTCTAGACGATCCGGTACATAGTAAATTTGCTGCTTGGTCCTTTTTATAGACTACTATATATATATATATCTAAACGCATTTGACTAACAGGTCGAACAACAACTTTTCTTAAATCCTGCTGACTGCCATTGGCGATTGCCAAATAAACGGATCACAAGGTGTAATAAATGGATCTTAACTATAAATTTAATACCAAACAGAAAACAATAAACTTGCGGCGAAGATGGTATACCGCAAACAAAGGTGCAAAGATTTTTTGCACACCATATCCGGATTTCGACAATTAATGTCTCTTCAGTGATGTTAGGAATCGAAACGGTTATTGGAAGGCCACATAATTTACCTCAATTTAGGATAGACTCTTGAATTTTGAGGAGTCAAAATAGGATGAACGGATCATATAAACCCGAAGGCAAATATAATACAAGCCCAAACGAAAAAATATAAACAAGTCTAAATTGAAAACAACGTTCAAACCTAATATACTTTTTCACTTTTTTGGTCTTTTGGAAAATGTTGTTTGTGCTGTATTTAGATCCCTCTAACAAGAAATTTGTTTTGCATGCACACGTATAAAAATTGCGGTTTTTATCCAACGCAATCATAGGTTTGAACGTTGTTTCCAATTTAGACTTGTTTATATATATATCTATATATATCAATAACAAATCAAGAATACCGAAAATTTGAGTTAACGCATGCGGAAGAATATCTCAAGAACGTTTCGCGGGAAAATATGAATGCCTACTCAAATCCAATCTATTAGAAAAATCGAATTATTACAGAAAAGTGTCCACCATGCACTTGCACTGCACTAATATTAGAATAGTAGAATAGAATGATATAAAAATGGATGAAAATTATATATGCATGTAGCTGTTATATACAAATATTAATATAATATATAACAACAAACCAGAGTGTACTGATTTGTATCACTACAATATAATAGTTATTACGGTGAGGTTGAATTCCCTGTCATTTATTCATCATCCACGCACTAACTTGTCTCTGAAAAAAATATATCTATGTACCTTAACCTCATTTTCAAGTATAGAGATGTGATTTTTTTTCTTAGGCAAGTGCTTGTGACCATCCACAAGAACTTGCGGTCATCCGATGTTCAGTACTTCATTACTTTGATTTATATAGGTGTGGATGAATTGACCATTTCCGATTATTTAAAAATATGGATAAATCTTCAAATACAAATACTAAAAAGGTGTTATATCTCATAATTTGTTCATTCGAAATTAGAGAAGATTTCTCAACAGTTAGGTAAATGGTTTTCTATCCAACAAAAATTCGCGATCGTTTAAACCATGATTTCAGTTCCAAGTTTACGTTATAAATAAAAAATATTTATATTAATACTGAAATCTAGGTTTGAACTTATCTGTTTATATTCTAGGACCAATACATGAATATGTAATACGACAAATGAATAGAACATAAATAAAAGAAAGCATGCAAAAACGTCGAACAAGAACAGATTTCATAACTGATCTTCTTGATAATATCTTCAACACAAGGAAGACTTTACTTCAGTATTTGGATGCATGAACAAATAGCATTAGTATTACAGTATGTAAGCCCCGTAAAAACTAATATGTAAAAAAAGATCTGTCCTTTTCAAAAAGTTTGGAATGTTTGTATTGCTCATTCTTCTTTTTTAAGTGTATTTGTTTGTGAAATTTATCTGTCTTGTCGTGTTTTCTTTCAGCCATGGTGTTGTCTGGTCTTTCTTTGATTGATGGTGTTTGTCGCTTCCGCCATCTTCTTATTTCAGTCTATGTGTTTATATATCAAATAATACTTACCATTGAATTGATAAAAAGAGATAGAAGATACAAAGGGGCAATCAAAAGTCCAAAGTCCAAAAAACAATACTATATATAAGAATAAGAAGATGTGGTATGATTTCAAATGAGACAACTCTCCACCAGTGACCTAATGACACAGAAATTAACGACTATAGGTCACCGTACGGTCTTTAACAATGAGTAAAGCCCATACCGCATAGTCAGCTATAAAAGGCCCGGAAATGACAAATGTAAAACAATTCAAACGAGAAAACTAACGGCCTAATTTATGTACAAAATACAAAAACGAAAAACAAATATGTTACACAGCAACAAACGACAACCACTGAATGACAGGCTCCTGGCAAAAAGAAAAACGACTTAAATATAAACTGCAATAACAAACCATTTCACAGAAAACTAAAAGTTGACAAACACGAAGCCTACCAGAAACCGGGGGTGAACTCAGTAACACAGAAATGGAAATTTCACAATGGGAAATCATCTGTCTCTTTTGTCGTAAAGTTCATTTTTAACCCAACAATTTCCCGATGTAAGGCAAGATATGATGTAAAATAACAAAAATACCGAACTCCAAGGAAAATTCAACACGGAAAGTCCCTTATCAAGTGTCAAAATCAAAAGCTCAAACACATCAAACGAATGGAAAACAACTGTCATATTCCTGACTTGGTACAGACATTTCAGAAGACATATTTGTATTTGTGGTGTCCTTTCTTTCAATCATTGGAATAGTTGCAGTCAATATAGTCACTACACTTTAAAATAAAAATGGGAGAACATCATTAATATAGCAGATCGTAAAATTACAGGTTATTGCCAGCTTCTTTTCATTATTCTTCAGAAACTCCTGTATGAAGTCTACCTCATAAGAATAACGAAACATGTCGACAAGCAGAGGGGCACAGTTGGTTCCCATAGAAATGACGATTATCTGTTAAAAATGTCCTCCAATTGTAACAAATATGCCGTCAATGACAAAATCGAGCATTTTGATGATGTCACGTTCAGTGAACTTTTTGTTTGAATCAGAGAGTTATTTTACAAAGTAAGATTTGTTCCTTCCTAAAATAAGATATTTGTATCTGCTTTGGCCATTTTTTTTTTAAACAAAGTTGGGCTAATTCTTTCAATCTGTTTTTTACTGTAGAACGAGGAATACTAGTGTGAGGCGTAGAAAGTTAAATGTATTTATTCTATTATTAACATATAAGACCAGGATAATCATGAATTGTTTTTTTTTTCGGTATTCATCTAAAAAGAGGGAGAGGAGATATCAAGGTGCATCGAAAATCATAACACCATGTCCACAAACTAAAAACGACAACAACAAATCATAACACCATGTCCACTAACTAAAAACGACAACAACAAATCATAACACTATGTCCACAAACTAAAAACGACAACAACAAATCATAACACCATGTCCACTAACTAAAAACGACAACAACAAATCATAACACCATGTTGACAAACTAAAAACGACAACAACAAATCATAACACCATGTCCACTAACTAAAAACGACAACAACAAATCATAACACCATGTCCACTAACTAAAAACGACAACAACAAATCATAACACCATGTCCACTAACTAAAAACGACAACAACAAATCATAACACCATTTCCACAAACTAAAAACGACAACAACAAATCATAACACCATGTCCACAAACTAAAAAACGACAACAACAAATCATAACACCATGTCCACAAACTAAAAACGACAACAACAAAAAACCAACACTATAAGAAAACATTACACAAAATCTAAAGATTGAACAAAGCGAACCCCATAAAAAAATCAGGGGTGAAGCCGTAAGAGTCAGCAGTTCGTACTCCACATGTGACACCCATCGTGTTACTCTTGTTAAAATAAATAATGAGTCATATCCTGTGATTAGGCATTTTAGAATGACGGGTTCATAAATATCTCTCGTCTAATCCTAAGCAAGGAGGTTGTATTAGAATTAAAATCTAATGCAACCTCCTTGTCATAAGACAACACCAAATACAGAAAAAAAAACATCGGTACATGGAAATTCTCTACCAAAAGACGACCGAACGTGAGTTTGAAATGAAAACAAGGTTTTTCAGGACGAATCTTAACATGCACAAACAAATATTTTTAACGCAAAATTTAAATGCAAACTTAAAGAATTGAACACCTTTGACAGAAAATCGGTTGTGAAACGTGATGTTCATAAAGCATATACACGTCAAAGGAATGTCTTCAAATCGTATATCAAAGTGACTTAATCATAGTGTAAAGAATTGCCTTGCTTTTACAAATATTACCCGTAAAAATAAAATAGTATACATGTTTTTTGTAAATTTTAGCATGGAAAGACAACTATAACCAACATAAATGAACTTGAGTCTAAAAGACGGTACATAGCTATTTCATCAAATTCAATATGTGTTTTGGTTAAAAATATCTTTCTTTTTTCTTTCAAACGTTAGTCATTCGTCTATAAATCGTCCCCGAGGGTATCACCAGCACAGTAGTCAGCACTTTTGTGTGGACATAAATTATCATTGATATGTTCATTTTCTGTAAATTTACTGTTTATAAATGTTGAATTATTCGACACACTAACGCGCCCCAACCACCATCATGTATAGATTGCCTTAGCCGTATTTGGCACACATTTTCATATAATTTTCGGTTTCTAAAGGCTCTACAAGTTTGTATTTGATCTGGCGTTCTTTCTGTTTTAATTCGAGCGCCACTGGTGAGTCTTATGTAGACGAAACGCGCGTCTGGCGTGCACAATTATAAGTCTTGTATCTTTGAGTTTCTACAGGTTTGGAATACGACATAAGGCACACATAGCGTACAGGGGCGGATCCAGCCATTTTGAAAAGGGGGGTTCCAACCCAGGATAAAGGGGGGTTCCAACCATATGTCCCCATTCAAAAACATTGATCGTCATAAAAAAGGGGGGTCCGGGGCCCCTCGATCCGCCACTGGCGTACATGCTTACAGTAATTCAAAACCTCAAATTTACTTAGTAACTAAAAAAGTAGAGGAATAGGTAAACCAAATGAACACATAATCATGAATTTGATCATGGCAAGGATTCGAGAGAGAAAGTAGTATTTCTTTTTGTGGTACCTTTGAATACAAGATGCATACATTTATAAATTGAATTGTAAGGTTTGCGTTGTACTAGTAACTCAGCTCTAAATGATCTGAAGTCTACCGTAGTCTTATGGCATATTTAATTAAAACTCAACTAAGGTTCCTCTTGTGTAATATAATAACAATCATCATTTCATTTGCAAAGCATCTGGGGGTGGGGCTGCAACCGATTCCTTACATCTCTCAAAATTGAGGTCAGAATGCGCTACGCCTATGATTAATGAATGTAGCTTCATTTATTAAAGCCCTTCTTGCTTAAACACGTGATTTACTTGCTTTCATTTTGTATACGTTTTCAAAAATACTGCATTCAATTCTTATATTTACGATTTTCGAAATAAAAATTAATTCTAATATTTACATTTTGAATTTGAAATCAAAACACAAAATTCCGAAGAAATTGTCCAGCGAGATGAAAGCAGTATCATTACATGTGAAAACAGTTAACATTGGCATATGAAGATCATTCAAATTGCAATCATTATTGTACATGTAAGAGGATACAATTTATTGTTATATATTTCTATCAATTAGCCATATTTACTAGTTATATTGTCAGCTTATGTTATACAAATGAATAAAATTTGCGATTTTTTAAAAAGCATAAACGTTTGAGCGATGTATACGAACCTTGCCAAAAAATAGTGTTCATTTATTAAGGTAGGCGGAGTTAATAATACGGCTTGGGTTGCTTTCATACGAAATGAAAGCATATGACGTCTTTCGGCATTTGTATGAATTGAACTCCTAGTGTCAATATATGAAATTAAACGTAAATCTGTATAAATATATATTACAACATATACAATCAACTTAAATATATTTGATATTTTTAAAGAAATTAGATATAAATTAGAATAAATATAATAACATATATACAACAAACTTAAATATGCTTCTAAAGAGCTGAGTATGATAGAATCCTACACGTTTAATATAAAATCAATACAAAATAGCTTCTTCTAAAAGTGATGTAACTTAATTAGCACTTATAGTAATTTTTCAAAATAAATCGCAGTCGTGGCTTCTAACAATAATTTCAATTCTGTTCGATGAGATTCAACATGTCTCCCTGTAGAACGTAAGAAAACAGAAAGCAGGAACTGAATAAGATATCTTAATTCTTAATTAGCTATATAGATGAGATTGCATATAAAAACATAAAATGTTCATTTAATTGAATACATACAACAAATCAGTTTGTATATTCATGTTAGTGTTTAAGTTTCTGTGGGGTTTTAATTTGGTGTTCCGTGAGCGAGCTAGTCATGTGCAAAAATGGTGAGAGACACTTTAGTTAATCTCGTTCACTTGTTGAATCGGTGGCAATTTATTGCCTCTAGTCTGACCATCAGAAAGATTCTTGAAACTGATTAGATCGGGCCTTGGTCCGATATTAAGTGGTGCTGCCATCCCCTCGAGTTCTGACCAATCGGTAGGTAATGGTACCGGGCTGTCAGATGGTAAAGGTGGTTTATTATACTCATCGACTGATGCCGTATCTTGGTAACTGTCTGTTTTCGTACTGGTATTTGCCTCCTCTCTTCCTAGTGGATTGACCCGTTGACTATGTACCTTTGTCTTCTTCATAACGTAGAAAGCAATTACAGCAACGCAAACACCTACAGCAACAACTATTACTGCTATTGCTATGTAAAGACCAAAAGCAGCGGCTACATCTGAAAACGAGAAAAAAATATATAGATGATCTATAGTACTAGAATAGCTTTATATTCGTTTTCATCCCAAACTTTGTAGCGCAGGGTGAATAATGGCGATCGAAGCATACGATACTTCTGAACAAAATCCATGCTTAAGATCAGAAATGGGTCTATCGTAACGTGAATGGTGACACCATCTAAATGTGACGATCATTTGGGGCAATTGGTTGCTTTATCAACTAGACATGTTGAAATATATATTAAACACCATTTTTTTTTATAAAAGGAAGATCCAGAAAGAATAAGCTGTTCGAAAGTTGAGGAAATTAGCAGACTGAAGCTTTTAACCTTAAAACAAATAATTGAAGTGGGGCTGCTCAAACATTGATTGTTCGAGTAACTTGATTTAACATTGCTATATGCATAAAAATGGTTAAATGTTCAGCTTCATTAACCATTCAGTAAGAATCTAAGGTGATATATTTGGAAATAATCAGATTTTTCAGCAGTGTCGCTATGTGCTTGGCTTTTTTTTTAATTTGCAATAACGTAAGGATCCTAGTAACCGAAGTTGCTTATCTGGCTTCGCCCTTTATACATGAGAGATGATTTTTGAAAGTTTGCTTAACAGTATCAAAGATTGACAATGAGATCCATTTTTTCCAATTCATCGGAAAAAACGTTAGGATAACTTGTAGAGGAATTTTTACACATTATCCTTCGAAGTTTGATTACATAGATATAAGAAGATGTGGTATGAGTGCCAATGAGATAACTCTCCATCCAAGTAAAAATTTATAAAAGTAAACCATTATAGGTCACAGTACGGTCTTCAACACGGAGCCTTGGCTCACACCGAACAGTAAGCTATAAAGGGCCCCAAAAAATTACTAGTGTAAAACCATTCAAACGGGAAAACCAACGGTCTAATCTATATAAAAAACGAGAAACGAGAAACACTTATGAACAACATCAAAAAACGACAACTACTGAACATCAGATTCCTGACTTAGGACAGGTGCAAACACATGCAGCGGGTTTAAACGTTTTAATGGTACCAAACCTTCACCCTTTTTCTGAAACAATAGTGTTACATCACAACATAGAAAGACACACTATAAAATATCAACTGAAATAGCTTAACTCAATCAAAGGACATATTAACACCATTGAACATACACTGAACAAATAAATTTGACCTATGACACAATGTAAATACAAAATAAATAGTTGGTTTAATAAATAAATTCAGCGATAAGATGGAAGACGCAGAGCTCTGTGTATTCTTTCAATATGTTCAATGCAAATGTAGATATATATACAATACTCATATATCATGAATTTGATATAACAACCTTAAATAAATAAGCAAAGCTCAGACTCCCTGTCAAGTTTTACTTTACTTTACTTTTGGTCCCGTTTTATAAGCTCTGCAACGTTTTGTTTTTTCTTCAAATATTTTGGCTTCGAGCATCACCGAAGAGACATTAACTGTCAAAATGCGCATCCATGGTGCAGTAATATTGGTACCGTCAATGTTGTTAATACAAATTAATGCTAGTTCACTGTATCATGTTTTAATTCTGTTGATACCGTAGGTCATGGATAAATAGATGGATCTTTAGCAGACAACATACAAAAACATTCGAATTGCTATCAACTAGGGAGCTTACCTTTGGAAAATTATTTTCAATTTTTTTAAAAACAGGTCAACATTATATTAGAATCTAGTTTGAAGGAGATCCATATAAATTTTTGAACATCTCGCCTAAATATTTTCAAAGGAGGTGTTTGAAAATTTGTCAAGCAGAATCAAAGATCGACCCTGTTGGTCATTTCTGTCATGCAATCTGAACGAAACGATGATATTATATAAAACATATCTTCGCATAATTCCGCTTGGTTCAAATTAACCTGATGGTTTAAAAGATGTTGCAAATGTTAGTCATCTTACGACGGACGCAAAGTGATTACAATAGCCCACATCTTTTAATGAGCTAAATGGGTCAGATGAGATCATTATAAAGAATTACTGGACAACAAAATACCTGTAGCTTTATATGCAGAATTATAATACTTGATTCTGAATCCTTTGGCTACAATTGTGGCGTCGGTTACAAATCTAATTAATATGCTAGGACCAGAACTGTTCAAAGCTGGTACATCTGTAATACAGCACGATTGGTACAGCGCTGTAGAATTGTCAAACTCGCCTGAAAAAATAAGAATTCGGTCTTTTAAGTCTCGTGTGATTAGAGAATTCAGAAATTAACCAATAAATATAAACAGTAAATATGAAGATTTCATTTAAATTGTACACGATGAGATGAATGGGTCAAATTAATATATATTAATTGGCATTAACGCCAAGGGGCAATATTACATGCATATCAGGACGAGAACATGTTAAATGAAATATGATTATGAACATTGAGCTGTACATAACCGACATACTGAGTGGAATTTTGAAACTCCAAGGTAATACATGTCATCTAACTCGGATACATAAGTCTGACTCCAAGACGTCGGACCAGTCTTTGCTTTTACATATAAATGCGTTTGATTAGCGCAGTAGCAGGAAATACCAACTTTCATATCTTAAATTCGACCCGGATGTGGACCTTACCCACGACCTCCCACTATCAAGGGGTTAAATTTTCTATGAAATAAAGTTATCGATATATGGAATATGATGGCACGATTTATTATCAGCAAGTCATTGTGAGCTTGCTTGCAGTAACTGTGAACAATCTTTTATAGGTACACATTTTTTTTTTATTTCTTGTGCTTGTTATCAATTTTTACCGTTTTCTTAGAGTTAAATTATTTACCTGTCCGGGATTTTATAGTATGCTCTTTCATGTACATTTTGTTAATCTACTAGCGAGATTAAACAAGAGGCTCCAAAGAGCCTGAATCGCTCACCTGGTAAAAAATATGCCATTTATATATTTATTTTGTTTTCCTTTATTGCAATCAGTTATATTCGCTTATATGTAGATCTTCTTTCGTAGCATTTTTGTAGGTCTTGTATTGATGATCAGTTGCTTATACCTATCTATTAAAAGTTTTGGGATAAAAAAACGTAATTTTATTTCAATTAATCCTAAAACTGGTGTGACAATTTGGCTAAGTTGACCTACTTGTCGATCTTATTTTGCTGATCCTATTTGCTTTTAAAGTTGGCACTGGCTACGGTTACATAACAATAATAAATATATTATTGTTACATTGGAGACTAATTGCTGGAATGCAAGGTTGGGTAAGGAACCGATTAATTACGAATGTAACAATAGTTATTGAGTCTACGGTTACACTGCGTTATTGTTAATTACATTAATTCACTTCAATGTACGCTGGGTGACTAGTAATATGTAATAAAATAAAAATTGTTGAAAAGTTGAATTTTACAAAATTGCATACAATTTTTAAAATTTCATTTGCAATTTTACAGTTTCTACAAATCCAATATGTTGTTTTTTGGGAGCATGTTTTAGTCCGACGAATCCTGGTGAAACCAAGCAGCCATCACAAACGAGTGATGCAGCAATTTGCTCGTCTGTATTTCATACTGTACAATTCCATTCTGTATTATACTTTTTTAAAGTTAAAGAAACTTTCAATATGTTTTTACTCTTGCGATCAAGGATTTGTATATATAAATCCTTGTTGCGATGTTTATATTTTCGTCCAATTTTTTTGTCGGAAGCAAATGTATATAATGTGAGGTTGTAATATGATTTCATTACCGTCCATTACCGATTTTATGTTCACCTCCGATTTCTATATCCAACTTATCATAGCTGAAAAACCCAATAGAACATAAAAATACAAGTCAATTGTGAAGGCAATTTGCCGACATGTTGAAACTGGTGGGATCGGTGTTTTCATTTTCAGAGTCCAGATATTTTGTGATAGTAATTTCATTCTAATTGACGAAAAAAAATAAGCAACACAACTATAGAAGATTTACGTTGAATTAATCTACCGTACATTAAAGTGCATTAGTGCAACAATAACGCAATGTAACCGTAGACTCAATAATTATTGTTACATTCGTAATTAATCGGATCCTTACCCAAACCTGTATTCCGGCAATTAGTCTCCAATGTAACAATAATATTTTTAGTATTGTTACATTTTCATGTAACCGTAGCCAGTGCCTTTAAAGTTTCTTAATAACCTCTATAGTTTTTAACAAAGGAACAGTCAGCTAAAGTTTGGTAAAATTTGGCCCAGTAGTTTCAAAGGAGAAGATTTTTTAAAATTTACGAAAACGGACTCCAAGTGATGGCAAAAAACTCACCTGGCCTTTGAACTAGAAAGGCGGGAGTGCTGAGATATAAAAAAACAAGAATGTGTCCATAGTACATGTACACGGATGCCTCACTCGCACTATCATTTTCTATGTTCAGTAGACCGTGAAATTAGGGTCAAAACTCTAATTTGGCATTAAAATTAGAAAGATCATATCATAGGGAACATGTGTACTAAGCATGGTTTCAAGTTGATTGGGTTTCAACTTCAGCAAAAAATACCTTGACCAAAAACTTTAACCTGACTTGGCCAAAAACTTTTAGCTGAAGCGGGACAGACGGACGGACGGACGAACGAACGGATGCACAGACCAGAAAACATAATGCCCCTACTACTATCGTAGGTGGAGTATAAAAACTTGTTTCTACTCGCCACATTTCCAAGTGACAGTCCCGAGTCAGGAAATTCGTCAGTAGTCACGCAAAACATTTGAAGGAATGAATACAACTTTACCAGTAGGAACCCTTGTGTTATATTACTGGGGAAACGGTTCATTTTGATTTCTGTTTTAAACAAGCAACATAATTAGTTTAATACCTTCAAAATAATGGGGGACAATCAAAACTTTTCATTTTGAATAGGCGAAGGAATCAGGATGTAACCAGCAATATGACCGGTCAATACTTACCATCATAGATGGATAGTTCGTCAACTTGACATGCTGACGTCACCTTTCCCTCCAAATATTCAATCTGACAATCTTCTATTATAATATTTACAAGTTCTGTTGGAATATCTGATGTTATAAGCCAATCATATGTCAAATTACTGTAATAAACAAAAATGACTCCTATTATTCGGTATGTTGTAAATCTTACAAATAATCACAAGGTATTCAGATAAAACATGCAGCCAATATTTATCTTGGTATAATTATGGTTATTTGTAACCGATGTGTCGTTGGGTTGCTGGATCGACGTGTATATACTTGATATGTTATTTATTCATAAAAAAAAAATATTTGTCATTTTTTTCCGTTTCCAATCCAACATCAGTTTCTATTGTTTTCTTTTGTTAACTTTCACAGAAAAACACACCATAAGAGTCACCAAACAGATTTATACTTAACTTACTTTGGATAAGCAGTTGGGTACCCATCGGAATACAAGTACTTCGCTGTTGAGGTTGCAGTTAAGGTCACATCTGAAAAAAATATATTCAATATAAATGAGATAAGGCCAAAAAAAAAAACAACACATGCTTGTTTCTTGTCCACTGGCAGTAAACAATAGGGTAGATTGTTTTTATCGATACTAACATTGATTTTGTTTTTAACAAATTAAAACATAACTAAATATGTATTGCTATGCAGATATGAAAACTATAGGTCACCGTAGTCCTTCAACAATGAGCAAAACCCATGCTGTATGGTAAGTTATATTAGATAGGCCCCAAAATGACAAAATGTGAAACAATTCAAACGAGAAAACCAACTGCCTGATTTATGCAAAAACAATCAGCGAAAAACAAAAAAAGCAGACAGCAATCAATAACAACCACTGAATTACATGTTCATGGCCTAGGACAGGAATTAACAAAAAGAATATGGTGTGACACACATGTTTTTGAACGCTCAATCCTCCTCTAACCTTGGACGGTGGTAAAACAGCAAAACATAAAGATCAAAACGCAAACAATAGGTTGGAAAGGGATTGGCTAATCAGATCTACTTAAGGCACAAAACAAAAGAGCTAACGAAAAGACAAAAGACGCAACGTAGCAACCTAAGAGTACTCGCAGTAACTGAAAGCTAGTTCAAAGCCAATTACAACTTAAACGGATCTTAACTGAGTTTGGTCATAAACTGTGTTTCATAACAATACTGGAACCGGTCTGCTATAAAACGGGCGCAATAAGTGCTCATAGGAATACCTACAACGTGTTGATAAAATGTACCTTTTATAGCCGACTATACGGTATGGGGTTTTCTCGTCGTTGAAGGCCGTACGGTTGCCTATAATTGCTTACATCCTCTCCATTGATCTTTGATGGATAGTTGTGTCATTGGCAATCATACAACATCTCCTTATTTTCATATATGTTGCCAAGGAGAATATTTACAGCTTTAATCAGCTCATCACAGTTCCAGTAAGTGCATCTTGGATATTTCCCATTTTCTACACAAGGAAATGCCTGTACCAAGTCAGTAATATGACAGTTGTTTCCATTAGTTTGATGTTTTTGACATTTTGATTTTGCCATTTGAAACTTGAAAGGACTTTCCGTTTTGAATTTTCCTTGGAGTTCGTTATTTTTGCCATTTTACTTATTATTACGGACGAAGGCTTATATGAGTTGCGGCAAATAAATTTGCTGTCAGATTTTTCAAAGGATATAATTATTTCTATATTAACAGAATTCGGGTTACATATCCCGAATTATTTTTCGTATATACAGAATTTGATGAACGTATATACAGAATTATTTTCTGGCTTGTAGAATTCGGTTTACTAGTATACAGAATTATTTTCGTATATACAGAATTTGATGAACGTATATACAGAATTATTTTCTGGCTGGGTAGAATTCGGTTTAGTAGTATACAGAATTATTTTCGTATATACAGAATTTGATTTAAGTATAGACTTAGTTTTACTTATGAATATACATGCAAAAATCAAATGTTTTGACCTCGATAACTCAATTGAATGAAGACAGTTTTGATGCAATATCGCGAATTTAACATGTTTAATTTGTCAAGCTTTTTATCGAAGAACATCCTAAATCAATCATGATGAATTAATTTGTATTCGAGAGACAAAATATACATAGTTATGTATTTCCGAAAGAATTTTGTTTTTAAAAGAATGTCCTTCATCTATATTTTTGCGAGTACTAATAAAAATTTGCATAAATCTACCACAACTGCATTTTTTTGTCATCTTTGGCATCTATTTTAGCTGGGTTCATTTAAAAAATACGCCGTTATGTTGCAATAACCTCAAAGTACACACACAAAATTGTCATACCTTGAATTTTTGAAAAGATTTTACGACGAAGAACGTGTCGTATAGTGTGTGAGAGACAGAGAGAGGTAAGGGGTGTTTATACGGCTTTGTATTAACTAGATAATGAGGTGTAGCTGTCTTTGGTGAAATTTGGTTATTTGTTAACGATATCCAAGGTTTTATTTTGTTTTATCTTTAAATTATCACTTACTTTGAGCGTTAAAGGGTTGCAAATAGGCCAGCAGTAGAATTAGAGACACCTCTATTGGAACAAGGCTGAAATTACATATTAACATCAATATTAGATATTCATATTAAAAATGACAGGCATTAGACGACAGTTGAAAACGGACCAGACTGAGAAACATATAATGCATGCAGAAACTCCTCAGTAGCTCAGTACTTCCGTACTGTCATGAAAATACAGATCTTATTTTATTGAAATTTAAGTTGCTGTTTTAAATTTTAGAAAATCATTGCAAAACTTTGTCCAGTTTGACTTAACTTTTTGGTATTTTCCGGGTATATCAGTTCTTCAGTTTCCATAAGGTTTTAAACTTTAAAATATTTAGATCACGAGCATCCCTGAAGATACGTCAATTGTCGAAATGGCATCTGGTGTAGTAAAAGTGGTACTGTAAATGTTATTAACAGTATGAATTTATCTTATTGGTCATGAACCATACCATAATACTAAGGTTTTTTCTACCCCCAGGCATATATAGGTTAGTCAGATTGGAATTTTTGGTTTTTAATACTCTTTAGATTCTTAAATGATTTGGCCTTACAACTGTTTTGATTGGAAGACCACTGATGAGTTTTTTGTAGACGATCGCACGTCTGGCGTACCGAGATTTTTGTTATTGATGGGGGGGGGGGGGGGGGGAGGAGGGACGCAAGCTATCTGTAGCAACTCTATGTTAACAAGGTAGGATTGTATTGTTGATATAATGGACCTGACTGGGAAACATGCTGCATTTAGTTGCTGTTTTATTGACGTGTATCCCACATCTCCTTTTGTTTATGTTCATTAGAATGTGTCTCTTATACTGTGTGGATAGACCGTTAGATTTTAACCTCATACGGGAGTATGTTCTTATATTTTTCGATTTTTCATAGCCACCAAACTTGCCCTTTATAAGCTCGTGATGATTTAGATAAAGAAAGGAAACAGTAATATTGTATCGACACCTATATCTATTGCTGAAGACTGAATGTTGCCTCTGTGGCGTTTTGCTATTTTTCTCGTTGGGTTTCTGTCTCATTGACATACAGTACAACCATACTGGATTCATTAAGTAATAATTTAAAACGTAATAATTGACGGAATCAAACTACCACATGCAAAATAGCTTTATGCGGTATGGGTTTTGTTCATTGTTGAAGGCCGTAGTTGTTAATTTCTATGTCATTTGGTCCCTTGTGAAGAGTTGTCTCATTGGCAATCATACCACATCTTCTTATTTTTATATTTAATCAGGTACTGAGCTCTTGCAGCAATACTTCAATCGTTTGCAAGAATTATAATCAATGACCTCTGTTGTGAGGTGTGGACATATTTATTTTATGTTATGTTTATGTTATTTGTGTCTTTGGGTTGCTTGCCTCTTTGACGTATACTTTACATTTTTAGTTATTCTATGCTAACAATGAAATTTTTTATCATGAACAGTTATAATCCACCACAGACATATATCCATGCATATATAGAAATGTTTTCCTATTTCTCGCCAACCAATAAATTTGTCGCACAAATATAATCCGTTCGGTGACCAGCTTTTAATATTCAACCTCATATTTACGAATTACGCCAAAATTACCATATATAGTGGAAATGTTGATAAACCACAGTCAAATCATGTATTTAATTGTTGGTCAAGTTATCTCGTAATTGGTCAGAAAGGGTTATTGTGACTAAATGAAAAATGTCCACCTTTTACGACTGTCTAAATAGTGATGGGTATGAAACGTGTAGGCAAGAAATTTTACACAAGCTTCAGACAATTCTAAAAAAAATGTATTCAAATTAAAACACTGAAATTAGAAGAACTAGAAAAAAAAATCTGACTTAATCTGAAAAAAAATTACTGAAGGTCAAATATTCAAAGTCAGTGTTCATAAGAATACAATATTTTTGGTTTGATATACTGGTCAAAATAACCACGAGGACATTTCTTTCCTATATAAGTACTTTTTTTTTAAGCATTCAAATTTTATGACAGAAGAAATCAATATTGTAGAATGAGAATCGAGAACATCTTGAAATTAATTTTAGTCAAAGCGTTAATATGGCCTGTTATCTACATATTTTAAAATATCAATATAAAATATACATACTTGTACAACAAGCCCATTTCAGTTTAGTCAAGTTTTATAAAAATGTCAGTGTTGATTAGTCCCGGGGTGTCATCCTTTGAATTCACGTTAAGCTGTATATCAATTTTGGGACCAATATCTAGATGTTTTAGTCCCAGATCTATTGTACAGAGTTAGTGTCAATTCTGACTTTCTATATCTGCATGTAAGGAGTATATTAACAAACTGTTATATTGGATAGGCTCCTGCCATAGGAACCGACACGGAAATTTAGTCTATCAAATCGTGTTTTCCACAGTTTATAACGCGTCAGATATTAATTAGATAACCTGTTAAAAACTTTGATCTAAAATGATTGGAAAATAATCAAAGTATTATTATTGTAATCAAATATGCTTGGCAATAATTTTTGACATAGGTGTGGACGAATTATCGAGTCCGATTAAGTATTTCAAAACGATGGAGAAATCTTTAAATACAAATCTTGTACTACAATACACCTGCATTTTTTCATAATTTGTAAATTTAAAAAAAAAGATAGAAAATTTTGACGTTTTTTTTTAGTTTTTTTGTTTTGTTTTTTTTATACCAAATATGAATTATGACAAACGTTCGTTATTAGTGCTTATACATCAAATTATATGTAACATCGAATTAATAACTTGAAAATGTCAATATAAGATTTGGATAACTAATCAAATTGAAAGTGTGAAAAACAATTGCAAATTCTCAAAACTGAATATATACTGATATTATAGATGTCGGTTCTAAAGCACATTACCTTAAAAGGAATTTTAGATATAGTTAAAAAATCGAATGTATGGAACCAATGTTAGCGGCGGAGGACATTTTATTTTTGTATTCTTTAATTTTTTTAAGCCATTTTTCTCTATTCAGTAAGAAATATGCTTATTCTGTAAAATTCTTCTATTCAGGTCCTACATATGCAAATTTCCTGTTATATCATAATTTTTACATGATAGTTCCTCTTAATTCTTGTCGGTCTACCTCCAGTAGGTTGTTATTATTGACGAGTGATGGTTGCTTGTATGTACTCCGCCTTAAATATAGAGTTAACCTTAACTTGACGGCAATGTACGGTCTACCTCCAGTAGGTTGTTATTATTGACGAGTGATGGTTGCTTGTATGTACTCCGCCTTAAATATAGAGTTAACCTTAACTTGACGGCAATGTATCATATTTTTATGGAAAATAAAAATTCGATCACCTGAACTAGATTTTATCCTTGATAGTCTAACTGTACACAAGATATCAAAAAATTGTCTATCAATCAATTGTTTGGTAGAAGATTCAAATATATTAAACATTTATTGGTAGTGAAAAAATGTTATGCCCAATCATTTATGAGGCAGAAATTTGATAAAACATATTTTATTTAAGGAGATTCTGAAATATTTTAAGGCCTCCATAATTCAAATTCAGGATATCCGTAAATCATGCATGAATGACATCCAGAAATATTTCAGGACCTCCATAATCCAAATCAGGAATAATGAAGTCCTAAATCGAATTACAGAGGTCCTGAAATATTGCAGGATATCATGAAATCATATTATGGAGATCCTGAAATCGAATTATGAGGGTCCTGAAATATTTCAGGATATGGTCTTTGTTTTTTTAGGGTATAATTTGATATTTGCAACAACAATTCACGATCTCCTTAAATTTTTGGTTAAATCCGTGTCTCATAATAACAATGATAGAGAAGCAAAAGTTTTCAAAGGAATATTCTAACGCATAAGTCAAAACGAACTGACAATGCCATGGCAAAAAAAACCCCGAAAAGTTTACTAAACACAACATAGGCAACTTAAGACTGAGCAACACAAAACCCTACAAAAAACCAGGGGTGATACCAGGTGCTCTAGAAGAGTAAGCAGACTTTTATTCATATCATTTTATAACATATAAAATACTCCCTAAAAAGTCGGTCAGAAGCGATTAAAGTTATATATTAAATAAAGAAAAAGACCAAAACCAAATCAACAGTCTCAGAAGAACAGAAATGCAGAGACAAACCACGTGACAATAAAAAGGAACAATGGCAAACAAGGGACAAATTTACGCTAGTAACTAGAGACCTGAATTAGACTTTAATACAAGACTTAGTGATAGCATCCTATATGGAGTATATGATGTCATAGTATATGCTTTATACGACTTCTACAGATACGATCAGATACCTGTACTAGCGTTTTACTTTTGTTGCAAATATCAAAATATACCCCCGCAAAATTAAAGACAATATCATACGTCCCTGCGCACCCGAAATAAGAGACAGTAAATGCTGGTCTTCCCCAATGATCAATTTTAGGTCCTTTTTTATTCTTTTAATTTCTTTTTTCTTTCCAAAAATATAAAGTCTTACCTGGAGAGATCCCAGGATACATAGCTGCAGATATCACATCATTTACAAATATAATAGTATACAATACAATTTATGACATCGGAGCTCAATGTGTGCTTGTGGCGACCGGGCCGCGACCCTACCGTAGATAACTTTCATTTTTTTATGTTTGTCCACTCTATACTAGACAGATATATGAACTTTTTGGTAGTATAAGGAAGTTCCCAAATATTAATCTCGATGTCCTGCTCTATGGCAACCCAGATCTCAATATAGATGAAAATATTGAAATATTTACAAATATACAACAATATATTAAAAACGTGGTCAGACCTATAATTCGACAGTCCTAAAATTCGACAATCATATAGTCCGACAGCCCGTTGGTATGACAGTCTTATAATCTGACAGCCCGATAGTCCGACGCGCGGTCACTTGTCTGAAAATATATACATATAAACATGTAACGTTTTTATATAGGTATATGTAGACAAGACTTTAGTGTCTGTGGTTCAACTCACATATAATGACTACTAAAAATGAGTTACTTTTTCATCTTATTTTTGCCTCCGTAAACACTGATTGCGTCATACTATTGGCTATAGAAGTTTTGTACTTTCCCATGTAATCATATATTTATTAGGTGTTTGTCTCAATTTTTTTCCCAGGAAGTTAGCTCGAACGCCCTGAAAAAAATATACAACTAATGCACATACAGCCTGTGGCGGGGTTAAAATAGTGTGTTGGCGCCAAACCAAGTATATATATTAGCCTGTTACATTTATGGTTCAATACTGACAGTAACTGGACATAACTAGCTTTGCCTTATTTATTATATACTTGTTGCTTAATCTGTTTCCTGTAAAAAAAAAAAATAAAAAAAATAAAATAAAATTTATCTTATTTCTATTGTCCGCGATTTATAAGGTCTAATCATGTGGAAGTGCGGATTATTGTTTCGTTATTTATCTTTTTGTCTTGTCAATGCCCATTGTGTGAATTTGTTACCCTTCGTTTCGTCTTATATGTTTGTCGAGTTTCTGTCATCCAAATGCTTTCTGTGTTGAATAATATGAAAGGATTGAGTATAAATGCATGACTCTCTCGGACGAAAGGGGTGAACAACGGGGCGAATTGCTATGACAAGCCTGTAGGTCAACGTCAAATTACGTCACAATAAATGAACTTATCGTCTAATTCTTGTGCCAAACTTTTGTAGACCACTTCATTTCAAATAGAATCTTACAGTTAAATAAAATCAAATTTCGCTCTTCACAAAAATTAAACTGTTAGACAGTAAAGCAAAAACAGTTCTCAAGTCTGTTCATAATTGAAACTTAAGTTTCCTGCATGCATTATTTTATCCCTACGCGAAGAGTAAACGTCTTGTTACGTCATAGAAGGTAACAGATCATTCTTCCACAACTACGAGAACGTAGAGGAACTTGAAGGACCGAAAGAATCAACTCTTGGTTTCTGAGTTTTTTCGAAGATTGCTGCAGAGGAAATTTTAAAGCATCACCGTTTTTCAAGTAAGTAAAACATTTCATTTATGATTATGTGGTGTGTTCTAAAACGTCATCTTATAAAGGTATCAGATCGAATATTCAGTGCATGTTTGCAGACGTCTGTCGTCATTTATTGTGTTGATAAAAAACGACGAGCTTTTAAATGCTAACGTTCAAGGGAACTACAGCAGGATAACATACGTATTAAAAAGATATCTTTGATACCTAATCATTATTTTACTGCTCTGAAATCAAACAAGTAAATAAATTGTAAGGAAGAGACCCATCAACTTTCCCGGTAGTCCAGATATTAATCATGCTGAGAGTAATTTTCGCTTTTGATTTTTTTTAACCATCATTGAAAATAGGAAGGCGTCAAAGCAAAACAATAATTTAAAATAGCCTGCCTAGACATCATAATTATTTGGGCTACTTTCCAGGCGAATATTTATTCCAAACAGTGATTTTATTTTTATTTTGGTTTCAGAATGTTTCCTTCTCCAGGGCACAAGTCTAGGAAATCATCACCTAAGAGTGTAGATGACACCAGCCTTTCTCAGGAAAAGGGTGAGTAAATTGCCTGTCTGAAACCTTATAAAATTGTTTGTATAGATGAAATAATCAGTTTTAACTTTAACACATCAGGCTGTCATCAGGTAGGTTAAACTGAAACTGTAAACTAAACACCACGGTTAGATCAGATCGACACAAGTAAAAAGGTATTTCAGGACCTACAGTAAGATTGGTTGCACACACAAAGCAGTAAAGTAAGATTGTCGCGAGGTTATGTTTATGACAAGCCGTTTTTATATTTGTTTTATTTCAAGAAATATTATAAATGGAATAAGATATGATCTTATCAATAAAATAAGATATCTTATTAATGAATTAAGATATCTTATTAAACAGTTTATAAAGATATCTTATTTAGTAAAAAGTTTATTAGATACATTGTTTATTTCAAAAAATATTTTACAAACTATATAAGATATCTTATAAACAAGATAGATGGGCGGATCCAGCCATTTATAAAAGGGGGGGGGGGTTCCTAACCCAGGATAAAGAGGGGGTTCCAACTATATGTCCCCATTCAAATGCATTGATCGTCAAAAAAAAAGGGGGGGTTCCAACCCCAGGAACCCCCCCTGGATCCGCCACTGATAGGATATTCTATAAACTAATTGGGTTTTCTTTTAAAGTATATAAGATATCTTGTATTTTTTATGATATATCTTAGTTGATACGATATAATATAAACTAAATAAGATATCTTATAAAATAACAGATATATCTTTTATACTAATAGATATATCTTATTAAATTTGAAGTTAATAAGATATCTTATCAAATAAAAGAGATATCTTTGAAGCTAATAGAAATATCTTTATTCCCAATAGCGATATCTTATTAACTAAAAGAGATATATCTTATTGTCAAAAAATATATATTCCATATTTGATTATAATAATATACCTTATATATTTGATAAGATATCTTATAAACTAAATAAGCTATAATATTAAACTAAATAAGATATCTTATAAAATAACAGATATATCTTTTATACTAATAGATATATCTTATTTAATTTGAAGTTAATTAGATATCTTATCAAATAAAAGAGATATCTTTTAAGCTAATAGAAATATCTTTATTCCCAATAGCGATATCTTATTAACTAAAAGAGATATATCTTATTGTCAAAAAATATATATTCCATATTTGATTATAATAATATACCTTATATATTTGATAAGATATCTTATAAACTAAATAAGCTATAATAATAAACTAATTAAAATAAGATATCTTATAAACTTTATAAGTTATCTGATAAATCAATCAAATAAAATATCTTTTTAAATAAATGAGATATCTTAAATATAATATCTTATTGAGATATATATATATATCTTATTTGTTGAATAAGATATATCGTATTCTTAAGTTTAAGAAATATCTTAATACTTATTACATCTTAAGTCAATACGATACCCTTGTAAACTAATTCAGACTATAAACTAAATAAGATATCTTATAAATAATAGAGATATCTTGTCAACTATCAAATATATATCTTATATATATATTTAATAAGATGTTTTTTATACTAATTAAAATATCTTATTAATCAATCAAATTAAATATCTCATTACATTTGTATAGAAATCTTTTAAACTATACAAGATAGCTCATAAAGTATCCCAGTCTTCACGCTTAACCTCAAGACCACCAGTTCGGGCTTGTAAAATTCTTCTCTACAAGCCAACACAATCTAACTAAAATTTTCATAAAATTGAGCTGCGGGCTTGTGGATTCAAAAGTTTATTGTGAACACTGGTATCCCTAGTGTCAATTTAACTGCTTTAATAGACTCTGTAGGTGCATACTGGTATTTGTGTCAATATAACTTTATTGCTTACTCTGTAGCCTCAACCAAGACTAAGCAGTAAGTTAGATTGACACAAGGTATGTGGCTTCATATACTAAGCAGTAAAATTAGATTGACACAAGATATGTGACTACACAGACTAAGCAGTTATGTTAGATTGAAACAAGGTATGTGTCTACACAGACTAAGCAGTAAAGTAAGATTGACACAAGGAATGTAACACACAGACTAAGCAGTTATGTAAGATTGACACAAGGTATGTGACTACACAGACTAAGCAGTCAAATTAGATTGACACAAGGTATGTGGCTACACAGACTAAGCAGTCAAGTTAGACTGACACAAGGTATATGGCTACACAGACTAAGCAGTCAAGTTAGGTTGACACAAGGTATGTGGGTACACAGAGTGAGACTAAGCAGTTTTGTTAGATTGACACAAGGTATATAGCTACACAGACTAAGCAGTTATGTTAGATTGACACAAGGTATATGGCTACACAGACTAAGCAGTTATGTTAGATTGACACAAGGTATATGGCTACAAAGACTAAGCAGTTATGTTAGATTGACACAAGGTATATGGCTCCACAGACTAAGCAGTCAAGTTGGATTGAAACAAGGTATGTGTCTACACAGACTAAGCAGTTAAGTTCGATTTACACAAGGTATATGGCTACACAGACTAAGCAGTCAAGTTAAATTGACACAAGGTATATGGCTACACAGACTAAGCAGTCAAGTTAGATTGACACAAGGTATGTGATACACAGACTTAGCAGTAAAGTTAGATTGACACAAGGTATGTGACTACACAGACTAAGCAATTAAGTTAGATTGACACAAGGTATGTGATACATAGACTAAGCAGTAAAGTTAGATTGACACAGGGTATGTGATTCATAGACTAAGCAGGAAAGTTCGACCAAAACACGGCATGTGATACACAGACTAAGCAGTTTAGTTAGATTGACGCAAGGTATGTGGCTACACAGACTAAGCAGTCAAGTTAGATTGAAACAAGGTATATGGCTACACAGACTAAGCAGACAAGTTAGGTTGACACAAGGTATATGGCTTCACAGACTAAGCAGTTAACTGTTAAGTTAGATTGACACAAGGTATATGGCTTCACAGACTAAGCAGTTAAGTAAGATTGACACAGGCCGTGACAGGGTATGTGATACATAGACTAAGCAGTTTAGTTAGATTGACACAAGGTATGTGGCTATACAGACTAAGCAGTAAAGTTAGATTGACACTAGGTATTTGACTACACAGACTAAGCAGTCAAGTTAGATTGACACAAGGTATATGGCTACACACTAAGCAGTCAAGTTAGGTTGACACAAGGTATATGGCTTCACAGACTAAGCAGTTAAGTTAGATTGACACAAGGTATGTGATACACAGACTAAGCAGTAAAGTTAGATTGACACAGGGTATGTGATACATAGACTAAGCAGTAAAGTTCGACCAAAACACGGCATGTGATACACAGACTAAGCAGTTTAGTTAGATTGACGCAAGGTATGTGGCTACACAGACTAAGCAGTTAAGTTAGATTGACACAAGGTATATGGGTACACAGACTAGGCAATTAAGTTAGATTGACACACGGTCTGTGGTTACACAGACTAAGCAGTAAAGTTAGATGGACACAAGGTATGTGACTTCACAGACTAAGCAGTCAAGTAAGATTGACACAAGGTATGTGTTTACACAGACTAAGCAGTCAAGTTAGATTGACACAAGGTATGAGACTACTAGTTGTAGTAGTAAAGTTAGTTTGCCGCAAGTTATGTGACTACACAGACGTAGCAGTTAAGTAAAGTTAGATTGACACAAGGTATGTGACACACAGAGTGAGACTAAGCAGTTAAGTTAGATTGACACAAGGTATGTGATACACAGAGTGAGACTAAGCAGTTAAGTTAGATTGACACAAGGTATGCGACTACACAGACAAAGCAGTAAAGTAAGATATTAAATATATGTTCACACAGATGTCAGTAAATAGAAATTGATACTGGCCAGTCTTGGTATTGATTCTTTTATTTTAGACCAACCTGAAAATAAAAGTAGCTGCTGTTTTTCAATTTTCATTAATTCATTGGTATTTTTTTAATCTTTTGAAAATTTGCTCAGTAAAAATGCAAATTAGCACAATAGTGCTTTGCCTGCAATTAAAACTATCATTATAAGCCATATTGCTTTTACTTGCTGATCCTGTCCTCTTAATAAGACTTTATAATTTTTCCAAACAGTATATAGAGAAGCTAGAGCATCTCCATCACCATCAACAAAGATGGAAACGGTGGCCAGAACATCTCCATCACCAAAAATGGAAAAGGTGGCCAGAGCATCACCATCACCAAGGATGGAAAAGGTGACAAGAGTATCTCCATCACCATCACCAAAGATGGAAAAGGTGGCCAGAGCATCTCCATCACCGAATATGGAAAAATTGGCCAAAGCATCACCATCACCAAAGATGGAAAAGGTGGTCATAGCATCTCCATTACCATCACCAAAGATGGAAAAGGTGGCCAAAGCATCTCCATCACCAAAGATGGAAAAGGTGGCCAGAACATCTCCATCACCAAAGATGGAAAAGGTGGTCAGAGCATCTCCATCACCAAAGGTGGAAAAGGTGGCCAGAACATCTCCATCACCAAAGATGGAAAAGGTGGTCATAGCATCTCCATCGCCATCACCAAAGATGGAAAAGGAGGCCAGAGCATCTCTTCTACCAGTTTATACTGCTTCACCAAACATTAGAGGTAACAATTATTCCAATTTTTGTAATTGATTTTTTTTTATATTTAATAGCAGTCCTGTGTCAAAAAATAATTATTGGATTTAACAACTTCCAGTAAAAATAGAACCAAAATTTGTTTTTAATTAACATGAAAGTCAGGATGAAGCTGGACCATGTTTTTGTTGTTGTTTTTTTTATGCCTGTTTACAGGACCTATTATGATATACTGTTATCCGTCTGTCTGTTTGTCGGCACCATGTGGGACAATAACTTAAAAGGGCTTTCCTCAATTTTCAATTATTTACATCTATTGACTAAAGCTCTCTTTTCATTTTATAAACTTAGATTTTACGTTTCCGAGTTATGTGATTTTATTAATAAAAAAGGGGGGATTTTCCAGTTTTCTGATAATAACTCAAAAATACTTTGGTGACTGGTTTACATGTGTATATGTATCAAAATAAGCTCCCTTTAGCTTTTTATAAATTTCTGATATTACAATTTACATTGAGGAGTTATGGAACTTTATTTGTTAAAAAAGAGTCTTTTTTAAGAGATGGGTGCATCAATTCTATTTTTACTTCTAAGATTTAAACAGACAAAGCTCTAGAAACATTTTATACTTAAAATCATTCATCTATTTTGAGTAATGCTTATTAAAGTTCCTACCCTATTTTAAAAAATTAAATTGCAGATGTAGAATATCTGATGGTCCAAGGACAACATACACCAAGGATTCAGAAGATGGATTATTCAGAATCTAAAGGTACTTAATAATTCTGTATGAAGAATAGTAATTTTTTATACAGATATCAAATATGCTGAAAAACTTGCTAGATATTCACTAGATATGTAACAAAAAATTTGTTCCGGCGTGACATTTGTTTCGCCGGAACAAATTTCATAGGAAATATGTTCCACTGGAATTTATATCACAGAAAATATGTTCCAGCATGAAACGAACATGTAAATATTTCATAGAAACTAATGAATAAGTTCCGCTCTATCATTATTGCACACCGAAACATTTTCTTGTTACACTTAAATTATAATGCAAGCTAAATGCTGTACCTAGTGTACTTGCATGGGATACATTTGCAATTGAAGGCATGACTGTAACTATAGGATGAAGATAAGAAATAAAAGCAATGGTAATGTATCATAATTTGTATTTATGTTTTATGCGGTATTCCGCCTTGGTTCCTGTTTACTGTCATGGCCCCGTGTTCTAGTCATACATGTACTTAGGACATGGCACAGTTTCAAAAGAGTGTGTCTTTTTTTTCTACATGTCTTTTCATATTTATAAATGATCAAGTCACTTTGTCCTTTTCAAATTAGTACATATGTTCCTCTTAAACTATACTTTTTTTCTGAATGATTTTTATTATTCTTATCTTTTCTGGTTCAAAAGTGTCATTTAGATATTTTTTACAGAGTATATAATTAAACATTTGCTATACTCCATAGGATCCAAACTGGATGATTTACACTTTTTATCTATTATATGATTAATATAATACTTATTTTCATAATGCACTTGAATGATAACTTTAAACTCACTGATGACAAATGCTCAGTATATAAGATAACTTGTTTAACAAGTGGAACATATTTCACAGACAAGGAACTTATTTCACCAGGTGAGGAACAAATCTCACAAACTCAGAACTTATTTCACCAGGTAAGGAACAAATCTCATAAACCCAGAACTTATTTCACTAGGTAAGGAACAAATTTCACCAACCCCGTACTTATTTCACCAGGTAAAGTGTGGAACTTATTTTATAGAGATGGAAAAAAATTACATAGAAATTACCTGTGAAAAAAGTTCTCCCAGAACAATTTTCCTGTGAACTTTTTTCACAGGAACAAATTTTGGCTCACAGATACACATCAAATAGTATATATCTCTTAATATTATATATACCATAAGTACAGGTCTATATGGTAATAAAAACACCCATGTTCATGTAAGCTGTGTAGGTTTCTATAAAAGAAATTAATGAAACATATATTTTCATGTTTTATATTTGAGGTAGTCAACCAATCACTAAAGCCTGAGCATGCATTTAAAGAATTCATTTATTTTTACAGCAAATGAAGAAGAATACAGAGACTTTGTGAAAGCCTTGTATGCAAAGTATAAACCAGGTAATTTGAAAATATTAACTTTAAATATGTCTCTGACTTACATATCAGAGTAATTAAGTTACAACAGATAGAACAGAGCTGCTGTTTGTCTCATTTTGCTGCATACTTTAATAGAAAAAATCAAAGTAAAAAGGAAAAGAGTTTAAATAATATTTGTGTGCTGCAATTATGTATGATGGCAAATGCTTAAAGATTTTCAGGAATTTCAGCTGTGGGGAGATAATACTGTATAATGTATTATTATGTAAAAGACTTTTTATCATGTTTTTGGTTTAGGCTTTGAAATAGCATTTAAAACAAAACTATATTGTTAAGTTAAGTTAAAAACATACCGGTGATATACAATATTAAAGTCAACATTTTCTATTTATGATGTTATCAATTTGTACAATACCAGCAAAGGGGAGATTATTCAGTGTTCAATGCAAGGTATTTTAGATGTTTTCTATTTATGATGTTATCAATTTGTACAATTCCAGCAAAGGGGAGATAACTCAGTGTTCAATGCAAGGTATTTTAGATGTTTTCTATTTATGATGTTATCAATTTGTACAATTCCAGCAAAGGGGAGGTAACTCAGTGTTCAATGCAAGGTATTTTAAATGTTATCAATTTGTACAATACCAGCAAAGGGGAGATTATTCAGTGTTCAATGCAAGGTATTTTAGATGTTTTCTATTTGTAGGTTACAAGAGCGCAATTATTTGTTTACATTTTACCGGCAAGTTTTTTACCCCAAGATGGTACTCAGAATAGAATCCTATACGGCTTCTGATTGGATGATACAGGATTGGAATTACATTTAATCGAAAGCTTATCCAATTAGGTTTAAAAATTGCAGAAAATCATATTCACATTTTACGAAGTATAGAAAATATCCTCCATTTCTGCATGTCGGAGCCATTAAAAATATGCATTTTTCATTAAGCGAAAAAAATAGACGATCTTTTTCAACTGCATTTTAAGTCAATTTCTGCCACATGACCCTATATATTTTTTTAGCTGTAATGCAACACTGGCATTTCTAGTAACAGGAACTGCAATCCGTTTTTCCTTAGTTTGTGTAGTCTTCAAGAAAAAAAATACGGAACACCAGTGGTACCCTATGGAAAATGCATTACGAATAATTGCGCTCTTGTAACCTATAGGAAAAAGACATTTTTTTTCAATAAGGCTTTGAAAAATGTTGAAAATAGTCATTTTGCTCGGAAAAAATGTAAAACAGCGAGAAATGGGGTCAAATGGACTTTTCATCGACGTGAATTCAAGCTTTAGTCTGTTTCCTATTTGTGTTGATTTCCATATCTAAATCTAGGGTGGGCTCGAATGTCGACAAAGTATGAAGAGAATAGAACGGTTTTGTGATATCTACTGTTTTTATGGGGAAAAGCATGAGTATATCTTGAATTAGAAGATTCATTTTGGTTTTTAACCATAATGATCGTGACTCAGTTGCTATTCTAGCAAAAAGCTAATTTGGTGAAAATTGACCAAAAGGGTCCCTAAGCAAACACCAACGATTTAGTTAAATTGCAAAGTAGAAAAATTAATCTTGGCATTGAATATTGTAGTCCAAGAATAGTTTCTCTTGCCAAAGTAGTAATATTATCATATTTTCAAAATTTGGAAAAACTATTGTCTGTTTCAAAAACGTGTTTTTTCAAGAAATGGTTTCATTTAAAGCCATTCTTCAAAATTCGATGTAGCTTTTCCATATCAGAACGGTTTTGTCAACAATATGATCAGTGCTGGATGACCTTTGAAAAATAAGCCCAGTAAATAAACTTTATCTTCATGTCTTTTTGAACAGTACCGTATTTGGTGAAAAAAATCAGTTCAAATTTTTGGGCCGATTGGCGGGCAAAAACTAATTCTCAAAATTCAGAGAGTGATCAGATAATGTTTTGAAGACGTGATTTTATCTAGATAGACGCTAGCGCTTCATTTAGCGCGGGCGCTTAATTTTTGGAATTTTTTTTCATTACAGTATAGGTTACAAGAGCGCAATTATTTGTTTACATTTTACCGGCAAGTTTTTTACCCCAAGATGGTACTCAGAATAGAATCCTATACGGCTTCTGATTGGATGATACAGGATTGGAATTACATTTAATCGAAAGCTTATCCAATTAGGTTTAAAAATTGCAGAAAATCATATTCACATTTTACGAAGTATAGAAAATATCCTCCATTTCTGCACATCGGAGCCATTAAAAATATGCATTTTTCATTAAGCGAAAAAAATAGACGATCTTTTTCAACTGCATTTTAAGTCAATTTCTGCCGCATGACCCTATATATTTTTTTAGCTGTAATGCAACACTGGCATTTCTAGTAACAGGAACTGCAATCCGTTTTTCCTTAGTTTGTGTAGTCTTTGAGAAAAAAATACGAACACCAGTGGTACCCTATAGAAAATGCATTACGAATAATTGCGCTCTTGTAACCTGTACAATTCCAGCAAAGGGGAGATAACTCAGTGTTCAATGCAAGGTATTTTAGATGTTTTCTATTTATGATGTTATCAATTTGTACAATTCCAGCAAAGGGGAGATAACTCAGTGTTCAATGCAAGGTATTTTAGATGTTTTCTATGTGATGTTATCAATTTGTACAATTCCAGCAAAGGGGAGGTAACTCAGTGTTCAATGCAAGGTATTTTAACTGATTTCTATTTGTACAATTCCAGCAAAGGGGAGATAATTCAGTGTTCAATGGTAGGTATTTTAGATGTTTTCTATTTTAAGTTGCATGTTTGTCTATTTTATCTAACATTTCAATTAACCTTATTCAGTTTGTTCTCTCTTTATACTACTTATATTTTAATTGGATTTATGCACTGCACAGTTTTCAATAGGTAGTGGTTGTTTCAGAGTCATTATTTATATTTGCCATTTTATACTGTTTTTATGCCCCCGCCGTAGCGGAGGGGGCATTAAGTTTTACCCTTGTCCGTCTGTACGTACGTACGTACGTCCGTCCGTACGTCCCGAAATTGGTTTCCGTTCTCTAACTTGAGTTTGCCTCAACCAAATGTTATGAAACTTATACACAATGCTTATTACCACAAAACACAGATCAAGTTTGAATTTTGGTGGCGTCACTTTAACCGATCTAGAGTTATGCCCCTTTATAAAAGGAAATATTGCAAAATTTTTAGTTTCCGTTCTCTAACTTAAGTTTGCCTCAACCAAATGTTATGAAACTTATACACAATGCTTATTACCACAAAACACAGATCAAGTTTGAATTTTGGTGGTGTCACTTTAACCGATCTAGAGTTATGCCCCTTTATAAAAGGAAAAATTGCAAAATTTTTATTTTCTTCTAAATATCAAGTTTATATAATATATTTTTAAAATTGAAGTTATCTTCCTTTGACCATGATTATAGTTGAATCAACTACAATCAATGCTTTATACAATGCAATGTTTAATTTTGACTTCCACTGATAAAACACAGATCAAGTTGAATTTGGGTAGTGTCACTTTAACCATTATTGAGTTATGCCCCTTTATAAATAGAAAGATTGCAAAATTTTTTAGTTTCCATTCTGTAACTGAAGTTTTCCCCAGCCAAACATTATGAAACCTATACACAATATTCATTACCACAAAACTCAGTAAGGATCAAGTACAATTTTTTTTTCTTCAGTTCTCTAACTTGAGATTGCCTCAACCAAATGTTATGAAACTTATACACAATGCTTATTACTACATAATACAGATTAAGTACGAAATTAGGTGGCAACACTTTTACCATTCTAGAGTTATGTCCCTTTATAAACATAAAAATTGCTGAATTTTTTAGTTTGTCTCAACCAAATGTTGTAAAACTTATACACAACCGTTCTAGAGTTATGCGTGTTTACAAATAGAAAAATTGCTGAATTTTTAGTTTCTGTTCTCTACTTAAGTTAGCCTCAACCAAATGTTATGAGACTTACACACAATGCTTATTACAACAAAACTCAGATCAAGTTCAAATTTGGGTAGCGTCACTTTTACTGTTCTTCAGTTATGTCCTTTTATAACTATATGATATGCAAGCGGGGGCATCATCTGTGTCCACATGTGGACACTATCCACATTTATTTTTATATATAACTAGCTTTCTAATGAAGTTGAAATGCTATGTAAGGGAAAATGTTTCACAGATATTGCCTTTTCTTTTTTGAACATATTGTTATATACTATTACATAAATGAGTAAGTAATTTTACTACAGATTTAAGAAGAAACATTTCAATTTTTTTCGATACTTTGTGTTTGAAATTGATACTATTTGCTTGTTATATATACCTCTATACTTACTTGTTATAAAATATTAAAGGTAAATTACTAACATAAACTTTATGTTCACTGTACATGGGACTGAAATTTTTTTAAGATGATACTGTTAAAGTTGTTTATTTCAAGATGCATAATTTTATCATCTTTTCAAAGTATTTTTGTGAATAAATTTAAAGTACACTGCACTTGTAGAAGAAAAAGAAAAATCTGAAATTTAATACTTCACCTTAAATTTTTTTTTCATTCATAAATGTTTTTTTACAGAGATGATTGTATCAGGAACTGCATTTCCTACTCCAGGAGCTATTGAGATTGATACCACTAAACATACCATTGATGCCCTTGATAGACTCAAGAAGAAGGATAAAGAGTAAGTAGTGTTTTATAGACCCAAGAAGAAAGATAAAGAGTAAGTAGTGTTTTATAGACTCAAGAAGAAGGATAAAGAGTAAGTCGTGTTTTATAGACCCAAGAAGAAAGATAAAGAGTAAGTAGTGTTTTATAGACCCAAGAAGAAAGATAAAGAGTAAGTAGTGTTTTATAGACCCAAGAAGAAAGATAAAGAGTAAGTAGTGTTTTATAGACTCAAGAAGAAGGATAAAGAGTAAGTAATGTTTGATAGACTCAAGAAGAAGGATAAAGAGTAAGTAATGTTTGATAGACTCAAGAAGAAGGATAAAGAGTAAGTAATGTTTGATAGACTCAAGAAGAAGGATAAAAAGTAAGTAATGTTTGATAGACTCAAGAAGAAGGATAAAGAGTAAGTAATGTTTGGTAGACTCAAGAAGAAGGATAAAGAGTAAGTAGTGTTTTATAGACCCAAGAAGAAGGATAAAGAGTAAGTAGTGTTTGATAGACTCAAGAGGAAGGAATTCGTAAATATTTCTTGTGTGAAGGAGAAGGTAATGGTATGATTTGAAAATCAAAAGGTATTAAACTTACCAATTAACATCCTTCAGATGTTTCCAGGATTTGGGCTCCTGAACATCATAGACTGACATAGCTAAGCTCCCAGCGTCAAACTTAGTCACAGTATGTGATTTCTTCAATAATGAACAAAATCATTTCATTTCTCACCTGAAAATCATGTTTCTGTGAAAGAAAGATGGCTTTTGAGGATGGCTCAGAAAAAAATAAAATTTCACAGAAACATGATTTTCAGGTGAGAAATGAAATGATTTTGTTCATTATTGAAGAAATCACATACTGTAAATACAAAAAATATTGCGATTTACAAAAATGGACAAAAATGTGAGATTAATTATTGTGATTGCATTAAAATCTGCACACAGATGCATGTATGAGATATCAGAATGCGAGTTTTTATTATTGCGATCCCTACCCAGATGCATTATTCACATTAATAAAAACCTCGCAATAATTTCTGAATTTACTGTACTATGAATTCTGAAATTAAAAATAGCAGCTTCCCTTAGTTACAGACAGGTAAATTGTGGAAATTACCAACTCAAAATTATGATGTTGTTCAATCAAAAACATAATTAAAAACAAATTGCATTAGAAAGACTGTTTTAGTTTTCTTAATTCTCTTCATTTCATTACTGATGATAACTACTTTTATTTAATAGATTACTGGATAACTTGAAGAAGTATAAAGATGAAGATGCTGATATTGATAAACTCCATAAGGAGCTGAATGAAGCTAACTGCCTCCTGGCTAACCTTGAGAATGATATTGATAGTTTGAAAGCACAGAAGGAAATGAACCTATGTCTGCTAAATAAAATCAAGAATGAGCACAAAGTTCTCAGAGATGAGAAGTACCACCTCGGAAAACAGCTGGCTTTTGCTAGAAGAAGTTGCAGTGGGCAGAACAAGCGCAAGAGCAAAGAGGTTGACTATCTGAAAATTGCATATAATAAATTGGATCAGAAGGAGAGAATCACAAGAAGGCGAATTGCTATGTTGGAAGCTGAGCTCTCCCTGATTATCTCAAAGCTAGACGTGCCAAAATCTAAGAAGGAAAAGCCTGTTGTTCCTCCTCTTGATCTATCAAAACTTGGTGAGCGCAAAGTTTTGCCACCATTGAAAAATGAACCAAAAGCACCAAGAAAAGGTGTTAACATAAACTCTGTAGCCAAGGAAAACTTCACTGATTTCAACACTGGTAACAAGAGGAGAATGAAGGCTGCAGAACCAAAGCTGTCCAACAGTACACCTATCATGCAGTATCATGAGTTTGTGAGACTAGCTCCCACTGCAAGAGATAACAGAAAACATCCACTACATCCAATTAAACCTGGTACACTAAATGATCCAAGGAACCAGCCTGATAAGAGGACTGTCAGACAGGTAAGATGACATGTAATGTTGACTGATGCCATTAATAAAAGGGATAATATTAGGTAAGATATCAGGACATGTCTGTAATATTAATTACAACTAGTACTCCCCATGGAAATAATCTGATAACAGGACAGTAATACAGATCTGCAAGAAATTAGAATATCTCTTATATATATAACTATAGAAATTATATACCGGTAACCTGGAAATAATACACCAACTCTTCAAGGATTGGACAACCTATTAAGAGAACAGTCATACAGGAAATTAATAGACCAGAGTATGTTTTTTACCTGTTTAAAACATCAAAAATGAAATCCCTAAACCAAAACAAAATTGCCAGTTAAGGTGACAGTACACAAGTAAGGTACTCCCCAAGCTATGAAATTTATTAGAGGCAAAGGACTATGGGAGATAGGTGAATTGGTGACCCGAAAGATCTTTAGATTTTGTATATACATGATTTTTTCCGATTTTTTTTTATCAATATGCAGCAAAGATTGGCTTTTTTAAAATTTCAACTTGATCTGTAACTTGTCATGATAAAACTATATACCAATTTTCAATCAATATCTTGTAAGCATGATGAAAAAAACAGAGTTTTAGTTTATATGTAATAACTAACAAACCTGCAAAAAATTCTTCAAATAATTTAACAAAGAATGGCTTTTAAAAAGTGAGTTATAACCCTTTGTACAGAAATATGGTTTAACATAGTACTCTAACATTAGATATGGTCCAGAGTTATGGTCCATAACTCTGAACTAAATCATCAGACCGGGACAAAATTTGAACTTGATCTATAACTATAAAACTATATACCAAATATCAAATCAATATCTTCAAGAACGAAGAAAAAAAGTGTGGAAAGCTTATGTGCTGGACTGACGGATTGACAGATGGACGGACAGATGGACGGCAAACCTAAAGTCCCCTTCCACTTCGTCGATAGGGGACTAATAACACTTAAGTTGCACTATTTTAATATTACTGAAGTTACACTCTTTTAATATTACTGAAGTAATACTCTTTTAATATTACTGAAGTTACACTATTTTAATAATACTGAAGTACACATACTGAGACTCATATCTGTCCAATTTAATGACATTTTGGTTACAGTAGTAAACAATAAAATAATTTCTGAAGCAATAAATTTAATGTGTAGGAAATCTATGTTTGTTTCAGTAACATGCATTGCTGTTTCATTTATACACCTCTTTATCATATTATGAGTAGATGACATCTAAGCAAACTTCTTTATACTTTAGTCTTAGATGCATGATTTTTCTTATTAGTTGTTAGTGGCTTTGAACTAGCTGTCAGTAGCTGCGAGTACTCTCAGATCTGTACTTAGTGTCTTTTTGTTGTTTGGATGTACAAGTACCCGGCCACGTCCACTTGTATTTTTATCCATCTGATGAGTTAAGCCTCTTTCAACTGATTTTTATAGTTCGTTCTTATGTTGTACTGTTACACCACTGTCCCAGGTTAGGGGAGGGTTGGGAAGCCCGCTAACATGTTTAACCCCGCCACATTCTGTATGTATGTGCCTGTCCCAAGTCAGGAGCCTGTAATTCAGTGGTTGACGTTTGTTTATGTGTTACATATTTTGTTTTTCGTTCATTTTTTTAACATAAATTAGGCCGTTAGTTTTCTTGTTTGAATTGTTTTACATTGTCATTTTGGGGCCTTTTATAGCTAACTGTGCTGTATGGGCTTTGCTCATTGTTGAAGGCCGTACGGTGACCTATAGTTGTTAATTTCTGTGTCATTTGGTCTCTTGTGGAGAGTTGTCTCATTGGCAAATATACCACATCTTCTTTTTTATATTCTTATCATAATCACATTAGCTTTTCACCAATGTTTTTCTAGGTTATATACAAGAATAAGCCAGTACTTAAAAGGAGAGATGATGGCACACAAGCAGAGAAACTCAAGCTCCCTGATGTTGTTAAAGGATCTCAGTTGATAGATAAATCCAAGATTGTACCAAAGCAAGCCTGTGAATCCAGAAGAACTGCTCCAGGGCGTGCAGCTAGAAAACCTGTTAACCAGCAGAAACCACCCTTTTATGCTCAGATCAAGGCTTCTCCATATTTCTCACACTCAGATCACTGAATTGGAATGATTGAACATTTAAGAGATTTTGTCAGTATAAATGCTGATAATAGTTTGACCTGTATAGAATGATTTATATATATATTTTGATAAAGTTTGTGTTTTGATATTTTCAGTATACATTTATATCTCAGGGAATCAAATAGTATTAAATTTGTTTATATCTTATCCTTTTATACATAGCAGTTTTTTTTTCAAATTATGCTATGTTTGTACTATCTTAGCTTCTGATTTTTTCTTTAAGGCAAAATATTTCATAACATCTAATATCCTTAACACTGTATTACTATAAGTTAGGTTGGTTGATCTTTTCCTTTATGCCAAACCATTTTTATTCAATCTGCTATACTGAACGCTAGATTATTGCAAGTCAGAATTTCCACAAAAAATTGCAAACTTTCTCAATTTAAAATCTCATTAAAACAAGTGTTACCTGAACCTCAATTTATTGTTTGGCTTAAATTTGTTTTTTTGTTTATGCTGTTGTGGCATTCTAAAAACCTTATGTTTGTAAACAAATGAGGGATTTTATACTACTACTAACTGTGTCTGAATTTACTAGGAAAAAAAGTGTTTCTTGCGGAAAAACAAAGTAGGACTTCATTTACCAAACATAGATAAAGTGGCCAATATATATGTCTTGCTAGATCTATACATGAATCTGATACAAAATATTTATGTTAATTTGAGACTTGTTCAATCTGCTTAGATTACAAATCCTGTGTCCATGCTTTGCTTACAAGGATCTGACAACACTTGGTTCTCCTTTCTGTTTTTGGTAATTATAACATTAGCCAATGAATTCTGCCTCCAAAGTTTTGAAGGTGTGTATCATTAAGACAAACCAGAGGATCCCTAAAGGTCTTTAAAACAGAAATTAGAGCGGAGCATTTTCAGATCATTGTAAGCAAAGCATGTACACAGGATCTACATTTCAATAAGATGTTCAATAAAAAAATCATCCGCCAATCTTCTTTTTACATGTATACATTTCGTTAAGTTAAATTTAATGTCTGCTTTTTTTACATGCTGTATGGTTTTAAATGATAAAATCTTGTACCCGACATGGATGCTTTTATAGTAGAAATAGGTCACTGTGATCTAATCATATATGAATTTGGTTAAGTTGAAAGGGTACTGTATTGCATCAGTTCATTGAGTCTGATATGTAGTAGCTGCCCTTCTGGCAAAAGTAGGTTACTGTGACCTAACTTTTATACATGTTTAAGATCTGATTAAGTTTGATTTAAACATGTATCCACTGTTTAATGTCAGTGTCCAGTTCACATCCGAAATGAATAGTTCAACATGGTGAAAAGCAGGTCACTGAGACCTAATTTTTACGAACACAAAGGAAAAGTGGAAAAAAATAACTTAGGGGAGGGGGTCTTGTGTATTTAGCTGAAGAAAAAAACCATACACTTATACTGTAAAAATATTCACATGAGAGTGGATACATCCTGCATTTAGTCAATCAAAACTTTGATTTTATGGGAGGTGAAATGGGGATAGAGATTAAGGGCTACTCATTGGTTATATATTATATAAAAAATTTCTGAAAATTTTTCCTTGAACTTAAATTTATATATTTGATGGTTTCTAAGTGATTAGGACTATAATAGTAGGATAACTTAAGTATACATTTTTTAGGCTGGGTCCGTAATTTAAATTAAAAGATTTCTAGTTTAAAAACTTCTTTCATATCATAATAATAAAAGTAACATATTATATTTGTCAATAAAACAAAAATTAAAATTCTTCTTTTTTTATTAGGCAGAAAAAATGGGGGAGGAGTTGTGGTTATCTGTTATTTATACTGGTGGAAATTACTTTGGGTTTCTTTGGGGATTTCTAAATGAAAGCAGGTATTTTCTTGTCAATTGAATACCCTTTATTTTTCTGATTATTTCATTTTTATTTGCTTTTTTTAGAATCAAAGTTTTCCTGTTGCTTTTATTTCAAAAATTAGTTTTTAACTTTCATATATTTTTTCGTGGGGGAGATAAAAGGCTTTCATATTTTAGTTTTTTTTTCATATTTTTTGGTAAAGAAGTGGACTTCATTCTTTAACTTGCATATTTTGTTTATTGTTGTAGGTGAAATTTGGCAAATCTATATTATTAAATTTTGTGGTTTAATTAAAACTAAATTTTCTGATTATTAATTTATTTAAATTTTTTAAAATAAAATATTTTCTTTTTCTTTCATTCCAAAAAAAGTTTTCAATTTGATATTTATATGGGAGGGAATTGCTTAAAATTACAATGTTTAATTGGTGCTTTTAATAAAAATTACAGGTGAAAAACTGCATTAAAGTAGAATCAGAGATAAAGTAAAATTTGACAATAAAAAGCACAGTTTGTAATGTGCAAAGGTACTACATGATTTGAAGACAGGGTGCGACCTTTTGTTTGTATGATGAGGTCGTAAGTCACTGGCGTGTATGAAATAAGACCGTAAACTTGACCTGCTTCACATCAGATAGTTTCCATTTGGTATGGGTTTCAATATTTTTCTATTTGGGTTTTTTTTCTATAATTTTAACCAGAGTAATGCAGTTTTTGCATCATTTCATATTTGTTTATTCAAATTTCTTCAAAATAAACTTCTTTTTTTTTTAAAGTTGACTTTTTAAACTTCAGATCCATGTTTTGTTTTGATTGAAATTTGGCAAACTTATATTATTCTATCTATAGTTTTCATATCTAATTCAATATTTTTTCTGTTTATAAATCTATATTAACTTTTTTAATCAAACTTTCAATATTTCTTTCATTCCATGTTAATTTTTTTCTTTGTTCTGGAGGGAGGTGCAATTATATTCTACTTATTAAATTTTTACAGGTGAAAGAAAATAATTGTCTATTCTGAAGGTGATATTGGTATCAATTAAGCTGCATTTTTAGTAATGCAAATTATAATCTAAAATAATATTTTTGTGGAAAATGGCTATTGGTTGCATTTTTTTTTCAGTTGCAAATGGATCTTTGGTAAAAAATAATATATGTAATGAAGGTTTCTCTTAATCTGTTTATTTTTTTTGTTTGAGTTTGTCTGTTAAAATTAATGATGAGGATGTAGTTGCTTTTTATTTTTTATTTGGGAGCATTTCAGAACCGTATCCTTAAAAATGAATTTGTTCATTCACATGTTTCAATGTTTTCAGTTAAAGTTTGCAAGGATGGTATGAGCATTGCTTTAATGTTTATAACATATAAATTAAAGTAATAAATTTGTACTTTTGGTGTATTATATACTTCAAAATTGATTTCATTTTAGTTCTGAAAAGTGGAAGGTTAACCTATTGTATGGTATTGTTCTTCAGCTAATAAAACATTTGGTAGTAGGGAATACAGTTATATATCCAGTTGTATCTTCTGTACTAATGCTGTTGGTCATTTGCTGAATATCTATACACGTATTAGGCTATGTCAAAAACTATTTAGTGGGTGGGAAAAAGGTGCCTTTTTGTTGTTGTTGTTGTTTGGAGGGGGGAATGGGGTTGCATACAATAAAACAATATATTTGTCAGATTTAAAATTAAAATGGATTCTCTTATTCTTTTTTTTTTAAATCTTAATTTCAGGAAAATGTTTCATATGTGAGAATAACAATTCAATAAAAAGATGATTGGCAGCTTTCCCTTTTTTTTATGTACTTTTTCTGGATTTTGTATACCTCATTTGCTGAATACTCTTCATTGTGTCAAAAAAAAATATGATGTCTTGTGTGAAGGTTTTTTAATGTACTATATTTTACATATCTTTTTTGTATTCTACAATGATAATTATGTGTTTTCTGTGGTAGATTCAGGAATATGATAGAAGATGTACTACATTAATATATTATCAAATAGGTAATACTTTCATAATTGCAATAATAAAATATAAAAACAACTTCCACTGAAACTATAAATAAAATATTTCTGAATTCACCACAGTTTTCTAAGTGCAATTACCTTGTCTGTCAATACATGTAAATAATATTGTTGAATAAAATTATGCAAAGTAATAGTCTACTTTTATCCAAAATAGATATATATGAGATGTTGTGGCTAAGCTTTTAAATCTTAGATTATTACATTAATCCTCCATTTATTTAAGTATAGACAGAAGGAAATGTTTGGGTATATATCAATGAGACAGCAACCCAGTGACATAAAAAACCAAAGGACATCATCTGGTCAACGTGAGTTCTGCCACAGACCATGCAGTATTTCAAGCTCTAAATAGACCTGTGTCTGTAAGGTGTGATTTAATTTAACAGATAAGAATAACAGGAATAAATGTGAATGATACAGCGGTAAACAGGAAAAAAGTCACAGGGAAAAAAAGTCACAATATATGATTGAGTAGAATTATTAATAAGAAGTATATTGAAATGCACATGTATGAAATAAATAATTAAATGGAGTTTTTGAATGCATGGAAAAAAGTCATAACATACTTGTATCAGATCAATTATTTTAACTGGTACATTTTTGAATGTATAATATATAAGAAAAGGTCACTTTATAGCATATTTTATCAACAAATTTCATGATTTTTCATTAGGAATTAAACTATATAAAGTAAAAATTACTATTTTTCTTCATTTTTTTGTTTTATAAATGAATTAATCAATAGATTAATATTAACTTATAAAATTATGTTTATTGGAAAAGGTCACATAGCACAATTTTATCAACATATTTCATGATTTGTTTTATGAGTTAACTGAAAAATTAATATTCTTCTTCATCTTTTTTTTTTATAAATGAATAGATAAATATTAACTAATAAAAGTGTGATAAAATATATTCTTTTTTTCAAAACTGACTCATAAACAAACAGGAAAAGCTTTATTGTTTCCTTTTCTTTATTGCGAACCCAATGACCAGGTATTTAAACTTTTGCAAGTTCACCTGTCCTATTGAATAGATACAATAGCTATTGTTCTCTGTGTAGTTTATTCTCTGGGACCTTTAAATTTCTTCTAAGAGAAATCTATCATTCATTGATTAAATTACCTGAGTAAAAAAAAATTCTTATATATGGACAAAAATACTTTTTTTATACTCATTAACTGTGTGTGATGATGTAGTTATTCAATATTAATAATATATTTTCATTCAGTTTAATATAAACATTGATTCAATCATAAAAATTTGATTTCTGACAAAACTTTCAACATTGTTCCTTTTAAAAAAAAATTTGTTTGACATGAATAAGAACTTGAAAATAATGATGTTTCAAATTAAGATCTTCTTAAATGTATTCTATAACTCAACAAAAAAAAATCAAATTTCAATAGGAACATTGATAAAACTTTTGTTAGAAATCAACTTTTTATGATTGAATCAATGTTTATATTAAACTGAATGAAAATATATTATTAATATTGAATAAATACATCAGCACACGCAATTAATGAGTATAAAAAAAGTATTTTTGTCTATATATAAGAATTTTTTTTTACACAGGTAATTTAATCAATGAATGATAGATTTCTCTTAGAAGAAATTTAAAGGTCCCAGTGAATAAACTACACAGAGAAAAATAGCTATTGTATTCATTCAATAGGACAGATGAACTTGCAAAAGTTTAAATACCTGGTCAAGATAGAGATGGCACTGTGGAAAACTTTCATTGGGTTCGCAATAAAAGGCCACGAGATTTGCAAAACCAGAAAACTGTAAAAACAGTTGAAGAAATATGGAGAGGATCAGATCAGTCATACCAAGTTGTTCTGAAATTTAACTGATCCTCATCTTATTCAGGATGTGAATATCTATAGCCAGTAAAAATAATGGAAGGAAATAAAATATGAGAAGAAAATTTCACATGAATATATCTGTCAAAACAGAAAATGGATATTTAAGGAAGCAACCTAAAACAGGAAAAGCAATCAATAATTTGGGAGAATTCTGTAACTTCCCTGAGAATATGAGAGATTCAAAATAATTCTAAACTCTTTTATTGCGAACCCAATGAAAGTTTTCCACAGTGCCATCTCTATCTTGACCAGGTATTTAAACTTTTGCAAGTTCACCTGTCCTATTGAATAAATACAATAGCTATTGTTCTCTGTGTAGTTTATTCTCTGGGACCTTTAAATTTCTTCTAAGAGAAATCTATCATTCATTGATTAAATTACCTGAGTAAAAAAAATTTCTTATATATAGACAAAAATACTTTTTTTATACTCATTAATTGCGTGTGATGATGTATTTATTCAATATTAATAATATATTTTCATTCAGTTTAATATAAACATTGATTCAATCATAAAAAGTTGATTTCTGACAAAACTTTCAACATTGTTCCTTTTAAAAAAAAATTTGTTTGACATGAATAAATACTTGAAAATTATGATGTTCAAATTAAGATCTTCTTAAATGTATTCTATAGAACTAGACAAAAAAAAATCAAATTTCAATAGGAACATTGATAAAACTTTTGTTTGAAATCAACTTTTTATGATTGAGTCAATGTTTATATTAAACTGAATGAAAATATATTATTAATATTGAATAAATACATCATCACACGCAGTTAATGAGTATAAAAACAGTACTTTTGTCTATATATAAGAAATTTTTTTTACTCAGGTAAATTAATCAATGAGTGATAGATTTCTCTTAGAAGAAATTTAAAGGTCCCAGTGAATAAACTGCACAGAGAAAAATAGCTATTGTATTCATTCAATAGGACAGGTGAACTTGCAAAAGTTTAAATACCTGGTCAAGATAGAGATGGCACTGTGGAAAACTTTCATTGGGTTCGCAATAATAATGATCCCAAGTTGTATTTCATGGGTATGGCGTCCTGCCAATACAGGAAGTGAAATGTCTACAAAAAAAGGGAAATGTGCCACAAGAAGCCACTAATTAATCTCAACAGTCCCTTTCAGTAATTGTTGTTATTACTTAACTATTATTAGTGGGGATGATTTGTTTGTTTAACATAAAATTGAAGGAGTCTCATGTTATTGGTTAAAACACAGCTATAGACCTTATAACCCTTTTCATACAAAATATATAATGTGACTTTTTTTCCTATATATATATGTGCATACCTTTTGAACATTTTCATACAAAATATATATTTTGACTTTTAATCCTGTGACTTTTTTTCTTACATTGGATACAGCAACCCTACTACAGAAATAATCAAAAGAGATCTATAGTAGAGGACAACCTGCAGTTTTTAACAATAGAGACTATTCAAGATATAAAAAAACAGACCTAACCACTAAAACTTTACATTGACCAACGAACCATGAAAATAAGGTCAAGGTAATATGATACCTGCTAGACATACAAGTACAATTTACAATCATTACATACACCAAATATAGTTGGCCTATCACTTATAGTATTAGCCCTGGAAAACTTTAACATTTGACCAATGAACCATGAAAATGAGGTTAAGGTCCTACGAACCCTACCAGAAAGATATGTACGCTTTAAAATCGTCCCATACACCAAATATAGTATCAGAGATAAGGACTGATCATGAACTATGGTAAAAGAGAGGGATAGTCAAACTCACAAGTCGAAAACGTAGTGACAATGCCATGGCAAAAAACGACCAACAACAGTAACTTCAACCTTGATCACTGATCCATTGAAATGAGGTTGAGATCAGGTGAAACTTGTCTGACGGATAGGTAGACCTTGCAAAGATTCCCCAAACATTATTATCCTATTAGTCACATAAAGTGAGAATTGTGCAGGGACAAAAAACACTCCATGAAAAATGTAAAATACCAATGCTTATAAAACTACATACTAAATATCATTGACTTAACATTAGTCGATCATCTTAAACTATCCTAAACACAAACTTTAACATGTAAATAATGCAAAACGTTCAAAGTCATGAACCATGACTGAGGTGGTAAGCCAAATCATCTCCATGAAAATGAGACGTGTCAATGCTAATACATCTGCATACCAAATATCATTGACCTACCAATAATAGTTCGCATTAAACTGACCTAATCTCAAACTAAAACATGTAAACTAAGGTAGCAATACACAGTTAAGAAAACAGGCATTCTGTGAGTATTGCATGGCAATACATAGTCCCCTACCGGTTAAAAGTTCATTGTACTGGAACAAAATATCTTCAAGCATGACGAAAAAAATGTGTGGAAAACTGATTATTTGAGTGAATTTTCCAAGTCCAAGGACCATAACTCCGCACAAAATCATCAGACTGGAACAAAATCCGAACTTGATCTGTAACTTGTCATGATCAAACTATATATCCAATTATCAAATCAATATCCTCAAGCATGACAAAACATCAGGGCGGAAAAATGATTATTTGGGTGAATATTCTAAGTCCAAGGACCATAATTCTGCACAAAATTATCAGATTGGAATCAAATTCGAACTTGATCCGTAACTTGTCATAATAAAACTATATACCAATTATCAAATCAATATCTTCAAGCACGACGGGAAAAAGTTTGGAAAACTGATTTGCCGGACTGACGGATGGACAGACAGAGGTCAAACCTAAAGTCCCCTTCGACTTCGTCGGTAGGAGACTAAAAATTTAAAATTGACACTAACAATTTTTAACCACACTCTTTCCCTTGCTTTCTAACAAATTAGGCTTAATGTTTGTCTTATGTATGTGTATATGGAAATAAGAAGATATGGTATGAGTGCCAATGAGGCAACTCTCCATCTAAGTCACAATGTGTAAACAGTAAACAATTATAGGTCAAAGTACAGCCTTCAACACGGAGCCTTGGCTCACACCGAACAGCAAGCTATAAAAGGCCCAAAAATGACTAGTGTAAAATAATTCAAACAGGAAAACCAAAGGTCTAATCTATATAAAAACAAGAAAGAGAAATACTTATGAACCACATCAACAAACGACAACCACTGAACAACAGGTTCCTGACTTTGGACAGGTACAAACAAATGCAGCGGGTTTAAACGTTTGTAACAGGTGCCAACCTTCACCCTAACCTGGAACAGTAGTGTAACATTACAAAATAGAAAACACACTATAAAATAGCAATTGAAATGGCTTAACTCAATCAATCAAAGTACTGAAGTACTGAACATCGGATGACCGATAGTTCTGGTGGATGGTCACAAGCACTTGTCTCAAAAAGAAAAATCACATCTCTATACCTAAAAGTTAGGTTAAGGTACATAGATATATTTTTTCTGAGACCAGTTCCTGTGTGGATGATGAATAAATGAAAGGGAATTCAACCTCACCGTAATAATTATTATATTGTAGTGATATAATCATTTGTTATCAGTATACTCTGGTTTGTTGTTATATATTATGTTAATATTTGTAAACAAGTTATATGTATAGCAGTTCATCTTAATAACTCTACAGGGAAATTTTCATCCATTTATATATCATTCTATTCTACTATTCTAAAAAAAAGTGCAGTGCAAGTGCATGGAAGACACTCTTCTGTAATAATTCGTTTTCCTAATAGATTGAATTTGAGTAGGCATTCATATTTTCCCGCGTTTGTTTCAAAACGTTCTCGAGATATTCTTCCGCATGCGTTAACACAAATTTTCGGTATCCATGATTTGGTATTGATATATATATTTATCACGACAAAACATTTTCATACATTTATCTATGTTCTTAAAAAATATTTTCATGAATATTTATTGATGAAATTAATATATAACAAGCGATAAGGAATGTTATTTTGCACTCGATAATATCCGCGTAATTATACGAAATACGTTCGGTTATCAGTCAAACGGCAAGGAAATTTCTGCGGCAACATAACACCGGTATGACCTCTCAAGGTCACATCCGATGTAAAAAGACATATTAACAAAAACAGGTAAACATACACTAAACGATGGAAACAGCATCTTCCATAGATTTGATTTCCAATAGTTAAAATGGTGAAGTATAATCTCTTTTTGGTGTAACCATGCAACAATCTGCATTTATTTGATTTAAATATTGCAAAAAGGGGGGGGAGGGGGGGGGGGGAATATGTCACAAAAGTCCCCAAAATTTAGTCCAAAATAGAATTTCAATCCATTAATACCTTTTCTTAAACCATTGATATTTATCTATCTATAGGTCAAATAAAAATCAATATGCATTTCAACTCATTTTTCCATAAAACTGAATCAAAAAGTTCGAGGGTAAAAAATCTGTTGCAAAACACTACAATAATTTCTGAACCTGTGGGCGGTTCGGATGTGAAAATACGAACTGTCAAACAGAAAATGGTCCGTATAAAACATGGGGGGGGGTGTCCGGGGGGGGCCCCCTTTTTTGGACGATCAATGCATTTGAACGGGACATATAATTGGAACCCCCCCCCCCCCTTTATCCTGGGTTGGGAACCCCCCTTTCAAAAATGGCTCGATCCGCCCCTGCATGTATTCATATCCCACTGGAAATTAAATTTTAAAGAATGTTTATCAATACTCGAAAAAGAAGGCGAAAGATACCAAAGGGATATTCAAACTCATAAATCGAAAATAAACTGACAACAATGGTAAAATACGAAAAACGACAAAAAGACAAACAACAGTACACAAAACACAACATAGCAAACTAAAGACCGAGCAACACGAACTCCGCCAAAAACCGGGGGTGATCTCAGGTGCTCCGGAAGGGTAAGTAGATCCTGCTCCACATGTGGCAACCGTCGTGTTGCTCATGGAAGTACAAATCTGGTGATAAGTCTAATTTGGTAGGTCACATTCGGGGAAAATGGGACGGGATTGTAGGGACGACTATTGGAACATATACGTCGTCATCTGTGCAAAAGATATTCCATAACGGGCAAACAACTCGTGATGGCATCCGTAAAATTTACGAAGGGATGATTTCAACTTCACCACTTGGAACACTTGGTTTAATAGCTTCCTTGTGAGCAACAACACTCTATCAAAGAAATCATAATAGGAAATACAGCCCTGGAATATCTTATCAACTGGGAGATATATACTCCATTATGCAGGCGCTGCCAGAATGTTGCGACATATATATGTATAGAAATGGAAAGTTCACAATTGGGAAGCTGAAATCATCTCATTTGTCGTAACTCTAAGGAAATTCAAAACGGAAAGTCCCTTAACAAATGGCAAAATCAAAAGCTCAAACACATCAAACGAACGGAAAACAACTGTCATATTCCTGACTTGGTACAGGTATTTCCTTGTGTAGAAAATGGTGGATGAAACCTGGTCTTATAGCTAGCTAAACCTCTCACTTGTAAGACAGTCGTTCAAAAAGTTTTGTTTTCAACCAATGAATCCTCATTATCAATTACTAGATGTAAGTCAAGATATGAGGCAGACTTAACTGTATCTGTTGTATCCTTTATTTCAAATTTGATGAGATGGGATTGATTTTTTTTCAATAATTTTGCATATTTCCATAAAAATCAAAATGTTACATGTTGCTGTTGAAGGCAATTGATATATTGCAGATTTTACGTTTTTAAAAAGGTGGCATCGAAGGATTCTCAAACCAAAATGAATTAATTTGTATCCAAAAACCATATATACATTTGCTTCCAACAGAATTTTTTTTTATGAAGAATGAACTTCTAAAATTGACCAAAATCTGCCAAGACTGCGGTTTTGAACTAACGCAAGTCTTGTATAATTTGATCATCTCTAAAGAAAAATACTCAAATGCCAACAGTCTGTTGGACCATTTATTTTCAGCAGGAAATATAAATAATGTTCTTCCTTCCCGTGACATTTTTGTCTCGCCTGCCACGAGTGTCGGAGAATGCGAGACATATAGGGATTACAATCCTGCAGCGGCAGCGACAGCGGAAACTATTTGTATAAAGCTTTATATTTCAGAAGCGAAGATCTGGATGCTTCATACCGTGTATTCAGATACCTTATGTTACGAAGTTTCTCTCTGTCATATGTCTATTGTCCTTGACCTCATTTTCATATAATTTTTTGCGGTCGTCTAATGTTATGACGTTGGTGCCGTCGTTGTCGTCATTTGAAAACATTTGGGTTCCACACAATAACTTAAGTATCTATGAAATTGTACCACAAGGTTCAATACTACAAAAGGAAGGTTGGGATTGATTTTGGGGGTTATTGTCCTTACTGTTTATGAATTTAGAGCCAAAAACAAGCATTTTTCTTGTTTCAGGACAATGACTTGTGTATTAGTGTATGGATCTCTATGAAATTGTACCACAAGGTTCCATACCTCAAAATGAAGGCTGGGATTGATTTTGGGGGTTAGGGGCAAAAAAAAATAGGATTTTCATGTTTCCGGACATTTATTCGAGTATAAGTCTATGGATATCTATGAAATTGTACCACAAGGTTCCATACCTTAAAAGGAAGGTTGGAATAGATACTGGGGGCTATGACCCTTATCGTTTAAGAAAAAGGGACCAAAAACAATACTTTTCTAATACATGTACTTTGTATAAATTGCTGATTTCTTGACGAGCTTCAATGGGGTTTAATTCAAAGTCTTGAATTCTTGGGGTTCTTTAATATGCTGAATCTAACGTGTATTAAGATTTTTGGATTTTGGGCCCCGTTTTGAAATTGGTCCAAATTGAGGTCCAAAGGGTCCAACATTAAACTTTGTTTCATTTCAACAAAAAATGAATCCTTGAGGCTCTTTGATGCTGAATCATACTCTGTGTAATTTTAATTTCTGATTTTGGGCCCAGTTTTCAAATTGGTCCTCATAAAGGTCCAAAGGGTCCAAAATTAAAGTTAGTTTGATTTGAAAAAAAAAATTAATTCAAGGTTTTTTTTTATAAGATAAATCTAAACATATATTTAGATTTTTTTTATTTTGGGACCCTTTATCAAATTGGTCAACACTGAGTTTCAAAGGGGTCCAAAATTAAACTTTGTTTGATTTCAATAGGTAAATGTCCAATTTCAAATTTTTAAGTTATTAGACAACAGTCATTCCGTGTCAGAAACCTTTGCTATGCCAAGTAATTAATCACAATCCAAATTCAGAGCTGTATTGCACAATTAATAGAAGTTGTTAGTAGATTCATAGTTAAAAACAGATATAGCATCAAATTCTTATTTCAGAAATTATGTACAAATATAGTTTGAAATTTACTGTTGATTATAAGATCATATTTTGAAAAATAATTACAAGGAAAGTTTTATAGACATTGCATTAATGATGAATGATATTTTGGAAATTGTTTTTTTTTCTTCATTTTTTTTAAGAACTGCGTGGTAGTTTTGCCAGTTTGTTATACTGTATAAATTATTTTTCATAATGCTATATATATTTTTTTTTTATGAAGCGAATCCCTTTCACTTAGGTAAGATTGTCCTTTAATAAATTAATAAATTAAATTCTTGGTGAACTTGGATATGCTGAATCTAACCATGTATTTAGATTTTCGATCTTTGGCCATAATAGGTAACAGTCCAATTTCGATTTTTTTTCCAGTTCTTTCACCACTTATATTCTTTGTCAGAAACCTATGCTGTGTCAAATATTTAATAAGAATCCAAATTCAAAGCTGTATCAAGCTTGAATGTAGTGTCCATACTTGCCCCAACTGTTCTGAGCTCACCCTCTACGGTCGTATCAAGTTCCGACCAGCGGAGTATTTTATTTTTTGTTTGTCATGTGAATTTCTCACTTTATATGACTAATAGGATAATAATGTTTGTTCTATGGAATCTTTGAAAGGGGTGCGTCTAAACACTGCTAAGGACTCCTTGAGGGTGCGTCTAAACACTGCTAAGGACTCCTTGGTGCACTAATGACTTATAATATGCCACTAAGAACTAGAAGGAGTGTTGTTACATGTAAATGTATTTCATATTAAGGTAGAGATTGATATTTAATGCATAAGTTCCAAATTTGTTTATAGAAAAAGAATTACAAATAAATGAGTAATTGAACAATGCTTAGGCACGTGGCGGTTTTACTTTGATATTGCCGAAAATCAGTGAACCGTTAGACACGTGTCAAATTACATAACTGATTACATTATTATCTTTGGAACAAGTAATTTACAGTTGTATCAACAAGATTGATAAAAGTTAGATACTAATAAATGAATTGTTTTTCAGTTTCAGATTATTTCATTGATAAATTTTTATTTGACTTCGCACCGAATAAGAAGTTGAAATTTTATTTCTGTTTTTTTTTTCAGAATAAAGAAGTATTTTGGAATTATTTCTTGAAAATATTGAAATTGTTTCCTGTGCTATTTTCTAGAATGTCGATTTTATGCCCCAGCCGAAGCGGAGGGGGCATTAAGTTTTACCCTTGTCCGTCTGTCCGTACTTCCCAAAATTGGTTTCCGTTCTCCAACTTAAGTTTGCCTCCACCAAATGTTATCAAACTGATATACAATGTTTATTACCACAAAACACAGACCAAGTTTGAATTTTGGTGGCGTCACTTTAACCGTTCTAGAGTTATGCTCCTTTATAAATGGAAAAATTGCAAAATTTTTCATTTCCGTTCTCTAACTTAAGTTTGCCTCAACTAAATGTTATCAAACTTATACATAATGCTTATTACCACACTACACAGATCAAGTTTGAATTTTGGTGGCGTCCCCACTTTTACTGTTCTAGAGTTATGCCCCTTTACAAATGGAAAAATTGCTAAATTTTTCAATTTTTTTCTAAAAATATCAATGATGTCATTGTTCAAGTAATTTTTAAAATTGGAGTTATCTTCCTTTGTCCATGATTATAGTTGTTTACTTGATGTTCATATTAATAAATGACTGAAATATTGGTGTTTTTTTTTATTATTTTAATTCAAATTCAATGTTTCTTGGCAAGTCTGAGACAATGGAATACAGTAAAGTCATACAAAGTACTTGTCAATGATGTTCCCTTTCCTGCTGTTACTCTCGATTTGTCACTGTCTTTCATCAGTTTTTGAAAAAGGCGATCTTTTTTATCAGTATTTGTACTGTACAAACAGACGACAGATACCAAGTGATGGATAAAATGGTTGCTTTCATTGTTTATTTCATTTTTAGTACACTATTTGAAGTCGTTTAAGAAAACGATTCAAAGTACTTGTATACTATACAAATGTGTAGAAAATTTAGATGATATGTATGACAGGCGACGACGGACAAAAAATGATTGCACTGCATAATTTCAACTACCACAACATATTCTTTGAATTTATATACATACATGAACTCGTTTAAGGAATATGTTTCTGGACAAAAACGAATTCAGTATGTATGCAATACAAACTTTGTATGTGTTTTTATGTGAACAAATCATTAACCACAATTTATCATCTACATTGAACTCGTTTGGGAAATATATTTAATAGTGGGCAATAACGAACTCAATATGAAAATAAGAGATGATGACTAGACCAAGTGGTGAATGATTTTAATGACAGGCGACGACGATAAAACCAAGGATTTGTATAGTAAGTCTTACTACATAAATCCTTGATAAAACAAATGTTACAGTACGGATAGAGACTTATTATTATTGATGTCTTAATCCGTCTAGATGTCAGACTGGTCGGACATTTGTCTCAGTGTAATTAACACCTGCTGTGATATTAACCTGTACAAATTTTACCTGTACAGATATTTTAGTATTTATGGAGGATAGATAATAAATGTAATATATTCTTTTGTATTCAAAGAAAAAATTACAATACAAATAAAAATTTAATATCATGAATATGGGATCAACTTTTTTTTTAACTTGAAAATGAAAGAAAGACGATTTTTAACAATGTACTGTATGAGTGGAATATAAAGCAGTGTAGAAAGTAAACATTATGATGTATAAAAACAAAGTCAGGTTTGGGCAAACTAATCACAGTTTATTTTAATGCAAAATTCAAATTCATACAAGGCAATAATAATCATGACTAGTGATGATCTCGAATTGAATAAAAGATAAGCCAAACTGTGGTTCTCCACAGAAAATTCTAAATACTGTGGAACATTACTATTAAACTACATCATTAATTCACAACATAACAGTATGCATAACAATGAAATGTACATTATACAAATAATTAATGTAACCCTTTATTAACATGCAAAAATAAAAAACCTAAAAAACGCCAAGGGTGTGGAGGGTGGGAAAGGAGATGCCAATATTATGAAATGCTAAAAACGATGTTTCTGAACGGACACAATTATTTAAGATATAAGTATTACTTGTTGAACAAAATGATTGTAATCATATGACAAATCTTTTACTACTGAGTATGAATGTTTGAACTGCCAAGAATATTTCAATGTTTTGTTCGTAGCTGAAATCCGTTGAACCGTGTAGCAAAATTTCTTCCGACAAGAAATGTATGATATTGATGTTATAAAAATGCTGTACACGCATGATGTGAAACATACACTTTATTATTGTATATCTGATGTAAAAAAAAAAATTCTCTTTTGTGTTCACAACCTTATTACATGTATATGTTTTGTTTATTTTCCATCTAGTGTAACATTGTTATTTTGTTTACATACTCCTTGAGTTTTACAATATGAAATGTTCTTATTTGAATTAGGAAACGGATTAATGTAAGCTAACAGCTTGTTTCTGGATCCTATTAATTATTCACTTGTATTAATATGTAAATGCCAATTTGTGTAACCTGAATTTAATTAATAAAATATGTTTACAATAAAAACGATGTTTGCTGCAAGCCAAATTTTTGAATACCCAAAAGATGCTGGGATGCAAGCTGAGCTTTGGATGATTTTAATCTGATTGGTCTAGAAAAAAGCCGGGAAATATGAATAGCTAGTTTTGATTGGTCAACAATAAATTCCAGACACAACAGTTTCAAATATCGAGAGATCTGATTGGTTACTAAGTTAAACAAACGAAAGCGAGGTGCAGGAGTTATAACTAGAACAATACGAAACTAACAGCAAACATATATAACAATTAATAATGTATTTAATTTAAATACTACCATTAATCTCTTATTATATGAGGATCCAGTAAACCCACCCTGTAATACTCTCCACAATTGGCACTTGGACACAACACTGCTTCTTCTCTGCCTCCCTGTAGGATAAAGTGGCCGAGTGGAATATAAAGCAGTGTAGAAAGTAAACATTATGATGTATACAAACAAAGTCAGGTTTGGGCAAACTAACCACAGTTTACTTTAATGCAAAATTCAAATTCATACAAGGCATTGATAATCATTACTAGTGATGATCTAGATTTGAATAAAAGATAAGCCAAACTGGTTCTCCAAAAATTTTAATGTCCAAACCTGAGAAGTAGTGGTAGGAATTAAAAAACCACACTTAGATAATCATATTAATATTATAGTACATGTGTACAAAAAATTGAAATAATCAGAATATATCAACATGTATCAATGAAATTATAAAATATAATTAAAGTTATTGCAAAAATACACAAAAGTATACTACATGGATGAACAAATGTAGCCTAGATGCAACTAGACTAATCAATATAAACATAAGAATCAAGCCTTGTTTAAGGCCTGTGCAAAACGAGTCATAACAAAGTTCCTGTACTGATGGGAGGGATCTATATACTTTTGATAGGTATCACTTTTCCAATCACTTTGTGATTTTATAAGTTCAGATGGAATACCACACTCGAACGCAAAGGAGGCCCCTCCACGTCTGAAACTATGTCCAGAATAATGGTCATTATTAATACCCAGGACAGTGAGGGTCCTTTTCATTTTGGTCAGAAAAATTGGGTATGTGAGGGGAAGTACTTTAGTGCCAGCCCAATATAAAAAAGCTGATGAACATTGACTGCCTGAAGGGACTATTTAAAATGACAACCTTAAAGCCTGTGCAGGACAAAGGGGGATCCCGGAATTCTATGCAATGGGATTTCAAGGATTTTTTCTGAATTTTGAATTGTTTTTGTCTTCCCAATTTTTAATATAACACCATCTTTGTGAAAAATAACAGATTGACGACTTAAATGTCTGGTTTGATCAAACTGGTGCAATGATGGGACAAATAAATTCGATTTGCGCAAAAAAGAGAAAAAAGCAACCAAACAAGCTGCCCAAAAAGTTAAATCACAGCTCTGTCTTAAATTAAGCTGAGAAAAGAGACCCCTCAAAATAACTGGATTGATTGGTAATTTAGGGTGTCGGGCATCCCAAAAAATACGTTTTGCCCCTCGAAGAACTCCCTTTGTGTAATGAGAATTTATAGGGGAAGGTAAATGAGCTTCTTTGTGTAGAAGGCTTATGACTTTTGAATGCCCAAAAGATGCTGGGATGCAAGCTGAGCTTTGGATGATTTTAATCTGATTGGTCTAGAAAAAAGCCGGGAAATATGAATAGCTAGTTTTGATTGGTCAACAATAAATTCCAGACACAACAGATTCAAATATCGAGAGATCTGATTGGTTACTAAGTTAAACAAACGAAAGCGAGGTGCAGGAGTTATAACTAGAACAATACGAAACTAACAGCAAACATATATAACAATTAATAATGTATTTAATTTAAATACTCCCAAAAAAAATTATCAAACTTGTTGAACACTAATGGGTTTATACATCTATGTTTTGATAAACTACAAGGACGCCACATGATTTTTTCAATTTCATATAATTGCAATTCGTAATAAATATGGAGCAAGTAAATAAAAGTGGAAAAGCAAGCATTATGTTTTTTAATAGTTTTGCAGAATTTACTCATATTTTTTAGTGAAACCATTTGTATATACGCATCTTTGGTGGAATTGAAATAAAAACAAAAACTCATAAATATATCTATTCCTTTTGTGTTGATACCTTTTACATAAACATTTTAACAATCTGACCACAGACGCACATCAAAGCCGTTCCTGGGGTTGGAACCCCCCCTTTTTTTTTACGATCAATGCTTTTGAATGGGGACATATGGCTGAACCTCCCCCTTCCTGTGTTGGAAACCCCCTTTAAAAATGGCTGGATCCGCCCCTTGTCTTTTCGATACAATTGTTAATTACTTAAAATAAAAAGATTACGATTGTTGAATCAGTTGTTATGTAAGTTGGCACGTGTCAAACGGTTCACTGATTTTCGGCAATATCAAAGAAAAACCGGCCCGTGCCTTAACATTGTTCAATTTCTCATTTATTTGTCGTTTTTTTTTCTATAAAATTTGGAATTCATGCATTAAATATAAATCTCTGCCATAATATGAAAAAAATTACCTATGGCAGCACCCCATCTAGTCCTTAGTGGCATATCATAAATCCTTTGCAATGTTTAGACGTACCGCTTTGAAAGGTCTACCTGTCTCAGACAGGTTTCACCTGACCTCGACCTCATTTCATCATCGGGATCAGTGATCAAGGTTGAAGTTACGCGATTAGGTCTATTTCTCAGATACTATGAGCAGTAGGTCAACTTTATTTGGTATATGGAATGATTGTAAGGCGTACATGTCCTCATTTTCATGGTTCATTGATCCTCCCCGTTTTTGGTGGGGTTTATGTTGCTAGATCTTTAGAATTCCAAGTTGTGTTTTGTATACTGTTGTTGGTCGTTTTTCGCCATGGCATTGTCAGTTCGTTTTCGACTTGTGAGTTTGATTGTCCCTTCTGTATCTTACACCTCTCTTTTACCGTAGTTTAGTCCTAATCTCCAATATTTGGTGCATGGGATGATTGTACGATGTACATATCTTTCTGGTAGAGTTCGTCGGACCAGGGACATAGACTGTCCCTGGTCGGACCTCGACTTCATTTCCATGGTTCATTTGTCAAATGTTTAAGTTTTCCTGGTCTAGTCTTTTTCTATACTGTTTCAGATACTATAAGCAATAGGCCAACTATATTTGGTGTATGTAATGATTGTAAGATGTATATGTCTGTTTAGCAGGTATCATATCACCGCGACCTTATTTTCATGGTTCATTGATTAATGTAAAGTTTAGTGGTTAGGTCTGTTTTTATATGTCTTGAATAGTCTCTACCGTTAAAAACTGCAGGTTGTACTCTAATAGAGATCTCTTTTGATAATTTTTGTATTAGTTTCTGTCTCATTGACAATTTATTCCTGTTATTCATATCTGTTAAATTAAATCACACTCTTATAGACACAGGTCTATTTAGCAATTAAAATACTGCATGGTCTGTTGCAGTAAAACTCACGTTGACCAGATGATGTCCTTTGGTTTTTTATGTCACTCGGTTGCTGTTTCATTGATATGTATATACCCAAACATTTCCTTCTGTCGATACTTAAATAAATGGAGGATTATTGTAAAAATCTATGATTTAAAAGCTTAGCCTCACCATCTCATATATATCTATTTTGGATAAAAGTAGATTATTACTTTGCATAATTTTATTCAGCAATATTATTTACATGTATTGACAGACAACGTAATTGCACTTAGAATATTGTGGTGAATCCAGAAATATTTTATTTATAGTTTCAGTGGAAATTTTGACCGAAATAAAAAGAATTAATTTGGCTGCATACAAAATCTGTTTATAAAATTATTCAAATGTTTTCAAATTATGAAAGTATTACCTATTTGTTTATATATAAGTGTTGTACATCTTCTATCATATTCCTGAATCTACCACAGAAAATACATAATTATCATTGTAAAATACAAAAAAGATATGTAAAATATAATACATTAAAAAACCTTCACACATGACATCATATTTTTTTGTTTGGCACAATGAATGAGTATTCAGCAAATAAGGTATACAAAATCCAGAAAAAGTACATAAAAAATGGGAAAGCTGCCAATCATCTTTTTATTGAATTGTTATTCTCACGTACGAAACATTTTCCTGAAAATTAAGATTTAAAAAAAAAAAGATTAAGAGAATCCATTTTACTTTTAAATCTGACAAATATATTGTTTTATTGTATGCACACCTCATCCCCCCCCCCCAAAAAACAACAAAAAAGCACATTTTTCCCATCCACTAAATGGTTTTGACGTAGATGTATAGATATTCAACAAATGACCAACAGCATTAGTACAGAAGAAACAACTGGATATATAACTGTATTCCCTACTATACCAAATGTTTTATTAGCTGAAGAACAGTACCATACAATAGGTTAACCTTCCACTTTTCGGAACTAAAATGAAAACAATTTTGAAGTATATAATTCACCAAAAGTATTTATTTAATATAAAAATTTATTACTTTAATCTATGTGTTATAAACATTAAAGCAATGCTCATACCATCCTTACAAACTATAACTGAAAACATGTGACTTTCCTAAATTGAAATCGGCCAACAATTCTCATCTTTATTTTTTAACCATTGAAACATGTGAATGAACAAATTCCTTTTTAAAGGATGCAGTTCTGAAATGCTCCCAAGTAAAAAATAAAAAGAAACTACATCCTCATCGTTAATTTTAACAGACAAACACAAACCAAAAAAATTAACAGATTTAGAGAAACCCTCATTAAATATATTATCTTTACCAAAGATCCATTTGCAACTGAAAAAAAAAATGCAACCAATAGCCATTTTTCCACAAAAATATTATTTTTTATTATAATTTGCATTACTAAAAATGCAGCTTAATATACCAATATCACCTTCAGAATAGACAATTATTTTCTTTCGCCTGTAAAAATTTAATAAGTAGAATATAATTGCACCTCCCTCCAGAACAAAGAAAAAAATTAACATGGAATGAAAGAAATATTGAAAGTTTGATTAAAAAAATTAAGATAGATTTAATAAACAGAAAAAATATTTAATTAAATATGAAAAAATTTAAATAGAATAATATAAATTTGCTAAATTTCAATCGAAACAAAATATAGATCTGTAAATTAAAAAGTCAACTTTAAAAAAGAAGAAGTTTATTTTAAAGAAATCTGAATTTCCAAATACGATAGCAAAAACTGCATTACTCTGGCTGAAATGATAGAAAAAAAAAACTAAATAGAAAAATTTTGAATCCCAGACCATAATACCAGATCACACCCCCACCCCCTAAAAAAGATAATTTTGAAGCCAAGACCAAATGATAACTATCTGATTTGTAGCAGGTCAAGTTTACGGTCTTATTTCATACACGCCAGTGACTTACGACCTCATCATGCAAACAAAAGGTAAGTTTACGGTCTTATTTCATACACGCCAGTGACTTACAACCTCATCATGCAAACAAAAGGTCGCACCCTGTCTCCAAATCATCTAGTACCTTTGCACATTACAAACATGGTTTTTATATTGTCAAATTTTACTTTATCTCGGATTTTACAGTAATGCAGTTTTTCACCTGTAATTTTTTTTAAAAGCACCAAATGAACACTGTAATAATATTAAAGCAACTCCCTCTCAACATAAATATCAAATTATCAAATTGAAAACTCTTTTGGAATGAAAGAAAAAGAAAATAAAAAATTTAAAATAAATTTGTAAGCAGAAAATGTTTATTGTTTAATTATACCCAAAATATGGGGAATTTAATAATATAGATTTGCCAAATTTTAGCTAAAATATAAAACAAAATATGGAAGTTAAAAAATGAAGTCCTCGTCTTTACCAAAAAATATAAAAAAAAACTAGTGTCACTTTGAAAAATTTTTAAGTAATATATTTGAAATTGTTGAAAACTCTGCATTGCTCTGGCTTAGATAATACCAGATTACACCCCATCCCCCTAAGAAAGAAAAATTTTGAATCCCAGACCAAAATACTAGATCACTCCCCACCCCCTAAAAAATCTAAATTTTGAATCCCAGATCACATTCCACCCCCTCAAAAAGAAAATTTTGAAGCCAAGACCAAATGGTAACAATCTGATTTGTAGCAGGTCAAGTTTACGGTCATATTTCATACACGCCAGTGACTTACGACCTTATCATGCAAACAAAAGGTCGCACCCTGTCTCCAAATCATGAAGTACTAATGCACAATTTACATTCTGTGCTTTTTTGGTAAAATTTAATTTAAGTTTAACCGTTTTGACAGCAATGCAGGTTTTCACCAGTGAATTAAAAAAATGAGCAAATAAACATTAAAATATGAAAGCCCTTTTCTCCCCCACTAAAAAATATATGAAAGTTAAAAACTAATTTTTGGATTTAAAATGAACTTAATCAGATTTTAAACATGTAAAAGTTAGGTCCCAGTGACCTACTTTTGCCAGAAGGGCAGCTACTACATATCACTCAATGAACTGATGCAATACAGTATCCTTTCAACTTAACCAAATTCGAATATAATTAGATCACAGTGACCTACTTCTACTATAAAAGCATCTATGTCGGGTACAAGATTTTATCACTTAAAACCATACAGCATGTAACAAATGCAGGCATTTAATTTAATTTAACGAAATGTAGACAAGTAAAAAGAAGATTGGCGGATGATTTTTTATAGAACATCTATTTGAAATACAGATCCTGTGTCCATGCTTTGCTTACAATGATCTGAAAATGCTCCGCTCTAATTTCTGTTTTAAAGACCTTCTGAGATCCCCTGGTTTGTCGTAATGATACACACCTTCAAAACTATGGAGGCAGAATTCATTGGCTAATGTTATAATTACCAAAAACAGAAAGGAGAACCAAGTGTTATCAGATACTTGTAAGCAAAGCAAGGACACAGGATCTGTACTCCTAAGCAGATTGAACAATTCTCAAATTATTATAAATATTTTGTATCATATTCATGTATAGATCTAGTAAGACATATATTGGCCACTTTATCAATGTTGGCAAATGAAGTCCTAATTTGTTCTGCAAGAAAAGCTTTTGGTAGTAGTATAACATCCCTCATTTGTTAACAAACATAAGATTTTTAAAATGCCACGACAGCATGAACAAATAGAAAATTTAATCAAAAAAATAACTTGAGATTCTGGTAACACTTGTTTTAATGAGATTTTAAATTGAGAAAGTTGGCTAATTTTTTGTGGAAATTCTGACTTGCAATAATCTAGCGTTCATATGCAAGATTGAATAAAATGGTTTGGCATGAAGGAAAAGATCAACCAATCTGACTTATAGTAATGCAGTGTTCAGGATATTAGATTTTATAAAGTATTTTGCCTTTAATAAAGAAAAAAATCAGAAGCTAAAATAGTACAAACATAGCATAATTTAAAGAAAAATAAAACTGCTATGTATAAAAGGATAAGATGTAAACAAATTTAAATACTATTTGATTCCCTGAGATATAAATGTATACCGAAAATATCAAAACATAAACTTTATCAAAATATATATAAATCATTCTATACAGGTCAAACTATTATCAGCATTTATACTGAAAATCTCTAAAATGTTCAATCATTCCAATTTAGTGATCTGAGTGTGAGAAATATTGAAAAGCCTTGATCTGAGCATAAAAGGGTGGTTTCTGCTGGTTAACAGGTTTCCTAGCTGCACGCCTTGGAGCAGTTCTTCTGGATTCACAGGCTTGCTTTGGTACAATCTTGGATTTATCTATCAACTGAGATCCTTTAACAATATCGGGGAGCTTGAGTTCCTCTGCTTGTGTGCCCTCATCTCTCCTTGTAAGTACTGGTTTATTCTTGTATATAACCTAGAAACAAATTGGTAAAAAGCTAATGTGATTTTAATAAGAAGTTTGCTAATGTCACCTACTCCCATTGGTTGTTTTGTACAACACAAAACTAGAAACAAAAATAGGGAACAGTAGTCACCAAACCCAGATCAGTTTCAATCTTGAGAATGGAAAATATCACAAAAGCAAATTTTCTGATTCTTTAGTATTTTTTCAGTACACAATTTTTCATTTCCTTGATATGAATAAAGAGGCTTGCCTGGTATTGGTATAACATAAATGAAACAGCAATACATATTACTGAAACTAACATAGATTTCCTACACATTAATTTTTTTGCTTCAGAAGTTATTTTATTGTTTACTACAGTAATCAAAATTTCATTAAATTGGACGGATATGAGTGTTACTTCAGTAATATTAAAAGAGTGTTACTTCGGTAATATTAAGAGTGTAACTTCAGTAATATTAAAAGAGTGTTACTTCAGTAATATTAAAAGAGTTTTACTTCAGTAATATTAAAAGAGTGTAACTTCACTAATATTAAAAGAGTGTAACTTCAGTAATATTAAAAGTGTTACTTCAGTAGTATTAAAAGTGTAACTTCAGTAATATTAAAAATGTTACGTCAGTAATATTAAAAGAGTGTAACTACTAGTAATCAGTAATATTGAAAGAGTGTAACTTCAGTAATATTAAAAGAGTATTACTTCAGTAATATTAAAAGAGTGTAACTTCAAAAATATTAAAAGTGTTACTTTAGTAGTATTAAAAGTGTAACTTCAGTAATATTAAAAGTGTTACTTCAGTAATATTAAAAGAGTGTAACTACTAGTAATCAGTAATATTGAAAGAGTGTAAATTCAGTAATATTAAAAGAGTGTGACTTCAGTAATATTAAAAGTGTGTAACTAATAAGTAATATGAAAAAAGTGTAACTTCAGTAATATTCAAAGAGTGTAACTAATCAGTGTAACTAATCAGTAATATTAAAAGAGTGTAACCAATCAGTAATATTAAAAGAGTGTAACTACTTCAGTAATATTAAAAGAGTGTAACTTCAGTAATATTAAAAGAGTGTTACTTTAGTAATATTAAAAGAGTGTAACTTCAGTAATTTCAAAAGAGTGTAACTTCATTAATATAATAAACAGCTGCGCCATGAGCGCATGATACACCCGTCGTCTTGTGTGTGAATTTTTATGCAATATTCATAAATAGTTTCTGACATGCGAAAACCCCCTTTTTTTTACAAAAAACTCAATATCTCTAAAATAAAATTTTGAATCAAAACCAAAAAGTATACAGATCTTAAGATTAATATAACTAAGAAGTGTGTAAAATTTTAAGCAGTAATCATAAATCGTTTTTGAGATACGGCGCGAAATAAGAAAACCCCCCTTTTAAAAAAAATAAAAATCAATATATCAAAAATAAAATTTTGAATCAAAACCAAAAAGTATACAGATCTTTAGATTAATATAACTAAGAAGTGTGTAAAATTTTAAGCAATAATCATAAATTGTTTTTGAGATATGGCACATCATGTGAAAAACCCCTCCCCCTTTTTTTACAAAATACTCAATAACTCAAAAATAAAATTTTGAATCATCACCAAAAAGTATACAGTCTTAATATTAATATAACTAAGAAGTGTGTAAAGTTTTAAGCAATAATCATAAACTGTTTTTGAGATACGGCGCGACATGTGAAAAACCCCTCCCCCTTTTTTAACAAAATACTCAATATCTCTAAAAATAAAATTTGGAATCATCACCAAAAAGTATACAGATCTTAAGATTAATATAACTAAGAAGTGTGTAAAGTTTTAAGCAATAATCATAAATTGTTTTTGAGATACAGCGCGACATGTGAAAAAAAAACACACACCTGTTTTATTTACTAAGTCCTGTAACTCAAAAAGTTTTAATCTTATTTTCACCAAAAAGTATACAGATGGTTTGACTATCATAAGAAACAACTATGTTAAGTTTCATGAAATTTGGATAAGTCGTTCTCAAGTTATGGTGCGACATGTTTACGACGGACAGACGACTGTCCTGTTATCAGACTATTTCCATGGGGAGTACTAGTTGTAATTAATGTTACAGACATGTCCTGATATCTTACCTAATATTGGCCCTTTTATTAATGGCATCAGTCAACATTATATTTTATCTTACCTGTCTGACAGTCCTCTTATCAGGCTGGTTCCTTGGATCATTTAGTGTACCAGTTTTAATTGGATGTAGTGGATGTTTTCCGTTATCTCTTGCAGTAGGAGCTGGTCTCACAAACTCATGATTTTGCATGATAGGTGTACTGTAGGACAGCTTTGGTTCTGCAGCCTTCATTCTCCTCTTGTTACCAGTGTTGAAATCAGAAAAGTTTTCTTTGGCTAAAGAATTTATGTTAACACCTTTTCTTGGTGCTTTTGGTGCATTCTTCAATGGTGGCAAAACTTTGTGCTCACTAAGTTTTGATAGATCAAGAGGAGAAACAACAGGCTTTTCCTTCTTAGATTTTGGCATGTCTAGCTTTGAGATAATCAGGGAGAGCTCAGCTTCCAACCTAGCAAAGCGCCTTCTTGTGGCTCTCTCCTTCTGATCCAATTTATTATATGCAATGTTCAGATGGTCAACCTTTTTGCTCTTGCGCTTGTTCTGCCCACTGCAACTTCTTTTAGCCAAAGCCAGCTGTTTTTGGAGGTGGTACTTCTCATCTCTGAGAACTTTGAGCTCATTCTTGATTTTAATTATCAGGCATTGGTTCATTTTCTTTTCTGCTTTCAAACTATCAATATCATCCTCAAGGTTAGCCAGGAGGCAGTTAGCTTCATTCAGCTCCTTATGGAGTTTATCAATATCAGCATCTTCATGTTTATACTTCTTCAAGTTATCCAGTAATCTATTAAATAAAAGTGGTTATTATTTTTAATGCAATTTGTTTTTAATTACGTTTTTGATTGAACAACATCATAATTTTGAGTAGTAAATTTCCATGATTTACCTGTCTGTAACTAAGGGAAGCTGCTATTTTTTAATTTCAGAATTTATAGTATGTGATTTCTTCAATAATAAACAAAATCATTTCATTTCTCACCTGAAAATTTTGTTTTTGTGAAATTTTATTTTATTCTGAGGCATCCTCAAAAGCCTAAAGCTTCCAGTGACTAAGTTTGACACTTGGAGCGTTGCTTTGTCAGTCTATGATGTTAAGGAGCCCAAGACTTGGGAACATCTGAAGGATGATAATTGGTTAGTTTAATACCTTTTAATTTTCAAATCATACCATTACCTTCTCCTTCACGCAAGAAATATTTACGAGTTTTTGCAAACATTACTTACTCTTTATCCTTCTTCTTGAGTCTATCAAGGGCATCAATGGTATGTTTAGTGGTATCAATCTCATTAGCTCCACGAGTAGGAAATGCAATTCCTGATACAATCATCTCTGTAAAAAAAAAACATTTAAAAAAAAAATAAAATTTCAATATAAAGTTTTCTTTTTTTTCCACAAGTGCAGTGTACTTTAAATTTATTCACAAAAAAACTTTAAAAAGATGATAAAATTATGCATCTTGAAATGAACAACTGTAACAGTATCATCTTAAAAAAATTTCAGTCCCATGAACAGTGAACATAAAGTTTATGTTAGTAATTTACTTTTAATTTTTTTATAACAAGTAAGTATAGAGGTATATATAACAAGCAAATAATGTTTTCCTCTTAAATCTGTAGTGACATCACTTACTCATTTATGGAATAGTAAATAATAGAATGTTTGAAAAATTGGGAATAACAGATAAGGCAATATCAGTGAAATATTTTCCGTTACATAGCATTTCAACTTCATTAGAAAGCTAGTTATATGAAAAAAACAGTATAAAATAACAAATATAAATAATGACTCTGAAACAACCACTACCCATTGAAAACTATGCAGTGCATAAATCCAATTAAAATATAAGTAGTATAAAGAGAGAACAAACTGAATAAGGTTAATTGAAATGTTAGATAAAATAGACAAACATGCAACATCAAATAGAACACATCTAAAATACCTTGCATTGAACACTGAATTATCTCCCCTTTGCTGGAATTGTACAAATAGAAAACATTTAAAATACCTTGGATTGAACACTGAGTTACCTCCCCTTTGCTGGAATTGAACAAATAGAAAACATCTAAGGGTGCTATAAACAGTTTCGTATAAAAAACTAGGGGTTATTCCCCGACTAAAAATAACCATGGAGGGAAATCCCTTTTTATTCATATAATTGGTGAAAAAGTATCATGTTTTTTGTATTCGATTGTAAAAATTAGTTAATTAGCTTTCAAATTAAACAGGTTGAATGATTAAAATAATTTTAAAAATTAGATTAAATATTTATGTTTTGAGGGGAGACAACACTGTAAACATCCTGTTTTTTTGGCAGTGAAAATTGAAAACTTATTTGCAGCCACTGTAGCTCTTTTCGAAGCAGGAAACCGTACCCTGAAACAAGATTTTTATTAAAGGCCAGGTAAAAACCTATGAATTTCATACAGTTTTGATTATGGGAAATGTGCCTGTATCATGTTTACATGGGTATGCACATGACCTGATTTCAGGTTTTTTATGTTCAGATTAGGCAACTTTTTCCCCATTTTCTCTGGATAGAACTTTTTTACTATATTAAAAGTACAGTATATTTTTATTTCAATATAAACTAGAGAAAATTCTGATTCCAGTAATATCTAGTTTTATACAAGTATCTTTATTAACCATTCCACCACTAAGGGTCACTTAGGCATGGTCCCTTAAAATATGACGTCATAGAAAAAAACTGTTGATTGCACCTTTAAAGGGTCAAACATATAATATAGTGAGGTTTTAGCATAGAAATGTGTTACTGAATGGAGTAAAACAATTCTGAAAAATATCATATGGCATGCATACATTAATTTAAAAGCATCAGTTTGGTATATTTAATGCAAATATTACAGATTTGTACATAGCAACCAGATATAAGAAAACCAGACTGTGTGCAAATTTTGAAGTTTTTTCATCTTTTTGCGACGTCATAATATTTTTATTCATTCTCTCATATATTTGGAACCAAAAGTTGCACATGAAAAGTGTAGATTTTTTCTACTTTGACCTTTACTACTGATCAGTGTAACATACATTTTTATTCATTATATTATATATTTGGTACTTTTTATAGTCAAATAGCTACAAGTGCCGTTCCTAAGAAATACACTATTTCAATATTTTTCTCAACTCAGCTACACCTTAGTTCATATAATACTAGGGACAAAATATGTTTAAAGTAACTTTATTTATGTTTATTTCATAGTTTTTATTCTATTTATTCAATAGAAACCCAATTTTATGATTTTTTTTCTTTGTATAACTGATGAAAATGTGATACAGGAAATGTTTGGAATATGCCAGTTTAACTATTTGCCACTGGCCAATATGCCAATACTATGCGACATAAAAAATTAGCTGTAGTTTCACTATCGATGGTCGCAATCCTTAAAGTAAGACATCATTTTAATCGATATAATGTACAGATTCAGAAAAGTAGAGAATTTTTTATATATCGCATACAAAGTTTTGCTTAAGGGTGCTATAAACAGTTTCATATAAAAAACTAGGGGTTATTCCCCGACTAAAAATAACCATGGAGGGAAATCCCTTTTTATTCATATAATTGGTGAAAAAGTATCATGTTTTTTGTATTCGATTGTAAAAATTAGTTAATTAGCTTTCAAATTAAACAGGTTGAATGATTAAAATAATTTTAAAAATTAGATTAAATATTTATGTTTTGAGGGGAGACAACACTGTAAACATCCTGTTTTTTTGGCAGTGAAAATTGAAAACTTATTTGCAGCCACTGTAGCTCTTTTCGAAGCAGGAAACCGTACCCTGAAACAAGATTTTTATTAAAGGCCAGGTAAAAACCTATGAATTTCATACAGTTTTGATTATGGGAAATGTGCCTGTATCATGTTTACATGGGTATGCACATGACCTGATTTCAGGTTTTTTATGTTCAGATTAGGCAACTTTTTCCCCATTTTCTCTGGATAGAACTTTTTTACTATATTAAAAGTACAGTATATTTTTATTTCAATATAAACTAGAGAAAATTCTGATTCCAGTAATATCTAGTTTTATACAAGTATCTTTATTAACCATTCCACCACTAAGGGTCACTTAGGCATGGTCCCTTAAAATATGACGTCATAGAAAAAAACTGTTGATTGCACCCTAAAATACCTTCCATTGAACACTGAATTATCTCCCCTTTGCTGGAATTGTACAAATAGAAAACATTTAAAATACCTTGCATTGAACACTGAGTTATCTCCCCTTTGCTGGTATTGTACAAATAGAAAACATTTAAAATACCTTCCATTGAACACTGAGTTATCTCCCCTTTGCTGGAATTATACAAATTGATAACATCACATAGAAAACATCTAAAATACCTTGCATTGAACACTGAATTATCTCCCCTTTGCTGGAACTGTACAAATCGATAACATCATAAACAGAAAATGTTGACTTTAATATTGTATATTACCAGTATGTTTTTAATTTAACAATATAGTTTTGTTTTTAAATGCGTTTTCAAAGCCTAAACCAAAAACATGATAAAAGGTCTTTTACATAATAATACAGTATAATCTCTCCTCAGCTGAAATTTCTGAAAATCTTTATGCATTGTTTAAAAAGTCATCATACATAATTGCAACACACAAATATTATTAAAACTCTTTTCCTTTTTACTTTGATTTTTTCTATTAAGGTATTTTATGTAGTTCATACGTGTTTCTCGTTTCTCGTTTTTATATAGATTAGACCGTTGGTTTTTCCGTTTGAGTGGTTTTACACTAGTAATTTTTTGGGGCCCTTTATAGCTTGCTGTTCGGTGTGAGCTATTCTCCGTGTTGAAGGCCGTACCTTGACCTATAATGGTTTACTTTTTTAAATTGTAACTTGGATGGAGAGTTGTCTCATTGGCACTCATACCACATCTTCCTATATCTATATGCAGCAAAATGAGACAAACAGCAGCTCTGTACTATCTGTTGTAACTTCATTACTTTGATGTGTTAGTCAGAGACATATTTAAAGTTAATATATACAAATTACCTGGTTTATACTTTGCATACAAGGCTTTCACAAAGTCTCTGCATTCTTCTTCATTTGCTGTAAAAATAAATGAATTCTTTATATGCATGCTCAGACTTTAGTGATTGGTTGACTACCTCAAATATAAAACATGAAAATATATGTTTCATTAATTTTTTTTTTTATAGAAACCTACACAGCTTACATGAACATGGGTGTTTTTTATTACCATATAGACCTGTACTTATGGTATATATAATATTATGAGATATATACTATTTTATGTGTATCTAGTGAATATCTAGCAGGTTTTTCAGCATATTTGATATCTGTATAAAAAATTACTATTCTTCATAAAGAATTATTAAGTACCTTTATATTCTGAATAATCCATCTTCTGAATCCTTGGTGTATGTTGTCCTTGGACCATCAGATATTCGACATCTGTAATTTAATTTTTTAAAATAGGGTAGCAACTTTAATAAGAATTACTCAAAACAGATGAATGATTTTAAGTATAGAATGTTTCTAGACCATTGTTAGTTTAAACCTTAGAAGTAGAAATAGAACCAGGTTCAGAGGACAATGTAAATAAAACATTTCTTCTTTTACTGTAAACAACTTGGTTTGATATACTATTTGATGGCAATGAAATACATGTTGGACATTTTTATTTTCTATATTCTATCTTTATAATTAATTAATTATTCAATTTATTGATAAATATTAATTCAAAGAAATGTCAACAAAATTATACTGAATATTTCTACATAATTGATTATGCAGCATGAACTCTACCAACTAGGTTTAACACTCTAAAATTCAGTTTTGTATAAGCAAATAGGATATTTTTAAAAACCTCTACCAGTACCAATATCAGATTAATATGATAACAAGAATTACAAATATCTTTGGACAGTTAAAACAGATCACACTAGCTACCAAAAACTGAATCCTTAAAAAAACAACCATACAAACAAAGTAAATAAAGAGCTGCACCATGAGCGCACGATATGCCCGTCTCTTTTTTAACAAATAAAGTTCCATAACGCCTCAATGTCATATCAGAAATTGATAAAAAAAAAATGAAAGGGAGCTTATTTTTGTAGATATAAATCAGTCACCAAAGTTCCATGGAAGCATTTTAGAGTTATTGTCAGAAAACTGGAAAATCCCCCCTTTTTTATAACTCAGGAAATGCAAAATCTACAATTTATAAAAATCAAAAGGGAGCTTAGGGAGCTACCATTTGATTTTTATGGGGGGGCTAGGATGAAAAATTTTGTCCTGCCTTTTTATTTTTCCCTCTATTCGGTCCTGCCTTTTCATTTTTCACATTATTCAGTCCTGCCTTTTTTTTTTTTAGTTTATCCTGACTTTTTTTTTTACATAAATTGTCATCCTGCCTTTTTTTTTTGCAAATAATCTCATCCTGCCTTTTTTTTTACTCAAAACTCCTGTCCTGCCTATTTTTTTCAAATTTCATCCTAGCCCGCCCCCCCCCCCCCCCCCCCCCCCCCCCATAAAAATCAAATTGTAGCTCCCTTACGTCAATAGATATAAACAATTCACCAAAGATTCTTGAATATTGATGAAAGCGCTTTCGAGGTATTGTCCAACAGGGTGAGGAAGGACGGACAGAGGTATACATAATAGGTCCCATTAACAGGTATATAAAAACAACAACAAAAACATGGTCCAGATAGCATGACATGGGGTTAAACAAGTTTTACCTGTGCACAAATTTCACCTTTTAGCTATCTAGACTATATGTCCAAGAGTAAAAAACCTTCGCAGTCAGGCTTCCAAGAGAAGGACCACCAACTTTTATCAAGGAAAATGAGACACATATAAAGGAATGAAAGGCACATATTAAGATATTAAGGAATGAAAGGCACATATTAAGATATTAAGGAATGAAAGGTACATATTAAGATATTTTAGGAATGAAAAGCACATATTAAGATATCGAGGAATGAAAGGCACATTTTAAGGAATAAAACGCAAAAAAAAACTACAGGAAGCTAGCTAAGGTAGCCAGTTGTTGGTTGGATAAATAATACCCTGCTCCCTAATCCCAAAACTGCCTTCTTTCTAAAGTGTCTAAATGAAGTGCTGCACGTCTACCTCCTGCGTCCTACCAGCTTCATCCAGGCTTTCATGTTAATTAAAAACAAATTGGTTCTATTTTTACTGGAAGTTGTTAAATACAATAATTATTTATATACAGGACAGCAATTACATATAAAAAAAATCAATTAAAAATCTGGTCAGAGTGACCTCTTTTTGTCTACCTCCTGATTCCTACCAGCTTCATCCTGACTTTCATGTTAATTAAAAACAAATTGGTTCTATCTTTACTGGAAGTTGTTCAATCCATTACTTATTTTTACACAGGACAGCTATTAAATATAAAAAAAAATCAATTAAAAATCTGGTCAGAGTGACCTCTTTTTGTATTATTGTTGAATAAAAAAAAAAGATTGTTACCTGCAATGTTTTTCAGCTTTGGTGACAGAGATGCTTTTGCCACCTTTTCCATCTTTGATGATGATGATGGAGATGCTCTTGCCAACTTTCCCATCTTTGGTGATGGTGATGCTTTGGCCACCTTTTCCATCATTGGTGATTGTGATGGAGATGCTCTTGCTACCTTTTCAATCTTTGGTGATGGTGATGGAGATGCTCTTGCCACCTTTTCCATCTTTGGTGATGGTGATACTCTGGCCTCCTTTTCCTTCTTTGATGATGGAGATGCTCTGGCCAACTTTTCCATCTTTGGTGATGGAGATGCTCTGGCCACCTTTTCCATCTTTGGTGATGGTGATGCTCTTGCCTCCTTTTCCATCTTTGGTGATGGAGATGCTATGCCCATCTTTTTCAACTTTGGTGATGGTGATCCCCTTGCCACCTTTTCCATCTTTAGTGATGGTGATGGAGATGCTCTTGCCACCTTTTCCATCTTTGGTTGTGGTGATGCTCTTGCCTCCTTTTCCATCTTTGGTGATGGAGTTGCTCTGCCCACCTTTTCCATCTTTGGTGATGGTGATGCTCTTGCCACCTTTTCCATCTTTGGTGATGGTGATGGAGATGCTCTGCCCACCTTTTCCATCTTTGGTGATGGTGATGCCCTTGCCACCTTTTCCATCTTTGGTGATGGAGATGCTCTTGACACATTTTCCATCTTTGGTGATGGTGATGCTCTTTCCACCTTTTCCACCTTCGGTGATGGTGATGCTCTGGTCTTCTTTTCCATCTTTGATGATGGAGAAACTCTGGCCAACTTTTCCATCTTTGGTGATGGAGATGCTCTGGCCACCATTTCCATCTTTGGTGATGGAGATGCTTTGCCCACCTTTTCCTTCTTTGGTGATGGTGATGCTCTGGCCACTTTGTCCATCTTAAGTGATGGTGATGGAGATACTCTTGCCTCTTTTTCCATCTTTGGTGATGGAGATGCTCTGGCCACCTGTTCCATCTTTGGTAATGGTGATGCTCTTGTCTCCTTTTCCATCTTTGGTGATGGAGATGCTCTTGCAAACTTTTCCATCTTTGGTGATGGTGATGGAGATGTTCTTGCCACCTTTTCCATCTTTGGTGATGGTGATGCTCTGGTCACCTTTTCCATCTTTGGTGATGGAGATGCTCTGGCCACCTTTTCCATCTTTGGTGATGGTGATGGAGATGCTCTAGCTTCTCTATATACTGTTTGGAAAACAAATATAGTCTTATTAAGAGGACAGGGTCAGCAAGTAATAGCAATATAGCTTATAATGATAGTTTTAGTTGCAGGCAAAGCACTATTGTGCTAATTTGCATATTTACTTAGCTAATATTCAAAAGATTAAAAAAATACTGATGAATTAATGAAAATTGAAAAACAGCAGCTACTGAGCTGCTACTCTTATTTACCAGTTGGTCTAAAATAATGGAATCAATACCCAGACTGGCCAGTGTCAATTTCTTTCTACTGACATCTGTGTGGGCATATATTTAAGGTGGTACCTAACACTACCGGGAGATAACTCTGTAAAAATCAGCTAAACGTTTTAATTACGTTGTATTGTTAAGGAAATATTAAGCTTCTCAATGATCAAAATTAGTGTTTGTCAAACTGCTATATAACCAATGAAATTTTTCTGATAAAGTGGTTGGTTCAAATTTTTTGAAATTTTTATATTTTTGTCAAAGGGTCAAAGTAAACATTTTGTCAAAATTTTATGAAAATTAAACGAGCCAAATTAATATTAGTCAAGGTGTTGGGTACCACCTTAATATCAATCTCATTTACCTGGTTATGATGCACACATTTTCTTATGTTAGTTTTATTTAAGTAATTTACTAGAAGTTTCATCTGAGTAGCCACATACCTTGTGTCAATCTAACTTTACTGCTTACTCTGTGTAGCCACAAACCGTGTTTCAATCTAACTTTACTGCTTAGTCTGTGTAGCTACATACCTTGTGTCAATCTAACTGTTAGTTTAGTTTACAGTTTCAGTTTGACCTACTTGATGCAAATACCAAAAACGCAAACCGGTTTACTGGACCTTTTTTCAATTTCAATAGATTTGATTTTGTTCAGTTTTAAAATGATCGTCGTGGTAACTAGATATCATTGAGATGGGAGCCATCTCTGTGGGCCCTGCTGTGAATAATGTGTGGTAAAAAATTTGTATCTTTATCATTGGACATGGGGTCGTCAAATGAAACCAAAGTTTTTGACCTTGACCTTTGACCTAGGAAGTTGTACATACATTATGACACACCCTCTGGTGTTGGTTTATATACATATCAAGTATAAACTTTGAAATCATAACGGTTCTCAAGATATAGAACGGACACGATCTTTACCATAGGACATGGGGTTGTCAACTAAAACCAAAGTATTTGACCTTGACCTTTGACTGAGGAAGTTGTACATAAATTATGACACACCCTCTGGTGTTGGTTAATATACATGTCAAGTATAAACTTTGAAATCATAACGGTTCTCTAGATATAGAGCGGACACCATTTGTTACGGAAGGACGAACGGACAGATGGACAGACGGACGGACAGACTGATCACTATAGGGTGTCCGCCATTCGGCGGGGCTCTAATTAATTTGACAGATATTGATTGCTTTTATTAATCTTGAAAACATAAAATTAATTAGCACAAAGACAACTTGTCTATCAGCTCGGGGCAAGATCTTAAGTAAACATAATTAGGTTAGGGGAGGGTTTGGCGCCAACAAACTAGTTTAACCCTGCCACATTCTGTATGTGCCTATCCCAAGTCAGGAGCCTGTAACTCAGTGGTTGTCGTTTGTTGTGGTGTTACATATTTGATTTACGTTCATTATTTTGTACATATGTTAGGCCTTTTGTTTTCTTGTTTGAATTGATTTACATTTGTTTTACATTTGTTATTTCGGGGCCTTTTATAGATGACTATGCGGTATGGGTTTTGCTCATTGTTGAAGGCTGTACGGTGACCTATAGTTGTTAATTTCTGTTTCATTTGGTCTCTTGTGGAGAGTTGTCTCATTGGCAATCGTACCACATTTTTCTTTTTATGCCCCACCTAGGGACATTATGTTTTTCGGTCTGTGCGTCCGTTCGTCTGTCTATTCGTCCGCATGTCCCGCTTCAGGTTAATTTTTTTGGTCAGGGTAGTTTTTGATGAAGTTGAAGTCCAATCAACTTGAAACTTAGTACACATGTTCCCTTATGATATGATCTTTCTAATTTTAAGGTAGATGGGATGTCTAAATTATAATCCATAGAATTTTTTAATAATTTGCCAAAATGTAGTTTATTTCATGCTTTTTTTAAAAAAATAATAAAAAGAATGGGTCACGGGGCTTATTTTCACACTACAGGTTGTGCAAAATTGACAGATTTTTGTATAGATTATGCATGCAAAACCCAATTTTCTGCCATAAAACGAAAACTACACCATAGAATTTTGAGATAAAAAATGAGAAGATAGCTCTATTATTATGCAGATAAGAAAGGGAAAAAATGAGGTCAAGGGACCCGTTTTCTTGCTACATAATAAAATAGGTAAATTCCTAACACATTCTATGTTAAAAGTAACTTTATCTGAATTATCTGCCCTTACATTTGAGTTGCCTCCCCTTATGTGACAAAGTTGGAAAAAATTGAATCAAACAAAAGTATTCTATTTTTTGTAAATTACAACCATAAATATGATAAAACATGTCATTTTCTATATATATATATTGAAATGAAAATTCTTACACATGAATTACCGACTACTCTCAAAATTTGCACATTTTATTAAAGATCTAGACCGATTGTTTTCTGGTATTTCAAAATCCAAGATGGAGGAAGACACCCTATCTACCTTAATGCCAAATTAGAGTTTTTACCCCAATTTCACGGTCTACTGAACATAGAAAATGATAATGCGAGTGGGGCATCCATGTACTATGGACACATTCTTGTTTATATATAATTAGCATACATGTATTATGAACAGTTGTAAGCCGATTGAATTTTATGATTTACTACATTATTTCATTGGTTTGATATTGCGTAGACCTATATCTAAATATGCCACGTGACCTCTATCTTCCAAGGCTTTGTCATACTTAAAACAAAATGCCGACTTAAAAAATAGTGAAATGCAAAACGTTAATGGAATTAATGTATACTAAATGGTACAAGTAACACGCTTAATCTGTTCGAATTGACAACACAACTGTAAACACACATCTTGTATCAATCTAATTCAACTGCTTAGTCTGTGTAGACACATACCTTGTGTCCATCTAACTTTACTGCTTAGTCTGTGTAGTCACATACCTTGTGTCAATCTAATTCAACTGCTTGGTCTGTGTAATCACATACCTTGTGTCAATCTAACTTTACTGCTTAGTCTCTGTAGACACATACCTAGTGTCCATCTAACTTTACTGCTTAGTCTGTGTAGTCACATACCTTGTGTCAATCTAATTCAACTGCTTGGTCTGTGTAATCACATACCTTGTGTCAATCTTACTTTACTGCTGAGTCTGTGTAGTCACATACCTTGTGTCAATCTAATTTAATTGCTTAATCTGTGTAGTCACATACCTTGTGTCAATCTAATTTAATTGCTTAATCTGTGTAGTCACATACCTTGTGTCAATCTTACTTTACTGCTTAGTCTGGGTAGTCACATACCCTGTGTCCATCTAACTTGATAGTGTAGTCTGTGTAGCCACATAACCTTGTGTCAATCTACCTTAATTTCTAGTCTGTGAAGTCACTTACCTTGTGTCCATCTAACTTTATTGCTTAGCCTGTGAAGCCACATACCTTGTGTCAATCTAATTTAATTGCTTAATCTGTGTAGTCACATACCTTGTGTCAATCTTACTTTACTGCTTAGTCTGTGTAGCCATATACCTTGTGTCAATCTTACTTTACTGCTGAGTCTGTGTAGTCACATACCTTGTGTCAATCTAATTTAATTGCTTAATCTGTGTAGTCACATACCTTGTGTCAATCTTACTTTACTGCTTAGTCTGTGTAGCCATATACCTTGTGTCAATTAAACTTTACTGCTTTGTCTATGTAGTCACATACCTTGTGTCAATTTAACTTTACTGCTTAGTCTATGTAGTCACATACCTTGTGTCAATCTTACTTTACTGCTTAGTCTGTGTAGACACATACCCTGTGTCCATCTAACTTGATAGTGTAGTCTGTGTAGCCACATAACCTTGTGTCAATCTACCTTGATTTCTTGTCTGTGAAGTCACTTACCTTGTGTCCATCTAACTTAACTGCTTAGTCTTTGTAGCCACATACCTTGTGTCAATTTATCTTTACTGCTTAGTTTGTGTATACACACACCTTGTGTCAATCTAATTTTACTGCTTAGTCTGTGTAGCCACATACCTTGTGTCAATCTTACTTTACTGCTTAGTCTATGTAGCCACATACCTTTTGTCAATCTAACTTTACTGCTTTGTCTGTACAGTCACATACCGTGTGTCAATCTAACTTTACTGCTTTGTCTGTACAGTCACATACCTTGTGTCAATCTAACTTCACAGCTTAGTCTTTGTAGACACACCTTGTGTCAATCTAACTTTACTGCTTAGTCTGTGTAGACACATACCTTGTGTCAATCTAACTTAACTGCTTAGTCTGTGTAGACACACACCTTGTGTCAATTTAACTTTACTGCTTAGTCTGTGTAGACACATACCTTGTGTCAATCTAACTTTACTGCTTAGTCTTTGTAGACACACACCTTGTGTCAATCTAACTTTACTGCTTAGTCTGTGTAGACACATACCTTGTGTCAATCTAACTTAACTGCTTAGTCTGTGTATCACATACCTTGTGTCAATTAAACTTTACTGCTTTGTCTGTACAGTCACATACCTTGTGTCAATCTAACTTCACAGCTTAGTTTTTGTAGACACACACCTTGTGTCAATCTAACTTTACTGCTTAGTCTGTGTAGTCACATACCTTGTGTCAATCTAATTTAATTGCTTAATCTGTGTAGTCACATACCTTGTGTCAATCTTACTTTACTGCTTAGTCTGGGTAGTCACATACCCTGTGTCCATCTAACTTGATAGTGTAGTCTGTGTAGCCACATAACCTTGTGTCAATCTACCTTAATTTCTAGTCTGTGAAGTCACTTACCTTGTGTCCATCTAACTTTATTGCTTAGTCTGTGAAGCCACATACCTTGTGTCAATCTAATTTAATTGCTTAATCTGTGTAGTCACATACCTTGTGTCAATCTTACTTTACTGCTTAGTCTGTGTAGCCATATACCTTGTGTCAATCTTACTTTACTGCTGAGTCTGTGTAGTCACATACCTTGTGTCAATCTAATTTAATTGCTTAATCTGTGTAGTCACATACCTTGTGTCAATCTTACTTTACTGCTTAGTCTGTGTAGCCATATACCTTGTGTCAATTAAACTTTACTGCTTTGTCTATGTAGTCACACACCTTGTGTCAATTTAACTTTACTGCTTAGTCTGTGTAGACACATACCTTGTGTCAATCTAACTTTACTGCTTAGTCTTTGTAGACACACACCTTGTGTCAATCTAACTTTACTGCTTAGTCTGTGTAGACACATACCTTGTGTCAATCTAACTTAACTGCTTAGTCTGTGTATCACATACCTTGTGTCAATTAAACTTTACTGCTTTGTCTGTACAGTCACATACCTTGTGTCAATCTAACTTCACAGCTTAGTTTTTGTAGACACATACCTTGTGTCAATCTAATTTAATTGCTTAATCTGTGTATTAACATACCTTGTGTCAATCTAATTTAATTGCTTAATCTGTGTAGTCACATACCTTGTGTCAATCTTACTTTACTGCTTAGTCTGGGTAGTCACATACCCTGTGTCCATCTAACTTGATAGTGTAGTCTGTGTAGCCACATAACCTTGTGTCAATCTACCTTAATTTCTAGTCTGTGAAGTCACTTACCTTGTGTCCATCTAACTTTATTGCTTAGTCTGTGAAGCCACATACCTTGTGTCAATCTAATTTAATTGCTTAATCTGTGTAGTCACATACCTTGTGTCAATCTTACTTTACTGCTTAGTCTGTGTAGCCATATACCTTGTGTCAATCTTAATTTACTGCTGAGTCTGTGTAGTCACATACCTTGTGTCAATCTAATTTAATTGCTTAATCTGTGTAGTCACATACCTTGTGTCAATCTTACTTTACTGCTTAGTCTGTGTAGCCATATACCTTGTGTCAATTTAACTTTACTGCTTAGTCTATGTAGTCACATACCTTGTGTCAATCTTACTTTACTGCTTAGTCTGTGTAGACACATACTCTGTGTCCATCTAACTTGATAGTGTAGTCTGTGTAGCCACATAACCTTGTGTCAATCTACCTTGATTTCTTGTCTGTGAAGTCACTTACCTTGTGTCCATCTAACTTAACTGCTTAGTCTTTGTAGCCACATACCTTGTGTCAATTTATCTTTACTGCTTAGTTTGTGTATACACACACCTTGTGTCAATCTAATTTTACTGCTTAGTCTGTGTAGCCACATACCTTGTGTCAATCTTACTTTACTGCTTAGTCTATGTAGCCACATACCTTTTGTCAATCTAACTTTACTGCTTTGTCTGTACAGTCACATACCGTGTGTCAATCTAACTTTACTGCTTTGTCTGTACAGTCACATACCTTGTGTCAATCTAACTTCACAGCTTAGTCTTTGTAGACACACCTTGTGTCAATCTAACTTTACTGCTTAGTCTGTGTAGACACATACCTTGTGTCAATCTAACTTAACTGCTTAGTCTGTGTAGACACACACCTTGTGTCAATTTAACTTTACTGCTTAGTCTGTGTAGACACATACCTTGTGTCAATCTAACTTTACTGCTTAGTCTTTGTAGACACACACCTTGTGTCAATCTAACTTTACTGCTTAGTCTGTGTAGACACATACCTTGTGTCAATCTAACTTAACTGCTTAGTCTGTGTATCACATACCTTGTGTCAATTAAACTTTACTGCTTTGTCTGTACAGTCACATACCTTGTGTCAATCTAACTTCACAGCTTAGTTTTTGTAGACACACACCTTGTGTCAATCTAACTTTACTGCTTAGTCTGTGTAGCCTTATACCTTGTGTCAATCTAACTTTACTGCTTAGTCTGTGTAAACACACACCTTGTGTCAATCTAACATAACTACTTTGTCTGTGTAGCCACATATATTGTGTCAATCTAACTTAACTGCTTAGTCTGTGTAGCCATATATATTGTGTCCATCTAACTTTATAGCTTAGTCTGTGAAGTCACATACCATGTGTCAAACTAACTGTTGGTTTAGTTTACAGTTTAAGTTTGACCTACTTGATTTGTTTAGGTTAAAACTGATTATTTGATCTATACAAACCATTTTTAATTTTATAAGGTTTCAGACAGGCAATTTACTCACCCTTTTCCTGAGCAAGAGTCATGTCATCTACACTCTTAGGTGATGATTTCCCAGACTTGTGCCCTGGAGAAGGAAACATTCTGAAACCAAAATAAAAATGAAAACACTTTTTGGGATAAATCTTCGCCTGGAAAGTAGCCCAAATAATTATGACGTCTAGGCAGGCTGGCAGGGTATATTATTGTTTTGCTTTGACGTCTTCCTGCCTTCAATGATGGATAAAAAAAAAATCAAAAGCGAAAATTACCCTCAGCATGCAGACGGTTAGCTGCGGAACCGTAATTCTTAGGTCCCTTTGATATTTTTTGACATTTTGCGGACCATAGACTATGGTCGGCAAATTGTCAAAAAATATCATAAGGACCTTAGAGCTACGGTCCCGCAGCTAGCAGACGGCATGATTAATATCTGGACTCCCTATTGGGAAAGTTGCCTTACTTGTTTGATTTTAAAGCAGTAGGCCTAAAATAATGTTTATAAATCTTATAAAGTTGTTTTTTTTTTAACGTATGATGTTATGCTGCGTTAGTTCCCTTGAACTTTAATGTTTAAGTCTCCTCGTTTTTTATTCAACAGAAAAAAAACACGTCTGCAAACATGCACTGAATATTCGATCCTGATATCTTTATAAGATGACGTATAAGAACACACGTAAATGAAATGTTTTACTTACTTGAAAAACGGTGATGCTTTAGAATTTCCTCTGCAGCAATCTTCGAAAGAACTCAGAAATCAGAATTGATTCTTTGGGTCCTTCCTCTACGTTCTCGTAGTTGTGGAAGAATGATCTGTTACCTTCTATGACGTAACAAGACGTTTACTCTTCGCGTAGGAATAAAATAATGCATGCAGGAAACTTAAGTATGATTTATGAACAGACTTGAGAACTGTTTTTCTTTACTGTCTAACAGTTTTATTTTTGTGAAGAGAGAATTTGATTTTATCTAAATTTAAGATGCTATTTGAAATAAAGTGATCTGCAAAAGTTTGGCGCAAGAATTAGATGATAAGTTCATGTATTGTGACGTTATTTGACGTTGACCTACAGGCTTGTCAAAGCAATCGCCCCGTTGTTCACCCTTTTCGCCCTAGAGAGTCTTGCATTTATACTAAATCCATGACTCAATCATTTCATAATATTCAATACAGAGAGCATTCGGATGACAGAAACTCGACAATCATATAAGATGAAACGAAGGGTAACACGTTCACACAATAGGCATTGGCAAGACAAAATTAAGCCCTTTACAACTACATACTGTTACACCACTGTCCAAGGTTATGGGGAGGGTTGGCGTGCCTTCAAACTAGTTTAACCCGACCACATGTCCCAAGTCAGGAGCCTGTAATTCAGTGGTTGTCGTTTGTTGCTGTATATCATATTGTTTTTCGTTCATTTTTTGTACATAAATCAGGCCGTTAGTTTTCTCGTTTGAATTGTTTTACATTTGTCATTTCGGGGCCTTTTATTGCTGATTATGCGGTATGGGTTTTACTCATTGTTGAAGGTCGTACGGTGACCTGCAGTTGTTAATTTCTGTGTCATTTGGTCTCTTGTGGAGAGTTGTCTCATTGGCAATCATACCACATCTTCTTATTTTTATAAAAAGATAAATAACGAAACAATAATACGCACTTCTAAAAGAAAGGCGAAAGATACCAAAGGGACATTCAAACTCATAAGTCGAAAATGAATTGACAACGCCATGGTTAGAAAAGAAAAAAGACCAACAGACAAACAACAGTACACAAAACACAACATTGAAAACTTTAATAAGACTGAGCAACACGAACCCCACCAAATGTAAAGACCTTATCGCGGAAAGTAGTAATACGGTGTATTTCTATATTTTTTTTATTTCTATTTTTTTTTACAGGAAACAGCTTGGGCAACAAGTAAATAATGATAAAGAAGGCAAAGCTAGTTATGTCCAGTATTGAATCTCATTGTACAGTCCGCCATCCGAGGCATATTCCGGTTTAACATAGTTCAATATGTCAGCGCCCATTTCTTTCTCACATGAAGTTGTTTAACTTAATTCGAGGACTGTTCAAAGCTCAGAAATGACTGCTTTTAAGTTGATTTGTACTTCATTTTGTAACATATATTTGTTTGTAATTTATATTTAGTATATATTAATTATACCTATATGTTGTAAAATATTTGGTTAATATAAAGAATTGAATTGGATTTATTAGAGCTATTTTCCTAATGCTTGTAGTTTAAAGGTTTGGTTGGCCTGCTTGCTTTCAGTCAGGATTCTACTTCGTCAATATTATCTCCCCAAACGCCACCTAATTTTTATAATCGTAAAAATGGAAGCCATTGTAGTGATGACGCGCTGTCAATTTAACTCTTGAAAACCGATAAATTTATCCACATAGTATGTATCAGTCTAGTATCATTACGATCCTTATATGCCTGTTGTATTTTAAAGACAAATGTATCTACTAGCTATTGAGCATCATTTAATGTACTTTTATGCATTTGGTCAACTTGAAACTGTTGTCTGATCGGTTGTCAGGGGGAATTTTCGAAAGTTCAAAAATATTTAAAAAAATTCTAATTAAATATTTCGTGGAAGGGCAGACTAAAAAATTTCAGAGGTTGAATAGATATAAGAAGATGTGGTATGAGTGCCAATGAGACAACTCTCCATCCAAGTCACAATATGTAAAAGTAAACCATTATAGACTGAAGACTAATTACCCTATAGATAACACACACAAAAACTTAACTTTTTTTTGAAGTTATGCAATATTTTTAAGATCCACTTGAAAAGTCTGTCGTGAAGTACTTTTAGTATATAAATTTGTTATTCGAACACATCTACTCTGTTGTTATGACTCATAAGAAAGGTATTTCACTTGACCCATATATTTCATTTTTTAGTACTGTAAATTTTTAATGTTATTATAACAACCTAGAGCCTAAATATATAAAAATAATAGAATCTGAAGCGAGATGATGTATCAAATATTTTTCTTTTATGCGTTTTCAAGACAGAAAAGTCAACTCAAACACGCCTGAACATAAAAAGGTGTACTCGACTTTCTCTTTTCGATGAAATTATTGTCCATTTTGGGGATTTTTTCCCCAAAAAATGTCGCCGGGGGCAGAGATGCAAATTAATGCTTTAAAGAGATCAATCAATTATCTTTCTTTAGAATTTTTTTCGGCGGAATTTATGCTTATGCACAAAAAAGATCCACATGTATTTGCACCTACCACAATCGACTGTTTTGTGAAATTTTTTCTATAATTTATAGGTTTACAAATATCTCGAAGCTCCATACCATAATTTAAGTAAAAACACATACACAAGACGCATAAAATCCTAAATTAGGCACATTCATTAAACTTTTAAAGCCCATAGAAACATGTAAACAATTCAAATTTACCAACTTGGCCTTTTTTACCTTCTCTAACAAAGAATTCGATCCATTTCTTTTGTTTAATTTCAACTGGGTTTCCGCCTGCTTTGTCTGTATAAATGTTTTCTCAAGCATTGTAATTAAGATTGACATATCAATTGAAATAGACAGGCGGGGCTTCAGCTTATACTTAAACGTTATTGATTGATTGATTGTTGGTTGCTTAACGTCCAGTGGTAAACGTTTTTGGATGTTAAGTATAATGCAGAGTATAATGTCCGGCCATCGGGGTGATCTTACACTAACACACCGCGTCTTCATGGGATAACTACTTCTGAGAATATTGTAAAGTGCTCAAGGTTCAGATGATCTCATGGTTGGTTGTATTCAAGAATCAGTTTCATTGTCAGTGCAATGTTTTTACATCCCAGTTCCTTTGTTCTACCAGATCACCCTAGCTTGAGTTTCTTTGTTTTGCATGATTTCCTTTGTTCTGTAACATTTTAGCGGAAATTCCTTATTTCCGTGGCACGTAGTGTAACGGGAATTAATTGTCTTCTCACGTAATAGTTCGAAGGCAGGCGTAAGATTTGTTTGGGCGGGAAAAATTATTTAAATGCTAGGTGTATAAATGGTAATTTCTAGCCCTGCTTTACTTGAGTGAACACAAAATTTTTAACATGTACGTTCATGTATGTTGAAATGTTTTTTTATAAGTGTGTTCATATTGGCATTGAAGTTACAATTTTTGTTCTGAAGGTTAGGTCGTATGGCAATACAAACGTAATCGGGTTTGTTTTTATTTAGACTCATTTCTGTCTTCAAATCATTTTCATATAGCCGCAGTCTTTTGACTGATAGTAGATTTTTTGCATTTAAATGTTTTCTTTACGTTCTTATATCAAGTGAGGTCCAACACTTTGGCATTGACAAAAGGACACATGTTTCTAAATAGTTTTTCTGGTCGGCCACGAAACAATTAGATATAAATGTTGAAGATATTAGAAGGTATTATAGTTGCCACATTTTAATGTGTATTGATTTGACATTTTGTATATATCAGTGGCGGATCCAGAGGGGGAGTAGAGGGCGTACGCCGCACCCCCTTTGCTTGCACTTTTTTTTTTTTTTTTTTTTTATTGTAAAATGATTAACTAGACTAGACTTCGTGATCTTTGCCATTTCCCGTGCATTTAATTTAATTTTTATGCGACAATTCTTTACTTATAAAGATATTTTTCGCTCGTATTTACTGTAATATATTATTGATTATGTCAAAGTAATGTGATTCTCTACGGTGGAGTTGACCAGTTCGTCGAAAAAAACGTCACTCAGTCATTTTGAAATTCAAATTACAGTAACACATTGCTTAGGCTGAGGATGACAAGCATGACGCCTTCAAAGCGACAAAGTATTGATCAAGAACGTATTAACTTCTATTTCACAATTCCACCCAACAGAAAGTAATACTCTATTACACTCTCATGAAAAAAAAGTTCCACAGCAATATTATTTACCTACGAAAACATGTTTAACCCCACACGCCCCAGCCCATTAATAACATTGCTGAATAGTGATCCCCAGTCAGTAAGCTCTAGATATAGATTTAAAGTCTAAGGTACGGACCATTTGATCTGAGGGGGCAGTCTGAGATATTTTAGAGAAAAATTTCTTACCCCGATTTTTGCCTTAAAAAAAATTCTGGCCGTATCTGGATTGAAAACAATAATCTTGTCCACTTTTTTGCTATTAGAAAAAAACATTTTCAACAGAATTATTTAGCATTAAATGAACATGATGAATAAAAAACGGGCGTAATGTTTTGTTTTTTTTTGGGGGGGGGTTGCATGTGAATCCCATATCTGACCGGAATGTCTGTTTCGCCGAACTGATATACTGAATACTTTTTTCACGACCCGACTGCAACCTGCCTGCTGGGTGTGGCCTATATGTCTCCATGTGTCGACCGTTATTCTCAACTTCATTGTCATTTCCGACTAATTCGTAGCCTTTGGTTGATTTGGAACCCCTCACTTCCCTTGTTGAGTAAAACATTTCAACCAAACATTTGAATGAAAATTGCTTGTTTGTCTTTCTTCGTGTCGGTCGTATTGTAAATTTCATTGAATAGCCGTATATCTTGTTTACAACAAGAATTCTGTGAGGTTATGCTAACTAACCATACAACAAACGAGAATTTTCCATGTCCATTTTTTACTGACAAATCCCACATCAAATATATTAATTAGTACATAGCTTTGGATCCATCCAATCATTTCATAATAGACAATTGATGGAGAGATTACGGCACCAAAAATGTCCAACCCCTACGCTTTAACTATAAATTGCATTTTACACTTATTTTATTTTTTTTAGCCAAAAAAGGTCCCAAAAAAATTTTCGGCGAACTTTAATACTACGCCCCGACCCCCTCTTTCCAAAATCCTGGATCCGCCCCTGTATAATATTTATTGAACAAACTCGGCAGCTCAGAAAATATACAAGCAGCAAACTAGTCGACAAACATACGTTTGTGTTTTAGTTGTCTTTTTGGTAAAAGTGGTGCATATGTTAAGAACATAAGGTATAGAGAAGACTGTCAAATCCACAATAAAACTTAGAAACACAAACGGAAAAGACTAACAATCAAAATTTATGTAGAAAAAATCCAGTGTCTAACATGGGAATCGAACTCAAGACCTTCGGCGTGTTTTATTTTGTTCTTCGGTAGTGAGCCATGCAGAAGAGGTCCATTTCTGTTTTTGTGCACTGGGAATATCTTCTTGCTCTCTTCTACCTCTTACTTTTAAATAGGTAGTTTAGACGGCAGAGGAACATAACAAACATGGCGTTGCTTAGTCTAAATGACATTAATAAATTTATGAATGCAGATATAATAGAATGTGAGCTGTGTGATAAACGTTTTTATGGTATGGCAGCCTTAGTAGGACATCCCTTGGGGACGATAAGCTGGATAGATATAAGATATACACGGACAATAATAGTAAGGGGACGAATAAATGATATTCCGGCGAGGGACGGGGGACATGAGGTTTTTTTTTTTGATTTATTATTCATTTTAATCTGTCGCTCATCATGCCCTTTTTTCAGCTTTTACCAGCTAGGCCACCATATTCATATTCAAAATCCTCCTGTCCCCCACCCCATCCCAACCCCCAAAAAATATATATCAAATGGTTTTCCCCCTATTTAACACAAGTTTAAATTGACTGATTGTTGGTTGCTTATTTTTTTTGCAGTTACTAAAAGTTTGTTCAAACCTTATCACAACTAACACTGAAATAAATCTTGTTCTCTCAGACTAAAGAATCAATCAGTACACAACCAACGGATTTAGTCATAAACACCAAACAGTCTGAGAAACGCCATGACCTTGTATACCTTGTTTACATGCATATACAATTAAAGTTTCGATAGGTCGTGGTCCGAAGGTTTTGACCATCGAAATAATAGTTAGGACCAGCAGATTTTCCTCAAGGACCACCAGGGAAAAAAGATTTTGAGAACTCTGCGATATCTTTGCTTCATACAAAAATAATTCATTTTGGTTACTTTAAAAAAAAATTATAGACAAGATGTCCTTTTCGATCATATACCAGACAAGCATTAACAAATTCTTGTACTTTTTTTTAGATTATTCATGAAAATCAAATGGTCGGGGTTTTAAACCTGATTTGTTTAGCAAAATTCAGTTAGGAAAGCTTAATGAAAAATGTCACGAACACAGCGATTTCTTCCAACCAATTTTCTTTGTTTTTACACTTATTGTAGAATTACATCAATGCCAGATTCATTTTTTTAACTCTTCACCAGAAGACATTCTGGAGATGTACAGAAGAGACCAATAAAACACACACCTTTGTCACGAAATAGAAGTTCCTTCATAATATTAGTTCCAAATGGAAAAAATATTCTGGAATATTATTTCCACTGGAATATATATTACAGTATATGTTCCTAACGGAATAAATGGTATAGAATATTTGTTCCTACAGGAACAAATATTATGACATTGTTTATAACAAAGTTTTCAGTGGAACTTCTGTTAGGCGGAACAAATATACGTTGACACCTTTAGTATATAAACCCACGATTCATACCCCTACACCAGACTTGATATCAAACCATTGTGGTGACGTCAGCCTATTCATTTACCGTGGATTCTTTTTCTAGAATCAACGCTTCCTAAATCTGCCGCTGAAATGGACTCACTAAATTATATTCAATTGTATCCTTTGTGTGTCTAATTTCATTAAGTTTGAATTGGCTAATTTACTGATTTCTGTTCACTAATGGAATTAATTTAAAAACTTACTTTTAATTTTTGTAATTTGTATATGCCTTCACTGGGAATCGAACCCTTCCTTGAAATCTGTTATGAATGACTGACATCAACATATCGACGAAACCTCTCGGCTACCAATGGGTTACAACTTAGATGTCTATTTTATATATATAAATGAACATCGGACACACAGGGGTTGTACCTTTATATATACACAATGGGCAGTCGTATAGTATAAGTTGGTAGCCGCGAGGTTAGCATGCTTAAAATCAACGAGTTAAAATATAGGGATTTGTCGGTTTAGGTTCGAATCCCTGTATTATCTCTGTTGACCCAATTCTGTTTTTTTTTTCTAATTTTGCATGTTATAGTGGATATTTTTGTAATTCATGTAATAGCGTGTTTTACCGTTTATTTTTTTGGATTATTATTGGCTATTTCACATGTTTGAAACAAAAATGATTACATTCTATTTGTCAATTTTTGTTGTATAAATATTGTATGATTTCATCTGTTTTACTACATAATTTTACAAATATTTGTTCGCAAATTCCTATGCTAGAAAATCGTGATGTGCCTAGAGTGCTAGAAATTTCGGTAACATACTTATTATATATACTTTATATATGCTCTTTGGTCGGGTTGTTGTCTCTTTGACACATTCCCCATTTCCATTCTCAATTTTATTAGAAATAAGTTCGAAAATGTCTTATTTTGTAAAAACAGATAATATTCAGATGCCTGATAATATAAAGATCTTTCAAGGTAGAAGTGTTATATTTGTATTTTGTTAACCAATTAATTGTGATCTGAGAATTATCAATGCATCGTTGTACACGATAACATGGTTATTTAAACTCACTTACAATACCTTCTAATTAAGAAAAGGCTTTAATTATGAAAAGAAATTAACACAATAGTTTAAGTTAGATACAATGGATAAGCGTAGATTCATGAAAAACAAACCATTCGCCCTCCGGGCTCATGGTTTCTTTTTCAAGAATCCACGCTTATCCATTGTATCTATATAACTGAACTCCTTGTTAATTGAACATATTTAAACACTGTGTCCGGGGCTCATAAAGGGTATATACTATATAGTAATATTTAAAGCATATCATAATGATTGTGTGGCGTTCTAAGCGTAAATGGTTATTTATATAATCTAGAACAGCTGGGATGTAAAATAGTTATTCCACATGGACTTGGTGTGTCAGTGTAAGATCACACTCCGGCCTCCGACCATCGGGATGATCTTACACTGAAACACCGCGTCCGAGTGGGATAACTGGTATTACATAATTAATGCATGACTTCCTTTTTAGCATTTCAGTTATCCCATGAGGACGCGGTGTGTCAGTGTAAGATCACCCCGACGGACGGAGCTCTTCTAGACTATATGAAAAAAACATTTACGCTTCATAACATCTAGTTCAGAATGCCATACAATAATTGTAATAATTTTATACTTTATTTATTACTATATAGTATTTACCCTTTATGAGCCCCGGATACAATGTTTAAATATATTAAATTAACAGTGTGGTTGTATCCAGTCGTCCTGGTGAAGGGGTATGAATCGTGGCTTCATATGCTAAAGGTCTTGAGTTCCATTTCCCCGCTTAGACACTGGAAATTTAGTGGATTTTTTCGACATAATTTTTTCCGATTAAATATTTCTAAGTTTTATTTCCCGCCAAAATGTTACAGAACAAAAGAAAGCATGCAGAACAAAGAAATTCAAAGTAGGGTGCCCCTGTTAGAACAAATGAGTTGGGATGTAATTTATGATTAGTTTTAGTGATGTAAGGACTTTCTTGTAATTTTGGAAACTATAATAAATTGTGTTTTAGTAATAGTTATACACCGAGGGATAGGTGTGTCTGGATAAGAAACCCCGACGGCCGGAGGCCGGAGGGGTTTCTTATCCAGACACGCCGTATCCCGAGGTGTATAACTAACTTACACCCGATGCTAAACCCTATATTTGTAAACATTGATTATTAAATGAAAAAGAACGGATAGCATATTTATTGACAATATCAAACCATGATATATAAGAATTTTTGTTTTTGTTTTACATGAAACCCCACTAGTAACCTTACTTTGGCTATCTTCGTTCAAACTGACAAGTGAGTAGATTTTACAAATGTCAAAGTTGCTGTTTTGCATATTCCCGTTAAATCCATGTGCTAATATGGATCAGCAGATCAAGGTTGACCGTTTCGTGATTCTTATTACAAAAAAAATACATCATGCTCCTTGTATGCAGTTGTCAATTTGGACGGGTATAAGACGGACTACATTTTGAGTCAAGCGTTGGAATTGGTAGAAGAGACTAAAGATAAAGGCAATATTATAACCCAAAGTACTTACCTGTATCAGTTTAATGAAGGTAATCATAAAATTTTATATGTTACGGTTTGAAAAAAAGACGCCTCTCCCTCTTCCCAAGAATAATTATAACAAACATTCATGTTCGGTCTAACTGAGAGATAGGTGTGTCTGGATTAGAAACCCGACGACACGACACGCTTAACATACAGAAATACAGATTGTCAATTTGATATTTAGGAACTCCCTTTTTGGGGGCAATAAAGAGGGGGGCGGGTCCGGGAGTTAGAATCCCCGTTTTTTTTTTAGATCAATGCTTTAGAATAGAGACATATGACCTGGATCAAAAATTCTAACTTCAAGCAAAGGAGTATTTAAAGGATTTTTTTTTAATTCAAAATAGATGCTAAATATTTTTTTCGCTGTTGTAATTTCCTAAAATGTGTTTTTCTAATATCTTGAAACAACATGTAGTGAACACTATTTGTAATTTCTTATGATCATGCTATTTAAAAAAAATAATCAATTTCTATTGTTATGAATAACAATGGACTGTGTTTACGGGATGTAGAAGCAGGGGTTTCCAGAAACCTCGCTCGTCACACCCTGTGGTCAAAATCCATTGTTATTCGTAACAATAGATCTATTCAATTTACACTTGTTTCAGAAATAGAAACTGTGAAGTATAACAATAGAACTGGGGTGTAATACATTAGATGACACAACAGTACAATGAAATAGAATAAATTGTACATGTTTCCGTAATAGTTATCCCACTCGGACTTGGTGTGTCACCGTAAGATCACCCGATGACCGGAGGCCGGAGGGTGATCTTACATTGACACACCAAGTCCGAGTGGGATAACTATTTTACATCCCAGCTCTTTTAGACTATATGAAAAAACATTTACGCTTCATATACAAATAAAGTGAACCCAAGTTTCTATGTCTTATTATAGTTCCCAGGTTTCAATAGCTGTTGCTGTCCATACTTGATTGTCCCATCGGGTTTCTATAATAGCGTTTTCTTTCCATTATATAAGAAAATAAAGCAGGAAAATCAGCAATGCAGAATAAGACAACAAGATACACTATATCACTAACCCTAATTCAAAGCAAAAAAAGAAAGAAACATAGAAAAAAAAAATGATCGATGAAAATTATTTCCCCCAAAAAGGAATTACTCCACAACCTATCTAGAATCGAGTCAAATGTCCATCTTTTTAGGCCGTATGTAGATGTTTTTTTTATGTGTTTCCGCTATAAAGCCGATAGACCTAAGACAGGTATGGGATAGACACAGTCTTATGAAAGATATATCGAATTTGCCTTCCTTAAATAATTTTGCTTTCATACAACGTCGAATTTCTTTCAAAATCAAATTTACTTCCACTGTCTGATTCCAGACTTCAAGTTAACAAAACCATTAGCATTCACATGCAAATTGTTAAAGAGGGGGCAATAGGGAGAATAGGGCATCCGGTTCCGTTAACAGGTTAACAACAAACTTAATTTACAGGAAACAGTTGACAGCTAAATTCACTTAGTAAAAAACAGTTAACGGTAAAAATTAGATGCAATAGAACCGTTAACAACAGCCAAAATATGCCCAAACAGGTTGACAGAAAAGGGTATTGCCACATTTGAATTTTTTTACTGATTTGTGCTCGATTTTAGCGAAAACAGATGTTATGTCTCAAAAATGTACCGAGGCGGAAAAATTGTGCATTTTTGCATAATTTAAACTAAGATATGACGTATTTTTCATGTTTTTGTTTCAACTAAAGGGGAGTGGCTACGCCCCTTACGCCTTTCTTGGATCTGCCATTGTTGAGGGCACACCACAACTCGTATATTCCTATTAAACGCACCCATAAGGTGCCCGAGTTGAAAAAGATACCCTTACAAGCCAAGGGAAGTTTAAAAGAAAAACAACCTAAAACATAGGAATACAATATATGAGTTGTGGTGTGCCTTCATTTAGTATTTTGCATGTGTTTGCTCATGATTGTGTAAAAGTCTCGAATAAGATAAAGTGGAAGTCAGAAAAACTAAGAAGGGACTACATATATACTAGTCATCAAAAGAAACGATACAAAGTAAATTTTGTCAATTTTTTTATGTTTTTCAATTTAAAGTTTCTGCAGCTGTTTATTTCTGTATTAAACTCCAAAAAGCTTCTGTTGATTTTTTTTTATCAAAAAAAAAAATCCGAAACGGATACGATGAAAATCCTGAATGTTACTATTCCGTCCGGTAATCGAGTTAGCTGTGAATCAATGAAGCATTTAAATTGTTTGATGTCAATGTCACGGACATGCATAAGGCCAACGGAATAAAAAAATATAACAAGAATGCAAACTAAAGAGTTAGTTTGAATTATAAAAGCACAGGACAATTGTTTTACATTTGTCTTTTCGGGGCCTTTTCTATATCTGACTATGCGGTATGGGTTTTACTCATTGTTGAAGGTGATCTATATAGTTGTTATTTTCTGTGTCATTCAGACCCGGGATTTTTAAATACCCGCAGGGTCTAAACGTTAAATAACCCGTGAATTCGGAAAATTACCCGTTTTCACCCGGATTCTTGATCCTTTAGACTGATTTCATAAGTGATTTTCCTTTGAAATACCGTCAAATTCGTAATTCTTCCTGGACAGGAAGTTCACATAGCTGTGTTTAAAGAGGGGTGAAAGATACCAAAGGGACATTCAAACTCATAGGTCGAAAATAAGCCGACAACGCCATGGTCAAAAAGAAAAAGACCAACAGACAAACAACAGCACACAAAACACAACATAGAAAACTAAAGACTGAGCAACACAAACCCAACCAAAAACTGGGGGTGATCTTAGGTGCTCCGGAAGGGCAAACAGATCCTGCTCCACATGTGGCACCCGTCGTGTTGCTCATATTAGTACAAACCTGGTAATAAGTCTAATTCGGTAGGTCACAATGAAAAGGGGACGGGATTGTAGTTAACTGTCAAATTAAGTGACCCATTAAGTACAAGGCTTCACTTGACAGCTTTCGTGTCAAACACACTGTTAATTAACACCAATTGTCTTAGCCTAACGTCATAAATAATTTGTCTATTTCAAAGTTGTTTGACAATAAATTTGAGTTACTTCCCCTTTTTTGTCACCTTTCACCATATACTCCTTAATATTATGTTTTTCTTTTGTAAAAAGATTAAATCTAAAACAAATTGAATGAAAATACATATCAGAATATTACTTTCTTTTATTTTTCTACCTTGGAACAATTAAAAAAACATTTGGAAATTATTTTTTTTTATCTCTACTTCCTTTAAATGCTTAATTATTTTATTACATTACAATATCAACAAGTTGTTCACAATGATACCGACTGTGAAAGACCCTCATGGCTTGTCAAAAGTCGTTATAAACCACCCTCGTGGTCGTCACATAATAATACGTACGGGAAACGAGTAGCTTGAGAATTGATATAATACTAGTCTATCATGAATGAAACAATTAGAAAGGGTACGGCCCCGGTACGGTACGGCTTGGCTTGAAATGATACAGTATATAAACACATGAATATTTCAATGGCTTATTATGCAATGAAAAAAATAAAATTAAAGCTTTCAGTTTTATACATCACATATTTTGGAAACTGTTCGATTTATGATATAAAGAAATGTTTCCTATATCTATATATATATTTATTCAAGATAAAAGGCATGAATTTGACAGATACAATATATTACAATGACACAGATATAGCACTAGACATAGTTTATAGACACTAAAATGATTTACATGTTTACTAAAAATTTTAATTTAAAAAATAAAATTATGAAAATTGTCATGATATTTTGATAATATGAATAGACTAGATTAATGTAAATAATGAGTGAAATTCAAATTGACTAGATTTTCACTGTATCCTAATACCTTAGGATGACCCACAAAAGTTATTAAAACTTATTTCCAGTGGGGTCCTTTTATGACGAGACTTCCAGTTTACACCAAAGGTTGACACATTAGAAATACAAACACAAATCATTTAGAATTTATCACAGATAAATGGTTAAAGCCCCAGTATAATTAATAAAAAAACAAATTCACTATTAAAGATGGATTTAAATTTATCCATCAAAAACTTTTTCACTTGTACTTTAAACTTATATTTTTAGAGCAACTTTTAATCATGTCTGGTAACGAATTCCAGTCTTTTATTCCATTATAAAAGAAAGTGGTGGATTCACACCCTTTAATTCCTGGTATATTGTAATGTGCAGGGTGTACCCCCCCCCCCCTCATATTTTTTAAATTATTGGAAATCCACATTTCCTTTTATTTTTCATGTTTTGCCAATTTACAAGTTCTTGTTGATAATGTTTGGCTAAGGACCTTTGTTATGTTAAAATATTTGGTAATTTTGCTTGTTGCAAGCCAGGAAATAGTTTCAATGGAAATATTTCATTATTTGTTAACTTGTTCATGACATAAGTTCAAAGTTAATCATGTTTGTTGTTTTCTTTTCATAAATTTCACAGGGCTTTAAATCATATAAAAGTAAAGACTATAGAACTTCCACGTTTAACTGCTGCTTTATATTTTTGTAAAGTAATCATTACATGTTTAAAATAAGAGGTAAACAGAATATTGATTCTCAGCTGATCGTAATCGATCACCATGTAAACAAAGTCACATGACCGTCTAGACGTCTATGAATTCGTCTGCTATTTATTTTCTTTGAGATTAGTATTTTTGCAAGATCAGTAAACGTGGAAACATAAATTTCAATTAACAATTTCTTATTATAATTATGTATCTAAATGATACGAATGTGCCGCCCTTGGGTTATTTCTGCACTAAGCCTGTTTACAATGTGATTACGCCATTTTTTGTATCAAAGCGCTTTACCCCAAATCATGTTTTGCTTGCCCGATTAAAATTTACATAATGTACGACGTTCTAACCTATAGTCCCGCTTTCCTTAAAGTCATAGCTAATAAAGCGCCACACCCGGGCAAGCTGTCAACTCTTAAGTAACTCCAAATTCATGAAAGTTCAGGCAATTGCCCGGCTCAACTTGTCCCACCATTTTTGTTTTCATTGTTACGGTTGGCCAATACATGTCACGTGACATATAAATTTTATTATATAATGAGCGCCGCTTTCATAATATGGCGAATAGCTGCCGTGGCGGGTAACTTGAAATACCAAAATATAGAAGTATAAATATTTGCAAGAACAAAACAACACAGTAGAGGTATGAATATTTATTATACAATTTTTATACCAATTTTTACTCAGCACATGAACGTACAGAATTTAAATGGGAAATAAGGATAAAAAACGGCTGTCAGTTCCTACCTTGTCCAGTTGCCCCAGAGTGTTAACAATGTAATCATGCAGTTATTCCCCATCACATCGACCTTTTTAACCACAGATAATTAACAAGGGACCATTAATTAGGATTTCACTAAAGATAAACTGTTATTTCCGGCCTGACATAATTAGTTATATGATTGTGCCAATTGTTTGGTATTTGGATGTTCCAGTCCAACTTTGGATGTGCCATCACAATCTTAAATATAGATTTTTCTTACCCTAAATTATACATGATTCATCACCAGGCTTAGTCAAGGGTGACATAGTTATAGAAACAATATAAGAAGAATATATTTCATTCCTGTATTTTACCATATTATTATATTTATGTGCTAATAAATATTTAGTCCTGTGGATTATGCATTATAGTTAGTGAAATATGAATGTCAAGTAAATGGTAAATCAACTTACAACTTCCAAAATGAGCAAAGACTGTTTTCTTGACTAGAAATGGATTCTTCTGTTCACTAATCATCTTAGTGCTGGTGCACTAAACTTCATAAGATTAAGATTATACGTTTTGGGCAGTTGTCTTGTGGCTGGGCAGATATTTCTCTGTTACAGGCAGGCACAATTGGTCCATAATGGCTGACCATCCAGAGACATATATATATATACACGTTTAAAATTGGTTATTGCTGCAACCTTTATAGAGACTTACCCAAATGATATAATTATATTGAAGCCTACCCCAGGTCCCTTACAATGGTGTCAGAAGTGGGATTGCTTTAATTTTCCCAAGCAATCCAGAGATACGAACATAGATGTTACATAGCTCGATGTGATGGTAACCGCCCGCCACAACTTTTAAAAATTTGTAAATATGTCAGTGTTGATTCGTTTCGTGATGTTTTTATTTAAAATCGTATTTTTGTAAAGATATGGCTGACAGTCCCGACCCAGAAATCCAGTTTCATGCACCCCCACCAGAATTTGGCCAAGGAGATGATCAAAATGACCATGAATATGAAGAAGAAAGAAGATATAGCAGAGATTTTGGAAACGGTGATGCAATTGGTAGGCCCAAAGGAAATAATCGGAGTTTTTATATCAAACCAGATTCATATAGTGGTAGCAGTGATTGGGATGAGTACTTTTCTCATTTTGAAGACTGTGTGGAGTTAGGAGGATTATCTGACAAAGACAAATGTTTAACTTTGGCAGCTAGTTTACGTGGTCCAGCACGTACTTTTTACATAAGCCTGACTTTTGAAGAGAGAAGAAATTATGATTTACTTGTATCAAAATTGCAGCAACGGTTTGGATGTACCAGACAACAGAGTAGATGGCTTTCAAGGTTTGAATCCAGAAAACGTTTGCCATGTGAATCAATTGCCATGCTAGGAGATGAATTGAGACAACTTTCCCAAAAAGCTTATACCAACCTTGACCCCAGTGCCCAAGAAGCTCTTGCCCTAAACCAACTGTACAAATCAGTGTCACTTGAAATGAAATGTAGATGTATTGACAAAGAATGTGCTACCATATCTGATGCAGTCCAAGTAATAGAAAGATATGAGGCTATTTTAGGAGAACCACCAGTTACAGAGAAGAAGAAAACAGCTGTAAGACAAATTTCTACAGATGATGACCAAGACTACAGTTTTGACCAGCTGAATGCCAGAGTAGCAAAGCTTGAACAGACAAGTTATAATACCCCGACAGCTACCCCCCAGACCATGTATAAAGCAAATGTACCATCCCAAGGGAAGTTTGAACGTAAATGTTTTATTTGTGAATCACCTAGGCATATAATCAAAGACTGTCCAATGCTGAAGAAAGTGATGAGTTATGCAACCAATCAATCAAGACCATACTATGGATCCAATAACACTGGAAAGCAGCAGGAAAACTACAAACCGTCAATGTAGAGGGCCCCTATTTGACGGATGACTCATCTAATGGGCCTATAAAAGAAATTTATGGAATTAATGATAATTGTAATAAAAGAATTGGGCAATTGGGGAAAACTTGTGGGAAATTCGATAACGGATTTTATGCCGTTGGGGAGATTTGTGGACTTCATGTTGAATTTCTAGTAGACACTGGCTCTACTACTACACTGTTAGCTTGCAAAATGTTTGACCAAATTTTAGAAAGAAGCAAGCCCAATTTAGAACCTTCAAGATTAAATATAAAGGATGTAAATGGAAATACAATTACAGCTTATGGTCAGAGCATAATGAACCTGAATTTTAATGGTAAACTATTTCCCCAAACTATCATAGTGTGTGATATCAGTCCAGATGCTATTATTGGACAAGACTTCCTGTTACATTATGTCAACAAAATTGATTATCAGCGTATGGTGTTACAGACCAGTTTGACAGACATTCAATGTTGGGTTGCTGGAGAAACTCAGATGGTGTGCCGTGTAGAAGTCAAAGAAGAAATTACCATACCTGCAAATTCAAGAATGTTTATACCTGTGGATATCCCCTTCTGTGAAAAATTGAGTGAGAGCTGTATGATTGAACCATCTGTACGACTGTTTGACGAGAAAAATATAGCCATTTTGCCTGCCATACTACAAACTTCTGCTGAAAACAAAGTTGTTAGTCTGCATAATTTTAATGATACTGATATCAAGATATATCCAAAAATGAAGTTAGGAGATTGTGAATCATATTATGAGAAGAACAGTATTGCTGTTTGTTGTACAGAGGTTTCTTTAGATGAAAATCCAGAAGAATCTAATTTACCAGAATATTTGAAAGAGTTATGGGAAAGAAGTTGCATTCATTTGAATGAAAACGAAAGTATAGATTTTGCCAATCTACTTAAAAGATACAAAATTGTATTCTCAAAGTCTTCAGACGACATAGGAAGGACCCATTTAATCCAACATGAAATAAATACTGGAAATGCAGTACCAATTAGACAGCCACCAAGAAGACTTCCTTTTGGCAAGAGGCAGATTGAAAAAGATGAGATCCAGAGAATGTTGAAGTTAGGAGTAATAGAACCCTCTACCAGTAGCTGGTCTTCACCTGTTGTTTTAATTGCCAAGAAAGGAGGCCAAGGTGGAACTCGTTTTTGTGTTGATTTTCGTGGCGTAAACGGACTAATGACGGAAAAAATAGCCTACCCAATTCCAAGAATAGATGACTGCCTTGATGCTCTTTCTACAGCCAGTTTCTACGGATGTATGGACTTAAATAGTGGATTTTGGCAGCTGGAGATGAAAGAATCTGATAAAGAAAAGACAGCCTTTGCAACTAGCCAAGGATTATACCAATTTATTGTAATGCCATTTGGGTTAGCCAATGCCCCCAACAGTTTTCAGAGATTAATGGAGAGTGTATTACGTGGGTTACAGTGGGAGGAATGTTTATTATATCTAGATGATATTATTGTCCCTGCCTCTACAGTACAAGAATCAATCGAAAGACTTGAGCATGTGTTCCAAAGATTGTTAGACTCAGGATTGAAATTGAAACCCTCAAAATGCATATTTTTTCAGAAAAAGGTCAAATTTTTAGGTCACATTGTCTCTGAAAATGGTATTCAAACAGATCCAGAGAAAACAGAAGCTGTACAAAAATGGCCCAGGCCCAAGAACCAGAAACAGATGCGCAGTTTCCTAGGACTATGTTCCTACTACAGAAGATTCGTTCCCAAATTTGCTGAAATAGCCAGACCCTTACATAAACTTTGTGAAAAATATGCTGCATTCAACTGGACAGATAACTGTGAAGAAGCTTTCACTAGGCTTAAAGAAGTTTTAACCTCACCCCCAATCCTAGGATATCCTATAATTGGATCTAAATTTATCCTTGATACTGATGCTAGTGATAAGGCATTGGGAGCAGTACTTTCCCAAGAGCAGGACGGACAAGAAAGAGTTATTGCTTACATGAGCAAAGCCATGACCAAACCTGAGCAGAGCTACTGTGTGACTCGCAAAGAATTATTGGCTGTTGTTTGTGCTCTTCGCCACTTCCATTCCTATCTCTATGGACAACCCATTTTAATAAGGACTGATAATTCTGCTGTCAGCTGGATGAGGAACTTAAAGGCACCAACTGGCCAAGTTGCAAGGTGGCTGCAAGAACTTGGAACTTATGATCTTACAGTTGTACACCGGCCTGGTCTAAAACATAGGAATGCAGATGCACTTTCCAGAAATCCTTGTGCTTCATGTTCCAGACAAGAGAGTGTTAACAACGCCCAAGACAGTTGTGATGAAGACTCTGAAGAAAAAGAACATTTATCAGTTAGAACAGTAACACGTAGTAAAGCAGATACCAGTCCAACAAGGAACCAGTTTGTACTTTTAGGGTGGGATGTCAATACTTTAAGACAACAGCAGTTACAAGACAAAATTATTGGTCAGTTATTCATAAAATTTGAAGACAAAGAGACAAAACCGGAATGGAATTCACTATCTGAGGAATCAACAGATTTAAAAACCTTATGGAACATGTGGGACAGATTTGAAATTTACAATGGCGTATTATATGTAAATTGGATTGATAATTTGGAACAAACTCACTTGAGACTTGTAGTACCTGAGTCTTACAAAGATACTGTTTTAAAATATAACCATGATATACCCTCTGCTGGACACCTAGGTGTAGAGAAAACCGTGGAGAAGATTAAACAGCACTTTTACTGGCCCAGAATGAAAGTCTGCATTCAAGATTATATTAGAAAGTGTGATAGTTGTGCCTCAAGAAAACCAGTGTTGAAACAAAGTTCTAGAGCTCCACTAGGGAATTATAATGTTGGTGCTCCAATGGAAAGAATTGCAATTGACATCTTGGGACCCTTGCCAAAGACACGACTAGGTAACAGATTTTGTCTGGTTTTGACAGATTGTTTTTCTAAATGGACAGACGCTTATGGAATTCCAGACCAAGAAGCAGCAACAGTGGCCAAGATATTTGTTAATGAATTTGTTTGTAAATTTGGTACCCCCTTGCAGATCCATACAGACCAAGGAGCAAATTTCGAATCCAAATTTTCAAGGAAATGTGTGAATTGTTATGTATTGACAAAACCAGATCAACTTCTTTTCATCCACAGTCTAATGGCTGTGTTGAAAGGTTTAACCGTACTTTAACGAATATGTTAAGTATGTACTGTGCAAAAGACCAAGCTGTTTGGGATGAATATTTGCCTCAAGTTTTACTTGCCTACAGATCATCAGTTCATTCAACCACTGGATTTACACCAAATTTCCTAACCTTTGGAAGGGAAGTAACTCTTCCATTACAAGCTGTAATTCCAATGCCTTCCCCAGCCCAAGATTATACTACATGTAAAGAAGACTTTGTTATAGACCTGCAAAATAGATTACAAACAGTTCATGAATTAGCCCGCAAGAATTTGAAAAATAAGGTCCAGTATCAAAAGAAGTATTATGATGTAAAATCAAAGAAAAGGATGTTTACAGTGGGACAACGAGTGTGGCTGAATGACCCAACCCGGAAAATTGGTGTATGTTCTAAACTAAGTGCTAAATGGAAAGGACCATACATTATTATTAGATGTATGGATGACACTACCTATATTGTAAAAAAGACTGCTAAGCAGATGGCAAAGGCCTACCATGTAAATAGACTAATGCCATATGAAGGACAAAAGCTGCATGTGTGGATGAAGAAAATACAACAGATCAAATGAGTTAGTGAATTATTTTTATGAAATGAAGATGTATATTGTGAATATTTGACTTATGTGATATGATAAATAAATTGTTGAATTTATTTTATTGTTACTCATGAATTGGTGCCTTGTAAATTTTATGCCTATGATGAGGTGTAAAAAGGAAGTTAGACCAACCAGGTGCGGACGTATTTCAGTTTTTATTTTGGTTCTTCAATGGACGCATTGATGTTTTGATATATAACAGGTGTGTTATTTTAACAATCTTGGTGATGGACGCATTGTCGAGAGGCGGATCCGTCAACTAGAAAGGGCTACAAGGGACTGGACTGGCCATCCATGAAATTGGTAGTCGCTCTGTGGTTTCACAGTGGTGAGCCACGTCCTTTGCGGGCAAAGGACTTGTACTGATACGCCAACTGGATTTGGTATTGGAAATTATAAAATGTGTCAAGGCTGTTTAACCCTGTATAAAATAATTCACTAGCTTGTTAAGAACTACCGGTAAGATGATGTGGTCAGTGTCCTGTCAAGACTGGGGATTCCTATTATTTACCCAATAATTCAATAAATTAGTGTTCATGTGCTGAGTACTATCATAATATAATATATAGATGTTACATAATATATATATTTACTATAAAAAAAAAAATTAAAAAAAAAAACCCAACAAAGAAAACCAAGTCAAGATGTTTTACTTCAACAAAGACATTCATTTGATTAAATGAAATGAGTTAATGTGCATATATCGTCCATACGCAAACTGTCCATGTACTATATATTATGGTCACCTGTCCAGAGTACCAAGTTTTTCTGTGCATCTCTAAAGTGTTTCAAGGATACAAGACTGGAGTAACCTGACCTTTCAGCTACAGCACCATTCAAATAATCTTCATACCTACAAAACAAATTAAAAGAACAATGTTAAATATATTTCTAATAATTATCTATATACAAGTTATACAATATATATATATATATATATATATATATATATCAAATGTGACCGCACACTTACAGAGATGTTCTGTTTTCAGATGGAAAAAGAATGCTGGATATGTCCGGAAAAGTTTGACACCACCAAACAGCTGAAATCACATTTAGCAAGCAGCATACATTCTAAGATGGAAGTGGTGTGTCCCTTTTGTCTGGACAGGCCAACTAAGTATAAAAGAGTCTGGGAGTTGAAGGACCATTGTAACCGGTTCCACAAAGAATCCATGCAAGACATGAGACCGGACGTTCTTTCGGAAGGGAATGCTTACTACCTTGCTGTGCATCCGGCATGTTACAGGAAGGTAGTTAGGCCCACTGCCTTTTATTCACCACCAGCAAGAGACCTAAAGAAAGCCATGCAGGCATGGATGAAGAAGTCGAAAGACACTTACAGGACGCCAGAAGAGTGGGAGCAGGGATGGAAGGAAGGAACAAAATTTGATGGGCCTCCAGGTGAGGAACTTTTCCAACCAGTATACTCCGGGGATGAGACACGGGCGGCCTCATCCTCTTCCATGGATATGGACATAACAAAACCTGATGCCTGGCGCATAACTTATGTGGCACTGGTGCCACAGAGTATCATGGTAGAAGCCGTTTTTGGAAGGGAAACATATCGATTTGCCATTGCAGATACATTGCTGACAGATGTCAAATATGTATCTGCATTGACAAGGAGAATGCTGGCCATACCGCAGGGAGGTAAACAATCCGCTGGAAGGAAACACAAGTTGCTTGGGAAAGCATACAGTGACAGAGTAACGCTGGCCGTGAAATTACTAGGACTTCCAGAAAAATACATTACCAATATTCATCGTTTAGAGAGTGATTTTTATACCTTACCATCAACAGAACTTTTTGCTCCTCCCACTAAAAATCCAGAAATACTCAAAAAGAAAAGCATTTTGAAACCAACTATTTCGGCCAAGAAAACTTCAAAAATTTCATTAACAGTCAGTAAGAAACCAGAAAAACCATCCATCAAATCATCTTCCAGCAACACACCATCCTCTGCACCAGTGACAGTTGTACCATCAATTCCAAAGACCTCTTCACCTAAACCATCAACACCACCTACAACGCCGGCCGTTACCTTAGCATTATCTCCAATTTCTACCGGATCCTTCTCACCAGCTATGCCACCTGTATCTCCCCCAGCAAAGAAGCCAAAGATTTCGACAAAGACCATACCATACACACCTGAAAAACCCACTCAACCCGGACCGACATATATACCGACACCAAAACAGTTGCTGGCGACGATAACTACAGAAAATATACCTAGTGTAGAGCTAAGGACACCTGCTGAGCGGGCAACCTCGCTGCTACGTCTTGGTGGAATGCCATTGTTCCCTCCAGCACGGCGGGACTGGACTGGGGAGGTCCAGGTGAAACTTCCAGGAGATGTTCTCACCAAGGACTGGCCTCCTCAGGGCTGGAAGGACATGACCCCCGACACCAGGAAGTTACACTGGGAATATATTGCTTTCCAATATGAGCAGGTCTCCAATAATACAACTATACCTAGTCGAGCCGGACTCCTAGACAAATATAATATGTTTGCTTTACCGGGAACGTCACCGCATAATAAGATTAAAGATCTTAGCAGAACCATAATGAAGAACAGATACTATATGTATGAGAATTTAAGATTAATTGCCACCGAAGGGATTAAGCCGGATCTTTCCACTACTTTCATGCTGGACATGCTGGAGAAAGCAAGCGCTAGTCGCGATAAAACCACAGACCATATTTGCCATGCTTTGGATAAGGCTGGCATTCCTTTGAGATTAGACGCTTAAATTTAATTCATAATTTAAAATATTGCTGGACATTATATGAAAACACTATATCAATTATTTTGGACTTTCACAAACAAATACCGTCCGTTACTGCAGATACAAAAGATTACAGATTATGAACACTTGAGTGTATGAAATCATCAATGTGACAATGGGGGGTGGATTTTACTTGATATTGAAATTTGTTATGATATGCATTTATGATATATATATGTATAAGGATTTCTTGTGCATCACAAATCAGGCATGCAGTAGCCTAGCATATGTTATACGAGTAAGATGATATCAGCTGGGTCCGATATCTTAAGTGGACTCAAGGCTTGGAGTAGGTATTCTTGCTATACATGTAACAATTACAAGTCGAATGGACAGACAACACAAATGGCAATATCTTTCTTTATATAACAATGGCTGATTATACTGTATGCATTGAGTTGTGTTGTACAAGAAATGAGTGAAATATTTATTGAATTCGGGAGAATTCCACCACTTTAAGGTGGGGAGGGTGTAATGTGCAGGGTGTACCCCCCCCCCCTGACATATTTTTTAAATTATTGGAAATCCACATTTCCTTTTATTTTTCATGTTTTGCCAATTTACAAGTTCTTGTTGATAATGTTTGGCTAAGGACCTTTGTTATGTTAAAATATTTGGTAATTTTGCTTGTTGCAAGCCAGGAAATAGTTTCAATGGAAATATTTCATTATTTGTTAACTTGTTCATGACATAAGTTCAAAGTTAATCATGTTTGTTGTTTTCTTTTCATAAATTTCACAGGGCTTTAAATCATATAAAAGTAAAGACTATAGAACTTCCACGTTTAACTGCTGCTTTATATTTTTGTAAAGTAATCATTACATGTTTAAAATAAGAGGTAAACAGAATATTGATTCTCAGCTGATCGTAATCGATCACCATGTAAACAAAGTCACATGACCGTCTAGACGTCTATGAATTCGTCTGCTATTTATTTTCTTTGAGATTAGTATTTTTGCAAGATCAGTAAACGTGGAAACATAAATTTCAATTAACAATTTCTTATTATAATTATGTATCTAAATGATATGAATGTGCCGCCCTTGGGTTATTTCTGCACTAAGCCTGTTTACAATGTGATTACGCCATTTTTTGTATCAAAGCGCTTTACCCCAAATCATGTTTTGCTTGCCCGATTAAAATTTACATAATGTACGACGTTCTAACCTATAGTCCCGCTTTCCTTAAAGTCATAGCTAATAAAGCGCCACACCCGGGCAAGCTGTCAACTCTTAAGTAACTCCAAATTCATGAAAGTTCAGGCAATTGCCCGGCTCAACTTGTCCCACCATTTTTGTTTTCATTGTTACGGTTGGCCAATACATGTCACGTGACATATAAATTTTATTATATAATGAGCGCCGCTTTCATAATATGGCGAATAGCTGCCGTGGCGGGTAACTTGAAATACCAAAATATAGAAGTATAAATATTTGCAAGAACAAAACAACACAGTAGAGGTATGAATATTTATTATACAATTTTTATACCAATTTTTACTCAGCACATGAACGTACAGAATTTAAATGGGAAATAAGGATAAAAAACGGCTGTCAGTTCCTACCTTGTCCAGTTGCCCCAGAGTGTTAACAATGTAATCATGCAGTTATTCCCCATCACATCGACCTTTTTAACCACAGATAATTAACAAGGGACCATTAATTAGGATTTCACTAAAGATAAACTGTTATTTCCGGCCTGACATAATTAGTTATATGATTGTGCCAATTGTTTGGTATTTGGATGTTCCAGTCCAACTTTGGATGTGCCATCACAATCTTAAATATAGATTTTTCTTACCCTAAATTATACATGATTCATCACCAGGCTTAGTCAAGGGTGACATAGTTATAGAAACAATATAAGAAGAATATATTTCATTCCTGTATTTTACCATATTATTATATTTATGTGCTAATAAATATTTAGTCCTGTGGATTATGCATTATAGTTAGTGAAATATGAATGTCAAGTAAATGGTAAATCAACTTACAACTTCCAAAATGAGCAAAGACTGTTTTCTTGACTAGAAATGGATCCTTCTGTTCACTAATCATCTTAGTGCTGGTGCACTAAACTTCATAAGATTAAGATTATACGTTTTGGGCAGTTGTCTTGTGGCTGGGCAGATATTTCTCTGTTACAGGCAGGCACAATTGGTCCATAATGGCTGACCATCCAGAGACATATATATATATACACGTTTAAAATTGGTTATTGCTGCAACCTTTATAGAGACTTACCCAAATGATATAATTATATTGAAGCCTACCCCAGGTCCCTTACAATATTAAAGTTTTTACTACTAGATCTTGTATTGAAAGATGTTTCATTTCTAACAAAATTAGAATGTAAATAATTTGGGCATATATTGTTAAAAATGTTGAAAACATGATTGATTCTTAGTTGTTTGACTCTATTACTAATATTTAAAAAGCCCAATTTCTTAAATTCAATATATGTCACACTCTTTCTGGGATGTAATTGCAGAATAAATCTCACAATCTTATTTTGTGCCACTTGAAGTTTATTCTTCACTTGTTTTGATATACCTTCATACCAGCATGCACATGCATAGTTAAAATGACATTGAATAAGAGAAGAGCACAATGTTTTCCTAGATTGAAAATTTAGACACTCTTTGTTTCTATATAAAAATTCAAGCCTTTGATTGACTTTTTCACTATAGAGTTGACAATAAAATCACCAGTTAGAAACTGATCAATTATTATTCCCAAATATTTTACAAAAGTTTTGGATTCAATATTAATACCATTACAGGAGATAGCAAAATCACCCGGTATTAAAGACCGAAGTTTTCGACCAGGACCAAAAATTATACTCTCCGTCTTTCCCAAATGTAGGGACAATTTATTGTCACTTAACCAATCATGGCATGATTCCAGCATTCTGGATAGTTTATGCGAAATGACCCCAGGGTCTATATGGGAAAATAAAATTGCAGTATCATCTGCATATATAAAAACTTTACAATCTGAGTTGATGCTAGTTTGAACATCATTGACATAGATCAAAAACAATAGTGGACCCAGTAAGCTACCTTGAGGGACACCACATGTAATATTACATACTTCTGAAATCACCCCATTTACACTTACAACCTGTTTTCTGTTTGTCAAATATGACTTAAACCAAGGTATAGATCTAACCCCAATTACTTCTAATTTGTCACATAATATCTTGTGATCTACTGTGTCAAACGCCTTCTGTAGGTCTAATTGGACCATTCCTGTAAAAAGACCTTTGGCTGTTTGAGTTTTAATGTGATCTATCAAGTGAATGAGACAAGAATCAGTTAAATATGAACTTCTAAATCCTGATTGAAACTCAAATAAAAAATTATTTGAAATAAAAAAAAATTCAAGTTGTTTATAGGCAGCTTTTTCTAGAATTTCAGAAACAATACTTAAAATGCTAACAGGCCTGTAATTTTCAGGCTTAAGTCTGTCATTTTTCTAAAAATAAGGGCTTGACATTAGCCATTTTCAGATCGTCAGGTACCATACCTTCAGAGATAGATAAATTTATCAAGAAAGTAATGGGTATTTTCAGAATTGGGGCTGCATCCTTAAGAAACCTTGCTGGAATACCATCTAGGCCCATGCTCTTACTTATATTTAAACTGCATAGTTCTTTATACACAAATTCCTCTGTTACATGTTTTAGGTTAAAAAAAATATCTGATTTCCTTCTCTGAACATAAAAGGATCTAACAATGTTTGTAGTGGCACTATATAAACCCTTTGCAGTTGGTAGTTTTTCTACCAGTTTTGCAGCTATAGTTGTAAAAAACATGTTAAAATTATTTGATATTTTTTTGTTATCGTGACAGTTTTGCCCATTAATATTTAATACTATATTAGGATTTGATTTAGGATCTTTTTGATATCCTAAATTTTTAAAACTTTTCCAAAGGATTATTTCTATTTTCTTCAATTTCACTGCTGTAATAGTCAGATTTTGCAGTTTTGCATGATCTTTGAACATGATTTCTAAGTTTACTAATCTTTTTGAAATCTTCAGGATTTTTAGAAATCTTAAAATCAGATAAAAATTTGTCTCTCAGCTGAATATTTATCAAAATTTCAGCTGACATCCATGGTTCTGTTCTTTGTTTAATACAAATGAAACTTCTTTAAGAGGTGCAACACTGTCAAGAATATCCATAAAAATTTCTTTGAAAAATGACTAAGCCTCATTTATGTCTGAGGCACTGAAACACCTTTCCCATTTTGCTTTAGTAAGCTTAGCTATAAATTCATCTTTATTATAAGATTTCAGATCTGACTTTAACATTACTGTGCTTATTATATACAGATTTTGCTAATTTTCAATTACAATATACCATACAATGATCACTAAACCAATATTTTGGAACACCAGCCTGCCTGAGAGATTTTCTCAGTATTATTACATTAAATATGATCTATTACAGATGCTGTAAATTCTGTAATTCTTGTTGGCTCTTTAATAATTTGACTTAAATTAAAAAAATTTAAAAGCTCATTAAAAGATCCTTAATCAATTAATGCATCTAATACATGTTCAGTATATTAAACATATAAATAGAAAAACGAAGGATATGGGGTATACATCCATGACACAAAATCAGTACATGCACAGCAAAAACACACAAAAAGCAAAGAAACAGTGCTTGTATTGCTGTTGTTCATCTTAAGTTTTTATGGGGGTATATAGGAGTCATCCATTATATCTGTCTCTCTTTGTGCTCTGTGGACATACCTTATCCTGAAGCTTTCTTTGGATTTTTATTGAAACTTTACATAAAGGTAGTATACAACATGAAGATATGCATGAACAAATATCACATAGGAAGTTTATTTTCACTTTTATACACATTTGTTTCTGTTATTTAAAATTTTTCAAATATTTTAAATCCCCTACCCCCTCCAAAATGATTAGGATCATTTAAAACATATGTCTTTTAACAGGTGTTAACAAGTCTTGTGAGTTGTCAGTACCTTAACCAGCGGATAAACATGTAGTGGAAGATGATTACAGGGTTAATTTGAGCCGATATGAAAAAAGGACAGTTATTGAGGAGTATCAGATCAAGTGTCTTCAGCAAGAACACATAAAACTGAAAAATGAGAACATAAAATTACTGAGAGAAATTTATCTGATCAAGGAAAAGAGAGCAATTACTGTTTTGAAGAAGAAACTCATTAAACTGCAGTTGAAAAGGATTGAGACAAGAGATGAATGAATGTAAAAAGAATTTTATTTGTTCAACATTATATTTATTTAATTATTACATGAACAAAATGAGACATTTATAGATGAATGAAAGTTAAAAGAATTTTATACATACAACATTTATTTATTAATTACATGAAATGTAATGAGACCATTGAAATAATTACACTTATATTCTTAAAATTGTTAACTATATTAAGAGAAGTATGTTCGTGTGATATGTTGGTGTGATATGTTCCTGTACTTGACGCATCTTACCTACACGGTTTCTAACAACAGGGAGATCATGTATTTCTTGATTGTCATCTTCCATTTGTTCCCTTAGTTTTAACGCAATGTTATGAAGTACTGCACAGTGATATAACTTTAACTGCTTTTTACATCGGATGACCGTGAGGGAATTCCGGTGTATTGCTGTCGCCTAGATTTCCATTACGTAACTTTCGTGTTGGGATTGTAACCGATCTATAAACATGATAAATACGCGGACATTATCGAGTGCAAAATAACATTCCTTATCGCTTGTTATAAATTCTTTTTTTCAATAGATACTCCTAAAAATATTTTTTTAGAACATAAATTAATAATATGAAAATGTTTTGTCGTTAGAAATATATATATAAGTAAAAAATCTTTAATATCTATGCACACGTACAGAAAATGTGTGTTAACGCATGCGGAAGAATATATCAAGAACGTTTGCAATCTCCCATGCAGAGTTATCGGTCCTCGCTCTCTCTCAAGGACCGATAACTCTGCATGGGAGTTTGGAAGTTTGGCGGGAAAATATGAATGCCTACTCAAATCCAATCTATTAGAAAAATCGAATTATTACAGAAGAGTGTCCACCATGCACTTGCACTGCACTATTATTAATATAGTAGAATAGAATGATATACAAATGAATGAAAATTATATATACATATAACACATGATACAAATTTTAATATAATATATAACAACAAACCAGAGTATACTGATTTGTATCACTTCAATATCATATTTATTACGGTGAGGTTGAATTCCCTGTCATTTATTTATCATCCACGCACGAACTTGTCTAAGAAAAAAAAAATATATTTGTACATTAACCTCACTTTCAGATATAGAGATGTGATTTATTTTTGGTTTTGTTCTAATCTCTCCATGTAGGTTGCACTTTGTAAATACAGCTGTTTCACAAACCACGCCTCTTCTGGGGAGATATATAATATTCATAGATATTTTGTTTTGTTTACGTACTGGTTCTCTATGTTAAAAAAAATGTATTTTTAGATAATTATCTATTTCTATTATAGGATATATTTCATTACAATACATTGTGTAGATAAAGTTGTTGACATTGATAGATTAGTTGCAGATATTAGTTTGTGACAAATGAAAGAAAAAATATTGGGAACTATTTATTATATATATAAAGTTTGATTACACTAAGTGTTTTCGAATAATGTTCACCTATTATTAAGATAACAAAACATGTAGTAATTTTCAGTAACACAATTATAATTGGAGTGACAGATTTATTTGAAAATTTTGTGTTTCTTAAGTGTTGTTGATGATAAGCTCTAGGACGGTATAAATATAGTTTGAAATTTACTGTTCGCTATTAGATATTTTGAAGATAATTACAGATAAATTTTGAAGATTTCTTTTCTTTGGTAAATTGTTGAAAGAATTTTGTGGCAGGTTGTTTGTTATTCTGTATAAACCAATTTTCTTAATGCTATATATATTTTTATGCCCCCGCCGTAGCGGTGGGGGCATTAAGATTTACCCTTGTCCGTCTGTACGTCCGTCTGTACGTCCGTCCGTACGTCCCGAAATTGGTTTCCGTTCTCTAACTTTAGTTTCCTCAACAAAATGTTATGAAACTTTTACACAATGCTTATTATCACTAAACGCAGATCAAGTTTGAATTTTGGTGGGTCACTGATACTGTTTTAGAGTTATTCCCCTTTACAAATGGAAAAAATTGCTGAATTTTACGTTTCCGTTCTCTAACTTAAGTTTGTCTCAAACAAATGTTATGAAACTTATACAAAATGCTTATTACCATAAAACACAGATCACTTTTGAATTTTGGTGGCGTCACTTTCACCGTTCTTAAGTTATGTCCCTTTATAACGTTGTATGCAAGCGGGGCATCATCTGTGTCCCATGGACACATTCCCCATTTTTTTTTTGATGAAGCGAACTCCTTTAAAAACTTAGCTTATATTGTCTATTAATAAACATGGATTAAGATTTTAGATTTTCGGCCCAGTTTTCAAGTTGGTTCAAATCAGGGTCCAAAATTTAACTGTGTTTGATTTCAACATAAATTGAATATATATAGGGTTTTTGAAATGCTGAATATAACCCTGTATTTGGATTTTTGGGCCAAGTTTTTCAAGTTGGTCCAAATCAGGGTCCAAAATTAAACTTTGTTTGATTTTAACATTAATAGAATTTATGGGGTTCTTTGAAATGCTGAATCTAACCATGTATTGAGATTTTGGATTTTGTTTTCCTTTAAGAAATTGGTCCTCATTGAGGTCCAAAGGGTCCTAAATCAAACTTTTGTATAATTTCATCAAAAACTGAATTCTTAGGGTTCTTTGATATGCTAATTCTTACCATGTACTAAATTTTGGATATTAGACCATAATAGGTAAATGTCCAATAAATTTTTCAGTTCTTTGACCACATTCATTTTGTGTCAAATATTCAATCACAATCCAAATTCAGAGCTGGTTTAAGCTTAAATGCTGTGTCCATACTTGCCCAAACTGTTCAGGGTTCGACCTCTGCAGTCGTATGAAGCTGCGTCCAGCGGAGCATTTTATTACATCTGTATACTAATAATTACATAGATAATTTAATGTGAGAAAAAAGTTGTTGGCCAAAACCTGCATATCTGTTGGTTGGCAGACATAATCGACACAGTTTTTGACAAAGCGAGACTTGGGCATGCTATTTCCTACATCGGCGGTGTCAGCAATGTATTAGTTTGTGATTATGTAAAGTTTACTGGGAACCACTAGTGGTAGGTCAATGATATTTGGAATGCAGTTGTATTAACATTGGCACATATCACTTCCATGGAGATTATTGGGCTCATGTCATTACGTCAATAAAGCACTAATCTATGTACAACACTGTTAAAGTTTCTGCACTGTGGCATTTACTAAAATCTAAAAGAAGTTCTAGTGACACCAAGATACCAATGTTACCGTTACAATCAGTTACTCAGCATATATGTTCTTACTTTCTATTGTTCATTCTAGTCCAACAAGCATATCTTTATATGTACTTTTTTCAGTAGCCTTACACTGCACCAGTAGACATATAAATCCTACTACAATAAGAAGACACAATAAATTGAATTAGGGACAACAACAAAAAACTAAATTTAAGCTTATAGTCACCTAATATATTTATACCTATATTTTGATTAGGTATATACAATTTTACCTTATACCTTATTAAAAATCATTTCAAATATCTACTTATCTCACTCAATTGTACAACTTAACCAATTACATAAACCCTTAAGCTTCACCCTTACAGGCTCAAATATTAGTATTGCAAAAATAAAGATACAAAGCCTATTCTTAACATTAGATTGTCAATTAAAGTCTTAACTGTTAATTTAAGTATTTAACTTAATAAATTTACTTTTAATATTATGTTATCAAATGGTTTTAAATGACATTGCCACCCTAACTGCTAACTTAATCCAGTATTGAGCATCTTTTATGGTGTAAGGCATATACCATTCCTCTTGAGAAGGCCTCTATTTTCTCCATGAGTAAGATAGTCTGTATTAATATTGGAACTTGTGGACTTGACACATCTAAAATCACTCTTAAAAGCATTGACTTGTTTGAGAAGACAAAATCTCAGCTTTGTAATAAACGGACTCCTCACAGTAGCTGTACTGCTACACTGTAGCAAGAAATGTTCAGTATCTTCAATATCATCCATACACAACGGACATATCGCAATTTCTTCCTACTTATTAAATCTACTACGGTTTGATTGCATACACTCCTGTCAGTAAACTAGCTTTAACTTTAGCTTTCATAATATAAATAGAATCAAGTCCTGTATTGGTCCATATATTATGAACAGTGCCACAATTCATTGACATTGGATGTAAAAAACGAAGAGTAAATTTTCCTTCTGCCATAATCATTATCTTTTGTCTCCAAACTATTTCTGTTCTTATTTTTCACATAATTTTTCCAACTTTCTCTATTCGGAATAGAATCTAAAATGTCAAATATCGATTCAAAGTCATATAACGAAAGTATATCATTCACATATGGGTCATTATCAAAAAACATGATGAAGTAATATTTGGAAAAACGATGTCATTGTTTAAAACATTTAAATGTGTCCCTATATTCTATAGTATGGTAGCAACTATTTTCAGAAATATGCAATGGGAAAAATGAAGGGTTCCTTCAATTTTAACAATTTTAGGTCATCCTTTGATAGAAGCGTGTCAATGGTGTTACCTATTTAAAACATGCATTTAGGTACTAAATATTATTGTTAAACATCAAACAACTGTTCCAATTTGTTGTTAAGGTTTAAATTACTACTTATTGACATTATTCCTCTAGCTATACATTCTTTGTAAACATAAATTTCAGAATACATTGTCGTAAAAAAGTTGGCTGTCCTAATTATGGCTGTTGTAAATACTAAAAAATACACTTAAATTGAATAAATGTATAATGTATAAGATGAAATGATAAGAATATGCTTAATCCTTCGTATACAACCTAAAAACGCTTTCATTTATGAATAAAAATTAAAAAGTATCGCATTTTTATATAGTAACACCACTGACTCTTCAGTAACTCCAATGACACAAAAGTATCACCATTGACAACACATTTCAAATTTTACTTTTATTAAGTACTGAACACAAAACAGAGAACACTGAGCAAAAGAAAAAGAAGAAAAAATAATTCTTAGGCTTAAAAATCTCAAATTATATAACATAATATCAATAACTAAAAATGTGAGTAGTGTTACTAAATAGTGTCATTGGTGTTACCAGCATACACCAGTTTTTGAAAACTTTGTATATGTAATACATGATATTGTTAAAACATTGTTAAATAAGTATTGTTTGTTATAAATAATATGATGTTTCGCTTGTTAAACATGAAAGAAACACCAAAAAATGCTGATTGTCATAATATATTCAGTGGTGTTACTAAGCTGGTCAATGGTGTTATTTTATTAAAATGGTCTCACCATTGACAGTAACACCATTGATTTTCAGGTGTATTTTAAGGTTTAGTTACAAAATAAGGGCTCCATTCCCCTATTTTATATGATGTTCCTGGTGCATGTTTCTACAATCAATATATTTCATAATTCAAAGTTCAGGAATTTAAAAAAAAAAAAGATTTTTATAAGGGTACACCATGGACACTATTTTCAATTACGATATAGCTTGTACTTACTTTTAATATTTTTTTACTAAATTTTCAACATAAATGTTTGTTTTCTTTTGCATAACATGCTTACAGGTAACATTGCTAAGGGAGAAACTATTGTAAATGCTGAAATATTGAGAAAGATAACTCTTACCCTACCAATTTGTCTTTTGGCTACACCATTGACTTAAAAAATGAGACTTTTCCTTTTGGTTAAATTTTTTATTATAAAAACCAACATACACCTTCCAAATCATTAAAAAAAATGTTTGTATGTATCAAATGCAACAAAAAGTGATAATTTCTAATAACAAATGATATGAATAATAGCCCTATTTCAGGTCTGAAGGGATTTATAGTAAAAAATAACAGTTGATTCTGGCTATATCCAAGGGTTTGAGAAAAAATTAAGAATGTTTTTATAACATTTCATACTGTAAACTGTGTATAGTGTATCACAAAACATTCATATCTTTCATATGCAATAGTTATTTTGATACATTTTGATATAATGTCATGTCTTTTGACTTGAAAAGACCAAATAACATAGTTTTGCATGTTTTTTTTATAATGACCCATATATAAACCAGCTATTAGAGGTGTTATCCTTCAGTACAAGTTATATAACACAAATCTCCTTCTCTATATGGTTATTTCTCCCAATGTTACCAAAGTTATTAAAATTTGACTATGTAAGAACGCTTCAAGTGGCATCTGACTGGACAGAATATATATTGCTGCATCAGCAGTTCGTCCTGGCAAGTTTTCTAATATTTTAAGCTGTGATTTGTGAAAAAAGTTCTATTCATCCAATTCCTTTCTACTGAGCGTTACACAATCTAGCTCAAAAGTCAGACGTGGGTGGACATATGTATTCCATAATTTAATGACTATATTTGGGTTGACTCCGTTGTATCCGTGCATACCTGCACCCATCAACGCATAGCAAGTGCGTTTAGCTAATTTATTCTCGTTCAATTCCAAGATGTGTATATGACACAACATGTTCCAGAGGTTTGTCGTGTAAATAAAATTCATCAATACATTTCTCATTCCTTCTATTATTAAAGGTCATAATTTTACTTTTTTACTTTTAGTTTCACTGATAAGGTATCTGTCTTTATTTGCAAAAGTTTCTTGTAAGTTTAACATTGTCTGTAAAGAGATTGCATCTTCCGCTAATAATACAATATCATCTGCGCACGCTGGTAAGGCAGCATGTATTGTTCAAATACGGAAGCCCAAATGCTTGTTTTGATACCAATCTAATAATGGATTAATATGAAGTTTAAACAGTGTAGGAGACAATATACCACCTTGTCTAACTCCCTGTTGCTCATCAAAAGCTCTTGAAAACTGACCATCCCATTTAACCCTTGATTTCATCTGCTGATACCACTTGTATACTATAAAAACCAGTCCTCATCCTTAACTCCCGATTGAAAAAGTTTAACATCAACAATTCATGCCACACAACATCGAAATCTTTAGAAGCATCAATAAAAGCTATACAAAAACTTTAAATAACAAAACGTGAGACATGTCTCTGTGTTAACAGTTTATTTTAATAGATACTCTAATGATGAATGTGGTCAATTTGGTCCTGATATGTTCAACACGTACACATGAGATGACTGTTAAAAAAAGGTTACAAGGAGGATGGACATCAAGTGACGGCAATAGTTCACAAGGGTAGCACAAATGGTTTAATAGAAACCTGCACTCAGTGCAGGTAACTATTAAACTATTTGTGTGACTCTAAAAAAATAAAATGCTTTGTTAGGCACAGCTTGATACGACCGCATAGGTAGAACACTGCACAGTATGGGCAAGTATGGACACAATATTCAAGCTTGATACAGCTCTAGATTTGAATATAGTGTCAATACTTGCCCCAACTGTTTAGGGTTCGACCTCTGCGGTCGTACAAAGCTGTGCCAAGCGGAGCAGTTTATTTTTTGTTTGTCATGTGATTTTTTTCATTTTATATGACTAATAGGATAATAATGTTTGGTCTATGGAATCTTTGCAAGATCTATATGTCGGACAGACAGGTTTCACCTGACCTCGACCTCATTTCATTGATGAGTGATCGAGGTTAAAGTTACGTGATTACGTCTATTTCATAGATACTATAAGCAGTAGGTCAACTATATTTGGTTTATGGAATGATTTTAAGGCTTAAATGTCCTCATTTGATAATTGATAAATGTTAAGATCCTCCCCGGTTTTTTTTGGTGGGGTTCATGTTGCTCGATCTTAAGTTTTGCAAGTTTTGCTTTGTATACTGTTGTTGGTCTTTTTTGCCATGGCATTGCCAGTTCGTTTTCGACTTGTGAGTTTGATTATCCCTTCTGTATTTTATGCCTCTCTTTTACCGTAGTTCAGTCCTAATCTCGGATACTATATTTGGTGTATGGGACGATTGTAAGGTGAACATATCTTTCTGGTAGGGTTCGTCCGACCTTAACTTCATTTTCATGGTCCATTTGTCAAATTTTAAGTTTTCATGGGATAGTCTTTTTCTCAGATACTACAAGCAATAGGCCAACTATATTTGGTGTATGTTATAATTGTAAGTTGTAGGTGTCTGTCCAGCAGGTATCATATCACAGTGACCTTATTTTCATCATTCAATGGTCAATGTAATGTTTTAGTGGTTAGGTCTGTTTTTATATGTCTTGAATAGTCTATATCGTTAAAAACTGCAGGTTGTCCTCTACTAGAGATCACTTTTAATAATTTTTGTATTAGGGTTGCTGTACTCTCATTGATATTTATTCCTGTTATTCATATCTGTTTAATTAAATCACATTCTTATAGACACAGGTCTATTTAGAGCTTGACACATTGCATGGTCTATTGCAGAACTCACGTTGAACAGATGATGTCCTTTGTTTTTTTTGTCACTGGGTTACTCATGTTACTGTTTCATTGATCATGTTGATACATATACCCAAACATTTCCTTCTGTCCATACTTAAATAAATGGAGGATTATTGTAAAATTCTATAATTTAAAAGCTTGGCCACATCATCTCGTAAATATCTATTTTGGATAAAAGCAGACTATATTTCTTTGAATAATTTTATTAAACAATATTATTTACATGTATTGACAGACAAGGTAATTGCACTAAGAAAACTGTGGGGAATCCAGAAATATTTTATTTATAGTTTCAGTGGAAATTCTGACTGAAATAAAAAAAAAAATTGGCTGCATACAACATCTGTTTATTAAATTATTCAAATGTTTTCAAAATATGAAAGTAATACCTATTTGATAGAAAATTAATGTAGTATACATCTTCTATCATATTCCTGAATCTACCACAGAAAACACATAATTATCATTGTAGAATACAAAAAAGATATGTAAAATATAGTACACTAAAAAACCTTCACACAAGACATCATATTGTTTTTTGGCACAATGAAGAGTATTCAGCAAATAAGGTATACAAAATCCAGAAAAAGTACATAAAATATGGGAAAGCTGCCAATCATCTTTTTATTGAATTGTTCTCACATTTTCCTGAAAATTGAGGTTGAAAAGATTAAGAGAATCCATTTGAATTTTAAATCCGACAAATATATTGTTTTATTGAATGCAACCTCCCCCCCCCCCCCCCCCCCCTCCCCTAAACAACAACAACAAAAAAGCACCTTTTTCCCACCCACTAAATGGTTTTGACATAGCCTAATTAATGGTCAGCAAATGACCAACAGCATTAGTACAGAAGATACAACTGGATATATAACTGTATTCCCTACTACCAAATGTTTTATTAGCTGAAGAACAGTACCATGCAATAGGTTAACCTTCCACTTTACGGAACTAAAATGAAAACAATTTTGAAGTATATAATACGCCAAAAGTATTTATTTAATATAAAAATTTATTACTTTAATTTATGTGTTATAAACATTAAAGCAATGCTCATACCATCCTTACAAACTATAACTGAAAACATTTGAACTTCCTAAATTGAAATCGGCCAACAATTCTCATCTTTTTTTTTAACCATTGAAACATGTAAATGAACAAATTCATTTTTTAAGGATACGGTTTTGAAATGCTCCCAAGTAAAAAATAAAAAGCAACTACATCCTCATCATTAATTTAAACAGACAAACACAAACCTAAAAAATAAAGAGATTAAGATAAACCCTCATTACATATATTATTTTTACCAAAGATCCATTTGCAACTGAAAAAAAAATGCAACCAATAGCCATTTTCCACAAAAATATTATTTTAGATTATAATTTGCATTACTAAAAATGCAGCTTAATTGAGACCTATATCACCTTCAGAGTAGACAATTATTTTCTTTGGCCTGTAAAAAAAAAGAAAAAAAAAGTAAATAAACAGAAGAATATAATAGCACCTCCCTCCAGAACAAAGAACAAAATTAACATTGAATGAAAGAAATATTGAAAGTTTGATTAAAAAAGTTAATATAAATTTAATAAACTGAAAAAATATTTAATTAAATATGAAAAAATTTATATAGAATAATATAAATTTGTCAAATTTCAATCGAAACAAAATATAGATCTGTAATTTAAAAAGTCAACTTTAAAAAAAAGAGTTAATTTTGAAGAAATCTAAATTTCCAATTACGAAATGGTGCAAAAACTGCATTACTCTGGCTGAAATGATAGAAAAAAAACCTAAATAGAAAAATTTTGAATCCCAGATCACACCCCCACCCCCTAAAAAAAGATAATTTTGAAGCCCAGACCAAATGGTAACTATCTGATTTGTAGCAGGTCAAGTTTACGGTCTTATTTCATACACGCCAGTGACTTACGACCTCATCATGCAAACAAAAGGTAAGTTTACGGTCTTATTTCATACACGCCAGTGACTTACGACCTCATCATGCAAACAAAAGGTCGCACCCTGTCTCCAAATCATCTAGTACCTTTGCACATTACAAACTGCTTTTTATATTGTCAAATTTTATTTTATCTCGGATTTTACAGTAATGCAGTTTTACACCTGTAATTTTTTTAAAAGCACCAAATAAACATTGTAATAATATTAAAGCAACGCCCTCTCAAAATAGATATCAAATTGAAAACTCTTTTGGAATGAAAGAAAAAGAAAATATTTTATTTTAAAAAATTTAAATAAATTAATAAGCAGAATTTTTTTTTTTTTTAATTAAACCCAAAATAAGGGGGAAAAAATTTAATAATATAGATTTGCCAAATTTGAGCTAAAATATAAAACAAAATATGCAAGTTAAAGAATGAAGTCCACTTCTTTACCAAAAAAATATAAAAAAAACTAGTGTCATTTTGAAAAATTTTGAAGTAATATATTTGAAATTGTTGAAAAATCTGCATTGCTCTGGCTTAGATAATACCAGATCACACCCCCATCCCCCTAAAAAAGGAAATTTTAAAATACTAGATCACTCCCCACCCCCTAAAAAATTTAAATTTTGAATCCCAGACCACACTCCACCCCCTCAAAAAGAAAATTTTAAAGCCCAGACCAAATTGTAACAATCTGATTCGTAGCAGGTCAAGTTTACGGTGATATTTCATACACGCCAGTGACTTACGACCTTATCATCCAAACAAAAGGTCGCACCCTGTCTCCAAATCATGTAGTACTGATGCACAATTTACATTCTGTGCTTTTTTGGTAAAATTTAATTTTAAGTTTAACCGTTTTGACAGCAATGCAGGTTTTCACCAGTAAATTAAAAAAATGAGCAAATAAACATTAAAATATGAAAGCCCTTTTCTCCCCCACTAAAAAATATATGAAAGTTAAAAACTAATTTTTGGATTTAAATTGAACTTAATCAGATTTTAAACATGTTTAAAAGTTAGGTCCCAGTGACCTACTTTTGCCAGAAGGGCAGCTACTACATATCACTCAATGAACTGATGCAATACAGTATCCTTTCAACTTAACCAAATTCAAATATAATAATTAGATCACAATGACCTACTTCTACTATAAAAGCATCTATGTCAGGTACAAGATTTTATTATTTAAAACCATACAGCATGTAACAAATGCAGACATTTAATTTAATTTTAAAAAAAGTAGACAAGTAAAAAGAAGATTGGTGGATGACTTTTTATAGAACATCTATTTGAAATACAGATCCTGTGTCCATGCTTTGCTTACAATTATCTGAAAATGCTCCGCTCTAATTTCTGTTTTAAAGACCTTTTGAGATCCTGTGGTTTGTCGTAATGATACACACCTTGGAGGCAGAATTCATTGGCTAATGTTATGATTACCAAAACAGAAAAGAGAACCAAGTGTTATCAGATACTTGTAAGCAAAGCAAGGACACATGATCTGTACTCTAAGTAGATTGAACAATTCTCAAATTAACATAAATATTTTGTATCAGATTCAAGTATAGATCTAGCAAGACATATATTGACCACTTTATCAATGTTGGCAAATGAAGTCCTAATTTGTTCCGCAAGAAACACTTTTGGTAGTAGTATAACATCCCTCATTTGTTTACAAACATAAGATTTTTAAAATGCCATGACAGCAATGAACAAATAGCAAATTTAATCCAAAAAATAACTTGAGATTCTGGTAACACTTGTTTTAATGAGATTTTAAATTGAGAAAGTTGGCTATTTTTTTGTGAAAATTCGGACTTGCAATAATCTAGCGTTCAGTATGGCAGATTGAATAAAATGGTTTGGCATAAAGGAAAAGATCAACCAATCTGACTTGTAGTAATACAGTTTTCAGGATATTAGATTTTATAAAGTATTTTGCCTTAAAGAAAAAATCAGAAGCTAAGATAATACAAACATAGCATAATTTAAAGAAAAATAAACTGCTATGTATAAAAGGATAAGATATAAACAAACTATTTGATTCCCTGCGATATAAATGTGTACCGAAAATATCAAAACATAAACTTTATCAAAATATATATAAATCATTCTATACAGGTCAAACTATTATCAGCATTTATACTGACAAAATCTCTAAAAATGTTCAATCATTCCAATTTAGTGATCTGAGTGTGAGAAATATTGAGAAGCCTTGATCTGAGCATAAAAGGGTGGTTTCTGCTGGTTAACAGGTTTCCTAGCTGCACGCCTTGGAGCAGTTCTTCTAGATTCACAGGCTTGCTTTGGTACAATCTTGGATTTATCTATCAACTGAGATCCTTTAACAATATCAGGGAGCTTGAGTTCCTCTGCTTGTGTGCCCTCATCTCTCCTTGTAAGTACTGGCTTATTCTTGTATATAACCTAGAAACAAATTGGTAAAAAGCTAATGTGATTTTTATAAGAAGTTTGCTAATGTCACCTACTCCCATTGGTTGTTTTGTACAACACAATACTAGAAACAAAAATAGGGAGCAGTAGTCACCAAACCCAGATCAGTTTCAATCTTGAGAATGGAAAATATCACAAAAGCAAATTTTCTGATTCTTTAGTATTTTTTCAGTAGACAATTTTTCATTTCCTTGATATGAATAAAGAGGCGTGCATGGTATAACATAAATGAAACAGCAATACGTATTACTGAAACTAACATAGATTTCCTACACATTAATTTTTGGCTTCAGAAGTTATTTTATTGTTTACTACAGTAATCAAAATTTCATTAAATTGGACGAATATGAGTCTCAGTATGTGTACCTTCAGTAATATTAAAAGAGTGTTACTTCGGTAATATTAAAAGAGTGTTACTTCGGTAATATTAAGAGTGTAACTTCAGTTATATTAAGAGTGTTACGTCAGTAATATTAAAAGAGTGTTACGTCAGTAATATTAAAAGAGTGTAACTCCACTAATATTAAAAGAGTGTAACTAATTTGGTTATGTTATGCTCTTATCTTGTTTCCTTGTGGGGGAAGGGGGGGGGGGGGGGTCCTTTGATTCTAATAAATTTCAAAGGTTGGGGAGTATCTTACTTGTGTACTGTCCCTTAATTGATAGTTTTGTTTTGGTTTAGGGATTTAATTTTTGATGTTTTAAACAGGTAAAAGACATACTCTATCAATATCCTGTATGACTGTTCTCTTATCAGACTGTTCAATCCTTGATGCCTCCTTGATGAGTTGGCGTATTATGACCAGGTAATACTCTAAAATTTCTATAGTTTTTGTATATATATAAAGAGATATTCTAATTTCATGCAGGTCTGTTTTACTGTCCTGTTATCAGACTATTTCCATGGGGAGTACTAGTTTTAATTAATGTTACAGACATGTCCTGATATCTTACCTAATATTGTCCCTTTTATTAATGGCATCAGTCAACATTATATTTTATCTTACCTGTCTGACAGTCCTCTTGTCAGGCTGGTTCCTTGGATCATTTAGTGTACCAGTTTTAATTGGATGTAGTGGATGTTTTCCGTTATCTCTTGCAGTAGGAGGTGGTCTCACAAACTCATGATTCTGCATGATAGGTGTACTGTAGGACAGCTTTGGTTCTGCAGCCTTCATTCTCCTCTTGTTACCAGTGTTGAAATCAGTGAAGTTTTCTTTGGTTAAAGAATTTATGTTAACACCTTTTCTTGGTGCTTTTGGTGCATTCTTCAATGGTGGCAAAACTTTGTGCTCACTTAGTTTTGATAGATCAAGAGGAGGAACAACAGGCTTTTCCTTCTTAGATTTTGGCACGTCTAGCTTTGAGATAATCAGGGAGAGCTCAGCTTCCAACCTAGCAAAGCGTCTTCTTGTGGCTCTCTCCTTCTGATCCAATTTATTATATGCAATGTTCAGATGATCAACCTTTTTGCTCTTGCGCTTGTTCTGCCCACTGCAACTTCTTTTAGTCAAAGCCAGTTGTTTTTGGAGGTGGTACTTCTCATCTCTGAGAACTTTGAGCTCATTCTTGATTTTAATTATCAGGCATAGGTTCATTTCCTTTTCTGCTTTCAAACTATCAATATCATCCTCAATGTTAGCCAGGATGCAGTTAGCTTCATTCAGCTCCTTATGGAGTTTATCAATATCAGCATCTTCATGTTTATACTTCTTCAAGTTATCCAGTAATCTATTAAATAAAAGTGGTTATTATTTCTAATGCAATTTGTTTTTTAATTACGTTTTTGATTGAACGACTTCATAATTTTGAGTAGGAAATTTCCATGATTTACCTGTCTGGAACTAAGGGAAGCTGCTATTTTTAATTTCAGAATTTACAGTATGTGATTTCTTCAATAATAAACAAAATCATTTCATTTCTCACCTGAAAATCATATTTTTGTGAAATTTTATTTTATTCTGAGGCATCCTCAAAAGCCTACAGCTTCCAGTGACTAAGTTTGACACTGGGAGCGTAGCTATGTCACCCTATGATGTTAGGGAGCCCAAGACTTGGGAACATCTGAAGGATGTTAATTGCTAAGTTTAATACCTTTTAATTTTCAAATCATACCATTACCTTCTCCTTCACACAAGAAATATTTACGAGTTTTTGCAAACATATACTTACTCTTTATCCTTCTTCTCGAGTCTATCAAACATTACTTACTCTTTATTCTTCTTCTTGAGTCTATCAAACATTACTTACTCTTTATCCTTCTTCTTGAGTCTTTCAAACTTTACTTACTCTTTATCCTTCTTCTTGAGTCTATAAAACACTACTTACTCTTTATCCTTCTTCTTGAGTCTATCAAACACTACTTACTCTTTATCCTTCTTCTTGAGTCTACCAAACATTACTTACTCTTTATCCTTCTTCTCGAGTCTATCAAACATTACTTACTCTTTATTCTTCTTCTTGAGTCTATCAAACATTACTTACTCTTTATCCTTCTTCTTGAGTCTTTCAAACTTTACTTACTCTTTATCCTTCTTCTTGAGTCTATAAAACACTACTTACTCTTTATCCTTCTTCTTGAGTCTATCAAACACTACTTACTCTTTATCCTTCCTCTTGAGTCTACCAAACATTACTTACTCTTTATCCTTCTTCTTGAGTCTATCAAACATTACTTACTCTTTATCCTTCTTCTTGAGTCTATCAAACACTACTTACTCTTTATCCTTCTTCTTGAGTCTATCAAACATTACTTACTCTTTATCCTTCTTCTTGAGTCTATCAAGGGCATCGATGGTATGTTTAGTGGTATCAATCTCATTAGCTCCACGAGTAGGAAATGCAGTTCCTGATACAATCATCTCTGTAAAAAAAAAACATTTAAAAATTAAATAAAATTTCAATATAAAGTATCAATTTTTTCTTTTTTTTCTACAAGTGAAGTGTACTTTAAATTTATTCACAAAGAAACTTTAAAAAGATGATAAAATCATGCATCTTGATATAAACAACTTCAACAGTATTATCTTAAAAAAATTTCAATTCCATGTACAGTGAACATAAAGTTTATGTTAGTAATTTACTTTTAATTTTTTTATAACAAGTAAGTATAGCGGTATATATAACAAGCAAATAATGTTTCCTCTTAAATCTGTAGTGAAATTACTTACTCATTTATGGAATAGTAAATAATAGTATGTTTGAAAAATTGGGAATAACAGATAAGGCAATATCAGTGAAATATTTTCCCTTACATAGCATTTCAACTTCATTAGAAAGCTAGTTATATAAAAAAAAAAACAGTATAAAATAACAACTATAAATAATGACCCTGAAACAATCACTACCTATTGAAAACTGTGCAGTGCATAAATCCAATTAAAATATAAGTAGTATAAAGAGAGAACAAACTGAATAAGGTTAATTGAAATGTTAGATAAAATAGACAAACATGCAACATCACATAGAAAACATCTAAAATACCTTCCATTGAACACTGAATTATCTCCCCTTTGCTGGAATTGTACAAATAGAAAACATCTAAAATACCTTGCATTGAACACTGAGTTATCTCCCCTTTGCTGGAATTGTACAAATAGAAAACATCTAAAATACCTTGCATTGAACACTGAGTTATCTCCCCTTTGCTGGAATTGTACAAATAGAAAACATTTAAAATACCTTGCATTGAACACTGAGTTACCTCCCCTTTGCTGGAATTGTACAAATTGATAACATCATAAACAGAAAATGTTGACTTTAATATTGTATATTACCAGTATGTTTTTAACTTAAAAATATAGTTTTGTTTTTAAATGCCTTTTCAAAGCCTAAACCAAAAACATGATAAAAGGTCTTTTACATAATAATACAGTATTATCTCCCCTCAGCTGAAATTTCTGGAAATCTTTATGCATTGTTTAAAAAGCCATCATACATAATTGCAACACACAAATATTATTAAAACTCTTTTCCTTTTTACTTTGATTTCTTCTATTAAGGTATGCAGCAAAATGAGACAAACAGCAGCTCTGTTCTATCTGTTGTAACTTAATTACTTTGATGTGTTAGTCAGAGACATATTGTTTGCTAGCTTGATGCATTTTATTGTTCGCTAGCTTATTGTTCGCTAGCTTGAGTCTGGTCTGTAAACCAGTGTTAAAATTGTAACACTAGTATTAACACTTCAAAATGTTAATAATTTACCGCTTTTTTATGCCCCCGCCGTAGCGGAGGGGGCATTAAGTTTTACCCTTGTCCGTCCGTACGTACGTCCCAAAGTTGGTTTCCGTTCTCTAACTTTAGTTTGCCTCAACCAAATGTTATGAAACTTAAAGAAAATGCTTATTACCACAAAACACAGATCAAGTTTGAATTTTGGTGGAGTCACTCTAACCGTTCTAGAGTTATGCCCCTTAACAAATGGAAAAATTGCTGAATTTTTGTTTCCGTTCTCTAACTTTAGTTTGCCTCAACCAAATGTTATGAAACAGAGACATATTTAAAGTTAATATATACAAATTACCTGGTTTATACTTTGCATACAAGGCTTTCACAAAGTCTCTGCATTCTTCTTCATTTGCTGTAAAAATAAATGAATTCTTTAAATGCATGCTCAGACTTTAGTGATTGGTTGACTACCTCAAATATTAAACATGAAAATATATGGTGCATTAATTTTTTTTTTTATAGAAACCTACACAGCTTACATGAACATGGGTGTTTTTTTTATTACCATATAGACCTGTACGGTATTAATATCATGAGATATATACTATTTTATGTGTATCTAGTGAATATCTAGCAGGTTTTTCAGCATGATTAATATTCGTATAAAAAATTACTATTCTTCATACAGAATTATTAAGTACCTTTATATTCTGAATAATCCATCTTCTGGATCCTTGGTGTATGTTGTCCTTGGACCATCAGATATTCAACATCTGCAATTTAATTTTTTAAAATAGGGTAGCAACTTTAATAAGAATTACTCAAAACAGATGAATGATTTTAAGTATAAAATGTTTCTAGACCTTTGTCTGTTTAAACCTTAGAAGTAGAAATAGAACTGATTATTTCTACATAATTGATTAATGCAGCATGAACTCTACCAACTAGGTTTAACACTCTTAAATTCAGTTTTGTATAAGCAAGTAGGATATTTTTAAAAACCTCTACCAGTACCAATATCAGATAAATATGATAACAAGAATTACAAAAATCTTTGGACAGTTATAACAGATCACACTAACTACCAAAAACTGAATCCTTAAAAAAACAACCATACAAACAAAGTAAATAAAGAGCGCACGATATGCCCGTTTCTTTTTTAACAAATAAAGTTCCATAATGCCTCAATGTCATATCAGGAATTGATAAAAAAAAAAAATGAAAGGGGGCTGATTTTTATAGATATAAATCAGTCACCAAAGTTCCATGAAAACTGCTGAAAGCATTTTTGAGTTAGTGTTAGAAAACTGGAAAATGCCCCCTTTTTTATGAATAAAATCTCATAACTCAGGAAATGCAAAATCTACAATTTATAAAAATCAAAAGGGAGCTTACGTAAATAGATATAAACAATTCACCAAAGTTTCTTGAATATTGATGAAAGCGCTTTCGACATATTGTCCAACATGGTGAGGAAGGACGGACAGAGGTATTCCATAATAGGTCCCGTAAACAGGTATATAAAAACAACAACAAAAAACATGGTCCAGATAGCATGACATGGGGTTAAACAAGTTTTACCTGTGCGCAAATTTTACCTTTTAGCTATCTAGACTATATGTCCCAAGAGAAAAAACCCTTCGCAGTCAGGCTTCCAAGAGAAGAACCACCAACTTTTATCAAGGAAAATGAGACACATATAAAGGAATGAAAGGCACATATTAAGATATTAAGGAATGAAAGGCACATATCAAGATATTAAGGAATGAAAGGCACATATTAAGATATTTTAGGAATGAAACGCAAAAAAAACTACAGAAAGCTAGCGAAGGTAGCCAGTTGTTGGTTGGATAAATAATACCCTGCCGCCTAATCCAAAAACTGCCTTCTTTTTAAAGTGTCTAAATGAAGTGCTGCACGTCTACCTCCTGGAGCGTCATACCAGCTTCATCCAGGCTTTCATGTTAATTAAAAACAAATTGGTTCTATTCTTACTGGAAGTTGTTAAATTCAATAATTATTTATATACAGGACAGCAATTACATATAAAAAAATCAATTAAAAACTTGGTCAGAGTGACCTCTTTTTGTCTACCTCCTGCGTTTTACCAGCTTCATCCCGACTTTCATGTTAATTAAAAAAAAATTGGTTCTATTTTTACTGGAAGTTGTTAAAAACAATAATTATTTATATACAGGACAGCAATTACATATAAAAAAAATCAATTAAAAATCTGGTCAAAGTGACCTCTTTTTGTCTACCTCCTGCGTCCTACCAGCTTCATCCCGACTTTCATGTTAATTTAAAAAAAAAATTGGTTCTATTTTTACTGGAAGTTGTTCAATCCAATAATTATTTTTACACAGGACAGCTATTAATTAAAAAAAAAAAATCAATTAAAAATCTGGTCAGAGTGACCTCTTTTTGTATTATTGTTGAATAAAAAAAATTGAAATGATTGTTACCTGCAATGTTTTCCAGCTTTGGTGACAGATATGCTTTTGACACCTTTTCCATCTTTGATGATGATGGAGATGTTCTTGCCAACTTTTCCATCTTTAGTGATGGTGATGCTTTGGCCACCTTTTCCACCTTTGGTGATGGTGATGGAGATGCTCTTGCAAACTTTTCCATCTTTGGTGATGGTGATGGAGATGCTCTTGCCAACTTTTCCATCTTTGGTGATGGTGATGCTTTGGCCACCTTTTCCATCATTGGTGATGGTGATTGAGATGCTCTTGCTACCTTTTCAATCTTTGGTGATGGTGATGGAGATGCTCTTGCCACCTTTTCCATCTTTGGTGATGGTGATGGAGATGCTCTTGCCACCTTTTCCATCTTTGGTGGTGGAGATGCTCTTGCCTCCTTTTCCTTCTTTGGTGTTGGAGATGCTCTGGCCACCTTTTCCATCTTTGATGATGGTGATGCCGTGGCAACCTTTTCCATCTTTGGTGATGGTGATGCTTTGGCCACCTTTTCCATCTTTGGTGATGGTGATGCTCTTGCCACCTTTTCCATCTTTGGTGATGGTGATGGAGATGCTCTTGACACATTTTCCATCTTTGGTGATGGTGATGCTTTGGCCATCTTTTCCATCTTTGGAGATGGTGATGGAGATGCTCTTGCCACCTTTTCCATCTTTGGTGATGGAGATGCTCTGCCCACCTTTTCCATCTTTGGTGATGGTGATGCTTTTGTCACCTTTTCCATCTTTGGTGATGGTGATGGAGATGCTCTTGACACATTTTCCATCTTTGGTGATGGTGATGCTCTTTCCTCCTTTTCCATCTTTGGTGATGGAGATGCTCTGCTCACCTTTTCCATCTTTGGTGATGGTGATGCTCTTGCCACCTTTTCCATCTTTGGTGATGGTGATGGAGATGCTCTTGACATATTTTCCATCTTTGGCGATGGTGATGCTTTTGTCACCTTTTCCATCTTTGGTGATGGTGATGCTCTGGCCTTCTTTTCCATCTTTGATGATGGAGAAGCTCTGGCCAACTTTTCCATCTTTGGTGAAGGAGATGCTCTGGCCACCATTTCCATCTTTTGTGATGGAGATGCTCTGGCCACCTTTTCCTTATTTGGTGATGGTGATGCTGTGGCCACCTTTTCCATTATTAGTGATGGTGATGGAGATACTCTTGCCTCCTTTTCCATCTTTGGTGATGGAGATGCTCTGGCCACCTGCTCCATCTTTGGTAATGGTGATGCTCTTGTCTCCTTTTCCATCTTTGGTGATGAAGATGCTCTTGTAAAATTTTCCATCTTTGGTGATGGAGATGTTCTTGCCACCTTTTCCATCTTTGGTGATGGTGATGCTCTGGCCACCTTTTCCATCTTTGGTGATGGAGATGCTCTGTCCACCTTTTCCATCTTTGGTGATGGTGATGGAGATGCTCTAGCTTCTCTATATACTGTTTGGGAAAAAAATATAAAGTCTTATTAAGAGGACAGGGTCAGCAAGTAATAGCAATATAGCTTATAATGATAGTTTTAGTTGCAGGCAAAGCACTATTGTGCTAATTTGCATATTTACTGAGCAAATATTCAAAAGATTAAAAAAATACTGATGAATTAATGAAAATTGAAAAACAGCAGTTACTTTTATTTACCAGTTGGTCTAAAATAATAGAATCAATATCCAAACTTGCCAGTGTCAATTTCTTTCTGCTGACATCTGTGTGGACATAAATTTAATATCAATCTCATTTACCTGGTTAAGATGCACACATTTCTTATGTTAGTTTTATTTAAGTAATTTACTAGTAGTTTCATCTGAGTAGCCACATATCTTTTGTCAATCTAACTTTACTGCTTAGTCTGTGTAGACACATACCTTGTGTCAATCTAACTTTACTGCTTAGTCTGTGTAGTCACATACCTTGTGTCAATCAAACTTGACTGCTTAGTCTGTGTAGCCACATACCTTGTGTCAATCTAACTGTTAGTTTAGTTTACAGTTTCAGTTTGACCTACTTGATGCAAATACCAAAAACGCTAACCGGTTTACTGGACCTTTTTTCAATTTCAATAGATTTGATTTTGTTCAATTTCAAAATGATCGTCGTGGTAATTAATTTGACAGATATTGATTGCTTTTATTAATCTTGAAAACATAAAATTAATTAGCACAAAGACAACTTGTCTATCAGCTCGGGGCAAGATCTTAAGTAAACATAATTAGGTTAGGGAGAGGGTTTGGCGCCAACAAACTAGTTTAACCCTGCCACATTCTGTATGTGCCTATCCCAAGTCAGGAGCCTGTAATTCAGTGGTTGTCGTTTGTTGTTGTGCAACATATTTGTTTTGCGTTCATTATTTTGTACACAAATTAGGCCTTTTTTTTTCTCGTTTGAATTATTTTACATTTGTTTTACATTTGTCATTTCGGGGCCTTTTATAGGCTGTACGGTGACCTATAGTTGTTAATTTCTGTGTCATTTGGTCTCTTGTGGAGAGTTGTCTCATTGGCAATCATACCACATTTTTCTTTTTTATGCCCCGCCTAGGGGCATTATGTTTTTCGGTCTGTGCGTCCGTTCGTCCGTCCGTTCGTCCGTATGTTCCGCTTCAGGTTAAAGTTTTTGGTCAAGGTAGTTTTTGATGAACTTGAAGTTCAATCAACTTGAAACTTAGTACACATGTTCCCTATGATATGATCTTTCTAATTTTAATGCCAAATTAGAGTTTTGACCCCCAATTTCACGGTCTACTGAACATAGAAAATGATAGTGCGAGTGGGGCATCCGTGTACTATGGACACATTCTTGTTTACTTAGTATATATATAATTAGCATACATGTATTATGAACAGTTGTAAGCCGATTGAATTTTATAATTTACTACATTATTTCATTGGTTTGATATTGCGTAGACCTATATCTAAATATGCCACCTCTATCTTCCGAGGCTTTGTCATACTTTAAACAAAATGCCGACTTAAAAAAATGGTGAAATGCAAAACGTTAATGGAATTAATGTATACTAGGTGGTACGAGTAACACGCTTAATCTGTTCGACTTGACAACACCACTGTAAACACACATCTTGTGTCAATCTAATTCAACTGCTTAGTCTGTGTAGTCACATACCTTGTGTCCATCTAACTTTACTGTTTAGTCTGTTTAGCCACATACCTCGTGTCAATCTTACTTTACTGCCTAGTCTGTGTAGCCACATACCTTGTGTCAATCTAACTTTACTGCTTAGTCTGTGTAGACAAATACCTCGTGTCAATCTAAATTTACTGCTTAGTCTGTGTAGCCACATACCTTGTGTCCATCTAACTTGATAGTGTAGCCACATAACCTTGTGTTAATCTAGCTTGATTTCTAGTCTGTGTAGTCACATACCTTGTGTCCATCTAACTTTATTGCTTAGTCTGTGTAGCCACATACCTTGTGTCAATCTTAATTTACTGCTTAGTCTGTGTAGCCACATATCTTGTGTCAATCCAACTTTACTGTTTAGTCTATGTAGCCTAATACCTGGTGTCAATCTAACTTAACTGCTTAGTCTTTATAGTCACAAACCGTGTTTCAATCTAACTTAAACTTTATTGCTTAGTCTGTGTAGTCACATACCTTGTGTCAATCTAACTTTACTGCTTAGTCTCACTCTGTGTATCACATACCTTGTGTCAATCTAACTTTACTGCTTAGTCTGTGTAGCCACATACCTTGTGTCCATCGAACTTTACTGCTTAGTCTCACTCTGTGTATCACATACCTTGTGTCAATCTAACTTTACTGCTTAGTCTGTGTAGCCACATACCTTGTGTCAATCTAACTTTACTGCTTAGTCTGTGTAGTCACATACCTTGTGTCAATCTAACTTTACTGCTTAGTCTCACTCTGTGTATCACATACCTTGTGTCAATCTAACTTTACTGCTTAGTCTGTGTAGCCACATACCTTGTGTCCATCTAACTTTACTGCTTAGTCTCACTCTGTGTATCACATACCTTGTGTCAATCTAACTTTACTGCTTAGTCTGTGTAGCCACATACCTTGTGTCAATCTAACTTTACTGCTTAGTCTGTGTAGTCACATACCTTGTGTCATTCTTACTTTACTGCTTAGTCTGTATAGCCACATGCCTTGTGTCAATCTAACTTTACTGCTTAGTCTGTGTAGCCACATACCTTGTGTCAATCTAACTTTACTGCTTAGTCTGTGTAGTCACATACCTTGTGTCAATCTAACTTTACTGCTTAGTCTGTGTAGACACATACCTTGTGTCAATCTAACTTTACTGCTTAGTCTGTGTAGCCACATATCTTGTGTCAATCTTACTTTACTGCTTAGTCTTTGTAATCACATACCTTGTGTCAATCTTACTTTACTGCTTAGTCTGTGTATCACATACCTTGTGTCAATCTAACTTTACTGCTTAGTCTGTGTATCACATACCTTGTGTCAATCTTACTTTACTGCTTAGTCTTTGTAGTCACATACCTTGTGTCAATCTTACTTTACTGCTTAGTCTGTGTATCACATACCTTGTGTCAATCTAACTTTACTGCTTAGTCTGTGTATCACATACCTTGTGTCAATCTAACTTTACTGCTTAGTCTGTGTATCACATACCTTGTGTCAATCTAACTTTACTGCTTAGTCTGTGTAGTCACATACCTTGTGTCAATCTAACTTTACTGCTTAGTCTGTGTAGTCACATACCTTGTGTCAATCTTACTTTACTGCTTAGTCTGTGTAGACACATACCTTGTGTCAATCTAACTTTACTGCTTAGTCTGTGTAGTCACATACCTTGTGTCAATCTAACTTAATTGCTTAGTCTGTGTAAACACACACCTTGAGTCAATCTAACATAACTACTTTGTCTGTGTAGCCACATATATTGTGTCAATCTAACTTAACTGCTTAGTCTGTGTAGCCATATATATTGTGTCCATCTAACTTTATAGCTTAGTCTGTGCAATCACATACCATGTGTCAAACTAACTGTTAGTTTAGTTGACAGTTTCAGTTTGACCTAATTGATTTGTTTAGGTTAAAACTGATTATTTGATCTATACAAACCATTTTTAATTTTATAAGGTTTCAGACAGGCAATTTACTCACCCTTTTCCTGAGCAAGGGTCATGTCATCTACACTCTTATGTGATGATTTCCCAGACGTGTGCCCTGGAGAAGGAAACATTCTGAAACCAAAATAAAAATGAAAACACTTTTTGGGATAAATCTTCGCCTGGAAAGTGGCCCAAATAATTATGACGTCTAGGCAGGCTGGCTGGGTATATTATTGTTTTGCTTTACGTCTTCCTGCCTTCAATGATGGATAAAAAAAAATCAAAAGCGAAAATTACCCTCAGCATGCAGACGGTTAGCTGCGGAACCGTAATTCTTAGGTCTTTTTGATATTTTTTGACAATTTGCGGACCATAGACTATGGTCGGCTATATTGTCAAAAAATATCATAAGGACCTTAGAGCTACGGTCCCGCAGCTAGCAGACGGTATGATTAATATCTGGACTACTGGGAAAGTTGCCTTAGTTGGTGGGTATAAAGCTCTTCATCTCTTCCTTACAATTTATTTACGAGGGTGGTAAAGGGGGATGCTTGCACGGAAAAAACGTGAAATAAGACATAATTTCACGTTGAACGTGAAATAATTTCTGTCATGAACGTTGCACGAAAAATAAAGACTTTGATGTGAACCTTTTGTTACTGAGTCACTGTCTTCTTGTATATATAAACTCTCTGTTTTACTTGATATTCCCGATTTAGTATACACATTTATAATATAAATGGTTTACGGCTTTTAAAAAAGTATATAACGATCTTCTTAACTTTTAAAATGCAAATATCCCGCAGACACGAAAGTGTATTCTTGATTTATTTCATTGTCTTTATTAACAAGAATAAGCACGTTGTCATGTTACCCATGCCTACCACGACTCGTGGATAAAAGTATGAGAAATAGGAAGTTTGAACTGACAGATGACGGAAAGTGCTAACACGTTAAAGCTCATTACTGTTAAGATGTCGATCCTATTTAAAGTCATTCTTTTCTGTTTACCAAAAAATTCAAAGAATCGGCAATGAGGAAGCATGTATCTAGGAGATCCGAAAAGTGTTCACAAGTTCAAAACATATCAGATTTGAACTTAATATGAAGTCATTATGTAAAGTTGTTTCTTAGAAAAATCTAACGGAAATATTTGTTGGATTGACGAACAGAAGCACAAGTTGATTGTAATATATCCCGAATCCTACAGCTTTCCCTAGTAATTCATACCATGCAGGTCTCATTAGTCCTTTTATTTTTTATGTTTTCTAACATGACAATCATGAACTAGAGACATATATGGCAATACAGCAATCCATCAACATATTCATACCAGAGGACTATAGTAGCATATGGTACAACGATTTTGAACTTATCGCAAACTGAATCAAATCGAAAGAATACGACAAAAATAAATATGTATGGCCCGTTACAAATTTGTTTAGACAATAAAATGTCAGTGTGATGTAGTTACTTAATACTTAATGAACAATAAGTTAGGCCAAACCAGTACATATATCTTGGAAGCTCCAAAATCAATAAAGAACAACACCAAAGGCCTTTCCGCTTTATCAAAAAACAAAATTGAATCCATTTTTTTCTTGACGATCCCTGCCAAGTGTTTGAATTTTATTTGAAAAATACCGAGCACGCAAAATAAGCATTTGAAAATCACGATGCACGTAAAATTAAATAAGCAGAACACGTTGAACGAGGCACCTGTCTTGCACGACTGAACGTCAAATAAAAAAGTAAAAACACGTTGAACGTGAAATAAAAAACGGCGATCACGTTGCACGAAAATAACCCTTTACCACCCTCATTTACTACTTGTTTGATTTTAAAGCAGTAAAATAATGCTTATAAATCTTATAAAGTTGTTTTTTTTTAAACGTATGATGTTATGCTGCGGTAGGGGAAAATCGCCTAATTGCGGACAGCGCCGATATGCGGACGGAAAACGAATATTTCACTTTTCAATAAAATTATGAAAAATTGAAATAAAATAGATATAAGAAAAAAGGAGTTTTGTTTACTATTGAATCTCTATTTTGTTGCAATAAGGTTATCATGTCTATAACTTACGATTTACTTTTGTGTCATGTGATTGAAATTGCATGCTATAAATAGCTTATGTCAACAAGTTTGAAAACCGGAAAATTTTGAAAAAATCCAAAGTAAGCGTGTCACATTCAATACACAGTTGTTCATGTAAGAATGGCAATTTATGTGTTGAAAAGCAATAGGCATTGCGTATTTTATGCAAGGAAACATCTCTTTTAATTATTTTTACTGATTTGTCTAAATTTGAATTACAAAATAGAAATAAGCAAGTGTCCGCATTTTCACCACCGAAAATAATATGATAGCCGAAATGCGGACACAAAATATTTTGAACAACTAACACGTGCAGTGGTGCATATGTCAATACCATGATGACGGAAATAAACAAAACTCTCTTATAATCTAGCATTGTTAGTTTCAATCCGATACATTTATATCAATATTAAAGCGTTGATTTGGGTTTATTTGTTTTGCTTTCATTTTGCATATTACAAACATAATGCGTTAATTTAGAGTGGAGCGCACATATTCGCCGGGGACACAATTTCGCCGTTTTATGATTTTGAGGTGTAAAACTGATTTCACAGGATGGCTGAAATGGAAGAAATATGCCGGTAAATTATATTTTTATAACAAATATGATTATTTTTCAAACTTAGACAAAATTTAGGCACTTACCACAAAGGACCGGGAAACGGACAACGATTTTCGGCCAATTTCCTGAATGAAAAACACGATTTCATTAAGTATTTCTTAGTAATTCTTTGACTGATTACCCTAAATTTCAGTTCTTTACACCTTTGAAATGTCTGCTATTCATCTATAATGAAATTGATTTGATAAATATTGTTTAAAGCTGCAGTTATTTGGTTTTAAATAGATGTGTAAAAACGGCGAATAGGTGTCCCCCAATGACAAAACATCAGGAAATATCAAATAGCCTTTAATCTAACTTTTCAGATGAATTTTTTCAAAGAAACACGTTTTCAAGCTAGGAATATTTTGCTTTTGATGTTATCTTCATATAGAAATATCAGTATACTTCAAAAACATAAAGACCTGAACATAAACTGCAGAAAACATGGAAAATTATGGCGAAAATGAGCACCCCACTCTACAAGTCTGATTTCCACTCCAGTTGGCAACTTGCACACATCTTCAATAGGTCAAAAACTGAAAACGTCATCCCGGGATGGCAAGCCAATCTATTTCTCTTTCTTTACAGAATGTCTACATGTTTATGACTTTTTGCGAAAGCAAATGGAATGAAATAAAATGTACAGAAACAATCGCCCGAATGAAATTGCAACAATGTCTCGTAGACGAATGGCTATTTGACAATGATGTTATTAGCTATTTATCTATGAAATTAATATGTTTATCAAAACATGAATATGTATTAACACTTCTATGCGAAATTATTGAAAGTGATAAGGAAAATGAATTCAGCAGCATTGTGTTTATTGCTAGAAAATCAAGTAGAAGAGGTAAAGAATTGGACATTCTTATTGCGGAAGAGGCAGATGAACTTATCGATATCACGAATATTCTTTTGAAAGAAATGTTTTTATAAAACTTTTAAAAACATGATAGAAGTAATGTAACCAATACATTGGTTTTAAAGACCTCTTTAGACTTTTGGTAACGACTTTGTGCATCTAGTCGTCTGTCTGTCTGTTTGTCCATCCGTCTGTGAAAAATCGAAAAACAAACGAGGCCCCTCATGGGGAGGTACCAGTAATTGCATAATCACCAAATTTTTGCCAACATAATCACATAATCATTAAATATTTGCTTTGGTAATCAAAAACTTATTTTCTTTAGTTATCAAAAAATCATAAACTAAAAGCTTTGTTATCATATAACAATTCAATTGTAAACTATTTAATAACTAAACAGTTTTTAATAAGCTCTTAATTCCTCGTCCTCATCCTTCTCCTCGGGTGAAACTGTTACACAGTATCACCTGCATCTTCCATATTTGGTTCGGTAATTTTCTCACGTTTTTTTTAACCTGCATGGACGAATGAATGTTAGTAATTAATCATCCTTTGCACCTATCGTTAACCTGTTGTGTTTTAGACATTTCCTCTAAGGCACAGAACTAGGTATGCATGTTCTGCACACGCTGATATCCTTTCGCCATTCTGATAAAATCCGATATAGAAAAAAGTATATATGTGACGAAATGCAACGAACGCCAATAGCGTATCATCATGCGTGACCACAATCTCCAGCACTACGTCTTTATTATGGCCTGTCGACTTTTGGCGGGTGCCCTATTATAGTAATCACTCTGCACGTCTATTCATCCGTCCGTCTACACTTTCTATGTCGTAGGATAACTAAAATTTACTCCGACAGATTTTGAAAGAAATTTTAGCTCAACATTTAGTAACATTAGGAGAAGCTCCCCTTCATTTTTTTCTTACTTTTCATTTTCGAGATATTGGACTTATGCCAGCAAGACCCTTCATTGAGGAGTGACATGGGTCAGTATTCATAAGAGAAAATAAAAGGATGTGAAGTAAATGTACATGGGACAAAATCGCACACAATACATAGAAAAAATAAAAAAATATCAATGAGCAGGGCTTTTATTCCTGTTCTTCATCTTGACAGTTGATGTAGGGTCTTCAACAATGAACGCATCATTCATATCCTACAAGGTCAAGACGGTACTATTGATAAAAATATAAACCAAAGTTCACCTTCTTGCTCCATACCCGCCTCGGAGTGCCAACTTGTGAGTTGCTTGTGTACGACGGTTCTCCAGTCGAAAGCACCAGGGATACAAGAAAAGTGCAGTAATTTTGAAAGACATCGATCGCCGCTAAAATATGCTTTGAAGTTACACATGTCGGGAGCGGTCAATGAATTACATAATTTATAATTACGGACTAGGTTTTTCAACATATATTTGTCATACATTGCCCAACAAAAGACCAATACATTAGAAACAACAAATGATAGACAATACATATAAAACTAAACGTAATACTGACTTTTCCATAATTCCCTAAAATTTTTGGTGTCCATTTTTCCATATTCTAATTTTTTTTGTTGAACATTCCAATTTACAAAATTTGCATGTTCCCTCACACCTTGCGTTTTTCAATTTTTGATTTCCCAATTCTTACAAATGAAGCCTTTTTACCCATTCCATAAACTGTTTTCAGATGTTCATGGTGTTGGATGGGCCGCAAAAAATCAAGTTTGTCAAAGAGTACATAAAAACCAGCGATAAATAAAATTATCTTATAAGTATCGGAAAGTGCAAAAAAAAAATCTCGCCTCAAGGTATCTTATGCTCTTGAGTGAGGGCTACGGATTTTTAAGTGATTAGGACATAAAAACACATTGCAATGAATGCCATACGATTTGAAATTGAAAGTTATGACAACTATATCTCGTATATATGCATGCATGTATATTGGAAGACAATATCCCGATGGAAGTTGTCAGAACAAAAAAGTTTCTGCATCTTAAATCATTTAATAATTGGTGTGGTATAAGATATTTAATGAACTTTTTTAATCTTATTTTTCTCACCTTTCCACATGTATTATAAGTTCATGCGAGAAAACCATTCTCAAACATGCTTTAAGATGCACTGAAAGTGTATTCCTTAGGGGTATTCATGAGAGCTAATGTTATATATGCATAATACCGGCGTTTTGAATAGCAAGAACTGTTTAAAAATAAGTGTCCGCAATTTGACGACAAGGTGTCCGTATTTTAACTCCCCCTGTCCGCATTTACACGACTCGGCATTTCCGCGGATTTTAAGAGTTTGCAATCTACCAATCAAGAGAGGAGACCTGAAAACGCGGGAAATAGTCCATTTGATACCCCTCTATCCTTTCCTGTCAAATGCAACCACCAGTATGTCCGCAATTGGCCTCTACAGTATCCAAACTTCCGGATTTGAAAAAGTGTCCGCAATTAGGCGAATTTCCCCTAGTTCCCTTGAACTATAATTTTTAAATCTCCTCGTTTTTTATTCAACCCAAAAAAACACGTCTGCATGCACTGAATATTCGATCCTGATATCTTTATAAGATGACGTATAGGAACACACGTAAATGAAATGTTTTACTTACTTGAAAAACGGTGATGCTTTAGAATTTCCTCTGCAGCAATCTTCGAAAGAACTCAGAAATCAGAGTTGATTCTTTTGGTCCTTCCTCTACGTTCTCGTAGTTGTGGAAGAATGATCTGTTACCTTCTATGACGTAACAAGACGTTTACTCTTCGCGTAGGAATAAAATAATGCATGCAGGAAACTTAAGTATGATTTATGAAGAGACTTAAGAACTGTTTTTTTTTCTTTACTGTCTAACAGTTTTATTTTTGTGAAGAGAGAATTTGATTTTATCTAAATTTAAGATGCTATTTGAAATAAAGTGATCTGCAAAAGTTTGGCGCAAGAATTAGATGATAAGTTCATGTATTGTGACGTTATTTGACGTTGACCTACAGGCTTGTCAAAGCAATCGCCCCGTTGTTCACCCTTTTATAATAATAATAATAATAAATTCTTTATTTAAAGAGGGTAACTCAATTAGAAATAGTCTAATTTTCATTGAGGCCCTCAAACAAAATACATGTATACAGTTAACATTCATACATTCGATTCATACATTAAAATACAATATATATTACTAGTATATACACAATTCAATCATTCAAACATACAAATGGCAAAAAATGGCAATAATTGGTAAAGTTTTGATTAAATTTTCTTATTCTTACAATAAAAGAAAGAAAACAAATTATTCGACTTGCATAGAATTTTCAAGAAAATGATTATAAAAATGTTTCTTAAATAATTCCACATTTCGACATTTTTTATTTTGAGTGGTAAATTATTCCATACCTTTGTTGCAGAATAATGAAAAGATTTTTTATAAAAATTTGTGTTTGGTCTTGGAACAAATAGATCATTATTAGAGACAGATCGTAAGTTGTGGTGTTGCACATCATTAATATTTAGCATTGTTAGGTAATCAGGTGTTAGTCCATTTACAATTTTATACATTAGAATTGATTGTTGGTATTTTATTCTTTTTGTAAAAGATAGCCATTTTAAAGATGAAAACATAAAATTAGATGGAACAGAAATATCGCATTCAAGTATAATTCTTGCTACTCTTTTTTTGAAGTTTTATGATTCTATCTGAATCTTTTTGTTATAAATTTCCCCAAACTGAACTACAATAGTCTATATATGGTAAAATATATGCATTATAAAATAGTTGTCTTGTGTGTATAGGCAAATATACTTTAATTTTAAACAAAAGTGATATTTTAGATGAGATAATCTTGCATATACGATCAACATGATCCTCCCAGCTTAAATTTTCATCAATGTCAATTCCAAGTAATTTGAAAGAATGGACATTTTCAATACATGTTTCATTGACGGTAATACATAATTCTGATAGTTGTGTAAGTTTTTGTTTTGAACCCAATTTCATACACTTAGTTTTTTGTGCATTAATTTTCATACTGTTATTGTTACACCAAGATTGCATAGCATTTACATCATTTTGCAATATGCTGTTTATTTTTTCAATGTTTTTATTATGAAAATGCAATGTTGAATCATCAGCATATAAATCCATGTCGGATTGTTTAACATGAAGTGGTAAATCATTTATATAAATTAAAAATAACAGAGGACCTAAAATAGAACCTTGAGGCACTCCATATTTTACAAACGATTTATCAGATTTAATGTTAGCGTATTGAACTTCTTGTTGTCTCTCAGACAAATATGATTTTATCCAATCTATCGAATGTTCTCCGATATGATAAAATTTTAACTTTTCTAAAAGTATGGTTAATAAGGTCAAAAGCCTAGGCTGAAATCTAAAAACACAATACCAACTATTTCTCCATTGTCTAAATATTTTAACCATTCATCAATTAGTTTAGTCAGCGCTGTTTGACATGAATGACCTTGCCTGAAACCTGACTGAGCGATATGTAACAATTTTTTATTATTTAAGAATGCATATAACTGTGTACATACATGTCTCTCAAAAACTTTAGATATGGTATTTAAAATAGAAATTGGACGATAATTGGAGGGAATATCTGTTGGTCCTCCTTTAAGTATAGCAGTTACTCTCGCAAGTTTAAATTTTTGCGGAAAACGATTCGACGTTATACTTTTGTTTATTAGAAAAGTCAGTGATGGCGATATTATCTCTGCACTTAGCTTTAAAAGTTTTGGACCAATTCCATCTAAACCTGCGGATTTATTAATATTAAGGTGTTTTAGTTGTGAACACACCTCTCCAACAGAAATGAGTTTTAATTTAAAAATTTCAGTTTCCTTTAATTTTGTACTAGTAAAAGTTTGTAGCTTAGAAAAATCCATATCTGAAGTATTATTTCCAATAAGTTTTTCAGCTACGGAAGAAAAATGAACATTAATTTAGTGTATTAACAATATCTTTGGGGTTATAAACAGTTTGATTTTCATACTGCATTTTAGGTGGAAAAATAGTATCCATTTTTGGATTTAACTCTTTAATGTGATTCCAAAGTATTTTACTATTTTTGGAACTAGATATAGCGTTTTGATAATATTCCTTTTTTGCATTAAATATTAACGACGTTGTTTTATTACGCCACTTTTTAAAGTTTACCTAATCTTTTTTTGAATGATACATATTTCTGTATTGAATGGAATTTTTAATTTCTTCATTGAACCATTCGGCTTGTTTAAATGTTTTTACTCTTTTAGTTTTCATTGGTGCGTGCTTGTTAATAACTTGATTAAAAAGTTCATACCATCTGTCGACAGAAATATCAATATCTTTTTCCGTTTCAACAATATGAAAAGGGGTTTGATGTAAGTCTGCACAAAAGGCATCCTCATTAAAGTTTTTGAAACACCTATACTTTATTTCGATATGATTTTCTTTCTTTACCTTTATATTGATTTTTCTATTTAAGCATACAGGGTAGTGGTCACTTAAAGTATATGAAGGAACATGACAATGAGCAATATTTTCAGGATTAGTAGTGTAAATATGATCAATAAGAGTTTCTGATTTGTCACAAATACGTGTTGCAGTGCAAATTTGTTGTTGAAGATTAAAATGGTTTATGAAATTCATCCATTTTTTATTTTCAATTTTTATCAAGTCAATATTAAAGTCCCCCATTAAAATGATCTCTTTGTTTTCTGAAAGAGCTGCGTTAAATTCCTCCTCAAAAAGATCTATCCAGGACTGAAGGGAATTTGGTGGTCTATAAACAGTACAAATGAAGAAAGGTTTAGATTTTGGAAATTCTACCTCTAACCATAAAGTTTCTAATGTGTTTATTAATAAATCAGATCTATTTTTAACTGCAATAGAATCTTTGACATAAACCAATAGACCACCACCATCCTTACTCTGGGGATCTTTTCTGAATATTTTGTATCCTGGCACTTTACATTGTTCATTGTTGATATCAGGTTTTAAGAATGTTTCAACTAATCCAAATAAATCTAAATATTTGTTGTTTATAGTAATTATATTCTTTAACTCGTCAAATTTAGATAAAATATGTCTAACATTAAGGCATACAGCATTGAAACCTTTACATTTTAGATTAAGACAGGTTTTTTTATAATGTTTGTTTCTATCACTTTTAGGTTTTGAGCTAAAGCTATTAGTGCAAATACCGCCCTAGAGAGTCTTGCATTTATAAATACTCAATCCACGACTCAATATTTTTATAATATTTAATACAGAGAGCATTCGGATGACAGAAACTCGACAATCATATAAGATGAAACGAAGGGTAACACGTTCACAATTAAGCCCTTTTCAACTGATTTTTATAGTTTGTTCTTACAATAATTGTACATACTGTTACACCACTGTCCAAGGTTATGGGGAGGGTTGGAGTGCCTTCAAACTAGTTTAACCCGGCCACATGTCCCAAGTCAGGAGCCTGTAATTCAGTGGTTGTCGTCAGTTTGTTGCTGTATATCATATTTGTTTTTCGTTCATTTTTTCGTACATAAATCAGGCCGTTAGTTTTCTCGTTTGAATTGTTTTACATTTGTCATTTCGGGGCCTTTTATTGCTGATTATGCGGTATGGGTTTTACTCATTGTTGAAGGTCGTACGATGACCTACAGTTGTTAATTTCTGTGTCATTTGGTCTCTTGTGGAGAGTTGTCTCATTGACAATCATACCACATCTTCTTATTTTTACAAAACAATAAATAACGAAACAATAATACGCACTTCTAAAAGAGAGGCGAAAGATACCAAAGGGACTTTCAAACTCATAAGTCGAAAATAAATTGACAACGCCATGGTTAGAAAGGAAAAAAGACCAACAGACAAACAACAGTACACAAAACACAACATTGAAAACTTTAATAAGACTGATCAACACGAACCCCACCAAATGTAAAGACCTTATCACGGAAAGTACTAATACGGTGTATTACTATATTTTTTTATTTCTATTTTTTTTTAAGAGGAAACAGCTTGGGCAACAAGTAAATAATGATAAAGAAGGCAAAGCTAGTTATGTCCAGTATTGAATCTCATTGTACAGCCCGCCATCCGAGGCATATTCCGGTTTTACATAGTTCAATATGTCAGCGCCCATTTCTTTCTCACATGAAGTTGTTTAACTTAATTCGAGCACTGTTCAAAGCTCAGAAATGACTGCTTTTAAGTTGATTTGTACTTCATTTTGTTACATATATTTGTTTGTAATTTATATTTAGTATATATTAATTATACCTATATGTTGTAAAACTTTTGGTTAATATAAAGAATTGAATTGGATTTATTAGAGCTATTTTCCTAATGCTTGTAGTTTAAAGGTTTGGTTGGCCTGCTTGCTTTCAGTCAGGATTCTACTTCGTCAATATTATCTCCCCATTACGCCATCTAATTTTTATAATCGTAAAAATGGTAGCCATTGTAGTGATGACGCGCTGTCAATTTAGCTCTTGAAAACCGACAAATTTATCCACATAGTGTCAATAGAAGTGGGACATTTAAAGACCTATCGTATCCGTATCTGATACGTTGACGTATCTGAACGTATCTATGGGTTATTGTTTAAATGATCATTTACGTGTTTAAATAGTACATGTATATGTGTTTTTTCTCTATGTTAGATATCTTTCGGTCATTAATTAATAATACACTTTTTTTATAACATGATAGTTTTTAATTTATGGATAATCGTATATATCTAAACAAAATATATTTAAACCGTCATCATTTTCGGGCGTAAATTTTAATAATAATGCAAATGTAGTTAAATTAAATGATTGAGTCAAAATCGTGGTAGAGATTTCGAGAATAGGGAAAAGCGGGGAAATATAAGGAAAGGGTGATGCAGATTTTTTTGATCTCTTTCAGTTTAAATATTTGGAAAAAAAACTATTGCCTGCCAATTTACAAATTTATTACTATTGGTATAAGTAATAAATCCGACACAATCCTCATCTACAGGCAATAAAGTATGTGTATAAATATTGTTCACTTACGGTTTATGACCCCTTCTGTAGTCCTGTGTAGTACGAAATGTATAGGATGAAATAGTAGCAAAACAGCGAAGATAACGAATAAAAGAGATCTGTCATTTCGTACATATACCAATAGGAAATTGATTCAAAGAAATATTATCTATGCTTTATTGTATTTTATAGAAAATAGTGATTTTGTAGCAAATAAAGCAAAGATTTTTGCAGAAAACCTACAGACTTCAATACAGAGATTTTCGTTATAAAATTATAAACGTAGATTACTTACTTGTTTGTCCATGATGTGCTAGCGTTTGTGTTTAACAAAAAAAAATAAACAACCTTTATATTCCAAAACTCATCGTGCTGAGTCACTAAAGTCGAGCGCACCCTAGAGGAGGTGTACTTGAATTGGTCCATATTTATATTTGTTTTAACCAATAGCTTTATTGATAAACTTGTTTAAAAAAACATTGCTAGCACGACATGTAATAATCCTCTATATAACACGCACCGAATTATCAAATATAAGAGCCTGAGGACAAGGTGAAAGGCTGTGGATTTTCTATAAAATGTCCATATGTTTAGCATTGAAACAATAAAAGGGTACACAATCCTGAACTTTATTTATTTTATAATTGAACTTCACGCCTGGGTAGTTCTAATGATTCAAATATCGAGTGCTAAAATTTATACAAGTATACAGATTGACACGAAAATCACGTGATTGTTAAATGTGTGTAAATGTTAGCTTCTGATGTCGTCCATGTAATGTTTTTATATAATTGTATTATAGGTACTGTAAATATATATCGTAGATACATCACTTTAAGGGCAATAAATGTGATTAAGACAGGATTTTGACATACAAGAAGCAAGTATGTAAACATAATACATGCAGATACGTCAACGTATCAGATACGGATACGATACGCCTTTAAATGTCCCACTTCTATTATGATCTTTATACATGTATTATGCCTGTTGTATTTTAAGAGACAAATGTATCTACTAGCTATTGAGCATCATTTAATGTACTTTTATGCATTTGGTCAACTTGAAACTGTTGTCTAATCAGTTGTCAGGGGGAATTTTCGAAAGTTCAAAAATATTTAAAAAAATTCTAATTAAATATTTCGTGGAAAGGCAGACTAAAAAATTTCAGAGGTTGAATAGATATAAGAAGATGTGGTATAAGTGCCAATGAGACACCTCTCCATCCAAGTCACAATATGTAAAAGTAAACCATTATAGACTGAAGACTAATTACCCTAGATAACACCACACAAACTTACGTTTTTTTTTAGTCGTCAAGTACTTTTAGTATATAAATTTGTTATTCGAACACATCTACTCTGTTGTTATGACTCATTAGAAAGGTATTTCACTTGACCCATATATTTCATTTTTTAGTACTGTAAATTTTTAATGTTATTATAACAACCTAGAGCAAAATATATAAAAATAATAGAATCTGAAGCGAGATGATGTATCAAATATTTTTCTTTAATGCGTTTTCAAGACAGAAAAGTCAACTCAAACACGCCTGAACATAAAAAGGTGTACTCGACTTTCTCTTTTCGATGAAATTATTGTCCATTTTGGGGATTTTTTTCCAAAAACTGTCGCCGGAGGCAGAGATGCAAATTAATGCTTTAAAAAGATCAATCTATTATCTTTCTTTAGAATTTTTTTTCGGCGGAATTTAAGATTATGCACAAAAAAAGTCCACATGTATTTGCACCTACCACAATCGACTGTTTTGTGAAAATTTGTCTATAATTTATAGGTTTACAAAATTAATATCTCGAAGCTCCATACCATAATTTAAGTAAAAACACATACATAAGACGCATAGAATCCTAAATTAGGCAGATTCATTAAACTTTTAAAGCCCATAGAAACATGTAAACAAAATTTACCAACTTGGTCTTTTTTACCTTCTCTAACAAAGAGTTCCATTTCTTTTGTTTAATTTCAACTGTGTTTCCGCCTGCTTTGTTTGTATAAATGTTTGCTCAAGCATTATTATTAAGATTGACATATCAATTAAAATAGACAAGCGGGGCTTCAGCTTGTATATATTATACTTAAACGTTATTGATTGATTGATTGATTGATTGATTGATTGTTGGTTGCTTAACGTCCAGTGGTAAACGTTATTGGATGTTAAGTATAATGCAGAGTATAATGTCCGGTCATCGGGGTGATCTTACACTAACACACCGCGTCTTCATGGGATAACTGCTTCTTAGAATATTGTAAAGTGCTCAAGGTTCAGATGATCTCATGGTTGGTTGTATTCAAGAATCAGTTTCATTGTCAGTGCAATGTTTTTGCATCCCAGTTCCTTTGTTCTACCAGATCACCATAGCTTGAGTTTCTTTGTTTTGCATGATTTCCTTTGTTCTGTAACATTTTGGCGGAAATTCCTAATTTCCGTGGCACGTAGTGTAACGGGAATTAATTGTCTTCTCACGTAATAGTTCGAAGGCAGGCGTAAGATTTGTTTGGGCGGGAAAAATTATTGTTTAAATACTAGGTGTATAAATGGTCATTTCTAGCCCTGCTTTACTTGAGTGAACACCAAATTTTTAACATGTACGTAAATGTATGTTGAAAAGTTTTTTTTATAAGTGTGTTCATATTGGTATTAAAGTTACAATTTTTGTTCTGAAGGTTGGGTCGTATGGCAATACAAACGTAATCGGGTTTGTTTTTATTTAGACTCAATTCTGTCTTCAAATTATTTTCATATAGCCGCAGTCTTTTGACTGATAGTAGATTTTTTGCATTTAAATGTTTTCTTTGCGTTCTTATATCAAGTGAAGTCCAACACTTTGGTTTCGCCTGGCATTGACAAAAGGACACGTGTTTCTAAATAGTTTTTCTGTTCGACCACGAAACAATTAGATATAAATGTTGAAGATATTAGAAGGTATTATAATTTCCACATTTTAATCTGTATTGATTTGACATTTTTTTATATATTTATTGAACAAACTCGGCAGCTCAGAAAATATACAAGCAGCAAACTAGTCGACAAACATACGTTTGTGTTTTAGTTGTCTTTTTGGTAAAAGTGGTGCATATGTTAAGAACATAGGGTATAGAGAAGACTGTCAAATCCACAATAAAACTTAGAAATACTTATACGGAAAAGACTAACTATCAAAATTTATGTAGAAAAAATCCAGTGTCTATCCGGGGAATCGAACTCAAGACCTTTGGCGTGTTTTATTTTGTTCTCCGGTAGTGAGCCATGCAGAAGAGGTCCATTTCTGTTTTTGTGCACTGGGAATATCTTCTGGCCCTCTTCTACCTCTTCATTTTAAATAGGGGCGTGTTTTTTTGTTCTTCGGTAGTGAGCCAGAAGAGGTCCATTTCTGTTTTTTTGCATTGGGAAGATCTTCTGGCTCTCTTCCACATCTTCCTTTTTAATAGGTAGTTTAGACGGCAGAGGCACATAACAAACATGGCGTCGTCTAGTCTAAATGACATTAATAAATTTATAAATGCAGGGGAGTGTTTTTTTGTTCTTCGGTAGTGAGCCAGAAGAGGTCCATTTCTGTTTTTTTGAATAGGGAAGATCTTCTGGCTCTCTTCCACCTCTTCTTTTTTGATAGGTAGTTTAGACGGCAGAGGCACATAACAAACATGGCGTCGTTTAGCCTAAATGACATTAATAAATTTATGAATGCAGATATATTAGAATGTGAGCTGTGTTATGAATGTTTTTATTGTATGACAGTCTTAGTAGGGCATCCCTGTAGGACGATAAGCTGGATAAATAAATATAAGAACTACGCGGACAATGACAGTTAAGGGACGACTATTTGATATTCTAGGAAGGGGATTTTGATTGATTTGTATTTAACGCTACTTTCAACACTAAGTTGGGCTATTCCGTGGTGGTCAGTTTAAATTTATAGATGATTGAAGGATGGGGAAGGGAAGAGGGTATTATAAACTTTTTTAATCTGTCGCAAATTATGCCCATTTTTCAGCTCTTACATTGTACCAGGCAACCATATTCATATATGAAATCCTCCTGCCCCCCCCCCCCCCCACCCCAATAAATGAATAAATATCAAATGGTTTTTCTTCTTATTTAACACAAGTTTAAATTGATTGATTGTTTGTTACTAACGTGACGGTACCCAAATTGCACCTATTTTGACATTTTTTTCACCTAAGTTTGTTTATAATAAAGACAAAAATTTCCATTCTGTGTTTATTTTGTAGCTGTATCCTTCTTTATTATATAGGTACACCAATTTGATTTTTAATCCCTACTGAGTCATAGAAAAATGGGTTTGAATCGACCTTCAAACTATCCATGATTCCGTAATGAGGAGTACCCAAATTGCATCCATGCTTAAATTCACATCCTTAAAAATCAAATAACAGATGTTTTGTTTTATTTTTTCAAATATGTAGAACAATTTGACATTAGTACATGCTCACTATTCATTTTTTTAAAAGGGATGCTTGTAACATATTTTTTTTGTTCATTTTTAAAAGATGACTTTTTGTGAACGTCGCATGGCGGCGTTTTCGTACATTTTTCTCTTCCAGTGATAGCTTCATCTGTTGATATAAACTGTGAACGTTTAGTGTATATTTGAATATATATTCAACTATTTTGTAAGACGTGTATAATGTCTAATAACTAAAATACAAATTGTTTAGTCTCAAAGAAAACTTTTAAGAATTTCTCAGCTGTTTATGTTGAATAGGTGCAATTTGGGTACCGTGACGTTAACTTTTAACGCCCAGTGACAAATATGTCATGCATGTTCAGGACTCGGTTCAAGAAAACACGAGTTTAAAAGTCGGGTATATAATATAAAAACGAAGCGATGTATGATTGCTAATGAGGCAACTATCCACCGGAGTTCAAATATGAAGTGGATGTAAGCAAGTATAGACAACCGTAATTAAGGCCTTCAACAATGACAAAACTCGATACTGTATTAAAAATCGTCTATAAAAGGCCCGACGTGAAAAGTGTGAGAAACAATTCAAACAAAAAACTAATGGCCTAATTATACATAACAAAATAATTTACAAAATATCAAATATGAGTCGAGACATGAACCAACGACAACCACTAAACTACAGGCACACAAAGAATATAGCAGGGTTGATATAAAAACGAAGATTGCCAATGAGACAACCCTCCACAAGAAACCAAATGACACATCAATTAACAGCTATAGGTCACCGTACGGCCTTCAACAATAAGCAATGCCCATACCGCATAGTCAGCTATAAAAAGGCCCGAAATCACAAATGTAAAACAATTCAAACGAGAAAAATAACGGTCTAATTAATGTACAAAAAAATTAACGAAAAACAAATATGTAACACAGCAAAAAACGACAACAACTAAATTAAAGGCTCCTGACTTGGAACAGGCACATTCATACAGAATGTGGCGGGGTTAATTGTTTAAACATGTTAGCGGGATCCGGCCCAACCCGCCCCCTAACCTGGGACAGTGGTATAACAGTACAAGAACATGTTTGTGAGCGCTCAACCCTTCCCGAAGCTGGGACAGTGGTGTAACAGTACAATATAAGAACAACCTGCACAAGTCAATTACAATTAGATTAACTCAAAAGATCGATACGAGACACACAAAAAGAAAACTTACATTAAGACAATAGACACAAAGCACCGAAATAAGAGTATTTGCAAATTACTGGAAGTTTGTTCAAAGCTAATTACAACTAGTACTGAAATAAATTTTGTTCTCCCAGACTGAAGTATCAATCAGTACACAACCAACGGATTTATTAAAAAAAAAGAGAAATGTCTGGTATTATACATTGTATACGTGCATATTGATACATATACAATGAAAATTTTTGAATAGTGGTGGTCCGAAGGTTTTGACCATCGAAATTTTGCAATAGAAATAATAGTTAGGACCAGAAGATTTTCTTCAAGGACCACCAGAGAAAAATGATTTTGAGAACTTTCCGATATCTTTGCTCTATACAAAAATAATCCAGTTTGGTTACTTTAAAAAAATTGGATAGACAAGATGTCCTTTTTGATCTTATTCGAGACAAACATTGACGAATTTTTGTGCAGTTTAAGATTATTCTTAAAAATTAAATAGTGGGGGTTTAAGCCAGATTTGTCTAGCAAAATTGAGTTGGAGGAAAGAACAAAGAAAAATGTCACGAACAGAGCACACTTTTACAGTCATGTCTACCGGACGTATCTTAATTTTCTATAAAATCATCGTAAACTTCGTTTATGTCATCCAACATAACAAAAATCTGCTATATTCGACGGCAAATTGAATTTTTGTTTTATTGATCTTCCGTAGAATATCTCCAGAAGAGGTCCAGATTCATTTTTTTGAACTCTTCACCAGAAGACATTCTGGAGATGTGCAGAAGAGACCAATAAAACACGCCCCAGATATATTAGATTGTGAGCTGTGTTATAAACGTTTTTATTGTATGACAGCCTTAGTAGGACATCCTTGTAGGACGATAAGCTGGGTAAATATAAGATCTACACGGACAATAATAGTAAGGGGACGACTATCTGATATTCCGGCGAGGGAGAGGGGGACATGAGGATTTTTTTTTGTATCTATTATTCATTATAATCTGTCGCTCATCATGCCTATTTTTTTTCAGCTTTTACCAGCTAGGCCACCATATTCATATTCAAAATCCTCCTGTCCTCTTCCCCATCCCACCCCCCAAATATATATCAAATGGTTTTCCCCCTATTTAACACAAGTTTAAATTGACTGATTGTTGGTTGCTTATTTTTAACGTCCAGTGACAAATATTTCATGCATGTTAAGGAAAACTCGAGTTAAAAAGTCAGGTATATAATAAAAAAATAAGGAGATGTGGTATGAATACCAAAGAGGCAACTATCCTCTATGGGGTTCTAATGAAGTGGATGTAAGCAATTATAGGCAACCGTACCGCCTTCAACAATGACAAAAAACCCATACCGTACAGTCGGCTAGATATAAAAGGCCCCGACATGAAAAATTTGAAACAATTCAAACTAAAAAGACTAATGGCCTAATTACATATAACAAAACAATTTACAAAAAATCAAATATGAGCCGACAGACATGAACCAACGACAACCACTGAACTACAGGCTCCTGTCTTGGGACAGACACATAAAGAATGTGGCGGGGTTTAACATGTTTAAGAGCGCTCTACCCTCCCCTTAACTGGGACATTGGTGTTACAGTACAACACAAGAACAAACTGTAAAAATCAGTTGCAATTAGATTAACTCAAAGGATCTGTACGAGACACAAAAAATGAGCTAACATTAAGACAGTAGACACGAAGCACCGAAATAAGAGTATTTGCAGTAACTAAAAGTTTGTTCAAACCTTATTACAACTAACACTGAAATAAATCTTGTTCTCTCAGACTAAAGTATCAATCAGTACACAACCAACGGATTTAGTCATAAACACCAAACAGTCTGAGAAACGCCATGACCTTGTATACCTTGTTTACATGCATATACAATTAAAGTTTTCGATAGGTGGTGGTCCGAAGGTTTTGACCATCGAAAAATAGTTAGGATCAGCAGATTTTCATCAAGGACCACCAGGGAAAAAAGATTTTGAGAACTCTGCGATATCTTTGCTTCATACAAAAATAATTCATTTTGGTTACTTTAAAAAAATTTGATAGACAAGATGTCCTTTTCGATCATATACCAGACAAGCATTAACAAATTCTTGTACTTTTTTAAGATTATTCATGAAAATCAAATGGTCGGGGCTTTAAACCTGATTTGTTTAGCAAAATTCAGTTAGGAAAGCATAAAGAAAAAATGTCACGAACACAGCGATTTCTTCCAACCAATTTTCTTTGTTTTTACACTTATTGTATAATTACATCAATGCCAGATTCAATTTTTTTTACTCTTCACCAGAAGAAATTCTGGAGATGTACAGAAGAGACCAATAAAACACACCCCTTTAGTATATAAACCCACGATTCATACCCCTACACAAGGACGGTTTGATATGAACTCGTTGTTAGTTGAACATATTTAAACATTGTGTCCGGTGCTCATCAAGGGTATATACTATATAGTAATATATAAAGCATATTATAATGATTCTAGAACAGCTGGGATGTAAAATAGTTATCCCACTCGGACTTGGTGTGTCAATGTAAGATCACACTCCGGCCTCCGACCATCGGGATGATCTTACACTGACACACCGCGTTCTCAAGGGATAACTATTACATAATTAATGCATGACTTCCTTTTTAGCATTTCAGTAATAGTTATCCCATGAGGACGCGGTGTGTCAGTGTAAGATCACCCCGACGGCCGAAGGCCGGAGGGTGATCTTACACTGACACACCAAGTCCGAATGGGATAACTATTTTACATCCCAGCTCTTCCATACTATATGAAAAAAACATTTACGCTTCATAACATCTAGTTCAGAATGCCATACAATAATTATAATATACTTTATTCATTACTATATAGTATATAGATCTACCCTTTATGAGCCCCGGATACAACGTTTAAATATGTTAAATTAACAGTGTGGTTGTATCCAGTCGTCCTGGTGTAGGGGTATGAATCGTGGCTTCATATGCTAAAGGTCTTGAGTTCCATTCCCCGCTTAGACACTGGAAATTCAGTGGATTTTTTCGACATAATTTTTTCCGATTAAATATTTCTTCTCTAAGTTTTATTTCCCGCCAAAATGTTACAGAACAAAAGAAAGTATGCAGAACAAAGAAACTCAAGGTAGGGTGATCTTGTAGGGATGATCCGACTAACTCAAGGTAGGTAGATCTGGTAGGGGTGATCCGACTCATCCGACTAACTCAAGGTAGGGTGATCTGGTAGGGTCGATCCGACTCAGATCACCCCTGTTAGAACAAAGGAGTTGGGATGTAATTTATGGTTAGTTTTAGTGATGTAAGGACTTTCTTGTAATTTTGGAAACTATAAAAATTGTGTTTTATACATTAGATGACACAACAGTACAATGAAATAGAAGAAATTGTACATGTTTCCGTAATAGTTATCCCATGAGGACTTGGTGTGTCAGCGTAAGATCACTCCGATGGCCGGAGGGTGATCTTACACTGACACACCAAGTCCGCGTGGGATAACTATTTTACATCCCAGCCCTTTTAGACTACATGAAAAAACATTTACGCTTCATATAAAAATAAAGTGTACCCAAGTTTCTATATGTCTTATTATAGTTCCCAGGTTTCAATATATGTTGCTGTCCATACTTGATTGTCCCATCGGGTTTCTATGATAGCGTTTTCTTTCCATTATACAAGAAAATAAAGCAGGAAAATCAGCAATGCAGAATAAAACAACAAGATACACCATATCACTAACCCTAATTCAAAGCAAAAAAAAGAAAGAAAGAAACATAGAAAAAAATATAAATCAATTGCTTAAAAAAGCAATTGTAAACGGTCTTTCCCCTTCTGAAACATGATTGATTGATTGATATATGTGTATGTTTGTTTGTGTGTTTGTTTGTTTGTTTCTTTCTTTGAAAGGTCCATATTGGTGTGTTGGTTAAGTTTCTATATTTAGTTTGGAAAGTTTTTATTCTATTTTAGGTCCCGCGCGCGTCTTTGTCTCGCGCCAGATTGTGGCGTCACGTGACGAAGCTTTATAATAGCGAAAACTTTTAGTATTTTTATTTTTTTTTAGGTGGGGACGTTGGACAGACAACATGTATAGCGACGGAATACACACAATAATGTATTTCTTTTGTCATTGTAGGTAATTGACGTTTCGATCACAGTTCACGAGCAGTGCATGCTTTGGATTTAATTGATCCTGTGTAACTTTAAAACACGTTTATCGATTATTTTCATACAATGTACATTTTTCAGCAGCAGTTTGTAACACAGATTTGTATTTCAATCTAGGAGCGGACATTTTATTGTAGATTTTCACTGAGATTTACGGAACTAGCAAGCGATTTTTACGGCATTGCAATTTCTTTTCTCTAGGAGAATTCTTGAGAGATATCTGCACCACGTTGTTTTATGAAGATGTAATGCATGTATACCCTTCTGACTGCAAATTTTTAGGGTCAATTGGACATGTAGTTTCCCAGAACATCTGATAACAAGCATGTGAATTTTTTTTTTCAGAAGAGATGTAAATACAATATTACACACATGAGACGGAAACATGCATACAATGAATGATTGATTGGTTGGTTGGTTGGTTTATTGATTGATTGATTAATTAATGGGTTGGTTGGTTGATTGATTTGTTGATTGGTTGGTTGGTTGATTAAACACGTGGGATAGGGTCTCTTGAAACAAGCGAAAAAAGAAACAAAGGAAATCTTGGACCCCGTATTAAACACATGAGACGGAAACATGCACACAATGAATGAATGAATGATTGCTTGGTTGGTTGGTTGGTTGGTTTATTGGTTGGTTGGTTGGTTGGTTGGTTGATTGATTGATTGATTAGTTGATTAATTAAACATGTGGGATAGGGTCTCTTGAAACAAGCGAAAAAGAAACAAAGGAGATCTTGGACCCCGTATTAAACACATAAGACGGAAACATGCATACAATGAATGAATGAATGAATGAATGAATGAATGAATGATTGAATGAATGAATGAATGATTGATTGGTTGGTTGGTTGATTGGTTTGTTGGTTTATTGATTGGTTTGTTGGTTGGTTGGTTGGTTTATAAATTTAACATGTGGGATATGGTGGTCTCTTGAAACAAGCGAAAAAAAAACAACAAATGAGACGGAAACATGTATGCATGCAATGATTGATTGAATGGTTGGTTGGTTGGTTGATTGATTGATTGGTTGGTTGCTTGCTTGATTGATTGATCAATTAATTAAACACGTGGGATATGCTCTCTTTAAACAATCGAAATAGAAACAAATAAGATCTTGGTCCCCATATTAAACACATGAGACAGAAACATGCATGCAATGAATGATTGACTGACTGACTGACTGATTGATTGATTGATTGATTGATTGATTGGTTGGTTGGTTAGTTGGTTGGTTGGTTGGTTGGTTAGTTAGTTAGTTGGTTGGTTGGTTAGTTAGTTAGTTAGTTAGTTAGTTAGTTAGTTACTTAGTTAGTTAGTTAGTTAGTTAGTTGGTTGGTTGGTTGGTTGGTTGGTTGGTTGGTTGGTTGGTTGGTTGGTTAACACAGAGAACGGATTTACTTTGATCATGCAAAGACGGAATAGAAAGCCTAAATACTATATCTAAACACATGGGATTTATCTTTTGAGAGATCACTTAACAAGTAGTAAGGTTAAAGGTCAATGTCAACCTACAAAAGCACTAAACCACACTTAAAACTCTTTAACTAGTGCCAAAAACACATAATTTGCCTTTTTTACATGACCTTGACCTATGACTTTGACCTATATTTTCAAGTTATGGTCCAATGATCTCAAATCAAAAGACCCTAGGTCTTTACAACTTACGGTTCATGAGATTCATATGCATATTGAAAAGTAAAATATGCAAGGGGAAATAACTCCTATAAGAAGTCACTGGATCGCTTCGGTTGAAATTATTTAAAGTTGCGACATGTGGCAAGAAACATTTTAAAAAAAACCATTTGCCGCTAACTCTTATAGTTTATGAAGAGTAGCGATAACAATGGTTTTTGTAATTGGGGAGATAACTCCTATAAGGTAAATAGTACACTTTGGTGCCCCTAATACAAGATAGCTTTTATTAACCCGATACTTGGTACCAAAGATCATTTTGATATGTTGCGTACTTTTCTTGACTTTTGACTTTGAAAACGGCGGAGGAAAAAGAATAATAATAATAATAAACAAACGAAATACAGTAATGTCTTTCCATTAAGAAAGGAAAGACCTTAAAAATGATCGATGAAAATTATTTCCCCAAAAAAGGAATTACTTCACAACCTATCTAGAATCGAGTCAAATGTCCATCTTTTTAGGCCGTATGTAGATTTTTTTTGGTGTTTCCGCTATAAATACGATAGACCTAAGACAGGTATGGAATAGACACAGCCTTATGAAAGATATACCGAATTTGCCTACCTTAAATAATTTTGCTTTCATACAACGTCGAATTTCTTTCAAAATCAAATTTACTTCCACTGTCTGATTCGAGACTTCAAGTTAACAAAACCATTGGCATTCACATGCAAATTATTAAAGAGGGGACAATAGGGATAATAGGGCATCCGGGTCCGTTAACAGGTTAACAACAAACTTAATTTACAAGAAACAGTTGACAGAAACAATAAATTTAGGTTAACAGCTAAATTCACTTAGTAAAAAACAATTAACGGTAAAAATTAGATGCAATAGAACCGTTAACAACAGCCAAAATATGCCCAAAAAGGTTGACAGAAAAATTAAGGTATTGCCACACAGTGGTGGCGTAAATCCTAAATTGTACCCCGAGCATAACGAGATGAAAAAAATATTTGAATTTTTTTACTGATTTGTGCTCGATTTTAGCGAAAAAAGATATTAAGTCTCAAAAATGTACCGAGGCGGAAAAATTGTGTATTTTTGCATAATTTAAACTAAGATATGACGTATTTTTCATGTTTTTTTTCAACTAAAAGGGGGGTGGCTACGCCCCTTACGCCTCTCTTGGATCTGCCCCTGTTGAGGGCACACCACAACTCATATATTCCTATTAAACGCACCCATAATGTGCCTGAGTTGAAAAGATACCCTTACAAGCCAAGGGAAGTTTAAAAGAAAAACAACCTAAAACATAGGAATACAATATATGAGTTGTGGTGTGCCTTCATTTAGTATTTTGCATGTGTATGCTAATGATTGTGTAAAAGTCTAATCCAGATACTGAATGGGTAGAATAGAGACCCTATTCCGGAAAATGAACTATTCAGTAAAACTAAGAAGGGACTACATATATACTAGTCATCAAAAGAAACGATACAAAGTTAATTTTGTCATTTTTTTTTTTTTTTTTATATTTTCAATTTAAAGTTTCTGCAGCTGTTTATTTCTGTAAACTCCAAAAAGCATCTGTTAATTTTTTTTATCAAAAAAAAAAAAAAAAAAATCCGAAACGGATACGATGAAAATCCTGAATGTTACTATTCCGTCCGGTAATCGAGTAGGCCGTGAATCAATGAAGCATTTCAATTGTTTGATGTCAATGTCACGGACATAAGGCCAATTGAATAAAAAATATAACAAGAATGCAAACTAAAGAGTTAGTTTGAATGATAAAACAGGACAATTGTTTTACATTTGTCTTTTCGGACACTTTTCTATATCTGACTATGCGGTATTGGTTTTACTCATTGTTGAAGGTGATCTATATATTCCTACATTTGATAATCCGGTATGTAAAATGTAGGAAATCCATGTAGGAATAGGAGGAATGCTTGTACAAACATGTGATTAAGGCGGATTAGGTTGTAAAAACATGAAGCTAATTAACTTCAGGTAAATTTAAATGAAATATCCTTTTAGTTTTCGATTCATGTGCAATTTTAGTGTACTAACAGTATAAAATGTTGCAAATCATCAAAAGAAATATATATTCTTGTCTTTTTTTTGTACTGTTAAGTTATGTTTGTTTCCTCTTATATCACTGAGAGACAATAAATTTTAAAAATCGGCATAGTTGCATTTATTTATTTCATCATGTTCATGAAAAAAAGTAAATAGCACAATGAATTTTTCTCTAGCTATTATCATATGTTAAAATGTTTTATTCTGTATTTTATCATCATCTAATCTATAAAATTTGCAAAATTTTGACTGTTTAAAAGTTAAGTAATTTTTATTGCAAATTCAGACACAAACTTTAGTTTCTTCTTCATAGTATTTGTCATGACTACCTAATATTGTTTTAAGCATATAGTACTTCATAAAACTTGTTACTGTTTGGTACAGAGTGTCTGGCCGTTCTTGTAAGGCAAAGGCAGTTTGAATGGCCTCTGGATCTGGCAATGTTAGCGGAGATATATGTGATGGTGTCCGAAGTAGGTCGGGGCCATCGATTTCAAACTCCTCTGTAAAATCTGTCCTACAACTCTTACTTCTAGGTTTGAATGAAGAATAGAAGTATCTGCGATGGCATGCCTTCTGGGAGTTGTATGGATTGGTTAAAAAAAGCTAGGGCTTGGTCTTTTTCACTTTGACCAACTTTATACTTTTGTAGCATTTATTCTAGCATCAACGCAATTTAATAAGAACATAGTCAAAATAAATAAAGTTCACCGTACAATATAATATCCCCATAAAGATATCTATTAAACTTTAAAATAAAAGTTGTATTTACGTTTTATTATTTTTAAAAACATTTTTTTTTTAATTTTTAACAGAAATACATTTTTTGGGGGAATGTTCTATTCTATATTCTCTACAATGCATCTTCTTTTTTTATTATTTATTCTTATCATTGTAATAATCTTTCCAGATTACCTGTACTTACCTGTATTTCAATCAAATTTAAATTGCTAAAACAACAAAACACCTATACCAACATCTATTGTTCTTTGTTTGTAGGAATAGAAGGAATATGTATTTATAAAATGTAGGAATAGCAGGAAGACACCGTTGATTTCTGTGTGATTCATACCCGGGATTTTACCCGTTTTCACCCGGATTCTTGAGCCTTTAGGTTGATTTCATAAGTGATTTTCCTTTGAAATACCGTCAAATTTGTAATTCTTCCTGGACAGGAAGTTCACATAGCTGTGTTAAAAGAGGGGTGAAAGATACCAAAGGGACATTCAAACTCATAAGTCGAAAATAAGCTGACATGGCCAAAAAGAAAAAAGACCAACAGACAAATAACAGCACATAAAACACAACATAGAAAACTAAAGACTGAGCAACACAAACCCCACCAAAAACTGGGGGTGATCTCAGGTGCTCCGGAAGGGTAAACAGATCCTGCTCCACATGTGGCATCCGTCGTGTTGCTCATATTAGTACAAACCTGATAATAAGTCTAATTCGGTAGGTCACATTCGGGAAAAGGGGACGGGATTGTAGTTAACTGTCAAATTAAGTGACCCATTAAGTGCAAGGCTTCACTTGACAGCTTTCGTGTCAAACACACTGTTAATTAACACCAATTATCTTAGCCTAAGGTCATAAATAATTTGTCTATCTTAAAGTTGTTTGACAATAAATTTGAGTTACTTCCCCTTTTTTGTCACCTTTCACCATATACTCCTTAATATTATGTTTTTCTTTTTGTAAAAAGATTAAATCTAAAACAAATTGAATGAAAATACATATCAGAATATTACTTTCTTTTATTTTCTACCTTGGAACAATTAAAAAAGTATTTTGAAATAATTTTTTTTTTATCTCTACTTCCTTTAAATACCTAATTGTTTTATTACATTACAATATCAACACGATAGTTACAATGATATCGACTGTGCAAGACCCTCATGACTTGTCATAAAGATAAAAAAAAAATGGCTTGTCAAAAGTCGTTATAAACCACCCTCGTGGTCGTCACATAATAAGACGTACGGGAAACAAGTAGCTTGAGAATTGATGTAATACTAGTCTATCATGAATGAAACAAGGAGAAGGGGTACGGCCCCGGTACGGCTTGGTTTGAAATGATACAGTATATAAACACATGAATATTTCAATGGCTTATTATGCAATGAAAAAAATAAAATTAAAGCTTTCAGTTTTATACTTCACATATTTTGGAAACTGTTCAATTTAAAATATAAAGAAATGTTTCCTATATATACATATTTATTCAAGATAAAAAGGCATGAATTTGACAGATACAATATATTACAATGACACAGATATAGAACAAGACATAGTTTATAGACACTAAAATGATTTACATGTTTACTAAAAATTTTAATTTAAAAAATAAAATTATGAAAATTGTCATGATATTTTGATAATATGAATAGACTAGATTAATGTAAATAATGAGTGAAATTTAAATTGACTAGATTTTCACTGTAGCCTAATACCTTAGGATGACCCAAAAACGTTATTAAAACTTATTTCCAGTGGGGTCCTTTTATGACGAGACTTCCAGTTTACACCAAAGGTTGACACAATAGAAATACAAACACAAATCATTTAGAATTTATTACAGATAAATGGTCAAAGCCCCAGTATAATTAATAAAAAAACAAATTCACTATTAAAGATGGATTTAAATTTATCCATCAAAAACTTTTTCACTTGTACTTTAAAATTATATTTTTTAGAACATCTTTTAATCATGTCTGGTAACGAATTCCAGTCTTTTATTCCATTATAAAAGAAAGTGGTGGATTCACACCCTTTAATTCCTGGTATATAAAAGTTTTTACTACTAGATCTTGTATTGAAAGATTTTTCATTTCTAACAAAATTAGTATGTAAATAATTTAGGCATATATTGTTAAAAATGTTGAAAACATGATTAAGTCTTAGTTGGTTGACTCTATTACTAATGTTTAAAAAGCCCAATTTCTTAAATTCAATATATGTCACACTCTTTCTGGGATGTTATTGCAGAATAAATCTCAAAATCTTATTTTGTGCCACTTAAAAGATTATTCTTCGTTTGTTTTGATATACCTTCATACCAGCATGCACATGCATAGTCAAAATGCATTGAATAAGAGAAGAGCACAATGTTTTCCTAGATTGAAAATTTAGACACTCTTTGTTTCTATATAAAAATTTAAGCCTTTGATTGATTTTTTTCACTATAGAGTTGACAATAAATTCACCAGTTAGAAACTGATCAATTATTATTCCCAAATATTTTACAAAAGTTTTGGATTCAATATTAATACCATTACAGGAGATAGCAAAATCACCCGGTATAAAAGACCGAAGTTTTCGACCAGGACCAAAAATTATACTCTCCGTCTTTCCCAAATGTAGGGACAATTTATTGTCAGTTAACCAATCATGGCATGATTCCAGCATTCTGGATAGTTTATGCGAGATGACCCCAGGGTCTATATGGGAAAATAAAATTGCTGTATCATCTGCATATATCAAAACTTTACAATCTGAGTTGATGCTAGTTTGAACATCATTGACATAGATCAAAAACAATAATGGACCCAGTAAGCTACCTTGAGGGACACCACATGTAATATTACATACTTCTGAAATCACCCCATTTACACTTACAACCAGCTGTTTTCTGTTTGTCAAATATGACTCAAACCAAGGTATAGATCTAACCCCAATTACTTCTAATATGTCACATAATATCTTGTGATCTACTGTGTCAAACGCCTTCTGTAGGTCTAATAGGACCATGCCTGTAAAAAGACCTTTGGCTGTTTGAGTTTTAATGTGATCTATCAAGTGAATGATACAAGAATCAGTTGAATATGAACTTCTAAATCCTGATTGGAACTCAAATGATAAATTCTTTGAAATCAAAAAATTTTCAAGTTGCTTACAGGCAGCTTTTTCTAGAATTTTAGAAACAATACTTAAAATGCTAACAGGTCTGTAATTTTCAGGCTTAAGTCTGTCATTTTTCTAAAAATAAGGGCTTGACATTAGCCATTTTCAGATCGTCAGGTACCATACCTCCAGAGATAGATAAATTTATCAAGAAAGTAATGGGTATTTTCAGAATTGGGGCTGCATCCTTAAGAAACCTTGCTGGAATACCATCTAGGCCCATTCTCTTACTTATATTTAAACTGCATAGTTCTTTATACACAAATTCCTCTGTTACATGTTTTAGGTTAAAAAAAATATTTGATTTCCTTCTCTGAACATAAAAGGATCTATAACAATATGTGTAGTGGCACTATATAAACCCTTTGCAGTTGGTAGTTTAACTACCAGTTTTGCAGCTATAGTTGTAAAAAACATGTTAAAATTATTTATATTTTTTTGTTATCGTGACAGTTTTGCCCATCAATATTTAATACTATATTAGGATTTGATTTAGGATCTTTTTGATATCCTAAATTTTTAAAACTTTTCCAAAGTTGCTTTGAATTATTTCTATTTTCTTCAATTTCACTGCTGTAATAGTCAGATTTTGCAGTTTTGCATGATCTTTGAACATGATTTCTTCAGAATTTTTAGAAATCTTAAAATCAGATAAAAATTTGTCTCTCTGCTGAATATCTATCAAAATTTCAGCTGACATCCATGGTTCTGTTCTTTGTTTAATACAAACTTCTTTAAGAGGGGCAACACTGTCAAGAATATCCATAAACACTGTGCGGGACAAATTTGCCAGGCAATTGGCAAATCTGACTTTGTTGTTTTACGAGATAACAAAAATATTTTTTGGCCAAGTGATAGATAATTAAAAAATCAAATTTCCCCATATGTCCCAACATGTCACTGTTGTCACCACAGCTGATTAAAAGTACATTTAAAAATTCCCATGGGAATATTAGAAGTTCCCATGGGAAAATTTAAAGTTCCCATCGGAACTACAATTTCCCATGGGAACATTTAATTTAGTAGATAGTTTCTTCCCATGGGAAATTCTAAATTTCCCAAGGAAACTATTTTTTTTCCCATGGGAACACCTTTTTCCCTTGGGAACATTTATTCTTCCCACGGGAAGATTAATTCTTCCCATGGGAAGATATATTTTTCCCATGGGAACATTAATTTTTCCTTTATTATTTTTTTGGAATTTGTAAAAGAGCTATGAAATATCGCAATGGACTGACGGTTACTAATAACCATTTCTGAGCAGTTGAACAAAAATTTCATTTGATAAAAAAAAAAATATGTAATTAGTTTCATTTTTCACAAACACCTTTGAAAGTCTTGTTAGATTTGTCTTTTATGATCTCTCAGGTAAATATCAAAGAGAATCCAGAGTTTTGCATTTACAAGGACGGATGGGGATTAAATACTTTATGGTATTATATACACTTGTATTTTACCCGTAGGCTGTCTTCGTGTAATTTCTAGTTTAAAGGAATACGAATACTTTATTTCTCATAAAATTTTAATTACTAGTTATAGAGAACGGTGTCATCCTGGTTTGCCCACTTTTAATTACATGCATATGTAAATATAGGGGTAATTGTTGTTGTAACAATTATAGTTTATTTCTGAATTATAGTCATACTTTTTACCTTTTATTTTACCTCTAAAATTTTATAAAAGATACTATAATCTGCTATTAAATCAAGGAAAATGTGCAAAAAATATTTTATATTTGATATAGTTTCTAGCAAGAAAATGAATTGAATTTGACAAATATAAAAAAAAAAATAACACAAATATGTGTACAAAAATGATTATTATTTTAACAATTTATCAACAAATTGTTTTAATAGTTGGTACATTGTGAAAAAAATATAAATAGTTTAATAATGAAACTAAAAACTAGAATAAATGTCATTTAAATTTCTTTTCATTTATTTAATTTGTATTTTTTTTTAATTTTAATAAATATACTGTTCTGAAATTTGATTATAAAAATATCCATTTAATTTTAACAAATAGAATATAAATGCAACTGTTTTGCATTTGACACAACAACGTCAGTTACAAACTTCAACCATAAACAGTATTTATTGATTAAGAGACAGCAACCTACAACACAGCACGGACAGTGTTAACAGGGGTTACCGTGAAAAGCTGCTTCTTCCACTAGTTTTGCCCAGCGTATTTGGCAAAAGGCACAAAAATGTTGACAACAGTCGTATCATAAAGAAAATGAAGACATCACTCAACTTATACGACGTATCGCAGTATCAGCTCTTGTTCCACCCAACCTTGTTGAGGATGTTTGGTTTAAAAAACTTTAGATGACACTGGTGAAGCTGACAACATACTCGCTACAATATCATTTTCTTATTACGTGACAAAGTTCTGGGTTGAAGGATACCGTTTTCTATAACATCTACTACACAGAAGGTCCACACACCACCAATCACCTGGAAGGATGGCACAACAAAATTTCGAGACTCCTACATGCCTACTCCAACATATACCAGATCATAGAGTTACTGAAGACCCGGTACTAACAGAATGTAACATTATCCAGTATGCAGGAGGATCGAGGAGCCCGCCCATCATCAAAGTGATAGACTACTCTGACGCAGCATCCCATCGTCTCCATTTGAACTGAACAACTTAGTGAAATAATGTAATAACTGACTTTGGGAATAAAATGTTTTGTGACTTTTGAAATATACATATAAAAAAGATTGTATTTCCAATCATTATACATATAGTGCCTCATATTACTTAAATATGTTACCATAGTGCTTTATTTATTTCCTTTGCTATGCATTTATAAACTTGATTCATATATTATATAAATTATGTTTGCACTGAAAGACAACTTGTATTGGTGTATTTATATCATGAAATTCATTGAAAAACTAATAAATTATTAAGGCAATTTTATAACTGAATTTCATTGTTTTGTCATTAGTTGTACACATAATGTATGGTAAATGAATCGATTGAATTGATAGTAAATTATTGAGAGAAAAAAATATTTGATTTATTTATGATTTTTCTATACAAATGAAACTGAAATTGCAGAATAAGAAATACCTGAATATTAGAAAACACTTATACACTATTTACCTAAGTTGGAACAGACTATACAATTGTATGCTCATTAAACCTTTTGTCTTTTTTGTTTTCTTTACTAATAGATAAGTGGTATAATTAAAAGTGGGCAAACCAGGAGTAAACCAGTAAAGAGATGTCTCTTTCTATCAATCCACATCATCCTGCAATTAATGCATCTAATACATGTTCCAAAGGATATAATATTTATTACAATATTCCTGCCCTCTATTTATTTTATTTTGTTATTTTTGCTATCCATTTAATAATTAAAATACCTTAAGTCCCCGGCAATGTTGTGTTGTTGGATATCTATGGTTTTAATGATTGTCAATTTTAAGATGTTATAAACACACATATATTCATGTTTCATTGACAAAGGGATACTGACAAACAAATATACTCAAGGTTATAGTTCAAAGTTGGGGTTACACTGATGTGACTCTCTTGAACATAAACTGACATGACACACTTGAACATTAAACTATTATATATTTAATCTAATGTGATGGTAATGTATTTACCCCCAGGCACTTTAAAAAAGAACCAGGAATTACATTTTTTTGGTATATCAACAAAACACCATGCCAAAGCCTGCATGTACATATACGTCATTTATCATGATTTTATGACAATTTTTTTCCAGCTAATACCATACAAACTGATGCAATTACAACAATGACCAGTACTGAAGTATATGCCAGTATGTATATTTATTAGACCAATCTGAAAAATCTTTCATATCAAAGAAGACTTTTTTTAGCATATCATGAAATAGTGGGGTACATTAGCAGATCTTGGTTCGGGAAAAGAAGAAAACGAAAATGTCAGAAATGGGAAAAACACAGAACAAATTTTGGGACCATTCTATTCTTTCAACTGAATCTTGAAATATAATATTCAATTCTGGCCTTTTAAATTATCATCAACTTTGGTGAGTATAAGAAATTCTGGTTGGACAGGATTCAAAATATTGACCTACAAATTCAGAGCATTGCTATGGCATTTTATTTATGTTAACCCTCTGATGTACGAAGATGATGAATACAATCCTTTTAGTTTATTGTTCTGCGGGTGTGGAACATTATTCTGATCTTAGTAAAGCAAAAAAGATGACGACAGATAATATATTGAAATTTCTGAAAAATTACAAACATATTAAATCTGACTCTACCAAAGATTGGCAATAGCATTATCAATGAATAAAATGATGCAACTAAAAGCATGTCAGAAGATGAGCTAACAGAATACTTATGGACTTTTAAAGAAATCAACTTTACAGCTTTTGATGTACCCTCCTTGATTCATAACACCATTGCATATATCATAAATTATTCTACAATTAAAGGTATATCATATTAAATTAAACATGTAAATAGAAAAACGAAGGATATGGGGTATACATCCCGGCATGACACAAAATCAGTACATGCACAGCAAAAACACACAAAAAGCAAAGAAACAGTGCTTGTATTGCTGTTGTTCATCTGAAGTTTTTATGGGGGTATATAGGAGTCATTATATCTGTCTGTCCTTGTGCCTTGTGGACATACCTATTCCTGAAGCTTTCTTTGGATTTTTATTGAAACTTTACATAAAAGTAGTATACAACATGAAGATATGCATGAACAAATATCACATAGGAAGTTTATTTTCACTTTTATACACATTTGTTTCTGTTTTTTTTTTAAATCTCCCTACCCTCTCCAAAATGATTAATATATTATTTTTGTAAGTATGAAAATAGCAATCCAGACGATATGCACAACTACCCTGCAAAATAAATTCATGCCAGCTTGAAAACCGTAGAAAGAGTAAGCCGGACAAATCATATATACGCTGTGTAGGACGGACAGACAGATGGAAAGGGGGTGGGGATAAAACAGTATGCCACCGACTCTTTATAACTGGTAAAAAAATTAAAAAAATACTTTAGGGTAGGTATAAGAAAAAGTATAAGAACTGTTTACTTAAATGGACACACATATAAATATATTTTCTCTCATAATACCTTATTATGCTTGATTTAGGATCATTTAAAACATATGTCTTTTAACAGGTGTTAAAAAGTCTTGTGAGAAGTTGTCAGTACCTTAACCAGCGGATAATTATGTAGTGGAAGATGATTACAGGGTTAATTTGAGCCGATATAAAAAAAGGACAGTTATTGAGGAGTATCAGATCAAGTGTCTTGAGCAAGAACACATAAAACTGAAAAATGAGAACATAAAATTACTGAGAGAAATTTATCTGATCAAGGAAAAGAGAGCAATTGTAACAAAAAAATTGTTCCGGCGTGACATTTGTTCCGCCGGAACAAATTTTATAGGAAATATGTTCCACCGGACTTTATATCACAGAAAATATGTTCCAGCACTGTAAAATTTGTTCCGGAACTAATTTTATGACCAAATGTGAAATAAGTTCTGGAACATAAATCATAGCTCCATGAATTTTGTTCCAATTAATATTAAGAGTTTTAAAAAGTTAAATAAGTTCCTGTGATATTTGTTTTAAACGAACGTGTACATATTTCATAGAAATCAATGAATAAGTTCCGCTCAAACCTATTTTCACAGAAAATGAGTACCTTTGCAACAAATTGCAAGCGAAATATTTTCTTGTTACATTTAAATTATAATGCAAGCTGAGTGCTGTACTGAGTGTGCTTGCATGGAATACATTTGCAATTGAAGGCATGACTGTAACTAAAGGATGAAGATAAGAAATAAAAGTGATGATAATGTATCATAATTTGTATTTATGTTTTATGTGGTATTCCTCCTTGGTTTTTGTGAACTGTCATGGCCGCGTGTTCTAGTCATACATGTACTTAGGTCATAGCACAGTTTCAAAAGAGTGTGTTTTTTGTTTCTACATGTCTTTTGATATACCGTAACTGATCAGACACTTTTTCCTTTTCAAATAAGTACATATGTTCATCTTTAACTCATAATACTTTTTTATGAATGATTGATTTTTCTTATTCTACTCTTTTCTGGCTGAAAAGTGTCATTTTGATATTTTTTACGGAGTATATACCGTAATTAAACATTTGCTATACTCCACAGGATCCGAATTGGAAGATTTACACTTTTTACTTTTTTTAGTATTGATATAATACTTATTTTTATAATGCACTTGCATGATAACTTTAAACTCACTGATGACAAATGCTCAGTATATAAGATAACTTGTTTAACCAGTGGAACATATTTCACAGACAAGGAACTTATTTCACCAGGTGAGGAACAAATCTCACAAACCCAGAACTTATTTCACCAGATAAGGAACAAATCTCATAAACCCGGAACTTATTTCACCAGGTAAGGAACAAATTTCACCAACCCGGTACTTATTTCACCAGGTAAAGTGTGGAACTTATTTTATAGAGATGGAACAAAGTATATAGAAATCATCTATGAAAAAAGTTCTCCCAGAACATATTTCCTGTGATATTAGTTCCACTGGAACTTTTTTCACAGGAACAAATTTTGGCTCACACAATTACTGTTTTGAAGAAGAAACTCATTAAACTGCAGTTGAAAAGGATTGAGACAAGAGATGAATGAATGTTAAAAGAATTTTATTTGTTCAACATTATATCTATTTAGAGCATTGTCGGGTATTTTCGACCGGAGGCAGTTTTCGACCACCTTACATTTTGGAAGCTATTTCATGCACGCGAGGCGTTGTTTCCGCATCCTTTGCACGTGCAGATCTGCAGAAGTAAATATGTGTCATGGAAGGCTAGGTTAGCTGCAATTCACGCAAAGAAGTAGTAAGTTACACAATTTATTAGAGTTGTCGTGGAACTTCTTGCCATTATAAAAACAAATATTACGACATGTGTTAAAAAATAACTTTCTTTCAACAAATGATTTCAGTAAAAACCCCTACTGTTCAAGGAGGGTGGTAAAGGGTTATTTTCGTGCAACGTGATCGCCGTTTTTTATTTCACGTTCAACGTGTTTTTACTTTTTTATTTGACGTTCAGTCGTGCAAGACAGGTGCCTCGTTCAACGTGTTCTGCTTATTTAATTTTACGTGCATCGTGATTTTCAAATGCTTATTTTGCGTGCTCGGTATTTTTCAAATAAATTTCAAACACTAAGCAGGGATCGTCAAGAAAAAAATTGATTGAATTTTGTTTTTGTGATAAGGCGGAAAGGCCTATGATGTTGTTCCTTTATTTGCATTTTAAAAGTTCAGAAGATTGTTAAATACCTTTTTAAAAGCCGTAAATAATTTATATCATAAATGTGTATACTAAATAGGGAATTTTATGTAAAACAGAGAGTTTATATATACAAGAGGACAGTGACTCAGTCACAAAAGATTCACATCAAAGTCTTTATTTTTCGTGCAACGTTCATGACAGAAATTATTTCACGTTCAACGTGAAATGATGTCTTATTTCACGTCTTTTCCATGCAAGCACCCCCCCCCCCCCTTTACCACCCTCTTCAAGCATGCAAACTTAATGACACTGTTCGCTAAACTCCTGAGAATAAAAATGAACACATAAATGAATATAGTAAGACGCATTTAAAAAATATCTTCCCGATAATCAACTACTAACCCTAACATACATATTTCGCCTATTTTCGACCAGTCTTAAATTTTTTTTTTACTATGGACGCTTTGTTTGTTTGTTTACGTTTTTCAAGGCTATCGCGACGTCACAATATAAATGACGTAACGAAATCGGGCACCTTGTAGTGACAATGTCATCGTCAGAAGGACAATGTTATCGTAATAGGATACACTGTGATTTTATATTTTTTTTTTTACTAGCTGAAATTTATAAGAAAATCGAAACTTTTTGTAAATGAGCTTGATATTAAAGAAATTATTTGAGCAATAAGATCAAAATGCAGTCTGCTTTTGAAAGATATTGTATTGTCCAAAATAGTTTTGTTTCCTCTCGAAATCATATATTGCAATCTGTCTACGTGTCAAGAGAAAAACCGAAGACGCTTATCCTACATGAAAGGGGTTGGGGTGGGAGGGGGTTTGACAAGGGGATAGCAATTATCACTTCCCTTCCTTATATATCAACTTGTGGTAAAAATCCCTCCCCTGTTCTCACACCCCTTACCCCCTGTTCTCACATTCCTTATTCACCTTTTTTTACTCTCGGTTACTCCCGATTCCCGCCTCCCTTATCCCAGGGATCCCCCCCTGTCCACCGCCTCCTACCTGTTTTCTCTGTTGTGTTTTTCCTTGGTGCACTTGGGTCACCGTCAAGGTTGTTAAAATTTATATTTTTTTGTTCTCCTTTTTTTACGCTACATGTACATGTACATGTATTAATGTAAATAAGAAGGTGTGGCATGAGTGCCAATGAGACAACTCTCCATATATTGTTTGTTTATATTATATAGTATTTTCAAAAGTGTGTAATCATATTTGTTTGTAATGTTATGCCCTCAGTTTCTACGGGTTGATTTCTTTTTCTGTCTGTTTTCTTTGCTACATCTTTGTCCCGTAACATTCCATATATACTGTATATGATAATTTCCTTCATTTAACTTTTCTTATGAAATACAAAATGACAGGGTCTGCTAATGATTATAGTATCGATCGACATGAAGAAAAAAACTATGATTGTATGTACATGTGCAAAATAAAATCGTATTGATACATGTAACAGATACTTTTAATAGCGATAAAAATAGGGTATCGTCAAGTATAAGTGAATTCCATTTAAACCCAATTTTCGTCCCCTTTGTACATCCGTCACGCCTGGATTAAGTTTCCATATTGTCATAATATACATGGCACTATTATCGCGTCGGCACAAATTCTTGTTTAAGTAAGTCTTTATCTCACCATTTTCTGCTTTCAGATTTTCAAATAAAAATGCAGTCCAAATGGTTGAAAATAAGTCAATGTCAATTCGATCCGCATCACGACAATACAATGTTCCAAAAACTACTATAATAGACAAACTTAATGGCAGATCTAGTCTGCAAGCAAGATCAGGACCTAATCCTGTATTATATGATAGTGAGGAAGAAATGCTAGTTCACTGGGTCATAGATATGGCAAAAATCGGTTATGGCCAAACAAAACAGCAACGTCTGTATACGGTGAAGACAATTTTGGATCATGATGGTCGGAAAACCCCATTTAAAGATAATTTGCCGGGTAAAGATTGGCTATATGCTTTCATGAAACGCCATCCTGAGATTTCTACTCGCACTCCACAGAAACTTGGTAAGGAACGCGCAGTAATATCTTGGCAAAAAATAAAATGGTGGTTCGAAGATTTTGCAAAGTACCTAACGGAAAATTATGAAGAGGGAATAGATATATTGAAAGATGCTTCCCGCATATATAACGCAGATGAAAGTGGGTTTCCGCAAGATCCAAAATCTGGTAAAATTCTGGCTGCTAATTAAGAATGTGTATTCAACATGTTCAGCTGACACATCACAGATAACTGTTCTTGCATGTATGAATGCAACAGCACACTACTTACCACCTATGCTTGTATTTCCAGGGGAGCGTTTCCGGTATAATCCACTCGAAGGATTCACTGAAGCAGTACTTGGTCGGACAAAGACTGGTTGGATGGATTCCGAACTAATTTACACCTGGGTACGTGATCATTTTATTACTGCAATTAAGGACCGAAAAGTCAAGCGACCGGTTATTTTGCTGGTGCATGGATGGACATACTAGCCATATTAGTCTGGAAACAGCTCAGCTTTGTAAGTCTGAAAATGTTATATTGTACTGTTTGCTCGAACATGCAAGTCATATATTACAGCCTTGTGATGTTATTTTGTTTGGGCCTTTGAAGAAGCACTGGAGAGAATCAGTGAGAGATTACCAGTTCAAAATCCGGGTGAATTTGTCACAAAAGGTACCTTTGCTTCTGTATTTAAGTCGGCATGGGTGAATACAACAACAGTTGATGTAGCAATTGAAGGTTTCCGTCATACGGGGCTTTATCCATTTTCAGTTGAAAGTGTAGATAAATCTAAAGTCGAGCCATCAGCAGTATTTGCCAGGGCAAAATCAGACCAGGATCTCGGTAATGACGACGATATGAATTGTAAAGATGCCCAAGTTGATAGTCGTCCAGTTACCAATATTTCTGGGACCTACATTCTAGATCCAGAACCCGTACAAATTGCTGATGTGTTGGTGCGATATGTTCCTGTACTTGACGCCTCAGTTACCTACACGGTTTCTAACAACAGGGAGATCATGTATTTCTTGATTGTCATCTTCCATTTGTTCCCTTAGTTTTAATACAATGTTATGAAGCACTGCACAGTGATAACTTTAACTGCTTTTGACATCGGATGACCGTGAGAGCATTCCGGTGTATTGCTGTCGCCTAGATTTCAATTACGTTACTTTCGTTTTGGGATTGTAACCGATCTATAAACATGATGAATACGCGGACATTATCGAGTGCAAAATAACATTCCTTATCGCTTGTTATAAATTCATATTTTAAATGGATACTCCTAAAAATTTTTTTTTTTTAATATAAATTAATAATATGAAAATGTTTTGTCGTTAGAAATATATATATAAGTAAAAAATCTTTAATATCTATGCACACGTACAGAAAATGTGTGTTAACGCATGCGGAAGAATATATCAAGAACGTTTGCAATCTCCCATGCAGAGTTATCGGTCCTCGCTCTCTCAAGGACCGATAACTCTGCATGGGAGATTGGAAGTTTGGCGGGAAAATATGAATGCCTTCTCAAATCCAATCTATTAGAAAAATCGAATTATTACAGAAGAGTGTCCACCATGCACTTGCACTGCACCATTATTAATATAGTAGAATAGAATGATATACAAATGGATGAATATTATATATACATATAACACGTGATACAAATATTAATATAATATATAACAACAAACCAGAGTATACTAATTTGTTTCACTTCAATATCATATTTATTACGATACGGTTGAATTCCCTGTCATTTATTTATCATCCACGCACGAACTTGTCTAAGAAAAAAAAAATATATCTGTACATTAACCTCACTTTCAGGTATAGAGATGTGATTTTTTTTGGTTTTGTTCTAATCTCTCCATGTAGGTTAATTGCACTTTGAAAATACAGCTGTTTCACAAACCACGCCTCTTCTGGGGAGATATATTAATATTCATAGATATTTTGTTTTGTTTACGTACTGGTTCGCTATGTTAAAAAAAATGTTATTTTTAGATAATTATCTATTTTTATTATAGGATATATTTCATTACAATACATTGTGTAGATAAAGTTGTTGACATTGATAGATTAGTTGCAGATATTAGTTTGTGACAAATGAAAGAAATAATATTGGGAACTATTAATTATATATATAAAGTTTGATTACACTAAGTGTTTTCGAATAATTTTCAACTATTATTAAGATAACAAAACATGTAGTAATTATCAGTAACACAATTATAATTGGAGTGACAGATTTATTTGAAAATTTTGTGTTTCTTAAGTGTTGTTGATGATAAGCTCTAGGACGGTATAACTATAGTTTGAAATTTACTGTTCACTATGAGATATTTTGAAGATAATTACAGATAAGTTTAATAGATTTTTTAAAGACATTGTATTAAAATAAATGATAAATGATATTTTGGAAATTATTTTTTTCTTTTCTTTGGTAAATTGTTGAAAGAATTTTGTGGTAGGTTTGTTTATTATTCTGTATAAACTAGTTTTCTTAATGCTATATATATATTTATGCCCCCGCCGTAGCCCTTGTCCGTCTGTACGTCCGTCCGTACGTCCCGAAATTGGTTTCCGTTCTCTAACTTTAGTTTCCTCAACCAAATGTTATGAAACTTTTACACAATGCTTATTACCACAAAACGCAGATCATGTTTGAATTTTGGTGGGGTCACTGATACTGTTTTAGAGTTATGCCCCTTTACAAATGGAAAAATTGCTGAATTTTACGTTTCCGTTCTCTAACTTAAGTTTGTCTCAAACAAATGTTATGAAACTTATACACAATGCTTATTACCACAAAACACAGATCACTTTTGAACTTTGGTGGCGTCACTTTTACCGTTCTTGAGTTATGTCCCTTAATAACGTTGTATGCAAGCGGGGCATCATCTGTGTCCCATGGACACATTCCCCATTTTTTTTTGATGAAGCAAACTCCTTTAAAAACTAAGCTTATATTGTCTTTTAATAAACATGGATTAAGATTTTAGATTTTCGGCCCAGTTTTCAAGTTGGTTCAAATCAGGGTCCAAAATTTAACTGTGTTTGATTTCAACATAAATTGAATATATATAGGGTTTTTGAAATGCTGAATATAAACCTGTATTTGGATTTTTGGGCCAAGTTTTCAAGTTGGTCCAAATCAGGGTCCAAAATTAAACTTTGTTTGATTTCAACATTAATTGAATTTATGGGGTTCTTTGAAATGCTGAATCTAACCATGTATTTAGATTTTGGATTTTGTTTTCCTTTATGAAATTGAGGTCCAAAGGGTCCTAAATCAAACTTTTGTTTGATTTCATCAAAAACTGAATTCTTGGGGTTCTTTGATATGCTGATTCTTACCATGTACTTAGATTTTGGATATTAGACCATAATAGGTAAATGTCCAATTTCAAATTTTTCAGTTCTTTGACCACATTCATTTTGTGTCAAATATTCAATCACAATCCAAATTCAGAGCTGGTTTAAGCTTAAATGCTGTGTCCATACTTGCCCAAACTGTTCAGGGTTCGACCTCTGCGGTCGTATGAAGCTGCGTCCAGCGGAGCATTTTATTACATCTGTAATAATTACATAGATAATTAAATGTGAGAAAAAAGTTGTTGGCCAAAACCTGCAAATCTGTTGGTTGGCAGACATAATCGACACAGTTTTTGACAAAGCGAGACTTGGGCATGCTATTTCCTGCATCGGCGGTGTCAGCAATGTATTAGTTTGTGATTATGTGAAGTTTACTGGGAACCAATAGTGGTAGGTTAATGATATTTGGAATGCAGTTGTATTAACATTGGCACAAATCACTTCCATGGAGATTATTGGGCTCATGTCATTACGTCAATAAAGCACCAATCTATGTACAACACTGTTAAAGTTTATGCACTGTGGCATTTACTAAAATCTAAAAGCAGTTCTAGTGACACCAAGATATACCAATGTTACCGTTACAATCAGTTACTCAGCATATATGTTCTTACTTTCTATTGTCCATTTTAGTCCAACAAGCATATCTTTATATGTACTTTTCTTAAGTAGCCTTACACTGCACCAGTAGACATATAAATCCTACTACAATAAGAAGACACAATAAATTGAATTAGGGACAACAACAAAATCCAAAATTTAAGCTTATAGTCACCTAATATATTTATACCTATATTTTGATTAGGTATATAAAATTTTACCTTATACCTTATTAAAAATCATTTCAAAGATATACTTATCTCACTCAATTATACAACTTAACCAATTACATAAACCCTTAAGCTTCACCCTTACAGGCTCAAATATAAGTATTGCAAAAATAAAGATACAAAGCCTATTCTTAATATTAGATTGTCAATTAAAGTCTTAACTGTTAATTTAAGTATTTAACTTAATAAATTTACTTTTAATATTATGTTATCAAATGGTTTTAAATGACATTGCCACCCTAACTGCTAACTTAATCCAGTATTGAGCATCGTTTATGGTGTAAGGCATATACCATTCCTCTTGAGAAGGCCTCTATTTTCTCCATGAGTAAGATAGTCTGTATTAATATTGGAACTTGTGGACTTGACACATCTAAAATCACTCTTAAAAGCATTGACTTGTTTGAGAAGACAAAATCTCAGCTTTGTAAACGGACTCCTCACAGTAGCTGTACTGCTACACTGTAGCAGGAAATGTTCAGTATCTTCAATATCATCCATACACAACGGACATATCGCACTTTCTTCATACTTATTAAATCTACTACGGTTTGATTGCATACACTCCTGTCAGTAAACTAGCTTCAACTTTAGCTTTCATAATATAAATAGAATCAAGTCCTGTATTGGTCCATATATTATGAACAGTGCCACAATTCATTGACATTGGATGTAAAAAAACGAAGAGTAAATTTTCCTTCTGCCATAATCATTATCTTCTGTCTCCAAACTGTTTCTATTCTTATTTTTCACATAATTTTTCCAACGTTCTCTATTCGGAATAGAATCTAAAATGTCAAATATGGATTCAAAGTCATATAACGAAAGTATATCATTCACATATATAAACCAGCTATGAGAGGTGTTATCCTTTAGTACAAGTCATATAACACAAATCTCCTTCTCTATATGATTATTTCTCCCAATGTTACCAAAGTTGATCAAAATTTGACTATGTAAGAACTCTTCAAGTGGCATCTGACCGGACAGAATATATATTGCTGCATCAGCAGTTCGTCCTGGCAAGTTTTCTAATATTTTAAGCTGTGATTTGTGAAACAAGTTCTATTCATCCAATTCCTTTCTACTGAGCGTTACACAATCTAGCCCAAAAGTCAGACGTGGGTGGACGTATGTATTCCATAATTTAATGACTATATATGGATTGACTCCGTTGTATCCGTGCATACCTGCACCCATTAACGCATAGCAAGTACGTTTAGCTAATTTATTCTCGTTCAGTTCCAATATGTGTATATGACGCAACAGGTTCCAGAGGTTTGTCATGTAAATAAAATTCATCAATACATTTCCCATTCCTTCTATTATTAAAGGTCATAATTTTACTTTTTTACTTTTAGTTTCACTGATAAGGTATCTGTCTTTATTTGCAAAAGTTTCTTGTAAGTTTAACATTGTCTGTAAAGAGATTGTATCTGCCGCTAATAATACAATATCATCTGCGCACACTGGTAAGGCAGCATGTATTGTTCCAATACGGAAGCCCAAATGCTTGTTTTGATACCAATCTAATAATGGATTAATATGAAGTTTATACAGTGTAGGAGACAATATACCACCTTGTCTAACTCCCTGTTGCTCATCAAAAGCTCTTAAAAACTGACATCCCATTTAACCCTTGATCTCATCTGCTGATACCACTTGTATACTAAAAACCAGTCCTCATCCTTAACTCCCGATTGAAAAAGTTTTAACATCAACGATTCATGCCACACAACATCGAAAGCTTTAGAAGCATCAATAAAAGCTATACAAAAACTTTAATTAACAAAACGTAAGACATGTCTCTGTGTTAACAGTTTATTTTAATAGATACTCTAATGATGAATGTGGTCAATTTGGTCCTGATATGTTCAACACTTACACATGAGATGACTGATAGAAAAAGGTTACAAGGAGGATGGACATCAAGTGACGGCAATAGTTCACAAGGGTAGCACAAATAGTTTAATAGAAACCTGCACTCAGTGCAGGTTACTATTAAACTATTTGTGTGACTCTAAAAAAAATAAAATGCTTTGTTAGGCACAGCTTGATACGACCGCATAGGTAGAACACTGTACAGTATGGGCAAGTATGGACACAAGATTCAAGCTTTATACAGCTCTAGATTTGAATATAGTGTCAATACTTGCCCCAACTGTTTAGGGTTCGACCTATGCGGTCGTACAAAGCTGTGCCAAGCGGAGCATTTTATTTTTTGTTTGTCATGTGATTTTTTCACTTTATATGACTAATAGGATAATAATGTTTGGTCTATGGAATCTTTGCAAGGTCTATCTGTCGGACAGACAGGTTTCATCTGACCTCGACCTCATTTCATTGATGAATGATCGAGGTTGAAGTTAAGTGATTAAGTCTATTTCTTAGATACTATAAGCAGTAGGTCAACTATATTTGGTTTATGGAATGATTTAAAGGCTTACATGTCCTCATTTGATAATTGATAAATGTTAAGATCCTCCCCGGTTTTTTAGGTGGGGTTCATGTTGCTCGATCTTAAGTTTTGCAAGTTATGCTTTGTATACTGTTGTTGGTCGTTTTTGCCATTGCATTGTCAGTTCGTTTTCGACTAGTGAGTTTGATTATCCCTTCTGTATTTTATGCCTCTCTTTTACCGTAGTTCAGTCCTAATCTCGGATACTATATTTGGTGTATGCGACGATTGTAAGATGAACATATCTTTCTGGTAGGGTTCGTCGGACCTTAACTTCATTTTCATGGTTCATTTGTCAAATTTTAAGTTTTCATGGGATAGTCTTTTTCTCAGATACTATAAGCAATAGGCGAACTATATTTAGTGTATGTCATAATTGTAAGTTGTAGGTGTCTGTCCAGCAGGTATCATATCACAGTGACCTTATTTTCATGGTTCAATGGTCAATGTAATGTTTTAGTGGTTAGGTCTGTTTTTATATGTCTTCAATAGTCTATATCGTTAAAAACTGCAGGTTGTCCTCTACTAGAGATCACTTTTAATATTTTTTGTATTAGGGTTGCTGTACTCTCATTGACATTAATTCCTGTTATTCATATCTGTTTAATTAAATCACACTCTTATAGACACATGTCTTTTCAGAGCTTGACACATTGCATGGTCTGTTGCAGAACTCACGTTGATCAGATGATGTCCTTTGGTTTTTTTGTCACTGGGTTACTCATGTTACTGTTTCATTGATCATGTTGATATATATACCCAAACATTTCCTGATGTCTATACTAACATAAATGAAGGATTATTGTAAAAATCTATAATTTAAAAGCTTGGCCACATCATCTCGTATATATCTATTTTGGATAAAAGCAGACTATACTTCTTTGAATAATTTTATTCAACAATATTATTTACATGTATTGACAGACAAGGTAATTGCACTAAGAAAACTGTGGTGAATCCAGAAATATTTTATTTATAGTTTCAGTGGAAATTCTGACTGAGATAAAAAAAAATTTGCCTGCATACAACATCTGTTTATTAAATTATTCAAAAGTTTTCAAAATATGAAAGTATTACCTATTTGATAAAATATTAATGTAGTATACATCTTCTATCATATTCTTGAATCTACCACAGAAAACACATAATTATCATTGTAGAATACAAAAAAGATATGTAAAATATAGTACATTAAAAAACCTTCACACAAGACATCATATTGTTTTTTGGCACAATGAAGAGTATTCAGCAAATGAGGTATACAAAATCCAGAAAAAGTACATAAAAAATGGGAAAGCTGTCAATCATCTTTTTATTGAATTGTTATTCTCACATACGAAACATTTTCCTGAAAATTGAAGATTAAAAAAAAAAAGATTAAGAGAATCCATTTTAATTTTAAATCCGACAAATATATTATTTTATTGTATGCACCCCCTCCCCTAAACAACAACAACAAAAAAAGCACCTTTTTCCCACCCACTAAATGGTTTTGACATAGCCTAATAAATGTATAATAGATATTCAGCAAATGACCAACAGCATTAGTACAGAAGATACAACTGGATATATAACTGTATTCCCTACTACCAAATGTTTTACTAGCTGAAGAACAGTACCATACAATAGGTTAACCTTCCACTTCACGGAACTAAAATGAAAACCATTTTGAAGTATATAATACATCAAAATTATTTATTTAATATAAAAATTTATTACCTTAATTTATGTGTTATAATCATTAAAGCAATGCTCATACCATCCTTACAAACTATAACTGAAAACATTTGAATTTCCTAAATTGAAATCGGCCAACAATTCTCATCTTTTTTTTTTAACCATTGAAATATAAGAATGAACAAATTCATTTTTTAAGGATACGGTTCTGAAATGCTCCCAAGTAAAAAATAAAAAGCAACTACATCCTCATCATTAATTTTAACAGACAAACACAAACCAAAAAAATAAACAGATTAAGAGAAACCTTCATTACATATATTATTTTTTACCAAAGATCCATTTGCAACTGAAAAAAAAATGCAACCAATAGCCATTTTCCACAAAAATATTATTTTAGATTATAATTTGCATTACTAAAAATGCAGCTTAATTGATACCAATATCACCTTCAGAATAGACAATTATTTTCTTTCGCCTGTAAAAAAAATGGAAAAAAAAGTAAATAAACAGAAGAATTGCACCTCCCTCCAGAACAAAGAAAAAAATTAACATGGAATGAAAGAAATATTGAAAGTTTGATTAAAAAAGTTAATATAGATTTAATAAACTGTAAAAAAAATTAATTAAATATGAAAAATTTTTAAAAAAATAATATAAATTTGTCAAATTTCAATCGAAACAAAATATAGATCTGTAATTTAAAAAGTCAACTTTAAAAAAAAAGTAAATTTTGAAGAAATCTGAATTTCCAAATACGAAATGATGCAAAAACTGCATTACTCTGGCTGAAATGATAGAAAAAAAACCTAAATAGAAAAATTTTGAATCCCAGATCACACCCCACCCCCTAAAAAAGATAATTTTGAAGCCCAGACCAAATGGTAACTATCTGATTTGTAGCAGGTCAAGTTTACGGTCTTATTTCATACACGCCAGTGACTTACGACCTCATCATGCAAACAAAAGGTAAGTTTACGGTCTTATTTCATACACGCCAGTGACTTACGACCTCATCATGCAAACAAAAGGTCGCACCCTGTCTCCAAATCATCTAGTACCTTTGCACATTACAAACTGCTTTTTATATTGTCAAATTTTACTTTATCTTGGATTTTACAGTAATGCAGTTTTACACCTGTAATTTTTTGTAAAAGCACCAAATAAACATTGTAATAATATTAAAAAAAACTCCCTCTCAAAATAAATATCAAATTGAAAACTTTTTTGGAATGAAAGAAAAAGAAAATATTTAATTTTAAAAAATTTAAATAAATTAATAAGCAGAATTTTTTTTTTTTAATTAAACCCAAAATAAGGGGGGGGGGGGGGAATTTAATAATATAGATTTGCCAAATTTTAGCTAAAATATAAAACAAACTATGCAAGTTAAAGAATGAAGTCCACTTCTTTACCAAAAAATATAAAAAAACTAGTGTCATTTTGAAAAATTTTGAAGTAATATATTTGAAATTGTTGAAAAATCTGCATTGCTCTGACTAAGATAATACCAGATCACACCCCCATCCCCCTAAAAAGGAAATTTTAAAATACAAGATCACTCCCCACCCCCTAAAAAATTAAAATTTTGAATCCCAGATCACACTCCAACCCCTCAAAAAGAAAATTTTAAAGCCCAGACCAAATTTTAACAATCTGATTTGTAGCAGGTCAAGTTTACGGTCATATTTCATACACGCCAGTGACTTACGACCTTATCATGCAAACAAACGGTCGCACCCTGTCTCCAAATCATGTAGTACGGATGCACAATTTACATTCTGTGCTTTTTTGGTAAAATTTAATTTAAGTTCAACCGTTTTGACAGCAATGCAGGTTTTCACCAGTAAATTAAAAAAAATGAGCAAATAAACATTAAAATATGAAAGCCCTTTTCTCCCCCACTAAAAAAAATATGAAAGTTAAAAACTAATTTTTGTATTTAAATTGAACTTAATCAGATTTTAAACATGTTTAAAAGTTAGGTCCCAGTGACCTACTTTTGCCAGAAGGGCAGCTACTACATATCACTCAATGAACTGATGCAATACAGTATCCTTTCAACTTATTCAAATTTAAATATAATTAGATCACAATGACCTACTTCTACTACAAAAGCATCTATGTCGGGTACAAGATTTTATTTTTTAAAACCATACAGCATGTAACAAATGCAGACATTTAATTTAACTTAAAGAAATGTAGACAAGAAAAAAGAAGATTGGCGGATGATTTTTTTTATAGAACATCTATTTGAAATACAGATCCTGTGTCCATGTTTTGCTTACAATGATCTGAAAATGCTCCGCTCTAATTTCTGTTTTAAAGACCTTTTGAGATCCTCTGGCTTGTCGTAATGATACACACCTTCAAAACTATGGAGGCAGAATTCATTGGCTAATGTTATAATTACCAAAAACAGAAAGGAGAACCAAGTGTTATCAGATTCTTGTACGCAAAGCAAGGACACAGGATCTGTACTCTAAGCAGATTGAACAATTCTCAAATTAACATAAATATTTTGTATCAGATTCATGTATAGATCTAGTATGACATATAATGACCACTTTATCAATGTTGGCAAATGAAGTTCTTATTTGTTCCGCAAGAAAAACTTTTGGTAGTAGTATAACATCCCTCATTTCTTTACAAACATAAGGTTTTTAAAATGCCATGACAGCATGAACAAAAAACAAATTTAATCCAAAAAATAACTTGAGATTCTGGTAACACTTGTTTCAATGAGATTTTAAATTGAGAAAGTTGGCAATCTTTTGTGGAAATTCTGACTTGCAATAATCTAGCGTTCAGTATAGCAGATTGAATAAAATGGTTTGGCATAAAGGAAATATCAACCAATCTGATACAGTGTTCAGGATATTAGATTTTATAAAGTATTTTGCCTTAAAGAAAAATTAGAAGCTAAGATAGTACAAACATAGCATAATTTAAAGTATAATGTATAAAAGGATAAGATATAAACAAATTTAAATAATATTTGATTCCCTGAGATATAAATGTATACCGAAAATATCAAAACATAAACTTTATCAAAATATATATAAATCATTCTATACAGGTCAAACTATTATCAGCATTTATACTGAAAATCTCTAAAAATGTTCAATCATTCCAATTTAGTGATCTGAGTGTGAGAAATATTGAGAAGCCTTGATCTGAGCATTAAACGGTGGTTTCTGCTGGTTAACAGGTTTCCTAGCTGCACGCCTTGGAGCAGTTCTTCTGGATTCACAGGCTTGCTTTGGTACAATCTTGGATTTATCTATCAACTGAGATCCTTTAACAATATCAGGGAGCTTGAGTTCCTCTGCTTGTGTGCCCTCATCTCTCTTTGTAAGTACTGGTTTATTCTTGTATATAACCTAGAAACAAATTGGCAAAAAGCTAATGTGATTTTAATAAGAAGTTTGCTAATGTCACCTACTCCCATTGGTTGTTTTGTACAACACAAAACTAGAAACAAAAATAGGGAGCAGTAGTCACCAAACCCAGATCAGTTTCAATCTTGAGAATGGAAATATATCTCAAAAGCAAATTTTCTGATTCTTTAGTATTTTTTCAGTAGACAATTTTTTCATTTCCTTGATATAAATAAAGAGGCGTGCATGGTATTGGTATAACATAAATGAAACAGCAATACATATTACTGAAACTAACATAGATTTCCTACACATTAAATTTAGTGCTTCAGAAGTTATTTTATTGTTTACTACAGTAATCAAAATTTCATTAAATTGGACGGATATGAGTCTCAGTATGTGTACCTTCAGTAATAATAAAAGAGTGTTACTTCAGTAATATTAAAAGTGTTACTTCAGTAATATTAAGAGTGCAATTTCAGTAATATTCAAAGAGTGTTACGTCAGTAATATTAAAAGTGTTACTTCAGTAATATTTAGAGTGCAACTTCAGTAATATTAAAAGAGTGTTACTTCGGTAATATTAAAAGAGTGTTACGTCAGTAATATTAAAAGTATTACTTCAGTAATATTAAAAGAGTGTAACTTCAGTAATATTAAGAGAGTGTAACTTCAGTAATATTAAAAGTGTTACTTCAGTAATATTAAAAGAATGTAACTAATCAGTAATATTGAAAGAGTGTTACTGCAGTAAGATTAAGAGAGTGTGACTACTATTAATATTAAAAGAATGTAACTAATAAGTAATATGAAAAGAGTGTAACTAATGAGTAATATCAAAAGAGTGTAACTACAGTAATATTAAAAGAGTGTAACTGATCAGTAATATTAAAAGAGTGTAACAAATCAGTAATATTAAAGAGTGTAACTTCAGTAATATTAAAAGAGTGTTACATTAGTAATATTAAAAGAGTGTAATTTCAGTAAATTCAAAAGAGTGTTATTTCAGTTATATTAAAAGAGTGTAACTAATCAGTAATATTAAAAGAGTGTAACTTCAGTAATATTAAAAGAGTGTAACTTCATCAATATTAAAAGAGTGTTACTTCAGTAATATTAAAAGAGTGTTTACTTCAGTAATATTAAAAGAGTGTTGCCTTAGTAATATTAAAAGAGTGCAACTTAGTTATATTAAAAGACAGTCAAAGGCTACAGTAAGAATTTCTGCAGAATGAATTTCTATTGGTTGATTTTTCAGATCAGTTAATCTTTTTCCCAAGACTGGTATTAATTGAATGCTGCTGTATTATGTGATATTGATAGTTTGAATTCAGGAAGACCATTGATTTATTTGATTAATCTTACTGTTCCCTTGTCTGTTTCCTGTTAGTTTGGTTATGTTATGCTCTTATCTTGTTTCCTTGTTGGGGAGGGGTCCTTTGATTCTAATAAATTTCAAAGGTTGGGGAGAATCTTACTTGTGTACTGTCCCTTAATTGATAGTTTTGTTTTGGATTAGGGATTTCATTTTTGATGTTTTAAACAGATAAAAGACATACTCTATCAATATCCTGTATGACTGTTCTCTTATCAAATTGCTCAATCCTTGATGAGTTTGTGTATTATGACCAGGTAATACTCTATAATTTCTATAGTTATATATATACATATAAGAGATATTCTAATTTTATGCAGGTTTGTTTTACTGTCCTGTTATCAGACTATTTCCATAGGGAGTACTAGTTGTAATTAATGTTACAGACATATCCCGATATCTAACCTTATTGTCCCTTTTATTAATGGCAGCAGTCAACATTATATTTTATCTTACCTGTCTGACAATCCTCTTATCAGGCTGGTTCCTTGGATCATTTAGTGTACCAGTTTTAATTGGATGTAGTGGATGTTTTCTGTTATCTCTTGTAGTAGGAGCTGGTCTCACAAACTTATGATTCTGCATGATAGGTGTACTATAGGACAGCTTTGGTTCTGCAGCCTTAATTCTCCTCTTGTTACCAGTGTTGAAATCAGTGAAGTTTTCTTTGGCTAACGAATTTATGTTTACACCTTTTCTTGGTGTTTTTGGTGCATTCTTCAATGGTGGCAAAACTTTGCGCTCACCAAGTTTTGATAGATCAAGAGGAGGAACAACAGGCTTTTCCTTCTTAGATTTTGGCACTTCTAGCTTTGAGAAAATCAGGGAGAGCTCAGCTTCCAACCTAACAAAGCGCCTTCTTGTGGCTCTCTCCTTCTGATCCAATTTATTATATGCAATGTTCAGATGGTCAACCTTTTTGCTTTTGCACTTGTTCTGCCCACTGCAACTTCTTTTAGCCAAAGCCAGCTGTTTTTGGAGGTGGTACTTCTCATCTCTGAGAAATTTGAGCTCATTCTTGATGATTTTAATTAACAGGCATAGGCTCATTTCCTTTTCTGCTTTCAAACTATCAATATCATTCTCAAGGTTAGCCAGGAGGCAGTTAGCTTCATTCAGCTCCTTATGGAGTTTATCAATATCAGCATCTTCATGTTTATACTTCTTCAAGTTATCCAGTAATCTATTAAATAAAAGTAGTTATTATCAGTAATAAACTGAAGAGAATTAAGAAAACTAAAACAGTCTTTCTAATGCAATTTGTTTTTAATTACGTTTTTGATTGAACGACATCATAATTTTGAGTAGGAAATTTCCATGATTTACCTGTCTGTAGCTAAGGGAAGCTGCTATTTTTAAATTCAGAATTCACAGTACGTGATTTCTTCAATAATAAACAAAATCATTTCATTTCTCAACTGAAAATCATGTTTTTGTGAAATTTTATTTTATTCTTAGGCATCCTCAAGAGCCTAAAGCTTCCAATGACTAAGTTTGACACTGGGAGCGTAACTATGTCAGCCTATGATGTTAGGGAGCCCAAGACTTGGGAACATCTGAAGGATGTTAATTGCTAAGTTTAATACCTTTTGATTTTCAAATCATACCATTACCTTCTACTTCACACAAGAAATATTTACGAGTTTTTGCAAACATTACTTACTCTTTATCCTTCTTCTTGAGTCTATCAAGGGCATCAATGGTATGTTTAGTGGTATCAATCTCATTAGCTCCACGAGTAGGCAAAGCAGTTTCTGATACAATCATCTCTGTAAAAAAAACATTTAAAAATGAAATAAAACTTCAAGGTAAAGTATCAATTTTCAGATTTTTCTTTTTCTTCTACAAATGCAGTGTACTTTAAATTGATTCACAAAAAAACTTTAAAAAGATAAAATTATGCATCTTGAAATAAACAACTTTAACAGTATCATCTTTAAAAAAAAATGTACAGTGAACATAAAGTTTATGTTAGTAATTTACCTTTAATGTTTTATAACAAGTAAGTATAGAGGTATATAATAACAAGCAAATAGTGCCAATTTCAAACACAAGAGTATATAAAAAAAAAAAAATGTTTCCTCTTAAATCTGTAGTAAAATTACTTACTCATTTATGTAATAGTATATAACAATATGTTCAAAAAAGAAAAGGCAATATCTGTGAAACATTTTCCCTTACATAGCATTTCAACTTCATTAGAAAGCTAGTTATATAAAAAAAAAAACAGTATAAAATAACAAGTATAAATAATGACCCTGAAACAATCACTACCTATTGAAAACTGTGCAGTGCATAAATCCAATTAAAATATAAGTAGTATAAAAAGAGAACAAACTGAATAAGGTTAATTGAAATGTTAGATAAAATAGACAAACATGCAACATCATATAGAAAACATCTAAAATACCTTTCATTGAACACTGAATTATCTCCCCTTTGCTGGAATTGTACAGATAGAAAACATTTAAAATACCTTGCATTGAACACTGAGTTATCTCCCCTTTGCTGGAATTATACAAATAGAAAACATCTAAAATACCTTGCATTGAACACTGAGTTATCTCCCCTTTGCTGGAATTGTACAAATAGAAAACATCTAAAATACCTTGCATTGAACACTGAGTTATCTCCCCTTTGCTGGAATTGTACAAATAGAAAACATCTAAAATACCTTGCATTGAACACTGAATTATCTCCCCTTTGCTGGTATTGTACAAATTGATAACATCATAAATAGAAAATGTTGACTTTAATATTGTATATTACCAGTATGTTTTTAACTTAACTTAACAATATAGTTTTGTTTTTATATAGAAACCTACACAGCTTACAAGTTACATGAACATGGGTGTTTTTATTACCATTTAGACCTGTACTTATGGTATTAATATCATGAGATATATACTATTATATGTGTATCTAGTGAATATCTAGCAGGTTTTTCAGCATATTTGATATCTGTATAAAAAATTACTATTCTTCATAAAGAATTATTAAGTACCTTTATATTCTGAATAATCCATCTTCTGAATCCTTGGTGTATGTTGTCCTTGGACCATCAGATATTCGACATCTGCAATTTAATTTTTTAAAATAGGGTAGGGTAGCAACTTTAATAAGAATTACTCAAAATAGATGAATGATTTTAAGTATAAAATGTTTCTAGACCTTTGTCTGTTTAAACCTTAGAAGTAAAAATAGAACCAGAGGCTAAAAGATGAAAAAAACAGGTTCAGAGGACAATGTAAATAAAACATTTCTTCTTTTACTGTAAACAACTTGGTTTGATATACTATTTGATGGCAATGAAATACCTGTTGGACATTTTTATTTTCTATATTCTATCTTTATAATTAATTAATTATTCAATTTATTGATAAACATATATTCAATGCCATGTCAACCATTATACTGATTATTTCTACATAATTGATTATGCAGCATGAACTCTACCAAGTAGGTTTAACACTCTTATATTCAGTTTTGTATAAGCAAATAGGATATTTTTAAAAACCTCTACCAGTACCAATATCAGATAAATATGATAACAAGAATTACAAATATCTTTGGATAGTAACAACAGGTCACACTAACTACCAAACACTGAATCCTTAAAAAAACAACCATACAAACAAAGTAAATGAAGAGCTGCACCATGAGAGCATGATACGCTCTTCTCTTTTTTAACAAATAAAGTTCCATAACGCCTGAATGTCGTATCAGAAATTGATAAAAAAAAAAACTGAGAGGGAGCTTATTTTTATAGATATAAATCACCAAAGTTCCATGAAAACTGCATTTTTGAGTTATTGCCAGAAAACTGGAAAATCCCCCCTTTTTTATGAATAAAATCCCATAACTTAGGAAATGGAAAAATCTACAATTTATAAAAATCAAAAGGGAGCTTATGTCAATAGATATAAACAATTCACCAGAGGTTCTTGAAAATTGATGAAAGTGCTTTCGACGTATTGTCCAACATGGTGAGGAAGGACGGACAGATGTATACCATAATAGGTCCCGTAAACAGGCATATAATAACAACAACAAAAACATGGTCCAGATATCATGACATGGGGTTAAACAAGTTTTACCTGTGCACAAATTTCACCTTTTAGCTATCAAGAGTAAAAACCCTTCGCAGTCAAGCTTCCAAGAGAAGGACCACCAACTTTTATCAAGGAAAAAGAGACGCATATTAAGGAATGAACGGCACATATTAAGATATTAAGGAAAGAAAGGCACATATTAAGATATTAAGGAATGAAAGGCACATATTAAGATATTAAGGAATGAAAGGCACATATTAAGATATTAAGGAATGAAAGGCACATATTAAGATATTAAGGAATGAAAGGCACATATTAAGATATTAAGGAATGAAAGACACATATTAAGATATTAAGGAAAGAAAGGCACATATTAAGATATTCAAAGAATGAAAGGCACATATTAAGATATTCAAGGAATGAAAGGCACATATAAGATATTAAGGAATGAAAGGCACATATTAAGATATTAAGGAATGAAAAGCACATATTACGATATTAAGGAATGAAAGGCACATTTTAAGGAATGAAACGCAAAAAAACTACAGGAAGCTATCTAAGATAGCCAGTTGTTGGTTGGATAATACCCTGCTCCCTAATCCAAAAACTGCCTTCTTTATAAAGTGTCTAAATAAAGTGCTGCATGTCTACCCTGCGTCCTACCAGCTTTCATGTTAATTACAAACAAATTGGTTCTATTTTTACTGGAAGTTGTTAAATACAATAATTATTTATATACAGGACAGCAATTACATATAAAAAAAATCAATTAAAAATCTGGTCAGAGTGTCCTCTTTTTGTACTCTTAATTGAAGTTAATTAATAAAAAAATTGAAATGATTGTTACCTCCAATGTTTTCCAGCTTTGGTGACAGAGATGCTTTTGACACCTTTTCCATCTTTGATGATGGTGATGGAGATGCTCTTGCCAACGTTTCTGTCTTTGGTGATGGTGATGCTTTGCCCACCTTTTTCATTATTGGAGATGGTGATGGAGATGCTTTTGACACCTTTTCCATCTTTGATGATGGTGATGGATATGCATTTGCCAACGTTTCTGTCTTTGGTGATGGTGATGCTTTGTCCACCTTTTCCATCATTGGTGTTGGTGATGGAGATGCTCTTGCAACTTTTTCAATCTTTGATGATGGTGATGGAGATGTTCTTGCCACCTTTTCCATCTTTGGTGATGGTGATGGAGATGCTCTTGCCACCTTTTCCATCTTTGGTGATGGTGATGCTCTGGCCTCCTTTTCCTTCTTTGGTGATGGAGATGCTCTTGCGTCCTTTTCCATCTTTGGTGATGTAGATGCTCTGGCCACCTTTTCCATCTTTGGTGATGGTGATGCTTTGGCCACCTTTTCCATCTTTGGAGATGGTGATCCTCTTGCCACCTTTTCCATCTTTAGTGATGGTGATGCTCTGGCCTCCTTTTCCATCTTAGATGATGGAGAAGCCCTTGTCAACTTTTCCATCCTTGGTGATGCAGATGCTCTGGCCACCATTTCCATCTTTGGTGATGGAGATGCTCTGGTCACCTTTTCCATCTTTGGTGATGGTGATGGAGATGCTTTTGCCACCTTTTCCATCTTTGCAGATGGGGATGGAGATGCTCTGGACACTTTTTCCATCTTTGGTGATAGCGCTGCTCTTGCGTCTTTTTCCATCTTTGGTGATGGTGATGGAGATGCTTTGGCCACCTTTTCCATCTTTGGAGATGGTGATGGAGATGCCATGGACACATTTTCCATCTTTGGTGATAGCGATGCTCTTATCTCCTTTTCCATCTTTGGTGATGGTGATGCTCTGACCACCTTTTCCATCTTTGGTGAAGGTGATGGAGATGCTTTGGTCAACTTTTCCATCTTTGGCGATGGTGATGGAGATGCTCTGGACACCTTTTCCATCTTTGGTGATAGCGTTTCTCTTGTGTCCTTTTCCATCTTTGGTGATGGTGATGGAGATGCTTTGGCCACCTTCTCCATCTTTGGAGATGATGATGGAGATGCTCTGGACACCTTTTCCATCTTTGTTGATGGTGATGGAGATGCTTTGGCCACCTTTTCCATCTTTCGAGATGGTGATGGAGATGCTCTGGACACCTTTTCCATCTTTGGTGATGGTGATGGAGATGCTTTGGCCACCTTCTCCATCTTTGGAGATGGTGATAGAGATGCTCTGGACACCTTTTCCATCTTTGGTGATAGCGATGCTCTTGCGTCCTTTTCCATCTTTGGTGATGGTGATGGAGATGCTCTGACCACCTTTTTCATCTTTGGTGATGGTGATGAAGATGCTTTGGCCACCTTTTCCATCTTTGGTGATAGCGATGCTCTTGCGTCCTTTTCCATCTTTGGTGATGGTGATGGAGCTGCTTTGGCCACCTTTTCCATCGTTGGAGATGATGATGGAGATGCTCTGGACACCTTTTCCATCTTTGGTGATAGCGATGCTCTTGCGTCCTTTTCCATCATTGGTGATGATGATGGAGATGCTCTGACCACCTTTTCCATCTTTGATGATGGTGATGAAGATGCTTTGGCCACCTTTTCCATCTTTGGTGATAGCGATGCTCTTGCGTCCTTTTCCATCTTTGGTGATGGTGATGGAGCTGCTTTGGCCACCTTTTCCATCGTTGGAGATGATGATGGAGATGCTCTGGACAACTTTTCCATCTTTGGTGATAGCGATGCTCTTGCGTCCTTTTCCATCATTGGTGATGATGATGGAGATGCTCTGACCACCTTTTCCATCTTTGGTGATGGTGATGGAGATGCTTTGGCCACCTTTTCCATCTTTGGAGATGGTGATGGAGATGCTCTGGACACCTTTTCCATCTTTGGTGATGGTGATGGAGATGCTTTCGCCACCTTCTTTATCTTTGGAGATGGTGATGGAGATGCTCTTGACACCTTTTCCATCTTTGGTGATAGCGATGCTTTAGCGTCCTTTTCCATCTTTGGTGATGATGATGGAGATGCTCTGGCCACCTTTTCCATCTTTGGTGATGGTGATGGAGATGCTTTGGCCACCTTTTCCATCTTTGGAGATGGTGATGGAGATGCTCTGGACACCTTTTCCATCTTGGGTGATGGTATTGGAGATGCTTTGGCCACCTTCTTTATCTTTTGAGATGGTGATGGAGATGCTCTTGACACCTTTTCCATCTTTGGTGATAGCGATGCTCTTGCGTCCTTTTCCATCTTTGGTGATGGTGATGGAGATGCTTTGGCCACCTTTTCCATCTTTGGAGATGGTGATGGAGATGCTCTGGACATCTCTTCCATCTTTGGTGATAGCGATGCTCTTGCGTCCTTTTCCATCTTTGGTGATGGTGATGGAGATGCTTTGGCCACCTTCTCCATCTTTGGAGATGGTGATGGAGATGCTCTGGACATCTTTTCCATCTTTGGTGATAGCGATGCTCTTGCGTCCTTTTCCATCTTTGGTGATGGTGATGCTCTTGCCACCTTTTCCATCGTTGGTGATGGTGATGGAGATGCTTTGGCCACCTTTTCCATCTTTGGAGATGGTGATGGAGATGCTCTGTCCACCTTTTCCATCTTTGGTGATGGTGATGGAGATGCTTTGGCCACCTTTTCCATCTTTGGAGATGGTGATGGAGATGCTCTGGACACCTTTTCCATCTTTGGTGATAGCGATGATCTTGCGTCCTTTTCCATCTTTGGGGATGGAGATGCCCTGGCCACCTTTTCAATCTTTGGTGATGGTGATGGAGATGCTCTAGCTTCGCTATATACTGTTTGGAAAAAAAATATGAAGTCTTATTAAGAGGACAGGATCAGCAAGTAATAGCAATATAGCTTATAGTGATAGTTTTAGGGCAGGCAAAGCACTATTGTGCTAATTTGCATATTTACTGAGCAAGTATTCAAATGACCAAAAAAATACTGATGAATTAATGAAAACTGAAAAACAGCTGCTTCTTTTATTTTCCAGTTGGTCTAAAATAATAGAATCAATACCCAGACTGGCCAGTGTCAATTTTTTTCTACTGACATCTGTGTGGACATATATTTAATATCAATCACATTTACCTAGTTAAGATGCACATATTTTCTTATGTAAGTTTTATTTAAGTAATTTACTAGTAGTTTCATCTGAGTAGCCACATATCTTGTGTCAATCTAACTTTACTGCTTACTCTGTGTAGCCACATACCTTGTGTCAATCTAACTGTTAGTTTAGTTTACAGTTTCAGTTTGACCTACGTGATGCAAATACCAAAAACGCTAAACGGTATACCGGACCTTTTTTCAATTTCAAAATGATCGTCGTAATTAATTTTGATTGCTTTTCATTAATCTTGAAAACATAAAATTAATTAGAACAAAGACAACTTGTCTATCAGCTCGGGGCAAGAACGGTGGGGCAAGATCTTAAGTAAACATATTTAGGTTAGGGGGAGGGTTTGGCGCCAACAAACTAGTTTAACCCTGCCAAATTCTGTATGTGCCTATCCCAAGTCAGGAGCCTGTAATTCAGTGGTTGTCGTTTGTTGTGGTGTTACATATTTGTTTTACGTTCATTATTTTATACATAAATTAGGCCTTTTGTTTTCTTGTTTGAATTGTTTTACATTTGTTTTACATTTGTCATTTTGGGGCCTCTTATAGATGACTATGCGGTATGGGTTTTGCTCATTGTTGAAGGCCGTACGGTGACCTACAGTTGTTAATTTCTGTGTCATTTGGTCTCTTGTGGAGAGTTGTCTCATTGGCAATCATACCACAACTTTCTTTTTTAATCCCCACCTAGGGGCATTATATTTTTCGGTCTGTGCGTCCGTTCGTCCGTATGTCCCGCTTCAGGTTAAAGTTTTTGGCCAAGGTAGTTTTCGATGAAGTTAAAGTCCAATCAACTTGAAACTTAGAACACATGTTTCCTATGATATGATCTTTCTAATTTTAATACCAAATTAGTTTTTACCCCAATTTAACGGTCCACTGAACATAGAAAATGATAGTGCGAGTGGGGCATCCGTGTACTATGGACACATTCTTGTTTACTTAGTATATATAATTAGCATACATGTAATAGTTATACACCGAGGGATAGGTGTGTCTGGATAAGAAACCCCGTCGGCCGGAGGCCGGAGGGGTTTCTTATCCAGACACGCCGTATCCCGAGGTGTATAACTAACTTACACCCCATTCTAAATCCTATATTTGTTAACATTGATTATTAAATGAAAAAAAAAAATGAAAAAAACTATAGCATATTTATTGATAATATCAAACCATGATTTTATAAGATTTTTTTTTATTACATGAAACCCCACTAGTAACCTTTCTTTGATTATCTTCGTTCAAACTTTGACAAGTGAGTATATTTTACAAATGTCAAAGTTGTTTTACATATTCCCGTTAAATCCATGTGCTAATATGGATCAGCAGGTCAAGGTTGACTGTTTCGTGTATTCTTCTTACAAACAAAAAATACATCATGCTCCTGGTATACAGTTGTCAATATGGACGGGTATAAGACGGACGACATTTTGTGGCAAGCGTTGGATTTGGTAGAAGAGACTAAAGATGAAGACAATATTATAACCCAAAGTACTTACCTGTATCAGTTTAATAAAGGTAATCATAACTTTATTTTATATCTTTAATACGGTTTTATGGAACAAAAGCCCCTCCCCCCTCTTCTCGGGAAAAAAAAAATCCATTCATATTCGGACATACTAAGGGATAGGTGTGTCTGCATTAGAAACCCGACTACCAGACACGCTCAACATACAAAGATACAGATTTAATATTTAGGAACTCCCTTTTTGGGGGCAATCAGGGGCTGATCCAGCCGGGGGTTCCCAACTCAAGAGAAAAAAGGGGGGGGGGGGGGGGTCCAACCATTCAAATTGCATTGATCTTTTAAATAAAAGTCGGGTCCAACCCGCGGAACCTCCACCCCCTGATCGGCCACTGGGTAACCGAGGGGGAGGGGGTCCGGGAGTTAGAATCCCCGTTTTTCAATGCTTTAGAATTTAGAATAGAGACATATATGACTGGGATAAAAAAAAATATACCTTCAAGCAAAGGAGTATTTAAAGGATAATTTTGTATTCAAAATAGATGCTTAATTTTTTTTTCGCTATTGGAATTTCCTAAAATGTGTTTTTTTAATATCTTGAAACAATTTGTAGTGAACACTATTAGTAATTTCTTATGCTCATGCTATTTAAAAAAATAATCAATTTCTATTGTTACGAATAACAATGGACTTTGTTTGCGGGATGTAGAAGCAGGGGTTTCTAGAAACCCCGCTCGTCACACCCTGTGGTCAAAATCCATTGTTATTCGTAACAATAGATCTATGCAATTTACACTTGTTTCAGAAATAGAAACTATCAAGTATAACAATAGAACTGGGGTGTAAGTATAATGAACAGTTGTAAGCTGATTAAACTTTATGATTTACTACATTATTTTAATTTTTGGTTTGATGTTGCGTAGACCTACATCTAAATATGCCACCACTATCTTCAGAAGCTTTGTCATACTTTAAACAAAATTCCGACTTAAAAATGGTGAAATGCAAAACGTTAATGAAATTAATGTATACTAGGTGGTACGAGTAACACGCTTAATCATCTCAAATTGAAACACTGAACATTATTTTCTGAGACATCAGAGAAAATGAATTCAAAGGTTTCAGACATTGTCAATTCGACTAGATCAAGAAGATTTTCATCATCTCAATTAGAAGTTATTACAACCATCATTGTAGATCCGGTAGTATTGGATTATTTAAAGTAAAACTTCACCAGGAATGCGCAGAGACAAGCCTTATAATGCCGAAGGAAAAACTTCAATTGATCGTATCATAAAAACGTATATTTGTAGGGTACTATTGATAATGCTTTTAAACATCAACTTAACTACCAGTTAACCAGATAATCGGTCGAAAGATTATCCGAGTAACCAGTTGGGCAAAACCATACGACTTGACAACACTACTGTAAACACACAACTTATGTCAATCTAATTCAACTGCTTAGTCTGTGTAGACACATACGTTGTGTCAATCTAATTAAACCGCTTAGTCTGTGTAGACACATACCTTGTGTCAATCAAATTCAACTGCTTAGTCTATGTAGACACATACCTTGTGTCAATCTAATTCAACTGCTTGGTCTGTGTAATCACATACCTTGTGTCCATCTAACTTTACTGCTTAGTCTGTGTAGACACATACCTTGTGTCAATCTAATTCAACTGCTTAGTCTGTGTAGTCACATACCTTGTGTCCATCTAACTTTACTGCTTAGTCTGTGTAGACACATACCTTGTGTCCATCTAACTTTACTGCTTAGTCTGTGTAGACACATACATTGTGTCAATCTAATTCAACTGCTTAGTCTGTGTAATCACATACCGTGTGTCCACCTAACTTAATTGCTTAGTCTGTATAGCCTTGTACCTTGTGTCAATCTAACTTTACTGCTTAGTCTATGTAGCCACATACCTTGTGTCAATCTAACTTTACTGCTTAGTCTGTGTAGCCACATACCTTGTGTCAATCTAACTTTACTGCTCAGTCTGTGTAGCCTTATACCTTGTGTCAATCTTATTTTACTGCTAAGTATGTGTAGCCACAAACCTTGTGTCAATCTAACTTTACTGCTTAGTCTGTGTAGCCTTATACCTTTTGTCAATCTAACTTAACTGCTTAGTCTGTGTAGCCTTATACCTTGTGTCAATCTAACTTTACTGCTTAGTCTGTGTAGACACACACCTAGTGTCAATCTAACTTTACTGCTTAGTCTGTGAAGACACATACCTTGTGTCAATCTAACCTAACTGCTTTGTCTGTACAGTCACATTGTGTCAATCTAACTTCACAGCTTAGTCTGTGTAGCCACATACCTTGTGTCAATCTTACTTTACTGCTGAGTCTGTGTAGACACATACCTTGTGTCAATCTAACTTAATTGCTTAGTCTATGTAGCCTTATACCTTGTGTCAATCTAACTTAACTGCTTAGTCTATGTAGCCACATACCTTGTGTCAATCTAACTTTACTGCTTAGTCTGTGTAGACACATACCTAGTGTCAATCTAACTTTACTGCTTAGTCTGTGTAGACACATACCTAGTGTCAATCTAACTTTACTGCTTAGTCTGTACAGTCACATACCTTGTGTCAATCTAACTTAACTGCTTTTTCTGTACAGTCACATACCTTGTGTCAATCTAACTTCACAGCTTAGTCTTTGTAGCCACATACCTTGTGTCAATCTTACTTTACTGCTGAGTCTGTGTAGACACATACCTTTTGTCAATCTAACTTAATTGCTTAGTCTGTATAGCCTTGTGTCAATCTAACTGTACTGCTTAGTCTATGTAGCCACATACCTTGTGTCAATTTAACTTTACTGCTTAGTCTGTGTAGACACATACCTTGTGTCAATCTAATTCAACTGCTTAGTCTGTGTAGTCACATACCTTGTGTCCATCTAACTTTACTACTTAGTCTGTGTAGACACATACCTTGTGTCCATCTAACTTTACTGCTTAGTCTGTGTAGACACATACATTGTGTCAATCTAATTCAACTGCTTAGTCTGTGTAATCACATACCGTGTGTCCACCTAACTTAATTGCTTAGTCTGTATAGCCTTGTACCTTGTGTCAATCTAACTTTACTGCTTAGTCTATGTAGCCACATACCTTGTGTCAATCTAACTTTACTGCTTAGTCTGTGTAGCCACATACCTTGTGTCAATCTAACTTTACTGCTCAGTCTGTGTAGCCTTATACCTTGTGTCAATCTTATTTTACTGCTTAGTATGTGTAGCCACAAACCTTGTGTCAATCTAACTTTACTGCTTAGTCTGTGTAGCCTTATACCTTTTGTCAATCTAACTTAACTGCTTAGTCTGTGTAGCCTTATACCTTGTGTCAATCTAACTTTACTGCTTAGTCTGTGTAGACACACACCTAGTGTCAATCTAACTTTACTGCTTAGTCTGTGAAGACACATACCTTGTGTCAATCTAACCTAACTGCTTTGTCTGTACAGTCACATTGTGTCAATCTAACTTCACAGCTTAGTCTTTGTAGCCACATACCTTGTGTCAATCTAACTTTACTGCTGAGTCTGTGTAGACACATACCTTGTGTCAATCTAACTTAATTGCTTAGTCTATGTAGCCTTATACCTTGTGTCAATCTAACTTAACTGCTTAGTCTATGTAGCCACATACCTTGTGTCAATCTAACTTTACTGCTTAGTCTGTGTAGACACATACCTAGTGTCAATCTAACTTTACTGCTTAGTCTGTGTAGACACATACCTAGTGTCAATCTAACTTTACTGCTTAGTCTGTACAGTCACATACCTTGTGTCAATCTAACTTAACTGCTTTTTCTGTACAGTCACATACCTTGTGTCAATCTAACTTCACAGCTTAGTCTTTGTAGCCACATACCTTGTGTCAATCTTACTTTACTGCTGAGTCTGTGTAGACACATACCTTTTGTCAATCTAACTTAATTGCTTAGTCTGTATAGCCTTGTGTCAATCTAACTGTACTGCTTAGTCTATGTAGCCACATACCTTGTGTCAATTTAACTTTACTGCTTAGTCTGTGTAGACACATACCTAGTGTCAATCTAACTTTACTGCTTAGTCTGTGTAGACACATGCCTTGTGTCAATCTAACTTAACTGCTTTGTCTGTACAGTCACATGCCTTGTGTCAATCTAACTTAACTGCTTAGTCTTTGTAGTCACATACCTTGTGTCAATCTAACTTAACTGCTTAGTCTGTGTAGTCACATACCTTGTGTCAATCTAACTTTACTGCTTAGTCTGTGTAGCCTTATACCTTGTGTCAATCTTACTTTACTGCTTAGTCTGTGTAAACACACACCTTAAGTCAATCTAACTTAACTACTTTGTCTGTGAAGCCACATATATTGTGTCAATCTAACTTAACTGCTTAGTCTGTGTAGACACATACCTTATGTCCATCTAACTTTACTGCTTAGTCTGTGTAGCCTTATACCTTGTGTCAATTTTACTTTACTGCTTAGTCTGTGTAGACACATACCTTGTGTCAATTTAACTTTACTGCTTAGTCTGTGTAGTCTTATACCTTGTGTCGTCTTACTTTACTGCTGAGTCTGTGTAGACACATACCTTGTGTCAATCTTACTTTACTGCTTAGTCTGTGTAGACACATACCTTGTGTCCATCTAACTTTACTGCTTAGTCTGTGTAGCCTTATACCTTGTGTCAATCTTACTTTACTGCTTAGTTTGTGTAGACACATACCTTGTGTCAATCTAACTTTACTGCTTAGTCTGTGTAGCCTTATACTTTGTGTCAATCTTACTTTACTGCTTAGTCTGTGTAGCCTTATACCTTGTGTTAATCTTACTTTACTGCTTAGTATGTGTAGCCACTTACCTTGTGTCAATTTAACTTAATGGCTTAGTCTATGTAGCCACATACCTTATGTCAATCTAACTTTACTGCTTAGTCTGTGCAGTCACATACCTTGTGTCAATCTTACTTTACTGCTTAGTCTGTGTAGCCTTATACCTTGTGTTAATCTTACTTTACTGCTTAGTATGTGTAGCCATATACCTTGTGTCAATCTAACTTAATGGCTTAGTCTATGTAGCCACATACCTTATGTCAATCTAACTTTACTGCTTAGTCTGTGCAGTCACATACCATGTGTCAATCTAACTTAGTTTAGTTTACAGTTTCAGTTTGACCTACTTGATGTATTTAGGTTAAAACTGATTATTTGATTTATACAATCCATTTCATAAGGTTTCAGACTGGCAATTTACTCACCCTTTTCCTGAGCAAGGGTCATGTCATCTACACTCTTAGGTGGTGACTTCCCAGACTTGTGCCCTGGAGAAGGAAACATTCTGAAACCAAAATAAAAATAAAATCACTTTTTGGGATAAATCTTCGCCTGGAAAGTAGCCCAAATAATATTATGACGTCTAAGCAGGGTATATTATTGTTTTGCTTTGACAACTTCCTGCCTTCAATGATGGATAAAAAAATCAATAGCGAAAATTACCCTCATCATGGAGACGGCATGATAATTAAATCTGGACTACCGGGAAAGTTTGTGGGTATAAACTTTTTAAAGTTTTTTTCATCTCTTCCTTACAATTTATTTACTTGTTTGATTTTAAAGCAGTAAAATAATGCTTATAAAAGGTATTTTTTTAAAACGTATGATGTTATGGTAGTTCCCTTAAACTTCAGCATTTGACAGGTACTTTTTAACGCTCCTCGTTTTTTTATTCAACAGCAACACAAAAAATGACATCTGCTAACATGCACTGATATCTTTATAAGATGTCGTATAGGAACACACGTAATGAAATGTTTAAATGAAATATTTTACTTACTTGAAGAAAAATTTTAATTCTTATAAAGTTGTTTTTTTAAACGTATGATGTTATGCTGCGGTAGTTCCCTTGAACTTTAATTTTTAAATCTCCTCGTTTTTTATGCAACACAAAAAAAAAACACGTCTGCAAACATGCACTGAATATTCGATCCTGATATCTTTATAAGATGACGTATAAGAACACACGTAAATGAAATGTTTTACTTACTTGAAAAACGGTGATGCTTTAGAATTTCCTCTGCAGCAATCTTCGAAAGAACTCAGAAATCAGAGTTGATTCTTTGGGTCCTCCCTCTACGTTCTCGTAGTTGTGGAAGAATGATCTGTTACCTTCTATGACGTAACAAGACGTTTACTCTTCGCGCAGGAATAAAATAATGCATGCAGGAAACTTAAGTTAGTATGATTTATTATCAGACTTAAGAACTGTTTTGTTTTACTGTCAAACAGTTGTGTTTTTGTGAAGAGAGAATTTGATTTTATTTAAATTTAAGGTGCTATTTGAAATAAAGTGATCTACAAAAGTTTGGCGCAAGAATTAGATGATAAGTTCATTTATTGTGACGTTATTTGACGTTGACCTACAGGCTTGTCATAGCAATTCGTACCGATTGCTTGTTCGCCCCTTTCGTCCTAGAGAATCCTGCATCTATACTCAATCATTTCATATTATTCATTACAGAAAGCATTTGGATGACAGAAACTCGACAATCATATAAGATGAAACAAAGGGTAACACATTCACACAATTGGCATTGGCAAGACAAAATTAAGCCCTTTTCAACTGATTTTTATAGTTTGTTCTTATGTTGTACTGTTCCACCACTGTCCAGGTTATGGGGAGGGTTGGCGCGACTTCAAACTAGTTTCACTCCGCCACATTCTGTATGTGCCTGTCCCAAGTCAGGAGCCTGTAATTCAGAGGTTGTTGTTTGTTGCTGTATATCATATTTGTTTTTCGTTCATTATTTTGTACATAATAAATCAGACCGTTAGTTTTCTCGTTCGAAATGTTTTACATATGTAATTTCAGGGTCTTTTATAGCTGACTATGCGGTATGGGTTTTACTCATTGTTGAAGGCCGTACGGTGACCTTTAGTTGTTAATTTCCGTGCCATTTGGTCTCTTGTGGAGAGTTGTCTCATTGGCAATCATACATCTTCTTATTTTTATAAAAAGATAAATAACGAAACAATAATCCGCACTTCCAAAAGAGAGGCGAAAGTTACATAGGACATTCAAACCCATAAATCGAAAATAAACTGACAACACCATGGCTAAAAAAGAAAAAGGCAAACAGACAAACAACAGTACACAAACACAACATAGAAAACTAAGACTATTGTTAAGTGGTTGTCGTTTGTTTGTGTGGTTCAAAGGTGTTTCTCGTTTTTTATATAGATTAGACCGTTGGTTTACCTGTTTGAATTGTTTTACACTAGTCATTTTGGGGCCCTTTATAGCTTGTTGTTCGGTGTGAGCCAAGGCTCTGTGTTGAAGGCCGTATTTTGACCTATAATTGTTAACTTTTTATACATTGCGACTTGGATGGAGAGTTGTCTCGTTGGCACTCATACCACATCTTCTTGTTTATAAAGACTGAGCAACACGAACCCCACCAAATGATAGACCTTATTGCGGACAATAGTAATAAGCTGTATTGCTATATTTTTTATTTCTATTTTTTTACAGGAAACAGCTTGGGAAACAAGTTAATAATGCAGAAGGCAAAGCTAGTTATGTCCAGTATTGAACCATAAATGTAATAGGCTATTATATCTATGATTGAACAAATCTCATTGTACAGCCCGCCGTCCGAGACATATTCCGGTTTTACATATTTCAATATGTCAGCGCAAATTTATTTCTCACAAGAAGTTGTTCAACTTTTCATTTTTTCGTTTTGTATATATTATTACAGATTTGAGTACCATTTAAACATCAGCAGTTTTAGCGGGAAGTTATCCGTGGTCTTGCAAGATAAAAATTATGACTTTTATCAAGAAATAGCAAGGAACAAAATTGAGAATGGAAATGGGGAATGTGTCAAAGAGACAACAACCCGACCAAAGAGCAGAAAACAGCCGAAGGCCACCGATGGGTCTTGAATACAGCGAGAAAATCCCGCACCCGGAAACGGGCTTCAGCTGGCTCCTAAACAAAAATGTGTACTAGTTCAATGAAAATGGACGTCACACTTAACTCCAAAACGTATAACTGAACTAAAATTAAAAAAAACATACAAGACTTACAAAGGCCAGAGGCTCCTGACTTGGGACAGGCACAAAAATGCGGCGGGGTTAAATATCTTTTGTGAGATCTCAACCCCCCCCCCCCCCCCCCCTAGCCAATGTAGAAAAAAAGAAGTCCGAGTCCGATGTCAGAATAAGTAACAAAAGGAACTAAGCAAAATGACAATGATACATAAATTAACAAAGGAGGCTACTAGCAGTTACTGACATGCCAGCTCCAGACCTCAATTAAACTGATTAAAAGATTATGTCTTCATCATATGAAAATCAAGCACATACCTCCCGTTAGGGATTAAGTATCATACCATCATAAAATATATGAGTAGAACATAACCCGTATGATGCCAACGACTGGTGTTAGAATAAATGTGTTTATTTCCGATGCAAAGACCCTTTGAGTGAATCAATATTAATACCAAAATATGCCATCTTTAATGACCTGAAAACAGTATCGTAACTATATCCCTTCTGAATAAGTCTGTTTAAAGGTTTGGTTAGCTTTTGAGGTGAATGTCGACATTTTTGTGCTTTGTATAGAATATTACCATAAAAGATTGGATGTGAAATACCTGAACATATAAGATGTCTGTATGTTGATTTATATTTATGAATAATGTCCTTGTACCGATGATAAAATTTAGTAAATGTTTTGACTATAGTTTGTGATATCGAAAACCTCTTTTTCTTCTATGTTTTAGCCCTTAGTAATTTAATTAGGCAAAACGTACGTTGCGAGCGATTAAAAAGTTGATCGTATATGTTTTATTCCAAAAATGATCAATAATTGATGTACCAAATGATAAGCTAAATGAGACAGGTGCCACCTGACTGGGAGAAATACATTTACATATTGTTCCAATTACCGTACCTGATAAGCTCCCGAAGCTTATTGTTTTTTTAGCAAATGCTTCAAATGGTGTAGATAACATGTTGTTAACTCATTATCATACTTTCAGGGGGGTTAGTGATGCTGTGCGTTCGAACACTGATAAGGGGAGGCCTGCTCGACTATGAATACAAGTTTTTTTCGACGGAATGTAGTGGTTCTCTTCCAGTACTGCAGCTTCCTCCTCAAAATAATAATCAAAACTGACCGCTGTGTGCTGAAAAAGTGTCAAACACCCAACAATCAATCAATTAATCAGTCACTTAATCATACTGTTTGTATTGATTGTTGATTGCTTTACATCCAGTGGCAAATAGTTCATGCATGTTCAGGAACAATAAAAACAATAGGTATAGGTCCTGTCCGGGATGAAGGTCGGGGAAAATTAAGACTATCACTGGAAAACGAGGGTAAATTGGATAGGAACATAAATTTTTTCTTGCAGCAGGCCACCCACGGATCCCTCAAAGAGTTGCTGCAAGGGTTCTTAACGTGCAGAGAGCGTGGTATTTTTCCTACACGTCGGAGGCATCGGATTTAACGTCCCAAATCTGGCCGGACGTGGCTGCAAACTTGTACATCCCGCACAGGCAAACGGAAGCCCCACTTTGACAAGGGGTTTACTGCCGTTCGGAAGAAGACCTGTAGTGACCATATTTCTATTCCCCAGTCACCCTTGGGGGCATACTGTTTGGATGTCAGATAAACAAATCAGGGGAAATCTTACTTATAATGCTCTCGTATATGTTCTAATTGTCCTACACACAATTATGTCCTCTTTCCCTCGATAGCGACATCGCCGAATGAGACTTATCACGTATCGGAGCAATACGACTGGTGTCACATGCGAAACAGGAGGGGTGGACAGGGTACATGTATCTCGGAGTCCCATTTACCTACCCCCCAAATCCAACTTTCCTCCCCTATTAATACATCTTTTGTTTTTAGGAATGTATATATACCGTCTGCATGTCATTGCCAATCTCTGTTCCATTCCTTTTCACATAAATGGTGTTTTGTCGTGATGATTCTATGACTAGTAATGCCTAGATCCATATTATGATATGTGATATTTCACATTTAACCACAAAATGCGTTACATGTTTGCGCATGTATGTTACCAACTTTGACATGATGAACATGAATGGAATCTTTAAACAGTATAGGATCATATTACAACTTTTACAACTACAAATTTTAAACACTCAATAGCTAGCGTTTCGAAAATATACTAGTAATAAAGCTTATGTGAACTCTGCTGCAGCACAGATTAGTGAAGAGCGACTTCTGTCGGACCATCGGACTGTCGGACCGTCGGACTACTGGACTGTCGGAATTTCGGGGTGTCGGATTGTATAGCTACGCTCCCGAAACGCAAGAAGATGTCAGTGATGTTTAAATGACTTCTCTAATTTTGATATTGTACCCCATTATATACCACCAAATCTCCAAATTATATTAACTTTCAATCACATTTTACTTTTCTCATTCTAAACTGATATATAAATTATATCACTATAACAATTAGTTTTTTGTCGAGCCTGCGACTTTTGTCGCAGAAAGCTCGACATAGGGATAGCGATCCGGCGGCGGCGGCGGCGGCGGCTACGGCGGCGGCGGCGGCGTTAGCTAACTTCTTAAAAGCTTTATATTTTAGAAGGTGGAAGGTCTGGATGCTTCATACTTTGTATATGGATGCCTCATGTTACGAAGTTTCCGTCAGTCACATGTCCAATGTCCTTGACCTCATTTTCATGGTTCAGTGACTACTTGAAAAAAAAGTTCAGATTTTTTGTAATGTTAGATTTTCTCTTATTATAAGTAATAAGATAACTATATTTGGTATGTGCGTACCTTGCAAGGTCCTCATGCCCGTCAGACAGTTTTCACTTGACCTCGACCTCATTTCATGGATCAGTGAACAAGGTTAAGTTTTGGTGGTCAAGTCCATATCTCAGATACTATAAGCAATAGGTCTAGTATATTCGGTGTATGGAAGGACTGTAAGGTGTACATGTCCAACTGGCAGGTGTCATCTGACCTTGACCTCATTTTCATGGTTCAGTGGTTATAGTTAAGTTTTTGTGTTTTGGTCTGTTTTTCTTATACTGTATGCCATAGGTCTACTATATTTGGTGTATGGAATGATTGTAAGGTGTACATGTCTAGTGGGCAGGTGTCATCTGACCTTGACCTTATTTTCATGGTTCAGTGGTCAAAGTTAAGTTTTTGAGTTTTGGTCTTTTTTTCTAATACTATGTGCAATAGTTCAACTATATTTGGTATGTGCGTACCTTGCAAGGTCCTCATGCCCGTCAGACAGTTTTCACTTGACCTCGACCTCATTTCATGGATCAATGAACAAGGTTAAGTTTTGGTGGTCAAGTCCATATCTCAGATACTATAAGCAATAGGTCTAGTATATTTGGTGTATGGAAGGACTGTAAGGTGTACATGTCCAACTGGCAGGTGTCATCTGACCTTGACCTCATTTTCATGGTTCAGTGGTTATAGTTAAGTTTTTGTGTTTTGGTCTGTTTTTCTTATACTATATGCAATAGTTCAACTATATTTGGTGTATGGAAATATTTTATGATCTATTTGGCAGTCACGCAGGTTTTATTTGACCTTGACCTCATTTTCAAGGTTCATTGCTCAGTGTTAAGTTTTTGTGTTTTGGTCTGTTTTTCTTAAACTATAAGCAATAGGTCAACTCTATTTGTTGTATGGAAGAATTGTTAGCTGTACATGCCTGCCTAGCATGGTTCATCTGACCTTGACCTCATTTTCATGGTTCATTGGTCAATGTTTAGTTTACTTGGTTAATGTTAAGTTTATGTGACAGTTGTAATAAAGCTTTATATTTAGGACTATCAACATAATATCAATGATTAGTAAAGAAGGCGAGACATTTCAGCGTGTGCACTCTTGTTTTTATCTAAGCACACTCATTATAAAAAAAATATTTAAAAAAATATACTTATTACATATTAAAGGACCTTTCACATACCCCACGCCCCAACATTGTCACTGGGCCAACAAAATCTCACCAGATTACAAAGTTCAAAGACTCATAACTCCTAAAAATTTCAACTCATGAAAATTTCTTGTGGATATGCACATATACATATTATGTCCTAATTATCTAAGTTTCATGAAATTCTGTTGAGTGGTTTCAGACAGGAGTTGAGATGACAAGAACAGGACTGACGGACGGACGCAGTGGTGGATCCAGGTAGGGGGGCATCCCCCTTTTTTTGGACGATCAATGCATTTGAATGGGGACATATAATTGGAACTCCCCCCTTTATCCTCGGTTAGGAAGCCCCCTTTTATAAATGGCTGGGTCCGCCCCTGGGACGGGTCAAAAACATTATACCCTACACAACTTCGTTGCGTGGGGTATAAAATATATAACCAAGTAAATGGCATGAATGTTGGTGGTATACATCAAATAGCTAATATATTGATATTGTGTGAACATGTATATTAGGGAGCTACCATTGATTTTTATGGGGGGGGGGGGGGGGGGGCTAGGATGAAAAATGTTGTCCTGCTTTTTTTTTTAGTTGTAATCTCTGTCCTGCCTTTTTATTTTTTACTCTATTCGGTCCTGCCTTTTTATTTACTAGTTTATCCTGAATTGTTTTACACAAATTGTTATTCTGCTTTTTTTTTTTTACCAAGTTGATCATCCTGCCTTTTTTTTTTATCAAAACTCCTGTCCTGTCTATTTTTTTCAAATTTCATCCTAGCACCCCCATAAAAATCAAATGGTAGCTCCCTAAGTTATAAAGATAGATCATTTTTGTCACAGTGAGTCTGATAATATCATGAAAATATCATTCTACATTCCTCTTTAATAGAGTGCGACCTTTTATTTTTAGAAACATACCTATGATCTCTCTGAGAGCATTCTATTCACTAGTATACCGACAGAGAGTCCACTAAACTATACTAACTAATCTCTGGCTTTGTTAGATGAGGGAGGGTTCCCTCCCCTGACACACTGTTATTACATGTATGTAAAAGCAAATTATTATTCTATCCATCTTGTATGGGAAAGGATTTATATAGGCTGCAGGCATGGGGTAATTATAATCAGCTGTAATCGATTACATTTTGCAGTGTAATCACATGTAATAAGTAATCATGCATTTTTTATTACATTTAATCGTAATGTAATCGATTACAATGCTAAAAAACAGGGGTAATCATGATCATTTTTAGATTACTTTTAGATTACATTCAAATGATTACTTGATGATTACATGATTTTCTTAATATGTTTTTATAAAATATAAATTTTACAATCATGTATATAATAAAAAATAAATTGTATACAAACTTATTGATTATTCCAATCAAAACAATTCATTTTAATTGCCCAAGCTCACCTAGCTAGGCCTATTGTTTGTTATAAAATTTGAAGAAGTGATTAACACCCCTAAAAACACATTTAAGTGTCAATCATATCCACATAGACATAAAGGCTACTTGATCATTAAATAATTACTATTTGTTAATTTTGTTTTTCTTAATTGAAAATATGTTTTAAATTTGGACTAAAATATTAAAAAAACCAATGTTATTCCTTTAACAGAGAAAGCACAGAGACATTTACATTGAAAGTAAATCTGTCAAATAAAATAACATAAATTATGTCACCAAACAATACAAACATTACACTGCTCCTGTTCTAAGTTCTTATAAGTATTATGTTTATATTTAAAATATTATAAACACAATTTTTTGCTCTGATTAGCTTTTTTATGTGAGGATCAAATGTTTAAAAAATTTTAATTTAATACCCCCCTATATACAATTTAATCATAAGTAATCTAAAGTAATCATGATTACTTTAAAGAAAAGTTATCTAATGTAATCAATTACATTTGAATATAAGTGTAATTGTAATTTGATCGATTACATTTTAAAGTAATCGACCCCATCCCTGTTTAGGCTGAGCCTTTATCCAACCCCTTTGTTTGAATATAATTGATTTAAACAATAAAATCTTTGAATTGTCATGCATTACTGTTTTCATTTGGAGAGGGGGACGGGGCAAATAATCAAACCAAACCAAATGATTTTTCTCTGTAACATTCAGAAACAAGGATTTTTTTATAAACCAATGATGTTTTTATGTTTTTAACTTGTTGAAATGAAAATAAACTTTAGAAATAATTTTCTTTTTAGAACTTAGAATTGGTTATATGATTTGAATTTATATTCAATTTTTTGCTTTTGTGCAATACACTTTGCTGTTGCGAATTGACCCCCCCTCCCCCCCACAAAAAAAAAAAAAAATTACCCCCCTTTTTTTTTGCTTTTGTGCAATACACTATGCTGTTGCGTATTACCCCCCCCCCCCCCCCTTCCCCCTTCCACACACACATGTTTTGCAATAAAAATAATATTTGAAAAATTTTAATTTCTGAAATCTGAATGAGAAAAAATTGACCCCCCACAATTTCTTTTTACCCCCCCCCCCCCCTTTTCCCATCAAAAAAATTCTTTCCCTCAAGATACGGTCATAATCTCAATTCAAATTTCCAATGGAGTTTGCAACCATAATTACATATTTAAATTTACCATAGTACAAACTTAATCTATTTTATAATAGAATTTAAAATATGGTGTCAAATCTTTCATATGGACTTTTTTGTAAAAAAAAAACATGCAACATTTGCAGATATTTTTACTGGTCTTCCTTCATAAATATGCATTTCTTTAAACATAATTTAAATTTACACTGCTTTTAATTGTCTTAATTGTTAAATTAACCATTACTTTATACATAATTTAAAAGCAGTGTAAGGGAGGTAATTCAAATGATGTATTTGAATTACCTCCCTTACACTGCTTTAAATTATGTTTTGTACTAAATTATTTGTCCATTAACCAGGAAACCCTTGTTTTTCCCCCTAATTCCTAAACGGTTTGAGCCACAACCCCCCAAAGCAAATCCTAACCATCCCTTTGTGGTATGGAAACTTGTGGTATAATTTCAGAGAGATCCATACACCATTCCACAAGTTATTGTCTGGAAACTAGAAAAATGCTTATTTTTGGCCCCTTTTTGGCCCCTAATTTCTTAACTGTTGGAACCATAACCCCCAAAATCAATTCCAACCTTTTTTTGTAGTATTGAACCTTATGGTAAAATTTCATAGAGATCCATTCACTTAAACTAAAGTTATTGTGCGAAAACCAATGTGTCTTTGGTCGACGACGATGACGACGATGCCAATGTCATACCAATATAAAAAGAAATCAATAAATTATTTTAATCTTGTCTCAAACAAAGTAAATTTATATTAATCACTAAAAAAAGCAGACACAATGATTGATTACTTTCTTCAATAAGTCTATTGAGTCAAGCAGAAAATTGCTCCGCAGGGCGCAGCTAAATGCTACCCCAGAGGTCGAATCCTGAACAGTTGGGGCAGGTATGGACACTACATTCAAGCTTGATACAGCTCTGAATTTGAATTGTGATTAAATATTTGACATAGCATAGGTTCTTGACACAGAATGAATGTTGGTACTTACTTCATTTATATGTTTTGGAGTTTAGTGTGACGTCCATTTTCACTGAACTAGCACACAATTTTATTTAGGGCCAGCTGAGGACCACCTCTGGGTGCGGGATTTTCCCGCTGCATTGAAGACCCATTGGTGGCCTTCGGCTGTTGTCTGCTCTTTAGTCGAGTTGTTGTCTCTTTGACATATTCCCCATTTCCATTCTCAATTTTACTTATTATGGTCCAATATCCAAAATTTAAATAATGGTTAGATTCAGCATATCAAAGAACCCCAAGAATTAAATTTTTGATGAAATCAAACAAAGTTTAATTTTAGACCCTTTGGACCTCAATGTGCACCAATTTGATAATGGGGCCAAAAATCCAAATTTAAATACATAATCAGATTCAGCACATCAGAGAACCCCATAAATTCAAATTTTGATGAAATCAAACAAAGTTTTATTTTGTCCCTTTGGACCTCAATGTGGACCAATTTGATAATGGGACCAAAAATCCAAATCTAAATACACAATAAGATTCAGCATATCAAAGAACCCCATAAATTCAATTTTTGTTGAAATCAAAGAAAAAAGTTTAATTTTGGACCCAAATTTGGACCAACTTAAAAACTGGACCCAAAATCAAAAATCTAAATATATGCTTAGATTCAGCATAAAAAAAAAAACCTTGAATTTATTTTTTGTTAAAATCAAACTAAGTTTAATTTTGACCCTTTGGACCTGAATGTGGACCAATTTGAAAACCGGGCCCAAAATCAAAAATCTAAATACACAGTTAGATTCTGCATATTAAAGAACCCCAATAATTCCATTTTTGGTGAAATCAAACAAAGTTTAATTTTGGACCCTTTGGACCTCAATGAGGAACCAATTTAAAAACAGGGTCCAAAAATCGAAAATATAAATTTACAGTTAAATTCAGCATATTAAAGAACTCAAAGAATTCAAGACTGAATTAAACCCCATTGAAATTGCTCAAGAAATCAGCAATTGATACAAATTTGTTTTTTGTCCCTTTTTATACCAAACAGTTAGGGCCATAACCCCCCAAATCATTCTCAACCTTCTTTTTTTTTGGTATAGAATCTTTTCGTACAATTTCATTGAGATCCATATACTAATACTCAAGTAATTGTCCGGAAACATGAAAGTCCTAGTTTTTTGGTCCCTAATTCCTAAGTGGTTTAGGCCATAACTCCCAAAATCAATCCCAACCTTCATTTTGAGGTATGGCACCTTGTGGTACAATTTCATAGAGATCCATACACTTATAACATGTTATTGTCCTGAAACAAGAAAAATGCTTGTTTTTGGCCCCAAATTCCTAAGCAGTTTGGGCCATAACTCCCAAAATCAATCCCAACCTTCCTGTTGTGGTATGGAACATTGTGGTATGGAACCTTGTGGTACAATTACATAGAGATCCATACAATTATACTCAAGTTATTGTCTGGAAACTAAATGTCTTCGCACGACTTTGACGATGACGCTGACAACATAACATTATACAAACGCAAAAATTTTGATAATGATTTTGAATGTGTCCCCGTGCCTGTAGTGTATGCCCTTATATTTTTACAGTTAGGGTTTTTTTGCTTGTGAGAGAGCTGTCTACATATTCCATTATCATAGTCATTTCGGGGCCTTTTATAGCTGACTGTGTGGTATGGGCTTTGCTCATTGTTGAAGGCCGTTCGGTGACCTATAGTTGTTAAATTTCTGTGTCATTTGGTCTCTTGTGGAGAGTTGTCTCATTGGCAATCATACCACATCTTCTTTTTTATACTGAACAGTAATATTGACTTTATACAAATCACTTTTTGTTAATAATAACCTTGACATTGGACACAGTGACTTCAAAATAAAGAGAGATCATTCTCTTATAAAATGTGATTATGTATTCACTTCATGTTGCAGTCTAATATACAGCATTTAATTTGGATTACGGAAACTACTGTTCTGCACAAATTTTTTGTAACCTGGACCTTTACCTCAGATATAGTGACCTAAAATCGATAGGAATCTTTCTCTCATTAAATCATTTATCCAAGTCAGATTGCAATCCCAAAAGTGGTTTATGGTTTAGCGACCGGTATCCAATTTTCTGTACAAATTTAGGTCCATTTAAGTAATTCTGACCTTGACCTTTGAGGTATTTATGCCAAAATCCATAGGGATCTCTCTTTCATTATAACTTTATGTGACCATATATCCAAGTCAAGTTTGAATCCTATATGAAGTATTTGATTTAGCATCTACAATCCACTTTTCTGCACAAATGTCGGTTTGAGGATTTTTAAAAATGAATATTCTAGCCTGTAAATTAACTTTGACCAAGACGGGATGAAAATGAATATTCTGCCCAACAAAATGCAGGAAATAGTTGTCTACAAGAGTAAAATAATTAACCTTTTCACCCAGTAATTAAAGCCACAGGAAATAAATAAGCCGTACTAGTAAGAGGTGAAAATGAATAATCCCTCTGTAAAAAATCCTCCTGCCCTTGCCACTAAATCAAATAAAATGCCTGCCTCTTTAATCTGTTAATTTATCATTCCATACACTTTTTGATAACCTCCACATGGGTTATGTTATAAAAGAGAGACAAAGATACCCAAGGTCTTTATAAAGGATACTTCAGGGATCCATGTTCAATCATAGAACATTGTCTTTTGTTTTAAGAACATCATATCTACATAATTACAAATATTTTTATAAAATGATCAACAATGTCGCTGAAATCAACGAAAAATGGTATCTCACGAATCCACAGTAATTGAGCAATCAATATTCAATCTTTTATAAGAATTTATTGTTTTTAATTGTTAATCAATTGTGCGCTTTTACCATTGTATATACCAGCTGGTATTTAATTGTTATTAGGGTCCTTGACTTTGGTGATTTTTAAAAATAAAACATTCATTGCAGATTTTATTAAAGAAAATATCACAGATTTATTCAATAACAAAGTATAGAAACTTATAAATCAGGCAAGTTTTTACATAATGTTTATATTACATCAATTATCATATGTAATTTATACAGTAAATGCCCTATTATTTGCCTTAGTCTGATGTTCTATCTTCAGTTTTTAAATTTGTATTACTTTTGTTTTGTACAAAATTTTACAATTTTTCGACTCATTCAACTTGTTATTAATGAAATAAAAGCATATTTTAGAAAATTATTGTTTTACATATTTTTGTTATTTATAAATTAAACATTTTATAAAAGAATCAAACTTATCTTATATGTTGTGCACATTCCTTTTGCAGTTTCCAGTAATTTCGAGGTTGCTATAGGAAAATCTCTGAAATGAGTTAATTCTTGTATCCCATAGAAAAACAGTCTTTACTAATCTGAACAATGGAACATATGATAATTCCAAATAACACTTTATAGTTAAATTTTCATTATTGAAACTATTTAACTCTTGTAAATGAAAATCATAAGTTGCCAACCATTATTTTTTTGTAAGAGGCATGTCTGTTTTATAATAAATAGGTTGACTCTAAATTTCTTGAACAAAAAAATTGCTTTTGTTTCAGAGGAAAGTGAAAAAAAAAAAAACTTTGTTTTTATTAAAAGTAAGAAAAAATAAAAACAAAATTGTTTTTTAAACTTAGTAGTTCTGTATGTCAGTGAAATATTTCTTTTTTTATTATTAAAGTGGTAAAAAAAATTGTTTGTCCCAAGCTCAGTGGTTGATTTACATATATGTACTACATATTCACAGTAATTATATAATATTGTACATGTTGTTCTTGTATTGCTTTTTTAGAAACCCTTAAAAATGATTTGCATAAAAATAAACTAGGACATACACAATGCCATTAGAAAAGACTTTCTGAAAGTTTTAACATAATATTGCAAGTGGTTTAGGACTTGTGTGTACAAAGTGTGGATGGAAAACAAATGATTGAAGAAATGAATGAAAGACACAATGATCACTATAACCCGCACTTCTCTAAGTATATATCATCATAAATAAACTGCTTCTCTGAACGCAGCTGGATACGCCCGCAGAGGTCCAACCCTGAACAGTTGGGGCAAAAATGGACAATATTCAAGCTTGATACAGGTCTGAATTTGGATTGTAATTAAATATTTGACATATTATAGGTTTCTGAATAAATGTAGTAAAAAAACTTGAAATTGGTTATATGAATTGAATGTATATTCAATCAAAGATTTCTTGCTGTTGTGCAATACACTGTGCTGTTGCGCAATACTTAGTAAATCTGTTGTCAGACTATAAACAAATAAAGTTCAATTAATTCTCAATGTCATATTAGAAATTTATGAAAATGTAAAGGGAGCTTACATCAATAGATATAAACAATTCAACAAAGTTTCATGAGAATTGCTGACAGCATTTTTGAGTTATTGTCCGAAAACTGAAAAATCCCCCCTTTTTTAATGAATAAAACCCCATAACTCAGAAATGATAAATGAAAAACTTATAAAATTCTAAACAGAGCTTACAACAATAGATATAAACAATTCACCAAAGTTTCATAAGAACTGCTGAAGTTATTGTTCGAAAACTGGAAAATCCCCCCTTTTTTTAATGAATAAAACCCCATAACACAGAAATGATAAATGAAAAAATTTATAAAATTCTAAACGGAGCTTACATCAATAGATATAAACAATTCACCAAAGTTTCATAAGAACTGCTGAAAGCATTTTTTTATTTTTTGTCCGAAAACTGGAAAATCCCCCTTTTTTTATGAATAAAACCCTGTAACTCGGAAACGTAAAATCTAAAATATATAAAAATCGAAAGGGAGCTCATGTCAATAGATATAAACAATTCACCACAATTTCTTGCAAGTTGGTGAAAACATTCTTGAGTTATTGTCCGAAAACTGGAAAAATCCCCCTTTTTTTAATGAATAAAACCCCATAACTCGGAAACGTAAAATCTAAAATTTATAAAAATCAAAAGGGATCTCATGTCAATAGATATAAACAATTCAACAAAGTTTCTTGCAAATTGGCGAAAGTGTTTTTGAGTTATTGTCCGAAAACTGGAAAATCACCCTTTTTGAATGAATAAAACCCCATAACTTTGAAATGTAAAATCGAAAATTTATAAAAAACGAAAGGGAGCTCAGGTCAATAGATATAAACAATTCACCAAAGTTTTATGCAAATTAGTTAAAGTGTTTTTGAGTTAATGTCCGACATGTTGACGACGGACGGACAGACAGATGGACGAACAGAAGGACAAAGGTATACCATAATACGTCCCGTAAACGGGCGTATAAAAGTCAAACACATAGGGTATTTTCATTTGCCAATCCTGGCATTTGATTCAATCTATGAAAGTAATAATCTTCATTGTTGATTTAAGTAAAATACAAAAGTCTGCAAATGTTCTAAATGCTACACAGTTTTGATGATAGTTAATTCCATGCTTTCAATGCATTTGCGCAATCCCAAAACATAGTCGTCAAAATCTAAGCACATTGTCCAATGATATGCTATGTTAGATACCACTACCAGATATTCAAAGAAGGCGAACTGACTGTACACTGAAAAAAAGAGATGATTCATGATTATACATACTGAACACTAAAAGATTGACGAATTATTATACTTACTGCTATATATCTCCATTCTTATGCAGATATCCAAAATCAAAATGATTAAAATTATACTGACTGCTTAGTTATTGGAGTAGCTATACATATATCTCCATTCTTTTGCAGATATTCAAAATCAAAATGATTAATATGCTCCACTTATATATTAACTTTATATATATAAAATTCATTTTATTTTTGGTAATGATTGTTCCATTTAAAACATGTATGATATAACAAGAAGGGACTTTGAAGTGGAATAAAAAATCAAAAGAAGCATTTATATAATACACAATTAAGTCAGGAGCTCATGATATGTCTTATGCATATTGAAATTGGTGAACAACAAACTAGAATAAAATTTTAATTGAAAGGGAGCCTGTTAAATTTACCAATCCCACCAACAATGTTAAGTTTGTAGTAATTTGATCCAATAAGAAAAGATATAACAAATCAATTTAACATGTGTAAGACACTTTTCTTTCCTATGTTACTGTGCGTGCAGGTGTGTGTGTGTTTAAGCCAGGGCTGAAGGAAGTGATTGGTTGTGATATGTTTGCACTTATTCAATTATATTTCATTATCTGCACATAATGCAAATATGTTACAAGTGTTAATAAAGAAGAAATATATATATATACACAAAGATTAAAGAAACATCACTAAATCTAACTAAAATCTGCCACAATTTGGATTAAAATTTTTGAAAATTAGTATCACCATAGATGTATAAACCCATTGTATGGGTTTGTACATCTATGGCATCACTATGGCTCAAGAATGGTATTCTTTTATTCTCTTATTGGAGTTATTGATAATTTACAAGCTGTAATCTTAATATAACAGATGTGAAACTAGGTTAAACTAGATTTAAACTTGGGTAGCTGTTCCGTGAAACTTAAAAGCCAAGCATACAATCATGGCAGAGATATGATTTCATCACATCTAATGGGCCTAATTTTGATGTGACTTAAGTTTTTACCTTCAATACATGACCTTTTATGAAGGTTAGGAATGATGCTTATATCATGTATAACAGTTGTGTTTTAAAAACATTATTCAGATCTAGGCAAAAGATATGACCCAGACTTCATTTAAATACATGTAAAGGCTGTTGTTACCTTGACCTATATCATATTAAATTTTTATGGTCAAAGCCAACCTTAGGTCAAAGGTATCAATTTGGTAAACCCTTTTTTCAGTAAAAGAATGGCAAAACAGACACATCATGACTATGAAGATATTGTATGGAAATCATTTCAACACAGGTATTAGCTGTTACCCTGGCCTTCAAGAAATGACCTTGAACCAGTCAATTATGTGGAATATGACTTTGATTCAAAAAAACACTACACAAGTACACTAGATACCACACAGGGGACAGAAAAAAGAAGAACAAATTTAAATTCAAAGTACATTTGTGAGGATATAAATTAATATGTAAATAAATGACCAGTTAACTGCCAAGTAACATACATGTAACCTGACTAAAATCACTTAAATTAAAGTATATAAAAGTATAAACAGTCATAGAAGAAGACCACTTGCAAAGTTACTGATGGTAAAAACAATCAGAGATTTTGACACCAATATACATGATATAAATTCAATGTCTTCTTAGTTTAGCTGTGTTGTTCAGTTGTCTAATTATTTTAATTTTTTTTCATAATGTCAAGAGTAAAGCAGTAGTTATGAATGAAAGGCTTCATTAGATGCACCTAAAAGCTGAATTACCTGATTGTAAGTATATAGAAACTGACGACCCATGTACATAAACATGCAGATGTATGCAATAGATTCCTTATATTAAACAAAAAGCAATTTTTAAAAGATTCATACAAAGAAAAAGCATTCTTGAGCCTCAATTTTTCTTCGGTGCATGATTTACCTAGTGATATCGCTTTGAAATTTTATCTTCAACCAACTGTGATGGAGCAATGGTATTAACTGTTCCTTCAAAGTCAATTATGGTAGTAGCATGGAATGCAATATTCGTAAATACAACAAGGTATTCACAAGCGGAAAACAGGGAATACACTGCAAGAAAATATATCATAGTGCTTCATTTGAGATTGTTGTGCTCAATATATTGATTTGGGAACAATTATCATCATTTTTAATATTTTTCATGTTTTTTATTTTGTCCCATGGACAAAATTTATAAAGTGACATAAATGAAGAATTTTGAATGGCTTTTCAATATCACACCCATATCAAATCTCAACCATTATAATATATACGGGGTGTGACAATGAAAAAAAAACAAAATTTGATATTCACTTTTTCATATACTTAAAACAGGTGGGTTTTTTTCTATTGGGGTTTGATAAAGCTTATGCAACAGTGACTGATATCCATAGCATCACAGATGGCTTATACAAAACAATTGCCAATAAAGTTTACTTGTATTTACAAGTAGCTTTATAATAAATCAACCTATCATATTTACTAAAGGGTAAATCTTTTAGCCTTTCACCATTCCTTTCAGGGCATAAAAAAATATTAATGACTTTCGGATAATGGCTACCAAATTCAAGACCTTTAACTTAATCTCTACTAAGGAGTAACTTACACATTTTTACTAGCATTACATTCTTTTAAGTATAATGGCATGGCAAGTGCAATAGCTGAAGGCAGGAAGCAGGTGTTTGAAATGATATATCTCTGGTAAAAATTACCATTTAAGACAAGAGTAGACAAAATACATAATAAACTGTTGACACAGAAGTATGTCTCGCCTGTCGGCATAAAATTCAGAAAAAGACAATCTGATGGACAGCAACATTGCTAATTAATTCAATGTCGCTGGACCATGAACTAGTGGACAGGGCTTCAAAATGGTTGACAAACTGAGATGTACAGACAGCAATGTAACTTTATAGAAAATATCGTTGTCTATTGTCAGTAGTTCCTATCAATCTAACTTGAGCAGAAAACTTAACATTTAAAATTGCTTATTAATTGAAAGTCACTGAACCATTGCCTAGGGGGCAAGGCCTCAAAATAGTCATCAAACTGATATGTACTGATAGTAATGCAACTCCAAACAAAATATCATTGATCTATCACAGTAGTTCCTATCAATCTAACTTAAGCAGAAAACTTAACATTTAAAATTGCTTATTAATTCAAAGTCACTGGACTATGGCCTAGTGGGCAGGGCCTCAAAATAATCATCAAACTGATATATACTGATAGTAAAGCAACTTCATACAAAATATCATTGAGCTATCACAAGAAGTTCCTATCAAACTAACTTAAGCAGAAAACTTAACAATTGTTGATGCCATCACACCATCGTTGTCATTGTCGCCGAAAAAGCAATCCCTATGTCTTGCTTTCTTAGACTTTTGTCATAGGAGATACAAAAAAAGTTTCTGAGTAAAGGATGTTTTGAAAAGCTTGTCTATAATAATGACCAAATCAAGTGATGACAAAATTTAACAAAATAATGTGATATATAAACAGATTTGTTTGTGCATTCTACTAAAATAGATTTATTCTACTATTACAGAAAAGTTGGAAATCATTCTTTACTATCTTCCCATTTTAAAAAGATTCTTGTTTTCCCTCTTAAAATATGATTTCAATTCCAGTTCTTAAAACAAGACAAAGTCTGTTATGAACTATCATAGAAACAGTTCAGAAATCCATACAATATATCAATAAATACAATACATAAATTTATATTATACCATGACAGACATCACATAATTATATAGTTCACTCACCGCCAGCTTCACAGTAACTATTATGTCGGAAGTAAAGGTAAATTGCTGTCAAGAAACAACTGATGTTGAACAGGAATAATGCAATTTTGTAATGAAATGATTTCTTTTCCTAAAAATAAACATATATTGCAGTACATCAATAATAGAACATTCAAAGAAAAGTTTTTGACTGTTCAAATAATATGTACAGGTAATTAGCATATTCATATATTTGTGAATTAAATTGCTAAAATCATTAAAATTTTGATATTACTTATATGTACACAAAATAGCAGTTAAGACCGTTTTGTGATTATAAGCATTGTGTATAAGTTTCATAACATTTGGTTGAGGCAAACTAAAGTTAGACAACGGAAACGACAGATTTAGCAATTATTCTATTTATAAAGGGGCATAACTCAGGAACGGTAAATAAAGGCAACAGCAGTATACCACTGTTCAATAGTCATAAATCAATTTAACTGAAACAAATCCGGGTCACAAACTAAAAGTGACGCCACCCAATTTCAAACTTGATCTGTTTTGTGGTAATAAGCATTGTGTATAAGTTTTATAACATTTGGTTGAGGCAAACTAAAGTTAGAGAACGGAAATCAATTTTGGGAACGTATGCGACGGACAGATGGATGGACAAGGGTAACACTTAATGCCCCCTCCGCTACGGCAGGGGCATAAAAATCTAACAGAGGTAGAACTTCGGCAATATAGAAACAACCTGAAAAGAAGAGCATGGATGAACTTTTGTTTGCCTTTAGTCTTTCCTCCTTTAAAATTCTCATTTTGCTTTTTACACTTGCAACTTTGTAGTGTTGAAATTTGTGGGAGTACACATGTACTTACTTTTGGAGTCATCTGTCTACCATTACTGGTACGTCCCCATTTAAATACTATACAGCTAAATAACATATAAAATTCTGAGGTCACCATGAAAGTTATAAAAGAATTCTCATGAACATCTACAAGTACAAAAAAAACATTGTTAGGCCATGACAATTTGAAATCTAGTTCTTTGGAAATTTGCTCCATAAAATGTGGGTGAGAGAACAAACTTTTTTATGTCTATTTTCCTCTTGAAAAGGACTTTTTTTATAGGTGAGTGCTCTACAAAAGTAGCCAGCAATACATTTTTTATCAAATTGACTATTTTTATAGTACTGACTTTTGATTCCAGAGTATATAATTTTTTGACAGGTTATATACCTTGTGGTAGGACATTCTGGTACTGGGTCAAGTAAGAGCAACTAAAAGAGGTAAAATCAAGCTAAGAATTTGTGAATTTGGGGGTGTTTGTAGAAAACATAAAAACATACTATAAGACAGTTTTGGACTTTGTCAAACTGGCAAAAACTGCAAATAGAATGTTTTGTCTCTACTTAATCAACACAAAAGTCGAGTTATGAATGACAAAGTCAATAAAGTATTGAAAATAGGCTTAAATGACCAATTTTTCTTCTGATGCTCAATCTTATATATATCCTAACATGATTTTTTTTACAATCACTCAAAATCCCTTTTACTTATATAAAAAAAAAACTTTCATCTTAATTCACCAAAATATAATTATAAATGAATCAATTAAATCAGAAATAAAAAGTATGAATAAATGAAGAAGGCCTACTGATGAGCTGCCATTAACAACCTATGGGGATTACCAAAGCATAATAATATCTGTATCATTGACTGATTTAACAGTTTGATGTGTATGATGTTCATAATGCTTCGATCAGTTGTCAAAAAAATTTGGCATTAAATATAAAAAATTTAAATATTCATAGAAAATCACTTACTAAAATTTTCTGTAGAAGATATATTAGTCAACACAACTAAAGCTAAGATTTCTATACTGTTCAAAATAGCACACAATCCTGCTAATAATTTGTATAAATTGTTCTTTGTTCCCACATGGAATTGTGAGTTAAATGTGTAGTATCCTGCTGTTATAAAGAAACGTGGACTACAGTGAAGTGCTATACATATTCTCCATACATATCTTTGAGGTGTGTAGCCTCCTATAGCTGAACTTATTGAAGGGAGGTAATTTTGGACCTGAAAAAAAAGAAACCAATACAAATTTTTAAAAGTACAAATGTATATATTACAATGTATTTTAATTTTTATCACAATTTTTCCATCTTCTGTGAAAAAGTTTTAAATAAAAATAGAAGTGTGGAGTTGCTCTTTTAAAATTAAAATCATATTAAAATAAATGTTATCAAAAAAACATACAAATACTGAAAGCAACATTTAAGATTGAGCATTGTTATCGGAAGTAAAAAAAACAGCAGAAAACAAATTATTATTGAGTTAGTGCTAAAGAAGCATTTCAAACATCGCGCAATGGTCTAGCATAAATACTTTTTCATAAACACATCTAATAAAATAATTTAACATGGAAATAGATGGAAAAATTCACAAATCACTGAAGAATAATTTATGACTGTAACCCTAAAAGATCTACTTTAAACTGAAAACACTTTACTAACTAAGGGAGTACAGCCTTATGGTGCATGAAATCGCAATGCCAGGATGCTTAAGATCACCTGCTTAGAAAATATCAATTATCTATCATAAATACTTATTCTGAAATCAACCTCATCAGAAAACTGAATACTTAACAGTTGGTGGTGACACTGTTAATTCAGAAATGTTTGTGATGTTTTTATTATTGCAAATGCAACAGAACAGGTACAATGAGGTATAACAAAAATAAAAACTGACACTTTTAATTTTGATGGCATTATTTGAATGCAGCATTTTCTGAAATTGCAATAATTTATCTTACATTCATGTCCATTCTTCGAAAATGGTAATAATAAATGCACACAAAAATTTCTGAATTTACAGTACATGTATATATAAATAAATAGAAGCATTCCTTGCATAGGATACTAGAACTATTGGCACAAGCAAGATTAAATAACTATGAACAGTGGTTGATGGGTTAAAGCATGCATGTACCTTAAAAGAAAATATTTTACATGCTTTGGCTAAAAAGATTGATGAAAGTAAAACATATCATGCAGTTAGATTGTTTAACTAATAAAAACAGAGAACTTGTGTACTATTATATTGTCACAACTTTCAGTTGAAGAGAATTATGTAAATTCTTTTTAAAAACTAAAGGATTTTAACTAGAATCTGTTGATAAAATTTACACATGAGAGATATATTTGAAGAAACCTGGGTATAGTTTTGAGCATATAAATATATTTACATATGTTGGAAATAATTTGAAACATAGAAATTACTGATGACACACATTACGCTCCTATATTTTTACCATGGATAATTCATATTTCCTAGGACCAGTGACAAATATTAGATTTATAGACAAAAAGCCTCTATATTATTGATAACTACACATTTCCTTTAAACATGTTAAAATCTATTTACAATTTTTTTTAAATCAGGACTTTAAAAAACAACCTTTCTCAATTACCTATCAAATTAGAAAATGTTTGTTAGTATCATGTGAAGTTTCCATGGTAAAATTATACTAAATATATAAAAAGCTATTTTATTGTAGCAACATGCACAATATAAAACAACAATTACCATGAATTCATTAAATTACACAAAAACTGAATTCATACAAAAATATCAAAAAGCTAAAAGATTTACTTTAAAGAATAACAAGAGTGCACACACTGAAATGTCTCGCCTTCTTTACTAACCATTGATTTTATGTTGACAGTCCTAAATATAAAGCTTTACTACAAGTAACACATAAACTTAACATGATCCAAGAAAATGAGGTCAAGGTCAGATAAACCAAACGAGAAATACATGTACACCTTACAATCATTCAATAAACCAAACATAGTTGACCTATTGCTTACCTGCCAGACATACATATACACCTTACAATCCTTCCATACAACAAATATAGTTGATCTATTGCTTATAGTACTAGAAAAAAAAGACCAAAACTCAAAAGCTTAACTTTGACCACTGAACCATGAAAATGAGGTCAAGGTCAGATGACACCTACCAGTTGGACATGTACACCTTACAATCATTCCATATACCAAATATAGTAGACCTACTGCTTATAGTATCTGATATATGGACTTGACCACGAAAACTTAACCTTGTTCACTGATCCATGAAATGAGGTCGAGGTCAAATGAAAATTGTCTGACGGGCATGAGGACCTTGCAAGGTACGCACATACCAAATATAGTTGACCTTTTGCACATAGTATTAGAAAAAAAGACCAAAACTCAAAAACTCAACTTTGACCACTGAACCATGAAAATGAGGTCAAGGTCAGATAACACCTACCAGTTGGACATGTACACCTTACAATCATTCCATATACCAAATATAGTAGACCTACTGCTTATAGTATCTGATATATGGACTTGACCACGAAAACTTAACCTTGTTCACTGATCCATGAAATGAGGTCGAGATCAAATGAAAATTGTCTGACGGGCATGAGGACCTTGCAAGGTACGCACATACCAAATATAGTTGACCTTTTGCACATAGTATTAGAAAAAAAGACCAAAACTCAAAAACTCAACTTTGACCACTGAACCATGAAAATGAGGTCAAGGTCAGATGACACCTACCAGTTGGACATGTACACCTTACAATCATTCCATATACCAAATATAGTAGACCTACTGCTTATAGTATCTGATATATGGACTTGACCACGAAAACTTAACCTTGTTCACTGATCCATGAAATGAGGTCGAGGTCAAATGAAAATTGTCTGACGGGCATGAGGACCTTGCAAGGTACGCACATACCAAATATAGTTGACCTTTTGCACATAGTATTAGAAAAAAAGACCAAAACTCAAAAACTCAACTTTGACCACTGAACCATGTAAATGAGGTCAAGGTCAGATGACACCTGCCCGCTAGACATGTACACCTTACAATCATTCCATATACCAAATATAGTAGACCTACTGCTTATAGTATCTGAGATATGGACTTGACCACCAAAACTTAACCTTGTTCATTGATCCATGAAATGAGGTCGAGGTCAAGTGAAAACTGTGTGACGGGCATGAGAACCTTGCAAGGTACGCACATACCAAATATAGTTGAACTATTGCACATAGTATTAGAAAAAAAAGACCAAAACTCAAAAACTTAACTTTGACCACTGAACCATGAAAATGAGGTCAAGGTCAGATGACACCTGCCCGCTAGACATGTACACCTTACAATCATTCCATATACCAAATATAGTAGACCTATGGCATACAGTATAAGAAAAACAGACTAAAACACAAAAACTTAACTATAACCACTGAACCATGAAAATGAGGTCAAGGTCAGATGACACCTGCCAGTTGGACATGTACACCTTATAGTCCTTCCATACACCGAATATACTAGACCTATTGCTTATAGTATCTGAGATATGGACTTGACCACCAAAACTTAACCTTGTTCACTGATCCATGAAATGAGGTCGAGGTCAAGTGAAAACTGTCTGACGGGAATGAGGACCTTGCAAGGTACGCACATACCAAATATAGTTATCCTATTACTTATAATAAGACAGAATCTAACATTACAAAAAATCTTAACTTTTTTTTCAAGTAGTCACTGAACCATGAAAATGAGGTCAAGGACATTGGACACGTGACTGACGGAAACTTCGTAACATGAGGCATCCATATACAAAGTATGAAGCATCCAGACCTTCCACCTTCTAAAATATAAAGCTTTTAAGAAGTTAGCTAACGCCGCCGCCGCCGTAGCCGCCGCCGCCGGATCACTATCCCTATGTCGAGCTTTCTGCGACAAAAGTCGCAGGCTCGACAAAAACCATGACAACAGGATCTGTTTTTTTAATTTTAATTTTGAACATTCAATGAGTTTTTTTTCACAAATGAATTCAGAAAATGTCATTAGGTGTTAACCCATATCAAAACTACCATGGTAAGTGTTTTCATCTTGTTTTCAAGGTTACCTTGCTGCGAAACTAAATAAAATAAAAGTAAAAAATATGCTATGATATAGAAATTGGAATTTTTTTATCATATAATTATACACATCATATCTGTAGTAATAAACATATATATGCATGATAAGTAATGGGAGCAAACTTATGTTGTTAATAATAACAATAATTTCATGATTGGTTAAACTAAGCATGCTAAGTGATTGAAACTTTAAAAATTTCATTAGTTAGTCCAATATTATTGATGATGTTAGTATTTAATGACCTTGACTGGCTATACAGCCCTTGCACGGTCAGTCTACCATGTCTACTTATAAATTGATACAATTGTTATCTGTACAAAATAATAAAGAACTTATAAACAATCTTGGTAAATACTTAAAATCAGCTGAGAAACTACACTTCTAATTTTGAACAATTCTATGTATGTCATACTCTGCGTTATACTTGATATTGTACTATGTATAAGAGTGATTTAATGTATTTAAATGTAGTTAACATTTCATTATATGTCTGTTTATGTGATATGGCGCATGTATAATTAATTTGTCAAACATTGAATATATCCTTTAAGCTGTACTTGCTATGTATTATTATTATCCATTTGTTGTTTGAGAACCCCCCCCCCCCCCCCCCCCCCCCCTTTCCCCAATCAATTAACTGTCTGTAACAAATCTCAAAATGTGGAACCACATCTACATGGTGCACATAAAAAATTGAAATAAGATTAAACCTTCATATTAGTTTTTCTGCCAAATTAATATGTTATCTCACATCAAAATTATGTAAAATTGAATTTACTAAAAATTCATATAAATTTAATTAAAACAATGGCTTTGTATATCATGTATATATACAAAATAATTGTCACAAATGTTTCAAATAATTACAATTGATGTAAACTTAACTAATATTCTGTATGTTTTTTTAGGTAACTTTTGGTGTTTTGGGGAAACTTGGGGTCAATCTATGGACCTTCTAACATATTGGGGAAGATCCTGACATATTAAAACAATTATGAAGACATCATAACTATTTGGACTAGTACTATCCCCATTTATGGATATCATACCCAAAATCTGGTATCAATTTACAGTGATAAGAAATAGAATTTTGTAGTTCATCATAATCATGAAATGGCTGTCATGGCACAGATATTCATATAAATGACATTTTTCCATTTAAGACAATTTCAAAGTAGAACTGAATATAGAGATATTGGCCTCCAAATCCTGAACTTTTTTAAGACTATTAACTTTTATCTAGATGATATTTCAGTAATGGTGTCTTTGGGCAAAACGTGATCATTTACCTGAATGTTTGCGCCATGACAGCAAATATCTTGAAATCCAAAGTTTATATTTTATCACTGAAAATTGATACCTGTTTTGGGATATAATGCCCATTTAATAGACATATTTACACTTTTTGGTATTTAGCTGAATTAGGTCTCCTAATGACCTTACCTCTGTCTCCAAATAACCTTCTGACCTCAAGCAACAATCAGAGTCTGGCTTACAACGATGTTTAGACAAACTCAGCACTTACTTCGATAAGTGGAATTTAACTGTAAACCTAAACAAAACTAATGTTATGATTTGTAATAAATCAGGTAAAGTCCTAAAAAATTACAACTTTTAATTCAATGAACAGACAGTTGATTTGACCAATGAATACAAATATTTGGGAATTTTATTTAAGCCTTCAGGAATTTTCTCTTATGCGGTTAATCATCTGTGCAAAAAAGCTTCAAAGGCAATGTTTTGCATCAGAAAGCATTTATTCTCCGATAAACTTAATATTTATCCACATTTAAAACTGTTTGAAAGTTGTTTGAAACCTATACTATATATATAGCTACTTTATTGCAGTGAAATATGGGCACTTAATATGATAGTTAAAGACAATTCAAGTCTTGAATGTAGATATTTATCATTTTTGCCATCAAAATTTCAAATAAAATTTACTAAATATCTTGTTAGTGTAAATAAAGCTGCAGTTAACACAGCAGTTTTAGCAGAAATAGGTATGTTACCTATTGCTATTGATGCTTTAAAGGCTTCTGTAGGGTTTTGGTGCCATTTGATAAATGCAAAAGAAGACAGTTATGTTTCAAATGCCTATAAATGTAGTTTAAATTTACCTAATGGCCTTGCAGCCAAATTGGAAAATGCTCTTTCAAAATAGGATTCAATCATGTATGGGAAAATCAAAATACTTTCTCAAAAAAATGCCTGATTAATGCCATAGGGAACAAATTAGTTGAAAGATATACAGATTTCTAGAAAAACAGTCTTTTAATGACTAAAATAACCCTAATGGAAACAAACTAAGAACATACAGAAAATTAATAAATGATTACAAATTAGAAAATAATGTATTAATAGATTTAGACTGATACATGATATCTTATTTCATTAAAATCAAATTAAGTAATAGTAATCTAAATTTTGAACAGGGTAGACACCGTCATATACCTCTGGAAAAAAGATTTTATGTCCCCTCTGTAAATAAAATGCTCCGCAGGGCGCAGCTTGATACGACCGCAGAGGTCGAACCCTGAACAGTTGGGGCAAGTATGGACACAACATTCAAGCTTGATACAGCTTTGCATTTGGATTGTGATTAAATATTTGACACAGCATAGGTTTCTGACAAAGAATGAATGTGGTCTAAGAACTTAAAAATTTTAAATTGGACATTCACCTATTATGGTCCAATATCCAAAATCTAAATACATGGTTAGATTCAGCATATCAAAGAACCCCAAGAATTCAATTTTTGATGAAATCAAACAAAGTTTAATTTTGGACCCTTTTGACCTCAATGTGGACAAAGTTGATAACGGGGCCCAAAAATCAAAAATCTAAATACATGGTTAGATTCAGCATATCAAAGAACCCCATATATTCAATTTTTGTTGAAATCAAACAAAGTTTAATTTTGGACCCCAATTTGGACCAACTTGAAAACTGGGCCCATAATCAAAAATCTAAATACATGTTTAGATTCAGCATATCAAAGAACCCTAAGAATTCAATTTTTGTTAAAATCAAACTAAGTTTAATTTTGGACCCTTTGGACCTTAATGTAGACCAATTTGAAAACCGAACCAAAAATTAAGAATCTAAATACACGGTTAGATTCGGCATATCAAAGAACCCCAATAATTCAATTTTTGATGAAATCAAACAAAGTTTAATTTTGGACCCTTTTGACCTCAATGTGGACAAAGTTGATAACGGGACCCAAAAATCAAAAATCTAAATACATGGTTAGATTCAGCATATCAAAGAACCCCATATATTCAATTTTTGTTGAAATCAAACACATTTAATTTTGGACCCCGATTTGGACCAACTTGAAAACTGGGCCCATAATCAAAAATCTAAATACATGTTTAGATTCAGCATATCAAAGAACCCTAAGAATTCAATTTTTGTTAAAATCAAACTAAGTTTAATTTTGGACCCTTTGGACCGTAATGTAGACCAATTTGAAAACGGAACCAAAATTTAAGAATCTAAATACACGGTTAGATTCGGCATATCAAAGAACCCCAATAATTCAATTTTTGATGAAATCAAACAAAGTTTAATTTTGGACCCTTTGGACCTCAATGTGGACCAATTTAAAAACGGGGCCCAAAATCCAAAAACTATATACACGGTTAGATTCAGCATATTAAAGAACCCCAAGAATTCAAGAATAAAACCCCATTGAAATTGGTCAAGAAATAAGCAATTTATACAAAGTATCTTCTTTTGCACTATACTGTGCAATTAAATATTTCTTGCTATTGCGCAATACTGTACAATTGACAATTTCTTGCTATTGCGCAATATTGTGCTATTGGATATTTCTTGCTTTTGCGCAATACTGTGCAATTGAAGATTTCTTGCTATTGCGCAATACTGTGCAATTGAAGATTTCTTGTTATTGTGCAATACTGTGCAATTGAAAATTTCTTGCTATTGCACAATACTTATTATATAATAATTTACACATCCTGTTTGGTGTGTATCTCCTACCATATCATTATTATTTGCTTTTAAATATAAATCAGAAATAACCAACTTAAAATGGAAAATTTTAAAAGAAAAATTTTAAAAAATGAAAAAAAGAAAAAAAATGAAAAAAAAAAAAATCCCCCCCCCAAATTTTTTGAACCCCCTTATGATTCATCACCCCCAAACTCAATCCCAGCCTCCCTTTGTGGTATGGTACCTTGCAGTACAATTTCAGAGAGATCCATACACTTGAACACAAGTTATTGTCTGGAAACTAGAAAAATGTGTTTTTTGGCCCCTTTTTGGACCCAAATTCCTAAAATATTGAGGCAATTACCCCCATCATCAATCCCAGCCTTCCCTTTGTGGTATGGTACCTTGCAGTACAATTTCAGAGAGATCCATACACTTTCACACAAGTTATTGTCCTGAAACTGTAAAAATGCTTGTTTTTTTGCCCCTTTTTGGCCCCTTATTCCTAAAATATTGAGGCAATTATCCCCATCATCAATCCCAGCCTTCCCTTTGTGGTATGGTACCTTGCAGTACAATTTCAGAGAGATCCATACACTTGAACACAAGTTATTGTCTGGAAACTAGAAAAATGCTTATTTTTGGCCCCTTTTTGGCCCCCAATTCCTAAATATTTCGGCTATTACCCCAAAACTCAATTCCAGCTTTCCCTTTATGATATGGAACCTTGTAGTACAATTTCAGAAAGATCCATACACTTACACACAAGTTATTGTCATGAAACTAGAAAAATGCTTGTGTTTTGCCCCTTTTTTGGCCCCTAATTCCTAAAATTTTGAGGCCATTACCCCCAAAATCAATCCCAGCATTCCTTTTGTGATATGGAACCTTGTGGTACAATGTCAGAGAGATCCATACACTAACACACAAGTTATGTCTGGAAGTTACAAAAATGCTTATTTTTGGCCCCTTTTTGGCCCCTAATTCCTTTACTGTTGGTACCATAACCCCCAAAATCAATCCCAACCTTCCTTTTGTGGTATTGAACCTTGTGGTAAAATTTCATAGAGATCCATTCACTTAAACTAAAGTTAGAGTGCGAAAACCAATGTGTCTTCGGACGACGCAGGACGACGACGACGACGCCGGACGACGACGACGACGACGACGACGACGACGCCAACGTCATACCAATATACGACCACAAAATTTTTTTTGCGGTCGTATAAAAAGGGCTGGAAGATGAATATCATTTTGCTTTAAAATGTCCGAAATTTTAGAAAAACGTAGGCAAAAACTTTTCCAGGAAGTAGAGAGTATAGTTCCATCTTTCAACAAAATGTCTGTCACTCTGATGAGGAAAAATTTACATTTATGTTTACATTTAATGAGTATGACATAACTAAAATTATGGTTAAGGGGATTAATGATTTATATGTACTAAGAAATAGCCTAGCTGACATGAAAAACTAATTATGTAATACAAATTTGTGATTATTTTCTATTTTTCATATATATTTGTTATGTTATATTTTATAACAAGAATATTGTACTTTTACTTCCAAATTTGCAAAAGTATCACCTCCTCCAAAATATCTAAATATACGAGATACTTATATAATATGAATGTTGCTTGAATTTAAATATTGTATGATTGTAAATATTGTCATGTTTGTCTTGGTAACAACCCAATATTTGGATTTTACACCAATAACATGATTTGATTTCATTTGATTTGACAATCATTTTTTAAAATTGTGATGTCAAAGTTTTCGGGAAGTTGTGTGATTTAAGTATTGACAGAAAAATGGGCATACAAGTGTAAATATGTCTATTATGATGATCTTCCAAAACCAAGATTGAAAGCATTTCCAGAATTTACTGTCATGAAATTCACAAAAAGAGAATATTTACCAAACATATGTTCCCCAGGGTTTCACAGCTCCCCATTAAGACTATTTGGTATATGTATATTATCTATAATTACATACAATGATAGTAGCCGTCTAACTTTAGTGTGAACTGTATGCTTAACTAACTGCTGCATTTAATATCTGTTTGCATATTATTATTATACAATAACTATAAGCCTCTGCATAGGAATGTGCATATAGCTAGACTTTTTCAAAATTTTAGTAAGACTATTACTCCCCAAATATAGATCATTGCTTTTTAAACAGAGAGGTCAAACATAGCTAACAATCATCCGCCGATAACATATGCATTATGCAGATCTTTTAGACTTACTCAATACTTATGCATAACCTTTATTTGTGAATGATGACTTTTAACACCTAACCACTATCCAGTATCATCAACCGTTAAATCAGTGTCGACCATTCATAGATTTTATTTAGCTAGAAATTTCTTCTCATATCTAATCTTCATCTTGGCGAAAGTATAATTGCTAAGTGTATATAATATGTACATTCCTGTAAATAGTTTATGTGCATATGCAACGCTCCTGTGGAGGATTTTTTCAACATTTACACTTTGAAATTACTTTTAAGTGAATACGTTAATTCTCAACTGATCCGTAAAGGGAACACAGCTAGCTGTGTGTGCTCCAACGTTGGAGGGATTTAACACGAGAAAGTTCCATGAGCAACGGTGTATCATGAAAGGAAATAAACTGCTTCGCTGAGCGCAGCTGGATACGCCCGCAGAGGTCCAACCCTGAACAGTTGGAGCAAAAATGGACACAATATTCAAGTTTGATACAGGTCTGAATTTGGATTGTATTAAATACTTGACATATTATAGGTTTCTGAATAAATGTAGTCAAAGAACTTGAAATTGGTTACATGAATTGAATTTATATTCAATTAAAGATTTCTTGCTGTTGTGCAATACACTGTGCTGTTGCGCAATACTTTGTAAATCTTTTGTCAGACTATAAACCATTAAAGTTCAATCTATTCTCAATGTCATATTAGAAATTTATCAAAATGTAAAGGGAGCTTACATCAATAGATATAAACAATTCACCAAAGTTTCATGAGAATTGCTGACAGCATTTTTGAGTTAGGTATTGTCCGAAAACTTGAAAATCCCCCCTTTTTTAATGAATAAAACCCCATAACTCAGAAATGTAAAATGTAAAATTTATAAAATTCTAAACGGAGCTTACATCAATAGATATAAACAATTCACCAAAGTTTCACAAGAACTGCTGAAAGCATTTTTGATTTTTTGTCCTAAAACTGGAAAATCCCCCTTTTTCTATGAATAAAACCCTGTAACTCGGAAACGTAATATGATTATCTAAAATATATAAAAATCGAAAGGGTGCTCATGTCAATAGATAAAAACAATTTACCACAATTTTTTGAAAGTTGGTGAAAGCATTCTTGAGTTATTGTCCGAAAACTGGAAAATCCCCCTTTTTTAATGAATAAAACCCCATAACTCGGAAACGTAAAATCTAAAATTTATAAAAAACGAAAGGGAGTTCACGTCAATAGATATAAACAATTTACCAAAGTTTTATGCAAATTGGTTAAAGCGTTTTTGAGTTAATGTCCAACGGTATACCATAATACGTCCCGTAAACGGGCGTACAAAAGTTAGTACAGAGAGACAAGTTATGTCAATTTTGACCTCAGGATCAGGATCAGATTTACGTAAAGAAGACCTGTCTAAATAACATTCATAAATTAAATGACTTTTAAATGGTACAAAATAGTTATGGTAATGTTTATTATTTGTCATGGTTTGGAGATGTTTAAGTAACGAAATTACTATCATGACTGTAATTTTTTTTTATTGTCCTGATTATATATCCAGAGTTCGTATCATTTCTCAACTGACCCTACATGCCCTACAAGCATGCCGATGTGAGTGGTAATGAACATTTTTGCAGAGAAAATCCGTCAACATCATTGAAAATTGTTTTGTCAAATTGGTTTCATGGAAAAATATTATTATTCTTACATCGTATATTTTATGTTTTGGATTATATTTTTTTTGTTGAGGAAAGTTTCTGCAGATATTGTCAGGTTTTTTGAGACATGTGGTCAGATGGGATCCATTAGTAGTTTTCATGTGGGAAACTATCAGACCAATCTATTTGATGTCTGAGGGTTTTTGCTGTTCATGCTGTTTGTGAAATTTAATGTAATCAAAAACTGCGTGCAAACGTAAATAATTTAATCCCCAAATGCATGCAAATGCAATGCGCCCTTTTAATGTGTCGGTGATCTGGCTCAGGTCAACATTTTGGGCTCAAAAATATAAGTTTTTTGGATAAGTTTATATTTTCATATAAAATATAAGTTTATCTTCAAGGTTTCTTAATTTTAGGAAAATATATTGAAAAATGAAGGAATTATTAACACTTTCTGTCGATCAGGTCACTGTTATTCGAAGCAGTAAAATCCATCTGGTCAACTTTTTTTGTAGAAAATTTTTTTTTTTCACTATAAAGGTTTAAATTTTCATATCATATATTCATTAACATGATTAACCTGGAAGATTTTAATTTCATGAAAAAAATTGTAAAACAAAAGAGATAATAACACTTTTTGTCGATCATGTCAATATATTCGAAGCGTACATGTATCTGCGACTGTGAAATCTGTCTGGTCAACTTTTTTTGCTTAAAAATATATATAAAATTTTTTTTTTTTTTTAGATTTTCGTAAATTAAAGTTTAGTATCTCAAAGGTCTCCAAATATAAACACTATCCAGTCAATCTTCCTGTCATTAGTGCAACCCTTCCTTAGTCGCCATGTTGGATGTATCCACTAAATTATCATGATATAGCTATGAACTTACCTGCTTCTATAAAATAAATATATGTTATATTATAAACTTCTAATAAAATATTATTTATTAATCAATGTTTAAAAGTCACCAATATCATGTGCTACAATTAAAATTTCAGGTGTCATTTGGTCATTCCAGGTGTTATTCGGATAATGACGCATCATTCAGTCTTTTGTGTTACCCGTTCCCCTAATGGATCGGTTGTTTCTTTAAGAGATTCTTTAATGTAGGATTTTCAGCTTTCCTCTACCAGGAATACAGTTGGGCATTTAGCGGTATAGGTTTGGATCCAAGTATGTACATGTAGGTTTGGATCCAAGTATGTCCTTATCGGTTTCCAGTTTGTTGCCATGGCATTTCTGCGGCATCCAGGTTACCTTTTCTCTTATTTTGTATATATTTTGCACTTCTATTTTACACTTTTTACTTTTTGAGGATGAGCGAATCAGGTGAGTGGGTGTGTTCGTATGTTTTACTGCATTGTATTTATTCATGTTTTTGGGGAGGTTAAATTTCTGGAAGTAAGTCCCGTCACGGCCAGTCTAGGGAACTAGGTAGTCAAATGCTCACATTAAATCTGTGCCGATACAGTGTGCTAAATATCCTCTTTTACACCATAACTCATGGTGGTGCTCCTAGTGAAAGGAGGCTTATAGTTATACGTAGCATACATACCCTGCAATGTGTTGAGGTTGAAGATTCAAAATCGTAAATAATCGACCAAATAATGCAAAATGCTGCTCCAAAAAATGGAAGAAAAAGCATCATCTTAGCCAGTTTATTGATGGTGATTTGGAACAGTAATCCATTGTTTCCTTGGGAGCCCATTTTCGGTTTACGGCTATTCTGTAAATTCATGGTGTATGACTTTCTTTAAAAATGGAGAAAAATGAGAAGATTCTTCTTTCTTCCAAACGTTTAAGTTACACGGATTGGGAAGAACTTTAACCTTGACCTTTTAAATTTCAACGTGTAAACATGGCACTTGACAAAGCGAAATTGTGGAAACAAAGCTTAGATTTTAAGCGAATATACTTAAGTTACAAAATTATTTTGGCGCATAATTATCGCAAATTATTTGCTTGGTCTTAAATGGTTCAAATGACATATTGTCATTGATTTAAATCGCCAGGAAGTGTCGAATTTAGGTTTGACATACATGTACTTCGGTTCATCAAACTGATTCAAGTGTTGAAAATAGTTATTATTGGTATTGGTACATTACTATCATTATGTCTGGGTCAAAGTTAAGTAATCAAGATAGGAAAGACTTGGAAAAATTTACCAAATTTCTCATCTACAAGAGTTTGCAGATCATAGTTCAGTCTAGACTTGGAGAAAAAATATCAACTAAATCAAAACTTAGTGCAACAGGAGCAGATTGGGTAAGAAATAAGGTTACAAAGATATAGGCTAATTTTTGTTTCCTTGCTTTCAATGTTTTTTGTGCCAAAGAACATGAATTTTGTTGTGTAACTACCTGCATTTGCCAATTGTGGCCTTATTTTCATCATAAAATTGTTCTGTGTGGGTGCAGGTCGTTTCGTAACCTGGTTGTTTCGTACCTAGTCGATTTGGTACTAACTAGGTCGTTTTGTAACTTTATAATAATATATGATGATATGGAAGAATTGTTGAACAAATATTTCTATTATAAAATATTAAAACACTTATTGATAATATATAGATTAAGACATATAAACTCTCAGATGCCTACACATTGTTTAGTGTATATACATGTATGTAGATGATATTGTTCAGCTCTCCTCACCACATGGTCTTCTAGATATTTAAGATAAGTTTTGGAAAGAGTGGTAAATTTATCTGAAACAATCGATAGAGCAGGCAAACATCTCAGATATAATTTCAAATACATTAGAAAAGTTGAATGTGTAGCAAAATGTTAACATCTTGGCATTTATATATGTTCATCTGGATCTTTCTCCTATGCTCAAAATGAACTTTATCAGAAGGGTCTAAAAGCTTATTTTAAAATGTGCAAGGAATTTATTTCTCATTGTCCTTCAAACAAAATTTCATTACATGCATTATTATTACATGTATATGGTTGTGAATTTATGTAACTTTAATCCCCTTACGACAAGATTTGAAAAATCCCTAATTTGTCCATAGATGAAATTTATAAAAGACTTAAACATGTTAAATGTGAAGCTTTGCAAGTGAGAAATTCTTTAAATTTGTTTTTGGTTGTAAGAAAATAGATTTCTAATTTTGCCTCCTTGTTGGAGCTTGGCAGACTACCCACACATTTGAATGTTGTCAATGCAATACTTAAATATTGGCACCGCTTAGAAAATTTCGGACCAACCATACAAATATTTCGGACTTAATTTCTATTTCAAAAAACAACGGCAGACATTATCTATTAACCAAGCTCTGTTCTTTACCTATAAATAAATTAAATAAAATTTGAGAGGATTGCCACACAATTTCATATTGCAGTCCTAAGTATGAAATCGTTCAAATTATAATGGCATATTGTTATTCTAAACTGTTTCCCAAAATTGATCGTCCTGTTATATTTACAAGAAATCTACCCGGAAATTTGTGTTTAATTATAGCCAAGTCTGTAAAGATGTAAATATCAGTGAAAATACACCTACATCATGTAATTGTAGTAATTCTGAGTACACTTATGGCCCCATTTCCCATGTTATAACAGACCTTAACATCGTTCGTGACCGAAAGTTAAAATCATTCCTCAGTAAAGGACCTAAATATCGCCCCCCGTCAATTATTAATTGGAATGAGTGTCGTTATATCATCCACGACTCACTTTGTGCTTACTGTTTGAAATGGATAAAATGGGAAAAAGCTGACAAAAAATCTTTGGACTCTTTTTTTAATTCAGTAATGAAGATAGTTGATATACGTATACAACATTTTAAAGAACATTTTACTCTTAACAACAACCATAAAAATCCTATTTCTCGTATCAAACATAAACTAAAAGAACTAGCCAAGGAATTTGTTTTTGTCCCGGCTGATAAAGCTGCTAATAATATCATTATAGTTTGACGTAAATTTTACATTGAGGTTCTGCAAAAGGAAATCACGAATTCACCAACTTTCCAACTGACTTCATTTTCAGAAAACGATATCTGTAACAAACATAAACTATTAGCTACTTCTTTACAAGCAGAACCAAATAAAATGAAAGTCCCAACTATGTACTGGCTTCCGAAGCTACACAAATCACCTTACAAATATAGATTTATTTCATCTTCAAGTCATTGTTCCACTACTAAATTGTCTATTCTACTTACTTGTACACTTGGTACAATCAAAAACCTGATAATAAATTGTTCAAATAAGGCCTTTGAAAATAGTGGAATTAATTACTTTTGGAGTGTCAAAAACTCGTTAGAAGTACTTGATAAATTGCATGCATATATTGGTGATTTTGAATCTGTTCAAAGTTTTGACTTTTCTACCCTATATACCACTTTGCCTCATATTCTTATTAAGAAAAAATTCACACACCTAATTAAATGGGCATTTAAAAAGTCGGAATGCGAATACATATGTTCAAACTCTTTTAGGTCATTTTTTAGTAGCAACAAACAAAAGCACTATGTCAATTGGACATGCTTTGATACTATATCTGCCCTTGAATTTTTACTTGATAACATTTTTGTTCGCTTTGGAGATTCCGTATATCGTCAAGTTATCGGAATTCCAATGGAGACTAACTGTGCACCTCTTATTGCGGACCTGTTTTTGTATTGTTATGAGTTACAATTTATGACTAAAATCAGCAAAGACCCATCGAAACAACATCTGATACAAAAATTTAACAATACTTTTAGATATTTGGATGATATATTGGCTCTCAATAATGAAGACTTCAGTATGTATACTAAAGAAATTTATCCTGTTGAACTTACTTTAAATAAAGCTAATACTAACAATGACCACTGTCCTTTCGTCGAACTTGATATCTATATCATTAACGGGAAGCTTAATACAAAAATTTATGATAAAAGAGATGATTTTTCATTTCCTATCGTTAATTATCCATTTTTAGATGGTGATGTTCCCTTGTCACCATCTTATGGTGTTTATATATCTCAACTTGTACGATTCGCTCGTGTATGTAACAACATATTAGATTTTAGCGAGAGAAATTTATGTATTACTGAAAAATTATTACACCAGGGTTTTCGATATCATAAACTAGTCAAAACATTTACTAAATTTTATCATCGGTATAAGGACATCATTCGTAAATATAACTCAACATGCAGACATCTTATACGTTCGAGTATTTCACAGCCAATCTTTTATGGTAATATTCTTTACAAAGCACAAAAATGTCAGTATTCACCTCAAAAGCTAACAAAACCTTTAAACAGACTTATTAAGAAGGGATATAGTTACGATACTGTTGTCAGGTTATTAAAGACTGCATTTTTTGGCTTTAATATTGATATAGGGTCTTTGCATCGGAATTAAACACATTTATTCTAAAACCAGTTGTTGGCATGACACGGGTTATGTTCTTCTCATATATTTTATGACGGTATAATACTAAACCCCTAACAGGAGGGATTGTGCCTGATATTCATATGATGAAGACATAATCTTTCAATCAGTTTAATTGAGGTCTGGAGCTGGCATGTCAGTAACTGCTAGTAGTTTGTTGTTATTTATGTATTACAAATGTATTGTCATTTTGTTTATTTTCTTTTGTTTCCTATTCTGACATCGGACTCTTATACTGAGTTTTACTGTGCGTTCTGTTGCGCATTTGTTTTTTCTGCATTGGCTAGAGGTATAGGGGGTGGGTTGAGATCTCAAAAAACATGTTTAACCCCACCGCATTTTTGCGCCTGTCCCATGTCAGGAGCCTCTGGCCTTTGTTAGTCTTGTATCATTTTTAATTTTAGTTTCTTGTGTATAATTTGGAGTTTAGTATGACGACTGTTATCACTGAACTAGTATACATATTTGTTTAGGGGCCAGCTGAAGGACGCCTCCGGGTGCGGGAGTTTCTCGCTGCGTTGAAGACCCATTGGTGGCCTTCGGCTGTTGTCTGCTCTATGGTCGGGTTGTTGTCTCTTTGACCATGTTGACACATTCCCCATTTCCATTCTCAATTTTACTTCAAGTTTAAACAAAACTTTGGATTTGAAAATATGTAACAATTACAAAAGATTTTGGACAGAGAAGAATATTCACCAGATTCAGAATATCAGCTCATAGACTAGAGTTAGGAAGATATCAAGGTATTTTAAGGCAAAATAGATTATGTATTCATTACTCATCTGGCGAGGTAGAACATGAGTACCATTTTTTACTGACTTGTACAAAGTATAAGGTTGAGGGTTGTAAACTCATCAATGCTATCAGTTTACAATGTCCTAATTTTACCCAACTGTAAAATCTGAAAAATTTAATTGGATGATGAGTTATGAAGATAATATAAAATTTTATGTAAAGTTTGTTGACTTATAGTGTAAGTAAATGTTCTAAAGGAAGACAAATTAGCCCAATATTGAATAATTAAAAACAGTTTTAAATTATTACAATATTGTCACTCTGAACATTTTTAGTATAAACAGTATATCAAGTATGCAGATTTTGAAAAATAAAATATACCGTGTATCATTGGTACAGCGGATATAGGTACTAACCAAGAGGTCGTGATCAATTTTTCTTCTGACACGGTAAGAAAATCTTTGTTTTGTTTGCATAATATTAATATGTACTTCAATCTAAACATAATTGTTGTTTTAAGAAATGATTTGGTCGTAGGTTGATGATTAGAGAAGTCTCATTATTTTCCCAAAACAGGAGCGCTTACTAAAAACGTGCAAATACAATGTACTTGTCAAAGAAGTTGGCGCTTGTCTCATCCGATATGATTCTTTATTCATTGCAACTCTTTTTCTGATAGAAGGCCACTGTGTGTGCGTTATAAGTATAGCTGTTTCAATAATTGGCATTGAAATCTTTCATATATATGTTATTTTTCGATATTTTATTCTGAAAGGAAGCGTTGTGTACGGTGTAAAGCTGACCACATAAATCCTTATGTATGGTGCATAGTTAAATGAATGTACGGTATATAGCTTTTCACCCTTCGAAGTACCTATTAAGCTATATCCGCTGTACAGATGATACACGGTGAAATAGTTTATTTAAATCTTTTCCTGTATTATACATGTTATATAAAGGAAACACAAGAAATTTGTATTAGCTTCAATGAATAGACATTATACACTTCTAGAGACAAAACTTGTGAATTAATTTATATATATATTGTCTTTCACTGTGTAATTAAGCCAAAACTAGAGACACACTTTATAACCATATGAATAATTATAACAGGTACGAATCGTCTCAGTTACGAAAGGACCTAGTTACGAATCGACAAGGTACAAAACAACTAGCTTACGAAACGACTAAATATGTATGTTCTTAGTACAGACATTTATCTAAAGAAATGATCTTTTAAATATTTTTGCTAAATTCAATAATTAAGATTTTGTTTTTGCACTGAAAATTTATATCCCATTCATGCCATTTAGCTGTTTAGGCTTTGATATTAGCATAATTAAGAAGGGATAGTTGGAAATTATTTTATTCTTTTCACAAAATGTATCCTGTTTTTGTCATGTTCATGATGTTTGTTCATGTGTAAATGTACCATATGTATAATAGTATGTTATATTTTCACTGATATAAATATTCAGTATCTGTGTAGCACTAGTCTATAATTTACAAGAAGGAAAAGGTTGTTTTCAAGGTACACATATACAATGTATTTGAGCACAGGCTATGAAGTAAAGTGAACAAATACCTAAATGCATGTAAGACTCATCTGTTGAAACAAATAGTTCTGTTGTTAGCAGATAATGCATTTGTAAATCTTCTAAAGTCACCTAACAACAAAACGTTTTAGACTCCAATGGAAATTACAAAAAAAATGTACATTGAATTGTTTTTAAACTTTTGAATTTGATCACATTATCATGCTTTTAGGACAGTATACATGTATGAAAAAAAATGTTAATTTCGTCATAATCAAAGCTGATGATTTTTTTAACCTATGACCCTTTTGTATAAAATATATCTTTATGTACCAACAGTTCTATACGTACATGTACATGTAGAAATGTATACATAGTTTAAGATTTTTTAATTTTTTATTCAGTTCAATTTGGCAATCAAAGATATCTCTGAAGTTCACAATGAGGCAAAGAAAACACTGGCAGGACAGAAAACTTTATTAGGACAAAGTGTGTGTGTTGAAATATCCTTAAAGACTGCTGACGGAGACACAATGATTCTAGAAACATGGTTCATCAGTCTTAATCATGATAGCTGTGATCCTAATGTCAAAGTATCATATGCTGTGTACAACAGGATGAGTATTGCGCTAAAATCCTTGTTAAGTGTGTCACGTGTGACACCTGCCTACAAATTATCAAGACAACAAGGTGCTGATGATTTTGTGATTTGTTACAAGATTTATAACGGAGAACCTCAGTTTTTCATGCTTGGAGACGATTACAAGACAGCAAAGGTTGGATCTGTCCCTACACCAGTTGGAACCATCAATATAAATTTAGCATATAGGACAAAACTGTTAATAACTCCCCAGAAAACTATGAAAGAAATACCTTTTGAAGTTAAGGATGACCATTTTAAAAAGGACAACAGTCCTAAAAGACCCACAACCCCCAAGCCTTGCTCCTTGGGATATAAAAGAAAGTAAGTACACAGGTTTTAGTGTTTTTGTTATGGTCAAAATTTGTCACAGACACATGATATTATATATGTTACATGTTTAAGGTAACAATCAGAGGTAATGTACAAATGTATTTATCATTTTGAATTATAAGTAGTAACAGAGATTTCAGGATTCATTGGGTACATCAGCCTTTATAATTATCATGTCTTTATTGCTCCACTCAAAAGAAACATTATTGATAACAACCCTTTGCCTTCTGATGAAAGGAGAATTACATGTACATGTATTTCCTTTTTTTTTTACGGTCATCCACTAAAAAACTATTTTATATACATTCCTTAAATAGCTTTAAAACTTTCCAAATCAATATATTTAGGTACAAGTCATGCAAGTGAGCTGTTTCAAATCTTATAAATATACCTTTCATGATTTTTCCCCACAGTGATTATGTTTTACAACCTAAGATTTCCTATATCATGCTTTTAGCCAATGAGAAAACAGAAAATTTATAGTCATATAATAATACTATACATTACATTGTTTGTTTTAGTCCCTCTGTTTAATTTGTCAGGTACATGTCCAAAAAATATATGTCTGTCAAAGGTGTATTAGAGTCATCAAGATCTGATTGATTACAACAATTAATTATACAATGTCTTTCCTTTTTGCTTGTTTTCATTGTCAATTTGTAGAGGGCGATGGTACAACTGGGTCATCAATGATATAATTAGATTCCAATATATTTTTTGCCACCACAATGTTCAGATATAATGTATGTACCAATTACAGATAAATGGTATCATATTTCATCTGGGAACTGGGCCCCAACATGACAGAAAACAGGATGTTTCTGGGGTTAATACATGTAACCAGGAAACTGGAGGTTGAGTAATGAAGAACTTCAATCTGTAATATAAGTTGGGTTGGATATAAGTTGATGTAAGCTAAACTGTGCTCTCATCAGACTGAAACTACCCTTAGCCAGATATGAAATTCCTTAGTTTTCACATTCTAAAGTCACCTGCAACTGTAACATGTATAATATCTAAATTACAAAATAAGGTAAGGTTGATAAATTGTTCTATTAATTTCATCCCACATTTGTCCAAGGCCTGAGCCCAACTGTTGGTTGTGACATACATTATAACATGTTATAAAAGGTCCCATATATTAAAAAGTTGTTTTTTTTATTTTATATAAAAAATACAGTGTATATATACATTTGTACTTTGTTCCTGCTTCCTGGAAGAAAAATAGGGTATACTTGCAGATAACTTGGCAACTAGCTAGCTAGGTAATATGATTAAATTTTTGAAAAAATATTTTCCATGTTTTAGAAAGATTTGCTTTTGTGGGGTTAAAATTTTGTGGTTTTTGATCAAATTTGATTTTATGGGAGTTAATTTTCGAGGTTTCCAATGTGTAAAAGTACTATCCTTTGCAGGCAAAATTCTTTTTGGATTTTAATGTCATGGATAATATCTTTCCATGAAATTAACATAATTAAATTTAAAACCCCAACATAATTTTTTTTCTTTCACAGTAGATAATATATATGGAAATGTTCTTGACTTTAATGGTGCTTAACCAAAAATATCTCGATTTTAACAGTACTTAAACAAAAAATTCCTTAAATATTATGTACATGTACATGATCATGATGATGTAAGTATTAAAGCTTAGGGGTGGTATGGAGGTAAGACAGTACTAAATTATTTTTGGCCTTATACTTCTTTTATTTGTATGTACATTTATTCCATTTCTATATCAGTAGGTGTATTATCTGGTATTCCAGGTATATTCATTGATATTAACCTCATGTGAAGTGTGTAAAAATGTGTGCAACATGTGTACTGGGACTAAAAGAAAATATATAGTTCAGTTATGTCTCCTTATCTACATGTACCCTTAATTTTCATGGCTACCATAGTACCCTACTACAATATATAAACAATTTTGTTTAATAGATATAAGAAGATGTGGTATGAGTGCCAATGAGACAACTCTCCATCCATGTCACAATTTGTAAAAATATGTAAGAACAGATCAAGTCTAGAACATTTCTATGTAAAATTTTTTTTTTAAATAAAATCTTCTGCAGTTTTGATTGTTATTTTGTCTACCTACATGTACATGTATTTATTCTATTTTTTCCCTGCCTGGAGACAGGAAACAATTTTGGTTTTTTTTTGGCCTGGTGAGAAAAGTGAAAAGATATAAATACAAATCATAGTACTCTATGAATGATTTCATTGGTTTCATATTTACATGTAGACAGTATAAAAATATAATACAATCTGATTGGAGGAAATTATGGAATATGTGTACATATATATGTATTTGATGATGATGAATAGACTGTTTCAGCAAATGAGAGATAAGAACTGTGCATATAGCTGCATTTATATTTAGATGAAGCTTTTTATAGATACTAAGGAAATCCATGAAATGCTGACCTTAACATATTTAGATAAACCATGAACATATGATTTTCTGAAATTATAGCTACATTATATTAATGCAACCAGCATTTATTCTGACATGTATGATATGCATTTGAAAAGTGTAACAATGACATGCACATGCATATATACATGTAAGTGACTATTCAAATTTTAGGGTTTACCATTATTTTCTGTAAAACTATGATATTCTAATTTAGGAGTTGACCCAGATATTAGGTTATAGTTTTAACAAATTGGATTTTACTTCCTCTTTTATTTTCAGTTTTAGTAATTTATTTATATACTTCCCTTCATCATGTGTTCATGTGACCTGACAAACAAAAATCAGAAATTCCCCAATTAATCATTAATATAAATTATGACCTGAAGTTGTCAGTTATGTAATATTTTTGGCAAACGATTGTGGATTTAAAAAATTTGCTGTCACTAATTTATTCATTTATTGGAAATATATTTGATATTTGGACTTTAATTAAAATGCCACATAATGTTGATCAAATATCTGTTGGGTCTGTAAGGTAAGTTCTACACTTCATGCACTATGACCATAATTTTCACAAAATAGCTTTTAAATTTTTGTATTTTATGCAACTATAATTTATAAATGGAATATTTTAAATATTGAAGTACATGACATACATGACATATATATCCCTGCTTAAATTCAGGAATTAAAACATCTTTTTAAGCATTAAACAATTGTATGTGATATGCACACAAAAAGAGCAAAACCATGTACATTGATAAGTAAAACTTCAAACAAAATTTATATTTTCTTACATGAAATTGAACAGAATTATAAGCATGATAAGATATACATGTTTTATTAGAAAAAGGGAAATTTGCTAAACCTTGCAAAATATTTTACATGCACACAAAGTTCTCTTAAAGTAGTGGTCTGAAGGTTTTGACCACTAAAATTTACCGACACTATGTTGGTATTTTGCTATAGAAATAATAGTGAGGACCAGCAGATTTTTGTCGAGCCTTCGACTTTTGTCGAAAAAGCGAGACATAGCGATCCTACATTCCGTCGGCGTCGGCGGCGGCGGCGGCGGCGTCCACAAATATTCACTCTGTGGTTAAAGTTTTTGAAATTTTAATAACTTTCTTAAACTATCCTGGATTTCTACCAAACTTGGACAGAAGCTTGTTTATGATCATAAGATTATATTCAAAAGTAAATTTTGTAAAAAAAAAATTCCATTTTTTCCGTATTTTACTTGTAAGTGGACTTAGTTTTTCTGCCAGTTAACATTACATTCACTCTGTGGTTAAAGTTTTTAAAATTTCAATAACTTTCTTAAACTATCCTAGATTTCTACCAAACTTGGAAAGAAGCTTGTTTATGATCATAAGATAGTATCCAGAAGTAAATTTTGTAAAAAAAAAAATCCATTTTTCCGTATTTTACTTATAAATGGACTTAAGTTTTTCTGCCAGGAAACATTACATTCACTCTGTGGTTAAAGTTTTTGAAATTTTAATAACTTTCTTAAACTATCCTGGATTTATACCAAACTTGGAAAGAAGCTTGTTTATGATCATAAGATAGTATCCAGAAGTAAATTTTGTAAAAAAAAAATTCCATTTTTCCGTATTTTACTTATAAATGGACTTAGTTTTTCTGCCAGTTAACATTACATTCACTCTGTGGTTAAAGTTTTTAAAATTTTAACAACTTTCTTAAACTATCCTGGATTTGTACCACACTTGGACAGAAGCTTGTTTATGATCAAAAGCTAGTATCTAGAAGGAAATTTTGATAAAATTTTGTTCCATTTTTTCTGTATTTTACTTATAAATGGACTTAGTTTTTCTTCCAGTCAACATTACATACATTCTGCAGTTTAAGTTTTTAAAACATTTATTAGATTCATAAATTATCCTGGATTTTTACCAAACTTGGACAGAAGCTAATTACAATCAAAACATAGTATAGAGGGGAATATTTTTATTAATTTTTTTCCTCATTTTTGTTGAGCCTGCGATTAACACCAAAAGTAGGCGAGACACTGGGTTCCGCGGAACCCTTACGAATTTTTTCTTCAAGGACCGTCAGGGAAAAAAAGATTTCAAGAACTCTCTGCACACATGTCTTTTAAGTTCTAATGTTAAAATGAATCTTTTGTAAAAACTTTATTTTATTTGCATACAGATATCTCACTGATGGTTTAAATATCCCCTAGCCAAATGAAGATGGGGAGGGGCATAGTATTTAATCCTATTGTTCATTTGTGCAAAGTTTCACACTAAAAAAACAATTGTAAAATGAGGTCACCTAGACTTTCATTTAGAATGGATTTTGTTAAAACGTGACTTAAGGTCATGATCTACAAAATATAAATAAAAAACATATTTATACAGAAATAATCTCTGGTCAGTTGATGCATCATGTAAAATGAGGGTCCACACTAAAGTTAGGTCGTCATGACCTTCATTTAACTCATGAATTGCACTTAAGTTAATTTTAAGCATTATATTGTACAGCAAATTTTAATCATAGAAGATACAGAAATGATATTTTGGCATTGATGCATCATAGTTAGTAAAGAATGTCAACATTAAAAATACATTACCTAATTAAACCTTAATTTTATCCATGGATGGCTTTTGTCAAGTTTTGCAGTTTTTCTTGGTACATACATGTAGCAAAGATTGGTATTTTGTTCACGTTTGAACATCTGATCCAAACTTGTTTCTGGAAAAGGGCTTAAAGGTTAAAAAAAAACTGTCTTTTAAATCAAGTCATAGAAACATACTTGCTCTAGAAGTTAAGATATATGTAAACCCATCTCTGGTCAGAATTCATCAATTTTGGACCAAACAACTAAAAGTTAAGCACATTTGTTTATGCCCCCGCCATAGCAGAGGGGGCATTAAGTTTTACCCTTGTCCGTCTGTACGTCTGTACGTCAGTACGTACGTACGTCCCATAGTTGGTTTCCGTTCTCTAACTTTAATTTGTCTCAACCAAATGTTATGAAACTTATACAGAATGCTTATTATTACATAACACAAATCAAGTTTGAATTTTGGTGGTGTCACTTCAACGGTTCTAGAGTTATGCCCCTTTACAAATGGAAAAATTGCCTAATTTTTCATTTCCGTTCTCTAACTTTAGTTTGCCTCAACCAAATGCTCTGAAACTTATACACAATGCTTATTACCACAAAATACAGATCAAATTTGAATTTTGGTGGTGTCACTTTAACAGTTCTAGAGTTATGCCCTTTACAAATGGAAAAATTGCCTAATTTTTCATTTCCGTTCTGTAACTTTAGTTTGCCTCAACCAAATGCTCTGAAACTTATACACAATGCTTATTACCACAAAATACAGATCAAGTTTGAATTTTGGTGGCGTCACTTTAACAGTTCTAGAGTTATGCCCCTTTACAAATGGAAAAATTGCCTAATTTTTCATTTCCGTTCTGTAACTTTAGTTTGTCTCAACCAAATACTCTGAAACTTATACACAATGCTTATTACCACAAAATACAGATCAAGTTTGAATTTTGGTGGTGTCACTTAAACAGTTCTAGAGTTATGCCCCTTTACAAGTTGAAAAATTGCTGAATTTTTCATTTCCGTTCTCTAACTTAAGTTTGCCTCAACCAAATTTTATGAAACTTATACACAAAAATTATTACAACAAAACTCAGATCAAGTACAAATTTGAGTAGCATCACTTTGACCGTTCTTTAGTTATTTCCCTTTGTAACTTTATATGATGTGCAAGCGGGGGCATCATCTGTGTCCCATGGACACATTCCCCATTTATTTATTTGTTAATTTGTTAATTATTTTAAAGGAATTTTACAATTATCTCTCACATATCAACATAATTCTGTCACATGGCCTGCACCTAATGAAGCAAGTTACTATAAAATATAAATTCAGAAATTAATTTGTGCATTTATTTTTGAGGATTTAATTACTTACTGCCCTGGACACCATTGATGTGAAGGGCAGTAAGGAAGATCTTCCACTTTTGTGGGTCATTGACAGTTTTCTGTAGAGAGCTCATGTCTGTTGATGTTGCCTAGCAATTTCTGCAAAATACCTGTAATGTAATGTAATGTATTGTACATGTAAGTAATACATGTAATAAGAATATTGTAAAGTCATTCTCTTTTAACATTATATCTATGATTTATATTGTATTTATCATGTGTATTGCAGTGAGAGTGTAGCAGATGAGTTATGTCAGGGATCTGATGATACACAGGATTTCACATTCACAAACAGTCCAGGGGATAATATTCTAAAAAATAGTCAAATTCCACGATCACAGCCGATTGGGATAAACAACACATCACCGCGAAACCATCATGATTCAAAATCACACAGGTAAGATATCTATATGTAAAGGGTTTTATTCGATTTATTACATGTTAGTTAATGAAAGAAATTATTTCATAGATTACAAATTTAACAATACCAAATCCCCCCCCCCCCCCCTTCCACACACACACACACATACTTATGCACCTGACTGGAACTTCATCATCTTAGACTTATAATATCTTTGTTTCTTTTACCATTGAGGTATTTTCTCTTGATGACAGATACCTGAAAGACTCTTTAAAAGTCATTCACATCTTGTGTTGATTGGAGAGATTTAGAGATAGGCATTTGGTAGGAAACACATGTCTTTTGTTTAAGATTGTTTGTCAACTTCCTAGTGTATTCTAAAGTTCACCTGTTTATTGAAACATTTTCCATATCTTTATTTAAATTTTATTTTAATTTAGTTTTAAGAAACACCTTTTTTTCTTCCTTTTTTCTATATTACAATGTAAATGTATATATCAGCATGGTCAGACATAATAATTATTGTAAGCATATTTTTAATACCTTTTCCTGTATATATTTGTAGCAATCCGGAAAAACAGACAAGTTTTACAAGCTACCAGAAAATAGGAGCATTTGCTGACAACAAAATTCATCGGGACAGTAAATCAGACATTGAAGACATTCCATTTCTTAATCTTATACAGGATGATATAAAAATAGATGACAAAACTGTGCTTAATGTGAAAGAACTGTCGAAATCGTCAAAATCCAGAAATGATTCATGTGATAGTGACAGGAGAGAGTCCTCCAGTCATGCAAGTGGTGACGGTGAAAAACTACATGAGAGTGTTCTGTCAAATCATAGTTCTATCAGTCAAGAATTACCTCCAGATGATTTTGTAATGGTCGAGTTGGTAGGTTTCTTGTTTATATGTCTTCTGTCTTCCACCAATAACTTGCCAAGATGTAGTTTGTGGTTACTTAATTAAAGATATCATGTTTATTGGCTGGATACACAAATTAGTCAGTGATTTAGAAAAACATTACATAACTTCATCTCATTTGGTCTCTGGTAGATACATGTAGTTGTCTCCAAGCATTCCATACCAACTAATTATTTTTTGATTAACGAGCAAAAAAAAAACAAACCAAAAACGTGAAGAGAAATCCAACAGAAGTTTCAATTAAAACATGATGGACAGTTATTTTCTGGAAGAATAAGTTCATTTATTATGCATTCAAATTCTTTCATTTACTTTTCAATGGTCTTAAGTCATTTTTCATTATGCTAATTTAGATTTTATGTAAAGTTATGAAAATTTTAACCCTAACACCACATACATGTACTTGACATACATGACATAATGCAAAGTAAAAAAAAATATCTTTATTGTATATCGTACCTACCTAATAAAAGCCTCAATTTCAGTGGTCTTTTATTTTTTTATATAACATTTATAATTATTGGTATAATTATGACTGTTATCTGTTTTAGAAAACACCATTTGCTGGTGCGGACCCCAACACCGACCTTGGAAAGTTCTACAGAGATTTTTCATTAGCACCCAGTCTGAACATGTTCACAGAAGAACCTACAGTTGGTGAAACATTAGAACAAATTACAGACCAGTTAAGCATGTTTGAATCTAATGTATATGAATTTGACTCATTCATAGGAGAAGTTGTGGAATCTTCACCGGAATGAATGCAAAAGTTGTGGATTTTTTACCAGAATGAATGCAGAAGTTGTGGAACCTTCTCGGAATGAATGCAGAAGTTGTGGAATTTTCACTGGAATAAATGACTAGTAGGAGAAGTTGTTAAGGTGGTACCTAACACTACAGGGAGATAACTCTGTAAAAATCAGCTAAACGTTTTAATTACGTTGTATTGTTAAGGAAATATTAAGCTTCTCAATGATCAAAATTAGTGTTTGTCAAACTGCTATATAACCAATGAATTTTTTCTGATAAAGTGGTTGGTTCAAATTTTTTGAAATTTTTATATTTTTGTCAAAGGGTCAAAGTAAACATTTTGTCAATTTTTTATGAAAATTAAACGAGCCAAATTAATATTAGTCAAGGTGTTGGGTACCACCTTAAATCTTCAACAGAATGAAATGATAATTTTTCATTTTCTGTTGTTGATAAATTGTGCAATTAAAATGACCAAAATCGTTTTCGAGTGAAGTGTACATATATGCTTGTTGAATGGCTGGACCAGATACCTGTTTGTGATTTTTTTAAATGAATCAGTTTGTCATGTTTGTGTTTACTGTAAAAGATAACTGTTTGGTAGTTTGTTTACATTTGTGATTCATGATTTGGGTTGATCCTTGAATTCAGTAATGATTTTTATTTTGTATAAGTGTTAAAGCATTAAAGAGTGATGTTGATAATTGTAATATTTAAGATGTTTCGCTTAAATGAGAATGCATAGAGTAGTGTAGATTCATTTATTTTTCGTGGGTACCAATTTCCTAGGGTTGAGAAAAAATTGTATTTTACGTAGATACTTGATTTCAGGGTTTTGCAAAAGTTTGCTTACAAGTCTATTGGAAATTTGTACTTCGTTGAACATTTAAAATAGTGGTTCACCTATACCCACAAAATCAAAAAAATTTGGTATCCCATGTATTATAATGAATTCACCGTAATTCTGTGTCTATACTTAATATTTATTCTTTTCAAATTCAATTTTGATTTATACATGTTATAAGTGAAGTTCTATGAAATTTTTAATTCAAAATGAATATTTAAAAGAAATTTCAATATAATTTTCAAAGTTGTTACAAACTAGGCAAATTAAACATACAGAAAATTTTTCAATTTCAGATTTTTTGGTTAAGTTTTAATCAAATTGGTAGGTCTTGTCAAAGTCAGTATGAATATTGTGTATTATACAACTTAAACTTTTAAAGATAGCAGCATAATTGTATTTGTAATCACCTTAATGATCTGTCTATGTATCACAGACTTAAATGATATTTACACATGTAAATAATAATGTTGAAAACATTAGGGCAGTTTTCATATTTATGGGATAATTTTCTATATTGATATGTGATATATTTTTAATATTTATTGAAATGCATTATCTCCTATATTTTAAGAAAACATTTTTTTTCATGAAAGGCAATTTTCATTGTTCATAGATAAATGATCGATTTATTGGAAAACAAGTGACGTGGTGTATTAGTTCATGACATAAAATCCTTGCATGCACTCTACAAAACTCCATGTAAAGGTACAGCGCTTTTATTGTTGTTCTTTATCTTGAATCCATAGTTTCTACACCGAGCAGAAGCTCACACCTCACTGATGGTTACTAGTCCCAGTTTTAGTGCAAATCTTTACTAGATTTTGATCACATTACATCTGTGCATTAAACAACATAGGTGCAAGTAGAAAGTTACTGCGTTTTGTAGGTTTTTGGAATCTTTATTTATTACTACAGATAACTTTCATAACAAATCATTGAGATACATGTACCTAAAACATGTCAGTCATTTTCTGACTTCAAAAAATCTAAAATTGTAAACACATTTTTATCATAATACATAGTTTTACTTATATGTGAATAAAAAAAAATGGATTTGTTTATGTCTGAGCTCATAATCAAATGCCATTCAGCTCATAAATTTTTTGCTTTTTTGATTAAGACATATTTTTTGGATGAAAATAGAATAAATGTTTAGGCCACTGCCAGGTTATATGTGTTGTGGATTTTCTTAGTATTTTACAAAGAATAATTTGCATGTAAAGAATTTTTCAGTAACAAGCGGTCATGTGTTTGTTAACATACTGTAAATTCCAAAACTATTTTACACATTTTTTAATGTGATTTTTGCTTAGCAGACAAAATGTAAGATTATTAACCTAATTCAATTTATGGAAATGATACACACAAAGAATGATATCAGAATACAAAATATAAACTCCAATAGGTAAATTCTGGAAAAAGCTAAAACGGACAAATGGTCGAAAATCTGTAAAACTGTTGCATCATTTGTTAGTATTGGCCTAAATTTTTTAATTTGATCATGACAATTTTTGCTGTAAGTCATAATTAGTGAATTGCATAACTAAGATAAATGCCATTAATGTGATTACTTCATTAAACATGGCAAATTTGATGCATTAATTATTTGTTTGCATCTGTTATGTGCACATTTGTGCATATTTTTTTTTAATTGCTATACTTTTATAAAGTTTTTTATATGACCGCAAAATTTTTTGTGGTCGTATATTGGTATGACATTGGCGTCATTGTCGTCGTCCGAAGACACATTGGTTTTCGCACTATAACTTTAGTTTAAGTGAATGGATCTCTATGAAATTTTACCATAAGGTTAAATACCACAAAAGGAAGGTTGGGATTGATTTTGGGGGTTATGGTACTAAAAGTTAAGGAATTAGGGGCCAAAAAGGGGCCAAAAATAAGTATTTTCAAGTTTCCAGACAATCACTTGTGGAACAGTGTATGGAATTCTATGAAATTATACCACAAGTTTCCATACCACAAAGGGATGGTTAGGATTTGCTTTGGGGGGTTATGGCTCAAACCGTTTTGGAATTAGGGGCAAAAAGGGGGGAAAAACAAGGTTGTCTTGGTTAATGGACAAATACTTTAGTACAAAACATAATTTGAAGCAGTGTAAGGGAGATACATCAAATACATCATTTGAATTACCTCCCTTACACTGCTTTTAAATTGATGTATAAAGTAATGGTTTATGAACAATTAAGACAATTTAAAAGCAGTGTAAGGGAGGTAATCCAAATACAACGTTTTGATTACTTTCCTTACACTGCTTTTAAATTATGTTTAAAGAAATGCATATTAATAAAGGAAGACCAGTAAAAATATCTGCAAATGTTGCATCTTTTTTTTTACAAAAAAATCCATATGAAAGATTTGACACCATATTTTAAATTCTATTTTAATATAGATTAAGTTAGCACTATGGTAAATTTAAATGGGTAATTATGGTTGCAAACTCCATTGGAAATTTGAATTGAGATTACGACCATATCTTGAGGGAAAGAATTTTTTTGGGGGGAAAAAGGGGGGGGGGGGGAGGTAAAAAAAAAAGGGGGGGGGTCAATTTTTTCTCATTTCAGATTTCAGAAATTAAAAAGAATTACTCTTCAAATATTATTTTTTTTTCAAATTTCAAATATTGAAAAATTTCAAGAAGTAATCTTTAATTGCACAGTATGGCGCATTAGATTTGTAAAATCTTTGACCACATTTATTTCTTTGTTATGCCAAATCTAACCGTGTATTTCGATTTTTAATTTTGGGTCCAGTTTTCAAATTGGTCTACATTCAGGTCCAAAGGGTCCAAAATTAAACTTTTGTTTGATTTTAACAAAAATTGAATATATGGGGTTCTTTGATATGCTAAATCTAAACATGTATTTAAATTTTTGATTTTGGGCCCAGTTTTCAAGTTGGTCCAAATTGGGGTCAAAAATTAAACTTTGTTTGATTTCAACAAAAATTGAATATATGGGGTTCTTTGATATGCTGAATCTAACCATGTATTTAGATTTTTCATTTGTGGGCCAAGCTATCCAATTGGTTCATATTGAGGTCAAAAGGGTCCAAAATTCAACTTTGTTTGATTTCATCAAAAATTGAATTACATTGTATTGGGGTTCTTTGATATGCCAAATCTAACCGTGTATTTAGATTTTTAATTTTGGGTCCTGTTTTTTTAATTGGTCTACATTAAGGTCCAAAGGGTCCAAAATTAAACTTAGTTTGATTTTAACAAAAATTGAATTCTTGGGGTTCTTTGATATGCTGAAACTAAACATGTATTTAGATTTTTGATTATGGGCCCAGTTTTCAAGTTGGTCCAAGTTGGGGTCCAAAATTAAACTTTGTTTGATTTCATCAAAAATTGAATATATGGGGTTTTTTGATATGCTGAATCTAACTATGTATTTTGATTTTTGGGCCCTGTTATTAAATTGGTCCACCTTGAGGTCAAAAGGGTCTAAAATTAAACTTTGTTTGATTTCATCAAAAATTGAATTCTTTGGATTCTTTGATATGCCGAATCTAACCATGTATTTATATTTTGGATATTGGACCATAATGGGTAAATTAAAAATTTTTAAGTTCTTAGACCACATTCATTCTGTGTCAGAAACCTATACTGTGTCAAATATTTAATCACAATCCAAATTCAGAGCTGTATCAAGCTTGAATGTTGTGTCCATACTTGCCCCAACTGTTCAGGGTTCGACCACTGTGGTCGTATCAAGCTGCGCCTAGCAGAGCATTTTATTACAAATTAAAAAAAAACATAACAAAGATAACATGGTACAGATAAATGAAGGGATAAAATCAGACTTCCCCCATTATATTCTATGTTTTTCCAAATATCCATATCTTTATAACGAATATCTAATAAGGTCTTGGCTTGATATATAGTCTTTTTGTGCTGAGACAGTATAAACCAAATCAATCAGTGTAACAGATATTTACTTGAAATTTTGAAATAAAGTTTTTGCTACCATTCTGTAAAAATATATGAATGTTTGAAACATTTGCTACAGTACATCAGCAGATCACTTTTTTTCAGATAAGGTTTATTGAAGGATATTTATCATTTGATTTTGGCATTAACAAAACATGTAATGTTCTAAATTTACAGTATTTCTTGCTCATGTCAATTCTAGTTTTAGTTTTAAAGAGATGATGTTGAAGTTAAAATTGCTTAGGTCTTATGATTAAAAAAATACAGGGGAAATTGAACCTACTTCTTTCTACCCTGCTTTTAATTTTTTGGACAAAAAATTTACAGATGTTAATATTTTGCACACTACTATCAGTTATAGATGCATGTGAGACAGAATACCTCATTTGGTCTCTGGTGGATAGTTGTCTCATTGGTATTCATACATCTTTTTATTTTTATATGTGATTATTTTCATTTTGAATGCAGTAGTTATTGCTACTTAGAAAGGAGGTTGTCAACGGTGGGTTTTTAATTTTTTTGAATGGTTTTGTTAACAATAGCTAGATTTTGTGTACTTTCCCACCCTAAATTTAGTTTGTGTAATGTTATAACCTTTAAACCAATAGTATTCACTGGGAACTGTGCTTTGATACTTGTAAATCATTAACATCATCAATGGAATTTGAAGGATTTCCATTGATAACTTATTAATTCATACAGGTAACCAGGATGGGATTTTCTGATATTGAAAATGTCATTTTGCAAGTGAATGTGACACTTAAACCACTATTTGTTACTTTTTATGTACAAAATGAAAAGTCACTTGTTAAATCATGACAACTGTCATGTTATGTTTGTTATTAATAAAGGAGAAATATAAGATACTGATTGTATTTTGATTTATGATTGAGAAGTCGGTGAAGTTGAGATAGGGCCCCCCCAAAAAAAAAGAAAAGAGTTCTGTTTCCTGCCTTTCTGCCTACCCTAACACATTTTATAGACATTTTGTTAAAGTCTAGAAGATTTCACTATAAAGGCTATGTAAAATAAAAAAAAATACCAGCCCTATATTATTTTAGCCCGGAGACGGGAAGCAAATATATATATATTTTTTTAGCCTAGTCAAACGAACAGTTACAGATGGTTAAATGACCTCCTTTTTAGCTCACCGTGCCCAAAGGGCCCCATGTGAGCTTATGCCATCACCTGGCGTCCATCGTTTGTCGTCGTCTGTCGTCGTCGTCATCGTAAACTATTTTAAAAATCTTCTCCTCTGAAACTACTGGGCCAAATACCTTCAAACTTTAACTAAATGTTCCTTAGGGTATCTAGTTAAGTCTCCCAAACGAAGTTTGGGAAGACTTATTGTTTTTGCTCAGTTCTTATTATTATTATTATTATTCTTCTTCTTCTTCTTCTTCTTCTTCCGCCGCTTTTAAATTTGAACTTGTCCGCACCCGTTCTCCAAAACCGCTTGTCGGATTAACTTAGGGTTTCACAATATGTTAGACTAACATGTCTAGTGGTGCAATCAGGGTTTTGTTTTTGCAATGGGGTTTATAAAGGGGTACTTTGAGGGGCAAAAAGAAAAGAGGGTTTTACTATAGAACCCTATGGGATTTTATTTTTTAAAATTTTCAAATGATTATAAATTGAAAACCGTTCGTGATAGACACAAACTTTTTAATTGAAAATGTTCTAAATGATAAAGCCCATTAAATGAAATACAGGGTTAGTCCCCAGGGGTCACCCCACCCCCTGCCATTTGAGAAAGTTCTAATACCTTGTAAGTGGTCAAGATCCCCACCCCTAAACCATATATATTCTTGTTTGTCATGCTAAGATGGTTTGAATGATATACAGGGTTAGTCCCCAGGGGTCATCCCGACCCCCTGCCATTTTAGAAAGTTCTAATATCTTGTAAATGGTCGAGATCCCCACCCCTAAACCATATATATTCTGGTTTGTCATGATAAAGCACATCAAATGTTATACAGGGTAAGTCCCCAGGGGTCACCCCCACCCCCTGCCATTTAAGAAAGTTCTAATATCTTCTAAGTGGTCAAGATCCCCACCCCTAAACCATATATATTCTGGTTTGTCATGCTGAGATGGTTTGAATGATATACAGGGTAAGTCCCCAGGGGTCATCCCGACCCCCTGCCATTTGAGAAAGTTCTAATATCTTGTAAATGGTCGAGATCCCCACCCCTAAACCATATATATTCTGGTTTGTCATGATAAAGCACATCAAATGTTATACAGGGTTAGTCCCCAGCGGTCACCCCCACCCCTTGCCATTTGAGAAAGTTCTAATATCTTGTAAATGGTCGAGATCCCCACCCCTAAACCATATATATTCTGGTTTGTCATGATAAAGCACATCAAATGAAATACAGGGGTAGTCTCCAGGGGTCACCCCCACCCCTTGCCATTTAAGAAAGTTCTAATATCTTGTAAATGGTCGAGATCCCCACCCCTAAACCATATATATTCTGGTTTGTCATGATAAAGCACATCAAATGTTATACAGGGTAAGTCCCCAGGGGTCACCCCCACCCCCTGCCATTTAAGAAAGTTCTAATATCTTCTAAGTGGTCAAGATCCCCACCCCTAAACCATATATATTCTGGTTTGTCATGCTGAGATGGTTTGAATGATATACAGGGTAAGTCCCCAGGGGTCATCCCGACCCCCTGCCATTTGAGAAAGTTCTAATATCTTGTAAATGGTCGCGATCCCCACCCCTAAACCATATATATTCTGGTTTGTCATGATAAAGCACATCAAATGTTATACAGGGTTAGTCCCCAGCGGTCACCCCCACCCCTTGCCATTTGAGAAAGTTCTAATATCTTGTAAATGGTCAAGATCCCCACCCCTAAACCATATATATTCTGGTTTGTCATGATAAAGCACATCAAATGAAATACAGGGTTAGTCTCCAGGGGTCACCCCCACCCCCTGCCATTTAAGAAAGTTCTAATATCTTCTAAGTGGTCAAGATCCCCACCCCTAAACCATATATATTCTGGTTTGTCATGCGAAGATGGTTTGAATGATAGACAGGGTTAGTCCCCAGGGGTCATCCCGACCCCCTGTCATTTGAGAAAGTTTTAATATCTTGTAAATGGTCGAGATCCCCACCCCTAAACCATATATATTCCTATTTGTCATGTCTCGAACATTTGAATGAAGTATACGGTCAGTCCCCAGGGGTTCCCCCCACCCCCAATGTTCTAATATCTTGTAAATGGTTGAGATCGCCACCCCTAAACCATATATATATTCCTGTTCGTCATGTAATGAACATTTGAATGACGTATAGGGCCAGTCCCCAGGGGTTCCTCCCCACCCCCAATATTCTAGTATCTTGTAAATGGTTGAGATCCCCACCCCTAAACCATATATATTCTTGTTTGTCATGCCAAGATGATTTGAATGATATACAAGGTTAGTCCCCAGGCATCACTAATGCATATAACTTTACTGGACCAAACCAATTTTCAATGGATGTTGCCCAATGTCAGGCGACCCTGGGAATTACGAATTATGGGAGCTTCGTTTTGGAGACTTCGTAACAGCATCCTGTTACATTCATTTCTTGTTTATAAATTGTATCCGAAGTTTTGATCCATCGACAAACATGGCCGCCATGGATAAAAATAGAACATAGGGGTCAAATGCAGTTTTTGGCTTATATCTCAAACACTAAAGCTTTTAGAGCAAATCTGACATGGGTAAAATTGTTCAATTGGTCAAGATCTATCAGCTCTGAAATTTTCAGATGAATCGAACAACCCATTGTTGGGTTGCTGCCACCTAATTGGTAGTTTTAACAAAATTTTGCAGTTTTTATACGACCGCAAAAATTTTTGCGGTCGTATATTGGTATGACGTTGGCGTCGTTGTCGTCAGCGTCGTCTGGCGTCGTCCGAAGACACATTGGTTTTCGCACTCTAACTTTAGTTTAAGTGAATGGATCTCTTTGAAACTTTACCACAAGGTTCAATACCACGAAAGGAAGGTTGGGATTGATTTTGGGTGTTATGGTACCAACAGTAAAGGAATTAGGGGCCAAAAAGGGGCCAAAAATAAGCATTTTTGTAACTTCCAGACATAACTTGTGTGTTAGTGTATGGATCTCTCAGACATTGTACCACAAGGTTCCATATCACAAAGGGAATGCTGGGATTGATTTTGGGGGTAATTGCCTCAAAATATTAGGAATTAGGGGCCAAAAAAGGGGCAAAAAACAAGCATTTTTCTAGTTTCATGACAATAACTTGTGTGAAAGTGTATGAATCTTTCTGAAATTGTACTACAAGGTTCCTTATCACAAAGGAGAAGCTGGAATTGAGTTTGGGGGTAATTGCCCGAAACTTTTAGGAATAAGGGGCCAAAAAAGGGCCAAAAATAAGCATTTTTCTAGTTTCCAGACAATAACTTGTGTTCAAGTGTATGGATCTCTCTGAAATTGTACCACAAGGTTCCATATCACACAGGGAATGCTGGGATTGATTTTGGGGATCTCTCTGAAATTGTACCACAAGGTACCATACCACAAAGGGAAGGCTGGGATTGAGTTTGGGGGTGATGAATCATAAGGGGGTTCAAAAAATTTGGGGGGGGGGAGATTTTTTTTTCTTTCCTTTTTTTCTTTTTTTCCTTTTTTTTTTCTTTTAAAATTTTCCATTTTAAGTTGGTTATTTTTGATTTATATTTAAAAGCAAATAATAATGATATGGTAGGAGATACACACCAAACAGGATGTGTAAATTATTATATAATAAGTATTGTGCAATAGCAAGAAATTTTCAATTGCACAGTATTGCACAATAGCAAGAAATCTTCAATTGCACAGTATTGCGCAATAGCAAGAAATCTTCTATTGCGCAATAGCAAGAAATATCCAATAGCACAATATTGCGCAATAGCAAGAAATTGTCAATTGTGCAGTATTGCGCAATAGCAAGAAATATTCAATTGCACAGTATTGTGCAAAAGAAGATACTTCGTATAAATTGCTTATTTCTTGACCAATTTCAATGGGGTTTTATTCTTGAATTCTTGGGGCTCTTTAATATGCTGAATCTAACCGTGTATTAAGTTTTTGGATTTTGGGCCCCGTTTTTAAATTGGTCCACATTGAGGTCCAAAGGGTCCAAAATTAAACTTTGTTTGATTTCATCAAAAATTGAATTATTGGGGTTATTTGATATGCCGAATCTAACCGTGTATTTAGATTCTTATTTTTTGGTTACGTTTTCAAATTGGTCTACATTAAGGTCCAAAGGGTCCAAAATTAAACTAAGTTTGATTTTAACAAAAATTGAATACTTAGGGTTCTTTGATATGCTGAATCTAAACATGTATTTAGATTTTTGATTATGGGCCCAGTTTTTAAGTTGGTCCAAATCGGGGTCCAAAATTAAACTTTGTTTGATTTCAACAAAAATTGAATATATGGGGTTCTTTGATATGCTGAATCTAACCATGTATTTAGATTTTTGATTTTTGGGCCCCGTTATCAACTTTGTCCACATTGAGGTCAAAAGGGTCCAAAATTAAACTTTGTTTGATTTCATCAAAAATTGAATTCTTGGGGTTCTTTGATATGCTGAATCTAACCATGTATTTAGATTTTGGATATTGGACCATAATAGGTGAATGTCCAATTTAAAATTTTTAAGTTCTTAGACCACATTCATTCTGTGTCAGAAACCTATGCTGTGTCAAATATTTAATCACAATCCAAATTCAGAGCTGTATCAAGCTTGAATGTTGTGTCCATACTTGCCCCAGCTGTTCAGGTTCGACCTCTGCGGTCGTATCAAGCTGCGCCCTGCGGAGCATTTTATTTGTTATTATTTTGAATATTATTATAGATATATATAAACTGTAAGCAGCAATAATGTTCAGCAAAGTAAGATCTACAAAAAAGTTAATATGACCATAATTGTCAATTGACCCTTGACAGACAATTTTACACAATTTGTTCATCAAGTTTGCTAACATTTAAAAATCTTCTCCTCTGAAACTACTGGGCTAATTACCTTCAAACTTTAACTAAATGTTCCTTAGGGTATTTTGTTTATAAACTGTATCCGAAGTTTGTATCCATCGAGAAACATGGCCGCCATGGCTAAAAATAGAACATAAGGGTCAAATGCAGTTTTTGGCTTATATCTCAAAAACTGAATCTTTTAGAGCAAATGTGACATGGGGTAAAATTGTTTAATTGGTCAAGATCTATCGGCCCTGAAATTATCAGACGAATCGAACAACCCATTGTTGGGTTGCTGCCACCGAATTGGTAGTTTTAACAAAATTTTGCAGTTTTTAGGCAGTTAAGCTGCCTTATGCGAGCACCCTAGATTTGTGTTCTACCCAATAAATGCTGAAATACGTGCCATTGTTATTATCTAGCTGGATATAATGTTATTTATAACTAATTGAATAGTTTTTTCATACTTTTAATTCTGGATTACAAAAATATGACCAGAAAAAACCTTAAATGATCGTCGAACCACCCAAAAGTTTTGAAGTTGCACATAGGAAGTAGAGCACATTAGGAATCCTTATGTAGTTTATTATACCCTGTGCTTTTGGCTAAGATGTCAAAGAACAATTGTATGAAATATTTAATCGCCGAAAATCTTTAAAGACAAGTAGTTTAGATTTCCCAAATGGCAAAAGTCGTAGGAATATTGTTTGTCGTCAATACGTGTTACAACTACGTCAGTAGTCTATTAATAAGTTCCACTGTTCATGCTGTTGGCGGCAATTTCAAATTAGAAGACGAAATTTTCGTATCTTTTCAATTTGGAGGCAGGGGTTCAAATCAGCGGTGGTCCGAGGTCCGCGACCTTCCACTTTTGCAATCGGACTCTCGACTTGGTTACTAGCTACGCCCGACGGACCTTTCACTTGAAAGAAAATTAAAAATAACTTTGCAAACCTTTTTACTAAAGTCTCTAAATAAACGATCTCAAAACGTATTTTCATCTTTATTATTCATGACAGCGATGTTCATTTTGTTCAACCGCTAGCTTTATACAGATAATCGCCTACAAGTAATGTGTAAATTCGAGTAAAATCGTATCTGACTGACAAAAACAACATTGAAAAACAATGGATGCCGTGTAGACAATTACAATATCTGGTCCGATTCCGGAAGCGGATAAGGGTAATTCCGGGTTTTGGAGATCAACTACAAAAAAAAATTTCAGGCAGGTGACAAAATACATCTATGCATGGTAAATAAATATAAACACTAGAAATGGAAACCAAAAGATATATGTAAAAGAAAGAAAAAGCAAAAAATATTTGATACAGAAACTCAAAATTACTTTTTGACAAATTTTAATGTCAAAATCCAATACAATGTGACAGCTGGGAACAGTATATCTAACAATATATATGTTCCTGGTGACAGTATAAATCTTCTTTATTAGTGATAAATGTTGATAATGCATGTAAGATGCTTTTAAAGTGTAAACATATTACTGCAATTTTTTTCTCAATTTTGAAGGGTCAGTTAACATAGCTGGAAGTTTCTTACTTTGTTTTCGCAAATAGTGCAACTAGATTATATGATACCTGAATGTAAGCAAATCATATGATATATAGGTGGAATCCTTTGGGTCACTATACCCCCTCCTGTTTGATAACTTTGAAACGGATGAGATCCCCACCCCTAAACCATATATATTCATGTATGGGACTATATAACTAATCAAATGAAATATAGGGGGAAGTCCCTAGGGTTACCCCACCCCTCCTGTTTGAGAACTTGGAAACAGTCGAGATCCCCACCCCTAAACCATATATATTCATGTATGGGACAATATAACTAATCAAATGAAATACAGGGGAGTCCCTGGGGTCACCCCAACCCTCCTGTTTGGGAACTTTGAAATGGTCGAGATCCCCACCCCTAAACCAAATATATTCATGTATGGGACAATATAATAAATCAAATGAAATATAGAGGGAGTCCCTGCGGTCACCCCACCCCTCCTGTTTGAGAATTTGGAAACGGTCAAGATCCCAAGACAAGACAAGACAATTTATTTAAACTCAAGCACACGTATGGTGCTACAAGGGGATAACAATTATACATTAACAATTACATATATACTTATACATTTACAAGCAAGAAACACAATAAATAAATAAGTGATATCATACAATAAAATTGAAATAAACCATAGTTGGTTGATTTGTTTGCAAAATTCTTAATTGCAACGTGGATATGAAGTTATTGTAACATGCTTTGTATTATGAAAATATTTTTTCAATATGTCTTAGAAACATGCGCACTTTTGTTAGCAGTGGCACGTTACAGTGTGATAATAGACCAGTAAGTTTCAATTGGGAAGGATTTTGTGTGTAATATGTAGGTATATATCTTTCTCTTAAAGACATAATTTGTTCATTGGAGCATACAAAAAAATAATGATCCCATAAACCATACATATTCATGTATGTGACAATATAACAAATGAAATGAAATATAGGGGGAGTCCTTGGGGGTCACCCCACCCCTCCTGTTTGAGAACTTGGAAACGGTCGAGATCCTCACCCCGAAACCATATATACTCATGTATGGGACTATATAACAAATCAAATGAAATATAGGGGAGTCCCTGCAGTCACCCCACCCCTCCTGTTTGAGAACTTGGAAACAGTCGAGATCCCGACCTCTAAATTAAACCATATATATTCATGTATGGGACAGCAGAACTTATCAAATGAAATATAGGGAGAGTCCTAAGGTTCACCCTACCCCCTCCTGTTTGATAACTTGGAAACAGATGAGATCCCCACCCCTAAACCATATATACTCATGTATTTGGCAATATAACAAATCAAATGAAATATAGGGGAAGTCACTGGGGTCACCCCACCCCCTCCTGTTTGAAAACTTGATAACGGTCGAGATCCCCACCCCTAAACCATATATATATTCATGTATGGGACAACATAAAAAAAATCAAATGAAATATAGGGTTAGTCCCTAAGGTCACCCCATCCCCTCTTGTGTGTGTTTTAAGAACTTGTAAAAGTTTGAGATACCAACTCCTAAACCATATTCATTCCTGTTCGTCATTTCAAACAGATTTGAATGACATACAAGGTCAATCTCATAGGCATCACATATGCATATCACTTTACTAGACCTAATCAATGTGTACTAGACTTTGCCCAATGTCAGGCGACCATGGGAATGAATAATTATGGCAGCTTTGTTTGGGAGACTTCGTAACAGCATTCTGTTACAATTATTTCTTGTTTATTATAAAATTTTATTGATGCAAAAAATGAGTAGGTTTAAAGAATTTACCTTAATTATATTTTGAATAATTTCTGGTTCTATAAAAAATTTCATTTTAATATGGCTCATTTTAAAGAAAACATATCTTTCAAGCCCAAGAGTGTTTGACCAACTTTATTATAATCACCTGTCATTTTATTCCAAACTTAGACATCATGGACTTGGGGTGAAGGCGTGGGTCATTTATATTTACTATGGGCAGGTCAGTCAGACCTCACCTTTGATCCCCGTAGTAGTAAACATTTGTCTGATTTGTGTCTCATAACTTTTGCACTGTAGAACACAAACTCAGTTTTCTTTCCAGGGAAGCAAGTCTATGCATACTATTACAAGCTCGTACTTAGTCAACTTGAACTACTAACAGTCAACTAATACCAACGTTAACTATCAACTAGAACAACTGCAATCATTTCGAACTTGTACCACTGCAGACACATGACCATTAAAAATATACTTGATATATGCGTTGCTTTTGAAAACCTTGATAAAATATGAATTATTTGCCTTAATAATTAATTAATTAAATGAACATAAATGCACAATATATGAATGTTTAATGTTTGTTCTTTTAAATCTTAAAAAAAATGAAGCAACATAGCCACAGTTTTCATAATTATGTTTTCCTTGGTTTTTGGTTAACTGCCTACAGCGCTTACAGTGCTTTGATTTGTTATTATTTTGAATATTACTATAGATATATATAAACTGTAAGCAGCAATAATGTTCAGCAGAGTAAGATCTACAAAAAAGTTAATATGACCAAAATTTTCAATTGACTCCTTAAGGAGTTATTGCCCTTTAAAGACAATTTTACACAATTTGTTCATCAAGTTTGCTAACATTTAAAAATCTTCTCTGAAATACAGGTGAGCGATTCAGGCTCTTGAGAGCCTCTTGTTAGAATACATGGCCGAAACTTAGGAAAACTTTTTCTCAAGAATTGCAGAACTAATTGAAACCAAACTTTACAGATCTGTTCCTGTGAAAGTCTATTTTTATGCCCCCGCAACAAAATGTCAAGGAGCATATTAATTTACCCCTGTCCGTCTGTCCATTCGTCCTCCGTTTGTCCGTGCAGATGTAGATACAGTACATGATATGTACGGCTATCTCCAGCTACAGTTTTTGAGCTACAGCTTTAAATATTTTGTAGGATGTTTCTAAGCATAATAGAGGTGTGCAAGTCCACATGATTTAGATTATTTTTTAAATATTCTAAAAATGCCAGGTATTTTGAATTAGTCATTTTTTGGTACTAGCTGCATAAAGAGATCATGGTTTGTCCGGCTATCTCCTCCTTCAGTTTTTTAGCTACAGCATTAATATTTGTAGGTTGTTTGTACACTTAATGGAAGTGTGAAGGTTCACAGAATTTTGATTTTTTTTTATTCTCAAAAGCCAGGTATTTGGACTTAGTAATTTTTATTTTTATGCCCCCACTGTAGCCGAGGGGGCATAAGTTTTACCCTTGTCCGTCGGTACTTCGATCCGTATTTCCCAAAGTAGGTTTCCATTCTCTAACTTTAGTTTGCCTCAACCGAATGTTATAAAACTTATACACAATTCTTATTATCACAAAATCAAGTTTGAATTTTGGTGGTGTCACTTTTACTTATCTAGAGTTATGCCCCTTTACAAATGGAAAAATTGCTGAATTTTTCGTTTCTGTTCTCTAACTTAAGTTTGCCTCAACCAAATGTTATGAAACTTATACACATTACTTATTACCACAAAACTCGGATCAAGTACAAATTTGGGTAGCGTCACTTTTACCTTTCTTCAGTGATATCCCTTTATAACTTTATATGATATGCAAGTGGGGGCATTATCTGTGTCCCATGGACACATTCCCCATTTATTTTGTATAAAAATAAAAGATAGATATCATTATACATATTGTTAAATTTATAATTTCCTATGGTCAGGCGGGGGCATCATTTGTGTCTTACAGACAGCGCAACAATTTCAAGTTGTACTTCCACATCACTGTTTGTCAAATCTAAGGTATGTGGAACTATACTCATGCATATGACAGAGTAGAGAGGGGCATTGTCCATAATCTAGTTTAATGAATGTTGTTACTTCAGTAAATTTAGAAATTCGAAATGGCCATAAGTAGATGTCAAACTTTACCTTGAAATCTTATTGGAAATTACATTATGTATTTCTTTTAAAGAGCAAAAGTAAAATAAGAACGTACTATGTGGCAATGTTCATAGGAGGTACTTACAAAGGGATGTTACTTTGGTCCTAAAGATAACTACAAAGGTCAAATTGAGGTTCAAGAAGTCAGAAATGTCAAAAAATCTTTTTTTCTTGAACAACTGACCACACTCAAACACAACTTTTTATACGACCGCAAAAATATTTTGCGGACGTATATTGGTATGACGTTGGCGTCGTCGTCGTCATCCGAAGACACATTGGTTTTCGCACTCTAACTTTAGTTTAAGTGAATGGATCTCTATGAAATTTTACCATAAGGTTCAATACCACAAAAGGAAAGTGGGGATTGATTTTGGGGGTTATAGTACCAACAGTTAAGGAATTAGGGGCCAAAAAGGGGCCAAAAATAAGCATTTTTGTAACTTCCAGACATAACTTGTGTGTTAGTGTATGGATCTCTCTGACATTGTACCACAAGGTTCCATATCACAAAGGGAATGCTGGAATTGATTTTGGGGGTAATTGCCTCCAAATTTTAGGAATTATGGGCCAAAAAGGGGCAAAAAACAAGCATTTTCTAGTTTCATGACAATAACTTGTGTGTTAGTGTATGGATCTCTCTGACATTGTACCACAAGGTTCCATATCACAAAGGGAATGCTAGGATTGATTTTGGGGGTAATTGCCTCCAAATTTTAGGAATTAGGGGCCAAAAAGGGGCAAAAAACAAGCATTTTCTAGTTTCATGACAATAACTTGTGTGTAAGTGTATGGATCTTTATGAAATTGTACTACAAGGTTCCATATCACAAAGGGAAAGCTGGAATTGAGTTTGGGGGTAATTGCCCAAAACGTTCAGGAATAAGGGGCCAAAAATAAGCATTTTTCTAGTTTCCAGACAATTACTTGTGTTCAAGTGTATGGATCTCTCTGAAATTGTACTTCAAGGTACCATACCTCAAAGGGAAGGCTGGGATTGATTTTTGGGGTAATTCCATCAAAATTTAGGAATTAGGGGCCAAAAAGGGGCAAAAAAACAAGCATTTTTCTAGTTTCAGGACAATAACTTGTGTGTAAGTGTATGGATCTTTATGAAATTGTACTGCAAGGTTCCATATCACAAAGGGAAAGCTGGGTTTGAGTTTGAGGGTAAATGCCCTAAACATTTAGGAATTTGGGGCCAAAAAGGGGCCAAAAAACAAGCATTTTTCTAGTTTCCAGACAATAACTTGTGTTCAAGTGTATGGATCTCTCTGAAATTGTACTGCAAGGTTCCATATCACAAAGGGAAAGCTGGGTTTGAGTTTGAGGGTAAATGCCTTAAACATTTAGGAATTTGGGGCCAAAAAACAAGCATTTTTCTAGTTTCCAGACAATAACTTGTGTTCAAGTGTATGGATCTCTCTGAAATTGTACTGCAAGGTACCATACCACAAAGGGAAGGCTGGGGTTGAGTTTGGGGGTGATGAATCATAAGGGGGTTCAAAAAATTTGGGGGGGGGGATTTTTTTTTCATTTTTTTTTCTTAAAAAATTTAAATTGGTTATTTCTGATTTATATATAAAAGCAAATAATAATGATATGGTTTGAATAGGTAAATTAAAATTTTTTAAGTTCTTAGACCACATTCATTCTGTGTCAGAAACCTATGCTGTGTCAAATATTTAATTACAATCCAAATTCAGTGCTGTATCAAGCTTGAATGTTGTGTCCATACTTGCCCCAACTGTTCAGGGTTCGACCTCTGCGCTTGTATCAAGCTGCGCCCTAGCGGAGCATTTTATTATAAATGTTCCTGTAAGATTTCTCACAAATTGTTTTTACTTTGAGGCTGATTGGTAATTCAAAATTACCACCAGCTGAGGTCAAAGTTTACATTGGAACTCTTGGAAATGCATTTTGCTTTACATTTCATGAACAGATGAAGTTAGATGAAATGAAGCTATCAAAAATGTTACTTATAAGGTAGTTACAAATTTAACATGGGGCAAAAAAGGAGTTCAACTGGTCAAATTTTCAAAGGTCTTCCAAAAACCATTGCAGAAATTAAAACAACTTAACAGATATTGTCAAGATCCTTAACAAGAGTTCTTACTTTGTTGCTGAAATTCAATTTGCCACCATAGGAGTGAAGGCTCTCATTGGGAACTCACTAATCAGCGACAAGAAGAAGAATTTAGCTACAATTAATCTAATTTTGCCACAAGAAAATAAATTTAGTGTCTGTTCTAGAAATAGTTTTTTATGTACCCTCCGTAGCCATTGGGGCATTAAGTTTTACCCTTGTCCGTCTGTATGTATGTACGTACGTACGTCCCAAAATTAGTTTCCATTCTCTAACTTGAGTTTGCCTCAACCAAATGTTATGAAACTTATACACAATGCTTATTACCACAAAACACAGATCAAGTTTGAATTTTGGTGGCGTCACTTTAACCGTTCTAGAGTTATGCCCCTTTATAAATGGAAAAATTGCAAAATGTTTATTTCTTCTAAATATCAAGTAATTTTTAAAATTGGAGTTATCTTCCTTTGTCCATGATTATAGTTGAATCAACTACAATCAATGCTTTATACAATGCAATGTTTAATTTTGACTTCCACTGATAAAACACAGATCAAGTTGAATTTGGGTAGTGTCACTTTAACCATTATTGAGTTATGCCCCTTTATAAATCGAAAGATTGCAAAAATTTTAGTTTCCATTCTGTAACTTAAGTTTGCCCCAACCAAACATTATGAAACCTATACACAATTATGATTACCACAAAACTAAGATCAAGTACACATTTTTTTGTTTCCGTTTTCTAACTTTAGTTTGCCTCAACCAAATGTTATGAAACTTATACACAATGCCAGAAGTCCATTACTAGACGTCTAGTAATGGACTTCTGACAATGCTTATTACTACATAATACAGATTAAGTACGAAATTTGGTGGCGACACTTTTACCATTCTTGAGTTATGTCCTTTTATAAACATAAAAAATGCTGAATTCTTCGTTTCCGTTCTCTAACTTTAGTTTGTCTCAACCAAATGTTATAAAACTTATACACAACCGTTCTAGAGTTATGCGTGTTTACAAATAGAAAAATTGCTAAATTTTTAGTTTCTGTTCTCTACTTAAGTTAGCCTCAACCAAATGTTATGAGACTTACACACAATGCTTATTACCACAAAACTCAGATCAAGTTCAAATGTGGGTAGCGTCACTTTTACCGTTCTTCAGTTATGTCCCTTTATAACTATATGATATGCAAGCGGGGGCATCATCTGTGTCCACATGTGGACACTATCCACATTTATTTGTTATCAAGGATGTGTATAAATAGTCATACTTACAGTTACAGTGTAGTGTATAAATGAATGAATCGATTATATGTAGAGTCGGCATGGTTGATATATCAAAGGTTCAAACCAAATTATAAGATAATCTAATCTTTATTTATTTCACTAAAATGGTCCATATATATAAATATATGTATATAGGATAGAACATGGGAATGTTACAAAATGTTAAGATTGATACATACTTTAAAATAATGCTATAAAATAATGTTTACAAAAATTCATTACAAGACGTATGTAGTTCTACTAACTATAACAAAATTTAAAACTTTATATAACAGCAAATTCGGACAACAGAATCAACAGTAATTAATTGACTTTTCTATAAATTTATTGTTTTGATAATATATAAACTTTCTTGTCGCTAAATTTGTCTTCTTGTCGCTAATTTTTTCTTCTTGTTGCTAATTTGTTATGCCCCGCCGTAGCGAAGGGGGCATTAAGTTTTACCCTTGTACGTCTTTACGTCCGTACGTCCCAAAATTGGTTTCCGTTCTCTAACTTTAGTTTGCCTAAACCAAATGTATGAAACTTATACACAAAGGTTATTACCACAAAACACAGATTAAGTTTGAATTTTGGTGGCGTCACTTTTACTGTTCTAGAGTTATGCCCCTTTACAATTGGAAAAATTGCTAAATTTTTCGTTTCTGTTCTCTAAATTTAGTTTGCCTCAACCAACTGTTATGAAACTTATATTTATGCTTATTACCTTAAAACAGAGACCAAGTTTTAATTTTGGTTGCGTCACTTTTACCGTTATATAGTTATGCCCCTTTACAATTAGAAATATTGCTGAATTTTTCATTTCCATTCTCTAACATTAGTTTGCCTCAACCAAATGTTATTAGACTTATACACAATGCTTATTACCACAAAACACAGATCAAGTTTGAATTTGGTGGCGTCACTTTTACCGTTCTGGAGTTATGCCCCTCTACAAATGGAAATATTGCTGAATTTTTCGTTTCCGTTTTCTAACTTTAGTTTGGCTCAACCAAAGGTTATGAAACTTATGCACAATGCTAATTACCACAAAACACAGTTCAAGTTCGAATTTTGGTGGCGTCACTTTTACAGTTCTTGAGTTATGTCCCTTCATAACATTATATGCAAGCGGGGGCATCATCTGTGTAAACTGGACACATTCCCCATTTATTTCTTTTTGTCGCTAATTAGTGAGACCGCTTTCATTTAAACCTTTTAAATTTTCTTTTGAAGAAAAGATAAAGTGAAATGAAAACAATCCATGCAGAAATGTTACATAGAAAAGGTACTTCTCTAGTTAAATTGAAGATGGAAACTGGAAATGTGTCAAAGAGACATCAACCCGACTAAAGAGCAGAAACAGCCGAAGGGTACCAATGGGTCTTCAACACAGCAAGAAAATCCCGCACCTGGAGGCGGGCTTCAGCTGGCCCCTAAACAGATGTGTTCTAGTTCAGAGAAAATGGACGTCACACTAAACTCCGAAATATATAGAATAAGATGAACCAAAATTAAAAAAACATATACAAGACTAACAATGGCCAGAGGTTCTTGACTTGGAACGGGCGCAAAAATGCGGCGGGGTTAAACATGTTTTGTGAGATCTCAACCCTCCCCCTATACCTCTAGCCAAATGTAGAATAAACAACACATAGCAATACACACTGTAAAACTCAGTTTAAAGGAAGTCCCAGTCCGATGTTAGAATAGGTAACAACAGATGATGATGCTGGATGGATGCTTAACGTCCAGATGCAAATTAATTTGCATATTCAGGACGAGAACATGTTAATGTAATTTGAATATTAACCCTGCTTTGTACTAGACCGACACGCTGAGCCAGTTTTTAACGTGCTGGTTCACAAGGTAACAGTCCGCAGGAAGACTTATTCCCGGCTTAGTATATTTCTAGGATTCTGATTGGTTAACGTACGTCGTTACAAAACCCATAGCCCCTGGGTGTTGCTAACCCATATCCCCGGACGTTGCTACCCATTACATCGGGGAATTTCACGCGCGTTTTCCTTAGTTCCATGGTTGTTCCTTATGAAATATCGAATTATGTAGATTTTCCATGATGTCTGTATAATTAAATATTTAATCCACTAACGATTTTATCTTATTATATCGATTATTTGCACTCATTTTAGTAAATGCATCACTATGCAGCCACATTGTCAATGAATGGTACTACTGACCTAGCTATGCAAATGACCCACGTTGACGTCACACCGTTTATGATGTAACTCTCACAACATTGCGAGCCAAATTCGACCCATTTCAGTTTCTCTGTCTCTAGTTTAAAAACGTCTTATATTTGTCTACCTGTAGGGTTCTACCAAAGGTAGTACCCTACACCCCGTTAAAAATATGTCAAATTCCCAAATTTCAATAAAAGATATTTAAAAAATGAAAAAAACGTTGCTTTCACGTTTAACTTTGTGGTCGATTTTCTCTAAAAATCGCCAGATTTAGACTAAGACCGGGGATAAATTCGTTATCTACGTTCATATCCGTAGATATGGATATTTTAACACCCTTCAGTACCCTGTACACCCTTCGGCTGCACCTCAGGGTGTACTTGGATACTTCAGGGTGTTAAAATATCCATATCTACGGATATGAACGTAGATAACTTATATTATTATACCTTACATATATTTCAAACAATTCTATTGGGTAAAACGTTATCACGTGACATGGAATAATTCAGTTAATTTTCATTCAATTGCAAGGAAGAACGAATAACCATAAAAATTTACACCAGCGTTGAATAACCCTATTATTCACCGGCGAATAACCTTTCTAGGTTGTTGGTTTGTACCCATGAAAATGACGTCACAGACGTTAATAAACAAAATGGCAACGTTCAAAGTTACAGGAAGCCGGAAGCTCATTGATCGAGAGAAGAGGAAAAAAGGCTTTTGACGTGCATCTTGTGCCGATGATATCTCTAATAACGGTCCTTTTCAGGGCCATCAATATTTTACAAAAAGAATATACCTTTGTTGTACATACGAGAATTCTAAGACACAAATTACATGTATTTTTGAACGTCAACTTGTGTTTGTTACTGACTCAAGTAATGGTAAGTGCTTTTACAATGATTCAAAATGCCCTTCCACTGTTAGTTCGGTATAATAAAACAATTGTGGCCCCTTAGAAGCGATGAATATCCAAAATTGTCAACCCTTAAAAGTTATTTCACTTCGGGCTGCGCCCTCAGAGAAATAACCTTCTCGTGTTGACAATTTTGGATATTCACCTTTTCAACGGGCCATAATTGTATAATGTCACCTTACCCGGACACATTATTCCGACTCCGATCCGACCAGTCTTTGCTCTTACTCCTTAATGCCGCGTGCTTAGCCACAAGCACTAGACGTTCTGTCAATAGTAATAAAATATGGGCAATGGGAAGAAAATAGTGTCGATGTATATAAATGGACAATATTTTCTTCCCATTGCCCATATTTTATTACTATTGACAGAACGTCTAGTGCCTGTGGCTTAGCGGGGAAGCAGCAAATACCAATTTTAATGTCTTTGGTTTGACCCGGCCTGGATTCGAACCCACAACCTCCCGCACTCGAGGTGAACACGCTTCCACGAGACCATTGAGGCGGTTAAAAAATAGGTAACAGAAGAAACTAAGCAAAATGACAACGATAACATAAATTAATTAAGGAATACTAGCAGTTACTAACATGCTAGCTCCAGACCTCAATTAAACTGATTGAAAGATTATGTCTACATCATATGAAAATCAAGCACAATCCCTCCCGTTAGGGGTTTTAGTAACGTACCATCATAAAATATATGAGAAGAACATAACCTGTAGCATGCCAACAACTGGTTTTAGAATAAATATGTATATTTCCGATGCAAAGACCCTATGAGTGAATCAATATTAATTCAAAAAAAGGCCATCTTTAATGACCTGACTACAGTATCGTAACTATATCCCTTCTGAATAAGTCTGTTTAAAGGTTTTGTTAGTTTTTGAGGCGAATGACGACATTTTTGTGCTTTGTATAGAATATTACCATAAATGATTGGATGTGAAATACCTGAACCAGGGACTTTCTATACTAGTAAAGAAAGTCCCTGTTGAGATATATAAACACCATAAGATGGTGACAAGGGAACGTAACCATCTAAAAATGGATAATTAACAATAGGAAATAAAAATCATCTCTTTTATCGTACATTTTGACATTAAGCTATAGATATCAAGATCCAGGAAAGGGCAGGATTCGGTGGAAAAGGGGACGGGATTGTAGTTACGACAATTGGAACATATTCGTTGTCATCTGTGAAACGGATACTCCATTACGGTATCCAACTCATGATGGCGTCCGTAAAATTTACAAAGCAACGATTTCAACTTCACCACTTGGAACTCTTGGTTTTACAGCTTCCTTTAGAGCAGCAACCCTCTTTATCAAGGAAATCATGATAGGAAATACAAGCCCTAGAATATCGTATCAACTAAGAGATATGTACTCCGTATGCAGGCGCTGCTTGAATGTTGCTACATCGAAATGGAAATTTCACAATTGGGAAGCTGAAATCATCTCTTTTGTCGTTAAGTTTTGTTTTCAACCGACCCTTATTATCAATTTCAAGATGTAAGCCAAGATATGAGACGAACTTAACTGTATCTGTTGTATCCTTTATCTCAAGTTCGATGGGATAGATGTGTTCAACATAGTCACCAAATTTTGAATTATTTTGTGAGAGAACATCACCTATATAGCGGAAAGTGAAATTAAGGGATACTGCTAACTTCTTTTCTTTCTTCCTAGGAAGTTCCTGTATGAAGTCATCTTCAGATAAATAAAGGAACAAGTCGGTAAGAAGAGGATCACAGTTGGGAATGCCGATTGTTTGTTGAAAAACACGTCCTCTAAACGTAACAAATATGTTGTCAATTCAGAAATCAAGCATCTTGATTATGTCAGTTTCAGAGAATGTTTTGTTTGAATCAGAGTGATTTTTTTACAAAGTACGATTTATCCCTCCCTAAACATGCCAAAACAAGAAACTTGTATCTACGTAGGCCATTTTATTTTTTTTATGAAACAAAGCAGGACCAACTCTTGGAATTTGTCTTTTAGTTTGGAATGGGGAATACATGTGTAAAGTGTAGAAAAGCCAAATGTTTTAATACTATTGCAAGATGAAAGAGTCTTAGATTGTATGTACTCCAAAAGATCTTTGGAATTTTTTAGTACTCTAGAATAAGTAGTTTCACAATAACTTTGAAGCCCGGCTTTGATTGCTGATAAAATTGAGGTTAATAATTTAGAAAGAGGTTTCATAGAGCACTTGGAAGACCCAGCAATATAACGTTGTTTGTAAGGACACCTTTGTAGTTTAGGTATCCAATACATGCAGTGAAGGAAGATCCAGTTCTTCATCTTTGGTTGAAATTCCAAAGGAACGTAGAACAGACCTTAGATTATCCCGGATTTCCTCCTTGGTAAGTGTCGTAGGAGTATATGTTGAGTTTGCAAGTGAATTATCAATACCTAATTCATTTATCAAGCAGTTTATGTAATGTGTAACCGGTTAAAAGGTAATAGGATGAGATTTGTTTTTTACTAGAAACATTTGTATTTTATTACTTCAAGGCTATTATATATATACTGCTTTGACGTCAGTATGACGATTAGATATATTATCATATTTGATAACATGATATAACAGATTAAGTTAAAACTTTAATAGCTATCAATTTCAAATGCATTTATACTGTGAATATCGTATTTAAATGCATACTTTATAACACTGAAGCAACAAAAACATATGAAGTCTCCTATTTCCGATGAGAAACGTTTCATTTCATAAAATATTTGCTATTTTGATGTGCTAAAATAACTTAAACGGCACGTTTTTTCCTTTCTCAAAGCTCTGTTTTATGAGACGGCTGTATTGGTATAAAGTTCCAAGATCAGAAGGCTATATCGACAGTGCATTCATTAAATATTTCAACAAATAAATCTTGCTTTCTTATGACAAAGCCAAGGACTTATCTATCAGATTCTTTACTAAGTGTATTAAAAATACCATGTGCTTACTCTGAACAATATGAACCCAACAACCCCCTCTCCCCCCAAAAAAAACAAGTGTGAACGGAGTTTTTCCGGGAGTCAGCAGTTCCTGCTCACTAGTGAAACCCGTCCTTTTACTCCTATTAAAATTCTTACACTAGATGAGTATAAGAAGGAACAGATATTCAAGACAGAGAATAGACTAGTGATCAACAAAGACCAAAAAAATAAAATAGCAAAACACACCAAAAAATGAAAACAAAGTTATACAACCACTTTGATGATTGTAAAATGTTAGTTATCTCAAAAAATTCATTCCACCGCAGCTCAGTCATTTTAAAAAGGCGATGTTTACCGAATAAACAGAGAGAAACCTATAATGGTTTACTTTTATAAATTTTGACTTGGATGGAGAGTTGTCTCATTGGCACTCATACCACATCTTCTTATATCTAGAAACCAGTCAGCATACTCCATATATGTTTTTCCATCTTGGCTGTACAAATGTAATATAGGTTGAAGTTATTAGAAATATTTGCATGCTTTATCATTTTTATATATGAACAACAATGGAGATACATTAACTTTCCAACTAAATACGAGATTGAAAAAAAATCATTCACTTTGGCTACAAGTTTATTATACGAAACTTGGTCATGACTTTGGAATCTAATCTGATATCTGTGTTTCGCGATATTTCTGTTTCTTTTTGTGGGGAACTCCCCACATTGTTGTTACCTTGTAATGGAACTAGCTAGGACTCGGTATGACAACGGGACATTAGAAGATAATCCAATCTGCTAACAGTGTTTAGAAAATATATCTAGAAACGGTATGTGTTGTGATAGTCATTATTGCATGATTACTCTTGCTGTGGGGGAATTGTGAATGTATTGCTCTCCTTGAATAGTATATATAGCGATTTAGCCAACTGTAAGCGATTGGGCCAATGTAGTACTTATTTAGCTCAGTCGGTTAGAGCGCTGACTTGTAACATAGAGGTCTCTGGTTCGAGTTCCAGAGGAGACAATGTAATTTTCTTAAAATAATCATGTTATATGGTTGGAGAACAATAGAACAGATCGAATAAAGGGAGACTTATTAAACTTTGTTTCAAAAAGTATATGTTATTACCTTTACGCCTTCTAAGCTGACACATTAATCAGTTATCTGGGAGACATTTTGAGATAAGTATTATAGATACAATGGTTAAGCGTTGATTCTTGAAAAAGAAATCATGAGACCGGAATGCGAATGGTTTGTTTTTATAAACCAACGCTTATCCATTGTGTCTTTAACTTAAACTTTTGTTCTGATATCTTTTCAAAATTAAAGCCTTTTCTCAATCATAAGGTATTGTAAGTGAGTTTAAATAACCATGTTATCATGTTTAACGATGCATTGATAAATCAAAGTTCGCAATTAATCAGTTAGAGACATAATACGTCTGTCTTTAAATTAACGCACGTGTGTTCATTTTTCTATTACTGTATTTGTATTTGCATTAGTAAGTTATTTTCGAAAAAAATAATATTCTAGCCTCTGATCTGTAGAATATATGATTACATGATCTTTCAAAATCGTAGTTATCAATCATTTTTGAGTCATCTCAAAAAGAATCTAAAACTGCACAATTTAAGCTGTGATACTGTGAATTTATGTATTGAAAGTCCTTCAAAAAATAGCCTTTATATATTTAGTGTCCAGTAAGTACAGCGGCAATTAGGTACTATATTTAAAGCAGCTGTCATAAAATTATCTTAACATATAGTTTAAACCAACCATACACGTTTGCATGCCCTAAATATTAATGAAAGAAAAAAATATATGAAAACCCGCTATTATTACAAAAATATCCATAATAACATACACAATAAGAAAAACGGAAAAACTAATGGAAAGGGATAACAAAGAGAAAACAGGGATCTGAACCTAAACCGAAAAATCTATTTCTAACTTGTCGAAATGTCGAAGATTCTTTTTTAAATCCTAAGGGTTGTAGGAACAGCGTGCGTAACGTTAGTGTGAACACCTTTTGCTTCATGGTGATAGTTAAGCTTGTCCATTCCAAGTAATCGTGCATTGATGAAAAACTGGAGACACTAGTTAATGCTTTCTGTGAAATGAATCACATTTTAAAAATAGAACACAAACATAAGAATTCCATGACTGAATGTTTTCCTATGTAAAACGTTTGATAATTTGGCAGAAATTTAGAAATCAATGATCAGTTAATATCTACTGTTTAGTCAAAGATATGATAGGTACACAAATTAAACAACATAAAGAAAATTTCCTTTTTTAAATTATTTTTGAAGATTTGGACTATAAAACAGAACAGTTTATGTTCACGAAGTATGAAGAACAAGCCGTGATACTGAAATCAAAACTTGGCGACAATCAAACTGTGGTCAAGATTGAGAGGAGATAAGTTGAATTAATAAACAATGGGAATATCTATTCGTTTTCAAAAGGTAGAATTCCTCATTTCACTCTTAAATCTGTAGCTGTTTTCTGTAATAAGCAGTAGTGGTGTACGTAAAGGCATCGTATGACATCATTTCGCACAATTTACTGTCGTTGTAGTACAAGAATCCACTACAGCTAAGTTCAACAGCACATTCAATTCCACATTTAACTTTTGAAGGCATTTGTACTGACCGTAGTTCATCAAAAGTATAACAGAACATTTCCTTGTAGACATTTACAGTATATCCATTGCCAGTTGGAACGGGAGCATGAATAAAGGCTGAAAAATAATCGATTGTATAAGCAAGATTTAATTTCACTTTTAATACACTTGGTAACAAATTGAACCGTTATTATTGTTTGTTATTATACCTCAGTTATCATTTTCTATATAAAGTAAGTACACAATATTTTTCACTATTTTTCAAAATTGCAAGCGTTTAACTATTTGACGCGGGAGTTACGACGTCGCGTTTTACCTATTGTATCTAGGGTCGACGTCAGTGCGGGACGTAGTCTTAGCATTCAGAACATATATGAAGTAAACGTTAAACAGTATAGTTGTGTTTCTGCTTTTTATATTACGATAGTTGATTAAGCCCCGACATTTATTGTCTGTTGTCTCTTTCGGTATAATAAAACACTTACTGACGGGATATTCGTGGAATAGTTAGAAGTTGCGCACGGTATTGGTACCACTGAGCGTACACAACGTCCCAATTAAACAAGGATGCTGACGTTGTTTCAAAGAACGTTTCAAGCATACAAGCTTTTTACTTATGTGAAAATGCCACTTAAAGTAACCATAGAATTTACATTCTTTTAAGAAGTCACTTCGATTCATTATGTATTTTCATTTTTCCATGTTGGGGTTGGCATTAATAAATGCAAACATTGATATCCAAATTTCCATAGAATTAAAAAAATATTTTAAACACTCATGAAAAATTGCCCCTAACAGCAATGTTTAGCACTGAATAACAATTTGACGTTTTGAATCATTTGTATGTGAGAAGATTTACCATCTTTTTTGTATATTATTTAGCGTCTTTCATTTTCAAAATCCAGAATGTTTTGAAACTTCAAACTGATTTTGATACAATAAGCGAAACAAATGCAGGGAAAAACTGACACGACCGTTTTTCTCTTATGAAGAGTGTGCTTCCAAAATATTATGTGCATATATATCTGTATTATCAGTTTCTTCTTTTTCTAAAAATTAAGTAATGTTCTTTGTGCCGCAAAACTTCTTCAATCTTGGCTAGTAAAATTGTTAATACTTTGTTTCTTGTTTCTGTTTCTTCCCTTCTATTATTAGTTTCTTTTTGTCACGTTGTTGATGTTGGTATTTTCTCTCCCACAATTTGTCTTTTTAAAATTTAGCTAATATTCAAATGCTTCTTAATTTGATTATTTGAAAGATATTGATAGACGATAGCCTGATATTTTTCTTTTCGTAATCTCATTTTATCTCCACTTTATTCATAAGAGGTCCGTTGTATTCATTTTTAAAAAAAAATAAAAGTCGCTTATACTAGTGTTATAATTCATATTTCATATAATATCGGTTTAACTCGATGAATCATCATCATATGCGTATTAGTTCACGATTTTGACATCAATAACAATTTTGTGGAAATTGTTTAAAATTGGCAATATTTTTTGATAAATCCCTTAGGAAAAACTTTATGGAATATGCATCACGTATGAAATAGAAATACGTGTACTTGTGCTGCCATTGTTGATTTTCAATATTTGAAGGTAGGACGGGGTTTAAATTATTAATTTTTTTATTGCAGAAAACTACAAATAATCGATTTAAAATTTTTTACCATTATTGTTAGCAAGATTGAATGATGAATAAATGAAATTAATTTGTAAAATTTTCATTAAAAAAGAATAAATAATGAGCTTATCTTATGGTTACATCTTTTTCATTTAAAAAAAAAGGTTTCATTGATTGAAATTTTTAAATCATGGTTGTTTTATCAGGTAAATAATCCAGAATGTTTATAATTTGTTTTATAAAGGAATTTACAAAACATTTTCCTATTTTGTGATTGTTATGTATTACTAACTATAACATTATTGAGAGTAGAAGGCATCTGTTCAGATTAGCATTTTATTCTACACTAAAATAATCAAGCAAGTTAACATATTATATATCGCGACAATTGATACAACTGTGGTAGGTAACAGTCTAGGCGGTGCCATATGGTTTTCATCACTTTGAGGTTACAGTTAATTTGATAACAATTCATAATAACTTTAATAGTTTATATTGACAGTTTCAATTATACATAACATTTCCTCCCTTCTAATTTTCGAATTCCATAGTAAAATTATAGTATGTGAATGATAAGGTCATTGATAAAAATCAGCACGTGTGAAAAGAATGAATGAAAGAAATTAATTACTGTCTATGTGTATATAAAAACTTTAACTATGAGAAACACTAATATCATGCATTCAAAATATTTATCCCTACAGTGATTACAATAGAAAAACTTTCGTTTTCTCGCGCACACAATCACGCCTAACATAGGTTGCAAAGGGAGTTATTATTACCCTTACGGCACTACAACCAATTTTACAAATTTAACTTAGTAACCGGCTTTCTGGTTCTCAAAGGATTTCTTCTCTGAATTGGTTCTGACAAAGGTAGTTCGCTGTCTTGTTGTATCAGTTGTAGATCGTGTGGTTGCTCAGTTGGTTCATCCGGAATTATCTCTAGTTCAGCCGATTTGTCATTTATAACTTCTTCTCCCTGTTTATCGTGAAAGTCTGAGTTTCGTATCTGGTCGGCATGACGTTTCCAGATACTGTTGGGCGAAACTTCTACCTGATAATTTAGCGATCCTTCACGTTTGGTTACAAGTCCACTTGTCCATTTATTTGGTCCACGGTAATCACGTACGGCTACTGTTTCTCCCTCGGTAAATTGTCGTAAAGTCTCTTTTGTCGGTTTAATTGCAATTTTCATCTGCTTGTCTTGAACTTGTCTATTAATATCTGGTTTAAGTAAGTCAAGTCTGTTGCGTAAATGTCTACCCATAAATAACTTAGAAGGTGTTTCTTTCGTTGTCGTATGGGGAGTGTTGCGATATGCCAGTAGAAAATTTGCTAATTTCTTATTCATATCTGAATTTTCCCCTCGCATGGCCTTTAAGCTCTGTTTGAAAGTCTGAACAAAACGTTCCGCGAGTCCGTTTGTTGCAGGATGGTAAGGTGCACTCTTGATATGGGTAATTCCATTCATTTTAGTAAATGTTTGAAATTCTGCTGACACGAATTGTGGTCCGTTGTCGCTAACTATCTGCTCCGGCAATCCTGTTCTCGCAAATATAGTTCTTAACACTCTGATTGTCTGTGTTGAAGTGGTACTTTTCATCGGTATAACTTCAGGCCATTTAGAATGAGCATCAATGACAATCAAGAACATATGATCAATAAATGGTCCGGCGAAGTCAATATGTATACGTTTCCACGGACTTGACGGCCACTCCCATGGGTGAAGTGGTGACTGTTTCGGGTTACGATGGTGTTTTTGACATCCGGAACAACTTTTTGCTAGTGATTCTATCTCAGAATCAATACGTGGCCACCATACGTAGCTCCTTGCCAATAATTTCATTTTCACTACTCCTGGATGCGCAGAATGTAACAGTTCTAAAGTTTGCTGTCTAAATTTTGTCGGAACAATAGTACGTATTCCCCACTGTAAACAACCTTGACTGGTAGAAAGTTCGTTTTTCCGGTTGAAATACGGTTTCAAGTCAATATCATCATTGACGGTCCAACCTTTTTGTACAAATTCATAGACTCTTGATAAGATCTTGTCACGCGCAGTTTCTCGTCTAATGTTGTTGTTTGTTAAGCTTAACTGTTCTAGTTGCTTTAACATGAAAACGTCAACTGCATCAAATTCCTCACCATCTGATTCTGTAGATTCCTGTGGTATTCTCGATAGCGCATCTGCGTTTGTGTGTTTGTTAGTGTTTTTGTACTCGATGTCATATGTATATCCACTTAAAAACAACGCATATCTCTGTAAACGTGCTGCTGAAGTGGTAGAAATTCCCCTTTTCGGATTGAATATTGACACAAGCGGCATATGGTCTGTTATCAGTGTAAATTTACGACCATACAGATAAGTATGAAACTTTTTAACGCCGAAAATTATACCTAGAGCTTCTTTGTCGATTTGACTGTAGTTTCGATCTGCTTTATTAAGTGATCTTGACGCAAAAGCAATAGGGCGCTCCGTTCCATCTTGCATTTTATGTGACAAAACTACCCCTAATCCAAATGGAGAAGCGTCACAAGCTAATCGAATAGGTAGTTCTGGGTCATAATGACATAGAACCTGCTCAGATGTTACCAAATCTTTGGCCCTCTTGAATGATACCTTACATTCTTCATTCCAATCCCATTTGACATCTTTTTCTAACAGTCTGTGTAATGGGCGCAAAACAGATGAGATATTTGGTAGGAATTTATGGTAGTAATTCATTAATCCGAGGATTGAACGTACCTGAGTAACATTTTGTGGTTCTGGTGTGTCCAAAATCGCTTTGATTTTATCCTCTGTTTTGTGTAATCCATGCTTATCTATTTTATGTCCACAAAACTCGATTTCATCTTTGAAAAACTTGCACTTGTCCTTATTAACTGAAAGGTTGTACATCTCTAATCGCTTCAAAACTTTGTCAATGTTCACTAAATGTTCTCGGTCATTTTTACCGGTTATAACCATATCATCTAATATGATTGTACTCCTGTCAACCCTTGGAGTATTTGGTCAATGGTTCTCTGCCAGATTGCAGGTGCGGACGCTACACCGAATAACATTCGGTTGTACTGATAAAGTCCTCTATGCGTATTGATAGTCAAGTACTTCTTGGATTCCTCATCCATCTCGAGCTGTAAATATGCCTGTCTTAAATATATTTTCGAAAATTTTTCACCTCCAGATAACGAAGCAAAAATATCGTCAATTCTAGGTAAAGGATATTGATCAACTTGAAGCTGCTGATTAATTGTGACCTTAAAATCGCCACAAATTATCACGCCTCCTGACTTCTTCACGACAGGCACAATAGGCGTTGCCCATTCACTAGTTGGCACTTTTGTAATAATACCTTCCTCTTCAAGACGGTCGAGCTCCTGTTCAACTTTCGGTCTTAGTGCATACGGTATCGGTCGCGCCTTCATGAACACAGGTTTAACATTATCTTTCATAATTAAATTTCCTTTAATTCCATTCACACAACCGATGTTGTCACTAAATACAGATGCATGTTGAGCAAGCAATTCTTTTGTTTTCTCATTAACATTTTCAACACTTACTTTGTTGATTTTGCTCCAGTCTAGTCTGATTTTTCGTAACCAGTTCCTTCCAAATAAGATTCCTCCTCCTTTTTGTACGACATACAGCGACAATATTTCACTTTGGTCGTTGTAGTTTACATTTACAGCGGTTACTCCTAGTGGTGTAAATTTCTCACCCGAAAATGTTCTCAAAATAACGTCTGTTGAATCGAGCTTACGACCGATTGTGTAATGTAGTAGTGTAATGTCTCTACTAGACGATTATTCTGGATTAAACCAAAGGCATGTAAATATACAGAACACCATTGAAGGTACCATCTTTAATCAACAACACATCCGGTCTTATACATATTATATTACAGATAAGCCTTTAGATGCACAGCATCATATCAATGTAAAGCTAGATAACTCTAGATACTTATAGAACGATACTACAATCCCTTCCTTTTTTCTATTTTTTTATATTAAAGTGAATTTATCTTTTTAAACTAAACTAAACTGAAATAAGATTCTATTAGCTATTAATCAAATTAAAAAATTCTAAATACTTAAAAAAATCTAAATACTTATTATCCCTGTAAAACTTTACTTATTAGTTTTCTCGGGTTCTTATTGAAAATTAAATGAAAATTAAAAAATTATAAATCAAAATGTATATTTGTTTCTTTCAAATACTAATGTCCAATAAAATCAAATTGAAAATTCTTTACAAGTCTATTTTAATCAGTTCATAATGTAATCTTTCAGTCTTGCTGGTAATTGGCGATTTCTCTTCGGTCGCACGCGGCTAATTGCGGTTTCTACATCATCAATCTTGTTATCGTTATCAGCATGACATACATCTGGTGTTTCCTCGGACACTATTTCGTTTGAGATAATTACATTTTCACATTGATTTTGATTACTTGTATTGACATTCTCACTTAGATTATTATCTAACATATTTTCGTTTGGCATATTTTGTTGCTCAAATTTTTTCACATGTGTGACATTGCGGCGGTATTTAACTCCTTGATCTGATTGAACTAATACACTATTACCAATTTTCTCTAATAAAAGTAACGGCTTATGATGAAATGTAGTGGATAATTTATTTTCTTTGTTCTGTTTAACGAGAACTTTATCTCCCGGTTGTAACTCACTTTTAACTGCTTTTCGCTTTTCATCAGCGTACATTTTCCCCTTTTCCTTTCGTTCACGGTCCTTATCTCTGACTTCTATATCTTCTTTAGAATGTCCAAGTTCGGGTAGTTTTGTTTTTATTTGACGCCCAAATAATAATTCGGCTGGACTGGCTCCAGTTGTTGAATGTGTCGTTGCACGATACATAAACAAATACTTCTGAAGTTCTTCTTTCCAGTTCTTATTTTCCGCGTGTGCAATCTGAAGTCGTTTCAGAAAAGATCTATTTTGTCGCTCGATTTCTCCATTGGCTTGCGGCCATAACGGTGTAATTCGACGGTGTGTTATGCCATTCTGTTCACAATACTGTTTAAAATATTGGCTAATAAATTGTGGTCCATTGTCAGTCTTAATGGATATTGGCAATCCGTGAGTTATAAACATTTTATCCAATGCTTCAACAGTTTTCTCGGCATTTGTTGACTTCATAACAGCAATTTCTGTCCACCGTGAATAATAATCCACAACGCAAAACAATAAATCTCCTGATGGAAGTGGTCCAAGAAAATCTGCTGCTAAGTGTTCCCACGGTCGCGACGGTAACGCAGACCTTTGCATAGGTTCAGGCCTTTCTGGTTTAGATACTAATTGACATCCATAACATTGTCTACACCACTGTTCAATGTCACGGTCTATGTTAGGCCACCATACTTTTGTTCTGAGTCTCTGTTTCATAATTATAATGCCGGGATGACCTTCATGAGCAAGTTGTAAGATTTGTTCGCGAAGTTTGCTGGGTACAACAATTCTTGTTCCTCGGATTATCAAATTTCCTAAAGCACAAAGCTCCGATTTAACTGTCAAATACTGTTTGTATTTTAACTCATACCATCGACCAGTTCGTAAACATGTCCTTATTTCGTTAAATTCGTCGTCATTTTCGGAACTCTCTTCGATTTCGCGAATGTTCATAGCTACGGGAGTGGCTTCGTCCACTATCATACGTAAATGTTCCTCCGTTTTATTGTATTCGGGTTTCTGCTCGTTTGTAGATAATAAACGGGACAGCGAATCTGCAATGTTTTTCGCTCCTGGTATATGTTTAACAACATAATGATATGTTTGCATACGTAAAACCCAACGTTCCACTCTAGCACAAGGCTTCGATTTCGGCGAAAAAATGAATTCGAGCGGCTTGTGGTCAGTTAATAGCTGAAATTCTTTCCCAAATAGATATACGTGAAAATGTTCACAAGCCCACACTAAACCAAGAGCCTCCTTCTCCGTTTGCGAATATCTCCTTTCAATTTCGGACAGCGAACGGCTTGCGTAGCATATAATCTTATGAGAATCTCCTTGTTTCTGAACTAATACGGCGCCTAACCCTACTGGACTTGCATCAGCTATAACTTGCGTATCTGCATTTATGTCGAAGTATGCCAAGTTCGTATTGTTCGCTAAACACTGTTTTAGTTTTTCAAATGCATCATCCTGTTCCGGTCCCCAATTAAATGGCTTATTTTTCTTCATAAGATGGTTTAGCGGCTCAGCTATAGTGGCTTAGTTTGGAATAAATCTCCCGGTAAAATTTACAAGTCCCATAAAACTTTTTACTTCCGTAACTGTTTTTGGTTTTCTGGCTTCCTTAACTGCCTGTACTTTACTTTCAGAAACACCAATTCCGTGTTCCGAAAGAATGTGTCCCATGAATTCTATACGTTCCATGTTAAACTGACACTTTTCGATGTTTAAAGTTAGTCCTTTTTCTTCCAAACGGCACAATAACTGCTCCAAATTATGATCATGTTTTTCGTCGGATTTTCCATGTACAATTATGTCATCGTAAATGCTATTTACACCTGATAATCCACCTAAAGCCTGATGAATAATCTTGTTATACATTTCTGGTGCACAACTGATGCCGAACATCAAACGTTTATACCTGAATAGTCCTTGGTGTGTCATAAACGCTGTAATGTCCCTTGAATCTTGTGACAGCTCGATTTGATGAAATGCCCACTTAATATCCAATTTACTGTATACTTTGCTTTGATTGAGATCTTGTAATATTTCCTCAACGGTAGGTATTGGATACCTTTCACGGACTACGGCCTCGTTTGCTCTGCGCATATCGATACATAGGCGTATTTCGGAGTTTTTCTTGGGTATAACTACGACAGGCGACACCCATGTACTCGGTCCATCAACTTTCTCAATAATGTCGAATCTTTGTAATTCTTCAAGCTTTTGATCAAGTTTCTCCCTTAGATGAAACGGTACTCTACGAATCGGCTGAATAACTGGTTTCACGGATTCATCAATCGGTATTTTCAGTTGAAATTTCTTTAACTTTCCGATGCCTTCAAAACATTTCGGAAACTTCTGCTGTATGATTGCTTTCCTATCGGAATTAACTGAATTAACACTTTCCGGCGGACTCTGAATTTTTAATATTCCCAAAGATATTGCAGTTGTTTTACCTAACAACGCTTGACCTTTTTCTACAACTACAAAGAATTCTGCATCAACATTTTTATCTCCAACAGATACACTAGTGATAAAACTTCCTGCAACATTTAACGGTTGTGTATTCCCATAGGCATAAATCTTCTTATCACTTAATCTTGACTCACACTTAATATTAGACTTCTTCAAAAATTCCCACATGTGCCTGTCAATAACATTGACCGACGCTCCTGAATCTATAATTATTGGCATTATAACTCCTCCCACTTTTATCTTGAAATCTGTATTATTGGCAGTTCCGCTGTTTACTGTAAATACATACGGATCTTGATAGTCACTCTCTGTTTCTACATTTCTTACAGTTTCACGTCTCGGGTTGAAATTTCTGTTCTGTTTTGTTTTGCAACACTTTTCGAAATGTCCCTCTTTCTTACATTTTCTACATTTCTTTCCCCTCTCTGGACATTTTGCGTCTGTTTTAATGTGTCCCTCGTGACCGCATGCAAAACAACGTCTTTGTTTGAAATCTACTTGGCTTTGTGTCTTAAATTTCGAATGTTTATCAAATCTATCATGTCTATGTTGACTTACTTTGTTTATTTGTTCCTTTTGTTCCATTGAGACGGCTCTCTGTTCGGACGCTTCTAATGATTGAGCAATTTCCCTTAGTTGCGCTAAAGTCACATTGTTACGCTCCAACAATTTTCTTCTTAAACGTTGAGAATAACCTTTTTCTATAACTTGATCCCGAATGTTTTCGTCAATGTTATGAAAGTCACAAAACACAGCTTTCTGTCTCAAACGTGTTATATATTGTTCTACTGTTTCACTTGAAGTTTGCATCATTGTTCGGAATTGTGAACGTTCAAATGCTGAATTTACTTGCGGTGTAAAATGCGCGTCTAATGCTGTGACTGTTGCATCATAAACAGTTTCTCCCTCTCCTGGATCAGCAATAACAAGAGTAAAATAAATATCTTGCACAGAAATTCCGGCAGTATGTAAAAGTAAGGCTTTCTTTTGTTCCGCCTCGACCACACCTTTTCCAACAGCAAAAAGTTCAAAACCACGCTTCCATCTGTTCCATCTTGGTCCAATTGAATTTATTTCCCCATTTGCATCAAATTTTGGAATCCCTCTAACATCTGTCAATACCGGCCTAGCTTCTGCCATATCCTCGTCGCCAGTTGTAATGTCTCTACTAGACGATTATTCTGGATTAAACCAAAGGCATGTAAATATACAGAACACCATTGAAGGTACCATCTTTAATCAACAACACATCCGGTCTTATACATATTATATTACAGATAAGCCTTTAGATGACCAGCATCATATCAATGTAAAGCTAGATAACTCTAGATACTTATAGAACGATACTACAAGAAACACTTGATCAAATTCCTTCTTTGGAATAATCGAGAGAGCGGATCCTGTGTCCACTTCCATTTCAACAGATTTATTGTCGATTTTCACGTCGACAGTTATCTCCTTTGTTTTGGAATTCACTGTATAAATCCCTACATCATTGTTTCCTTTCTGTGTATCTTTGTTTGCGAACACTGTGTAAATTCCAAATTCATCATCCTGAGAATCATCAGCATTAAGTGAGTGCACATTCCGTTTTATCATTTTACTACGACATGCTGCTTGAATATGTCCTTTCTTCTTACATTTATGACACGTTTGATCTTTAAAACGACATGTATCGGCTTTATGTCCTTGCTTGTTGCAACGGTAACACGTTATAAGTTTCTGTTGATGGAAGCTAACCTTCGGTTTTTGACTTTTAACCTTATGTACAGCTGACTCTGGTTGTTTTCCCTGTAGCTCCAATGCGTCTTTTGTAGCTGTTTCCATCGCTACAGAAATCTGCATAGCTTTTTCTAATGTTAATGCTTGGACTGACAATAGTTTCTTCTGAGTTTGTTCTGATTTCAACCCACAAACCAATCGGTCTCTCAATGTATCGTTTAAATCAGGGAAATTACAATATTCCGAAAATTTGCGAATTTGTGCTACATACTCATTAATAGTCTGTCAACTTTTTTGGTCCCTCTTGTGAAAACGGAAACGTTCTGCTATCACCAGTGGTGCGGGTGATAAATGTTCTTTCAAAACTTTCACAATATCCTCGTATGATTTATCTTTCGGTTTGTCTGGTGTTGTTAAATTTCTTAACAAAGCATAAGTTTTTCCACCAATTAAACTAAGTAAAGCAGGTACACGCTTATCGTTGTTAATTTCATTCACAGCGAAATATTGTTCTAGTCTTTCTGTTTAAGAAGTCCACTGTTCAATTCCATCATCAAAATTTTCAATTTTACCGATATATCCAGCCATTGTTTTTTTTTTTAACTCGTCGCCAATTTGTTATGTATTACTAACTATAACATTATTGAGAGTAGAAGGCATCTGTTCAGATTAGCATTTTATTCTACACTAAAATAATCAAGCAAGTTAACATATTATATATCGCGACAATTGATACAACTGTGGTAGGTAACAGTCTAGGCGATGCCATATGGTTTTCATCACTTTGAGGTTACAGTTCATTTGATAACAATTCATAGTAACTTTAATAGTTTATATTGACAGTTTCAATTATACATAACAGTGATGAAGTAAGAAAACGAATATGGGGATTCCGTTTTTTTTTTTTTTTTGCTTTCGGAGAGCACATTATAAGAGCTGTCTTCTCGTATATATATATTATTTAAAACTCTATCTTTTAGTTTTCTTTATATTCGCATAAATTTACATTTCCCGTGTATAATCCTTACAAAATCTGAACATTTTTCACAAACTTATAAAAGCTCTAAAAAAAGGTCGGCGATCCATACTTTTTACTATGTTTTTGAAATTATAGCATTTTGGCAAAGTATGAAAAACTCTACCCCTTTTTATATAGACCCAAATAAAGCTACATCAACTGATATTTGACCAACAGCAGAGTGAAACCGATTTTAAAAAATATACTCAATTTGTTGTGACAAGATATATATTATTTAAGTAGCTGCTTTCGTAAATATACATGGATCAATGTTTTCTGAAAGGAAGTACTATGGACCAGGAGTGCATTTCATGTACGTTTTATACTACGAATTGGGTTTTTTAGCGCTTCCAATTTTAAAATATAACTGGGTATTGGTTAGCACTAAATTTTCTTTGACATTTTTAGACCGTTTTCAAACGGGTTATCAAGTTACGGGTTTCGGGTTTCGGTTTTGAGTGTTTTTGATTTTTTAACAAGTATAAAAAGCAATATTCCAGCCATTTTTGTGACGTTTTGCGAAGAGAAAAAATAAATCTACTATACACAAAAATGAACTTTTCCACACAGCAGATTGGTTGATTGATTTATTTGCGTTTAACGCCAAATTCAGCACGATTGGCTATTTCGTGGAGGTCAATTTTTATTGTTGAAGGAAGCTTAAGTGCTCAGAGAGAACCGCCGATACACACAGCAGACATTTTGTAGTTGATTTAGTGGTAAAAAGGAACTATGGTGTCAATTTGTTACACATACAGCGTGTTCAATGCAGTATATTTATTGTATTCAATATTCTTTCTTTAGTATTTCTATAAATTGGTTATGCATGCAAACAAAATGATGTACTTACCACAAAATATACACTTTCAAGAAATATGGATAGGTTTTTTTTTTTGGAAGATATGGGGTAGAGTGCATGGTGACTTTTTTCTAAAGGGAACTTAAACTAGGTTAAAATATACTTGGGAGTGTCTTTAAATTATTACACTGGACCTGCTACATACATAGTTGCGTGCAATCCATCATATTTATCGGACAACTATTACTCTAACACTCAAATTAATGTAAAAGACAAGTTTCAATTAACATTTTAATACTCGTCCATCGCATGCCTATGTAGCAGTAAATTCTGTTGGAGATTCGAGACAACAAACTCCATTATTCCACACATTACTTCTAGAAGTAACACTGTGACCTTCCATTTCATACATATGTTGCTAGGTAGATGATAAGAGATTGTTCTACTCACAGTAAACATTTCTATATTTATACTACTACATGGAGCTAAGAATACAAGTACGAAAACAAAATCCCGGCTCTGCAAACTGGCTAGAAAAATTGATTCACATATATAGTTCCGATTCTTTAATTGCAACGCTAGGAATTAAGGTCAGGGTGTAAAGCTTGGGTTTGAGTCGTTTATAATCTGGCTAAGGGAAAACAATAAGGTGAGCCCATTTTTAGATGCATTTTCATTTTTACTGTATGTTCTTTTCCTAAAAGTGAGACTGTGATCGTATGAGAACTTGTCTCACATTTTTGGCCTCGGAGCCTGGTCTTTGTCAAGCATCCGAGTTAAATATTTCGTCATATTTGAATTATTTATACAATGAAGATCTACTTTGATGCATATTTGAACAAGAACTTTATTTAATATAGATCAGATCATTTCATAAGATTAATTGTATGCCAAATATGCAAAAAAATTAAGCGTTATCATGACGTGTACGTCAAATTACAATTATGGGGACATGTTATTGGACATCTAAGTTCGTTTCGTATTTTATACCTGCAGCTCAAACAAAAATATATATCACATCATTTTAGAAGAAATGAAATGTATTTTCCGTTCATATCGGTTAAAGAGTGTTCAAAATTGGGGATCAAATAAAATTTCGTTTAATAAACAGCCTCTGGGTTACTCTATGCGTCATTTTATCCATCGGGACATTTTATTGGACACGGGAAAACTGACGATGTTTTGAAAGTAAGACTGCAGTTATATAGTGATGACTTCATAAAGCTTCTTTAGGACTAGTATAAATTTTCTGATAATATTAATAGACACTTTCATCTGTTATATCTTGTAATAGTGGAGGCCGAAAGTTTTCATAGGAGCTGAACAGCTGAATTGGACATTTTTTCTCTTCCTAAGCTCAACGCTCCTGACAATCTTCTTTTACTCACAGTTAAATACGTTTATGACGCTATTTTTCATCAATTGTATACAATACTGTTGTAAAATGTTATCTCATTTAACTTACTAACTAGTCCGCATTGTGATTTCAAAGACACAAACAAAACAAAATTGTAACAGCGGGACACCCTTAAAATGACGTTATAGCCGTCGAAATGAGCAAAGTTTTTCTTTACATGATATAAATAGCACAAATTCATCTATTTTATTGATTTCTGTGGTTTATTTCCTTTCGAATGATATACTGATCATGGATATATATTGTATAGGAAAAGAGCGTGAACTATCTAACGCATTTTTTCAAAGAAGCACCGATACCGTGCGCAACGTCTAAGTTTATTGTCCCCTCGGATACAACTATTGCCCTCGGCTAAGCCTCAGGGCCATAGTTGCACATCGGGGGACAATAAACTTACTATTCTACTCATACACAGTCAATAAGTATAAATTATCATATCTCAGTTATCATTTTCTATATAAAATAAGTAAACAATATGTTCACTATTTTCCAAATTGCAAGGGTTGAACTATTGTACCGGTCAATAGTTTCCAACTATTGGACCTCGATGAAACTATTTGACCGCAAGCGTCATTATATTTCGCAGAATTTCAAATGCAGCTATGGGATTGGAGGATGTTGAGAATACCGCGGGAGTTGCGACGTCGCGTTTTACCTATTGTATCTACATGTAGGGTTGACGTCAGTGCAGGACGTAGCCTTAGCATTCAGAATATATATGAAGTAAACGTTAAACAGTATGGTTGGTTTTCTGCTTTTTATATTACGATAGTTGATTTAGCCCCGACATTTATTGTCTGTTGTCTCTTTCGGTTTAATAAAACACTTACTGACTGGATATTCGTGGAATAGTAAGTGTATTGTCCCCTCGGATACAACTATTGCCCTCGGGTACGCCTCGGGCAATAGTTGCACCTCGGGGGACAATAAACTTACTATTCCACTCATACCCAGTCAATAAGTATAAATTATTTATTTTCATGAGTGACGCTAAGAACATATTTATGAAAATTGTTGACTACACTGTAAAAATGGTGTTTAGATCCGAAACACAATTCTAAGCACATCTTTTATGCACTTTTTTTTTTACACATTTTGATCTAAACGTGTCTCAGTACAATGTGTTTAGGATCGTGTTTAGCTTAGAAATTAGTGTTTTATTCCTAAACAGTTTCATTCTAAATTCACACATTTAAAAGTGTTTAAATTCAAGACATGTTTACATTTAATGTGCTTACTGAGAAAAGTGTTTAGATATTAAACACAATCCTAAACATGTTTAGAACTAAACATGTAATACAAGTGTTTAATTTGTAAGCACGATTTTTACAGTGTAAGACTAACTTTGATTTTTAAGAGTTTTGTCCCGTAACCATGGTAACAACGGCCTACCTTTTGCGTCAAAATATTATATAAAATAGAATTAACTTACGAGTAGAATACATTATCCAATCAACTTTTGCAAGATCGAGATTCCAATCTGAACCACCACTTATTTGGATATTCTTTATACTGAACGAACATCTATCTTCATATAACAGAAACACATCATCACCAGTCGCGTTTCCTCTCCCAACTTTTATCACATCTTGATCCCAGCTGATCCAAAATTGTTTGTAAACATCGCAGTCCATTTCTGAAGAGTTGCTCGAATCCACATTCGTAATACCATCCATTATTATAGATAGCATCGACATACTATTACCCCAACCCCCGATAAGGACTTGATAATATTGTCGAACTTCGGTTTCATGCGATAATAGTTTTAAGTGAGCATCCCGACATCCTTTCACACTGAAGAGGAATGATTTATATTCACTTCTAAAAACTCCAGTATCTGCTAATAACATGCTGTCAATGGCTGTTGTCGTCACTGATAACTGTGTTGCTGCAAATTGTCATAAATTGTCTTTGAAAGTTAAGTGTATTAACATACTATATCATTTTACAGTAAACTTCTGATGATTTAATACTGCAACAAGTACAATCGAGACGATAGTAACACAATAAAAAGTACACTAAACAGTACAGCCAATATCGGCTGACATCAAGGTCGGTTGTACAAAGCCCCAACAATGATTCGAAAACAAACCTATATATGATGAACCTATCTATAACGGTTTAGTCTATCATTTGTGGTGTACCTATCTATAACGGTTTAGTCTATCATTTGTGGTGTACCTATCTATAACGGTTTAGTCTATCATTTGTCGAAGAAAACTCACCCAAGATACTGTTTACAATTTCTGTTCCTGTATTAACGTACGTTAGAAGTTACATGTACCGATGTCTTATAATTTGATAAAATTTTGTCCGAAAAATATCATTCGTAATTGCAATAGATTACATGCTAAATTTTTTTTTCACATTTTGAGTGTTTAGTTTTCTATTTTGTGTTTGTGTACTGTTGTTTGTCTTTTTCTTTTTAACCATGGCGTTGTCAGTTTATTTTCGACTTGTGAGTTTGAATGTCCCTTTGGTATCCTTCTCCTCTCTTTGACATATTTTTAACTTAACATTACCAATGCATGTCATTAGGTTATTTCATTGTTACTTCATTCCATGTTTATATAATATCATTAATTGTAGTTTGTAATTCCACGAAACGCTTTTACGTATTTACAACTTGTTGTTAAACAATGAAGATTCCTAATCGGATTATCGCCGTAAAAAGGAAAATTAACAATAGAAAAGGAAAATCGCCCTTTTTTATCCTTAATGTTTTTATTAGCGTTTCCTATGTGAATCTGAAATATATCTCTATATATTCTTTTTTATTTTTGGTGTATCATGCTGTTAATTTCAACAGTTCGTATCTCAAAAACGAAACCCGTTTACCCCTTTTCCGGTTTATTTTCTGGTGTATTTTTACAAGCAGAATCCATATGTGAAATTTAAAAACAAATGTGGAGCAATTAATTACGTACACTTCATAGACTTCATAGACAGGGATGTGCTCCCACACAAACTCTGCCCCAACAGTTATTAGGAAGAACGACTGAAATCTACACTACATAAGTTTTACGGTCACCATCACGAATTGGTTGACAGATATGATGATTCGGTTTTTCTACCGTCACTAGCGACATGTTTTCGCGGCTTTAGATCTTTAGATACAAAGATATTTGTCTACTCTGTTATTTGTCTACTCTGTTATTCGTCTACTCTGTTATTCGTCTACTCTGTTATTCGTCTACTCTGTTATTTGTCTACTCTGTTATTCGTCTACTCTGTTATTTGTCTACTCTGTTATTTTACCGATTGTGTCCTATTCTCAATTGTGAAATTTTGATGTTAATTTGAATGGCGAGTGATACATATATAGACTATTTTACTCAGGAATATGACAGTTGTTGTCCATTCGTTTGATGTGTTTTGTCATTTGATTTTGCCATGTGATTAGGGCCTTTCCGATTGAATTTTCCTCGGAGTTCAGTATTTTTGTGATTTTACTTTTTATAGTAGTTGACCTATAATGGTTTACTTTTATAAATTGTAACTTGGATGGAGAGTTGTCTCATTGGCACTCATACCACGTCTTCCTATATCTATATAGGAGATGCTTATACACTGTCGACGTACACGCTATTAGTCTCGCTAGTTTATATAGGAGACGTTTATACCCTGTTGACGTACACGCTATTAGTCTCGCTAGTTTATATGGGAGACGCTTATACCCTGTCGACGTACACGCTATTAGTCTCGCTAGTTTTAGAGTTCATGCGATTACCCCAGTTTTTGCTTGTTACTCTAATTTGTATCTCCCTAATCGATGTAAGAGATTTAGAACATTTGTTAAGTACTATCGTCTTAATTTACGCACTAAAATCAGAGGTTGATTTGTCATTGGTTAAATGGTGAGTTTCCGCTTTTATCTCGATATCTAGAGGGACTCAGTCCAAAATCTATGAAACTATAAGACTTTGAAAACAATTTTTGAAACCGATCATTATACCAAGCTCGAATTATATTTAGCACAACTAAGATGCGGATTTTTACCATTTAGAGTGGAAACAGAAAGATATTCAGGCGAAAACCTAGCATATGACCATGTATGATGTTGTGTAACAAACAAGTTACTATAAGCGAGCGAGCCTCGTTTTATCTTTAACTGCTCTCTTGATTCGAATTGCTAAAATTATAATTTTTGGGAACGTTACTCTATAAAAATATATGAATATAGTTGTTTGTAAGAAAATAAATTGATATTGTAAATTTCTGTCTTTTAAAAAATTTTTAATTGACGCAGTATTATAAATATAGTTCATTAAATTATAAATAAAATTTTCAAATTTCTATAATAATAATTATTAATATCACATAAACCACGATAAATTAGTATCGCATCCTTTTAGGACTAGTTTTTCGTAATATCGTTTTATAGAAGATTCATCGTGCATATTTTATACTAGATGATCATATATGTGGACATTTTTGCGAACACTGTAGTGACTTACTTGTACCGACTGACATCAAACATTTCAGTATTAGCAAAACTCGAACCATGATCAGTAAATCCAATTCACTTTATTTGTCAACTTCCTAGATGCCTTCCGAAACGTATAATAACTTGCAAGATTTAAGTGTTGAAGTAGCTGCTGATCTAGGAACCTGCGTCGAACTTTGTTTAAATCGCAGATTTATATAGTTACATGATATTTATGCAATTAATGAATCAATATTTCCCTGTTCTACGTACAATATATTGAATACAAATAAAATGTGACGTGAGGTCTACTCAAATGATATACTAGTAGCAACCTTATCTTGATATCTATATCATTAATTGTAACTTATGCAGAGTATAAGTGTTGTTTATTCAGACGGGATGGTTTCTTCCATGAGATGGGGCAGTCGATTCCATTATAAGGTCAAAGGTCATGCCTAATTTGGTCTGTCTGATATCAAGGATTAGGTTCTCAGATTACAATTGCAGGCTGCCAGCTTCTCACTTTTGATTTTGCTGTTGAATACAAAGGACGTTTACTCAATAGGAATAAGTTTTCAATTTCATTTTACAGTTTAACTAATTACACTGATTTTCTGCTGTTAAACTTGAGACTTTATTGTGGAAGATTGTCTGGACTGGAAATCGGATTTATATAACTTTATTTTCATTCTCCTGCCTTGGAGACACAAGGTATTTTACACGACTTTATTTCCTAAGTGTGATTACGATTATTCAGAAGAACTGTAGACAATTCTTTAAAACCTCATCGTAAATTAGTGATCTCGGACATAATATTCATTGCAGTTTAAATTCGTCTTTCCAATCACTTCTTGACATTCAATATTGGACTATTATTTCCCGAAATTAGAGAACTTGAATCAGTTTTATTAAACAGTTTCGTAATTTTACGGCTATAAAAACTTCAGTAAATAACATGGCTTCTTCAACCAGACGTAACCGTCGTTCAAGAAACAGACAACATCCATATAACAACGAAGAAAATGCAACACAAAGCTCGCAATGGGATATGGAAAATCCAGAAAATTGGACAGGTGCAAGATTTCGGGACGAATTACGGAAGTTAGGAATTAACATTCCAAAAAGCTGGTCTAAAACAGTACTTAAACAACTGTATCTAGACAACAAGGAGCGCCTATGCACTGACGAAATTCGAGAAGATGCAACCGTCGCAGCGGATGACCATATTAGGCAACCGAGAGAAGTACTTCAAGACCCGCCCACAGATGAAAGAAGTTCCGCCCCATCACCGCGCATGGATAGTGTAACCGGAAACGACGTACGTGCGGACTCCAATGTAAACAATATGGCCGCTTTGTTTACATCAACAATGGTTAACACGTTTACACAGTGTATGGCAAGCATGCAACCATCCGTTTCCAACATTAGACCAACAATGGATTCCTTCACCAAGACCTACGATCTAGCTAATTGGTACGAACAGAGAAACGCTTCTGATGTCCCGCTTATCCCAGTTTCTGGTACAACCCAAAGAACCGCCGCACATCTCAACTTCAGCTATATAGTCCGTCGACAAGTGCCTTACCGTTTTCTCACCATAACAGTGCCGAAATGGATTCAACAAGAAATGGAGTGCGATCGGATTCTTTCACCAATGTTGATATTGTGTCGCCCAATATTCAAAGAAATATTATTGAGGGTAAGGACATTAATCTCACTTCATTGCTAATATCCAATTACGAAAACCCTCAAGCACACAATATCACTGCTGATGAAATAAAAGTTAATCTATCAAGCAAGCCTGACCCCCGTCTTAACAGGAACCTGAATATACAAGATTTTATTCAGGCCTTTGGCAAATATAAGCGAATCATGTGTGTCATATCCCGAAAGACGTGAAGAGCTTGATACATATGAAGCAGATTTGATTCAGATCCATAAACTTTATGGAGAAAAATTTTATACCTACCATAAGCTGTTCTCTGCAAAGGCAGCTACACTCCTAAGAGAGAAACACATCAAGGTTGATTGTGTGAAAGAGACCGTGACATTCTTTCACTAGTTAGTGGGGGTATTAGAGTAAATGCATGCAACTTATGTCATCAAGTTGATCATGCCACAGAATTTTGTGCATTGCAGTGTTCTGATCATCAGGGTATACATGTAGATAGCAACTTAGGTTACAACAGGTCAGTTAGACCAAACATGCCAAACAAGCTTGATAAACAAGGTCGTAGTAGAGTATTTTACGACGGCAAAGAAGTATGTAACAATTATAATAATGTCAGGGGTTGTTCAGAACAACATGCAACCTTCTTCACGCTTGCTCAACTTGTAGATCTACAGGTCACCCCGCACCTACATGTACAGGTAATAGACAAAACCATCACAATGTTCATGTTCCTCAAAAATATTCACAAACCTACAAAAATAACACTAGTAGCAAAGATGTTACTCAGACTAAACCTGATAACAAATCATGACTACATGTACATTTGGAAGATTATTCGATGAAAGCATCAACTCCTATCAACATAGAAAAACTTGAGCATGAGCTGCAGAATCATCCAGATATAAATTTCAGATCATATTTGATAAATGGATTAAGAAATGGTTTCGATTCTATGGTAAAATACGATACATGGGATACCAAAGTATGCAAAAATAATTACTCGGCTAGGTCGCAATCTACAGTTGTTTCAGATTTGATAAAGAAAGAATGTGAAAAAGGTTTTGTGTATGGGCCATTTCAACATAGTCCTTTTCCTCGTTTTAGAGTAAGCCCTCTAGGGGTAGCAACGGGGAAATATTCTGATAAAAAAAGATTAATTTTAGATTTGTCATCACCACACAATGATGAATGTATGAGTGTTAATGATATGATAGACAAAAGTGATTGTTCTATGTCTTATGTGAAAATAGATGATGCTATCCGCATCATTTCAAAATGTGGGAGAAAATCAAGTCTATCCAAGTACGACATATCCGATGCGTTTAAAATTTGTCCTTACAAACCTACGCAGTGGCCACTGTTTTGTTTTAAGTGGAAATCTATGTATTATTTTTATGTTAGGCTCACCTTTGGATGCCGTACCAGTCCTAAAATTTTTGACACTGTCTCCCAAGCAGTGTGTTATATTGCTGAGAAAAACTATAAGGTACAGCATATCCTGCATTTATGAGATGATTTCCTAACAATTGACCATCCCGACAAAGATGGAGAGAGTACAATGGCAATTATGATGACAATATTTAAACGGCTTAACATTCCCATTGCTAGTCATAAAACAGTTGGGCCTACTACTTGTTTAGAATATTTAGGTATCATACTAGACTCACAAAAAATGGAAACCAGATTACCTGATAATAAGGTGCAAAGGATATGCAATTTTATTCGCAAAATATTACACAAATCATCTTGTACAAAAAGAGAACTTTTAAAGTTATTGGGACATTTAAATTTTGCTTCCAGGGTTATTTTACCTGGAAGGTCTTTTGTTTCTTATTTGATTAATTTGTCAACTACAGTTAAAGATTTGTCTGATTTTGTGCATTTAAGCACAGAATGTAGAACAGACTTGGAATTTTGGTTACGTTTTTTGTCAAACTGGAATGGCATTACTATGTTTCATGAAAATGAATTTACAAGTAGCTTTGATATGAATTATTTACAGACGCTGCGTCAACAATAGGATTTGGGGGCTATTTTCAGGGGAAATTCTTTTATTCAACCTAGCCTTTGGATTTACCATCATTGACAAACAACCTTTCAATAGCTTTTTTAGAATTATATCCTATTGTTGTAGCAGCACTGTTTTGGGGGCCAGAGTGGTCTTGTAAAAGAATATTATTCTGGTGTGATAATGAGGCCACTGTAGCTATTGTGAAAAAGGGGAGATCAAAAACTCTAGAAATTCACAGGTTATAAAAACCAAATTTCGGATGCTTTGTCTCGTTTACAGATCACCCGTTTTCACAAGCTGGCCCCAAAAGCAGAACAGAGTCCATGCATAGTTCCAAGTGCATCAGAAGTAATGTGGCACTGAGTGAAACAGTTAGTAAATTATGGAATTATTCTATTTCTGAAGGGACAAAAGTGTCATATGAGACCGGTTATAATCATTTTTTTTAAATTTTTGCTATTAAATGGTATATTAAGTGTCACTGACAGCAAGCCTCATTCAGTGTCAGAAGATCTATTGATATCACATCGCTTCATCCCCTTTTGGAACCCTCGGCGTTCCAGTTGATTGGCGGAGTGTCCATGTCCACGGGGCTTGGCTACCCACTATACCAAGTGTCGTCGACAGGGCCTGGAGCAAAATTTTCCCAGCTGAGATACTGACTCCCAAAGGGCAAACTTATATTATATAATAAAAGTGAAACTTTATCAAGCCTTTGTTATCAACAGCCTTATCAATTTGTCAAAGTACTTGCGTCAGGTTTAGTCATTTGTCTGGTTCTGGTTTTTATATGGTCAGTAATTGTGGTTCTTCATCTTAAAGACAAGTTGAGAGACTGTAGCGTTTGGTCCCATGTTGTTTATACATGTACATGTTTATGTTGAGTATAATTTGGCACCAGCTGTTCCAGGGTTAAAGAGCAACACTTGAAGAAACTAATATTATTCTGGTGTGATAATGAGGCCACTGTAGCTATTGTGAAAAAGGGGAGATCAAAAACTCTCGAAATTATGAAATTGATGAGACAGCTGACTTGGTGTGCAGCTAAATATAATTTTTACTTTAGTGCAAAACATGTTCCAGGTTATAAAAACCAAATTTCGGATGCTTTGTCTCGTTTACAGATCACCCGTTTTCACAAGCTGGCCCCAAAAGCAGAATAGAGTCCATGCATAGTTCCAAGTGCATCAGAAGTAATGTGGCACTGAGTGAAACAGTTAGTAAATTATGGAATTATTCTATTTCTGAAGGGACAAAAGTGTCATATGAGACCGGTTATAATCATTTTTTAAAATTTTTGCTATTAAATGGTATATTAAGTGTCACTGACAGCAAGCCTCATTCAGTGTCAGAAGATCTATTGATATATTTTGCTACACATTGCTTTCAACATCTCAAACTACAGTACTCTACAATTAAACTATACATATGTGGAATTAGACATAGATGCTTGAAGGACAATATATGTTCTTCTTTCAATAATTCTAGTAACAATTTAGAGAGACTGTCCTTGTTTTTTAATTCTATTAAAAGATTACAGAAACCGATCATTAAAGATCGCTTACCCATAACTTTTGATATCCTTCAACATTTATGTGTTAAGCTTAAAGAAGGAATTTTTTCACCTTTTATTGACCAGATGTTATATACTGCTTTTACAGTAGCTTTTTATGGTTTCTTACGCTGTGGCGAGTTTACAATTCGCAGGTCAAAATCATTTGATTGTAACAACAATTTATGTATATCTGATGCTTTGTTTTATTCTGACTATGTTATTTTACATTTAAAGCAGTCTAAGACTGACCCTTTCAGGATGGGTGTTGATATTCAACTTCACAAGCTAAATCATGATTGTTGTCCATTTAAAGCTTTACATGATTATTTGATTGTAAGGAAAACCATGTTTAAATTTCAAAATTATAGTGCATTATTTATTGACGAATCCGGTAAAGCTCTAGAAAGAGAATTTTTCATCAGCAAGTTAAAGCATCTTTTGGGTATCTGTGGATATAATCCTCAGTCCTTTAACGGACATTCATTTCGAATTGGAGCTGCTACAACAGCTGGAAAATCTAATATTGAGGATCACTTAATTAAAACATTAGGTAGATGGAATTCTAATAGTTATTGTCGCTATATTAAAACTAGTAAAAATGTAATTAAAAAGGCACAACAAAAGTTATCATCATGATTCTTGTATCTATCCATAACGTCATATCCTGTGTAAAATACTTTTTGCTTTTATTCTTATTTTATACCATATAGTGTACATTTGCACATGTACAATACATACCTGTAGATATTAAACATTTGAGTATTTTAAATATCATGTATTTGTTTGTTTTATTTTAAAAACTGATTCATATGATTAAATACATATTTTATTATTTCTATCTTTCATTATCAGTGAAGTATTGAAGGTGTCCAAGGTGTTAAAAACTTTAAGTCCATCCCCTTACAACCACTTTCCTATTCAATTCCTTGGGGGTCACTCAGCTGTTTCACATCTGATCTTTGGACCATTACGAAATTCACCACTGGTTAATTTCTCTTCTTATCCCCAAGTAATTAACTACTTTTCATCTCTCCACCGTCAATTCAACCCCTTTTCGTAGCACCCTGCTACGAGATGAAGCATCGCTTCATCCCTTTTTGGAACCCTCTGCGTTCCAGTTGATTGGCGGAGTGTCCATGTCCACGGGGCTTGGCTACCCACTATACCAAGTGTCGTCGACAGGGCCTGGAGCAAAATTTTCCCAGCTGAGATACTGACTCCCAAAGGGCAAACTTATATTATATAATAAAAGTGAAACTTTATCAAGCCTTTGTTATCAACAGCCTTATCAATTTGTCAAAGTACTTGCGTCAGGTTTAGTCATTTGTCTGGTTCTGGTTTTTATATGGTCAGTAATTGTGGTTCTTCATCTTAAAGACAAGTTGAGAGACTGTAGCGTTTGGTCCCATGTTGTTTATACATGTACATGTTTATGTTGAGTATAATTTGGCACCAGCTGTTCCAGGGTTAAAGAGCAACACTTGAAGAAACTATTATATAAGAGGATCTCCAAATTTAAGTTAGAGGTCTTGAGGTAATCATAAAGCACAGTAGTATCCAGGATCACATACAATGTGTTAGGGGCGTCACTTGGCATTCGTCGTCTCCTATGTGCTAACATGTCATGTAGGTCTCAAGTCATCACTTGGCATCCGTCTATCAATATTACTTAAGCTGTCATTTTCCTCCAGGACGAATGTATAAACGGGAAGCTTAATACAAAAAAAATATGATAAAAGAGATGATGTTTCATTTCCAATCGTTAATTATCCATTTTTAGATGGTGACGTTCCCTTGTCACCATCTTATGGTGTTTATATATCTCAACTTGTACGATTCGCTCGTGTATGTAACAACGTATTAGATTTTAGCGAGAGAAATTTATGTATTACTGACAAATTATTACACCAGGGTTTTCGATATCATAAACTAGTCAAAACATTTACTAAATTTTATCATCGGTATAAGGACATCATTCGTAAATATAACTCAACATGCAGACATCTTATACGTTCGGGTATTTCACATCCAATCTTTTATGGTAATATTCTTTACAAAGCACAAAAATGTCAGTATTCACCTCAAAAGCTAACAAAACCTTTAAACAGACTTATTAAGAAGGGATATAGTTACGATACTGTTGTCAGCTCATTAAAGATTGCATATTTTGGCTTTAATATTGATTCACTTATAGGGTCTTTGCATCGGAATTAAACATATTTATTCTAAAACCAGTTGTTGGCATGACACGGGTTATGTTCTTCTCATATATTTTGACGTTGCGCACGGTATTGGTACCACTGAGCGTTACACGACGTCCCAATAAAACAAGGATGCTGACGTTGTTTCAAAGAACGTTTAAATAAAATAAATAAATAAATAAATAATCTTTGTTTCAAGAGGATAATCCCATTAGTTAAAACTAATCTTCCTGAGAGTCCTCAAAATAATAATAACATATTTATAAGTACATACAATATTATAATGATATATTATACACAATATACAATTGTATCTAGATAATAATGAAAAAGCATATTAATTTGCACAATTGATGAACAATTTGTAACATTTTGTTTTAAAAGATATAAGTGTATTACTCATTTTTATTTCATTTGGTAAACTGTTCCATATTTGAGAACCTGAATATGTAAATGTTTTCTTTAAAAAGTTTGTTTTTGGTTTCGGAAGATTTAATAGTTTTTCATCAGCCGAACGTAAATTATAATTCTGATTATCAATAAAATGAAAGTTTTCTTGTAAATAGTTAGGAACCATATCATTTAATGATTTAAATACAAGTATTGCCTTTTGATATTGAATGCGTTTTTCCACATTTAACCAGTTTAAACTATTAAACAACAAACTGGATGATGTCATTATGTCAGCTTCTACTATAACCCTAGCAGATTTCTTTAATAACTTATTAAGTTTATTTATTCCACTTTCATAGCAACTTCCCCATATATTGCAACAATAATCAAACAATGGCAGAATATAAGCATTAAAATAAATAATACGTATATGCATAGGTAAATATTTTCTTATCTTTTTTTAATAAATTGATTCTATTTGATATTGTACATGACATTTTATCTATTTGCTCATTCCAATTTAGGTTTTTGTCGATATATAAACCGAGAAGTTTTTCACAATCTACATTCTCTATTTGTTCATCTGAAATTTTGATATCTAAACTGTTCCCAGTTGAATAAAGCCTCTGTTTTGAACCAATAATCATTGATTTACACTTTTTGGCATTTAGTTTCATACAATTTTGCGAACACCAGTTTTCAATTACATGAATATCATTTTGAAGGTTAGCAGTTAACTGAAGTACATTATTACCTTTACTATGTAATGTAGAATCATCTGCATATAAATCTATTAATGAATTTTTTTATGTTCAGTGGTAAATCATTGATATATAAAATAAATAACAGAGGGCCAAGGATAGAGCCTTGTGGTACACCAGTTTTTATGCATTTAATATTAGACATGACGTTATTGACCTTAACTTGTTGACTTCGTTCAAACAAGTATGACTTAAACCAGTCTAGTGTACAGTTTGAAACATTATAATATTCAAGCTTTTTTAATAAAATAATATGATTAACCAGATCAAAAGCTTTCTTTAAATCTAAAAATATAACTCCGTTTATTTCTCCATTATCTATATTTGCTAACCATTCATCTACTAATTTAGTAAGTGCAGTTGTGCACGAATGTTTAGGTCTGAAACCTGACTGTGTAGTATTAAGAAGGTCATTACTATTTAAATATATATACAAACTATCAGCTATATGTCGTTCTATGATTTTGGAGAGACAAGGCAATATTGCTATTGGTCTATAATTATCAGGATTACAAGCATCGCCACTTTTAAAAATTGGGCAAACTCTTGCAGTTTTAAAAATACTTGGAAATTTACCACATTTGATGCTTAGATTAAATAAATATGTTAAAGCTGGTGCAATGACATCGCTGCACATACTCAAAATATTTGGTCCAACATCATCTAAACCAGTTGCTTTAGACTTGTCAAGTTTTTTTAAATACATTTTTACATCTAAAATACTCATTTCTGGTATAATGAATTTTTCACTACCCCTTTGTAACTTTGATTTCACAAATTTGTTGAGTACATCGAAACTTGGACCTTCATCATTATTACATAATTTGTTATCAACTATACCTTCAGCAATATTTGTGAAATGCACATTAAATGTATTTGCTATATCAACATCATTTTGAATTACACTATTTTTATATTCCAAATGCGTGATATTATTATGTAATTTTTTTTGATTTAGACTTTTGACATACTTCCAGATAGTTTTAGACGTTGCGCACGGTATTGGTGTCTCTTTGAAAAAATGAGGTAGATGGCGAGTTATTCACATTCAAGCTCTTTTCCTACACAATAAATATCCATGTCCTACATATCATTCGAAAGGAAAGAAACAAAAGAAATCAATAGAATAGATGATTTTGTGCTTTGTATATTATTTAAAGAAAAACTTTGCTCATTTCGAGGCCTTTAACGTCATTTTAGGGGTGTCCCGCTGTTACAATTTTGTTTTGTGCGCGTCTTTGAAATCACAGTGCGAATCAATTAGCAGGTTAAATGTGAAAAAAATTTGCAACAGTATTCTATACCTTCTACGACTAATGGCACCTTAGACGTTTTGAAATGTGAGTGAAAGAAGATTGTCAAAAGCGTTGAGATTAGAAAGAGAAAAAATGTCCCATTCAGCTGCTCAGTTCCTAAAAAATCTTTCTGCCTTCACTATCATAAGATATTATAGATGTTAGTGGCTTCTTATAATATCAGAAAATTTATACATGTCCTAAAGAAGCTATCTGAAGTCATCACTATATAACTGCGGTCTTACTTTTAAAACATCGTCAGTTTTCCCGTGTCCAATAAAATGTCCCAGTGGACAAAATGACACATAGAATAATTCGGATGCTGTTTATTTAACAAAATTTCACTTGGTCCCTAATTTTTAACACCTTTTAATTCATATGAAGGGAAAATACATTTAATTTCCTCTAAAATGATATGATATATATTTTTGTTTAAGCTGCAGGTAGAAAATACGAAACGATCTGAGATGTCCAATGAAATGTCCCAATAACTGTAATTTCTCGTTCACGTCATGATAACGTTAAACTGTACATGACTGTTCTTGTATATTTGGCAAACAATTAATTTCATGAAATGGTCTGATCTATATTAAACAAAGTTCTTGTTTAATATGCATCAAAGTAGATCAGCACTGTACAAATGATTTAAGAAATAAGGAAATATTTAAATCAGATACTTGATAGGGACCAGGCTCTAGGGCCATAAAAGTGAGAAAAGTTACATATGATCACAGTGTCACTTTTAAAAAGGGAACATACAGTGAAAATGAAAATGCGATCAACAGTGAGCTCATCTTATCTATTTCCCCCCTCAGCCAGATTATAAACGATTCAAATTAAACACCCTGACCTTCTTTCCTAGCGTTACTATAAAACGAATCGAAACTATATATATGATTCATTTTTTTTCAGCCAACTTGCAGAGCCGATATTTTGTTTTCATACTTGTATTGTGAGCTCCATGTAATAGTGCAAATATATAAATGTCTGTGCTCTTTTCACAAAAAATGTTGCGCCAAAAATTTGTGTTTACTGCGAGTAGATCAATCTCTATAGTCATCTACATAGCAACGTGTATATGAAGGTTATTACTTCTTGAAGTAATGTGTAGCAGAATGGAGTTTGTTGTCTCGAATCTCCAACAGAACAGAATTGTCTGCTCTATAGGCATGAGATGCGACGAGGTTTTATATCTTAATTGAAACTTGTCCTTTACATTAATTTGAGAGAGAAAAAGAGAGAGAAAAAAGCAAATATGCGCTCACTGTTAGGGTAATTTGTCTCACAAATATGATGGATTGCACGTAAACATGTAGCAGGCTCCATTGTATTAATTTACAGACAATCCTATATATATTTTAACCTAGTTTAAGCACCCTTTCGAAAAAAGTCACCATGCACTCTACGCCACATTTCCCGAAATTTCTTTCTTCCTATATTTTTTTAAAGCGTATATTTTTAGGGAAGTTAAATATTCTTTGCATACATAACCAATTTATAGAAAAAAGAATATCAAATACTAATAAACAAGGTCATATTTTTCTCTGACTGTTAATGACGTCTTTACACTAAATCCATTGGATGTTGGATGTGTACTGATTGATATATAGTCTTAGAAACATGATATTTTTATTAGTTCTTATCGGCGCTTTTGAACTAGCTGTCAGTAACTGCGAGAACTCTCAAATCTGTACTTTGTGTCTTTTATTGTAATGGAAGTATAAATACCCTGCCACGTCCAGTCTGTGTTTTTGTTAAATGTTTTTCTGCTTTGTATCGATTTGATGAGTTATAAAATTGAGAATGGAAATGGGGAATGTGTCAAAGAGACAACAACCCGACCAAAGAGCAGAAAATAGCCCAAGGCCACCAATGGGTCTTCAACACAGGCTCCTGACTAAGCCATTTTCAACTGATTTTTATAGTTTGTTCTTATGTTGTGCTGTAACACCACTACCCAAGGTTAGGGGAGGGTTGAGCGCTCACAAACATGTTTAACCCCGCCACATTCTTTATGTGCCTGTCCCAAGTCAGGAGCCTGTAGTTGAGTGCTTATCGTTGATTCATGTCTGTCATATTTGTTTTTCGTAAATTGTTTTGTTATAAATTAGGCCGTTAGTTTTCTCAATTGAATTTTTTCATATTTTTCATGTCGTGGCCTGTTATAGCCGACTATACGGTATGGGTATTTCTCATTGTTAAAGGCCGTACGGTTGCCTATAAATGCTTACATCCGCTTCATGTAAACTTGGGTGGATAGTTGTCTCATTGGCAGTAATACCACATTTCCTTATTTTTATATACTACATTTAACATGGTGTATGTATAAAAAATTGACATCATATTTTCCTGGTTTTTTTTAACAAATAAATCAATCACAAAATGTCTGCTATGTGAATCTGTGGTTCTCTCCGAGCACTATGGCTTCCTTCAACAATAAAACTGACCACCACGATATAGCCAATAGTGCTGAATGTGGCGTTACTACACCAAAACAATCAATCACCCATGGCAATCTGTTGTGTGAAATTGTTCATTTTTTTGTTTATAGTAGATCTATTTTTTTTATCTTCACAGAACGTCACAAAACATGACTGGACTATTGCGTTTTATACTAAGTCTTGTAAAAACAAAATCAACAACTGAAACCGCCGAATCCGAAAAATAACTCGTTTGAAAACGGTCTAAAAATGTCAAAGAAAATTAAGTGTAAAACGATACCCAGTTATATGTTGAAATTGGAATAATAGTATTCCTGGTCCATATTACTTCCTATCAGAAAACATTAATCCATGTATATTTACGAGAGCATATATTAAAAAAAATATATATGAATTTTGTTACATAAAAATTAGAATATTTTTATAAATCGGATTTCGGCCTGCAAAATGTGGTTAAATTTTGGTCTATATAAAAAGGGATATAGTTTCCATACTTTGCCAAATTTCAAAATAATAATGCACAGTATGGATCACCGACCTTTTTAAGCTTAAGTTTGTAAATTATCATATTTTGTAAGGATTATACATGGAAATAAAAAGAAAACTAAACGTTAGAGTCTAAAATAATATATATAAATGAGACGATAGCTCTTATAATGTGCTTTTCGGTGAGGATTATTTGTCCGGGTTTAACCCGATAAAATATGAAATATGAATTATAAACACTAGTATAAGCCACACTTTATGAAAAAATTAATATAACGGACCTCTTATGAATCAAGTGTTGATAAAATGAGATCATGAAAAGAATGTCAACTACTTTCAAAGAAAAAAATTAAGAAGCATTTGAATATTAAGGTAAACTGAAAAAAGACACATTCAGGGAGAGAAATTTTTAAATAACAATAAACAAAAAGAAACGTATAATAGGAGAAAGAGACAAAAATAAACCACTAAAATATTAAACATTTCACTCGCCAAGATTGAAGAAGTCTTGCGACAAAGAGAACATTGCTAAATTTTAAGAAAAAGAAGAAACTGATAATACACAAACAGTAAAAGAAAATTAAGAAAATAAGACATCGAAGTTTATAAACGAAGACATTCGTTGTGATATTTTGGAAGCACGCTCGTCCTAAGAGTGCAGAGGTAGTGTTAATTTTCCCCTGCATTTGTTACATTCATTGTATCCAATTAGTTTTAAAGTTTCAAAACATTCATATTTTGAAAATGAAAGACGCTAAATAATATACAAAAAGATTTTAAATCATGTTACATACATTCAAGAAACCAACTTGTTATTCAGTGCTAATCATTGCTGCTGAATATAATTTTGACACAAAAATACAAATGTTGCACGAGTATTAAATATAAGTCTTAGATTTTAATTCTATGGAAATTTGGATATCATCAATGTTTGCATTTATATATAAATGCAAACACCGACTTGAAAAAACAAAAATATATAATGAAGCAACTTTGGAAATATCTGCAAATGAATACTTATTAAAGAATGTAAATTCTACGGTCACTTTAATTGGCATTTTCACATATACTAGTACTATCTTTATTGGGTTTACTCCTGGTTTGCCCACATTTAATTATACTAATTATCTTTTAGTAAAAAAACAAAAAAGACAAAAGGTTTAATGAGCATACAATTGTATAGCCTGTTCCAACTTAATAGGTCTATAGTTTATCTGTGTTTTATATATATTCAGGTATTTTTCATTTTGTAGTTTATATTTCTATAGATAAATGATAAATAAATCGAACATTTTTTTCTTAATAATTTAATATCAATTCAAGCGATTCATTTGACATACAACTAATAACAAAACAATTATGTTAAAAATACACCAATATATGATAAAATTGTCTTTTATTGCAGACATAATTTATATTATTTATGAATCAAATTTATACATGCATTGCATAAGTAAATAAATTAAGCACTACGGTTAAAATCAAGTAATAAGGGGCACTATATATGACCAAACATGAAATTTTGGGTCCAAATGAGGAACATGGTGCAAAATGAGATTTTTTTTCAATAAGTACCTATTTGTAAGAGAAACATTACTGCAAATTTTCAGAGTGATACGGGCTGTAGTTTTATAAGAAATAGCCTTTTGTTACAAATGTTTTATCTCAATAGTGAAAAATAACAATTTTGCCCTTGTTTCTGGTATTTGGTGAAAATTAAAAAAAAAACACAGAATACAACAGCTGTGTTTGTTATTACATCTGTCTAATTGAAATAAAACTGCAAGTTTATTGTTTTCTGTTTGGTATTGAATTAATAATAAAGATCCTTTTTGTTACATCTTGTGATCCGTTTATTAGGCAATCGCCAATGGCAGTCAACAGGGTTTGAGAACATCCGTTGTTCGACCTGTTAGTCAAGTGCGTTTTGTTAAAATATACTTTTTAACTTTTTTGGTCTTTTGGAAGATGTTGTTTGTGCTGTATTTAGACCCCTCTACCAAGAAATTTGTTTTGCATGCACACGTATAAAAATTGCGCTTTTTATCCAACGTAATCATAGGTTTGAACGTTGTTTTCAATTTAGACTTATCTATATATATAGGTTTGAACGTTGTTTTCAATTTAGACTTATTTATATATATAGGTTTGAACGTTGTTTTCAATTTAGACTTGTATATATATCTAGGTTAAACAATTAACAAAAAGAAATGATACCCTGTCATCATATCTCTTTAAAAAATAATGAAGTAAAGAATTTGAAATAATTATATATATTTAACAATCCTCATAATTTATTGTTAAGGCAATGCTGGGCGTGTACTTTTCCTATTTTTTTATTTACAATGTCCAGCTAATTTACAGTGTCCACATTTCCTTTTTTTTCATTTTCTATTGCTGATTTAGCAAGTTCAGTTATGGCACTCTGGCAATGGGCAAGCTTCTTTATATTTATGCAGCATGGTGCTACTTCTGTGTGTGAAATTATAAACAGCTTGGATGTAAATTTCAGAACAAAGTATTTATTAAAATCAATAAAAATAAATACAGTGAATAAATAAAAAGAATTTTAAATGACACTTATTTATTTTCAAGTTTCATTTATTTACTTCTTACATATTTTGTTTCAGAATGTACCAACAATTTAAAAAAAATGTCAATAATTTGTCAAACTTATGAACATTTTTTGTATTTTTGTTTTAATATTTGTCAAATTCAATACAATTTTCTGGTAAATTTATAAAATACCTTTGCAACTTTTACTTGATTTAATAGTAAAATTAAGTATCTTTTATAGAATTTTACAGGTAAAATAAAGATTAGCATATGACTATAATTCAGAAATAAACTATAATTGTTAAAACAACAAAACACCCTATGTTTTTATAAACCTGCAATTAAATGTGGGCAAACCAGGATGACACCCTTTATTGTCATATATAAGACTTCTGCCCTCAGTTCTAAAGACTGTTTTATAATGGAGTCAATATGTTTAACATGTTCCATGATAGAGGGGTTAAGGATTTCTTTTGCTTTTTGTTCTTGGGTAAGAGACATAAAATCATGAGAAGGTGAAATAATTTCAAAAAGATTATCCCTTAGTTTTTTTGTTAATTTTACATTCAAGGACGAAATTAAAAGTGTTTCCGCTTGAATCGTTCTTTGGAACAACGTCAACATCCTCGTTTTATTGAGAACGTCGTGTAACGCTCAGTGGTACCAATACCGTGCGTAACGTCTTACTATCTATAAAATTTGAGATAGCATTTTGGAAATAATTTTTCTTTGCCTGTTCTACTAAAAATGTGACCTTATTACGCCAAATTTTATAATTATATATATCCCCAATTCTATGAAAATAATCTCTTTGGTGTCTAGCGCTATTTATATCAGAAGTCCACCACTCTGGTTGTTGAGTATTTTTCACCCTTTTAATTTTCTTTGGAGCATGCTTGTCTAGGGTGCTCAGAGATAGATTATACCAATAAGTAGCTGCTTCATCAACATCTCCAATCGATTCAATGAGATGAAAAGGAGTATTTGTTAAATTTTCAATAAATTTATTTTTATCAAATTGTTTGAATGATCTATACTCTATGGACAAATGCTCCATTTTTGATATTTTTGGGTTAAGTTTTCTTGTTACGCAAACAGGATAATGATCACTGACAGCATAACTAGGCACATTTACTTCTGTAATATGGTCTACATCGGTAGTATAAATATGGTCTATAGTAGTTACACATTTATCTGTTACTCTTGTGGGTTTATGTACAATTTGTTGTAAACCATACAAATCAATACAGTCCTTCCATTTTTGATTTCCGACAACTGTATGATCTATATGTGAATAGTTTATATTGAAATCTCCTAAAAGTATAATTTCTTTATTTTCTGCTGACGCTTTTTCTATTTCTTTTTCAACTGAATCAATCCAAGATTGCAATGAACTCGGTGGACGATAAAAAATGCCTATTAAAATAGAGTTTGTGTTTGGAAAAATAATTTCAATCCATAAAGATTCAATACTACCTATTTCTAAATCGATTCTTCTCTGGTGACATACACTATTTCGTATGTACGCAATCACACCTCCGCCATCATTAATAGCGTTTCTATCTTTTCTTTCTATTTTGTAACCTTCAATTTGTAATGTTTCGGTACCAATTTCATCATTTAAAAATGTTTCTACCATACCAAATATATCAAATAATTGTTCATATTTTAATAGGAATTTTATTTCTTCAATTTTGGGTTGTAAATGTTGAATATTTAAACAACCTAGTTTAAACCCTTTTTTAAGTAACCAACTTGCTTCATTATTTCTACTTCTATTTACAGAACTATGTGTTTTATTTTGACTCTTTCTATTTCTCTTTTGAGATTTTCCCCAATTAATATTATTAATGTTGTTTATATTACATGTACATTGTATACTACTACATTGATCACATAACAGATTTAAAATATTATATCTGTTTGAAAAATTAGAACAAGCTAAATGCTACCTCTGAATATAATCTGACTTACGTACAGAATTTGGTAAATGGAAGTCAAAAAATTGTGCTCTATCTACATTTTGTCTATTTAGCGCATTATTGTTTCCCCACGAGTCACGAGAGTTCATATTGAGATCATTCCTGTCATTTACGTTTTTAGTGTTGACTCCTGAAATTTCTTCTGCTTTCTGTTGTGTTCATGTTACTCCGTGATTGATATCTTGGTTTTACAGGGCTCCTTCTGAAGTTGTTTGTGTAATATTGTTGACCGGAACTTTGGAATCTATTTCTGTTTTGTTGGTTCAAATGATACTGTTGTGGTTTTCCCTTGAATACTTTAATTATTTTATTTACATTTGTCAACAGCTTTATTGTTCCATATCTATTTAGATGAATGCCATCTATAGTGTAAAATGATTTAGCTATATGATCATCCTTGTAGACAAAAAATTCATAATTTGATATAAATTTGACATCATTATGATGACACATTTGTTTTAGAATTGTGTCATATTCAGTGACATCACATTGTATCCTTGGCAATATTCCAGACACAATTGCTCGACAGTTTTGACTTCTTACATAGTTAATAATTTCTTGGTAAATGTCCACAAATTGTTGTACATTCATTTTGCTGCTTGCATCATTGCCCCCGACATGAATTATCATTGTATTGTATGAACTCACATCCATACTTCTTATGTCATCGTACAAATCTAGAACATTTGCTCCTCTGTGAACATGAACATCTATATACTCTTTTAATTTAGATGGGTTTATTCCTTTTAGAACTGAACTTCCTGCAATTAAAACTCTACTTCCTGATAAAGGCAGTTTCAGTTGTGTGTCATACACAGGATTTTGTGGTTCTTTAATTAAATCAGCATTTATTGGCTGTTCTGTTTCAAAGATAAGCTGTTCTTGTTCATGTATAGGTTCTTGTAATAAATTTTCAAATGTTGTTTTTGGAATTGTTTGAGCTTCATCTAACATTTGGGTACATTGGTTACTGAGATTTTCAACCTGCGTAAAGCTTTTTTGTAATTTAACTGTTTCCGCTTCGTAGAGTTTTATTTTATCACTTATGCTCTGTGTTTTTCCTTGTAACATGTTAACTTTTTTATCCAAATTTTTATTAACATTTTGAATTTCTACTTCAATATCCTGCATTTTATCCATTGACTGTTGATCATGTTGCATGCGCACCTTTGCCAAAGCTGTAATGCGATCATTTAAAATTTGCATACTACTCGCATTTGACAAATTGTTTGCTTGTATAGATATTTCTAATTCGTCAACTTTGTCTTTTAAATGTGTTACAACAGTAGTTAATTTGTTTAGAGTTGTAATGAAGGCTTGCATATTCAACTGTGGTAATTTGTCATCAATTTCATCTAAACATGTGCTTTTATCATTTGAATTAGTCGAATTTATATCTTTAATTTTTGCTTGTATATCATCTGGAGTATCTGTAGTTGTAGCTACTGACGAAGTTGACGGTTCCCGATCTGTATTCGACGATACATCATCTTTTATTGATTTTATTGTGTTGTTATCGGAACTTGATATTTGAATGGTACATGTACCACCGGAATTTAATGGTTCCGTTTTATTTAAATCTTTTACAGAATTGTTGTTGCAATCTTCTTTTCCTTGTTTTTCCATTTAAATCACCTCTTCGAAAATTTTGTTTAGCTCATTTAAATTTACATCTTTCCCGTTGATTTGACATTCTTTCATTTTAACTACAATTACCGGAAGATCTGTTTCACAAAATGTGTTCAGTCCTTTTCCATTAACGAGTACAGAAGATGTTGTGAAATATATATTGATGCAATAAGATTTTCGTTTGATAGATCTTCCCAACGAATCAAAACCTTTTTCGGAAACTTTAATTTGTTCTTCAACGGCATTTTTGTTATTTTTATCGCTGATCGGAATAAATGCTATTTCTCTGTTATCTCCTCCATTTGTATTAAGATGTTCAAAATAGTATGTGCATGCCCGTTTAAACACTTCAAAACTAGACGTGCTGAAAAACAGCCTAAGGCCACCACCGGTCAATTTATAACTTAAATGTTCTGATCTCGTTGTATCTAGTTTCTTCAATAAGGCCTTTGATTTATTTAAAGTGTAGTCTCTTGATATATTTTGATGTGAACTGTTTTATTATTATCTGCGCTTTGAAGTTTTTTCATGTTTGACTTTTATTGTTTTTGTTGCTAGACGCCATTTTCTTAAACAATTGCAGAACGTAGCACACACAATAGGAAAACGTTACAGAATAATCAGGGTTGTTATTATGACGTTACTCGTTGGAAACGCTTCAAATCATGATGAACAGCAATACCGTTTCAAATTAAAATTTTCAAATTGGTACAGTTTAAGATAAATATTTCTAACCAAAAGCTTCTTGAAATTCAAATGAATATATTGTACCTTTTTTTTTCGAAGAATTCCGATCACAACAGGTTAAATACACACTTTTTCTACGGAGCAGTTTTCAAGCAGCTACGCCATTGCACATCCGGGCTATTTACTTATGTGAAAATGCCACTTAAAGTAACCATAGAATTAACATTCTTTTAAGAAGTCTTTATTTTGCAGAGATTTTCGTAGTCGCTTCGATTCATTATGTATTTTCATTTTTCCATGTTGGGGTTGGCATTAATAAATGCAAACATTGATATCCAAATTTCCATAGAATTAAAAAAAATATTTTAAACACTCATGAAAAATTGCCCCTAACAGCAATGTTTAGCACTGAATAACAATTTGACGTTTTGAATCATTTGTATGTGAGAAGATTTAACATCTTTTTTGTATATTATTTAGCGTCTTTCATTTTCAAAATCCAGAATGTTTTGAAACTTCAAAACTGATTTTGATACAATAAGCGAAACAAATGCAGGGGAAAACTGAGACTACCGTTTTTCTCTTATGAAGAGTGTGCTTCCAAAATATTATGTGCATATATATCTGTATTATCAGTTTCTTCTTTTTCTAAAAATTAAGTAATGTTCTTTGTGCCGCAAAACTTCTTCAATCTTGGCTAGTAAAATTGTAAAGTTAATACTTTGTTTCTTGTTTCTGTTTCTTCCCTTCTATTATTAGTTTCTTTCTGTCACGTTGTTGATGTTGGTATTTTCTCTCCCACAATTTGTCTTTTTAAAATTTAGCTAATATTCAAATGCTTCTTAATTTGATTATTTGAAAGATGTTGATAGACGATAGCCTGATATTTTTCTTTTCATAATCTCATTTTATCTCCACTTTATTCATAAGAGGTCCGTTGTATTCATTTTTTTCTATAAATAAAAGTCGCTTATACTAGTGTTATAATTCATATTTCATATATTATCGGTTTAACTCGATGAATCATCATCATATGCGTATTAGTTCACGATTTTGACATCAATAACAATTTTGTGGAAATTGTTTAAAATTGGCAATATTTTTTGATAAATCCCTTAGGAAAAACTTTATGGAATATGCATCACGTATGAAATAGAAATACGTGTACTTGTGCTGCCATTGTTGATTTTCAATATTTGAAGGTAGAACGGGGTTTAAATTATTAATTTTTTATTGCAGAAAACTACAAATAATCGATTTAAAATTTTTACCATTATTGTTAACAAGATTGAATGATGAATAAATGAAATTAATTTGTGAAATTTTCATTAAAAAAGAATAAATAATGAGCTTATCTTATGGTTACATCTTTTTCATTTAAAAAAAAAAGGTTTCATTGATTGCAATTTTTAAATCATAGTTGTTTTATCAGGTAAATAATCCAGAATGTTTATAATTTATTTTTTATAAAGGAATTTACAAAACATTTACCTATTTTGTGATGAAGTAAGAAAACGAATATGGGGATTCCGTTTTTTTTTTTTTTTTTGCTTTCGGAGAGCACATTATAAGAGCTGTCTTCTCATATATATATATTATTTAAAACTCTATCTTTTAGTTTTCTTTATATTCGCATAAATTTACATTTCCCGTGTATAATCCTTACAAAATCTGAACATTTTTCACAAACTTTTAAAAGCTCTAAAAAAAGGTCGGCGATCCATACTTTTTACTATGTTTTTGAAATTATAGCATTTTGGCAAATTATGAAAAACTCTACCCCTTTTTATATAGACCCAAATAAAGCTACATCAACTGATATTTGACCAACAGCAGAGTGAAACCGATTTTAAAAAATATACTCAATTTGTTGTGACAAGATATATATTATTTAAGTAGCTGCTTTCGTAAATATACATGGATCAATGTTTTCTGAAAGGAAGTACTATGGACCAGGAGTGCATTTCATGTACGTTTTATACTATGAATTGGGTTTTTAGCGCTTCCAATTTTAAAATATAACTGGGTATTGGTTAAATTTTCTTTGACATTTTTAGACCGTTTTCAAACGGGTTATCAAGTTACGGGTTTCGGGTTTCGGTTTTGAGTGTTTTTGATTTTTTAACAAGTATAAAAAGCAATATTCCAGCCATTTTTGTGACGTTTTGCGAAGAGAAAAAATAAATCTACTATGCACAAAAATGAACTTTTCCACACAGCAGATTGGTTGTTTGATTTATTTGTGTTTAAGGCCAAATTCAGCACGATTGGCTATTTCGTGGCGGTCAATTTTTATTGTTGAAGGAAGTCAAAGTGCTCAGAGAGAACCGCCGATACACACAGCAGACATTTTGTAGTTGATTTAGTGGTAAAAAAGGAACTATGGTGTCAATTTGTTACACATACAGCGTGTTCAATGCAGTATATTTATTGTATTTAATATTCTTTCTTTAGTATTTCTATAAATTGGTTATGCATGCAAACAATGATGTACTTCCCACAAAATATACGCTTTCAAGAAATATGGATAGGTTTTTTTTGGAAGATATGGGGTAGAGTGCATGATAACTTTTTTCTAAAGGGAGCTTAAACTAGGTTAAAATGTACTTGGGAGTGTCTTTAAATTATTACACTGGACCTGCTACATACATAGTTGCGTACAATCCATCATATATATCGGACAACTATTACCCTAACACTCAAATTAATGTAAAAGACAAGTTTCAATTAACATTTTAATACTCGTCCATCGCATGCCTATGTAGCAGTAAATTCTGTTGGAGATTCGAGACAACAAACTCCATTATTCCACACATTACTTCTAGAAGTAACACTGTGACCTTCCTTTTCATACATATGTTGCTAGGTAGATGATAAGAGATTGTTCTACTCACAGTAAACATTTCTATATTTATACTACTACATGGAGCTAAGAATACAAGTACGAAAACAAAATCCCGGCTCTGCAAACTGGCTAGAAAAATTGATTCACATATATAGTTCCGATTCTTTAATTGCAACGCTAGGAATAAAGGTCAGGGTGTAAATCTTGGGTTTGAGTCGTTTATAATCTGGCTAAGGGAAAACAATAAGGTGAGCCCATTTTTGGATGCATTTTCATTTTTACTGTATGTTCCTTTTCTAAAAGTGAGACTGTGATCGTATGTGAACTTGTCTCACATTTTTGGCCTTCCGAGCCTGGTCTTTGTCAAGCATCCGAGTTAAATATTTCGTCATATTTGAATTATTTATACAATGTAGATCTACTTTGATGCATATTTAAACAAGAACTTTATTTAATATAGATCAGATCATTTCATAAGATTAATTGTATGCCAAATATGCAAAAAAAAATTAAGCGTTATCATGACGTGTACGTCAAATTACAATTATGGGGACATGTTATTGGACATCTAAGTTCGTTTCGTATTTTATACCTGCAGCTCAAACAAAAATATATATCACATCATTTTAGAAGAAATGAAATGTATTTTCCGTTCATATCGGTTAAAGAGTGTTCAAAATTGGTGATCAAATAAAATTTCGTTTAATAAACAGCCTCTGGGTTACTCTAAGCGTCATTTTATCCATCGGGACATTTTATTGGACATGGGAAAACTGACGATGTTTTGAAAGTTAGACTGCAGTTATATAGTGATGACTTCATAAAGCTTCTTTAGGACATGTATAAATTTTCTGATAATATTAAAAGCCACTTTCATCTGTTATATCTTGTAATAGTGGAGGCCGAAAGTTTTCATAGGAGCTGAGCAGCTGAATGGGACATTTTTTCTCTTCCTAAGCTCAACGCTCCTGACAATCTTCTTTCACTCACAGTTAAAAACGTTTATGACGCTATTTTTCATCAATTGTATACAATACTGTGTAAAATGTTATCTCATTTAACTTACTAACTAGTCCGCATTGTGATTTCAAAGACACAAACAAAACAAAATTGTAACAGCGGGACACCCTTAAAATGACGTTATAGCCGTCGAATTGAGCAAAGTTTTTTCTTTACATGATATAAATAGCACAAATTCATCTATTTTAATGATTTCTGTGGTTTATTTCCTTTCGAATGATATACTGATCATGGATATATATTGTATAGGAAAAGAGCGTGAATTGGATTAACCCGCTATCTAACGCATTTTTTCAAAGAAGCACCGATACCGTGCGAAAACCCTTAACAGGAGGGATTGTGCCTGATATTCATATGATGAAGACATAATCTTTCATTCAGTTTAATTGAGGTCTGGGGCTGGCATGTCAGTAAGTGCTAGTAGTCTGTTGTTATTTATGTACTATTGTCATTTCGTTTATTTTCTTTTGTTTCCTGTTCTGACATCGGACTCGGACTTCTCTTAAACTGAGTTTTACTGTGCGTACTGTTGTACGTTTGTTTTTTCTACATTGGCTAGAGGTATAGGGGGAGGGTTGAGATCTCAAAAAACATGTTTAACCCCGCCGCATTTTTGCGCCTGTCCCAAGTCAGGAGCTTCTGGCATTTGTTAGTCTTTTATCATTTTTAATTTTAGTTTCTTGTGTATAATTTGGAGTTTAGTATGACGTCCATTATCACTGAACTAGTATACATCTTTGTTTAGGGGCCAGCTGAAGGACGCCTCCGGGTGCGGGAGTTTCTCGTTGCATTGAAGACCCATTGGTGGCCTTCGGCTGTTGTCTGCTCTATGATCGGGTTGTTGTCTCTTTGACACATTCCCCATTTCCATTCTCAATTTTATTATGATTCAAACTTACACTTCTTTGAAAGTAAAATATGATCTTGAAGGGGAAGAATCAATAGGCTCACGGATTTAACTCCACGCCTTGGTATATAATTAGTTTCGACATCTAATTTGAATTTAATATGATGTTTAGGAACTAACAAAATTAATGTCAAAAAATGAATGTGAAGTAAACGTCAATGAGACACAACCGAACTGAACAGACAACTATGTTTAGCAATAGTCAAGTATCTTTACAAAAAACTCGAAATATGTCCGCGTGAATGACCATATGTACTGGCTTCTTCGGTTTGAGTGATTCTCTGTCGTAGTCATTACTGTTTGAACGAGAGTGTTGGATGTTATGGATCCAGTTAAATCTGCTTCACATCTTGACTTACATGTCAATAAATTGACAATGAGGGTCAGTTGAAACTGAACTTTACGACAATTAGAGATTATTTAAATTTTCCAATTATGAACTTCTCATATTTGTGTAGCAACAGTCAAGCAGCGTCCCAATAGGATCCATAATCCTCCTTGTATAAATTGGAATTCCAACATTTACTAGCCGAATCATGGATTGAATTTCTAGTAGGATCCAGGATATTTCTGAAAATTAGTCCTGTATTACGCTAAATTTAAAACATTTTTTTTTGTATTTAGAACTGTACAGGATAAGTAGAAAAACACAATTGTTGAATTTTATTATTTATCAATATTAGACTACAGAAAAATAAGACAAGTCTTTAAGTACAAATGTATATTTTTGAAATCAACTTCCCTTCATATGTTTATTTATTACAACATTTTGTTAATGTTTTGTTTATGACGTTTTACGCACTTACAGACGGAAACAGATTGACAATGATCACTCACGTTCCTTTCATATTTACACGCTTGACTTTGCAAAATTTCCGACAGTGGAGAGGGGTCAATGGTATTGAGACCAGAGAAACAGACTGTACGTAAGTCCTAAAGATTAACAGACAAATTGTTACAAGAAACTTTTCATTTTGATTTTTCAAAATGTTAATCAAAGGTTTATATTCTTACAAAATAAATATAACAATTTGCATAATGTTTTACTAATTTTATAATGTATGACTTTATAATGAATCATTTACTACAATCCAGGATCCTCCTAGTACAAATCTGGATATCCCAATTTCTACAATTAGGTATTGGAATTCTGATTTTAACTGAATTTTGATTAGTATCAATCAGAATCAAATTTCTACTATAGTCCAGCGGATATCAGAATAATTGATCACTTTATGGTAAAAGCATGAAACTTTGCACAGTGTTAATTATGATACTAAAAACATTTTTGGATATGGAGCCACGAAAAAAATCGAATATGGGTACCAAATTAAAGAGGGCTGACATAAGGTACTGGGAATACAACACCATACACTTGATAAGGTTTACCAATATGCAAAAGTTCAGTACATATTGAAGTATGGTACCAAAGAAAGCCCAGGATATTATCGTTCTAAATATTGTCAGTTTATTTTAGTTTCCATGTACAAAATTCTTCTTACTACTGAAATAAATACTACTACCCTATGCAAAATTGACAAAATTGCTAAAAAATATCTTTCAATAGTTTACAAACACCAAAAATTATTAAGGTAGTGGACATATTTGGTTGCAGGCTAGACAAAAATCTACTGAACCAATTGGAACACAAGAGGCTGCCAGAGTGACAGCAAACCGTATTTTCCTGCATGAAAATGATATTTGCAAATCTGGACCCCCAAACAAGATCAAGTAAGTTTAGATTCAGCTTTTCAAAGAACCCCATATATTCAATTTTTGTTGAAATCAAAGTTTAATTTTGGACCACCGATTAGGACCAACTTGAAAACTAGGCTCAAAATCAAAAATCAAAATACATGTTTATTAATAAACAATATAAGTTTTAGTTTTTAAATGAGTTTGCTCCATAAATATATATATTTATATATATATCATTCAGAAAATTAGTTTCTACAGAATAACAAACAAGCCTACCACAAAATTCTTCAAAACATTTACCAAAAAAAAGGTTTTTTTTTCCCAAAATATCATTTATCATTAATACTATAATAATAATAAATATTAATCTATAAAACTTATCTGTAATTAATTTCAAAATATATAATAATGAGCAGTAAATTTCAAACTATATTTATACCGTCCTACAGAGCTTATCATCAACAACACTTAGGAAACATTCACAGGAAACAGCATATCTAAATTTGAAAAGATTTTGTCAAAGCGTTTTCATGTTAATGAACGGACACTGTTTGGCAGCCGCCCAAAACCAGCACGCCGTTCATCCCCAAATCAATAGCAGATTTTCCCTTCCGGTTAAAAACTTGCCAGATATGAGCAATGGTGATAGAAAGCATATTTTTGGCTAAATTGGCAACAAAAATCCAGTAGAGTGATTCAGTCTCCTTAGAGTCTTCAGTTTGTAAACATCAGTTATAATACCTCATCAACAATTTCACTAAAAAATTCTCATCCACTGCCATTATAGCAATTATTATATTGTTGACACCTAAATATCTTATCCAAGTGACAAAAATCTAAATTCTCAATGGCCTCAATGGGTACCCATTTATCACTTTACGATTCATACAAATTATCTGATCCATATAAGCAGGAAAATATTTGTTGATGTTTTTCCTTATAAACAGTCAAATCAGGCTGTTAAATTTCGTACGAATTTTTTTTTACCTTTTTTCATTTCGGGGCTATTTATGGCATGCTATGTGGTGCATGTTTTGCTCATTGTTGAAGGCAGTATAGTGACATATAGTTGCAAACTTACTGATCATTTGGTCTCTGGTGGAGATTTGTCTCATTGGCAATCATATTTCATCTTATTTTCATACTGGGCAGAGAAGATTATTGCATTGGGCTAGTACAGCTAAAACATCACAGCATAAGTAAAATTTTCAAAAGCAATATGTAGAAATAATCAGTATAAATAGGTTTCAGTAACCTACTTAAAATTAAATGAGAACTAGACAAAGTGATGCCTCAGCACTCCACTCTGCAGTAACTGTATTATAACAAAGTCAATGTAGGACTTTATTTGAGATATTATTGTGTCTGGGAGACACAAATGATGCCCCCGCAGATGCATAGTGCTTTTTTAAAATACACAAAGTTGAGCATGGGAGCACATAGGTCTATGGTTCACTGTAGGAGGAGTTATCGGGAAACGCTATGCACCTCTTATGCAAGTATATACTCCAAAAATGACAAAGTTTAACTATCTTCCAAAAGAGCAAATATTAACAAGAGGCTGTCAGAGTGACAGCAAACCGGATTTTCCCGCAGAGGTCGAACCCTGAACAGTTGAGCAAGTATGGATACTATATTTATGCTTAATACTGCTCTATATTTGGATTGTGGTTGAATATTTGACACAGCATAGGTTTGTGACACAAAATGAATGTGGTCAAAGAACTGAAATATTTGAAATTGGACATTTACCTATTATGGTCCAATATCCAAAATCTAAGTACATTGTTAGAATCAGCATATCAAAAAACTCCAAAAATTCAATTTTTGATGAAATCAAACAAAAGTTTAATTTAGGACCCTTTGGACCACAATGTGGACCAATTTGATAAAGGAGCTCACAATCCAAAATATCTCAATACATGGTAAGATTCAGCATTTCAAGGAACCACATAAATTCATTTTTTGTGAATCAAACAAAGTTTAATTTTGGACCCTGATTTGGACCAACTTGAAAACTGGGCCCAAAAATCTAATATTTAAATACAGGTTTAGATTCAGCATTTGAAAGAACCCTATATATATTTAATTTAAGTTGAAATGAAACACAATTTATTTTATCCATATATTTTCTGTGCAAAGGGAAATAACTCAAGCTGGATAAGTAGATATGATTACAATCAATAAACCAGTGAAGTGATTACCAAGTTCTATAAAATTAGATATGATGTAATTTTTCAAATTATAATCAATAATACAATAACAACAACCAGTGATGACTAAGTTCTCTAAAATTAGATATGATTTAACACTCAAACATTGTTAAAATCAGCATATCAAAGAACCCAAAAATTCAATTGTTGATTAAACAAAAGTTTAATTTAGGACCCTTTGTACCTCGATGTGGTATTATCCAACTAATAATGAAAATAAATACAGGTTTAGATTCAGCATTTCAAAGAACCCTATAAATATTCAATTTATGTTGAAATCAAACACAGTTTAATTTTGGACCCCGATTTGGACCAACTTGAAAACTGGGCCAAAAATCAGAAATCTAAATATATGTTTATTAATAGACAATATAAGCTAAGTTTTGAAAGGAGTTCACCTAATTAAAAAAATATATATAGCATTCAGAAAATTAGTTTTTACAGAATAACAAACAATTTACAATTTACCAAAGAAAAGAAAAAAAAAATCAAAAATTTTATTTATCATTTTATGTCTTTTAAAAATCGATAAAACTTATCTATAATTATCTTCAAAATGTCTAATAATGAACAGTAAATTTCACACTATATTTACTCCAATATAGCTTTTAATCATCAACACTTAGAAAACAGAAAATTTTCAAATAAATCTGTCACTCAAGATAAGACATTAACCATATGTTTAGTAAACTGATAACAGGACATATAAACAGGTGAAAGTTATCTATAAAGGCTTAGTGTAATCAAACTTTATGTATATAATTAACAATTTCTGTTCAAAGGAAAATAACTCAATCACAAAAAAATACCACTTATGGATATTAAAAAGGGCGATAACTCACAAACGAGAAAAGCTATAATCGTGAAAATTGAACTTGACCTTCATTTAGTCACAGGAAACAACATATCTAAATGTGAAAAAATTTGACAAAGGGTTTTCATGTTATTGAAGAGACACTGTTTGGCAGCTGCCCGTCCCGCCGCCCACCCGCTGTACATCACCAAATCAATAACCGATTTTTACTTCGAAAATCCAGTTGATAAAAATGCACACCTTCAATATATGTACAAACAGCCAGCAAAGTTAAAACTTCCTAGCATTCAAACTGTAGGAGGAGTTCTGCGGAATAACTATAATGTTATGCACCTCTTATACTCCTAAAACGACAAAGTTCAACTATCTCCCAAAAGAGCAAATATTAATAAAAATCAAAACTGTTGACCACATGCACACATCCAATATATGTACAAACAGCCAGCAAAGTGAAAACTTTCTAGAATTCAAACTGTAGGAGGAGTTATGTGGAATAGCTATATACCAATAAAGGGGCGGACTGATGGAAGGACAAACAGACGGACAGGGGTAAAACAATATGCCCCCCAACTTTTTAGTTGCAGGGGCATAATAAGAATAACATACAGTGTAGTTTACTTAAAATTTATTGGTAATACATATACATAATAAAAACTTATATGCAGTTACATCAACCCATCTGTAACCAAATCTATTAATAAACATGTAAAGACACAATATTTTCTGCCTATTAAAATCTGAATATCATGTTGTAAAGCCATATGCAACAAGCAACAATGTTAAGGAAATTATTGAACCAATGCATGTATATATACTAAACTAAGTCCTCTATGCATGATTTTTTACATTTATTACAAATAAATAAAGTTCAAATATTATTTTCAAAACTCTTTTCATGATTTATCACATTATATATACACAAAGATTTGACATAGAATGCCCTCTTCTTTAATACTATAATGCTGACTTTTAAACTTTCTGACTAGAAGACTAACATGAGGTTTATACTACTATGTTCTAAATTGTGATTTTTCAAAGACAGAATCAAATAACTTAAAGATTTAAATTAGATACAAATAAACTGGCACTGTTTCATTTTCATCTTATATGTAATCATAACTGGTAAAAACTGGCTTGTTTTAAATTCAAAGTGAGAAACACCTTTTTGAAATAATAACATGACCTTATTGCCAAAAAAACCCAACTAAATAGTGAGGCATATTAATGTTATTAATTCAAACCTGAATAAAATAAATGGGGAATGTGTCCATGGGACACAGATGATGCCCCTGCTTGCATATAACGTTATAAAGGGACATAACTCAAGAACAGTAAAAGTGACACTACCCAAGTTTGTACTTGATCTGAGTTTTGTGGTAATAAGCATTGTGTATAAGTTTCATAACGTTTGGTTGAGGCAAACTACCTCTACCAGTATGCAATATCAAGTAAGGATTACTGATATACGTGTATACTCATAAAAAAAAATACAAAGAAGAAATGGCAATTTAAGCAAAAAAAAAAAAATAGCACTTTATAAGTTTTGGTGTGTCCATATTGCTTTACTTCAATACCTTCAACAGGAACACTCAAATCAAAGTACTGTAAGCGCTGTAGGCAGTTAACCAAAAACCAAGGCAAACGTAATTATGAAAACTGTGGCAGTGTTGCTTCAATTCTTTTTTAAGATTTGAAAGAACAAACATTAAAACATTCGTATATATATTGTACATTTATGTTCATTAAATGAATTGATTATTAAGGCAAATTAATTAATATTTCATCAAGGTTTTCAAAAGCAACTCATATATCAATGTAAATGACCCCCATTTTCATCCCCAAGTGCATGATGTTACTCCATACCAAGTTTGGAATAAAATGACAGGTGATTATAAAACAGTTGGTCAAACATTCTCGGGCTTTACACTGCTTGAAAGATTTATATGTTTTCTTTAAAATGAGCCATAAATGAAAATTATTATAGGCCCAGAAATAATTTAATAAATAATTAAAGTAAATTCAAATAACCTAGATTCATTTTTTGCATCAACAAAATTTTATAATAAACAAGAAATAATTGTAACAGGATGCCGTAACGAAGTCTCCCAAACAGAGCCCCCATAATTCGTCATTCCTATGGTCTCCTGACATTAGGCAAAGTCCAGTTCATATTGGTTTGGTCTAGTTAAGTGATATGTATATGTGACACCTAGGAGATTGACCCTGTATGTCATTCAAATCTTTTTGAAATGATGAACAGGAATAAATATGGTTTAGTTGTGGGTATCTCGACCTTTTACAAGTTCTCAAACAGGAGGGGGTGGGGTGACCCCAGGGACTCCCCAAATATTTCATTTGATTTGTTATATTGTCCCATACATGAATATATATGGTTTAGGGGTGGGGAACTTGACTGTTTACAAGTTCTCAAACAAGAGGGGATGGGGTGTCCCCATGGACTCCCCCTATATTTCATTTGATTTGTTTTATTGTCCCATACATGAATATATATGGTTTAGGGGTGGGGATCTCGACCATTTCCAAGTTCTCAAACAGGTAGGGGTGGGGTGACCCGAGGAACTCCCCATATATTTCATTTGATCTGTTATATTGTCCCATACATGAATATATATGGTTTAGGGGTGTGGATCTCAACCATTTCCAAGTTCTCAAACAGGAGGGGTTGGGTTGACCCCAGGGACTTCCCATATATTTCATTTGATTTGTTATATTCTCCCATACATGAATATATATGGTTTAGGGGTGCAGATCTCGACCGTTTACAAGTTCTCAAACAGGAGGGGCTGGGGTGACCCCAGGGACTCCCCCTATATTTCATTTGATTTGTTTTATTGTCCCATACATGAATATATATTGTTTAGGGGTGGGGATCGCGACGGTTTACAAATTGAAGGGGGTTGGGATGACCCCAAGGGACTCACCCTATATTTTGGTTGATTTTTTTTATTGTCTGTTCTCATTACTGAAGACTGCATGTGTCTATAACTTACTGTTTTTCGAGAAATAGTCATTTGAAAATTTACAAAAATAAAATCCCACAGGGTTCTATAGTAAACCCCTCCCTTCTTCAGGCCCCTCCAATTGCCCCTAAATAGACACCAATGCACAAACAAAAGATTAATGGCTCCTCTAGACATGTTAGTCTAATATTTTATGAAACCCTAAGTAAATCTGACAAACGGTCAAAGTTGTCTTCTTAGACGGTTTGAGTGGATTCGGTCCGACTTGTCTCGGGGACGAGTTGTCCACATTACTTAAAACATCCCATCAACGTCGATTTCCGCATCTGTTTCATGACCTCGTTTCATTCATAAAATAACAACAACCTTATTTGGCAAGATAAGTTAAAAATAAAATGCTCCGCTGGGCGCAGCTTGATGTGACCGCAGAGGTCGAACCCTGAACTGTTGGGGCAAGTATGGACACAACATTCAAGCTTGATACAGCACTGAATTTGGATTCTGATTAAATATTTGACACAGCATAGGTTTCTGACACAGAATTAATGTGGTCTAAGAACTTAAATTTTTTTTTAATTTACCTATTCAAACCATATCATTATTATTTGCTTTTATATATAAATCAGAAATAACCAATTTAAAACAGAAAACTTTAAAGAAAAAAAAAGGAAAACCCCCCCCCCCCTCAAATTTTTTGAACCCCCTTATGATTCATCACCCCCAAACTCAATCCCAGCCTGCTATTTGCTTTTATTTATAAATCAGAAATAACCAATTTAAAATGGAAAATTTTAAAGAAAAAAAAAGGAAAAAAAAAATCTCCCCTCAAATTTTTTGAACCCCCTTATGATTCATCACCCCAAACTCAATCCCGGCCTGCCCTTTGTGTTACAATGTATTGTGCCTTGCAGTACAATTTCAGAGAGATCCGTACACTTGAACACAAGTTATTGTCTGGAAACTAGAAAAATGCTTATTTTTGGCCCCCTTCTGGCCCCTAATTCCTAAACATTTTGGGCAATTATTCCCAAACTCAATTCCAGCTTTCCCTTTATGATATGAAACCTTGTAGTACAATTTCAGAAAGATCCATACACTTACACACAAGTTATTGTCCTGAAACTAGAAAAATGCTTGTTTTTTGCCCCTTTTTGGCCCCTAATTCCTAAAATTTGGAGGCCATTACCCCCAATATCAATCCCAGCCTTTCCTTTAGTGGTATGGTACCTTGCAGTGCTATTTCAGAAAGATCCATACACTTGAACACTAGTTATTGTCTGGAAACTAGAAAAATGCTTATTTTTGGCCCCTTATTCCTAAACGTTTTGTGCAATTACCCCCAAACTCAATTCCAGCTTTCCCTTTCTGATATGAAACCTTGAAGTACAATTTCAGAAAGATCCATACACTTACACACAAGTTATTGTCATGAAACTAGAAAAATGCTTGTTTTTTGCCCCTTTTTTGGCCCCTATTTCCTAAAATTTTGAGGCAATTACCCCCAAAATCAATCCCAGCATTCCTTTTGTGATATGGAACCTTGTGTACAATGTCAGAGAGATCCATACACTAACACACAAGTTATGTCTGGAAGTTACAAAAATGCTTATTTTTGGCCCCTAATTCCTTAACTGTTGGTACCATAACCCCCAAAATCAATCCCAACCTTCCTTTTGTGGTATTGAACCTTGTGGTAAAATTTCATAGAGATCCATTCACTTAAACTTAAGTTAGAGTGCGAAAACCAATGTGTCTTCGGACGACGACGACGACAACGTCATACCAAAATACGACCACAAAATTTTTTTGCGGTCGTATAATTACCGCCCACTTATATAACTTTATTTCCTCTATCATAGAGTTGTTGTACATGAACAATATTCCTGCACATTTTGCCATTTGGGAAATATAAACGACTTATAATTACCGATTTTCAACGATGAAATATTTCATACAATTGTTCTTTGACATCGCAGCCAAAAGCACAGGGGATAATAAACTACGTATGGATTTCTATTGAGCACTACTTCCTATGTGCAACTTCAAAAGTTTTGGGTAGTTCGAGATATATTCCAGAAATAAAAGTATTAAAAAAATGTCCAATTAGTTATAAATAACATAATAGCCAGCTAGATAATAACAATGGCATGTATTTCAGCATTTATTGGGTAGAACACAAATCTAGGGTGGTCGCATAAGGCAGCTTAACTGCCTAAAAACAAAAACTTTGAAATAAAAAGATCAGTAGTTTGGAAGAAACTGTAAAATACATTAGAAAAATCATTAATCATTACATTTATTTGTAGTTGGACAATGTTACAAAGAATCTTAAAACAAAAATATCTGTAATATCTTTGACAAATTTTAATATTGATTTTCTAAGAATTTAAATTGCACAATGTCAATGACTAGAATAGAATTAGATATATTTAAGACAATAATTTAAGCCATAACCAAACCATCTGTTTACCTTTTTTCAAGTGGCTAATTTTGTTGAAGCCAAAAACTATTGAGCAATGCTCATAAATTCATACTCTGCTTCTCTAGTTGGGTTTGTATTAATATGGCAAATTCACAAAATTAGTCAACTTCAAAAATAAATGGAATGCACATCAGGATCATGTAAGAAAGACACAACAATTCATTTAAATAAGATCATTGCTTAAGGAGGAGTTGTGTATACAGATGTCTACCCCTTTTCACCAGGGCAGTCAAAGTTTTGCTATGAAACATCCCCACCCTAAAATAAAATGACTGCTGCATCAGTGAATAGGGGTATAAAGTCCAGTCTCCCAGTTAGGGGGAATGAGAGATACATTAAGTGGATAGACCACAAATTCAATGATTACTTTGAACTGCAGCATCAGTATGTAGGGGTATAAACAGTTAAGTGACATAAAGGAGTAGGGGCAATAAGGCCCTTATTTGGCCCAAATAAAAGTGCAAATTGAAAAGTTAGCATACATATTCTTAAATTTGTCCTTAATACACTAAGTTACAGTGTGTTCAAAAAATAAAAAGAAATTTCACAATTAATGAGATACCATAGGAACAAACCATGACAAAATTTGTATATTTTGTAAAATTTCTAGATTTTCCTTGTTTTACGTCAACTTTATATATATTAGATTGGAAAAGTATTAGTGCACCCAAGAAACAAACTTTATATATAATGAGAATTTGTCAATAGTTATAATAAAGCTACTCTTCAATTAGCTTTTTATTTCTTGCCTGCACACAAAGTTTCTAAAAAGGAAATAATGATGAAAAACTGCATAAACTCTGCAGTTTTCTTTTTTTTCAAGAAAATAGTGCACATTATGATGTAACTGTGACGTCATAATATCAAAAATCTTATGTAATTCATTTATATTTCTTGACTTTATGCATTTCCAAACATTATGAGCAAATTTGAAATAGTTCTCAAAAACTTAATTTTCTTGGGCCATATTTATTTCAACAGCTATTAGTTTTGCACAGAGTATGATTCAATGAATCACTTTAGGTTGCCATTAAAAGTTACACTAGCCAATCCATATAATAATTATTTTTATTTTATAAATATGTAAAAAGCACCAACAACAAGAAACGATTGTAACAGGATGCTGTTACGAAGTCTCCCAAACGAAACTCCCATAATTCGTAATTCCCATGGTCGCCTGAAATTGGGCAAAGTCCAATGAAAATTGGTTTGGTCCAGTAAAGTTATATGCATAAGTGATGCCTGGGGACTAACCCTGTATATCATTCAAATCATCTTGGTATGACAAACCAGAATATATATGGTTTAGGGGTGGGGATCTCGACTATTTACAAGATATTAGAACTTTCTCAAATGGCAGGGGGTGGGGGTGACCCCTGTGACCCCTGGGGACTAACCCTGTATTTCATTTGATGTGCTTTATCATGACAAACCAGAATATATATGGTTAAGGGGTGGGGATCTCGACCATTTACAAGATATTAGACATTTCTTTAATGGCAGGGGGTCGGGATGACCCCTGGGGACTAACCCCATATATCATTCAAACCATCTTCGCATGACAAACTAGAATATATATGGTTTAGGGGTGGGGATCTTGACCACTTACAAGATATTAGAACTTTTTAAAATGGCATGGGGTGGGGGTGACCCCTAGGGACTAACCCTGTATTTCATTTGATGTGCTTTATCATGACAAAACCGAATATATATGGTTTAGGGGTGGGGATCTTGACCACTTACAAGATATTAGAACTTTTTAAAATGGCATGGGGTGGGGGTGACCCCTAGGGACTAACCCTGTATTTCATTTGATGTGCTTTATCATGACAAACCAGAATATATATGGTTTAGGGGTGGGGATCTCGACCATTTACAAGATATTAGAACTTTCTCAAATGGCAGGGGGTCGGGATGACCCCTGGGGACTAACCCTGTATATCATTCAAACCATCTTAGCATGACAAACCAGAATATATATGGTTTAGGGGTAGGGATCTTGACCACTTACAAGATATTAGAACTTTTTTAAATGGCATGGGGTGGGGGTGACCCCTTGGGACTAACCCTGTATTACATTTGATGTGCTTTATCATGACAAACCAGAATATATATGGTTTAGGGGTGGGGATCTCGACCATTTACAAGATATTAGAACTTTCTCAAATGGCAGGGGGTCGGGATGACCCCTGGGGACTAACCCTGTATATCATTCAAACCATCTTCGCATGACAAACCAAAATATATATGGTTTAGGGGTGGGGATCTTGACCACTTACAAGATATTAGAACTTTTTTAAATGGCAGGGGGTGGGGGTGACCCCTGGGGACTAACCCTGTATTTCATTTAATGGGCTTTATCATTTAGAACATTTTCAATTAAAAAGATTGTGTCTATCACAAACGGTTTTCAATTTATAATCATTTGAAAATTTTTAAAAATAAAATCCCATAGGGTTCTATAGTAAAACCCTCTTTTCTTTTTGCCCCTCAAAGTACCCCTTTATAAACCCCATTGCACAAACAAAACCCTGATTGCACCACTAGACATGTTAGTCTAACATATTGTGAAACCCTAAGTTAATCTGACAAGCGGTTTTGGAGAACGGGTGCGGACAAGTTCAAATTTAAAAGCGGCGGAAGAAGAAGAAGAAGAAGAATAAGAACTGAGCAAAAACAATAAGTCTTCCCAAACTTCGTTTGGGAGACTTAATAACAAAGACCATTTTAACATTTAGTACAGGATGTTTGATACATTTTTAAAAATATTTTTCAATTATATTCAATTATACATTACAGGATATTTGATGAATATCTTTTCTACATTTCTATCATATTTCATAATATCTATTGCTTTTTCCATGCAATTAGTAAATTTCCATTGTGAACAAGTCTAAATTTTCCCAAAATTTTCACATATACTACACAGATTATAAAATTTTTCAAATTCTTGATATATTTCCAAAACACTTTTCCTACAGTTAAACACTCCATTTTTAAATGAATATTTCATACAAAAATCCTGAGACATCTTTCTCTTGCCAAAAAATTCCACATTTTTATTGCCCTTTCTTGCCAAAATTTATTTATTTTTTTAAATGCTTTTATCTCAAAATAAATTCAGTAGCTGTCTTATTAAATTTTTCCATAATTTTGATGAACTAAATATTTTTCATTCATGAATATGTTCCTGTTTGAAATTTCAGTAGCGACCAAGTAGAACAAGGGGCAGTAACAATTTAAATTAAGATCCTATAAATGTAAATCTTGCACAGCAATAACCTATTTAAAAAAAGACATTTTATTTCTACTGCCATAGCATAAGAAATGATTTCGGAAAATCTTATTGATGCCATTTGCATTGTTCAACAATGAATTATTTTCCTCAACTAGATAGTTTTTCATATTGTCATAGATTTGTCTCCCCTTATTGAGTATTGATTTCTTTTAAAACAATAATGGTAATTTTGTAAAGTAACCCAGTACAGTATACATATATAAGCAATCTCAAAATGAAAGCAATATGTCTGTCTACTTAGTTTTCTGTGATAATATTCCAATGAAATAAAAAATATATATTTACAAATTAGACAGGAACTTCCAGTTTTCACAAGGTTATTTCATCATTCCAACACTTTGCTTGCTTCTATATAGAGTTTAAGGGTAAAGCAGTACACTCAAAACAAGCCTGCAATGCCATACTATTAAATAAGATACACTTCTTTAAATATACCCAATAGAATTCAATAGATGATGAGTTTTAAATAAATGTCATACAAGTAAAACAATAATATCTAAAATTGAACTGATAAAAATAAAATATATATGTAATATAATACAGTTTAGTACTGGATATATTGAAATCCATTCAAACAGGGAAAAAATTGTAAGAACAGATTAAGCTACTACATATGTATTCAAACTGTCCAGATATTGCACAACTCAGACATACTTGTAGAAAGTAAGAGGTTGCCCCAATACAACATTGTAACAGGCAATAAAATAACTATGGTAACTAAAATAAAAGTGAGCTGGTGTATTATTGCAGTAGAAAATGATATGATTTAAAAAATACATAAATAGACAGAGCTCTAATTCACAACTCTTGATAAAAGAGATAAATTAGTATTCAAGCTAATTCAAGACAAACACAAATTTGTTGAATAAATATGCATGTCACTCGGACAATATTTTTAGATACAATGTATATGAATTCTTGGATTTGTTATTCTATAAATATTCAAATGTTATGCCTTACATGCCTTATATCTAACAGTCTTCATGAAAAAGTTTTTAGACGTAGTGGTCCAAAATTTATATATATATATATATAAAAAGCTCGTAAATTATACGTAGAAACTCATTTCTGACCCTATTATATTTTTACTGACCTTGGCCTTAACATTTGTGGTTTACTTTGATGACTGGTTTGAAATATAAAAATTTAACCGTCTCAATTTGGGAAACATTGTTTTTCACTAATTCAATGGTAGAATCTATAATTATATGGTAGCATATTCCAAAAAAGATATTGAAACAAAATTATAATGTAAGTTTCTCAAAGGGAAGTAATCTTACATAAATCAATTACTGAGGATTTATTAAATAGATACTAACTTTCCTAGGTATAGGTGAACTACCATTTTAAAGATTCAACAAAACACAAATTTCCTACAGGCTTGTATGTCAAAACAACTAAATCAGGTATCCAGGAAAATACAAGTTTCTCCTTATCTGCTTAATCCACAAAATAAAAGAATCCACTGTATAAAATTTTAACAGTCTTTTTATCAGTATCTTAGAAACAATTTCTGACAGTGCCATTGTACACAACAAAATATATATATTGGACTAAAATCTGAAATTTAAAAACAAAACATAGGAACTCTTTGAACAAAGCTTTTAAAAACTTACTTATTACTTATAGAAAAGTTTCCATATTGAAGACACTAAATAAGACACTATAGTTATCATCTCATCAAAAGACTTTCACAATATTAGTGGATTTTAGTTCTTTATCATCTTGTCAAATATTGCTCTTATAATAAGATTGCTTATTTCAAAAAAGCGCTTTTATTGTAACAACTACCACTGTTTGCCAACTCTTTTTATCACAGTTTTGCTCAAGAAAAAAGTATTCATTTATATTGTACTGTTTGTAACGCTAAAATTAGAGAAGTTGTACAATGAAGATGTGTTCTGGCATTAGATAAGTTTGTAATATCAACGTTTACAAAATGAAATCTATCCTTTAACCAGTAAGACCTATCATCAATGGACTTTTTCTCCTTTTTCCCTGGAACGTAAACGTCTTGGCGACTTTGTTTCTCCATTTTCTATAGAAGTACCATTTGTATTGTTCGGAACTGGAACTGTATGTAGATGACCATAAACTACACTCAAGTCAGAGAATTCTAAATAAGCGCTGACATGGTAAGCCATGTTGGAATATGCTATAAAGTACTCAAAAGCTGAGAAAAAACTAAAGGCTGAAATTAAATATAAAAATGTGATAGAGAGGAAATTAATACAGATTATGAAATGGTCAAGTAGAACTCAACTGCTAACCATATCACTTGTTATTTTCATATGACCTAGATGTGGGAGGATAATTGATAATTTAAAGGCAAAGCTTAAGGTGACTTAATTGTTCCCAGACTTTCATTTTATCAAAGGTGTGTTTATAATGTATTATCACTGTTCTTGGACTTGCAGTTCATAGTTGTGTCCACTAAAAAACATAAAATTCACCATATGTTGTCACTAATTAAAATTAGTGATGGACATGTAGAATAACTCTATACTATCAAAATGTCTTTTTTATATCAGGTTTGACTTGCATAGACCTATTGTCTATGTTAAAACTTGAAGAAATTAGTGTACATATTTTTCTTTATTGATGAAAATAAATGAAGTAAATGATTCAGACTAACAGCAATATTTCTTTATATTTGTCTTATTAATTCCGTTTTGTTCTGTTAAATTACTATGAAAACAAGTACAAATACAATCCAATTTTTACTGTAACAGATTCATATTTCGATAATAAATGTCTCTTCAGTGTCCAAAATCATCAATGGAATAAGTCAAGCATAAGCTGAACAATTCAAAATTAAACAATAAATAAAACATACCAAATGGTATACAATAGAATCTGTGTAGTACAAAACTATATAGTAAACCAGCTGTAGATACCATAATCAACACCCACATGTACTTCTTTATCTTGTAGGACAATAGTTCCTGTAAATTAAAATGTGAACACAGATATATGTTGTGTCTGCTTAGCAGCAAAATAATTAACACCCACATGCATTTCTTTATCTTATAGGAAAAAAGTTCCTGTAAATTAAAAGTGTTAACACAAAAATATGTTGTATCTGCCCAGCAGAAAAAAATGAACAAGGGTACATAATACCGGTTATGTCTCAACTGCTATACTTATGATTGAATTTATGTTGAGAGTCTGTAATATTTGGTAAAGAGCTCAATAGAGCTATGTTTATATGCTTTATCATATGTCGAATCTAAATAAAGTTTTCTATGTCCAATAAAATTGAGAATGGAAATGGGGAATATGTCAAAGAGACAACAACCCGACCAAAGAGCAGATAACAGCCAAAGGCCACCAATGGGTCTTCAACGCAGCGATAAAAATCCCGCTACCGGAGGTGGTCCTCAGCTGGACCCTAAATAAAATTGTGTACTGGTTTAGTGAAAATGGACGTCACACTAAACTCCAAAACATATAAAGGAACTAAAATTAAAAAAACATACAAGACTAACAAAGGCCAGAGGCTCCTGACTTGGGACAGGCGCAAAAATGCGGCAGGGTTAAACATGTTTTGAGAGATCTCAACCCTCCCCTTTACCTCTAGCCAATGTAGAATAAAGAAACACATAGCAATACACACAGTAAAACTCAGTTTAAAAGAAGTGCAAGTCCGATGTCAGAATAGGTAACAAAAGAAACTAAGCAAAATGACAATGATACATAAATTAACAACAGACTACTAGAAGTTTCTGACATGCCAGCTCCAGACCTCAATTAAACTGATTGAAAGATTATGTCTTCATCATATGAAAATCAGGTACAATCCCTCCCGTTAGGGGTTTAGTATCATATCATCATAAAATATATGAGAAGAATATAACCCGTATCATGCCAACAACTGGTTTTAGAATAAATGTGTTTATTTCCGATGCAAAGACCAAGTCTATGAATGTTTTTATACAAGTACTGCCAGACAGACATATACACCTTAAAATCATTCCATGCACAAAATATAGTGACCTTATTGCTTATAGTATCTGAGAAATAGACCAAACCACAAAAACTGAACATTGTCCAATGAACGATTAAAATGTTGTAAAGGCTATTTGAAAACTGCCATACACAAAATATAGGGGCCATATTGCTTATAGCATCTAAGAAATAGACCAAACCACAAAACCTTAAAATCGTCCAATGAACCATGAAATTGAGGTCAAGGTCAGACGAAACCTACCAGTGGGACATTTACACCTTACAATCATTCCATACAGCAAAAATAAAGACTCTATTGCTTCTAGTATCTGACATACAGACTTGACCTTGATTACTAATATAATCCATGAAATGAGGTCAAGGTCAGGTGAACCCTGTCTGACAGACATAAAGACAAAATATAGTTATCTTAATGTAGTGGTTTGTAAAGTTCTGCTTACAGTTTTTATTGCACTAACAGTGAATTTTGAAATATTTGTTCATTTTTGCCATAATACTTTCAAACATTTCATCGCAAGAGAATGTGGGAATCATGCAAAGACTGGTTCTAGTTTGAATTCAGCACAATCTAAGACCATTATATAAAACAGAACAATTGATCACAATCTACTACAATGTACCCTGAACTTTTACAGTCACATGTAATTAAGTGGTTGTTGTTGGTTGATGTCTGTCATTGTATTTGTTTTTCATTTATTGTTTACATTAATCAGGCCTTTTGTTTTCTCATTAGAAACGTTTTACATTTTGTCATGTCTTTTATAGCTTACTATGCATGTAGGTTCATGTCTTTTATAGCTTACTATACATGTAGGTTCATCATGTCTTTTATAGCTTACTATACATGTAGGTTCATCATGTCTTTTATAGCTTACTATACATGTAGGTTCATCATGCCTTTTATAGCTTACTATACATGTAGGTTCATCATGTCTTTTATAGCTTACTATACATATAGGTTCATCATGCCTTTTATAGCTTACTATACATGTAGGTTCATGATGTCTTTTATAGCTTACTATACATGTAGGTTCATCATGTCTTTTATAGCTTACTATGCATGTAGGTTCATGTCTTTTATAGCTTACTATACATGTAGGTTCATCATGTCTTTTATAGCTTACTATACATGTAGGTTCATCATGTCTTTTATAGCTTACTATACATGTAGGTTCATCATGCCTTTTATAGCTTACTATACATGTAAGTTCATCATGTCTTTTATAGCTTACTATGCATGTAGGTTCATGTCTTTTATAGTTTACTATACATGTAGGTTCATCATGTCTTTTATAGTTTACTATACATGTAGGTTCATCATGTCTTTTATAGCTTACTATACATGTAGGTTCATCATGCCTTTTATAGCTTACTATACATGTAGGTTCATCATGTCTTTTATAGCTTACTATACATATAGGTTCATCATGCCTTTTATAGCTTACTATACATGTAGGTTCATGATGTCTTTTATAGCTTACTATACATGTAGGTTCATCATGCCTTTTATAGCTTACTATACATGTAGGTTCATCATGCCTTTTATAGCTTACTATACATGTAGGTTCATCATGCCTTTTATAGCTTACTATACATGTAGGTTCATCATGTCTTTTATAGCTTACTATACATATAGGTTCATCATGCCTTTTATAGCTTACTATACATGTAGGTTCATGATGTCTTTTATAGCTTACTATACATGTAGGTTCATGATGTCTTTTATAGCTTACTATACATGTAGGTTCATCATGCCTTTTATAGCTTACTATACATGTAGGTTCATCATGTCTTTTATAGCTTACTATACATATAGGTTCATCATGCCTTTTATAGCTTACTATACATGTAGGTTCATGATGTCTTTTATAGCTTACTATACATGTAGGTTCATCATGCCTTTTATAGCTTACTATACATGTAGGTTCATCATGCCTTTTATAGCTTACTATACATGTAGGTTCATCATGCCTTTTATAGCTTACTATACATGTAGGTTCATCATGCCTTTTATAGCTTACTATACATGTAGGTTCATCATGTCTTTTATAGCTTACTATACATATAGGTTCATCATGCCTTTTATAGCTTACTATACATGTAGGTTCATGATGTCTTTTATAGCTTACTATACATGTAGGTTCATGATGTCTTTTATAGCTTACTATACATGTAGGTTCATCATGCCTTTTATAGCTTACTATACATGTAAGTTCATCATGCCTTTTATAGCTTACTATACATGTAGGTTCATGTCTTTTATAGCTTACTATACATGTAGGTTCATCATGCCTTTTATAGCTTACTATGCATGTAGGTTCATGATGTCTTTTATAGCTTACTATACATGTAGGTTCATCATGCCTTTTATAGCTTACTATACATGTAGGTTCATCATGTCTTTTATAGCTTACTATACATGTAGGTTCATCATGCCTTTTATAGCTTACTATACATGTAGGTTCATGATGTCTTTTATAGCTTACTATACATGTAGGTTCATCATGCCTTTTATAGCTTACTATACATGTAGGTTCATCATGCCTTTTATAGCTTACTATACATGTAGGTTCATCATGCCTTTTATAGTTTACTATACATGTAAGTTCATCATGCCTTTTATAGCTTACTATACATGTAGGTTCATGTCTTTTATAGCTTACTATACATGTAGGTTCATCATGCCTTTTATAGCTTACTATGCATGTAGGTTCATGATGTCTTTTATAGCTTACTATACATGTAGGTTCATCATGCCTTTTATAGCTGACTATACATGTAAGTTCATCATGCCTTTTATAGCTTACTATACATGTAAGTCATCATGCCTTTTATAGCTTACTATACATGTAGGTTCATGTCTTTTATAGCTTACTATACATGTAGGTTCATCATGCCTTTTATAGCTTACTATGCATGTATAATTTTGCATAGTGCATTGCAGTGACCTAAAGTTGCTTACATCCACCATATCCACATCTTTTGGTCTCTGGTTGTCTAATTGGCAATCATATATCTTCTCCTTTATTTTTATATTTTAAAATTGTTTCTACATTTGTACAACAGATTTTTGTACAAATTTGGAATCATCTGTTTATTTTTTAAACTATTTATATAAATATGATAATCACTTTTATTCACTGAAATATAATGTATATATTTTCTGTATGTCAATTAAAAGTATTGGGTATAATGAGACAGCAACCCAATGACAAAATTAACCAAAAGATGTTCAGAGGGCAACATATACAATCTCTTTCCATATCTAAGTAAAAAAAAATAATGTTAAAGTTTAAACTAAACATATACATTCTTCAATCAACAAACGAGGATGATAAGCAAGCAAAAATTAATAAAACAATTCATCAATAGACAGGTGTCTATACAATATGTCAATCTATAAATTGTATTCGGTCTAAAAACATGAAAAAAGTGTGAAGAAATTGAACAGAAACTATGAAAGATCTATCATCATGTTTATCACACTAAGCCATACTTACCCTTTCTGTCATTGGACCAGACCTTGACCATTTGAAGATTATTGTGTTCAGTAACATGTAACAACAACAGCTGATCATAAATACTACAAATATCTTCTCATGAATAGCTGAAATAAAAATATTATATTACATGTACAAATATCTTCTTATGAACAGCTGAAAATAGAATTATTAATACCATGATGGAATCACTTTTTAATTTGAAAAACGGTTAAAACCTTAAATTTCACATTTAACTACATTTGACTTTCTGCAACAATAACTAACTAATAATACTTTATTTCCAAAAGCAATACAGCTTATAGCCACATAAATATACATCAAATTTCAATACAACTAAGAGGTTTCTTTCGTTTTTTGTCTTTTTGTTGTTGTTGGGTTCCTGTCTCATTGACATATACCCCATTTCTTCTTTATATAATAGTAATGCAGGGGCGTAGCTAGGTATAGAATCAACTGTAGGCACAAATTGCGGCAGGGGGTCTGGGGGCCCCTTAAGGCCACCAGCAGGTCCAGGGCTCTCCCTGGTAGGGGGTTCAGGGGGCAAAGCCCCCCCCCGAAGGAAAACGGTTTTCAGCATTTTAGTTGCAGAATTTTGTGTACAAAAAATATTAAATTTACAGGTAATTTTATCATGATAATATACATGAAAAAAAGTTCGAAGAATTATAAATAATTGGTGAATTAAAGCAGAACGATCGGAAATTTAAAAAAAAAAAATTTTGTATTTACAATATGCATTGCCCAGCGTAGATATGCGTAGCCCTTTAATTAAGCAGTACATCCTATTTAGTATTTTCATATCTATTCCTTTCTGATATATACTAGTACGTTAATTAATAGTACATATATATAGACGATCCTTAATTAAAAGAATAGGCACGTAAACACTGAGACTACTATATATAATAATACTATCCTTTGGGCTAGACATCGACCATCCATCTTTTGATTCTTAAACCTTCACCCCGGCCACACAAACACATACACTCACACACAGTTGATGCCCAATGCAGAAGTTTGGTTCTGTTCATAATATCGTGACAAAATTCAAGAAATTCATATTTTCTTACTCTACTGTAAAATCCCTACCTGCTTAGGAATAATTATGGTCATTACACGTAGATCTGAGAGTACTCGAAGTTACTGAAAGCTAGTTGATTGATTGATTGCTTACTTGATGTCCAGTGGCAAATAGTTATGCATGTTCAGGACAAAAACAAATTTATAATAAATACAGGTAGCCATTAGGTCCTGTAATAGGGGTAGTCCAGGATGAAGGTCTGAAAATTTGAAAATGCCATTAGAAAATCAAGAGATAACTATATTGTATTTAAAGCTTGGCCTTCGTAAAAGGTAGATTTTTCTGTCGCAAATTGAGTTTACCTAGCGACGCATAGCGCAGCTAGGTAAATGAGGATTTATTGGATAGGGACAGAAATTTTGCCTTTCAGCAGACCACCTACGGACCCCACAAAGAGTTGTTGCAAGTCTCTCTACACTAGCCATGGGAGTTAACGTTTCCTTTCTGACCATACATACAATTCTACCCAATACTCCATTCACTAAGGATTACGGTATAGACTAGTGTAGAAATTACATTTGATAATTAAAGAATTTTGACGACTTCACATGCATCTACAGATAACATTGTCATTATCTTTTTTAATACAAAAACAAAAAATTTTTTGAAAAAATTATGTGTAGGAACGTGCCTAAAGTGCCTATAAGCAGCTACACCCCTGTAATGTATATATCTGAAAAGCTAAACAAATAATACTGTATCATACAGAGCTGTACTAGTGATTTTTTTCAAGGATGGTGAGAAAAGCTTCAAGGGTGTTGTTTAACATATTTAAAGTAAAATAGATTTTACATTGAATAATATGAAAATCTATTATTTCAAGGATGTTGGGTTAAAATCAATACATGGTTGAACTGAGGTTTAGAGGCTACTTTACCTGCATGAAATGTACAGGTATTTAATAATTTAAATGATATAAATATACAGCAGCTAAATGGAGATTATGATACAAAGGATTTGATACAGAGCTCAAAGCTGTCTTTATTGATAAATACTGCGAAACATGCTTTAATGGCTAAAGTATAACAAAACATGACATGAAATGTTTAAAACAATTCTAACCAACCAATTGTATTACCGGTATCTGTTAATTTCAGACAGGATTCAACATTATACAATTATGGCCTTTTTAGGAGGTACACATCCAGAATCGTCAACTTGGTAGGGTTGTTTACCAAGGGTTTTAGCCCAAAGGAAAACACTCCTCACAAGCTGACAATTATAGATGTCCATCGACTAAGATGGTCATAACTGTTTTATTAAACTGATAAAAAATGAATAGAATTTAAGTAAATCAGGGAAGAAACCTGGAATGGGACAACTATCAGACAACTGCTTTATTAGAAAATTTTGAAATAAGCAACAATCAAACAGATGCCAATGAATTTTTAATCAAAAGGAAATTTGGGGTTGTCATGGGTGAAATATAAAACTATTGTCACACAGCTTCACACTGGGAAGGTGAATCATTACCATGATTTTAAGTTGTCAAAGGAAACCTAGCAATTGTCAATGTCTTGTGATAGTAATTTGGAACAATCAGAAATGATGACTGATTATAAGTAAGGTTAAATATATTACATTCATGACATTACAATACCTAAATATATACATTGTACCTGCATTCAAAGAATCATTTCAATAAACTTACGATAATTCTCCTTATTGGAAATATAGGTAACAGCTACTAAACATGAATTTTCTATTTGATAAATCCAGAAATTAAGGCTAATAAGCTTCATATACAGCCCTCTATATTTTTCACTTATAAATTGAGCTCTCTTTTTATAATGATTGTAATGGACAAATCCAACTGCAAATCTTGGTGTACAGTGTAAAGCTATGCATATACGCCATACATAAGCTCCAGGTGTGATACCTGTTACAGCGCTGATAGATGGAACAACATTTTGAGCCTGAAAAATAACATGAACATGATAAATATGTTTTAACAATTCATATATAATAGTACGTACATATGCTTCCCTATTAGTTATATTCCTAGAGCTAAAAGACAAGGTTCACATTTGGCAAAATATGGCCTTGAATTTCAACTTCATCATAAAATATCACAAAGGCCATAATTTGGCTCTTAAATGGATTCATTTCAAAATACTTTATGCTATGAAAAACAAATCTCTTCATAGTATATGTAGTAATTTTTATTATAAGCTCCAAAGTCAGCACATATGACAAAATTGCCAACCTCAATTGTTTGTAAAGTTTGCTTCCAAAATGGTGTATGTTAACTTGAAAATTGTTGTATAATAGCTTTTGGAATCAAGAACTTGTACATTTCTTTATTTCTGTGAAAATAAGATGAGTGCTTGATGTTATCCAGAAATGGCCAAGTTTTTATATCCCAGCCATTTACAATAAAATGCTCCGCAGGGCGCAGCTTGATACAACTGCAGAGGTCGAACCCTGAACAGTTGGGGCAAGTATGGACACAACATTCAAGCTTGATACAGCTTTGCATTTGGATTGTGATTAAATATTTGACACAGCATAGGTTTCTGACACAGAATGAATGTGGTCTAAGAACTTAAAAATTTTAAATTGGACATTCACCTATTATGGTCCAATATCCAAAATCTAAATACATGGTTAGATTCAGCATATCAAAGAACCCCAAGAATTCAATTTTTGATGAAATCAAACAAAGTTTAATTATGGACCCTTTTGACCTCAATGTGGACAAAGTTGATAACGGGGCCCAAAAATCAAAAATCTAAATACATGGTTAGATTCAGCATATCAAAGAACCCCATATATTCAATTTTTGTTGAAATCAAACAAAGTTTAATTTTGGACCCCGATTTGGACCAACTTGAAAACTGGGCCCATAATCAAAAATCTAAATACATGTTTAGATTCAGCATATCAAAGAACCCTAAGAATTCAATTTTTGTTAAAATCAAACTAAGTTTAATTTTGGACCCTTTGGACCTCAATGTGGACCAATTTAAAAACGGGGCCCAAAATCCAAAAACTAAATACACAGTTAGATTCAGCATATTAAAGAACCCCAAGAATTCAAGAATAAAACCCCATTGAAATTGGTCAAGAAATAAGCAATTTATACGAAGTATCTTCTTTTGCACAATACTGTGCAATTAAATATTTCTTGCTATTGCGCAATACTGTACAATTGACAATTTCTTGCTATTGCGCAATATTGTGCTATTGGATATTTCTTGCTATTGCGCAATACTGTGCAATTGAAGATTTCTTGCTATTGCGCAATACTGTGCAATTGAAGATTTCTTGCTATTGTGCAATACTGTGCAATTGAAAATTTCTTGCTATTGCACAATACTTATTATATTATAATTTACACATCCTGTTTGGTGTGTATCTCCTACCATATCATTATTATTTGCTTTTAAATATAAATCAGAAATAACCAACTTAAAATGGAAAATTTTAAAAGAAAAAAAAAGGAAAAAATGAAAAAAAATGAAAAAAAAAAAATCCCCCCCCCCAAATTTTTTGAACCCCTTATGATTCATCACCCCCAAACTCAATCCCAGCATTCTCTTTGTGATATGGTACCTTGCAGTACAATTTCAGAGAGATCCATACACTTGAACACAAGTTATTGTCTGGAAACTAGAAAAATGTGTTTTTTGGCCCCTTTTTGGCCCCAAATTCCTAAACGTTTAAGGCAATTACCCCCAAACTCAAACCCAGCTTTCCCTTTGTGATATGGAACCTTGTAGTACAATTTCAGAAAGATCCATACACTTACACACAAGTTATTGTCCTGAAACTAGAAAAATGCTTGTTTTTTGCCCCCTTTTTGGCCCCTAATTCCTAAAATATTGAGGCAATTACCCCCATCATCAATCCCAGCCTTCCCTTTGTGGTATGGTACCTTGCAGTACAATTTCAGAGAGATCCATACACTTGAACACAAGTTATTGTCTAGAAACTAGAAAAATGATTTTTTTTTGCCCCTTTTTGGCCCCCAATTCCTAAACGTTTTGGCAATTACCCCCAAACTCAATTCCAGCTTTCCCTTTGTGATATGGAACCTTGTAGTACAATTTCAGAAAGATCCATACACTTACACACAAGTTATTGTCATGAAACTAGAAAAATGCTTGTTTTTTGCCCCTTTTTTTCGCCCCTAATTCCTAAAATTTGAGGCAATTACCCCCAAAATCAATCCCAGCATTCCTTTTGTGATATGGAACCTTGTGGTACAATGTCAGAGAGATCCATACACTAACACACAAGTTATGTCTGGAAGTTACAAAAATGCTTATTTTTGGCCCCTTTTTGGCCCCTAATTCCTTTACTGTTGGTACCATAACCCCCAAAATCAATCCCAACCTTCCTTTTGTGGTATTGAACCTTGTGGTAAAATTTCATAGAGATCCATTCACTTAAACTAAAGTTAGAGTGCGAAAACCAATGTGTCTTCGGACGACGCCGACGACGCCAACGTCATACCAATATACCACCACAAAAATTTTTTTTGCAGTCGTATAAAAATATTAACAAAAATGTTAAAGTTCACATACAACATTTTAGAAGCTATCATTAATTTCTACCAAATTTTCAAAGCCTGTTTGTGAGATTTTTTTGTTGTAGAAAAATTAGTAATTTACTACATTTAAGAATCCCATTGACAGTTGTTATTACAATGGTCAGTCAATCAAATCATAGAACAGCTATCAAACAGATGACTCCAAATTCTATTGTACTGGTTTGTATCTATATCTTAAATAGCTCATAAAGATCTTGGTTCTAGTTTTTCCCCCAAAGAGAGTTAGTTACCTAATTGTTGGGTCCCCATTCTTTAAAATTCAAAATTCCAGAATGCCTCTAAATCATTATCATGATTATATACAATGTATATTCATGGAGTAAGCCTCATTCTTCATAATTTATGACCACCATCCTTCCAGTCAATCCCCCCATCTTTCAAAAAAAGGTCCTATGAAAACACTGGGTTCATCTCACAAACATGCAAACTTCAAGTTTATACATCAAGTACATACTCAATTTTTTTAGCTGAATCAAAATAGAAAAATCCATAATTTGTATATAGGTAAATACTATAGTGTCTTCTTGCTATTGGTGACCTGTATTAAAGTTGGAATAAACAGTCATGACAGTAAAGCTTTCAGCTTGGTCTGAGTTGTCTTGCAAACTTGTCCAAGTTATCTTTCAACCTAGTCTTAATATAATTTTGACACAGTTGTCTAATAACAATTCTTTTTTCAATTTCCTGGCAACCAATCAAAATTAAAACATTAAAAATCCTGTAACCAACAAATCAAAAAAAAATTGGCCTTAATAGTACGTTTTGAATGACATTTCGGACCAGTTTGAATGACAGCTCTTACACATTTACCAGTTTGAAAGACAACTCAACCAAATTGAATAACAATTCAGTCTAGTTTGAATAAAATGCTTCGCTGAGCGCAGCCTTATACGACGGCAGAGGTTGAACCCTGAACAGTTGATGCAAGTTTGGACACAATATTCAAGCTTGATACTGTCTGAATTTGGATTGTGATCAAATTTTTGACATAATATAGGTTTCTGACAAAAAATAAATGTGGTCAAAGATCTTAAAAATTTGAAATGGGACATTTAATTTCCCTAGTATGGTCTGATATCAAAAATCTAACAACATGGTTAGATTCAGCATATAAAAAAACACCAAAAATTTAATTTTAGTTGAAATCAAACAAAGTTTAATTTTGGACCCTTCAAACCTTAATATGGACTAATTTGAAAACAGGGCCCAAAATATAAATCTAAATGCACAATAAGATTCAGCATATCATAGAGCCGCAATACTTCAGTTTTTGATGAAATCAAACAAAATTTAATTTTGGACCCTTTGGATCTCAATTAAAAATGAAGCCCAATATCCAAAATAGTAATACAAGGTTAGAACCCCCAAAAATTGAAGACTTTAAATTAATCCCATTGAATTTGGTTAAAAGATTTGTATTTATTTTCAATTGAAGATTTCTTGCTATTGCATAATACTGTGCTGTTGCACAATACTTAGTTAATCTGTTATATATATAATAATTCACTCCCTGTTTGGTGTGTATCTCCTGCCATATCAGTATTTGTTGCTTTTATATATAAATCAGAAATAATCAATGTAAAAAGGGAAAATTTTTGCGAAAAAAAAACCCAAAAAATTATGAACAAAAAATCCCCCCCAAAAAAAGTTTTGAAAAATCTTGAAGAAAAAAAGCATGGACCTCCCCCAAAAAAATTGAAAAAAAAAATCCTCTCCCCCCCCCCCCCCCCCAATATACTTTGATCATTAGTTGCATCAAGTTTCTCCTCCTCAGACATTAACATCATTAACAATAGTTGCAAACATTGTACATGTTGTAATGATAAATGGGTTGAGGTTTGTTGGAGCAAGAACTGTTTTATCCTTTCAGAGCACCAATTTTTCTTTTTCTTTTATTCAGATCTAACATCAGGCATGTTCATCTATTAAAAGGAAAACAAGGGTCAACCATTTCGTTGACTGATTTGATCCACAAAAAAACATTCTTATACAGGTAAAAATGATGATTAACATATTTTTTTAACCTATAACATGAAATCAAAAAGACCTAGAATAATCCAATTGCACGTGCCCCCCTTCATGTATGGAGCTACCTGTTTCACTCCAAACATTGCCTAGTTTAGCCCCTCCCCCCCCTTCACACTTTTCAAAATCCTGGTACAATTTCATTTAAACATGTTAAATAATTCTATGATCTGAAAAAAATCAAAGTTACTTGATGATAACGTTTCTTAGTTTACATTGAATTGATTTAAACAAGTCATTATGATGATTTCATTATTATTACATGTATGTTCTATTGATAAAAACTATTTTTTTCCTATGATATTCTAAGTTATCATGAAAAATAACTTCATCTTTACATGCCGATCAATGCTGCTTTAAAAACAGTACCAATCATACTCCTTTTCTTATCTATTTAAAATAAATCATCTGAATGTTCTTCCAATATTATGTTAGGCATGTACTTCACTTATAATACATTGTACCTGCTGTCATTAATCATTGATACTTTGAGCAAATTTCATTTACCCTGAATCAAATATGTCACTAAATCCTCTGATGTTAATATAAATTAGTCATTATTTTATTATGGGGCTGGATCAACGTGGGACGAAACGACTTGGGATGGTTAGACATGGGGCCGGAACGACCTGATACCTTTTGGTCATGACGTCATTTTCAATGTAAACTAAGAAAAGTTATCATCAAGTAACTTAAAATTACATTGTAATTAAGCCTGATGTATGTCTGAGCAAATGCTTTGGAGTGATTTTCATCTTCAATTATATTAAAATCATTTTTTCTACAATTAAAACAGAACCTTTCATAAATTACATCTATACCTTCATATCTGCGAGTTTCAATTTTAATCGGAGCAACACCTGCTCTAAATTTAGCATAGACGCTTCTATATTTACCCGGCATAGTAATACTTAAATATTTTTCTGTACAATAATTTGATTTAAATAACCTGTAAGTCATGTAAGTACCCAATTTTTTTTATTTTTTTTTTTTTTTTATGTTATCATATTTTATTGAAATCTGTACATTTGTTAATTGAATACATTGAATACCGTTACCTTATCCCGGCCTCGTTCACATTAATAAATAACATATATATGCAGATATTAGTATTTGTTAGTAATTTACACATTATAATGACATAATAAAATAAAAATATATACCATAACAGAAATAACAATTTGGATGTTCCTTAACAATTTAAATAGCTTAAAATTAAATATACTTTAAATAACAAAACCTACAGATATATATATAAAAAGAAAAGAAAATAGATACAAAAACTCATAGTGAGTTCTGCATTATAGACCAGATATTGAAGAGAACTGATAATTAGAGAGAAAAAAAAAAATAAAAAAAGTTTTGCCTAGATGAATTTTAATTTAACATACTATCCTATTTCTGTCAAATTTAAACATAAAAGTTTGCTTCTATATGTTTGTACATTTATTTATTTAACTGTCAAATAATATAGTGAAAATATTCCACATTTCATCAAAAATTTCCAGTTTTTTGTTTTTAACAGCAATGTGTTTCTCAATACAGTAAAGATCCTGTATTTTCTTTTGCACTCCAAATAATGTAAGTCTTCTCTTAAAGTATTTACAACTAAAAATATAATGTCTGATATGCAGAAAAATCAGGTTGGTCACATTCCTACTAAAAGCTTTTGAGATACATGTATCTCCAAAAATACAATTTTGAATAGTAGAGGGAATACTTATACCATTTGAAAGAAACCAATGTTTAGTTTCATTTAAAATATTTGTACAATCTCACAATTCCAAAATACAAGTGTTGAATTGTTTCATCTTCTTTTTGACAAAATGTTTAAGTTGGGTTATCCATTATTCTTATTTTATACAATAATTTGTTTGTTCCTAAAATACGCTGATTGATTCTATACTGTAACCATTGCAATTTGGTATTATTTGTCACTACAAAAGGTAGTCTAAAAATTTCTTTCCATTCCCCTTTTTCACAATTTATAATTTCATCCCATTTTCTTTGCCCATTTGATATAAAATTATTCTTGATTAGTATTGAATACATACATGACATATCTTTTATTCCCCTTGAGCTTCTCAACAGAATTTTCAAAAAGGATGGAATAAATGGAGTCAATAACTTATAATCATCAACAGCATAAATTTTTGCTGCTTTTTTAACAGCAGAAATAATACTGTTATATTTCATAGCATTTTCTTCAATATCAAAATTTTCCTTTAACTGGGCAATGGAGGGAAATTTTCCAGTTTCAGACATAATGTCATTTATGGAACAAATACCTTTGTTAAACCATTCTACATAAAAAGCTGATTTATAACCAATTTTCATACATCTATTAAACCACAATGAACTTGACAAAAAATGATCCCATGTATGGGTTTCTTCTTTAGTAATAATCATATCCCATGCATCAATAATATCCTTCCAAAATTTGTTTTTAACATTATTTTTAATTTGGGATAAATATCAGTTTCCACATTTGAATAGTCTATCTCTATTTACTGTTGACAAAAATACATTTTTCCATTTACATTCTGAACGAAAAAGTTTTCTAACCCATGTTGATTTCAAAGCTATGATAAATATGTTAAGATTGATCATATTTAAACCTCCCTCACAATAATTTTTTTGTAATATTTCTTTCTTTATCCTGTGCACAGGTGAATCCCAAATAAAGGTGTAACAAATTTCATTAATCTTTTTTATAATCGCATCACTAGGATTTGGTAATGAGATTATTAAATGATTTAAGACGGGTAGAATTAAAGTTTTTACCACAGTTATTTTACCAATAACAGTAAGATTTCTTCTAGACCAAGTTTTAATTAATTTCTTTATGACCAGAAGTCTCTGCTCATAATTTATATCAACAATTTTATCTAAATCTACATCAAAATGAATTCCCAGTAAAGTAAAATCCGTTTTACCCTAGGATAATTTTCTTTCAGGACATAAAACATCATTACTATATATTTTGTTTCCAATCCAAACTACTTGCGTTTTTGTGAAATTAATATTTAGCCCAGAAAGTTAAGCATACCAATCTAATTCAATTAATGCTTCATTAAGAGACTGTTCACTTCCGTCTAAAATTAATGATGTATCATCGGCAAACTGTGATAACTTATGTTCTACTCTCGTCACATTTATTCCACAAATTTTTTTATTTCCCCGAATTCTGATTGCTAAATTTTCTGCACACAGTATAAATAGATAAGGTGATAAAGGATCACCTTGACGGCAACCACGTTCTACCTTAAAAAAAACTGAAAGGTTACCTCCTTGATTAACAGCAGATGAAATATTTTGTAGAACACTTTAACCCAGTTTATAATGTATTCTCCAAAACTAAAAAATTCTAGAACACTATAAAGAAAATCCCAAGAAATAGTATCAAAAGCTTTTTCAAAGTCAATCAAAAGTAATATACATGTACCAGGTATGTCATTTTCTTCAGTAAATTGTAAAATGTCATAGATTAATCTGATATTATCCCCAATATAACGCCTACTAATAAAACCAGTCTGATCAAGATCAATCAGTTTACATAACACTTTTTAAAATCTACTAGCTATAACTCCTGAACCAATTTTGTAAACAGTATTTAATAATGATATAGGTCGCCAATTTTTAAGAAAATGTCTTGGTTTATCATCTTTTGGCAGACATGTTATAATCCCTTGTTTTTGAGTAACTGATAATTCCCCAATAATATATCCATAGTTTAATGCTTTTACAACAAATGACTTTAAATCTCTCCAGAAAAAATTAAGAAATTCAGTTGAAAAACCATCAGATCCAGGTGATTTATCATTATTCATCTTTTGTAAAACACAACTTGCTTCATCAATAGTTATCTCCCCTTCTAGACTCATCTGTTCCTCTACAGATAATTTATTTAAATTACAATCTTTTAGATCCCTTTCCAAATCACTGGCTTTACAACAATTTACCTCCCTTTTCTTGTATAAATTTTCATAAAATGTTTTAACCTCCTTCAAGATATCAAACTGGTTAACAACAACTTTCCCATCTTCTAACTCTACTCTTGGGATAAGTTTGTTTGTAAAATTTTTTGATTCAAGCCCACAAAAATATTTTGATGGTTTTTCACCTTCCTCGACCCACTAAACTCTAGACCGTATAATTCTACCCCTCAATTTTTCTTGTCTTATCATTTCTAATTCTTGTAAGTAAGTACGCAATTTACTGTTTTCATTAGCTAGTAAATTTGAATTTTTATATTCGGTGAAAAGCTCATTAGAGCTTATGTTGTAGTATGTTTGTCAATATACTGAATCAAAATAAAGTTTTACTTACTAACTTTGATCTGTTTTTGAAGTTCTAATAATTGTCATGATTGTTATAATTTTCTTTTCAGGTAACACAAAGATTATATGTATCACAATTCATATATCTATATATGTATTTTTTTATCCCTTATAAATTTTTTTTTTAATTGGGCCCAAATCAACTTTAAATATAAGACCTGATCGACTTGTGACGGATTGACTTGGGGCCGGATCGACATGAAATCCCTAAGGTAGCAATACACAGTTAGGAGTTTGGTTTCGCATTTTGGCCCCGGTGGATTTTTCAAATATGAAAGTTATTGTGTAATAAAATTCATTTTTAGACAGCTGAGTACTAATTTAGCCTTCAAAGGTGGTTAATAAGAACATCGAGATTATTTTTTACATGTTTTATGGGCTATTTTCTGATTGACTCTCCGTATTTTCATAGCTAGACCGGTCATCGGTCCAGAAATTAATGTAATGTTTACAAACACTTTTTTTCTACACAAAGTTTTTGACGCAATTTTACAAAAAAATGAGACGAAAGACATATGATTTTCATTGGATTTATTGAAAGATATATGTAAACAGTTTCAGAAAAGGTATTACTTGAAGTGATTGAAATTCTACTTTTGGTCAAATTTTGGGGAACTATGTGACATCTTTTCCCCCCTTTTTGCTACATTTTATAACAAAAAAATGCAGATTGTTGCCATGGATACACCAAAAAGAAATTATATTTTACCATTTTATATACTGGATATGGAATCTATAGAAGATTCTGATTACATATATGACACAAACAGTAAGCTTAATATTGCAAGAAGGCAATGAAAAGGGGATGGTAAAATTTATGAGGGAAAATTTTGATATTTTTTCCTAACTGTTTATAATAAAGCTACCTAACAACAGGACCAACATCTTGATCATCTGAAACGTTTCCGTATTTCCGTTTCTTTTTCAACAGAAATTAAAATATGCTGGAATTCTAATAATAATATATACGGACTTCGTCCTTTTTCATAGGTTAAACCTGCCTCATATTATTAATCTATCAACCAGTTAACTGCACGAAAGACTCACCTTACAAACGGTTTCATTCACTTCGTCGAACTGGAAAATAATTCCCGTTATGAAGCACCAAAGCAAAGATACAGCAGGCAAGGAAACTGTCACTACAGCATATTTGAGGAAATTAATTTGCAAAAGAATATTGTCCTCAACTTGCAGCTCTTTCAACGGCGTCATTTTCCAATAATTACTGTAAAACAGCGTTGAGGAGCGTTCGATATTAACCGGATGTTGTACCGGTTGTCAGATAATACAAAATACAGACTTCTATGCAAAACGATATTTTCTTAATTTAAATAAATATTAGTTATCATTCGTGAATATTAATTTACTTGTCATGTATATACATTTATAGAATACCAATGGAATATCTTTTAATTTTTATTTGCAAATCATCCTTTTGAGGGAAAAAAATGATTTCAGATTTTGATTTCATTTTGTAAAATATTATTTTGCAGACTCACGTAAACAGGTGCACGTGTGAAACTGAAAGCTTAGGAGACAAATTGTAAACATGTTATATAATCATTTCTAGTATTTAAAAAAAGTTATTTTGTCAAAAATATCATGCTGTCAATGATGTAAATTATATAAGTCATCATATGTAATTATAAACTATGAGTCAGAGTGAGGGTTACATGATACTTTTTGATGGATATAGTCATATACAAATAAAAATATTTTATTGGCACAAACAGTACTACACACAATAATTAATACTGCATAATGAAATAATATGATACAGCTCAACAAATTATAAAGTCATCTTGTCCTAACTGTCTGTTTTAGAGTTTTGAAATACCATGAATCATCATTGATATTGAACATGTTGATTGGTTTTTGCTCAATGTCCAGTGGCAAATATTTTATGCATATTCAGAATACAAAACACCTTATCGCTAATAATTCAAATTCGGAAAAGTTCTAAAGTTACACAACTTTTTCTTCCAGTTAAGCTATCTGGGACCCTGTTTAAACAATGTATTATGCATAAAACTTTTAAAAGAGAAATGTTTAAACCGTCATAAACATACACTTCAAACAAAGCATTTTTATTACTTTAATTTGTGTTTTTAAAAAGTGGATCATAATCTATCAAAGTTTCAAAATGTTTGCTTTCTATACTTTTTCCTTCCTTAGCTCGTTACTGATGACCTTTGTTTTTGCAAGACTTGACCCAAACAGGAAGTTGTAAAAATTAACTGTTTTTTCCGGATTGGAATGAATAGCTATAAGGTGTATTCTTTCTGCACTCTTGGCTAAAATTGTGCCAGATATCTTCACAGCAAAGTCTCTTAGAGATCTCCTTTTCCTACATGTAGCTAGTCCAAATAATTATGACGTCTTGAAAGGTTGTTTTAATTTTTCACTGAGATGCCTTCCTGACATCATAAATTTTTGGTCTACAGATCTCCCAAGTCTCAAGTGACCAACACCTCAAACTCAATCAATTCAACAGTATTGTTTTTTTTACCAGTCTTTAATCATGCGCAACTTGCCAGAATGTGTTGTCAGGTTAGTCATCACTGTAGGTGAACTACTGAGACCACTCGTCCTCAGCAGGGGTGGCAAAGTATTACATGGGCAGGAAAACCAGGGTTTTCCCTGGCTGGGCAATTCTCCCAAAAATGGGTAATACTGGTTAATACTGGCTAATATAATTTTTCAAGCTTATTTTTACACAAGATAGTAAAAACTTGTTGTAGTTTAATAGTATTATAGCTAACTATATACATTTTATAGAGATAATGATTGAGAGTCATTCCTGAAGATTTAAATTTTAATTTCTTACTTTTCTCCACTAATTCTATGTAGGCAGCATACAAGTTTTGCTCATTTCAGGATACCTTGTTAATTTCCAAGCTTTGTTTCAATAATACAATTTGAAACTTTGAAAAATGCATTTTATTGCAGTTTTTAAGTGAATTGTAAATTCTAATTGTTATACAACCATATTGCTAAATAAACACCCTAAGGGGAAAGGCCATAAACACTTATAGAAATCAAAAGGCTGATTATTGTTATATAAACATACATGTGTAATTATAATCTGAACAATTACTTATTAATTAGTGATGTACTTAAACATATGCTAAAACTTAGTAAACATTTTTAGTAATGAACAAAAAATTATTAAAAGTAATTTTCCTTACATACATGACATATGATTGTTAATTCTTAATATTAGTTATATTTATTAAAAAAAAAAACGATTTAAATTCTTTGACTCTAAGTCAACACTTTGACCAATCAACATGATCAAGACAAAATGGTGATTAGATAGAAATTAAGGAGGATTATTAAGAAAAGCTTTTCACATTTGTCTTATGTGTCTTCATGTAAACTTGTCTAATAAGAGTTGCTGGACAATTAATATTTTCTCAGATTTATACACTTTATATTAAGAGTCTCAAACAAGTGAACTTATAAATTAAAATACTATATCTTATTTTATAAAAATCTTTATTGTATTGCATTAGTGATTAATCCTCTTTAAAATTCAGGCCAGTATTTCATATTACCCAGTATTGCCCATTATTACCCTAGTAAAACCCAGTAAAACCCGGGTTTTCCCAATATTTCCCACCGGGCTGGGCAATACTCATAAAACCAGGGTTTTTGCCAACCCTGGTCCTCAGATCAATAAAATAGGTACATTTGTATGACAACCAGGTTGGAGGTTGGGAAATTTGGTCTGCCTTTGGAAACCAAGGATACATTGGAAAGGAGATTTTGCTTTGTGATGTTCAGGCAACTAACCATGACAGTCCCTAAGAGAGTTTTTGCTAGTGTTCTTCTAAGGGCAACTGATATTTAAATTCCCTGTGTGGTTGTATATTTATACATACATGTACCTTTCAGCCAAACAGACATCCAACTTAAGGGTTTTACTGCCAGATAAGAAAAATCAAGGGGTGACCATATTTCTATACCATGCATAGCCTTAAAAAAGACATCAAAAGGCTGTTTTCAGAATGTCAGATGATTTTGACACTTTAAATAGCAAAAATGATCAGCAAGACAAGATTTACTAATAAGTCAACATGGCTGAAATTGTCACTGATTTCTTCTTGCCGTTTAAATTTATGCTCTTGAATGATGATTTTGACCAATTTTTTGTTATTGTCTATTACAATGTATTATCTAGAAAACTATAAAAGATACATGAAGATCATGTAGATAGAAACTTTAAATAGCAAAAATGATCAGCAAGACAAGATCTACAAAGAAGTCAAATTTAGCTGAAATCCTTTGTAACCTCTATTGGAGGGATTACCCTTAAATGACAATTTTTTTGGAAAATGACGCTATCAGAGGCATGTTTCCGATACCATTGACCAGAACTAACGGAAGTTGATTATGCCTCCGCCTACCGCACTCGGTTTCATATTTACTATTTTACATACTAACTGGAATCTGCTTGTATTACGCTACACTCGAACAAAGTCTTTGTTAAAGTGTTGTAGTCGGACGGGAACCAGTTTACATACGTTATTTTATTTACCAAAAAGATATCTTGACCTGTCCATATGTTTTTTGTTATTAAATGGTATTTGGAGCTATCCCTTTGTTATATTTTTCATATTTATTCGAGCTTTCACTTTTATGCACATGTCTTACAATCGTAAACAATCGGTATGTATACATGATAAATAGATCCGTTTTGTTATGGTGTTGGACTTTTTACCCTCCAATGATCAGCAATCGCTAGACAAAATAGTTCTCCTAAATAATGTCAGCCTTTCATGCCATTTCAACTTAACAATCATTAAAAAAGTAATAATCGGAATCATTTTGATATCCATTGGATAGAAACTGGTCTTTATCAAGATTTACGAAGATTTTAATAATCGGAAATTAGTAATACAGTTATACCCACGCGGTGCGTATGAATCTTTGTTCACAAAGTTATAGCAGCAGAGTCTGTAACTGTATCATTATTAATTAACTACACTGTTATTGTACTTAAAATGATGAAAACTGCATATGCAATATAAGATTTCAACTCGGCCAATACAGATTTTTTTTCCGTATTGGCCGAGTTCTGATCCGGCCAAAACAGGATTTCGGAACGTCTCTAGTTTTTAGATCGTAAGTCACGATAAACTCAAACTGAAAGTAAACAGTTGTTTGTACGACGCAGTTATAATTTACTCACCATAAACAAGCTGAAACATTCAGTATGGCATATATTTTAGGTTAAAGACGGTCCCATTCATTTGAAAAGCATTTTGAAAGTAGACGATGGAATTATTTCAGGTCTAGGGAACTAGTAAATTATCACAAAGTTCATTTCTTGACGACCTCATAATATTTCATCATGTCGATTTTTACTGTTCACTTTCGCTTCTCAAGTTTTGTAAACGGTCTTTTATTTTTAAACCCGAACCAGGCATATGCATTCTGTAAATTGCGCAAATCTTCGTTCTTTGGTCAATTGGCTTATGGATAGTTGTATCAATTTCAACTCTTACATTATTTTTTTTTTAAATATATTTGCATTACACATGCAATGGCAGTTCCATTTCCAATTTATTATGTATGTGTTGTGTCTAAATTAAAGTTGTAACATTTTATAGTGACTGGAAAGGGTAGAAAAATTCATCAGATGAGAAAAGGCTGAAGATGCATGGAAACGGCACCATATCATTATAAAAAGAAACTGAGATTTGGATTTGCAAGTTAACTCGTACCATTGCAAACTCATACCACTAAAAGTTAACTCGTACCAGCGTAAACTCGTACCATTGGGAAGTCGTACCATTCAGAACTCGTACCACTGCAAACTCGTACCATTAAAAATATATTCAATATAAATAAGAATGTTTTATGATTTTTTTTAAAATCTTTATAAAAAAAGTTGAATTTCTTGAATTTTGTACCAGATTTTAATGATAACTTAGACAAAAATACGAATGTAATTTCTTAATTACCATGTTAATAAATATATTAAATTCCTACCAGTCACAATAGCATTAGACACATCATTGTATCAATTTCATATATAATTATTTACATCTACTGAAGGAGCGATGCCAATCTACGGCTAGAGGTGATTAATGACACTGGGGAAGAACTGTGACGACCTTTCATTTAAATGATTTCAATGAGATAGAATTATGGCCAACTTGAGCAACAAAGAGATAAATATTGTATATAAATAAATTTCATACTTTCATAAACAATTTAAAACCTTTTAAAACACAATAAATAAATTCTTTCATTAAATAAAATTCCTTTTAGAAACAATAGAAAACTACCCAAATCTATTCAATGTTACTAATAATAATTTGGAATGATTAAAAATTAAATCAAATAGTTGTCAGTAAAAGTTAAATAAAGGGACTATTCAAGGGAGACAACAAAGCCAATCTGCCACAGTTTTCTCTATCCAATTAGCCAAGGAAAATAAGCTACAAATTGGTCATTGTGATTTCAAATTATATAAATTTTACAGACTTCAGAGGTATTGAGTGAAATTGAAATATATATTCATCATTAAACACCATTTGAATGCATTTAAATAAGTTGGTATGAGTTTACAATGGTATGAATTTACCGTGGTACGAGTTAGCAGTGGTACGAGTTTGCATTGGTACGAGTTTCTTTTTGGTGGTACGAGTTGACATTGGTACGAGTTTACAATAGTACGAGATAACTATAATTCGTTCCACTTCAAGGTAAAAATGTTTATCTCTTGTGAAATGAAATAAAAAAATATTGTAACACTGTAGTTAATTAATAAAGATACTATTACATGTATTTCTGTATTGGCCTTATTGTTGGTCCTCGGCCAGCAGTATTGGCCTTCGGCTTCGCCTCAGACCAATACACCAAGACATGGACCAATAACAAGGACAATACAGACATACTTACGCAATAATATTATAGAATGACAGTATGGTTCAATAGTGGGAATCAGCCCCTCAACTACTTTTTACATAAATATTAACTTCTGGCTTCAACTCCTTGTTCGTCTTGTCTGGAGATCTTGTTGTAGTTCCAGTTAGGCAAGCATTTTAGAGACGTATCCCATCCATCTTCTCTTGACTTGTAATTTCTGGTGATAGATTTTGCCGCTTGACGTTGTATCTTTTCAAGCTTGTTTTTTTTTTGTTACCGTGTAGGGGTCCCATACTATGGCTCCATATTAAATTGTAAGATCCATTCCTAAAGGTCTAGATCATTGTTCTAATCTGACACAAATTTCAATAACTGGAATGCTACCCGAGTTGAATATATGGTGACCTACTAGAACAGCATTATCACTATTGGAATTGTGTTTAATACCATGATTGTTCAATGTCATTAACTTAAATGGAGACAGACATTTGACCTGAAAGGTGGTGTGGGAGTGCAAAATCAAAAACTAACTGACTATGATATATGGTTAAAGAATGAATATCAATTACATGGGTCAACATGGTCAAGGGCAGAGTTGTTATGAAATAACAATATGGCAGAGAAGTGGTTTCAAGTTTCATATAAAGCGACCTGACTGACATGAAATAAAAAATCAAAGGAGTATCCCTATTTGTCTAATCTTCAAGGTGAAATAAAACTAGTAAAACAATATTATACTATTGTCTAAATCTACAGAAATATAATTTGCTTCAAGTAACAGAAATAACTAGGTCACTAGTAACTTATTTAATTAGTATGTGGGGTATAAGAGCTTGATAACAACAGGCTCTTCATAATCATCTGGTTTGAAAAGGATACTAGTAGTCTATATTCTTGATTTAGAAAAATGTAATTGCAAGACAAAAATCACATTACTTAGAATACTTTAGATCATTCAGGTAGTCTTTATTTATATGTACAAAAGAACAGCCAGTAGTCATTGGATATTGTAGATCATTCAAATAGTCTTGACCTATTTATTAGTACAAAAGAACAGCCAGTAGTCATTGGATATTGTAGATCATTGTGGTAGTCTTGACCTATTTATTTATAGAAAAAAACAGCCAGTAGTCATTGGATACTGTAGATCATTCAGGTAGTCTTGACCTATACATTTGTACTAAAAAAACAGCCAGTTGTCATCTTCACATAACACACACATATACGAATATCAATTATATGCTTATGAGACATGTTGGAATGTTAAACTAATTACGGTATGTGAAAATCAAGACTTGCATAAAAAATATCACAATATTAGAGACAGTGGCGTCATTTTTCCTCAGAGCTTTCAGCTCTTTGATTAACCTTTTTTGTGTATTTCATGTTTTTTGCAAAAACTAAATAAGATAGTGAGAAACTGTATACAGCAATACAAGAATTACAAAAAGAGATTTTTTTATGAATTCATTTCTAGTTCACAATGTCAGAGAGTGTCCATTGTTGAAGATTCACATAGACCTAGCTGGTTGAGCGATGGAGGCTCTTTGGAGCTCTTTGGTGCCTCCAGTCATGCCAGTTTATTCTTCTAACATTTAATGTGCATGGAATTGCTCTAAACAAAGTATTATTTTACAACGAAAAGGAAAATTTTTTAATGTAAAATTATAAGGTTGCATTTTGATTCTTTTGCTTAAAAAGCAGTGAACGATTGTTTATTGATAAAAAAAAATTCATAAGTTAGCAAACATATACACCAAAGTAACCCCCAACATGCTCAACTAACTGCTTGATAAACTGGTAATTTTCAGTTTTCTTTTACCATGTTTACACTTGCATGTTTGAATCCTATTCATTTATTTGTGTTTGTATATAATATCCAAAGCTTATATTTATTTGTCATCTTTTGAAAAAAAATACATAAATAATTCATAGAGGATTTTTTTAATTAATACATTAGAAGAACATAAATTTAATGTTGCTTGTTTAGACCAAGGATTTGTATAGTAATACAAATCCTTGTTTTGACTAGCATTTAATTATGTACCTATATTTCATAAAAATATAATGTTAATATTTAATATAGTATTCTACTTTTCATGTGTGATGATGTATTTCCATACAATTTTATAGTTATCATATATTACATGTATTATACTGTACATGCTGTATGGTACATTGAGTTTTATTACGACTCAATTAAATATATATTATGATATATTGTAATGTCATTTGGCAAAAAATGAAGAGTTGGAAGTATGCAATGAAGAATATCAACATATTTGTCATGACAACTTTAGGTTCAATTAAGTGAAACTAGATTTTTGTTTAAATCATAGTTATGGGAAGCTTGTCTATAAATCTTTTCAAGATTTTAAAATTCATCACATGTTTTCAACAGACAAACTTTGAAAGCAGGATAGAATTGTACTGACATCAATAAATCCAATTGTCATAGTTTTTTGTTGAAAATAGTATTGTCATAATTTTCACGAATAATCATAATACGTCCGTCTGTCTGTCTGTCTGTCTGTCCGTCCGTCAGTCCGTCAGTCCTGTTTCTTGTCATTGCAACTCCTCTCAAACCACACAACAGAATTTCACGAAACCTTTTTAGATAATAAGGACATACTATGTAGTTGTGCATATCGACAGGAAATTACGATTCAATTTTTTTTCCAGGAGTTACGCCCCTTTGAAATTATTTGCCCAATATACTACTGCAACCTTTTGTCATCGCAACTCCTCTTAAACCACACAACAGAATTTCACGAAACCTTTTTAGATAATAAGGACATACTATGTAGTTGTGCATAGCGACAGGAAATTACGATTCAATTCTTTTTCTAGGAGTTACGCCCCTTTGAACTTATTTACTTTAATGTACTACTGCAACAGTTTGTCATCGCAACTCCTCTCAAACCACACAACAGAATTTCATGAAACCTTTTCAGATAATAAGGACATACTACGTAGATGTGCATATCGACAGGAAATTACGATTCAATTTTTTTTCCAGGAGTTACGCCCCTTTGAACTTATTTGCCCAATATACTACTGCAACCTTTTGTCATCGCAACTCCTCTCAAACCACACAACAGAATTTCATGAAACCTTTTTAGATAATAAGGACATACTATATAGTTGTGCATATCAACAGGAAATTAGGATTCAATTCTTTTTCTAGGAGTTACGCCCCTTTAAACTTATTTACTTTAATGTACTACTGCAACAGTTTGTCATCACAACTCCTCTCAAACCACACAACAGAATTTCATGAAATCTTTTCAGATAATAAGGACATACTACGTAGATGTGCATATTGACAGGAAATTATGATTTAATTTTAAATCAAATAGGTAAATTACTTCTGTCAAGCTTAAAAGTTATTTTACTTTCATCTGGAATCACTTTTATTTTTACATCTAAGAACATTAGCTCATTTATCCTGATACCATGACTTGCAGACTAAATAGTTTATTTTTAGATCACATGACCCAAAGGGCCAAGTGAGCTTTTCTCATCACTTAGAGTCCATTGTCATCCATTAACTTTTACAAAAATCATTTTGAAAGTTATTAAAGATAGAAAGACACTTCAAAAAGCAAAACTATCAAATCAGTCATATTTTGCCGACTATGTAGAAGACTCTTTATCATGTTCATAGGAGTGATTGCCCTTAAATGACAATTTTTTTTTACTATTTGTGTTTTGGGCAAAAACTAAAGAAAATGGAGAGGAACTGTTAAAAGAAAAAATGATCAGAAATAAAAGATCAAATGAATCTATTATATTCTAATCCTCAAAGGTATGTTGGAGAGTGTCCATTGTTGAAGATGCACCTAGATCTAGGTGAGCGACACTGGCTCTCTAGAGTCTCTAGTTTATCATTTTTTCCCATTATGAAAACTTTGATAGATAGGTATGATTGAGAGAAATTTTATATAGGAAACATTATCTGCAAGAATATAAAGATTTTCAATTAAGTCAACATTGGAGAAATTGTCAGTCGACTCCTGATTGGGGTTATTGCCCATTAATGATGATTTTTACAAATTTTATTCATTTTTACCTATTTTCTTGAAAACTTAAATAGATAGCAAAAATGATCAGCAAGACAAGATTTGAAAATAAGTCTCATTGCGGAAATCCTCAGTATAAAACTCTCTTTAGGAGTTATTGCCCTTTCATGACAATTTTTACCATTTTTAGCTCACCTGGCCCAAAGGGCCAAGTAAGCTTTTTGTCGAGCCTTCTACTTTTGTCGAAAAAGCGAGACATAGCGATCCTACATTCCGTCGGCGTCATCGTCGGCGGCGGCGTCCACAAATATTCACTCTGTGGTTAAAGTTTTTGAAATTTTAATAACTTTCTTAAACTATCCTGGATTTCGACCAAACTTGGACAGAAGCTTGTTTATGATCATAAGATTATATTCAAAAGTAAATTTTGTAAAAAAAAAATTCCATTTTTTCCGTATTTTACTTATAAGTGGACTTAGTTTTTCTGCCAGGAAACATTACATTCACTCTGTGGTTAAAGTTTTTGAAATTTTAATAACTTTCTTAAACTATCCTGGATTTCTACCAAACTTGGAAAGAAGCTTGTTTATGATCATAAGATAGTATCCAGAAGTAAATTTTGTAAAAAAAAAATTCCATTTTTTCCGTATTTTACTTATAAATGGACTTAGTTTTTCTGCCAGTTAACATTACATTCACTCTGTGGTTAAAGTTTTTAAAATTTTAACAACTTTCTTCAACTATCCTGGATTTGTACCACACTTGGACAGAAGCTTGTTTATGATCAAAAGCTAGTATCTAGAAGGAAATTTTGATAAAATTTTGTTCCATTTTTTCAGTATTTTACTTATAAATGGACTTAGTTTTTCTTCCAGTCAACATTACATACATTCTGCAGTTTAAGTTTTTAAAACATTTATTAGATTCATAAATTATCCTGGATTTTTACCAAACTTGGACAGAAGCTACTTACAATCAAAAGATAGTATAGAGAGAAATATTTTTATTAATTTTTTTCCTCATTTTTGTTGAGCCTGCCCTGCGATTAACACCAAAAGTAGGCGAGACACTGGGTTCCGCGGAACCCTTACGAATTTTCTCATCACTTGGCGTCCGTCATCGTTAACTTTTACAAAAATCTTCTCCTCTGAAACTACTAGGCCAAATTAAACCAAACTTGGCCACAATCATCATTGGGGTATCTAGTTTAAAAAATGTGTCCGGTGACCCGGCCAACCAACCAAGATGGCCGCCATGGCTAAAAATAGAACATATGGGTAAAATGTAGATTTTGGCTTATATCTCTGAAACCAAAGCATTGAGAGCAAATCTGACAGAGGGTAAAATTGTTTATCAGGTCAAGATCTATATGCCCTGAAATTTTCAGATGAATCTGACAACCCGTTGTTGGGTTGCTGACCCTGAATTGGTAATTTTAAGGAAATTTTGCCGTTTTTGGTTATTATCTTGAATTTTATTATAGATAGAGATAAACTGTAAACAGCAATAATGTTCAGCAAAGTAAGATCTACAATTAAGTCAACTTGACCAAAATGGTCAGTTGACCCCTTAAGGAGTAATTGCCCTTTATAGTCAATTTTTAACCATTTTTCATAAATTTTTGTAATCTTTTACAAAAATCTTCTCCTCTGAAACTACTAAGACAAATTTAACCAAACTTGTCCACAATCATTATTAGGTATCTATATTAAAAAGTGTGTCCGATGACCAAGACTGCGAACCAAGATGGCCAACATGGCTAAAAATAGTACATAGGGTAAAATGCCATTTTTGGCTCATATCTCTGAAACCAAAGCATTTAAACAAGGAATTATTTGAATCTGGAATAATTTTGAATTCTGGAAAATTGATGAGAAATATATGATGAAAACTAACCCAACTAAATAGGGTTAGCCATGCGGGCATGGCTAAGGTGGGTTAGTTAGTTCATACTGAAATGATAGTGAAAGTAAAATTAACCTTAGCCATGCACGCATGGCTAACCCTATTTAGTTGGGTTAGTTTTCATCATACATTTCTATTCAATTTTCCAGAATTCAAAATTATTCCAGATTCAAATAATTCCTTGTTTTTAGAGCAAATCTGACAGGATAAAATTGTTCATTGGGTCAAGATCTATCTGCTCTGAAATTTTCAGACCAATCAGGCAACACGTTGTTGGGTTGCTGCCCCTGAATTGGTAATTTTAAGAAAATTTTGCAGCTTTTGGTTATTTTCTTGAATATTATTATAGATAGAGATAAACTGTAAACAGCAATAATGTACAGCAAAGTAAGATCTACAAATAAGTCAACATGACCAAAATTGTCAATTGACCCCTTAAGGAGTTATTGCCCTTTATAGTCAATTTTTTACAATTTTCATAAATTTTGTAAATTTTTGTAAATTTTTACAAAATATTTTCCACTGTAACTACTGGGCCAAGTTCATTATAGATAGAGATAATTGTAAGCAGCAAGAATGTTCAGTAAAGTAAGATCTACAAACACATCACCATCACCAAAATACAATTTTGTCATGAATCCATCTGTGTCCTTTGTTTAATATGCACATATACCAAGGTGAACGACACAGGCTCTTTAGAGCCTCTAGTTTTGCGTTTTTATACGACCGCAAAAATTTAAAATTTTTTGGTCGTATATTGGTATGACGTTGGCGTCGTTGTCGTCGTCGTCGTCGTCGTCCGAAGACACATTGGTTTTCGCACTCTAACTTTAGTTTAGGTGAATGGATCTCCATGAAATTTTACAATAAGGTTCAATACCACAAAAGGAAGGTTGGGATTGATTTTGGGGGTTATGGTACCAACAGTTAAGGAATTAGGGACCAAAAAGGGGCCAAAAATAAGCATTTTTGTAACTTCCAGACATAACTTGTGTGTTAGTGTATGGATCTCTCTGACTTGTACCACAAGGTTCCATATCACAAGGGGAATGCTGGGATTGATTTTGGGGGTAATTGTCTCAAAATTTTAGGAATTAGGGGCCAAAAAAGGGGCAAAAAATAAGCATTTTTCTAGTTTCATGATAATAACTTGTGTGTTAGTGTATGGATCTTTCTGAAATTGAACTACAAGGTTCCATATCACAAAGGGAAAGATGGAATTGAGTTTGGGGATAATTGCCCAAAACGTTTAGGAATAAGGGGCCAAAAAGGGGCCAAAAATAGCATTTTTCTAGTTTCCAGACAATTACTTGTGTTCAAGTGTATGGATCTCTCTGAAATTGTACTGCAAGGTACCATACCACAAAGGGAAGGCTGGGATTGAATTTTAGGGTTAATTGCCTCAAAATTTTAGGAATTAGGGGCCAAAAAGGGGGAAAAAACAAGCATTTTTCTAGTTTGAGGACAATAACTTGTAAGTGTATGGATCTTTATGAAATTGTACTACAAGGTTCCATATCACAAGAGGAAAGCTGGGTTTGAGTTTGGGGGTAATTGCCCTAAACGTTTAGGAATTTGGGGCCAAAAAGGGGCCTAAAAACAAGCATTTTTCTAGTTTCCAGACAATAACTTGTGTTCAAGTGTATGGATCTCTCTGAAATTGTACTGCAAGGTACCATACCACAAAGGGAAGGCTGGGATTGAGTTTGGGGGTGATGAATCATTAGGGGGTTCAAAAAATTTAGGGGAGGGATTTTTTTTTCTTTAAAATTTTCCATTTTATAAATGGGTTATTACTGATTTATATATAAAAGCAAATAATAATGATATGGTTTGAATAGGTAAATTAAAATTTTTTAAGTTCTTAGACCACATTCATTCTGTGTCAGAAACCTATGCTGTATCAAATATTTAATCACAATCCAAATTCAGTGCTGTATCAAGCTTGAATGTTGTGTCCATACTTGCCCCAACTGTTCAGGGTTTCGACCTCTGTGGTCGTATCAAGCTGCGCCCAGCGGAGCATTTTATTGTCTATTATTTTGAAAACTTATAATCGTTATAATAGACAGATAAAAAGTTTAAAAAGCAAAAATGATCAGCAAAACAAGATCTGCAAATAGGTCAGCATAGATGAAATTGTCAGTTGTCTTCAACACAGACTTACAAGCTAATCATGTGCACTAGTTGAAAATGGGTCCGAACAAGAACTATACATGCATTAATTGATAATATATGGAAACAAATTAAAGCACAAGATGCTTTTCAAGACAGCAGGTCATTTTGACAAATGACACCTTGTTATGGAATGCCATGACTGCCTTATGCTGACGATCATAATTATATGCAGTGGTCACAAGCAAAATGTGGATTTAAAGTAAGCTGTCAGAGATCCTCCAATCAGTTTCAATATGAAATATACCTCAACAGAATTTATAATTGGCCATAGGCAAATAGTCAATCTGGTTCTTTCGTGACTAAATTCTGGCTAGCTGCCCTTTACAATAGGTTTTGGTATTTTTTTCAACAATGTAACATTTTTTGTAGATGGATATCAAGCCAAATACAATTAAAACAGACAATGTTACAGTAGATTTGTGTTTTCATCCAAAGAAAGATGTGTTAGCAACAGGAGATATGGAGGGTGATATTAGACTGTAAGTACCAGTAGTTACGTACACTCAGTTCAATTTTACCATGGGGTGTTAACAATAGGAGATATGGAGGGTGATATTAGACTGTAAGTACCAGTAGTTACACTCAGTTCAATTTTACCATGGGGTGTTAACAATAGGAGATATGGAGGGTGATATTAGACTGTAAGTACCAGTAGTTACACTCAGTTCAATTTACCATGGGGTGTTAGCAACAGGAGATATGGAGGGTGATATTAGACTGTAAGTACCAGTAGTTGCACTCAGCTCAATTTTACCATGGGGTGTTAACAATAGGAGATATGGAGGGTGATATTAGACTGTACGTAGCAGTAGTTACACTCAGTTCAATTTTACCATGGGGTGTTAACAATAGGAGATATGGAGGGTGATATTAGACTGTACGTACCAGTAGTTACACTCAGTTCAATTTTACCATGAGCATGTATATCTACACTTAACTTTTCTCAATAGTTTTGGATTTTGAAATCGTACATGTATTTACCTCAAAACTTAAAAACAAAATGTCATGCTATTCATATTGTAATCAAGCTGTGATTTATGATCAAAGGTTAGGTTAGGTTAATCCTATACATACTCTATACCACATTGTAATCAAGCTGTGATTTATGATCAAAGGCTAGGTTAATCCTATACATACTCTATACCACGTTGTAATCAAGCTGTGATTTATGATCAAAGATTATGTTGGGTTAATCCTATACATACTCTATACCACATTGTAATCAAGCTGTGATTTATGATCAAAGATTAGGTTAGGTTAATCCTATACATACTCTATACCATATTGTAATCAAGCTGTGATTTATGATCAAAGATTAGGTTAGGTTAATCCTATACATACTCTATACCATATTGTAATCAAGCTGTGATTTATGATCATAGGTTAGGTTAGGTTAATCCTATACATACTCTATACCACATTGTAAGTCTGCATAAGAGACACCCTAATGTAGTCTTTAGCTTTACATTGAATTCCATGCTGTGCACAGACTTAGAAGTTAGAAGGTTTGCAGATATTGACATACACCACACATCTCCTTTAGTTTATAATTTCAGATCTTTACTGTATTGATTTGAATATTATTTTCAGAATAAATACATGCATTGATAATCCAGGATAGATGAAGACATTTTTTAAAACAAAAAGGCTTAAATATATCATTTTGTCATTTTAATTGAGATTTTGTATAAAAAGAGATTTATATTATTCAATACAACCTGCTCATGGAGAATAGTTTAGAAATTACCAACAATTTCAGAACATGTTGATAGGGTTAATATCCATGTTTTTTTTTCTTCAATTGTCCAAATAGTGTATTTCACTGGTTTAGTTAATATTATGATGGCCATCATCATTTAATGATACATGTATCAGTCTATAAATACAAAATCCAGACTTTTTTAAAAGGAAAATACAAAATGTACAACACAAACATTGAAAATAGAATAGCATAAAATACAACACTGCTAACTAAAACAAACAGTGTGATAACAAAAAGGAACACAAACTGCTTAAGACGAACAATACTAGGGGCTATTTATTGTAATTTTTTTTATGATTTTTGTAGATATTCATATCCTGCTACAGGAGACACAAGTGAGATAATGACATTAACACATCATAAGAAAGCTTGCCGATGTCTGAGATTCTCCAACAATGGAGAAGAGCTATACACAGCATCAAAAGACAAATCAATACAAATAATAGATTTAAATACTGGTGGTGTAAAACACAAGTTCAAAAAAGCTCATGAGTAAGTTTTCACATTTTAACTTTAACTTGGAAGAATGACAGTTTTTATACGACCACAAAAAAATTTTGGGGTCGTATATTGCTATCACGTCATCGTCCAAAGACATTTGGTTTCCGGACAATAACTTTAGTTTAAGTGTATGGATCTCTATGAAATTTTATCAAAAGGTTCAATACCACAAAAGGAAGGTTGAGATTGTTTTTTAGGGTGATGGTCCCAACCGTTTAGGAATTGGGGGCCAAAAAGGGGCCCAAAACAAGCATTTTTCTGGTTTCAGGACAATAACTTGTGTATAAGTATTTTGATTGCTCTGAATTTGTACCATAAGGTTTAATACCACAAGTAGAAGGTTGGGATTCATTTTGCGGGTAATTGCCCAATCCCTTCAGGAATTTGGGGCCAAAAAGGGTCTGAAACAAGCATTTTTCTAGTTTTCAGACAACAACTTGTGTTTCACCCACCTACGATAGTAGTAGGGGCATTATGTTTTCTGGCCTGTTCGTCTGTTCGTCTATCTGTCTGTGTGTCCGTTCGTCCGTCTGTCCCGCTTCAGGTTAAAGTTTTTGGTCAAGGTAGTTTTTGATGAAGTTGAAGTCCAATCAACTTGAAACTTAGTACACATGTTCCCTATGATATGATCTTTCTAATTTTAATGCCAAATTAGAGTTTTGACTCCAATTTCAAGGTCCACTGAACGTAGAAAATGATAGTGCGAGTGGGGCATCCGTGTACTATGCACACATTCTTGTTTATTTTTACTCATGCATAAAAATTTAAAGTCAGTGGTTGTAGTAAGAATAAAGTGAATTGTGTTTGCAGATTTCATTTGCTTTATTGTAGCATGTTCTGTTGGGAAAAGGGAAATATGGGATTGGATGAACATGAAACAAAATTCTCACGATACATAATATACCAAAGGATTGTAATAATAATTTCATATTTTAGTCTGGGAAAACAAGAGTTATTTATGAGTTGAAATTGGGATTTTATCTAGCTTTCAGTAACTGTGAGGAATCTTAGATCTTGTGTCCTTTGTCTTTATGTTAGTTGTTTTTGTGCTTGGTATCAAACTGATGAGGCTGCGACCTTCATGACCTATAGTTGTTTACATCCTTGACCTTTGATCTATGGTTTTATTGCTGTCTCATTGGCAATCATACCACATCTCCTTATTTTTATATTTCTCTTTTGTAACTTAAAATATCTTTCAGCACTTACTTTAAATTATATCTAAATGCAACTCAGTATTTTACATAATTGTGAATACACATGTATGATATTTACAGCTGTCCTGTTTACTGTATGCTGGTGACTGGGGAACATTTTATAGCAACAGGCGATGATGATGGTGTGATTAAGGTAATGTCAAGCATTTTGATAAGATAATCTGTTCAGATATAGTATAAAACAAACCGGAGATCATAAAATAAAATATATACGGTATGTATTTTTTTCACACATATTTTGACTTGAATATACAAACACATTGTATTTGCATGCAAGATCCTTGAATTAATATCACAAGGATATATAAATACATGATATAAATTCAATTAAACAGTTTATGACTAAACAAAATACCAAGATGTTGATCAATACAACAAGCCAATTCAGGAGAAAAGTACAAAATGTAACAAATAATGAACCAGGCTAATTAAATGTGACACTCACAACCTATCTCTATCTTACAGACTATGATCAAATAATCATTGCAGTTTTGAACTACTACTCAAAGTATGGACTAAACTGTACTCACAATTGATATTAATCTCTAAAGGCTACATGTACCTAACATGTTCCAACTCATGTCTACATCATACAAAAAGCATGAAAAGACAATACTGATTATTAATGTGTTGATAATTTTTTTCAAATGCTGAGAAATTAAAAACACAGGAATGCATTGTCAATACCTAAGTCATGAAAATAAGTACATGGGGGAAAAAAGGTACAAACAGTATTCAATATACAATATGTAGAATTAAATATAAATTTAATGTTATTAGTATACATGTATGTTATTTTATTGTTATCAGTATACATGTATGTTATTTTATTATTATCAGTATACATGTATGTTATTTTATTGTTATCAGTATACTTGTATGTTATTTTATTGTTATCAGTATACATGTATGTATGTTATTTTATTGTTATTAGTATACATGTATGTTATTTATTGTTATTAGTATACATGTATGTTATTAGTATACATGTATGTTATTTTCAGAACAGATTTGGGATGTGAGAATTAACAAAGAGGTTATTGAAATAAAAGAAAATGAAGATTTTATCAGTGACATGGGAATTGATCCACATAAAAGAATGCTGCTAGCAACCAGGTAAGGGGAGATAATTGCAGTTGACCAATTTTGGCAAAATAAAAGCTCTTGGACATAGATAATTTCATGAAAATTGAACTTGTATGGACTTTTTTTTGTAATGATTGTAGATCTCGAGTCTAGTAAACAAGTGTATGATGATTACTTACAGATATAGTTTTTGTTTCCTTCCAGCTGACAACTTTGACAGAATTACATCTGACTTTTTGCAAAAAGGCTGCAGACTGGGCCATAGCTGTAGGCTACATTTAGTTCACAATGCAATATGAAAACATCATGAGAGTTTGCTGAGTTCCATTTTACTTACAAACTGTATTCTTTTTTTAGATGATTTTCTGAATCTTAATTTTTTCTTGTATTTCAGGAAGATAATGTCAAAGGTCATATCATGAGCAGTTCATTAATTATAGCTTTTATTTTAATTTAATACATCTATAAAACCATGAGAAAATTTGATCTTTTGAATTTAATTGCAACAGATCACCTCTAAAATATTGTATATGTTATTTTCAGTGGCGATGGTACACTTACAGCCTACAATATCAGACGGAAAAAGTTAGAAATGCAGTCTGAACTGTTTGATTCAGAGTTTCTATCAATAGCACAAATGAAGGTAAAATCATAGTGTGACATAATTGAACCTATGATAGCTCTGATGTAGAAAAGATAATTTTATACAAATAAGAACTTCAATTTTATATACAGATTGGTAGTATAATGTCATATAATATTTCTCCTATAGGCTATTAGAAGCATCAAGCTAGATATTCATTCATGATAAGAAAATAAGAAGAGAATTTGAAATGGTTATTGTTCACCAAATAGTGGGGAAGAAGGTTCAGAAGTGAAAATGTATAGGTGTGGTCTTTTCAAAACACAAAACACTGGAAGTTGGCGATCTCTGGAAAGCTTTCGAGACACAGATTTGTCATAGAACCTTTTTCAAGTTATTTTTCATAATATTTTATCCTACTTTATTCAATTTAATGATAAATGTTTTAAATATGTATAAAATCAACATTCATATATATGAATCCGGTAATTAATGATATATTTGCTAAATTAAGGGTAGGATTTTGAAATTTCTGAAGTTATGTTGTGAAGCTCCCATCAATATCTGGATTGACAGCTATGAAAATGTATCAATGATTTGCTTTTGGGAAAAGAAGGCTTGAAGTCTTATACTACTGTTCAAAGTTACAAGGCTCTAATATTTCTGTGCTTATATTTTAGCAAATTATCTCTGTTTATAACCCACAATTTGTTTTAATTATCATTCTTTCAAGTGCTAAGTTACTAAGAAATTGATAAAGTAAATAGATTTTGATGTTTTGTTTATCAGTTATAAATTACATTTATTATAATTTAGAAGTTTGAAACGATTTTGTTTTGGGTATTCTCTGCATATTGTTGTGTCAGTTACATTGACTTTATACTAGATACAGAGAAAGTAAGAATAAACACCAACCTGTCATAAGTGGTGTGTAATATAGTCAGGGAAAGAAGAGTGGAAGATCATTTTTGTGGTTAATAGTGAGAAAGGGGAGAGATGCAATGTTACCAAACCTATTCAGCTGCTATGCAAATATATACACATACAGCTTCAAATTCTTGTGTATGGGGGGTGTACAGGTAAACTTAGATATATCTCATTTTAATTACAGAACAATCAGAAAGTAGTTTGTGGATCTGGAGATGGTGTATTTTACCTGTTTAATTGGGGAGAATGGGGTAATATGAGTGACATGTTCCCTGCCCTCAATTCTCCACCTGTTTCTTTAGACTGCATGGTAGCTCTCACAGATGATATTATATGTTGTGGATGTGATGATGGTAATATCAGGTTAGAGTTTTATTTAAAGCAATAATCTGTTCTTATTCTCTATATATGTAGAATTATAAACATTTAGCTTAAGTCTTCGAGCTATCTCATCTCATTTTATTTATGAACACAGAATCTGTCTTTATCTTACTGTGAGATATATTTTAACACAACATGTTTTTGGTTGAAATAAAAATAAAAACTTAAAAGTATGAATAAAAGGAGATGTTGGTTTTATGTCAATGAGACTGCATCCAAGTAACAAATTTAGATGTCAACATTCAGTCTTGTCTTCAACAACATATTTCATGTTTATTCATAACATTACTTACATGAACATTTCCCAAGACTTTTAAGTAATTTTCATTTATTACCTGCATTGCCGAAGGCGAAAGCAGGTCAAGTAACCACTCAACTCTGTCCGTAGAAAGACCTCGGGTAGAAAACTTTTGTCAATGTTTTCTTGACTTCTATTGAAGGAATGATTTTATATTTGGTCTGCAGCTTAATAATGATGAGTTGTAGCATGTAAGCAATTTTTACATCTGCCTTGCAGGCACTTTCTGTTTGCCAATAGTTTGAAATTTTACAACACTCATTGTACAAGAAAATTTACGTCAAAGCCTCCCGTGTTGCCAAAAGCAGATGATGATGCTATAAGTTTGAAAAGAAATATCAAAGCAATTAAGATTTCTAATTTACCAATAAAATTAGATTTTTTGTACACAAATTTTTTGTATGTCATGAATGTACTGTAAATTCAGAAATTATTGCGAAGTTTTTATTAATGTAAATAATGCGACTCATTGAGTATCACAATAATAAGAACTCACATTCTGATATCTGGTACATATATCTGTATGTAGCTTTTCCTAAAATTGCGATAATTTAACCTGCATTTTTGTTCATTCTTCAAAAATCACAATAATAAATGCACGCAATAATTTCTGAATTTACAGTATTTAATTCAGATAAGATAACTGAAAAACTACAAAGCAGCTGAATTTCACAATAAGTTCTGCAGGAATCCAGGTGACCTTAACTGGTAATAGATTTATAAACAAATTTGGAAAGAAATTTTGTTCTATACATTGAATACAATTCTTTCTTTTCCAGAGCTATTAATATATTACCAAATAGAATTATTGGTGTTGTTGGTGACCATGAGAAATTCCCTGTGGAGAACATCAGTCTATCACATGACAAAAAATTACTGGCTAGTTGCTCACATGATCAAACAATTAAATTCTGGAATATTGACAATTTGGATGAACAGAGAGTGAGTGACAAAAAGAAGAAGAAATCTAATAAGTCTAAACTTTTATCATCGGCTGGTAAGAAGGATGACTTCTTTTCAGGACTTGCTGAAGGAGGTGGCGCTAGCAATGACTCTAGTAACGATGATGATGATAGTGATGATGATGACGAAAGTGAAGATGATGATGACAGTGATGAAAATTAAAAAAAGTTTTACAAAGTATTCTTTTGTTAAAAAAAGGGAGCCAAACTAGAAAGCTTTGTAAATCTATGTTTGTCTGTTTGTAGACCTTGCTTTACTGGTTTTTGTCTAGCCTGCCACTTCTGTCCCAGAAAGTGAGACAATGGGATAGTGATTCGGCGGCGGCGTTAACTGATTACTTAAAAGCTTAATAATTCAGAAGGTAGAAGACCTGGATGCTTCATACTTTGTATATAGATGCCTGATGTTATGAAGTTTCTGTCTCTCATATGTCCATTGTCCTTCACCTCATTTTCAGTGACTACTTGAATTGTATTTTTTGTAATGTTCATTTCTCTCTTATTACATGTATTATGAGTAATAAGATAACTATATTTGGTATGTACATACCTTGCAGGGTCCTCATGCCTGTCAGACAGTTTTCACTTGACCTTGACCTCATTTCATGGATCAGTGATTGAGGTTGAGTTTTTGTGGTCAAGTCCATATCTCAGATACTATAAGCAATAGATTAATTGTAAGGTGTACATGTTAAATAGGCAGGTGTCGTCTGACCTTGACCTCATTTTCATGGTTCATTGGACAATGTTTAATTTTTGTTCTTTGGTGTATTTCTCAAATATAATAAGCAATAGGTCAATTATATTTGGTGTATGGAATGATTATAGGGTGTACATGTCTATCTGGCAGGGTTCATATGACCTTGACCTCATTTTCATTGTCCGTTGGTCAATGATGAGTTTTTTGTAATTTTGTCAGTTTATCAGATACTATAAGCAATATGTCAATTATATTTTGGTGTAAGGAATGATTAAAGGGTGTACATGTCTATCTGTCAGGGTTCATATGACCTTGACCTCATTTTCTTTGTTCATTGGTCAATGATTTTTCATAATTTTGTCAGTTTATCAGATACTTTAAGTAATAGGTCAACTATATTTGGTGTATTGAATGACTGTAAGGTGTACATGTATGTCTGGCAGGGTTCTTATGACCTCGACCTCATTTTCATGGTTTATTGGTCATTGTTAAGATTTATGGTTTGATCTGTTTCTCAGGTACTATTAGGGATAGGACCACTATATTTGGTGTATGGGATGATTGAAGGTGTACATGTCTGTCTGGCATGGTTCATCAGACCTTGACCTCAATTTCAAAGAACATTGATAATGTTAAGTTTATGTGATACTTGTAGTAAAACCTTCATATAACATACTTTCAACATGAAATCAATGATAAGTAAAACAGGCGAGACATTTCAGTGTGTGCTCTCTTGTAATGTATTTATCTTTTTTTTATTTTATGCCCCCATCGAAGATAACAGGGCATTAAGTTTTACCCTTGATCGTCCTTCCGTCCATCCATCCATCACATTTTTATTTCCGCACACTAATTTTAAGTTTGCCTCCTGCAAATTTTATGAAACTCATACACAATGCTAAGAACCAAAACTTGCAGACAGAGATCGAATTTGGGCAGTGAGTCCCGTACCATTCTAGAGCTATGTCCCTTTTAACTTTGAAAATTGCAAAGCTTAAGCAGGGGCATTCATGTCCTCAGACACATTCTTCTTTTATTTTTCAAGTTTTCATAACAGATGCAACTAGTGGAGCAGAAACTGCTTACCCTTCCAGAGTTTCTAAATTCACCCTTAGTTTTGTTTTTGAAAGGTTTGTGCAATTTCACTTTTCAATGTCTGTGTTGTTACTGTCAATACCAGCTTTGTCTATCCTTTATATGAAAAAGCCTTGTACTCATTTTATTGTTAATAGAGAGTTTACATGTACTGATGGTCAATGACTTTTGTGATGTTTATAGGTTAGTCAAAACTTTAATAAGTCTGTTACTGTGATGACTTCTCCAAATATATTTATCAAGGAGTTTTAACAGAACATTTAAAGGGAGCACTAATGGAGCTGCTGACCCTTGTCATACTTGTGGAGCAACTGAGTTCACACCTGGTTTTTGTTGAGGTTCATGTTGCTCTGTCTTTAGTTTTTGGTGTATTGTTTTGTTGACATGTACTGTGGATTCATTTATTTTCGTGGGTACCAATTTTCGTGGATTGATGAAAACTTGCATATTCGTGGATATTTGATTTCGTGGTTTTGGAAAAGTCTGCATACTTTTCTGTAGAAAACTTGTATTTCGTTGAACATTTGAATTCGTTGTTCCCTTGTACGCACGAAATCCACGAAAATTGGTATCCAACGAATATGAATGAATCCACAGTATAGCCATTTATATATGTCCGTCATGGATGGGACATATTATGTTATATTGATATCTGTCTGTCGGTCCATCTGTCTGACATCCTTTTACACGTCAAACAAAAACTAGGGAATGCTTTGATCAAACATGATGGAAATTGTATGGTATACTAGTATAGGAATGTGTAGATTTTGAAAATTTTTGGGTTTGTTGTTCCAGAGTTGCAGGACTTTAACCGTCAGCTAGATTAAAGGCAACTTTTCACATACCAGTATCACTGCTTCACTCCAGTATCCTTGGACTAACTTTCTCAAAACTTTACAATGTTGTGGGGATAAATAAAAAGAAGCTGCTGTTGGATTCGAGCGCACCTAAGCATGTAAACAGCGGAGGTTAGTACAGTGTAGAGAAATGTCAAATGTTTAACTTTCCAAATACGTCTTGTTATCAAAAAGTGAAAATTAATGACCATATTATAATCAATGCCACCCAGATGTAAGAAACGAAAACGTAAAAGCAGTACACCAAAGAAACTGGAACATACAAGTATTGATTTGTGCGAAAGCCTATATTTTGACCCGGAAAATATGGTGGACAGTAGTAACATAAGTAACAATGAAAACAGTGATCAACATGAACAAAATGAACAAAATGACTCTGTAGATAAACATTGTGATCCCGCAGATCTAACTAGTAGTTCACAGAAAAAACAAATTAATACAGTCAATCAAAACCAAAATGCAGCAATGCAACAAGATGCATCACCTCCACCGATGCCGCCACCCCCCTTTTTCTTAAACCAATCAATGACGCCGCCTCCACTAAATCAACAAATGCTCGGATTTCGAACAGCATCACCAGCCCCACCTTGGGTATACCAAATCCTTATGATGTTAAACAATATCTCAAATTCTTTAAGTGGTATGTCAACCGAGGTGAAAAGCCTATCTGTGCGTGTAGCTAAGCTCGGAAAACTCTATGGATAATTTCTCCAAAGATACGGTAGAAAATGTTAAGACGGTAAATTCAAAAATTGAAGATTTGAAACGTGATAACGATGCAATAAAGATAGAAAATAAAAAACTTTTTGACACAATTACAGATCTTCGATGTCATGGATACATTGACAATTTATTGTTTCACGGAATTTCTGAGACCGAGGATGATACGTCCGAAAATTGTATTGATACTGTAGCGAGTATTTGTGATGACAAACTAGAATTAAATGATATTAAACATACAATTACAAAAGCACGTCGTCTTGGACAGAAGAACGCGGGACAGACAAGACCTATCAGTGTTCGATTTAAGGACTCAAATTCATGTAGTCAAGTTCGGTCGAATAGTTACAAGTTGAAAAATACTAATATTGGAATTAGCCAACAGTACCCAAAAGACGTAAACGACCGCCGGAAACGCCTTGTACCGATTTATAAGGAAGCAAAATTGCAAAAAAAGAAAGCCGTCCTTATTAATGATAAACTTTACATTGACGGGGAAAGAGTTTTTGCTGAAAAAACCGTGAATGACATCGGGGGCAACACTGAAGTCAAAGGCGTATGGAACTAGGAACGACTAGAGAATGACAAAACTGTTTCCTCCACCAAAATCTTATCTTGGAACATAAACGGTGGTCTAGGTGAAAAACTTGAAAACGAACAATTTGTTAACTTTCTGAATACATATGATATAGTGTTTTTAAGTGAATGTTGGGTGAAGAAACAATTCAATTTTACTATGGACCAATTCAGTTGTCCAGTAATTGTACCGCGTATGCGTTCGAAATGTACTCAAGGTGGGGGAATGGTTTTCCTGTATAAGAAACATTTAGAACTGAAAATCTCTGTATGTGAAATTATACAAGACTCTATAATAGTTATAAAAATCGACAAATCAATTTTTTTGAAAAATGATGAAGATAGATACCTAGTATTTGTATATATTCCGCCGTATAAATCGGTTTTCTACAAACAGTACGATGTAAATGATTTGTTTGAAGATCTTGAATCCGTCTTAGAAAATTACTCAACAAAAGGAATAAGTTTTATTTGTGGGGACACTAATAGTCGGACAAGCACTTATGACGATTACATAAAAGAAGACAACTTGCCGGATTCTCTTGTTGACCTTACTTCATATTCAGCCGATTCACAACTTTCCCTTAGAGTAAATCCTGACTTGAAAATTAACACATGGGGTTTAAAATTACTTTCTTTGTGCAAATCATCCGGATTTCGAATTGTTAATGGACGCCATAGCGAAGGCTACACAAACGGTTATACATACTGTGGTGCGAACGGAACTAGTGTCAATGACTATCTTATTACACAGGAACAAAATTTTGAATTGATTCGTAAGTTTATTGTATGTAGTTTTACGACATTTTCGGACCATGCTCCACTGCACTTCGAATTTGACTCCGTACAAGCAACAACAGTAAATAACAGATATAATTGTATACCAGAAAATGACGTATTAACAGTGATTAAGTGGAAAGACGAAAATAAATCCGAGATTCGTGAGTCTTTCCGTGTGAATCATGATCTACTTAACTCGTGCTTTGAAAATCGTGACTAATCATCAGATGCCGATATAGACAAATGTGTAAAATGTTTTTCGGAAGCGGTTGTGGCTATTGCTGAACCTTTTTGTAAAGTTACCACAAGACATAAATCTGAACACAAAAACGCAAAGCTGAATTTTGATAAACCGTGGTTTTCAGATGAGTTGAAAACTTTACGTCGAAATTACATCAGGGCATTGAATGCGTTTAACAGCAACAGTTCTACATATAATCATAAAACATTAAATGAGTGCAAGAAAACATACAAATTAAAGGAACGTTATCTGAAACGCCAATACATGAAACAAGAAGGTGACATGCTTAGTGTAATCCGCAAAACAAACCCAAAATTATTTTATGCAAAGTTTAAGCCAAAAAAGAAAACACTTAAAAGTAATCTGAAATTAGACGATTTCTATAAGCACTTCAAAAATCTTAGATTGGAAATGAATTTAGATTCGGACAATGAATCAACTGAAGAAATTAATTGTTGTGTTTTCGATGAACTAGATGCTGAAATAACAAACAATGAAGTTGAGAAGGTTATTAATTTATTGAAGCGAAGTAAAAGCCATGGTCTTGACCTCTTGCTTAACGAATATTTCATCGAACTTTGCGACTTTTTGCTTCCATTTATAGTAGAGTTATTTAACGCTGTTCTCGAGAATGGACACTTTCCAAAGTCTTGGTGCGAAGCAATAGTCATACCGGTTTATAAAAATAAAGGGAACATAAATTTTACTAATAATTACAGAGGAATAAGCCTCTTGAGCAATTTAGCCAAATTGTTTACAGCTGTTTTAAACCAAAGACTGCTAAAGTGGGCATGTGAAAACGACATTATCAGCGACGCACAATTTGGATTTAGACAGAGTCATGGCACGGCAGATGCAATTTTTGTATTGCATTCTCTAATAAATAGAACTTTATCTGACAAGAAACGACTATACTGCTGTTTTGTGGACTACAAGAGAGCGTTTGATAGTATAAATCGTACAAAACTATGGATGAAGCTTTCACGTGTAGGAATCCGTGGAAAGTTATTGACAGTTGTGCGCTCTATGTACGAAGTAACAGTCTTGTGTTCGTTTTAACGGTTCGTACTCTGAATTTTTTGAATTTCAAATCGGTTTACCACAAGGCGAGGTTTTATCGCCTATATTCTTCTCCTTATATGTGAATGACTGTGAAATGTCCTTTTTAATCGATGGATGCATTCCGCTTGAGATGCGAGATTTAAGTCTTTTTCTTCTAATGTATGCGGATATGGTGCTATTTTCGGAAACCGTTCAAGGTCTGCAGTCAATGCTGAATTCATTAAAACTATATACCGTGAAAAACGATTTAACAGTTAACATTGACAAAACTAAGGTAGTTGTGTTTCGAAACGGAGGTGTAATTAAGGATTGTGAGAGATGGTTCTACAATAATGAGAGTTTAGAGACGGTCAATGACTTTTGTTACTTAGGAATTAATTTAAAATTCAATGGAAAATTTCTATTTACACAGAAGAAGTTGGCTGAACAAGGTCGAAAATCAATGTTTGCCATGTTATCTACGTCAAGAAATTACCATTTAAATACTCAAACTCTCCTGTCTGTATTTGATGTGTACGTAGGTAGTGTAATTTCTTATGCATGCGAAGTCTGGGGATTTTATAAAGGTGATGATGTCGAAAAAGTCCACTTGGATTTTTGCAAAAGACAACTTGGTGTTAAACAGTCTACAAATTCTGCTATGATATACATGGAACTAGGAAGACTTCCAATGATCGTTAAAAGGAAAATCCCAATTTTTAAATATTGGTTCAAAATTCTGTCAACAAATAACTGTATTTTAAGCTCCGTATATAAAGAAATGTGTATCGATATTGATCGAAAACGTTCAAAACTTGTAAATTGGGCAACGTTAATCAGAGATGAACTAAACAATATTGGATTTGGAGATATGTGGATTAAACAATCAGACCTCGTATTTGAGATTGATTTCCCTCTTATTAAACAACGACTTTTAGATATTAAAAAACAGGAGATGTATTCGTTACTTGATAGCAGTAGCAAGTGTCGTATCTATAAATACATTATAAACAGTTTTGATTCACAATTTTATTTGACAAAATATATTCCTGTTGTGTACCGAAGAGCTCTTTCAAAAATAAGACTTTCTTCGCATTCATTAGCAGTAGAAACTGGACGCTACCAAAGTATTGAGTTGTCACGTCGTATATGTACAATTTGCCGTCAGCGTATTGAAGACGAATTCCATTTCATCTTAGTGTGTCCGAAATATAAGGAACTTAGAGTAAAATTCATTAAGAAATATTACTGGTCTAGACCAAGTGTGTTTAAATTTATTGAACTTTTAAGTTTAAAGAACATCAAACAGTTAACCAATTTAGGAAAATACATTTTTACTGCATTTAAAATCAGAGACAATATTACATGAACATTCTCTGTCTGTTTACTTGTGTACTTTGTGAAAATTTGTATTGACACCGATGAACTGTAAAGTTCAAGGTAAGGGGACGACCATTTGATATTCTGGGGGGGGGGGGGGGGGGGGGGGGGGGGCCAGGAGGATTTTGAAAATAAATAACTCAGCCTTGATAATCACAAAAATAAATGGTTTGTTCTGTGGTAGTTTGAAAATAAATTACCTGACTTGCAATGTATTGAAAATAAATAACTCAGCAGGTCTAATCGAAAGTATGAGATGGCACCAGATTCTTCATAAATTCATCTTTTTTCCAAAAAAAAATCGGGAAACACTTCCCATATCTTTTAATAATAAAAGTATAAATATTATTTAAATATACTTGAAATGTCAGAAAATTGGTTTCATTTAACTTGAGGTTTATTGTCTCAGGAACACTTACCTCACTTTTATTAAATCAGGGCCGTAACTACTTTGAGACAAATGCCTCATGTAGGAAATTTCAAAACCAAACGCTTGTCTCCATATCAAATTATGTTCACTGTGAGAGCCTTGCAAGAAGCAAGTTCTGTTCTCCCTCAGACGTAGCCCCTGATTTTTCGGGATCAATGTTTCTTATTTATTTGTCTTTTGTTCATTGATTGCCCTTCTGTATTCTGTTAGTGTTGCATTCATTTTGTAATTTAGTAATTTTATTACTAACTTGATCATGAGTTTAAAAAAACACAGCAGCCACAGACTTAACTATGTGAATTACATTTTTGCTTTATCATGCATATTTGTCTTTTGATGTTGTTCCTAGAAACTTAAGTCTTACACTGAATCTATAACGTGATTTTGCTTTGAGACCAAAATATTGTCATAAAATTATTAAAACAGAACTTGCATTTTCAGTTTAAGAAAGGGTCTGGGGAACACCCAGAAGGCATGATTTTGCATCATTTGTTCTATAGCTTCTTGGGCCTTCAGCGGTTCAAAAACCCTTAAAAAAAAATTTGCCTCGCTCCGCTCGGCGAAACTTGTTTGCCAATACTTTTAAAAAGAGCCTTAGTTACAACCAAACTTTGATACTGTGTATGTATGCAATACAGGTATATGCATTGGGGGATATAGAATATTCGTTTCTGCAGAGGATACTAATTATTTCTGATTAAATGGTACATAATGACTTGACTATACATGAATTATTTATAATAAACAAATAATTTAAAAATTGTATTTCGAATATTATAAATATAGTTGTGAAAATAAATAATCAGTCCCTTGCTTTAATGAAAATGAAAAATCTTGCTTCAATAGTGCAGAAAATAGACAATCTGTCCTCTTAGTTTACAAAAATAAATAACCGATCCAAAACAAATCCTCCTGGCCCCCCCCAGAATATCAAATGGTCGTCCCCTAATAAAGAATATAGAATATTTTCAAAAGTTGGTCTTTTTAGAGTTACAGGACTTTAACTGTCAGATTTAAGTAAATTTTTCACATATTTTACCATAACTTGAGTATGTTTGTATGGAATAACTGGAAACTTTACACAATTGCTGGAATTGGTAAAAGTAAGAAGTGTATTGATTTAAGGTAGCACAATACAAAGATTTGTTTACTTCCGATCTCCAACCTTTAAAATGCTGTTACTTTCTTAAGACTGCATATAAATTAATAAAAGAGGTATATATAGATAGATAAAAGATTAAACTTTTAAATGAAGGCAATATTTTTGTTATGCAATCATTATGTAATCAATTATTATGCAATTAATGGCAAAATCTTGGTCAGTTCACTTGAATGAATTTAGCTCTTTCATCTCTATAACTATACAGGAAATTTAAACGAAATCTTAATCAACACAGCAGGAGCTACAAAAGGGTGTCTCAAATTATCGCTATCATATTCCATTCTCTCATAAATCTCTAATTAGTGTAAACATCCTTACCACATAAAAGTAGATAATATTTGATTAGGTGTAAAATTTGATCTATACATTCTATCCAAAATCTGAGACACCCTTTTGTAGATAATGGCCCTAGGAACAACATATAATAAAATCAACCCTCTCGGGATAACCAGGAAGAAGCTAATTTCAATTGAAAGTGGAAATTTCTTGTAAAATTTTGTAGACACAGTTAACATTATAATTAATTACATAATTGTTGTATAATACTAACATTGCATTGATTTGAAAGAGTAATCTGTTAGCTATCCATAAATACCAATTTTACAAACTTTCAAGCATTATAAAGAAAGTTACAGCATTTTAAAACTGGGGAATAGGAGGTATAAAATCTTTGTATTGTGCTACCTTAAAAAATGTTCCCAATTGTCATTCCAGAGGGTCTTTAATCATCAGATTAACAGCAATATTTTACATGTCACACACTAGGTCTAGTATGCTTGGATCAAATTACTACAAACTTTCACACTGTTGTTGGGATTGGTTGATGAAGGCTTGCTTTTGATTCTGAAAGTTTTCTGGTTTGATGGTTATGGAGTTATTGGACTTTTAAGAGTCATATCTCTGGCAATATTCATATACCTATAAGGATATCCCCATGCAAATTTTTCTACAGAGCCATTTTTAGCTCACCGGGGCCTGAAGGGCCCCATGTGAGCTTATGCCATCACTTGGCGTCCGTCGTTGTCCATCGTCTGTCGTCGTTGTTGTCGTCTGTCGTCATCTGTCGTTGTAAACTATTTCAAAAATCTTCTCCTCTGAAACTACTTGGCCAAATACCTTCAAACTTTAACTAAATGTTCCTTAGGGTATCTAGTTTATAATTTGTATCCGAAGTTTTGATCCATCGACAAACATGGCCGCCATGGCTAAAAATAGAACATAGGGGTCAAATGCAGTTTTTGGCTTATATCTCAAAAACTAAAGCTTTTAGAGCAAATCTGACATGGGGGTAAAATTGGTCAATTGGTCAAGATCTATCAGCGCTGAAATTTCAGACGAACCGAACAACCCATTGTTGGGTTGCTGCCACCGAATTGGTAGTTTTAACAAAATTTTGCAGTTTTTTGTTATTAGTTCACCGGGGCCCGAAGGGCCCCATGTGAGCTGATGCCATCACTTGGGGTCCGTCGTCGTCCGTCGTCTGTCGTCGTCGTCGTCTGTCGTCGTAAACTATTTTAAAATCTTCTCTGAAACAACTGGGCCAATTACCTTCAAACTTTAACTAAATGTTCCTTAGGGTATCTTGTTTATAAATTGTATCCGAAGTTTGTATCCATCGACAAACATGGCCGCCATGGCTAAAAATAGAACATAAGGGTCAAATGCAGTTTTTGGCTTACATCTCAAAAACTAAATCTTTTAGAGCAAATGTGACAGGGGGTAAAATTGTTTAATTGGTCAAGATCTATCGGCCCTGAAATTATCAGACGAATCGAACAACTCATTGTTGGGTTGCTGCCACCGAATTGGTAGTTTAATCAAAATTTTGCAGTTTTTTGTTATTATTTTGAATATTATTATAGATATATTTAAACTGTAAGCAGCAATAATGTTCAGCAAAGTAAGATCTACAAAAAAGTTAATATGACCAAAATTGTCAATTGACCCCTTTAGGAGTTATTGCCCTTTAAAGACAATTTTACACAATTTATTCATCAAGTTTGCTAACATTTAAAAATCTTCTCCTCTGGAATACAAGTGAGCGATTCAGGCTCTTGAGAGCCTCTTGTATTAACATCTGATTAGATGCCTTCTAAATATTCCATTATATTATGCCGCAAAAAAAATCCTGCTGGTTGTACCCTAAGACCAAAAAAAAAAAAAAACCCAATAAAAATGAATAAATTTTTTTTACCATCATTGCCATCAGCCGTCAGCCTAGAGGCCAAAAAACCTGTTGTATACTAGGTTAAATGATACCCTAGGAAAGAATTAATAATTTGCTGACAGTGGTATGGGCCTAGATGTAATTAATCAAAATCAATCATGATGGTCTGCAGTTTGCAGAATAGAGAATAATGGGCCAATACTACAGAAAAATTAGCAAAAAAAAAAAAAAAAAGAATCAGGAAAATAAGCCCCAAAAAATATAGAATCAAGAATAATGAGGTGCTTGAATATAAGGAATAGAGAATATTGGGCTAAATTTATAAAGAACAGAAAAAAATGTCTTTAAAAATTAAAGAATACAGCATTGGAGGATCCCCCATCCAGACCCTCAATCTTACCAAGTAACCTTTGTAGTCTAGTGGTAGCTTGCTAGCCTCCATGATAGGAGGTTGTGGGAGTCACAGATGGGTCATACCAAGGAATTGTATATTTAAAAGGAATGGAAACGCGGCCGACTTCAAAGAAAATTGTATGATGCATCTCTGACTTGGGTGGTGTGTTAATTACATCCCGTCGCTCTAACTGGCTCATTACTTATCTGGCAGTAGTTTTCGAACTTGGTCATTTAATCATGAAATGAAACAAGGAATTGTCTATTTAGATATACAATTCCTTAAATGAAATAAACAAAAAATACAACCTTAAACAAAGTTACTTCTGAAAAAAACATTTTTTTTCTTGTACCTCCTCTTGATATTTCACGAAGGTATGCAACAATTAAGATCAATTAATAGATGAAATCTGACATTATACGAGTTTTTAAAAAGATTTTAGGTAATGCAAAAAGTTAAAAAAAATAACTTTTCAATTTAGGAATATGACTGGTATAGAAAAGTATAAAGGAAGAAGTACGTGAACAGATGTAGTATTTTGTCTAAATAAAAGGGTGTTATAATAAACATCGGTATGGGATATCCAATTTGCAGGTATAATCTATCATGTATCATTGATAAGCTAATTTTTGTCGTATATATATTTAAGCAGGAACAGTGTATTCTAACTATAGGCTGTCCCTGATTTAAGGTGTCAAAAAGAAATCACACCGAGCTCACCTGTTAATAAATGCTAAATTAATATTATGCCGTGGTGCAATAAATTTTTTTAATTAGAAACTGTTAAAACTTTCCGACATTCACATATTCATTTTAACACCGAAGGAATATTTTGCTACCTCTAGAATACTGCTCTTCTAGAAAAAAGGAAGGAACTGTTGTGCTTTTGAGCTTGTGGTAATTTGCTGCAAAGCTTGATAATGGCAAACTGCATTACCAAACAACGATTAAGTATAAAAATAGTATTTGACAAAAAAATAAATGATTAAAATCGTGTATAAAACGGCACAATCAATACCAAGGACTTGAAAATTGGTATCTGGTACTTCTCAACTGAGCACTCTCATTAAGGAGACAGATGAAAGAATTATAGACTCAATAAGAATAATGTGTCCGGGTAGGGTTACATGTCTTTGGAGTCCTAAAAACTGTGACAGGTCAACAGAAGAACAAGTCAAAAACTACTTAGATTTATCACAACTGAAATAACATTGAATATATACATATGTGTAAGTACAAAACATGAGTATATTGATAAATCATATACATTTATAAAATTGAGCATGTAAATATACGTATGCACAATACAATTAAAAAATTATAATGCAATGTCAAAGACAAATTCAAGTGAATAGTTTGTTAAATAGATGTGGCAATTTTACTACATGATTTGACTGAACACGGACTATTTCTTCTGGTATATACTTTGTTAAAGAGCTTCCATCAAAATCTGAAAGAAACAATATTTCAAATGTCATACTTTAACTGATGAAAATAAGACAAGTAAGTGTATTTGTTATAATATGAGTACTGCAGCTCTCAGGAAAATGAAAACATTTTCTTTTCATACACTTTGTGTTGAACAGAAATATGAAAGTGTAAAGATGCTTTAGCTTGCGATTTTTGGTTTGGTTAACATCTAGGACCATTGTTGGAGTGACGTATTTACGAAAAACTATCAAAAGACAAACAATACTGAAAACTAAAGACTGACCAACACGAACATTAAAACATAATTAAGAAACGTATTGAAGCTGGGACTATTATACTAGGTATAGTAATAGTGTAATAGTCCTAAACTGAAGTGAACCTTTAGGATCATTAAAAATAGGATTATATGTATATCTAATAATACATGGTTATTGTACTTTAAATTGGTCAGTGTTGTCCTGAATATAATATTGTTGTTTTGGCAAGCAGATGCAGTTACTTTTCTTTTTATTGGTCTATTCATATAATAATCTTTCTTTGAATTTCAAAACTTTTAAAATAACAAAAACAACACGTTTGACCACCTATTCACAAGGGAAATGCCGGTGTTTATAACACGCTAAATTGTAAATGACGTTATATGGGGATTATTGCGTTGTTACAATATACAATTATGGCCCGTTGAAAAGGTGAATATCCAAAATTGTCAACACGAGAAGGTTATTTCACTGAGGGCGCAGCCCGAAGTGAAATAACTTTTAAGGGTTGACAATTTTGGATATTCATCGCTTCTAAGGGGCCACAATTGTTTTATTATACCGAACTAACAGTGGAAGGGCATTTTGAATCATTGTAAAAGCACTTACCCTTAGTAACAAACACAAGTTGACGTTCAAAAATACATGTAATTTGTGTCTTAGAATTCTCGTATGTACAACAAAGGTAGATTCTTTTTGTAAAATATTGATGGCCCTGAAAAGGACCGTTATTAGAGATATCATCGGCACAAGATGCACGTCAAAAGCCTTATTTCCTCTTCTCTCGATCAATGGGCTTCCTGTAACTTGAACGTTGCCATTTTGTTTATTGAGGGTGGTAAAGGGGGGGGGGGGGGGGTGCTTGCACGGAAAAAACGTGAAATAAGACATCATTTCACGTTGAACGTGAAATAATTTCTGTCATGAACGTTGCACGAAAAATAAAGACTTTTGTGAACCTTTTGTGAGGCTGAGTCACTGTCTTTTTGTATATATAAACTCGGAGCGTCTTTTTACCACAGAACACCACAGAATACCACAGAACACCACAGAATACCACAGAACACTCAAAATGTACCACAGAACTACACAAATTACAACAAAACTACTGAAATATGCCACAGAACAGTAAAATTACTTTATAAAACGAAAATCTAATAATTTAGAGTTACTAGTATATATTATTTCTTTAATTCGGGTTACACCAATGACACTGATGATGATTGACTGGATGAGATAAAAATTATCATAACTTTCTTGTTATTTGGCATATTTTGTTTACATTTGGAGACCTTTGAGACACTAAACTAATGCATTGTAATAATGAAAATCTAAAATAAACATTTAAAAAAATAGTTTTTAGCAAAAAAAAATTACAGTACGGTTTTCTCAGTCGCTGATCAATATACGCTTTGAATGTATTGAACTGATCGATAAAAAGTGTTAATATCCGTCTTTTGTTTTAAAATATTTTTTCATGAAATTAAGAAAGAGTTAATATTTCTCATATGTAACTATTTATTCTGTGAAATTAATAAACCTATAAGACAATAATCTTAATTTTTCAACTAAAATGATGGTGATCATCGGTTCACATTTTAATCTTGAATTATATTATCATAAAAATTGTATTCTTGAAATGACTTCACAATAACTAGAACAGGAAGACTGCTTTCAACATTCTATTTAATATAATATATATATCATTAATAATTGAATATCATTTACAAAATTCTTCAATGTTTGGATTCTAGTTGCCACCTGATTATATAAGGTAATTCAATTAAATGTATTTGATGTCTCAGGTGTGATAGTTTAAATGACATGTTAATTGGCTTGATTGGTGATTACAAAAGTGTCAAAATTGGTTAATCTAATAAAATTTCGGTACTTTAATTATAACAAGAATTTATTTAATACTGGAAACTACTTTTGAAAATGGAATGTCATATTTTTTTTCCTATTCTTTTTTCTACTTCAACCATATTTAAAAAAAAATTACATATACCAGTTTTTTTTTCGATATAAAGTTTCAGTTCAACAATTTCTAAATGCATACAAAATATGGTAAAAATCCGAAATATTGTTAAATGATTGGAGAAGATACAACACAACATAAGATTCCAAAAACAGTCATCGAGCTTGAACTTTTAATTGACAATTAAAAAGACACACTTATAATATGTTATAAGTCAACTCAATTATTACTGTCCTACAACAACTTTAGATATCTTTTTGAAGTTTTATATATAACTCTATAAAATGGAGAAAACTTTGATGTACAAACATTAGCCAATTGTTTTAACAACTCTAGATATCAGCTTAACAAATTACTTCATTAATCACTTTAATAAAGTTTAATTATTTGTTGACAACAACTTCAATAAAATGTCACATTAACCATTTTGATTATTTATTGTAAAAACTCTTAACATAGAATTCATAAAAAGTGACAAAAAAAAATACCTGCTAAAACAAAATAAATTTAACAAATAATTACGTAATGCATCTAAACATTTTCAAAAATGAATTAAAATTACAAAAAAGATTAAAACGTATTTAAAATATAAATGTCACAAATATAAATATATTATGGTTTTAATAGCATGCGGTTTTCGGTATAATCCCAATTTATATTGGCCATTCAGTTGGGGGAGTAGCGTTAGTGAGTCGACCCTAAATAGAAAAATTAAATTTATTTGAATAATAAATGTCAAATTATAAAAAGAATGAACAATAACATGATAATAATGTCTGAAGTATTATTATTTCGAAGTTCTGTGGTAAATTTTGGGTGTTCTGTGGTATTCTGTGGTGTTCTGTGGTAAAAAAACGCTCCCATATAAACTCTCTGTTTTACTTGTTATTCCCGATTTAGTATACACATTTATGATGTAAATGGTTTACGGCTTTTAAAAAAGTATTTCTTGACGATCCCTGCCAAGTATTTGAATTTTATTTGAAAAATACAGAGCACGCAAAATAAGCATTTGAAAATCACGATGCACGTAAAATTAAATAAGCAGAACACGTTGAACGAGGCACCTGTCTTGCACGACTGAACGTTAAATAAAAAAGTAAAAACACGTTGAACGTGAAATAAAAAACGGCGATCACGTTGCACGAAAATAACTCTTTACCACCCTCTTTATTTACGTCTGTGACGTCATTTTCATGAGTACAAATCAACAAACTAAAAAGGTTATTCGCCGGTGAATAATAGGGTTATTCAACGCTGGTGTAAATTTTTAGGGTTATTCGTTCTTCCTTGGAATTGAATGAAAATTAACTGAATTATTCCATGTCACGTGATAACGTTTAACCCAATAGAATTGCTTGAAATATATGTAAGGTATAATAATAATAAATGTTATGTCCAATCTAATCAAAATATAGATCTCTAATTTCGTTATGCTCCTTCGACGAGCACGCGAGTTGCGATAGATCTCAATTTTAATCAGATTATGTTATGTCCGCCCTGTAAAAACTTTAAAGAAGCATGATTTTCGACATTAATACACTACATGAAGTTATCGTATATATGCCGTTTTCAATCAATTAACTTGTCTTACGCAGACCTATGCTACTGTAGCGTAGATATCCAAGCATCCTGTCATTTGACCATTCATACTGATGCTCCCCTTTATGTGATAACCACCAGACGGGAAAAATGACGTATCAACGTCAAAATCTGCTGTTGGTAAAGTATACTGAGCCTAGAACGATAAACAATAAAATTATTTATTATATTCACATTCGATATTTCACGATTCGGCTATTATCCTTTTGGGGCACCAGACTTAAGGCCGTGTCTGGTTTTTTCTTTGTTTTGCTTCAATCGTAAATTTTTAAAAAACCTACCAGCCAGCCAGGAAAAAAAAACACACAAAAAGAAAAAAACACAGGGACTTGCCTCTTAATCAAGAAGAGAAAAATGGCTGATCAACCAAGAATGGAAAACCTGGAGACTCAGTTGACATCATGAGTAACACTGCTAGGAATGATATTAAAACAAACATACAAAGAGCACACAACACAACTTAACTAAAAATGAAGATGACTGACCATACTCTACCAAACGAATGGGGTGAACTCAATTTTTCCAGACGAGAAAGTAATTTCTGCTTTTTAAGATATTTAATACACATGTCCCATATGCACATCTTTTATACAGTCCTTTAAAGTAACATGTTAGAAAAATCATGTTGCTTTATTACAAGCAAGAGTTGCAATTAACGTTACTTGTTGACATGCAGTTAAAACATATTACAGGATAACCAGAGGTTGATTGTAGCGCCCAGGAGAAGTTATATTACTCTCATTCCAAATTGCAACACATATGTCTTCCTAACTCCTTTTCAGTGCAATCCCGACCCCCCCCCTTTTTACCCCCCCAAAAAAAAGAATGAAGGGGAAAAGGAAAACATTCGATCTCGATTAAATTTTAAATCAAAATATTCCAACAAAACTGAATAGACGTATATCTGATTCCTGTCCTTAATCGACCTAATAAAATTCAAATATTATAGGTTATCTGTACGAAAGAGACTGACAAAGTTCATATTTTATCAATAGTGATTACAATAAAATGCTAAATCAGCTTATTATTAAGGTCAATCAAAGATCAATAAGTACGTTTATACTTATTTTTAAGTTTAATATATCAGAGTCGTATTATATGTCTCGGAATGTATATATAATAATTATTCGAATTCATTTGACGTACCTCCATGGCAATATATTTTTATATAATTATGTCATGGCCTTTTGTCTTAAACTAATGTTACCTCCAGAGTTGTACACAAACAAATTTCTGTTCGTTTGGGTTTGTTTGTTTGTTTGTTTGTTTTTTAATAAAGGGGTTAACTTCCTTGCAAGTAAAAACTGATGCAATATACCACTTACTGGTTTAAACGGACATTGGCAAGGGATTCCAGCCTTAACAATTGGGTCTGGACAAGTAATTTCGTCTAATAGTTCACATACGTCATCATACGTACATGAACCAAAACTGTCAATACATGGAATCTTTATATATTTTCCTGCAACCTCCTTTTCTATGAGAAGAGTAGCCTGCAATAATACAATTGAAGATGCTTTAAAAAGTACGAGATTTACTTTAGTACAGAAGAAATATAAATACATGTACTATATATCACTACGGTTTTCGAATATCTTCCATAGAATTTGAATGATTGAGACGTCACGGTTACTAGTGTCCCAGTTTTCTTACAGAATGTGCCTGTTTCGTTCCTATCATTCATTTTTTTGTCAGAATGTTGAAAAAGTAATTGTGATATTTATTGCTATAATAACCTAAAACCATTTCTTTTAATTGCTTCAAATCTAAAAAAAATACATGTGACGAGAACGCAAAAAGCAAAACTGAAGCAATAGTACTAAAGTCTCCGTTTTCACTTTTATAGTTCTGTTTCAATTTACGGAAAAGTTTAAAATATCAACGGTTCACTATACTCCCAGATTTGTCTTAGTCGTTGTCCAAAATTACATGCTCGCACGTGTACTGGATATCAGCGATCAATGTTTTATGGATTACGCAACACTTACCGGCAAAGGTGCTTGAACAGTAGTATTGATGTACGCTTTTGCAGAGATGTGTATAGTTCCTGGAAATTGAAGAGGATCAGGGGTTAATGAAAGGTCGGTGAATCCTGCACCTTGACCCCCACAGTTCTTCCATGTAAAACTTTCAACATTGTTCATCTGTAAAAGAAATTAAATAAATAACATTCAGAGATTTCATTGTCAGATGTTCAGAAATATATCTTAAGACAAAAATCCCCCCCCCCCCCCCCACCATTAATCTAACTCCTTTTGAAATTTCCACTTTCCTATTCCCATACAAAATAATCATATGTATGTTTACTTACGGTAAATTGAACTATTTTAGCCTCCTCGTCTTGTATCTCGACCTTCAGAACTTTCGCTGAAGTGAATGTAGCAAAAACAGCTAAAAGAAAAACGAACATATACATTATTATTTTCTGCTGTAAATTTTGAACTAGTATAGTTTCAACTTGTCAAGCCGATATGATTTTAGAGATACATATAATCGTATTCTTATTTTTATTGTTATTGTGATAAAGTTTTATCAATTTAGATGACCTAATCATCTGGGCTCACATGTTTTATATCTTACGAGAATGTCTGCTGACATGATCGGTTGAATATACGATTAAAACTATGTCTGTCGTATCTTTCTAACTATGTCTGTCGTATCTTTCCGGACTGGATCAAACATAATTTAAAAATTGAAAATGAATTGCCTATGATAAAGTTCTGTAAAATAACAGTTGTTGAGAATCATCACAGATCTAGGCGATCTTGGATCAAGAAAACAGCACAATGTCTCGATTCCATTTTACTTAAAGCACCATGCAATTTGCAGTGTCAAATAAAACATAAACATTGGTGGTTACTTTTCTGTCCCACGCACATCGTGCCGAAGGGGGATATGATAATGAACTCCGTCCGCCACGGTCCATCCGAAAGAGAAGTTCTGTGACTTTGACAATTTTGTTTGTAGATTTGCAATTATATCTTGTGAACACAACTCCTCTTAGAACTTTTACAGAAAGATCTCATACTTAGTAGGATTGTTCTAGCCATCAAGTGTAGTTAGTTGACCAAATTATGTACCGTCATTTTGATTTGACCATTTTTACGGGCGTTATGGGACTTTGACTTTTTTTTAGCATTGATACAATAAGACATTGTGAACGCAACTGAAAGCTGTCATATTTTGTAGTATTGTTTGTCATCACGTGTAGTTGACCATATTATACCGTTATTGTAATGCGACCATTTTGTTTTAGTACTTTAACAATGCCAGCTTGTGAACGCAAATCCTGTGAGTACGTATAACAGACATTTTCCCTACTTGTCATGCACGATCGTTAGTTCACAGCAATATGTAATTGACCATATTATACCATCATTTTGATTTGACAATTTTTATGGGAGATATGGAACTTTGACAACAATTGGACTATTGCATGTACCACATTGCCACCTTGTGGACGCAACTCCTCTGAGACCGTTTGGCAGAAAGCTCTTGTACTTGGTAAATTGTATGCAACCATATGCAATTTATCATATATAATACAGTAATTTTGATTTGATAATTTTTACGAGAGTTATGGGCTTTGACGTTTTGGGCTATCCTACGACAATGATGCCTTGTGAATGCATCTTCTCTAATAATGTTTGCCACAAAGCTTTCATACTTGCTTTGATCGTTTGCCATCATATGTAGTTGACTACATTTTTCTGTAAATTTTATCTGAGCATTTTTATTGGAGTTCTGTGACGAATTATTTTTACTATCCTACCATCATGACACTTCGTGAACCCTACTCCTCTGACAGAATTATCTCATACTTGGTAGGATTTTTTGCCATCATGTGTAATGACCATACTGTACTGTCATTATGAATCCATTAATTTTGGGGAGAAATGGGACTTCGACCATTTTTTCGACTATTGTACCACAATGTCATCATTATCTACCAATTAAACAAGTTATACACTTGTTAATGTAATATATGTTCATCTTCTACAATTCTATACTGTCCACACAATTTCATTCCAAGTTTAAACAGCGTAGGGGACATTTCGCTACGTTATAGCAAACTTATTTATTTTTCAAACTCGTCCTTTTCTATTCCTTTATAACACTTATTACTATAAAGAGAGTGCTACGTTCTCTGAACTTTAAGGACATCCGATACAGTTTCAAGGGAGTTAACCCTTGGCGCGACGTTATGCGTTTGAATACCCGCAAAACGTCACTTTTTGCGGGACGTAATGCATGTAATTTTCCGTAATAAGAAACGTAATGTGGATTTTCGATGCTTCAATTTCTGTTTCTCCCGCATGCTAACTTCTAAACCATTAATATTAGTGCATTTGATTCTAACAGGATAACAGTCTAATAAAATCAGAAGAAATAAAACACATTATTGTTTCTGTGAGATCTTCAACAAAGTATCGTATAGTGAGCAATCTCAAGACGACTGACCCTTTTGGTGTTACTAATATAATGCATGTCAATTATCATTTTTATTATCATTCATCATCCATGATTTGGTCCGAATCCGATTTTCTGACATTTTATTAAAGCACAGAAAACCAATGATATTTTAAAACTAATACCGAAAATTTAGGTACACGAAGAAGTAAATTTCCTAACTGAACAATTTACTAAAATAAATAATGGTTTGCCGCTAATATTAACAATGATACAACCAATAAAAGAACAAAGTTCCAATTTCTTCCACGTTGCACGTATTTTATCTAACAAAAGGCAATAGTTAACAATATTTACGCCCGTAAAATTTTGACGGAACGTAATTATGGTATACAAATGTCCGGCGTCTGTCTGTCTGTCTTAAACATGGTACAGCACAAATATCCAAATTTCATTAAACTTAACATAGTTGTTTTTTATGATGGTCAAACGATAAGTATACTTTTTGGTGAACGTTTTGAGTTACAGGACTTTGTAACTAAAACAGGGGTGTTTTTTACACAGTTCGCGCCGTATCTCAAAAACGATTTAAGATTATTGCTTAAAACTGTACACACTTCTTAGTTATATTAATCTGAAGATCTGTATACTTTTTGGGGATGATTCAAAATTTTATTTTATAGTTATTGAGTTTATGAAAAAAAGAGGGGGTTTTCACATGTCGCGTCGTATCTCAGAAACTATAAATAATTATTACATAAAACTTGACATCCTTGTTACTTAAATTAATCTAAAGATCTGTATATATACTTTTTCGTGATGATTCTTTAATTCATTTTTGAATTCTTGAACTTTTATTGAGCTTCAATTTGATATCATATAACATATGATGTGATATATAAACTTCCTATTGAGAAAGAATAAGGAATGAGTCAGGATATACTTAGCATGAATTCCTGTACAACCCCCGTGTTATTTTAAAAACATTTATTATGGGTTTTTTTCATAAGACGATGGGCGTATCATGCGCTCGTAGTGCAGCTGTTTATTTTGTTCTTTATTTTTTTTTACAAATATATTAGAGAAATGACGGATTGACATCAAATACAATGCAATTTCAAATATAATTAATATTTCCAAATGGCATAACTCTTTTAAAGAATAGTTGATATGCACTGATTTTCGAACGTGTCCATACGATATTAGTTTTATAAAAATTTGGCTAGAATTGTACACTTGAAAAATCTATTAAACAGAAGGACATAAAGGACAGACAGAGGAATGGGCGTGTGATATTTTATGTACCCCACAATGCGTCGCGCTGTGGTGAAAAAATATATATAGTTATTTACCAATAAAATAACGCTATGAGAGAAGTATTTGGATTTTAATCGCAACTTGCCACCCTCTCCCACTCTCTCCCCTCTTTCCCCTAAAAAAACAGCATTAAAAACTGAAGAGAAAGTATATAATAGTACAAGATTATAAAAGTGACGTGCAGAGGCGGATTTAGGGGGAGGCTCAGGCCCCCCTTTTGAGGAAAAATTTTGGTTGGTTATATAGATAATCACTGAAGCGTGACGAGAGCGGGCCCCCTCTTATGCAGTCAGTGGGCCTCCACTTATGAAAATTTCTGGATCCGCCACTGACTTGCTTTGCAATCGTAATTTAGGTGGGTATAGTGAAGAAAGTTGGGAGAGGAACAGAAACAAACCCAAAGCTGGGGGTGGGTGGGGGAATAGGTAATATGTCCAGTCCTTTCGCTATTAATTCAATCGTTTTGCCAAATCAAAAATTTCAAAATTATGGTTTAGTTTCTCTGTCTGGACAAAAGCATCCTTTAGCAAATTGAAGATTCTCCTTTATAAGATTTTGTTTTTGTTTTCTGACAACATAAAAAAAGAAGATGTGGTGTAATTGCGGATAAGACAACTCTCCACAAGAGACAAACATGACACAGAAATTAACAACTATAGGTCATCGTACAGTCTTCAACAATGAGCAAAGCCCATACCGCATAGTCAGCTATAGAAGGCCCCGAAATGACAATGTAAAACAATTCAGACGAGAAAACTAGCGGCCTAATTAATGTACAAAAAAGAAGTTCCGTTTGCAGGAAAAGACCTCATGTAAGTAACCTTTGTGCTGTGATCCAGTGAAAATAAGTATATCAAGTGAACTTTAAAACTGTTCAGAAGCCTATAAATTTTATTCAGTTGCAATCGTTGACCCTAATAAAAGTTTAATTTTATGAATAAATGTGAAATTCTAAAAAGTGATTAAAACGTGAATAAAAGGATTTTAAGGAGTATTGTAATGAAACAGCAGCCCACCAAACAAAACAAAACAAAAAACAACATCTAGAGGTCAACATATTGTAAAAAATAATACACGAGTATGTACAGTACATGTACCTTTATGTCAAGTTCTAAATTGCCGAGTCTTTAATTCTAAAAGCCGCGTAAAATTATCAACAGTCCGTAATAACTTTTCTTGCGATGTTTCTCACTTAGACCACAAACAGAGACAGGTATTTAATTCACATGATTTTATTTCCGAAAACAATTTGACCAACTTATAGGTAGCTGTTTACAAGCAATATTTATACATCTAAAAAATGTCGCCGGTAACTTGCAGAGATAACGTCGAAATTGTCTGCCAGCGACGTCGTGCATTTTAGCGCTAACGTTGAGGTTCCAAAGGGGGGACTCAATTTCAAGGATAACTCGCGTTTATCATGGAATCCAGCACGGTGACATATATTTTTTATTTGAGATTTGGAGAAAGCATGACAAAATGCAGTTTATGTAAAAAAATGATAAAAATGACACTTTATTTTCCTATTTTTAGGTTAAAAAAATACCACTTTGAGCATCTGGTCCACAATGTCAAGCAAGGCTTGCATAATTGTATAGTCATTCGTGTAGGGATTTATTTTTTTCCTTATTGTGTCTTATCACAGCTTCAAATTGAACCCGATCTTAATAATTTACGACGAAGAATATCTGCTCAAAAAATTTTATAACATTGTCTAACTTTTTTACAAAATTGCACAAATCCCCAATTTTCAGCCTCAATTTTCTCGAAAACAAGCATGGTGACCTATGTTTTATTTTGTGTTTTATTTAATAACTCGCCAAGGCCTACAACATATTTAAAAATTATAAAAATGACATTATATCGAGAAACTGTATCGGATGCCCTTAAGGAAACCTTACATCAACACGTACTCATAGTTGACCTATTGCATGGCAAAGTTTCTTCACATATCCTACAATGTATGTTCCCAGAGGCAGTCTCAACTGTCCGCCCTTCATCTAGGTTAACCAACTTTGCAGAACCTAACTATTTTATAATAAACAATCAAGTGTATCCCAACTCTCTTTATAATCGCATGTATTCAATTTTACCGTGTGAATATTCTTACGTATATCAATACCATTCACGACACTGGCAAATGTCATTTAGAATATGCGGTAAATATTTTACGATATAAATGTTATATCTTGGTCCATTCTGAGTGGTGAAAAAATATATGTTAAGATAACGAACAACTCTGATCAGATCGGTACATAGAACACCAACTAAAGCATCTTAAGCACAACGTTAAGGGTAATTTTGGCCATGCTGTGGGGTGTGAGCTTTTGCTCTGTGTTGCAGGGCTCATTACCATTTTGAGATGAAGAACAACAAAAAAAGGTGTTGTTCCTTTGCTTTTAATTTGTTAACCACCGACGGGGAAAATGATGTGTCCACGTCACAATATGATGTTGGTAGGATGTACTGAGCCTGGATGACTCAAACATAAAAGATCTGTTCATTTATTTGAAATGTATTTCCTTACATTTGAAGAGGTAAAAATTGTAGTTTGTCTATTTTCATGATTTTGTGTATTCAGTATGTATAAATCAGTTTTCCATATATACTGTTGCTTTCTGTGCGTGATAATCTACCTTTCTTGCAATACTTAATTCTGAAAATAATAATGATAATGAAAATTACAAAAATTGTGATAATACTTTCATTATTATTTGTTCACAAATATGAATAGTTTAAATATATCTGTTTAGCCCTTTATTTATGAATAATCACATTCATTATTTATTCACTTTATATATTGACTATTTATCCAAATAAAAAAAATCTTCCATCTATGAAGTTTCTTGGTGCATTGATAATCACCTTAAAAATATATCCGTGGGTCATTTTATGCGACACTGAAAAATATCTCCAAACATCCTTCCAGTTTACCATTCATGCTAATACTGCCTTTCATATGGTAACCACCGGACGGGAAAAATGATGTCTCCACGTCAAAATCTGATGTGGGAAGGGTGTACTGAGCCTGAATGATAGAAGTAAATTATATCTCTGGTTGTATAAATTCTATTTATAGTATCCATTATGTAAATAATTTATTATTTCTATATTTCTATAAATCGTCTCGAGATGCATGATTCGTCTACAGCAAGAGCTCATATTTGTACAGACTGTTATAAGTTTCCATTTGGGAATACAAAGCAGTAATTGTAACAAGGTTGTATCCGTATACGTAATGGATACAACCGAGTAACAATAGCGGTTTAACCCCTTCAACATTTGTGCCTTTTTACAAATGTACCGAACATTTACCTTTTGTGAGGGTGACATGTTTTTAAGTCAATTGTTTGATTCTATATTTCTTGAAAAACAAATAATTTGTTTTAGAAGGAAGTAGTTGTTTTCATTTGAAATTTGTAAAACAAAAACAAAAAAAAAACCCATTGATTTAATATACTGTTTCTGTATGTGATTTAAACCAACTGTTTGTCGCTATTAAAAATCTATGTCCCAACAAAAGATCAAAGGTGGGTGCCTTTAAGTTATGTTGTTTAGCGTGAAATGCATTTTTTTGTTGTTGTTTGTTTGCGTTCATGAACTATTAGTCTAATATTTTGTTTGGTGACAACTAGCGTATGTAGTTTGTTTTGGCATACAAAATATATTTAACAACATCTGTTATATTTGCCATATATTTGCCATATATTTGCCATATATTTGCCATATATTAGCTTATTTTCGTCTTGAATTCCTCACCGGTTTGAATGGGCATTGACACGGAATGCCAGCCTTTACAAGTGGGTCTGGACAACTGGCTTCATCTAGTAGTTCACAAAGGTCATCATAACTGCAAGAACCAAAGCTATCGATACAGGGAATCTTTATATATTTTCCGGCAACCTCCTTTTCTATTAAAAGAGTAGTCTGTAATTATAAGTTAAAAGTGTTAAAATTATCGATACAACCATAGGCGGATTTAGGATGGGGGGTATACCTCCCTCCTTTATGGAGCTACAATTATGGTAAATCCAGACTTTTAACCTGTTCCACTCAAATCTTTGCCTAGTTTGCCCCTGTCCCCTCCTTTTTTCAAAATTCCGGATCCGCATCTGACAACATGAACAAAATCAATATTAAGAATCGCTTATAATAATAAGCTGTCAAAACAATAATTATGAAATCATGCATTTTTTGTATTTTGCATTTTTATTTCACGTCGATTAATATGTGGTATTAAATAGAATGTATAAATCTAAGCTCATTGAAGTTCCCGAATCAGAAGAACATCCATGTCCTTGCGCCAAGCATGTCAAAGGACACCCATTTCAGTTACAAATTCACACCGGCATGGATTTGTATCTGAAAAACAATACATAGCTTTACGTAAAAAAAATTTTTGGTTTGGGCCGTTAAGAATGTCATTCTTTTAAAAATATTCAAATTTGCCACACTTTCTCAAAATTGAAGTTTTGAGTCACCTTTTAACAGAAAACATGTCCAGAAATACAGTATACTCTTTGTAACGAGTGTGCCTTGAAATAAAATTCGGAAGAAATTGGCTTTAATCTTAATAAATGAAATATACTTACCGGCAGTGGAGCTTGAATAGTAGTATTGAAATATGCTTTCATGGCAAGATGTAAAGTACCCGGAAACTCAAGGGGATCAGGAGTTAATGAAAGATCAGTAACTCCAAAACCGTTTCCTCCACATGACTTCCATGTAAAACTCTCTACTTTGTTCATCTGTTAAAAGAAAAAAGAAAATGATTATAAATTCATATAACAATGAGGAATAAAATGGAGAGTAATGAATGAACTAAAACTAATTAAAGAATATCAATCTCATGATCGTCCCGAACATGCATCCCATATTTGCCACGGGACGTTAAGCAACCAACAATCAGTCAATCAACTTATATGCAACGTTCCACGTGTTTGGTTTAAATCAAGGTGTTAAAATGCAGCATGTTGCACTATTTTCGAATTGTTGTTAAGGGATATAAAACAAAATATAATTTACTTACAGTAAACTGAACAACTTTGTCATTCTGGTCATGTATCTGTACTTTCAAAACTCTTGCAGCAGAAAAGGTGCTACAAACAGTAAAAACTAAAACAAACAGTTGTGCTTTGTACATGATTATTCTAATACTGTTTAAAATGCTGATTATAAAATGTTGAAATACAGATATAATTTATCAAATTTTATATTTTTATCTCAGTTATATAAATTTAAAGGACATCAGCTGGAATATATAAGTCATAGATTGGATTGATGTGGATAATATGTGAAAAACTTAGCGGTCTTCGCACTGTCCGTGTGACTCAGCTCAACGCTTTATAAAATTGCCATATCACGGCTTTGTTGAGTCGAATATATGTTTACCCGGCCTTTTAACTTTTACGTTTTTCTGGATTTACCTTTATTAGGAACGCTCGCCCTTAACATTTGTACGCCAGGGATGTATGCATACGTAAAAAATTTAAGAGCTATTTTACCAAAAGGGACAGAAAAGGAATAGTAAAATTCATGAGGGGCCTGATGGGGGGGGGGGGTCTCATCACGATTCACGAGTTGATTTTTTTGTCAATCACGATTCACAGAAAATAAATTTCCATGATCACGGATCACGAAAATATAAAAAAAAATAAATCTGTAGGAAAACGGATCACGATTGCGAAAATGCGCCGATCACGAAGAACGAAAATAACCCATCAGGCCCCTCATTCATCTAAGGACGACTTTGCCTGAGTGAGTTGAAACCTTAGTTTCTTATGAAGGTTTGAACCGACGTTGATAAGTCCTCTTCCTGTTTGCTAGTAAAACAAAGCAAACGGTTGTTTCTATCATGAAAATGACACGAATAAAATCCGATAAATCGATTGTCAGATTTTCCTGATAATACTTATTCTGTGAAAAACGTCTTTCCAGCAAGACAAATGCAAGATGCAATGTAAGCATGACGGTACAATTGCACCCAACCTACTGATTACCAGAGACATATATTACATAGATCTATATGTATTTAGATGTCTCCGATTAAACTAATCTAATGTTATCACTGTATGTCAGTGGTCTATACAATTATAAAGTTTAGCTTTATCAGTTTAGTGTTTGTTATTTTAACCTATTATTCCGATCATCGTATCGATAGAAATGACTAAAAGTTTTCCATCTGATTTATGATCTGATGACTTATTAGAATGTTTAATCTGGGACAGTCCCATAATTTGTTAGTATAATAGTCCCAGATTTATGATCAAAATGTTTTCTATATCTTGCAACAAATTGAATCTGATTGAGCCTTTCAATAAGGGTGTCGATCAGCCAAGTTGAAATATTTGAAAATAGTGGTAAACACATTTTAATCAAGAAAAAATATAAACAAAATATTCTAGTTATAAGTACCAAGGATTTGTATATTATGCAAATCCTTGTATAAGTACCAAGGCATGACCGGATTCCAAATCTGGGATCTCCGTATGTTGGTCATACTTTTAGAAAATCACGTGATAAAGTCTTGTGATCAGCGAGCGGCCTAGCCAAGCGAAGATTCTGTTGAGACTGAAGCTGTAACTTTGACGTAGACAAAGCCCGACACAATGAGGAAGACACTGATTTCGTTCTCAGTTGTACTGTTGGTGTCAATTACACAGGCATTGCCAAATGTATTTAACTTTGAAATTCCTAAGATTGACGGCTTTGGCAAAGAAGTACTAAAATCATCTAAAAATCGCTTCACTGACAATGTCGGCCAACTTTTGATGCAGTATCACATGTCTCAGAACAAAGGTTTCAAGCAGAGTATGATTAATCAATTGGTAAGAAATTTAATGGTAACCTTCACTAAAAGTAAAAAAAGGTTACCACAGAACATATGATATCCCTGGGAACAGTATACCTCAATATATATGTTCCTGGATATCCTTAGTTATAGTGGCCACCTACAGGCCCTAGCAAGAGGATAATAAAAACACAAGAAATTGAATGATTATAAAGACTGACAACGCGGTTGTCAAAAAGAACAGTTCACACAACGCACGCAAATTATTTCAGTTTAAAATTTGAGCAACACTTTCATGACTTTAATGCCATATCAAAATCAGAGTAAATTCATGTGCTCTTTAAATAATCCTGAAAGTAATTACTCTTCAAAAAGTGTAAGAAGGTTGCTGAAATGTAATAATATTTACATATCTGATACACATCATATACTACTGCTGTGTCGGTCTGTACTGCTTTGAAGTTTGTAATTTAAGAAATTATTATAATTCTTTCATGCCATGCTCTATGCTCATTTTTACCAGGGAAGGCATTATATTTTGTACTTTGAAGAAGCCTATAATACAAGTCCGTAAGGCAGCCATTATGATTTTATGCAGCCAAAATGATATAGAAAATCAACCGTTTCACGATAAAAAATGAATAGATTTAAACTTACTTTTAGAATGATTTTATTTAATTTCCTAGCGAGATAAACCAACACAAATGTCCATTTTGTTCATGTTGTTCTTTAGCGTTGTTCAAAATACAACTGACGTTGCTATTTCAATTGTGAAGTCAATCAAGTTATTGTAATTAGAACATGGCTTTGTTTCCAAAGCGAAAGAAGAACGTCATATTAGAATAACATGAATAATGAACAATCACTACAAAGTCACTAGATTCTGAGTAATGTCTAATTTTATCTAAATTTAATGCTTAACAGTCTTTATTATTACTAATTGTCTCAACATAATCTTAACATTTTTAATTTGTCTTAAAATTCCGGATATGACTTAAACTGTGTGATAACTTTTTGTTGAATAAATCATTTTACATATTATTACTGTTTTTTTGCATCTGCCATATGTTGCAATGATATTCCCTAAAAAACTGGTTTTCAATAACTCTTAGGAAAAAGTTTTTTTAGGGAATCTCAGGAATGTTGTATTTTTTTAACTGATAAGTGAACATGAGTTTTATGTATTTCATGCAGTTATGAAATAAGATGAGTTCACACTCAGTATGTTGACCTTTATTAGGTAATGGTCAGAGTTTAGATTATAAGTAATAAACAGAAGTTAGATAACAATTTTAACAAATGTAGATAAACATGATAAAAGATAAAACAGTTTATCATATTATACTTAACATGGTTTTAAATGTAAATAACATATAATTTGTACAGTATGATAATAGATTTTTGTCAAGCCTGCAAAATTTATGTCACAAAATGTTTTTTTTGGACAGAAGCTTTTTTTTTATGACCAAAAGATAATTTCAAGAGAGCAAAACTTTGAAATTATTTTCATTTTTCCATATTTTACTTATAATAGAAATAAGATGTGGTATGAGTGCCAATGAGACAACTCTCCATCAAAGTCACAATGAGTAAAAAGTAAACAATTATATAGGTAAAAATACGGCCTTCAACACAGAGCCTTGGCTCACACCGAAAAGCAAGCTATAAAGGGCCCCAAAATGACTAGTGTAAAACAATTCAAACAGGAAAACCAACGGTCTAATCTATATAAAAAACGAGAAACACTTAAGAACCACATCAAGAAACGACAACCACTGAACAGGCTCCTGACTTAGGACAGGTGCAAACAAATGCTGCGGCTTTAAACGTTTTAACATGATAAATGGAATTAGTTTTTTACAGTTAACATTTAGATACAGTATTAGGTAAAAGTTATTCAGTCATTGATAACTTTGTTAAACCTTCATCATGTTCATTGGATTTAATGAAATTAAGACTGATTTCTATGACCAAAAAAGGCTGTATCCAGAGCCAAATTTTGATAATATTTGTTTTCATTTTTGTCTCGCCTGCGACAAAAGTCACGGAAAGCGAGACATAGGGATTGCTTTTCGGGCGATGGCTCAGTGTCAACAATTGTAAAGTTTTCTGCTTAAGTTAGTTTGATAGGAACTACTTGTGATAGATCATCTATCAGTAGATATCAGTTTGAAGACTATTTTGAAGCCCTGCCCCCTAGGACATGGTCCAGTGACGGAATTAATTAGCAATTTTCAATGTTAAGTTATCTGCTTTTTAGTTAATTTTGTTGCATTCTGTTAAGAATAAGTTGCATTTTTAACTATAGTCATGATAGTGGATACTTCTAATGGAAAATCAGATGACAGAAGTTTGTGAATTTAATTGTTGAAAATCACATTCCTCAAACATGTCAAAATGGGATTGTTCAAAATTCATTTTTTCAGATATAGAAAAAAAGTTCTAGGGTCAAGGTTTAAACTAGGGTCGTTTAACTTGAACCACACATACATTTTTATTTGGCCTTACTATCAGTTCATATCAGTTTGACAACTATTTTTGAGGCCCTGCCCCACTAGGTCATGATGGTCCAGTGACTTTGAAATAATTAGCAATTTTCAATGTTAAGTTTTCTGCTTAAGTCAGTTTGATAAGAACTACTTGTGATAGATCAATGATATTTTGTATAAAGTTGCAATATATCAGTACATCAGTTTGACGATTATTTTCAGGCCCTGTCCATTGGATATTGTTCCAGCGACTAAATTAATAAACCATGTTGCTGTCCATCAGATTGTCTTTTTCTGAATTTTATGCAGATAGGCGATATCTCTGTGTCAACAGTTTATTCTCTTTTTATATGACCGCAATTTTTTTTGCAGTCGTATATTGGTATGACGTTGGCGTCATCGTCGTCCAAAGACACATTGGTTTTCGCACTTTAACTTTAGTTTAAGTGAATGGATCTCTATGAAATTTTACCATAAGGTTCAATACCACAAAAGGAAGGTGGGGATTGATTTTGGGGGTTATGGTACCATCAGTTAAGGAATTAGGGGCCAAAAATAAGCATTTTTGTAACTTCAAGACATAACTTGTTTGTTAGTGTATGGATCTCTCTGACATTGTACCACAAGGTTCCATATCACAAAGGGAATGCTGGGATTAATTTTGGGGGTAATTGCTTCCAAATTTTAGGAATTAGGGGCCAAAAAGGGGCAAAAACGAGCATTTTTCTAGTTTCATTACAATAACTTGTGTGTAAGTGTATGGATCTCTCTGACATTGTACCACAAGGTTTCATATCACAAAGGAAATGCTGGGATTGATTTTGGGGGTAATTGCCTCCAAATTTTAGGAATTAGGGGCCAAAAAGGGGCAAAAAACAAGCATTTTTCTAGTTTCAGGACAATAACTTGTGTGTAAGTGTATTGATCTTTATGAAATTGTACTACAAGGTTCCATATCACATAGGAAAAGCTGGGTTTGAGTTTAGGGGTAATTGCCCTAAACGTTTAGGAATTTGGGGCCAAAAAGGGGCCAAAAAACAAGCATTTTTCTAGTTTCCAGACAATAACTTGTGTTCAAGTGTTTGGATCTCTCTGAAATTGTACTGCAAGGTACCATACCACAAAGGGAAGGCTGGGATTGAGTTTGGGGGTGATGAATCATAAGGGGGTTCAAAAAATTTGGGGGGGGGGGGATTTTTTTTCCTTTTTTTTCTTTAAAATTTTCCATTTTAAATTGGTTATTTCTGATTTATATATAAAAGCAAATAATAATGATATGGTTTGATTAGGTAAATTAAAGAATTTTTAAGTTCTTAGACCACATTCATTCTGTGTCAGAAACCTATGCTGTGTCAAATATTTAATTACAATCCAAATTCAGTGCTGTATCAAGCTTGAATGTTGTGTCCATACTTGCCCCAACTGTTCAGGGTTCGACCTCTGCGGTCGTATCAAGCTGCTCCCCAGCGGAGCATTTTATTTACTGATAAAAGGATTTAGTTTTTTTGAAGAAAACAATAAGATATGTACAAATGTAGTCTGGGGTAAAATATTGTTACACATCAATAACTTTGTCAAAACCTGAAACTTTGACAGAAGTTGATCATGTTGATATATTCTTTGTTCATTTTCAGTATTTTACTGATAGATGGACTCATTGTTTTTGCTGTTAACATTTACAGACAGTCTGCATGGTCTGGGATTACATTTTTTCTACATGATAAATTTATTATCATTCATGGATTGTTATGTCACTTGGACAGAAGCTAAATAATCATCAAGACCAAGAAATAGCATCTAAAATTTAAAAAAAATCATAATTTGACTGATCAATGGATTCACTGTATCATATTTTTTTTATACAATGCTATTTGGTCTACATGGAAGTATATGATAAAAATATTTTAACATGATGCTTTCATGTCTGGCTCTTTGATGGATCAATACAAGTATCATAACTATTGGCTGATAATACACCTCACATGAAATTGTCATGTACATGTAATCTGATATTATTCCATTGAAGAAAGAAAGATTTATATATAAACTGTCATGTGTATTATTGTTATACATTGATTTTCACAAATTTGTAAATTGTACCATTGGGATTTTTTGGTGAATTCTTAATACATACATATATAAAAAAAGAACAAATATTTATCAATTTAATAAACATGACCAACCTACATACTGGTGTTGAAGAAATCTTGTTTATTGATTAGTTAAATAAACAGCTGTAAAGATAGAAAAGCATATATGAAATTATAAATATAACGTTTTAGTTCATCATGTACATTTTTTACATTTATAAGAAAAAAAGGAAGGAAATTGTTTGTTTTTTTACAACCAGCATGTTTACATTTTCTTGTAATATGTACTGTTTATTCATAAAACACTATAGAATGATTATTATAATTCAATTCTTAAATCTGAATTAATAAAATAGTCATAGGAATTTTACATAGTTGATAGATACCATGCTAGTTGTTTTCCTCTAATTGTTTCTGACATATGAAAATGAATTCTAGAAAGTCCCAGCAGAGAAAATCATTCAATGTTTTAGACTACAGAATGCATTTAGAAAGTTCAGGATGTACTATCTAGACTTTTCAAATAAAGTTAGCATGTTTTCAGACAATATCAGAATGCATTCAGACTGATCAGGCTGTTGAGACACAAAGTTAGGAAAATTCAAACTGTTAAGAAGTTGTAAAGAATATTAAGGGTAGATTATTTAATCCTTAAAAATGAAACAAAAATCTTACAAAGAAGTGTATATTACTTGCATCTTCAAGTCAATAAACATGACTTGTATAAGTATTACCCCTGACTGCAAGTCTTAGCTGTTTAAATTTGTTTGCTGTCATATCTAAACATCAAATATTTTTCAAGTTCAGATATGTCAGTAATTGAGAAATAGTTTTTATACCACCGCAAAAAAATTTTGGGGTTGTATATTGCTATCACTTCGTCGTCGACCGAAGGCATTCCGGACAATACCTTTAGTTTAAGTTTATGGAACTCTATGAAATTTAATCAAAAGGTTCAATACCACAAAAGGAAGGTTGGGATTGTTTTTGGGGGTGATGGTCCCAACCGGTTAGGAATTAGGGGCCAAAAAGGGGCCCGAAACATGCATTTTTCTAGTTTCAGGACAATAACTTGTGTATAAGTATTTTGATTGCTCTGAAATTGTACCAAAAGGTTCAATACCACAAGTAAAAGGTTGGGATTCATTTTTGGGGTAATTGCCCAAACTGTACAGGAATAAGGGGCCAAAAAGGGTCTAAAACAAGCATTTTTCTAGTTTTCAGACGATAACTTGTGTTTAAGTGTATTGATGTCTCTTAAATTGTACCACATTTTACAAAAAGAAAATTTCTTCAAATGTTATTTTTTTAAGAAAAAGGGGGGGGGGGGGGGGAGGGTAAAACAAATTTTGGGGGGGGGGCACTTTTTTTTCACATGATTTAAGAAATTAAAAAGTAAATTTTCTTAAAATATTAATTTTTGGAAAAAAGGGGGGAGGAGAGAAAAAAAAATTGGTTTGGGGGGGGGGGGGCACTTTTTTCCCTCAAGATTTAAGACATTGTCAATTTTCCAAAGAAAAATTTGGGGTCACAATTTTATTTTGCTAATTCTTTGTATATAGTCTGAAAACAGATTTACTAAGTATTGCTCAACAGCACAGTGTATTGCACAAAAGCAAAAGCAAGAAATTTTCAATTGAATATAAATTCAAATCATATAACCAATTTCAAGTTCTTTGACTACATTTATTCTGTGTCAGAAACCTATAATGTGTCAAATTTTTAATTACAATCCAAATTCAGACCTGTTTCAAGCTTGAATATTGTGTCCATTTTTGCCCCAACTGTTCAGGGTTGGACCTCTGCGGTCATATCCAGCTGCACTCTGTGAAGCAGTTTATTTGTTTTAGTTGAAACTCCATTGTTTAATGTTTCAGTCATACAATACAAATAGAGTGCTACATGTATAAACAACATTTGTTTAATAATAACCTGTGTGTGTATATTTCCAGTCCTGTAACACTATGAAATTGAAAAAAATATGTTCATTACATACATGTATATATATATATGTACATCTTCTTATTTGCTAATGACTATTCATATTGTTGAGTTATCAAAAATGTGACTTGTTGCAATTATTGTTAGCCTATAGCAATTTATCATTATTTAAATGATTTTGTAGATGAAGACTAGTGGATTAAGAGGCCAAATTAATGGATTTAAATGGAAAGACTGTGGAAGTGCAGCAGGCAAGATTTCCACTCTGAACATATCCCCAGATCCTATACAGTTTCCAGGAACCATCACCGTATCTGTAGGATTTACACTCAACACAACATTAGATAGACCTTTAGCGGTAATTATATTTAATCTACAGATTTAATACTGAATCACTCTGTACATATATATACATAAATTACATTTACATGTACTATCATACTCTCAGTTGATGCTGTCACTTATATATGATGTATTACACAATGTTTCATTTTGCAAGATTGTATCTTCTGCTATATGATAAAGGCTAGTAAAATCATCTTTATAATTCATGTGCATTCCAGAAAGCACTGTCTGAGATGTCTGATAAGTTTAAATAATTATGGTAAAATTACATGTGTACCAAATTTATTATCATTGGTCAAGAAACTGTCATATTTGCCAGTCTTGACTGCAGACTTGAACAACTGAGATAAATCTTTAGGATTTTAAGGCTTGGTCACTTAAATATTTCATGTATCAGCATGTCTTGAATAGAATCAGCCAATTACTATTATAAATACATGTTGTGCCTCTCAGGTACATGTAATTATATGACATTTTGAGAATATCCTGCCATACACACATTCCTCCTTTCCTATCTATGTTTTCCTAGAGGGTTCACTTGTATCTTTTTCCCTGCTATTTTACCAGCTAAATTTGATTATAGTATTTAGCAGGTGTTTAGAAGGTTATAAGCATTCTGACAGATGCAATTGATACATTGTATCTCATTGGAAGGTACTGTATATAAAGTTCATTAGTGATCTCAATTGATTTTGATCTTATTCTTATTTGCCAACAGTAAAGATTCAGTGCTTTGAAAGGTACTGCATTGTAAATCTGTCCAATTACAATCATTCTAAGATTTTTAGGATATAATCTGATGATAAAGATATGAAAATGAAGAAATAAGCATGATATATATGTACATAAATAATTGTGACTTCTTTTCATGGATAATTCTTTTCACTTGCATTTACTATACAAATGTTGGCTTGAGCTGCTCATCTACATTTACATAATTGATGACCTCAGTATGAAAATAAAAAGCCTGACAATAGAAAAAAAGTTTTTGGTCCTTTCTAGAGAATGTAAAATTGAAATTTGACCTCTTAGATGATGATTTATACATTGTATGTCTTCCTGAGAAACATAACTGGTTTCCTGTGATAAAGAGCAATATGCACACAAACACATATTTTATTTTTTTTTACTTTTAGGGTTAACATTGTCTTATTATTTCTTTGATAAGATATATCCACTTCTGTTGTTTTTACTTCAATGAGGAATGTTCTTTTAACAAAACTCCCTAAAGCTGAGAATGTTTGCATTTTGAAGCAATTAACAATTTTATATATATATATGCTTATTTCCCTTGCTCTTCATTGTGACCTGAAAAAGCTACTTGCTGCATAAGGGAGTGTTTAAATCAAATAATTTATGAATCATATTTAAGTTTTCCAAATGACCATCTGGGGAAGCCTACACTGATACATGTACATGTTATTTGACAATTCTACATGCAGTGTAGTTAAAAAAAGTTCATTCAATCAATATATGATTCTGAATGTACATAAATGTACTCAGAAAAAAACAAAAGTTTGCATAAAAAGAAATAGAAATACATGTACGGAACATTATTTTTGAATGCTGTGAAAAATAACGTGACCGTCAGAATGCATGAGGTTAAAGAAGAGCAAGAAAGATGTACAAGTTGAAAGGTGAGCATGTGCCCTCTGTATCTCTTCTTCCTTCTGCTTTTACATCTTTCACATCTTGCTTTGGGACTACCATAGATGTTCTTCATTTTAGCTAATCAGAAGACTTTACTTTGTTTGCAACTTTTCTATGTACTTGTACCTACTTATTTAGTTTTAATAATTGTATGAATATACATGTATAAATGTACATATTTCATGTATATATATATATACATAGATGGGTTTAAGGACATCCATTGTTTGACCTGCTAGTCAAATGCGTTTTGTTAAAATATACTTTTTCACTTTTTGTGCTGTATTAGACCCCTCTACTAAGAAATTTTTTTTTGCATGCACACATATAAAAATTGCAGTTTTTATCTAACGCAAACATAGGTTTGAATGTTTTTTACAATTTAGACTTGTATATACATAGATGTAGATATATAAAACATGAGCCTAAAACTTTTTTTTAATTTGAGAGCTCACATTACTTCAGAATCATAGGGAGAAGTACTACTAGTGGAGAAACTTCAAAAAGAAGTGCTTATTCATGCTTGACCCTATAATGTTTGATTTTTACTATGATATAATTTGCAATTTGTATCCTATTTATTTAATTCTGGTTGAATTTTTTTGTGTTTGTGTTAACATAAGAAAGTCTGTTACTTTTACCGTTCTGTACTGTGATATTGGACATATTGGAATAGTATATTGAAAATAGAGCATACATTTAGAGTATAAAGTTTGTTATAACATTTATATATATCATCAAAATCAAAACAGAGGGAATATTAATAAATATTTATTATTTCACTAAGGATGCTTGGTCATTTTACCCTGTTTACCTCCATTTTCTTTTTATGAGAACTATTTTGGCTGGTCAATGGGCAAATAAGTCATGAGGTCATCCTTAAAGATAATCATATTATGTTTGATAGCAACTGTCTAAAGTAATTTTTGTGGAAAAGACTTTTGAAAATATTTAATTTAATGATTGACAATACATGTAGATACCAAGCGATGTGTGAAAAAAACCAAAAAACAGTGTTATATTGTCTCGCCTTGTCGGAGTCAAAAAGCGAGACATAGGTATGCTGTTTCTGGCAGCGGCTGCTGTGTCAACAATGTATTAGTTTGTGATTAGGTCTAGTTTATGGTGAACCACTAGTGGTAGGTCATTGATATTTGGTATACAGTTGTATTAGCATTGTTACATCTCATTTCCATGGAGATTTTTTGGCCCTGTCCCCTCAGTCATGGTCTATTGACTTTGAAACTTTGCTTAGTGTACATGTATTAGTTTGTGATTAGGTCAGTTTATGGGGAACCACTAGTGGTAGGTCAATGATATTTGGTATGCAGTTGTATAAGCATTGGGATATCTTATTTCCATGGAGATTATTTGGCTCCACCCCCTCAGTCATGGTCTATTGATTTTGAAACTTTTGCTTAGTTTACATATATTAGTTTGTGATTAGATCAGTTTAAGATGAACCGCTAATGATAAGTCAATGATATTTGGTATGCATTGGCATTTGCAAGTCTTGTTTCCATGGAGATTATATAGCCCCACCCCCTCATCATGGTTCATTGACTTTGAAACTTTTACATGCTTTACAAGTTAATGTTTGTGTTTAGGTTTGTTTAAAGGGAACAACTTATGATAAGTCAGTGGTATTTGGTATGCAGTTGTATTAGCATTGGCACATCTCATTTCCATGGATTTTGTTTAGCCATGTACCTTCAGTCATGGTTCATTGACTTTTAATATTTGCATAACTTACATGTTAAAATATTGCTATTTTAATTTCAACATTTGCATTATCAAAATTACAAAAAGGCGACACATATCATTGTGTCAACAGTTTATTTTGTATTATCATGGTTATAGTTCCATTAAAGTTTGATAGCAATGAACTGTTTTTTATTGTCTTTCTATTTTGTCTTCCCTCAATGAAGTTGCTGAGGTGAGACTAAACCGTGCTGTTTACTGAAGCTTCAACATTTTGTTAATTAGATCTAAAAATATATAACATTGTCCAATCAAAATCTTCATTACAAACGAATTGCACCTGAATTTCAAATATCTATATATCAATCTTTTATTTGTATAAACAGAGTACATAATTGATATCCTTCACAAATCAGGGGTCTGATGAGAAATCGAAATTAAAGTAATACATGTATAAGATATTTTTATTTTCATTATCATATATTTATGATTGAGTATTTTTATCAGTATGTTTTTTTCTTTGAAGATGGATGTGTCGTGGTATAAGAAGTCAGGATCAACCTATATTAAGATACCCTGTATAGGTATGGTTGGTAGCTGTACCTATAACAGTGTCTGCAGCATCCTTGCTGATGTGCAGTGTCCAGATCCTCTGGTTCAACATGGTATTCCATGTCAATGCCCCTTTAAAAAGGTAAGCTTAATGAAGATCAATAACATGAAAATATGGTGTTATTTTTGCCGTTCTTATAAAGAAATTGCAAAGTTGTGTGGTGTAGTCTCAAATTTCAGAAATTTTTGCATTGAAATAAGATAAGTGAAAGATGAAATCTTTAGGATTGAATTATCTTATTAGGCTGAGGCTGAAATATTCCCGCCTTAAGATTTCACTTGATTACATTTAAACTTGATTGATTGATTGGTGTTTATGACTCATAGTCAATTAAGATTGGAGGCGAGTGCACCTGCCATTTGCAGAATTCGAACTTACAACCTCAGTGTTGACAGGCTAGTGGTACAGTAGTTCGACTTAATAGACCCCTCGGCCACCGCATTTAGACTTGAAATAGTCAAATATCTATATTATAATATTGGATACTGGTAGTCTGGTAAATAAAAATATATATATATATTCATCTCAAATTTCACCATCAATTGCAAATAGCTGTTGTAAGATGGCTCATGGAAAAGATTTAAATAGACAAATGAGTGGAAAGATGTATTAAAACTTTATTAATGTTATAATTGTTATAATTGTTTTTTTATTGTCCAAATGTCTTGCGACAGATCATCAGAATAGGACTTTCAAGTTAATTGGGTAATTTTAGCCAACTGTAAATTTTTTAGTTGGAGGATTCAGTAAGAAAAATAATTTGTTATTTTCAGAACACCTACAATCTTCCAGCAACTGATTTTGAGGTAGATGCAGCTTTTCTCCCTGAAGGAGATTATCATATAAATGCTATTGTACGTGCAGGAAAAACACAGGCAGCCTGTCTGGATTTGTATGCTTCAGTGGCATATTAAAGAAAGGTAAGGATGAAAACATTGGCATTTACAGCAAAATATGTTTGATTCATGGGCATATTTTCTTGTAACTGTACAAATATATTTTAATAAAGAACTGCTGAACCAACGCCTCCTAAATTTCGTGCTGGTAGAGTTCCCTCAAGTGGGTACCAGATGGTATGCAGGCCTGTTAGATAAAAAATTAATTACATACCGCGTAATTGACAACAACACGTAGGTAAACTGCAACTTTTATTGGTCGACATCTTTCGCCGATTAGATCGGCGTCTTCAGGACATAGTATACAAAATTAAAATCCCTGAAGTACAGGTAAATGGTATCGGGTATGTGACGTCATAATTGTCTATTGTTGATGTTGCTATAGGATACTATATGTCATTATGTGATGTTGAACAGAAAATGAATCAAATATAATACAAAGAAAATGAAATTATTAAAATTCAGAGTAATATATATTTTAAGTAAAAAAAAGAAAAATTTAAAGTTTTTTTTATGTAAAATTGTCTTGGTATATCAGAGGAGAATGGTTAAGGACTTTTGTGACTTACAAATAAAAGAATGAAAGGTCAGGTATGAAAAATTGTTCTCCAGAATGAAAAGGTCCAAGGCTTGAGAAACTTAAAATCTGAAGGTCCACATTTGGCAATGACTTAAAGGTCAAAGGCCTCAAACATCCACTTACTTGAACCCATGATGTTTCCTGTGGCTTAGAAACCATTCATTGAAGTTTTTAATGAAATAACAAAATTTTATCAGAAACTAATTTTTAAATGGACAATATATTTTATATGAACTGTAATCCCATTTTTATTAAATTTTTCAATTAAAACTTGACACACATTAGAAGATAAATTTCTTATCAGCTTTCAGCATATGCAGTAAATATCATATATATTTATATGTACATGTAGATCTCATTCTTCAATTGATCTAAACAATAATTTGGTATTAACTAATTTTGAAAACTTCATTATTTCAAATTTGTATAGGATAGGTTATCTATTGTTTGTTTGGTTTTACTTATGTTTTATTCTGGTAGAAATGTAATGTTGTTTCAATTTTTTTGCAGACATTTCACTTACAGCTGTACAGTTGGAGGAAATTTTAAGAAGAATCATCAAATAAATTTTTCCTACATTCCATACACATTTTTTATAATTGTTTATATGTACTTGATTGATTATATTGATTAATGAATAAATAAAACTTTAATAGATAAAAAGGAACTTTAAACCCCAAAAATGATCAACAGGACAAGATTTACAAATTGTTAACATGGGAGAAGTCTTTGGTTAACTCCTTATAGGAGTTATTACCCTGAAATGAAGATTTTTACCACTTTTCACATTTTTGGCCAAAACTATTGTAGATAAAAAAAATATAAACAGCAAAAATTTTCAGTAAAAAAAGATCTGCAAATAGCTCAACACAGCTCCTTAAAAACAGTTATTGCCCTTCAAAGATGATTTTAATCAAATTTTGCATATAATGCTAAAATTATAATAAATATAAAGAAACTGAAAACATTAAAAGTATCAGCAATACAAGATTAACAAAATAAAGATATGTTAGTCATGGTTTAATTCTTGTCTTGAATGTTGGAGAGTTACCATTGTTGAAAATATTTTTTCAATTCAATAATGCATAGATCCAGGTGATCGTCATAGGCTCTCTAATTAATATTCCTTATCCTTGCTTAATTCCTAGACACACAAATAACTTGGGTTGATATGAATTCATTAACTTTCTAAGATTTTCTTTAATTTAAGAATTATAAAATTTGACAGGGAATTTGTTATTCTATAAATATATAAGGAATAAGTTTATTTGATAGGTATTCTGCACATATATCTTGTAATAAAAACATCATTGTTGAATGTAAAATACCATATTGTATTTTTCATGTATGATTATATGTAAACATTGTAATAATAGTTTGTAAATGTTTCAATCTAAGAGATTACACATAACCTGTCATTGTTAGAAATTTATATCTGTATTTTGATCTGCATGCACTTTATTTTTATTTTGTTATTACAATTTACCCTTCCAGAGCACCCAAAATCAACCCTGAGTTTTTGGTGGATGTTGCTCAATATATAGTTTTCTGTGTAGTGTCCTGTAGACTGTTCGTTTTCATTGTTTTTTTGTCATGTTTTTGTCTGTTTCTCTCTAACTTATGAATTTTGTTTGTCCCTTTAATAACTTATGCCTCTTTTAAACGCTGACACATTATGAACAAGAAAGAAAAATAATTTCACCAAAAAGATATTTACAAAGGAAGTTTGCAACTTGTATTTTATGTTCTTTTTGAAAAAAATATTCATGAAATTTGCCCATTTTTAGCCTAAATTATAACTATCTCCACAAAGATGCCATTTTAATGATATCACAATTGAATTGTCTCATCAAACAAAAACTAGTATTGACTATTTTTCACTTTAATTGAATTTATTGTGCCATTTAAGACCAAAATGTATTATTCTCTCACTATTCACTATCTACACTTTCTATTCTATATAGGTCACGGTGATAAGCTTGTACAATGTATTTAAAAAGATTTCAAAAGCTTCAATAATACATACTTTGACTTTTATAACCAAGAATCATAAGCAATACTAAATTTAAAAATTCTTCACATAATCTGAGATTTGTGCTTTACATTCAATTTGAGCATGTCACATTGTGTGAATAAGATGGCTAAGATTTTGGATTAAAATTTGTTCACCATATTCCAATTTGTACTGTTATTTGTATAACACAGGAAGAGGAAACATTTAAATCCAAAATAGAGTAATGTGTTGCTGAAGTTCAACAATTATTTCTTCAAATCGAAGAAAGTTTAACGTGACCTTGGACAATCTCATTTGTTTATAATTTTGTAATTTCATACAATCCTTTGTATAACATTTTTGTCATAGCAGGATGTATATATAGTAATTTAAGACATTTTACATTTTTTTTGTTTCGGAACTATTTGCAAACATTTATGTATTAAGCATTAAATTATGCTTGCATCAGTAATTAATAATGACTGATTATACAGTAATTGAACTGCGGTATGTTTTGTTACAAAGATCAAAATTTGTTTTACTATTTTAAAAATTATTCTGCTATTTAACAGCCTAGTCCAGTGCAGTTATGTCAGCCATTTTGATTTTGAAACTGCTACTTATTTCTATAATTTATATTAGTCAAATTCACTATAAAGGTCAACCAATTAATAGATTTTTAAGTTATTCTTTTAACATTTCAACTTGTTTATCTTTTCCATGCTCTGAAATCTAGTCTTTCTTTTTATTGTAAAACTACCATTATCAAATTTAGTCATGTATACTATTGGAAGAAATTGTACATAAAGCAATAGACCAATATAGAAATAATGATGCGTTGTGGGAACACTGTCTTAGATGTTTTGATTGGTCTAGACATATAGAAAGAAGCTGAAGCTGTGTTACAAAATTTATTGGGTAAGATGTTGACTTTTTGAAATGGTTTATTGAAGCAATATATATTGGTGCTTTTTGTTCTATTGGTCTGTATTTAAACTGTTTGTTGTGCATTCAGTTTCAAGTATTTATGATTTTATTTCTCAAGATTACTAATGTGAAGTCAGATAAAATTTATTCCTTTATTTTTAATTCCCTATTTGGCTGTCTTCAAACTCTAAATTTTATTGAAAAAATAAGAAAAACATTATATTTATCTTAAGAAAATGTTTACTTTTATATCTTAAAAGGTGCAGGTATTATATACTGAAAAAGCTCAATTTTATTAAAAAAAAAAAAAGATACCAGAAAGAATCAGGGATTTATTTTTATGTCATTATGTTTTAGATTATAGTTATTTTGATAATCATGAACAAGTTTTTCATTTTGTAAACTTCATTGTTATTCTACACGTAATAAAATGTTAAAGAAAACAATGTTTGTTTTTTTTTCTTGAGAAGAATGTCCATCATTTTAATCTTCTTTATCGCTCTAGTTCTTTTTAAGAAGTTTTATCCTTAATCTTACATATAGAGTTTAACTCCTTAAATACAGGTTGTTCTGTAACTTCTGTTCCGCTATTTGGTTTGCCATATTGACTTATTGATACAATGTCTTTAAATTTACTTCAAACTGAATGGTAATCAAATTTCATTGTAGAGTTGGTTATGATATTACTGACAATCTGTGGAACAATTGATTTTCAAGGGTAATAGTTTTTATGGTTTCAAGGTAGATTGTATTTTCATGGACATATTTGATACAGTATTTGGCAGTTTTGACAAATTCTGTATAGGAAACCTTTAGTAGGGATTTTGATTTTTGTTGAATTCTAAATTGTTGATGCACAATTACCATTGAATCCACAAAAACTAGTTCCCCATGAATACTGCAATGATCCTTTCTATCTATCTGCTACATAGTACCCAGCTTCTGTAATAAAGAATGATTGGATATTTGAATTTTATAATGTTGAGTTGTACTGGGATCCAGATCTGGTGTGCAGTCACTTCCTGTTCGAAGATTATTTCTATTATACCCCCTAAGAATGGAATTATAACAAGCAGTGGTCTATTTTGCATGACATTGAGTACAACTTCTTGTTATGGTAAACATTCATTATTAACTTCTTACCATAGTTCTGCACTGCAGCCTACCCATGGCAGTTCTAACCTATTGCATCAGGGAAATATAAACAATTTTAGAGTTCCAATTCTAATTTGTGATTTCATTAGACAACAGTGCTATATTTTCTAATCATCAAAAAACAAAATTATATTTAGACTCAATTTTTTTTCTTAATCAAGCTTGAGTTAAAAAAAGTATGTAGGCACGAGATGGCTGAAATGTAGATATTGAATTGTCAACTGTGCTTGTGCTTTTATTTTGGGATACAAATTGTTTTTTTTTTAGAAATTTTATCTTTTTACTTTGCATGTAACAAATTAGTTGAAATATTCATTCAATTTTTTTTTTTCTGAGAACATGTTCAATGAAAAACTTATTCTGAAGTCTGTAAGGGGGCATAATTATAGTGTGAGGTAAATCCTCAAGCCAATATATTTTTATGCTACTCCTACGAAGTAAGGGAGACATTATGTTTTCTGCATCATTTCATTGGTTGTTGTGTGAAATATGTAGATGTATATCAAATTAGGGTTTTCAAATTCACTGAACCTGGACATGTGATAGTGAGAGCTCAGCCTCAGGGCATGATGAAAGATGATGATATTAATATCTTGTATACAATGGATTTATTAATGTTTTTAGGATACTAATTTCTTGGATTTCATGGGTATAGGTAAACCGCTAATTTTAAGTGTTCAACAAAGAAAAAAGAAAAAATTTCCTATAGATTTATATGCAGATCCTTTGACATTATGTTTGTTGACTTTAAACAATTTTTGTCTTGAAACTGGTACATAAAGTCTTATCTACCTTTTTTAGTAGGCACTTCCTTCAGAATGTCACAATTTTTTAAAATACTATGGATTCATTCATTTTTGTGGGTGCTGAATTTCAGGGATTGAAGAATAGATGTATTTTTCATTTTTTTTGTGGATACTTGACTTTTTGGTTTTGACAAACTGTGCATAAACAAACCAATAAAAATTTGTTTTTTGTTGAGTATTTAAATGTGTAAGTTTGACAAGGGCCCTATTTAACCTGAATATTAAGTGTCTTTTGTTGAGTATTTAAATGTGTAAGTTGGTTAAGGGCCCTATTTAACCTGAATATTAAGTGTCAATTGCTTCAAGACAAAATTTGTTTTAAGTTGACGAGAAGACATGTAAAAAAGAGAATTATAACTGTTTTTTTTCCAATTTATTTAAGATATTGGTTTTATTATTTAGTTTCCAATATCTTGGGTTTGTTTGGTGATTACAATTTGGAAAAACACTCTTACTATGTACTAAGCTTGTTTTTTTATCCCCATGGCCGTGTAGGCAACAGGGGTATTAAGTTTTACCCTTGTCCATACGTCCTGAAACTGGTTTCCGTTCTCTAACTTTAGTTTGCCTCAACCAATGTTTTGAAACTTATACATAATGCTTATTACCACTTAATACAAATCAAGTTTGAATTTGGGTGGCATCACTTTCACTGTTCCCAAGTTATGTTCTTTTATAAATGGAAAAATTGCTACATTTTCTGATATTTACAAGCAGGGTCATCTGTGTCCCATGGACACATTCTTTTATTTTTTACAATGATTAGCTATTATTTATTACCTGTAAATGTAAATTGAAATTCTCTTCATAGATGAGTGTTATATGGGAAAAAAAGAATAATCAAGGACAATATGTAGAAATACCATGTGTCGAGGACCTGTTTACATGTAATTATACAAATGTATGTGAACTGATGGACCAGATAGTACAATGTCCTGACCCACTTGTAGCAGCAGGAATTTCCTGTCAGTGCCCCATTACTAAGGTAGGTCTGCAATGTTCTGACAGATGGCACGAGATCATAACTAGATTATCACCCTTTGATTTTCATTGTCTACTAATTATTCCCTAGTGTATCACTTGAATTTTTTTTTATAAACCTCACAATTATTAGTTATGTTTTATGCACAAAAAGCCAGTAGGAGGAGGAAATTATATTGTAAAAAATTTGAGTAATAAATTTAAAGTTATAATAGTAGTGATCGGTCCAGATGAAAAGGGTAAGAAGTTAGTAGTCTGAAGCTGCTAAATTGATTAGTTTAAGACCACCTTGCCATAAAATTGTCCATATTTTGCCCATGAAGTTTTCTATAAATTTGATATAATTTGTCCCAAAAGTTGTATATGACACTGTAAAATCTTATTGAGACAGTGCAAAATTTGTTGTCACGGGTCAGCTATATCAGTTGGGATCCCATATGAGTGTCTGACTTCCAAGGAATGTTTGCAATGTAAAGACAAGAAGAAAAAGGAGCCATTCCTTGCTAGGACTGAATATTTTATGTAGGAGTACATTTTTTCGATTGCTGAGTTTCTCAAAAATGTCTGAATATTTTTTGCAATTTCAAAGAATTGATTCACAACAAAATAAATAAAACCAACTGTTGTTAAGAGTGGCAATTGATTACACAGTGGCACATGCAAATGTTCCATATGTATGGTATATAAAAACAAATTCAGGAAAAGAAATTGTTAAATCAAAAGTAAGGAGATAAGATGTTGTATAGGCAGAAAGAGTTAAATATCCAAATCCATGAAAAAAAAAAAAAAAAAACGAATATAAAGGTTAGCATACAGTCTTCAACAATAGACAAATATCACTACCATATATGTAAGGCTCTGAATTGCCTTGAATTTAAAAGATAGTTGTGAATGAAAACAGAAAGTAACAAGGATCAGACAACATCATGTACTGGTATACTTTTATAATATAAACATACTGCCCTAGGAGGAAGTTGTTAGGGTAGATTAACACACAGGGAAAAAAATATCATCTAAGACAAAGTCGCCTAACGCCTTCATCCAAGGGCAGTTTTTTTTTTTTATTATTATACTGAATGCCTTATGATTCAAGTGTGCACTATGTTATTAGAAGGACAATTGTAAAAAAAATAAAGTCATAAATTAAGATAGATTACTGATAATAACAACAAAACAAAGGAAATAATGTAGAAATAAAAATAGGTAAACCTCGGCCAGAGCGGGTGTTAATTGTTCCGGATCAGCAAACTTCGGGCTCAGCGGGTGTTAATTTTAGGCATTAGCACCCGTTGCTAATATTATCACATTTTGCTATGGGTGAGCGGGGCTTATGAAAGGTTAGTGAAAATTAACAAATTGTCCAATGAAATGAATGGATAATATAAGAAATTTGCATAAAGTATAATAATATTGATAATTATTACATATTTTCAGGGGCAATATTTGATGAATAATGCTAATTTTGAGATTGATGCTGCTTTTCTATCAGAAGGAGATTATAGGATCAAAGTAATGGCAATGGCCAAAGGAAAACTTGAGATGTGTATTGATATGACAGCATCAGTATCATCAGGGTAAGGCATATTATTACATCGGTTGCAATGAGTTACCGTGATTTCCCAGTGATATAAAACCCGATAATTTCACATATGAATTAAATCCTATAAATTGACTCCTCTGATGTCAAACAACAATGTGTGTTGTCAAGATGTTTTGGATAACATTGCATCAAAACAAATTGAGAATTCAAAGAAAGGGATATGGTTTCTTGCATTTTCTACTTTAACTCTTCCAAAAAAGTCAATATAATAAAAGAATAACTAATCCAAGAATTCAAATCTCAAAAAATATTCAACTCCTGACCAAACAACACTGCATTCATGAATAAATGTGTTGTTCGGTCACTGAACATTTTTCTATATTTGAATTGTTGGATTAGTTGTTCTATAAGTATTCTTATATTACTTTTAAAGTACAGTAAAGTGGGACATTTTTGGAGAGGGGTTTACTTTTACTAATTTTGTGATTAAGGTAACATAAAAATGGAACAATTTCTCCTTGCATAAATTTGATAATCATGGACAATCATTATTTCGGACAAGAAAAATAAAAATATCAATCCTTGTGAACTAGTTTGTCATTTGAAGTTGCAAAATGTACAGTACTTTTTTAAATTTTGATTATTGGGAAATAGAATTGTTCCGTGAACCTTTACTACAAACACCATATATGTGTTGACCAACTTGCAAGTGGTCAGTTCTGCTTTGAATTATTATGCTATTAGAAAAAAGCAAGATTTTTACTGAGTGTCTATCATAGTTGTCTCCCTTTGGTAAACATTATGTATTGGGAAACTTTTGTTAATTTGAAAATGTACAATGGCAAAAATATTGATGAAGACATGTATGGCTTTCGTGGTAAAAATGTTTTCATATAAAATATGCATGGAATAGTTTAGATAAACCACAAATTTCAGGAAAATTGGTACAAAATAGTACTTTCAAAGAACTTACTTCTATCAATTTTCCCACTGAAACAGATAATTTATATGCGGATTACTTACATTTGTGATGGATTGAAAAAAAAATTCCAAATTGGTCTATATTGAATTTAGTCACTCATATGAGGTCCCTTTGGCTGTGCAGCACTGAGATAAGAATTTGCCATCACTGTTTTAGATATGATTTTTATGGTATGACCTAGGCCTTTCAATCCAACAACAGAGATCCTGATTATTAAATATAACTGCATATTTTGGTAAAAAAAAAGAATAAGGTATACCTTAAAAAGGATGAATAAAGAAGTCAAGGGTGAGACTCATAAACTTGAAGGAAGAGGAAATATGAATAAGATGTTATGATTCCCTGCAAAAAGATTTACTTTGTTCTGTATATTTTCAGGTAAAAAAGAGTGACAGCTGAACTGAAGGAAGAACTTGAAACAGGATAAGATTTAAATGGATGAAAACTAACATTTTAGATTAAATTTATACTGGGAAAAGGGGGAATTGAAATGAATTCGCAGACCAACAGGAAACTGAGGAAAAATTTTGTTACTATAAATTTGTTTGTGATATCAAGTATAGAAATGAGGTTGAAATTTGTTGTTTTCTAGGAATTAAATGTAATTTTTTCATCAGATATATTCCACCTGGACAAATGTATTTTAATTTTAATAAAAGCCATCAAAAAAAGTGATAGCTGCTGAAATCAAATTTACAAATGATGAAAACACAGAAACTTGGATACTTCAAAGATATATTTTACAGGTGTTTTACATTGAAAATTTTTAGTTCAGATGCTTTGAACAGCTTTTACTGACATCATACTTTGAATGAGATTGAGTCTAACACAGGGTAACATGAAATAATTTATATGTCAACTGAACAAAAATGATTTCTAGTGTGTCTTTTAATTGGGAATGACCATATTTCTTTTAAATGTTATGAAATAATTAGTGTGCAATTTAATGTAAAAAAGGGTGCTTTTAGAAACTCTCCATCTTTGGAAATGGAAGATTGTAGTGAATTTTTTTTTCATACATTAATAGTGATGTCCTATTTTTTGTGTTATTCAACTTTATTGTAATCAATTTGATGTTTTCTCAAGAGAACAACAATTTACTAAAACAGCAGAAAATTTTATGAGAAGAGCTTTTTTCTGTTATCTGTGAACTACCACAATTTAGTCTATATTGTAGTCTGGAAACTAGTAAATACTTGTTTTTTTATGCTAACTTTTAATCAGAGTGTAAAGCTTTTATACATTTTTTGCCAGTAAATTTCATAAAACATCTTTTGCATTGTAAGATATTTCAGCTATTATTTTGTTGTTAAATCTATAATAGCATATGGGGACGTAAAATAGAAATTTAACAGCCTGGAAAAGGAGTAAGAATCACATTGCTATGAATAAATTTTTTTTTAGAATAAGCTGAAAAAGTAGATAAAATACCTCTTAATTTAAATACTCATACATTTCATTGTAACTATACTTTTTGTCCCTTGAACTCTCTTCTAAGAAATCCTCTACTGCAGTGCAGATGGTTATATAAAAGTGTTGATTACCTGGTTTTCATCTTTCATTGTCTAGATTATATGCATTCTTATTGTATATATTAATTTGCCACTGGACATTCAGCAGCCATCCATCATCATCATCATCTTATGATATAACATTAGTTTATTAAAGAATCAAAGGGTTTTGTAACTTTGGAAGATTATAATGTTCGATTTAGCTGAACATATTCTGTTAATGTGTTTTTGTGTTATTTATTATCGCAGCGTGGTTGGCATAGAAATACTGAACAACTATGTGTTTTTTCCATATGGCCTTGTAAAGGCTCAGACCCATACAATTCTTGCCAGATTTTTTTGAAATTCATGTCATCAATTTCTTGGACAAATTGAAAAATTAGTGCTGATAAACTATTTTTATATTGTAAGGAGTTATGTCCCTTAGAATGTATTTGCGTTTGTCCATCTGGTCTTGTAAGTGCTCTCACGTACAATTCTTGTCAGTTTTTTTTCTTTATGAATTTTTGTCAATGATTAAAAAAAGCAATGTCTTGGAAAAGATGGAAAATTAGTGCTGATCAGAGTTAAGTCCATTAGAAATTTAGATTTTATTGAAAATTGCTTTGTATTAAAGTGATCTCAAGCCTGGATATTTATGAAAAAATGTTTAAGAACCAAACAAAAATATGTTTCAGTTTTGCCCTTGGTCAGGTACAATATGCACATTGGTGAACCATTGGAACACTGTTCTTTTATAAATTTTGATATAATTAGAGTAAATTTTGGAGTGATAAAAAAACATGGACAATGGCATTTCTTTACATCATTATTTTAGGGGTATGAGGCAACTTTCATCTTCTGCTTCTATGGGAGTCAAAACTTTAAATAATTCAATATGCATTTCTCGTTGTTGCAAAAAGATGGAAATAAAGAAAATATTTATTTTTATTCCTTTTTGGAATTTTAATAATGTGACATTGGGATTGATACAATACATTTATACTTATATACTAGTACATAGAAGATAGAGATATGTATATACACTATACAGCTACTATTGTTTGTATTAATGTTTACTTTTTTTATTAATACTATTCACTATGTTTTTCTTAAATAATATTTGTTGTACTTTGTGAAGTTTTTGTATGTGAAATGAGTGCATTAATTTTGTTGTTTACCATTTCAGCTTCAGAATCTAAGGAACTCTGGTTAAATGTTTCAATGCTTAATTTGTTGGGAATTTGGCTCAAATGATTTGATATTGTTATAAACAAAAAATTTTGATATTAATTTGCTTATTATTTTTGGTGTCTCTTGAAGAAACTTATTTTCTATAAAAAAATTAGTTTTAATTCTTTACTTGTGAATTGTTAGGTTTAATTCTTTACTTGTGAATTGTTTAAATTGAATAGATCCTAAAGCATAATTGTTAGTTAAAACAAAAATTTGAATTATATGCTAAAGTGTTGAACTGAGTAGTGGTTCTCCTGGGAAAAAAAGTTTGGAAATATAACATTAAGGGGATCAAAATTTGCACTCTTCCAGTTGAGTAGAGTGACTTTACCAAGATTTTATTGTAAAATAAATATTAAATATTTTAGTTCTCTTCACTTCTGAATACCAGAATTTCAAAAAGTTATACACAGGAATTGTTGGACTATTTATACTCATACCAGAATCTCAATAAAATTGTACTCTTGCACTTCTGTTATATTTTATTTTATGTTTATTTGTCATTTTTATTTAGAATTGGGGCATTGTTATAAAGTTGTAAAAGTGACAGTGAAAATAGGGATATATGCACATGAGAAAAATTTTGTACCATCTAAATTTAACAGCAAAGGTATTTGTTAATTGTATTTAATTCAAGTAAAAAGTGAAATTTAAATCAGTTATTTTGAATGATTTATTACAAGTAAATCATTTTCGATAGAGTTGTTTCCCTTTGTTGGAGAGTGGGTGTACTTAGGTATCCACTATTTACATCCTTAAGGGAATTATTCACATTTAATTTGTAGTTTTTACAAAAATGTAAAATTTTGGCAAATTATGAAAAATTCAACAAAATAGTTTTCAATGCAAATTTAAAGTTTCATGAAATTAAAGATTAAATTTAACAAAAATAATGTACACCCTAATTCACTGTTTTATTTAAATTTTCAGAAATATTATAGATTGAAAAAACTCTTGAGGAAGGTACTAGATGAAGAGAATTATATTTAATTCTTGGATATGTTCATATGTGATGAAAATTATCCAAAATTACTGTGATTGTTTACACTTTATAACATTGTGCAATAGATTTTTTAGGTGCTTTTTGTATTTATGTAATACTATATATTGGATTTTGTTGTTGAGTATTATAGTATTTCCTTCACGTTCAAATATTTAAAAAAAAAAATCACACTTGAGAATTTGAAATCAATAATATCTTCTTCTTCTCCAGTTGTACAACAAAACTTCAGGAAACTGAAGATTACTTGGGATTACGCATACATGGTATTTACCTAAATTTATAATTTAATTCAAGAAATGAAAAAAAAGACGAAAGATTTATTTTTTATATTCAAGGTTGAAAATTTATATTTAAAGATTACAATTAAAATCTTAGAAATTAACTCCAGATTATTCCACTTAATTATTTCGCAAACTAAAATGTTTGTATATGTTTTTTTTCTACTAATTTTCAATAAACTTTATTGAATTCTTAAATTGGAATTGTTACTCAGTACTGGCATGAAAATACAGATATTTATTTCCTGAAATTTGCTGTAATAAAACTAAGGAATTTACCCATTGAAATGAAGTAATATATCTCCCTCATGCATAGCTCAGATTCCCTGTCCAGGTTTGGCTATCAGGTTTTGGATTTTAAAATATTTTAGCCCTGATCATCATTGTAGAGACATTGTCAAAATATGCATATGGTGTAGTTAGATTGGTACGTTTAATGTTATGTTGATATGGCTTCATAATGCTTACAGTTGTCGGTTAAGTTTATTTAGCTCACCTGGCCCAAAGGGCCAAGTGAGCTTTTCTCATTACTTGTCATCTGGCATCCGGCGCCCGTCTTCGTTATTAAGTTTTACAAAATTCTTCTCATCTGAAACTACTGATCCAAATTTAACTAAACTTGGCCGCAATCATCATTAGGGTATCTAGTCTTAAATATGTGTCCAATGACCCTGCCTGCCAACTAAGATGGCAGACATGGCTAACAATAGGGGTAAAATGTAAGTTTTGTCTAATATCTTGAAACCATTATAAATAGAAAAAATCTGACAGGGTCAGAATGATGAGATCTACCAACTATTGTCCATTCACTTCAAAACTGTCATACGACTTTTTATAGGAGTTATTGCTCTTAAATGATGAATTTTACTATTTTTTTCATTTTTGCCTATTATCTTAAAAATTATAATAGATAGAGAGAAACTTAACTTTATACAGCAAAAATGATCAGCAAGACAAGATCTGCAAATTAGGACATCGTCTGACGACCCCTTATTGGCGTTGTTCTCTTTAATGACAATTTTTACCAATATTTTGTGTTTTTGCCTAATATCTGAAAAACTATCATAGATATATATAAACTTAAATTAGCAAAAATGATCATCAAGACGATCTACAAATAAGTAAATATGGTTGAAAATGTCTGACAACCCCTTATTGGCGTTGTTCTCTTTAATGACGAATTTTACTTTTTTTGCGTTTTTGCCTACAATCTGAAAAACTTTATTAGATAGATAGAAAAATAAAAAAAGCATTCTGTGAGTATTGCATGGCAAAACATAGTCCCCTACCGGTTAAAATTCATTGTATTGGAACAAAATTCTAACTTGATCTATAACTTGTCATGGTGTAAACTATATAACAAATATCAAGTCAATATCTTCAAGCATGACAAAAAAAAGTGTTAAAAACTGATTATTTAAGTGAATTTTCTAAGTCCAAATCATCAGACCGGAACAAAATTCGTTCTTGATCTGTAACTTGTCATGATAAAACTATATACCAATTTTCAAATCAATACCTTTAAGCATGACAAAAAAAAGTGAGGAAAACTGATTATTTTAGTGAATTTTCTAAGTCAAAGGACCATAACTCTGCACAAAATCATCAGACCAGAACAAAAATTGAACTTGATCTGTAACTTGTCATGATAAAACAATACACCAAATATCAAATCAATATCTTCAAGCATGAAGAAAAAAAGTGTGTAAAACTGATTTGCCGGACAGACAGACAGACAGACAGACAGAAGGAGGGAGTGCAAACCTAAAGTCCCCTTCGACTTCGTCGGTAGGGGACTAATAAGCAAAAATGATACGCAAGACTAGATCAAGAAAGAGATTTTGGTCATGAATTCTTTTCTAGTCAACAAAGATGGAGATAGTCCATTGTTGAAGATGCACATAAACTTAGGTGAGCAACAGAGGCTCTTTAGAACCTGGTATCTGATCATTATCCCTGATTTGAGTACAGTTAAGAAATACAATATTAGCACATATAAACATATATAAACACATATAAACATATATAAACATATATAAACACACCATACAAAAGTTTGTTTTGCCTTCAAAGAAAGAAGCTGAAAGAAAAATATAGGTACTACTCTTCCTGCAACAGTAATGGCATTATTGGTTATTTGCAAACAACCTCAATATCTTACCCCTACTTTACCAAGGAAGACAAATACTTATATAGAGGTTGGTTATGGTCATTGTGACCTGCCCTTGACCTCATTATCATGTTCCAGTAATCAGAGGTATGTTCCTCACAAACTATACATGGTAGGTCATCAGCATTTGGAATGTTGATTGGTTGATCACCTGACCTTGACCTCATTATCATGTTCCACTATGTATATAGCTAATTGGAGGTTTGTTCCTGATTGGTTGATCACCTGACCTTAACCTCATTATCAAGTTTCAATGATCAGAGGTCTGTTCCTCAGAAACTATACATGGTAAGTCATCAGCATTTGGTATGTTGATTGGTTGTGAGGCATGTATGCCTTAATGACATGTCATGTGGCTGACCTAAATTTCACCTTCAAATCTTAAGGGTTGATTTCTGGATAAGGTCTGTTCCTTAGTAACAATACAGGACAGGAAAACAGTATGTGGTATGTAGATTAGATTCAAGGTGCTGTTCCACATACATGTACTTCATAATTAAGGCCTTTACCTCTATTTCGTAACCCAGTACCATGGCAGATCTGTTCCATAGTACCTTCACATGACTGGTCAACAATATTTGGTATGTGAATTGGTTCAGAGTAATAATCTGTTTACACTCTTCATATGGCCTTGGCCTTAATTTCACACTCAACCTGGTTAAGTTTTCAGGATAAAGGTCTTTTTCTCATTAACTATATGTGAAAGGTCAACAATTTTTGTTTTCTTTAATGGGAATTTAAAGCTAAAAATATATGTCCATCTAACTTATATGACTGACCTCAATTTCACATTCCAATGGTTAGATTTTCTGTGTGAGGTTATTTACATATTACCTATTGGATATACCAACACCATTTGACATGTGGATTGATGTAAGGAGTATACGTCAGTCAAATGTAATTCTTCTGACCTTGACCTCATTTAAACACTTGTGGTTAGAATAAATATTTTTTTGTTGATGTTTATTCATACAAGAATAATAATGAATTCACAATATATCTACAGGTAATTAAAATAAAATGCTCAGCAGGGTGCAGCTTGATACAACCGCAGAAGTCAAACCCTGAACAGTTGGGCAAGTGTGGACACAACATTCAAGCTTGATACAGCTCTGAATTTGGATTGTGATTAAATATTTGACACAGCATAGGTTTCTGTCACAGAATAAATGGGGTCAAAGAACTTAAAAATTTGAGCCCATTTATTCTGTGACAGAAACCTATTCTGTGTTCAGAGCTTGAATGTTGTGTCCAATTTACCTATTATGGTCCAATATCCAAAATCTAAATGATCATAAATGCATGGATAGATTCAGCATATCAAAGAACCACAAGAATTCAATTTTTGATGAAATCAAACAAAGTTTAATTTTGGACCCTTTGGACCTCTTATTAAATGTGGACCAATTTAAAAATGGGGCTCAAAAAAGATCCAAAATCTAAATACACAGTTCGATTCAGCATATTAAAGAACCCCAAGAATTCAAGACTTTGATTTAAACCCTATTGAAATTGGTCTAGAAAGAAGCAATTTATACAAAGTATAAGAAAAGTATTGTTTTAGGCCCCTTTTTCCTAAACAGTTGAGCCATAACACCCAAAATCAACCCCAAACCTTCCTGTTTTTTGTATAGAACCTTGTGGTACAGTTTCAAAGAGATCCATAGACTTATACTCAACTTATTGTCTGGAAACCAGAAAATCCTCGTTTTTTGTCCCCTAAATACTAAATGGTTTGGGCCATAACCCCCAAAATCAATCCCAACCTTCCTTTTGAGGTATAGAACCTTGTGGTACAGTTTCATAGAGATCCACACACTTATACACCAGTTATTGTCCTGAAACAAGACTTATGCTTGTTTTTGGCCCCTAATTCTGAATCAGTTAGGATAATAACCCTGAAAATCCCAAACTTTCCATTAGTAGTATGGAACCTTGTGGTACAATTTCAGAGATCCATAAACTATACTCCAGTTATTGTCAGGAAACAAAATGTCTTTCGATGACGACAACATTGCCATACCATTATACGGTCGCAAATTTTTGTGGTCGTATAAAAAATGTATAAAGTGTCTCTGCTATTATAAAAATATTTGTTGAAGTCTCACCAAGCCTTGACAAAGTCATCCTTAATATTATCTATGTCAAATTGACAAAAAAAGGTTCACCTGACATAATAGAGAATTATATACTGTAGCTATATAAGTAATGGTTCAACTGTAGCACCCTTCACTCCAACTGTTATATGTAAATAAAGAAGATGTGGTAAGATCCACCAGAGACAAAATGAAGTGGATGTAAGCAACCATAGGTCAACGTACGGCCTTCCACAATGAACAAAACTCATAACATATAGTCCACTATAAAAACTCTATATAGCAGAATGTAAAATAATTCCAATGAAAAAAAAACAAAGTTTGATTTATGATAAAGCAAGAAATTTGAAACAAATGTGACAAACAGCACGAATGACAACCACTGAATTACAAGCTCCTGACTATGGACATGTACAGAATATGACGTGGTTAAACATTTTTGTGAGTACTCATCCCTTCCCCTTACCTGGGACAGTAGTGTAAAATTATTTTAATATAATGAATACATTTCAAAATCTTTACCGACTGCTTTTCCAGACATCCATCACTTCTACATTTGATCTATTCAAAGAAATTTAAATTGACCGTTAAATTTTCTGAACAATTTCTAAAAATACTTTGAATCAGTTGAGCATGGATAAGGAGGCCTCATAATGTTCTTGCAAATTAAATAGTTGGAATGCTGATATACAGCATTCCACATTTCAATGTTTGATTAGAATTTGTTCTTCATAATGTAACTTATCTTTTTAAATACTGTCTCACTCAATCCTTATGTGTATCAAAGTACTGTGTAAGTCAGACATAAACATTCAGTAAAAGGAGCTTTAACAATATGGAAGTGTTGTGCTTTGAAATGTGATTGATTGATTGATTGTTGTTTGCATAACATCCAGTGGCAAACTTTTATTCATTTAAAGAACTATAACAATAAATACAAAAGGTAGGCTCTGCCAAGTGGGTTAACCTGGATTAAGGGTGGGAATTTTATGTGCCATTAGAAAATGAGGGTATGATAGATATTGGCAGAAATTTTGCCTTTTAAAAAATTCACTTACAGACTCGTCAAGTTGTTGCAAGGGTTTTTAACTTGCATAGAATGTTGCAATCTCCCTGCCTGAGGTATTGGATTGAATGACCCAAGTCCAACCAGACATGGCTGCATATTTATTCATTCTGAAGAGACAAATGAACCCCTTTGCAGTCGGGTTGTAATCCTCAAACAGAGAAACTGGGACCATTTTCTATAACCAAGGTTACCCTTGGGGTTTTTTGGGAAAGTGTATATGCTATAAAACATTAGCGTATTTAATATATGAGGCTTCTACATAGTGTAGACTTCACATGCATATCACTTTTCCTTTGTAAATGATATTGTTGGGAAAACAAGGCAATAAATTTTGACCTCTTATTATGCACCCTTGCTTCTATATTGTATGCCTCTTAACCCCATTGTTTCCAAAGAATCTCATGCAACTGCAAATATAAATCTGGGTAGCTTATGTTTTACAAAATAAATGGACATAGCTTAAACTTTATGCCCAAGCCTATGTACTGTAAGGAGAAAAAAAAAGAACAAATAAAAATCTTTCTTCACTTTTTTAATGTTTTCAGACTTGATTACACAATTTTTGCCATTTGAGTCTGCAACCTAACAATATTTCATTTAATAGGAAATTTAAATGATATGTTTTAAATGCCAAAACATCAAGTCTTCAAATAATTTAATGTTCTGTATAATTACTGAATAGCAACATCAGATAATGATGGAGAAGTTATCTCCCCTTTCCCTTCTATTTTCAATGCAGCTCCTTTATATGTGGCTACTTTGTTTTTATTTACACGTAGATCAGGCTTCACTGCTTCCCATATCTTCTTTTTAGGATTTAACATAGCATCTGGTTCTCCTATAAACAGAAAATTAACCGGGTTTGAAAAAAAACCAAACATAAAAAACATGCATTTCTCATAGAGTTTCTTATGAATATATATATATAGGGTAATTCCAAACTAAGCCATTGACTTTCAGAAATCATAGTAAAACTTAACAGAGAAAAAAGATTATCTTGAAACTAATGGCTCAAGCTACTAAATTTTGGGCTGGAAAGTCCATAGTACTTTTGTTCATTTTTCATATTGTAGCAGGTTGGGCCCATAGATGGAAAATTTTGGTCTTTTTCACTCTAAAATCACAACTTGGTATCTCATCTATGAACGTCATGCATTTGTCTGTGAGTTTGAAATTTGAATCTTTCATCTGAATTCAATATGCACTAATGAATCTTAAGAATCTGTATTGCACATTTGGATCTTATGCCAAATATCGAAAACATCCCACTCTTACCATATTAGTCCTATGTTATCTCCTAAAGTTCAGAAGCTATTAGCTTGCCCTTTACTAATTTTTAAGACATTTTCCACAGCATTAAATTAGTTAAATTTTAAAACTATGGCCAATCTGGTTTTAAATAAAGGCAACAGTAGTATAAAAGTCATAAATCGATTAAGAGAAAACAAATCCGGGTTACAAACTAAAACCAAGGGAAACACATCAACTATAAGAGGAAAACAACGGAACAACGGAACAACTAAAACACTAAACTGCAAAAAAAAAACAAACAAACACCAACATCAGACTACACGAATGAATTTTAGTTTTACAGGACATTAGGTCTGGTAAACAACCTAGCTTTACCAGACCGAATGAAATTTTACCAGACCAATATTTTTTACATCTAATTGTATATTATCCGACAAAATACAACAAACTTATGACTCCTCTCCAAAATGCACAAAAACAAAATTATGTGACAAGAGTGTATATTTTGAAGAAAGTTGTGCACAATGGCTTGAATGCATTTCAGTGATAAAGAAAAGTACAGTTTCTGTGTAAAATATTTCCTGTATCTTCTTTCTTTTTCATATATCTTTTGGTTTTCACTTCTAGTGTTTATAATTCATAGCTGTATTTTGTGAACCTACTTTTTTTTTTATTTATTTATTGTATTTTGATCGGCAAACCCGGAATTGGCCTTATCCCTTCCCGGAATCTGATCCGGTATTGTCTATATTTCCGGTTGATGGCAGCCATTGTTGTTTTTGTCAGTCAGATATGTTTTTACTCGGATTTACTAAGGATTTGTATAGTGAGATCTCACTGTATAAATCCTTGGATTTACACATTACTTGTTGGCGATTTTCGGCATAAAGCTAGCGGTTGAACAAAATAAACATCGCTATCATGAATAATAAAGATGAAAATGAATTTTGATATCTTTTAGGAATTTTGCTCCCTAAATTGGGAAAAATGTAGGGTTTTAACTTTTTTTTAGAAAAATCCATGAAAAAAACAACACCGGACTTTCGGACCGGAAAACAACAAAATTTTACCAGACCGTTCCATTATTCACCAGATTTGTCCGACGAATTTTGTGTAGTCTGCAACATACATAGAAACGGACTATTTGATAACAACTGCCATATTCCTGACTTGGTACAGGACATTTTAAATCATTTCATTAAAAAAAGATCTTAAATGTATCAATTTAAAAAGTTTGGTCGCAAGTAAAATAACTGTAAATCAACAATTTTTTGTAAATTTATGAATTTATCATTTTATTTGATGTGGAAGCAATTTCTTAATAATTTTGGTGACCAATACTTATGTCCAGCTCTCTCGATCTTGACATTCTGAAATATTAACTCTCAGACTTTCTGTACAATACATTTTTATCTATTATAGCTTTTATGAAATTTAAAAAGTACTTGCATTTTATTAATAACCCCTTATGTTTTATTTTTAGCCATGTCAGCCATGTTGGTTAATGGATCCGAACCCTCAGGAAATTTTATTTAAAGTTTGTTGTGAGTAGCTCAGAGGAAAAGATCTTTGAATAAATTTACGGAGGATGGTGCCTTGTGATTGCAATAGATCATTTGGCATTTTTGGAACCACAGCATTGCTCTATCTTGTTCTAACATAGAACAGGAGCTCTTTTTACCAAATATTATACAAGTCAAACAGATAACAAGTTATACTACATTTTTTTGTAAAAGGTTCATGACTTGCAAGTTTTTTTTAGAAAAATTTGTTGTGAAAATTATCGCAGCAATGAATCCTAGAAATAGTAAATATGGAAAATTTGTGTACTTTACAATGTAAGATAAAAGACTACGGGTAATCAAATCTTGATAAAGAATTCACTATATATACATTTTTGATTCTGGTTAATTAGAGACAGTGCAAATAAGTTTCATTTCAGTTAAGCAAGTTAATAAGGGCCAACAAATGGTCAGCTAAGTCATGAAATATAGGTAGGGGAATAGAGGAACAATGTGAGCTAGCTATTGCATTGTTATAAATTAGGCAGATAGTTTTTTCGTTTGAATGGTTTCACATTTTTCATGTCAGGCCTTTTATAGCCGACAATATATGGTATAGGTCTTTCTCATTGTTGAAGGCTGTAGGGTGACCTATAATTGCTTATATCCACATTATAAGAGTCTGGAGGATAGTTGTCTCAATGGCAATCATACCATATCTTCTTATTTTTATATAGCTAACTGAAAACTTGACTTCGCCTGTCAGTCCTGTACAATGCAGGGTTCATATTCATACCAATTGACATGTTCTCCTCCTGATTATGGCTCTTCTAATGTTAAAACAGTTCATCCCTTTTTAATAACCTACCAGTATAACCTTCAGCAAACACTTTATCACCAATAGCGGCACCTTTAGGTACATTTAATATCTCGACTTTTTCTGGTGTACTAGCACACATAATCATAGCTTCTGATAATACACCTCTCATCTTGGCTGGTTTCAGATTGCACATAAATACAGCTACTTTGTCTTGCATCTGTAAATTACATAAAATAGCATTGCATTTATCAGTGTTTAAAGGGTTTAATCTATTTAAAAATTGATGATGCTGTTCAGTAAACAAATTGAACAGAAGAAAAATTTGGGGAAAAAAAAAAGAATTCTTGCACTATTATAATGGATCTTATGAATAACCTGTATTCTGTTTATAGTTGGTTTATACAAAAATTGTAATTAAAACAGACTAGTTCACCTTCATATATCATTAAGATTTTTTTTTTATAATTGGTGGTGAACAAAATATTAAACTTCTAGAAAATGTAAGCTAATCCCTGACGACCATTTAAACTACGAGATTGATCAATGTAATTTGAAAAGTATTTTTTATAAGAGCCTTAAAAATATAAATAAATATGTAAGTTTTTATTAATACAATGAAATTCTTGTGATATTTTCAAAGTAATTAAAACAACACCTGAATTTACAGTAGATATTGTAGACCATTCTTACCTCTGCCAATGTTATATGTTTCACTAGACCTGACACAACTGTCCTGGTTTTCCCCTCTCCCACATCTACTTGTTCTAAATATAGAGTATCAGCATCCGGATGTTTCTCTACTTTAACAATTTTTCCTACTCTGAAGTCCAGTCTGGATACATCTACATTTTCATTAGCTGGTGCTGCTGCTTTCTTATCAGGTTTTCCTTTCTTTGCTTTTGGTTCTTAAATATAACACTTTTTTTATAACTATTTGATTTCACAATTTAAATGCTTATGTCCTGCATTTTAATGGACTTACATTTATTTCATAAGTAATACACTAGTTTATGTTAGTTCAAGTGATTTTGGATATGTAACAATGACCATAAAATTTTGAGGAAACCCAAGTTGCTGGACTATCCTTTGTATATGATGACTTGCCAGTTTTTTATGGACAGATTTAAATTTTTTTTATCTATAAGATTATGTATTGTCCGTGTTGTGAGTTAAAAAAATAATCACTGTTAAATAAAATTTTGTCCTTTTGATTTATTGCTAAAGGTAATTATTATGTCAGTGTTATTAAATCCTTTTGATCTATTACTAAAGGTTACTATTATGTCAGTGTTATTAAATCCTTTTGATCTATTACTAAAGGTTACTATTATGTCAGTGTTATTAAATCCTTTAACTTTATATTTTTCTTTAATTTACAATGTACATTAAAAAAATATTCTGACTGTCAGACTGTTTTATAATGACTTGAGACAGGAAACAGACATATGGTTATTTTTGGCCTGAGGAAAAAAAATCTGAAATCATCACTTCATAAAAACTTTGCTATATTAAAATGGTTGATTGTTACAGTGTCTCAACTTCCTATGTTAGTTATGTTCCACATACCATCTAGCATCTATTTAAAAATAAAATTGAGAATGGAAATGGGGAATGTGTCAAAGAGACAACAACCCGACCAAAGACCAGAAAACAGCCGAAGGCCACCAATGGGTCTTCAACACAGCGAGAAAATCCAGCACCCGGAGGCAGGCTTCAGCTGGCCCCTAAATAAAAATGTGTACTAGTTCAGTGAAAATGGACGTCACACTAAACTCCAAAACATATAAATGAACTAAAATTAAAAAATATACAAGACTTACAAAGGCCGTCTGTTTTAGTGGTTTAACAAACTATTGGATATTATTCCATTATCACATGACAGGTGATACATACATAGAAGATGTTACCTTGTCAATGAAACTATAGTCTCATGACACATTCCCCGTTTCCATTCTCAATTCACTCTATTTTGAGTTTACAATTTCTGACTATTTTCACTCCCATTTTATATCTTTTTGAAGCTGGTGGGTTTTTTTTAAAGCATCAGTGAACTATCTTCATATTTTCATGTAGCTGTGTTTTAGTCATCTGTTAATACCAAAATCACTGAGTAAAGTGATTTATTTGAACTTATTTTCACTGATTGAAATAACAAGGAAATAGTATGTAAATTCAGAAATTTTGGCAATGTTCTCTTGTTGCAAACATTTCGAGAGGAAAGGTTTTCACAAAAATAAAAACTTGCATTTTAAATTAATAGTATTATTTGTATGCAGCAATACCCGAAATGGCAATAATTAATCTTGCATGTCTGTCCATTGTTCAACATTTGCAATAATAAATGTATGTAAAAATTTCTGAATTTACTGTAACCAAAGTAATATTACTGTGACTGTCCATGGTCACTGTATGTTTGTATGTTGACTTATAGAGGTCTTTTTTTGTTTGCTCCCTCATTGGTGTTTACCTTACATCTCTATGTATTCATAAAACCTCAAGTTGAGTTTTATAGTAGTGGTCAATATATGACATGTATGAGTTAAAATATCATTATTGACCCACCCCAGTTGACAGAATTATATGCAGTCTTATTGTGAGAGTGAATAGCCAATAGGTACAATCTATAGTGTTATTCATTAGATTGAAATTTCATCAAATAATCAATTATTAAAAGACATTTTTAAAGTCAAAGTAAATAAGATCTAAAAAGTGATAGTACCAGCATCAGAAGTGTTAGGCTGATCTTTCTTCTTCTCTCCTTTAGATGGCTTCTCTTTTCCACCATTATCTTTTGGTTCAACTTTGACCTTTGCCTCTTCCTGGACCTTTGCACCATCTTTAGCTGAACTTGACATTTCTCTACCTTTCATTGTTGGTAGTGGTATTTGTCTAACTGAAAATCATACAATGCCAGCAATCTAACTTATAATACATTATATTAACTTCAAAAAATGTTTGAAACAGTTTTTAGCTTTTAATATACAGAATTAAGTTTTTTCATTGTCAACTTTTGGTCGTATTCAGAAACTAATACCCTCTTTCAAAGTCTATGGTGTTTATGTAGCTAATAAGTTATGCTAGCGCATGTTCCCTTTACAACAATTTTTTTTTGGAAAATGTAAGTATGTACTCGTCAATAATTATGGACATTTTGAAACATATAAATATTTATTTCACAAAAATGTACACATTTGTCGATTATTGGTTTATACAGATAGAAAGTCATGGCACTATAGATAGTCACAATTTAAAATATTTATATTGAAAATAAGAGAGAAACCTCCAGAACCAATCTGATTTAAATTCAGATTTATATCTAACATGCTTTGCTTCGTGGAAGTTATGAACATAGTAAAATCACAGATTTATATTTCGATTAGATTAGATTGTTCTAGAACAGTTTAAGAAATTCATCATCACAATTGTAAGTTAGATTGTATAATAATGTGAACCTTGTGAAATAGCATGTGAAAATCCGACTAAACGTGACTACCTTGTAAAAAGTAGGGTTCTATTAATACCTATTGTCAATTTCAAGTTTCTGTTTAGTCCCACATGCATGTTATATATTTTACTTGACATTTAAAACAGTTATATATATAACAGATATTTAAGCAAAGGAAACTCTAAAGATGAAAGTCCATTAGGCTGACATAGTTTGATAAGGATTCGAATTATATACAAACTGAGCATATATAATAACTGCCATATTCTGAAATTCCTGACTTCAGCGGTTCATTTGTGGGTTAGAAGAAAAGAGAACAATCGGTATCTGTGTGAATCTATGTCTCGATCAAGCTGCATAAAATTGATCACAGAATATTCAAGATTTACGACTTATCTTGAATAAAAAGATGTGGGCTATGATTGCCAATGAGATAAACTATGCAACAGAGACCAGATTAGCTCAATTAATTTTTGTGTGTACTATAACAACTGAAGCCGTAGTTCTACTGTACTGCACGTCGATCACATCTCATTTTCTGTTATAACAGGAAGGTGCATGGAAACCATACCACCTAACTTAGTTTAAGAGTACACAACAACCCTATTTTTGTGCATTATACGCTCAAGAATATACGTCTTACAATTTTGTATGGATTATTAGCAAATGCTATATTTCAACTCTAGTCCTAAGCAAAAGCACTGTTCTTTTTTATCTGACAAGCTAACTATGATTTCAGATTGAATGATCATACAAGTAAGGAGGCTAGGATTTATAATTCGGGTAGAATTTGGCTGACTTATGGCCAAACCCCCACCCTGTACTCTTTATTTTTCACATAAATCATTTAAATTTCAGATCCTTCAGTTTGCATATAAATATCATATGATTATTCAAATTTCGTATAAAAACTTACACACCAGAGACGACTATAAATGTATGGCTTAGTACAACATGCAGGCATTAACCTATCGTCGACAGAGATATGACAAGACATTGATACTGCAGATTCCCTAAAATCCTTTGGTTTGCATAAAAAAGTATGTCATTATTCGAATAACGATTTTGAATTCACACCCACCAAAGCAATAAAAATGTATCGCTAAGTATACCATGCAGGCATTTAGATATATTAAGGGACCATTTCTTACACCTCATATAAAAACAAACATGCTCTTTTCACAAGAAAACAAATATGTGAATAAGAGTCTATTTGATGAGGAAAATTAGTCTCCTTTGATCTTGAATTAACTTGTTAAAAAAAATTCTCAAAAAGAATGAATAACTAATTAATTAGCTTAAATTTTCGAATGAATGTCAATCCCTTGATGAAATAAATGATAATTGGCATTCTATTTAAAAAATAATTCCCCCCCAGAAATTATCTCCAGGTGATTCTTATTTGAATTTTATACAAGTTAAAGAATTCCGGTAAACTAAATTAAACACATGTGCAATGGTATCTCTCTATTAAATCTGGGGAAAATATAGCATTAAAAGTATTATTCATGTATTCTTCATATTTGAATCGTTATGTTTATTGCATAGAACGTAATCGAAAATTGTTCTTTTTTCAGTTTCATACAGTGCTGGAATTAAAAAATTTTAATTTTATTTTCAATGAATTCATACAATTAATTTTTTTTTCATTGTCATCAGATATTTAATCTTGGTGTATTAAACTCAAAATTCTCTTTCTGTTAATCCATTCAAAATGACAACATTCACACCTGTAACAGTTTACGCTTGACGCTAAATTGCTCTCAGGTAAAGTTCAAACAAATTGTTTTACAAAATGCTCATCTATTCTAGAAATAAACAATGCCTTTCCAGAATAATAGACAAATTCTATTCACACAGACTTTGTATGGAAATGGATGTCTAAATTATTAAGATAAATAAAAAGGAAAATATTTTCAGTTCAATATCAGTTTATGATTTGTGTTCATTAGATATTTCCGGAAAAAATCTCAACCATAAATAAATAAAATTAGATCAAAAATATATACCGAAACCATAGGATTTTTTATTTAATCAATGTAAAACATTACACGTGTGTTCATTTTCTTTCATTCTTAATTTGTGGTTATAAGCTACGAGAAACGGTCATCTGCACGCTTTTAATGACCGAAAAATTCGACAAGCGATAAGAATTTAACTGATTTTAATTTCCTACCCAGTATTCAAAATCGGGCTAAAACATCACAACCCAATAACGTATGTCAACCAAAAAAGTTACAAACATTCGATTTCCTCTGTTATTATAGGGAATATAAATTTAAAACTTTGAGAATGTGTTTTTTTATATTATCATAAACATATTTAGATGATAAGTAAATAAAAATGCTCTGCTGGGGCGCAGCTTGATAAGACCGCAGAGGTCGAACCCTGAACAGTTGGGGCAAGTATGGACACAACATTCAAGCTTGATACAGCACTGAATTTGGATTGTAATTAAATATTTGACACAGCATAGGTTTCTGAAACAGAATGAATGTGGTCTAAGAACTTAAAATTTTTTAATTTACCTATTCAAACCATATCATTGTTATTTATTTTATATATAAATCAGAAATAACCAATTTAAAATGGAAAATTTTAAAGAAAAAAACGAAAAAAAAATCCCTCTCAAATTTTTGAACCCCCTTATGATTCATCACCCCAAACTCAATCCCAGCCTTCCCTTTGTGGTATGGTACCTTGCAGTACAATTTCAGAGAGATCCATACACTTGAACACAAGTTATTGTCTGGAAACTAGAAAAATGCTTGTTTTTTGGCCCCTTTTTGGCCCCAAATTCCTAAATGTTTAGGGCAATTACCCCCAAACTCAAACCCAGCTTTCCCTTTGTGATATGGAACCTTGCAGTACAATTTCATAAAGATCCATACACTAACACACAAGTTATTGTCATGAAACTAGAAAAATGCTTGTTTTTTGCCCCTTTTTGGCCCCTAATTCCTAAAATTTGGAGGCAATTACGGTGAATTACCCCCAAAATCAATCCAAGCATTCCCTTTGTGATATGGAACCTTGTGGTACAATGTCAGAGAGATCCATACAATTACACACAAGTTATTGTCATGAAACTAGGAAAATGCTTGTTTTTTGCCCCTTTTTGGCCCCTAATTCCTAAAATTTGGAGGCAATTACCCCCAAAATCAATCCCAGAATTCCCTTTGTGATATGGAACCTTGTGGTACAATGTCAGAGAGATCCATACACTAACACACATGTTATGTCTGGAAGTTACAAAAATGCTTATTTTTGGCCCCTAATTCCTTAACTGTTGGTACCATAACCCCTAAAATCAATCCCCACCTTCCTTCTATGGTATTGAACCTTATGGTAAAATTTCATAGAGATCCATTCACTTAAACTAAAGTTAGAGTGCGAAAACCAATGTGTCTTCGGACGACGACGACGACGCCAACGTCATACCAATATACGAACACAAAATTTTTTTGCGGTTGTATAAAAATCGTGAATTTTCCCTTTAAATATAGGACATGGTTTCCTACAGTTTTGGTAAATTCAGACATAACAGAGTGGATTTAGGATCAGTCAATATACAACTTGGTTGTGATCAATAAAACTACATGTATCATGTTTTTTATTGTCATATAGTGATTCCCACAGGATTCTGGAAAGGGCAGTTGACTTTGAAATAAAAGCAGAAGGATAAAATTGACAAAGGAACAAAAGATTAACATTTAAATATATAAGATACACATAAGGGCGGGGTATATGCATGAAGCAAGGGTAATCCCTCTAATAAAATTATCTAGGGGGCATGTCTATATACATTGGCTTTCAACCACAGGAAATGGACTGCCACTATATATATCATGACAATATGTACTAAATAAATACAAATATAAATTTCTACCATGGTGAACTTTATGGCCTAATATCACAGACAGAATCATGATTTTCCATTATGACAAGAAGTGGAAAAGGTTAAATTGTCATAAGACAATAGTGGAAAATCCTAAAACCATTCTGATTGATCTGTACATTGTTGCTGATAAATAAATGAGTACATTTTGAACAGATGTGAAAGGTATGTTCCTTGTTTGATTTTATTTTATACCTCCATTACTAGCTTCAGCCAGGATGAGTTGAACCTTTAAAGTTTCTATGTCCTTCCTCAGTTCTTCATTCTCAATTCTCAATCTGTCTTCCTCAGGCTTACTGATACTGATGGCTTCAATCAGAAGTACATGTGATATTAAGATATTTTCAATAAAGAAGTGTGACTTTTCTTAATCTAAGTGTATTACAAAATGTAGTAAAACAGATTTTGTTAAATAATTCTTATGTATTGCTTTACATTTTGTTAAATTTAGTTGAAGTTCTATTAGGGATTGCGCTTGGGTGTGTCATTGTCGCAAAATGCAATTTAAAATTTCATCTGGCAACCAAATACAGCTGCTGGCAATATTTATAGTGCAACTTTTTATCCCAATGTCAAAATTTTCATGCTTGACTGTAACTGTAAATTGATCGATATCAGAGACCAATACCATAGCATTAATTAATGGGTGTTTTCATAATGGGGCTGTTATATGTAGTCTGCAATATAGTCAGTTTTATTACTTTTTTAAAACAAAAAAAATAGTTTTGTCGTTTCTTTAAGTTTAAAAGGTTACCCTTGCTTTTACCGTCAACGTTTGTATCAGGCATGGGGTAATGCAAATTTGTAATTGTAATGCATGGTAATGCATTACATTTTTCCAAGTAATTGTATGTAATGTGTAATGCAGCAATTTGTGCATTACATGTAATTGTAATATAATGCATTACTTTAGCAAAAAGTTGTGTAATTTCATGCATTACATGGCATTACATGTCATTACTTTTTTCACATACCACATCTTTAACATATTGTTGGAGTTTTAACTAAACCAAATTTAAGATTTCTTGATTAACTAAGAATATGTTAATCATGAGAATATATTCTTTATTTCATCTTATTTCATATATTTTCCTGCATAAAAAGATTGATATTTGAAAAGCATAACTGTATTGTTGTCATAAGATCAAAGAATATCTTGTCTTGCTTAAATAAAAGATAATTAAACTTTGTTATAAAACACTAATTAGTTTGTTTTACAATCAATATTTTCACCATTTAGACAATTGTTCATTAATTAAGGTCTATGTTTATTTGATAATTAGGGAAGTAATTCACAATTATTAAATATGTCGTTTAAAATAAAAAAAAAAACAACAAAGAGTGTATTTATAAAAGTAAAGTCAACATTAAATTAAAATTGTAAAAGCCGAATTAAATAGAAATTTTACATGTATACTTATATTCAATTCATGGAACAGTTGCTGCATATGCTAGAATCTTTTGTGACTTCTACTCTTTTTCAAGATGTTTAATTTTTCTATTCACTTAACAAAATTTTCAAATGTAATGTGTAATTCAAGGCATTACTTTGCAAAAGTAATTGTAATATAATGCATTACTTTGATAAATGCATGTAATTGTAATTGTAATATAATGCATGGTTTGGTCAAAGTAATTGTAATATAATGCATTACATTGCAATGTAATTCGCCCCATGCCTGGTTTGTATTAGGTTTTGCATTTTCCAATATTTTGGTCTTGGGCATCACTGAAGAGACATTACTTGTCAAAATGTGCATCTGGTGCAATAAAATTGGTACTGTTTATATTATCTTTAACTATGAAAGGCTTTTAGTGGAAGGGTTAACATGGTTAAAGAGCAGGAAGGAAAACTTTATTTAAAAACTTTGAAAATCTCATATGCATGAAGCAACATCATATGCAAGCATAACAAAAATGTGATGATTGTTTGAAAAAAAGGGGATTACACAAATATTTTAAAATTAGAGACAAAAATTAGATGCAATTGGGCGACAAATTTTTGAAGACCAGCACAGTCTATAATGTCGATATTCATTAATTTCATGTATACGCATACTGTTGGAAAGACCAAGAGCCTTGGGCAAGCGTTTTTTTAATATCAGATTGGGATTTTTAATTTAAGCAATAATCAAGATAATACTTATACACAATTGTATGTCAATTATCATGATTAAACTACATATAACAATTCAATTGAAGGACATTTGAAGAAAAAATCTTCCATCAACAGGGATTGAAGTTAAAATTTTGGCATGGTAGCCCACAGCTTAAATTTTGTAGCCCACATATATCAGTCAGGGGTACTACTTGTACAAGTTATTTTTGTTTACTTGAAGAAGTAAATAATAATATACTTGTATAAGTAAATTATGTTATGTTCATATTTTCTTATAAGGTTTGAATAATCTCCCCTTAATTTTTTCAAAAAATTTACTTGTATAAGTAATTTTTTTTTACAATCCCTTAAATTCTCAAGTTTTGAGATGTATAAACATGCCTTTAACAATTTTTCTCTGGTTAGCTTATAATTTTTATTAGAGTTCAATGTTTCATCTCATTAATTCAACAAAGAAACTTATTGCGCAAAGATCTTATAATAAGTAATTGCGCAAGGCCTTCAAAAACTGCCCCTTGGGGGCTTGTAAATGAGCAGTGTTCTGAAGATAACAGACAAATGAGATTTTCATTGTCCATAAAATTACACTTACATGATTAGTAAAGACATCTGCAAAGGACAGACAATTAAAAATTCTATTAGAGCAAAGAAGTCCTGAGAAATTCAAGAAAAGACAGTGACTTTTTTACTTGTATAAGTAAAAAAATCTGACTGTCTAAGGGACATAACTAAGCCAATAAAATAATTTACCTATACAAGTAAATGAAATACACTTGTATAAGTATCTTACAAATTTACTTATATAAGTATATTAATATTTACTTCTTCAAGTAAATAAAAATGACTTGTACAAGTAGTACCCCTGACTGTATATAGTCCTATACAAGAAAAGCAGAAATTTAAGTAGCCCACACCAAATTTCAGGGGCCATTGGCGAGTGGGCCCCTGCTAATTTCAAACCCTGATCAAACCGGAATATACTGCATTTTCATCATTTTCATAACTGATTTTATTGATTATTGCTATTATCAATTCCTTTTGGTATACCTGCAGATTGTCTTAAATTTTCTATCTGTCCTTTAAGTTCTGAGATGATATTTTCAGCCTCTTTAGTTCTTTGATTTAATCGCTGTAGTACAGATGCTGAAGCCATTCTTCTGCAAAACATATAACATTTAAAAAAATATGATCCACCAATAATTAGAAATATCATGCCATGTGTAATGTCCTGATTAATTGTTGATTCTATCTTTTTGGGACTTTATTCATAAGCAATAGCAACAGGTTCTTGTGCTAGTACTCATAAAATATCAAGTTTAAATGCTACATTTGTAACCCACTTCCTGACTTTGCACTGCTAATACTAAGAGTAAAAGTCGGCGTCTACGGTAATAAACCTAAAGTTTGGTAACACCTCATATGTCATGTATGTTACAACAATAATTTATTCCAAACTGTGAATATCATGGAGTTTGACCTGGGACATACTATACACTGAAAGAAATTGGTTTACATGGTCCTAAATCAAGAATCATATTTTATTCGAATTTAGTACCCTGAAACTTTGTTGTACATCTGAAGAAGAAGTGGACTGAGGAAAATTACCCAGGGGTCACCACATGAGGCAAAGTGTGCGACTTTGTAGCCCTAAAGTTTCGCCCTTGATTTTCAATAAAATTCCCCATATGTATATTGCCTTGCGATTTTCGAATAATTCTTGATCTAAATGCCAAGGATTCCAATACTTGACAAATAAATATTTTATCCTTGAATTACAAATGAATTAGGTCTTGAATTGTCCGCAGTCATTTACTTTAACATTACAATAGCCAGACAGGGTGCTGATTATAGAGTACTATAAGCAAGAAACAAGACAAAAGCTCGATTCAGCAATGGTTTAGTTCAGCCATCTTTGTTACTGAAATTATAGAGGGTTCCCTTTATTCTTTTCAAAACTCTAATAATTTATTTAATACAAATTAATATGGAATTTTATATCCAATATTAGCTGATAAATATCAAATTCTTCATTAAATGCTGATTCTCATAACTGGGTTCTATCCTCATTTATGGGTTTTATACCCCAAATCAGGTATTTTTTATTTCATCATAATGGCTGTCTTGGGGCAAACATTGATATAACAGGCAATATTTTTCGGGTGGGTCTTTTCACCACCGAACACCGCCGAACACCCAAAAAAACCATCAACGACTGAGAAAATCAGTGATTTTATACAATAAAACGGTACAATCAACTAAATTACGTCTAATTTAACAATTTTTTAGATGTTTATATGCATCATTTTTCTGTTAAAGTCGATTATCAATATAATCCATATAAAGAAAAACGTCTCCAGATTCATCACTATTTTTTCCGGATTACATTGTGTGTGTATAAGAATCATTTGAAATCAATTACTGATGAAGGATATTAGTTACCCGAAATATTTAACATTTGTTCATGTCTTTTTTCTTGTAATTGGTACAACTATTTTATTAAAGAAGAAAAAAAAATACTTGAGATGTCCAGTGGTGGTTTGCAGAGTTGTAGTGTTATAGACTCTCCTTTTCTGTTCGATGTAGATATTTGTTCTCCTAACCTTATTATTTGTTGAATTAATAAATTAAATATCATATTAAGTCACATTTATAACAATAAAAGTTCAAAAATATAAATTTTTGGGGTTTTCGGTGGTGTTCGGCGGTGTGTGGTGGTGTTCGGTGGTGAAAAGACCTACCGATATTTTTCCCTTTAAGACTATAGTTCAAATGAGAACTACATACACAGATAATGGCCTCCAAAAATCTTACTTTTTGAAGACTATTAACTTTAACCCAGATGATATCTATTGATATCGCAGTCATATTTTCTAGTCTTTGGGCAAAATATTGTCATTTACCTGAATGTTTGTGCCATGACAGCAAATATCATGAAATCCAAAGTTGACATTCTTAACACTATAAATTGATAACTATTTTGGGGTATGATACCCATAACTGTGGATAGTAGCCATTTATAAGGATCTTCTCAAACCTGTTCAGCACAATTATTTATAAAAACATACATAACTTAAAAGAATAATGTATTTATCCCGTTTTAACTGCGAAAACATTAGTAGTTTAGTGTTTCTATCAGTACACACACAATTACTCAATGTCATAGATGCATTGCGTCATATTATTTATTTAAACCGACAGCTCTACATGTATATACATCTGTAAACTGTATTATAGTATAGTTGACTAAAATTATAATATTCTTTCCAAGTTTGACTCACATTGGTTGAAACACACGAGCTACAAACATTAACAACTACGTGTTATACAATTTTTTTTCTGCCTAAACAGTCTTAACAGCCAAATATTCTTGTTTTTAGTTTCCTTTTCACGTGTATTGAAGGGTAAACTAGATGGTGGGAAAAGAAACGCAGATATTATGTATGTATAAATATGTTGGTATAAGTCTCTTTTCTTCGGAGCACCACCATGAATTATTGGAAATTTTTGAATGTATTTATATAGACAGATCTTCCCGCTTAACTTATACTGTATAAAATATCCTTTTAGATTTTAAGTTTATTCCCGCTTAACTTATACTGTAAAAAAGTATCCTCCTAGATTTCAAAGGAGTAGGCCCGGTAAGACCCCTTTTTGGCCCCAAAATATAGCATTTTTTCAAATTTGTTGAAATGTAAACGTTTAGCTCCTTATTGGAAAGTAGAATACTTTTGTTTCATAAATATGGGCTGTTTTTGACAATAGTACAATGCACTTGCATCAGGTAATAGCAACCAAAAATATCAAAAATATTCCATCAGATGTACTTCGAATTTTAGGCTAGCCCTTACCGGACTTTCTCCTTTATACGTATGTATAGATTTTAAAATTTATCCCCCCTATTTATACTGTACAAAAGCGTCCTTTTAGGTTTTTCATTTATTAGTATAAACTGAGACTACTTCTCTAGTAGCCTCAGGTATAAATAAATTTTAAAATTGTGCGAAGCGTTTCAATAGCCATACACAGCTGTATGTGGTGTTCCATAATTGGAAGAATTCAAGGAATAGAAGTCACTAGTGAGCCTTATTTAATTATTCTTTCTGTATACTTGCCTTGTAAAGGATCATCTCAACACCATAGTGATTTTCAAGACTGTATTGCCCAGTTACATGAAATAGTCGGTACGTATAAACAACAATCCAAATAATTATTGGAGGAGACTTCAATGAGGATACTGTAAATGGTCCAACATCACAAAGAAAGACCTGTGTCAAGGACTTCATGAAAGAACATGAATTCGAAACAAAATATAATGGTAGCACTGTTATCCATTCAAACGGCTGTGATACCACTGCTATTGACTATTTTATATTTCAAAATTTATATAAACATACAGTCCTTGAAATCTCGAAACTGGATATAATATCTAATGTATCAGATCATTACCCAATTAAACCGTGATCCTTCAATATCATCATTCAGTGAAACAAATCAAATCAAGCAATAATTCCGTCAAACCTAAGATCAAATGGGATAAAGTAGATATACAGCTATATGAGAGTCCTATTGCTTCAGAAATTTCAGACAGCAAACCAACAATAGAGACAATAGAAGATGTAACTAAAGCATTCAAAAATCTCAATGAAATTATTGTAAAATCTACTAAAGATGCAGCACCAGCAATCAAAATGGGGAAAAAAAGACCTAAGCTACAAGTAATGAATGACGCCATAAAAGAAGCTATCAAAAAGAAGAAACTTGCTTTTCATGACTGGAAGTTAAATGGACGTCCAAAAGAGTCAGACAGTATATATACCTGAAAAAGAAAAAACTAACAACGCACATTCTACGTAAAGAATGCAGATTAGAGGTAGCTAAACGAAGAATAAATGAACGTCAAAAACTAATTAATGCCAGAACATCAGACAGAAACATGTTTTATAAAATTATAAAAAGTCCAAAAAGGAAAATTATCTAGATTTATAGATCAATTACATGAAGATAACAACACCTATCACAATGATAACATCATAGAAGGCTGGCGTTCACACTTTCATAAGCTTGCAAAAAAAGGAACCAAATCAAAATTACGACACTCAATATCTAGATCTTATTGAAAAAGAAGCTAAAATTATAATTGACATATGTAAAGATCGTTTCAAGCATAACCCTATAACAGACGAAGAGATTTCAAAGGCAATATCATGTTTAAATAGGAATAAAGCTGCTGACTACTTTGGTGTAAATGCTGAAAATATCATACATGGTTGTAAACAATAACAACAATATTTACAACTACTTATCAACAAATCTTTTGAACTAGGCTGTATATCTGATATTCTGAAAATTGGTACACTATTTCCTGTATTCAAGAATAAGGGTGATGCTAGATATGCGAAAAACTATAGAGGAATAACAGTCACACCTATATACTCAAAATAATTGAAAAGATAATTAAATTACGGGAAAACCCTATCATCCTGGAGAGACAAAATCCATTTCAAAGAGGATTTACTGAGGACACCACCCCTCTGTTATGTGAATTAATTATTGAAGAGTTTGAGCGTGAGAGTAAAGATCTCAAACTACCAACATACATAGTTTTACTTGATGGTAAATCAGCGTTTGATGTGGTTGTACATTCAAATTTTATAAGGAGATTATATAGCAAACAATCCAATAGAACTTCAGACGCTAATAAATATTGCTGTCAATTTTAGCAATAGAGAGGGATACACTCATCTTCGCTAGCCAAGGGTTACGATCCACTTCCCTCCTCTCCGCCCTTGGCAGATTAAGCCAACATTTGTGATAACAATGTTGCGCCATCTATCGGTAGATTAAAGTCACGCCCATTCCGAATACATTATTCTTCACCAATGGTAGCACTTGAACTCTTTAATTTGGAGGTAAAAACACGGTAGAGTCTAGATTCTACAAACTTGGTAAAGCAGGAAACGAAAATATACGTTGACATTCATACATTTGTGCAAGAAACATACACAGGAACTTCTATTAATTGATTAAAAACATTCAAATTGTCACTAAATATAGTCGTATGTTTAGGGATGTAAAGACTTGTAGCACAATATAATCACGTGGCAATTGTTTACATACACTTTCTACATTTACACGTGATCATGTTATAGGCGCTTTTTGATTGGATGCAGCTAGTGTCGACTGCAACCAATGAAAATCATTACATTGTGTCTCCGAAATTCTATCTCAATCCGCCAAGGGTGGAGAGGAGGTTAGTGGATCGTAACCCTTGGCTAGCGAAGATGGGATACACTCTACAACCAACAAAAAGCGTAATATTACCTGTAAACACCTCATCCAGAGCGATTGAAATATAAGACAATTTTTGGCATATAAACAATAACCCTATGCCAGTGGTAGAACACTCCTCACATATTGGTTTACAAAAGTGTCAGCAAACTCGGCAAAACTATAACTGTTGATGAAAACATAAAGAAGGCAAGAAGATCATTATACAGCCTAATGGGCGCAGGCTTACATGGGAGGAATGGATTAGATCCTGAAACAGTAATAACTCTTTTAAATACATATGTTATGCCTATATTGACCTATGGTTTGGAAATACTACTCCCGACAGGCAGCAGTTTTGATACTATCCATTAATTCCACAAGAAAACTATTAAACAAATACTCTCATTATCTCAACAAACAGCTGATCCCGCTATATACATACTAAGTGGAATGCTATCAATTGAAGCTGAAATCCACCTAAAAGCTTTAACACTGTTTGGAAATATCACCAGAGCTAACAAAAGATCAGTTGAATGGAGATTAGCAGAAAGACAGCTGCAATTAAAAACACATACAAGTAAAAGCTGGTTCATAGAAATAAAAAAAATATGCCTAAAATATGATCTGCCAGACTGTCAGAATTTTTTAACATATCCTCTTGGAAAATTCCAATGGAAAAACCTGATTACAAGGAAAATTTATACTTACTGGAGTGAAAAGATAAATGATAATTCGGAGGGTTATTCAAGCTTGCAACACATAGTATGTGCCTATAAGATCAAAGCAATCCATCCAATCCTTACAACAACCACTTCAAACTGCAGAGACATCAACAGAATACCTATTAGAACTAAAGTTACAACAGGAAACTACATACTGCAATCAAATAGAGCCAAATTCAACAAATGTGAGGTATCTGCCACCTGCAAAATTTGTAATAAAGAGGACGAGACGATTGAACACTTTCTTATCTCTTGTATTCATCTAGAACCGGAGAGAGAAAATCTTCTAAAAGTGATACGTGAGCAATGTCTTAGATTGGTAGAACTATTTAACATTAGTTTGGATATAAACTTAATCCATGTGATAATTAACCCATACTACCTTGTGAAATTCTGTGCTTGCACTCAAACTAGTGATTTATGTAGCTTTATTAGCTTGCATGTTGAACCTGCTTGTAGAACACTTATATATAACCTGCATATGCAAAGGTACAAGCTCCTAAACACTGGACAGAAAAACTTAAGAAAGTCAAATTTAGATAAGTAGTAGTTGTGTGTGGACTGTAAGTTATTATTATTTAAAAGAAAATATATTTCAAATCTCATAATTAAGACTTGATGTGTGATACTGGTGAAGGAATATATTGACATACTTGTATAGTGTACAGACTGTATTATAATTCTATTGGTGATTGGATTTATATTGGATTTATTACTTCGTACTGAAGGTGTGCCTATATTGGCAGAATATATGAAGATACAGAATGGGAAGGATATCCTTGCAATAGAAGAAGAATAAATTATGGCGAAAAGGAGGAAATCTATGTAGATATAGTAGCACACTTTATCGGCACAGATTAATGTGAGCACTGCCTGCCGAGTTCCACAGCCTGGCTATGACAATTAAAGTTCACCAAAACATAAATAAATACAAATTTAACCTTTCCAAAAAGGTATGGTCATAAATTAACATCGTTTTTTTGGTTACAATTTTTAGAGAAAACAAGAGTTTGATTTTTTTCAGAATTATTTATCATTATTTTTGTTATTTTCTGTTAATTTTCATTTCATATTATATTTCAGATTTTAAAGGACTACGCACAATTTCATTGTACAGCCCCAAAGCCATTATTACTGACCGAGAACAAGTAACAGGCTCAATTTGAAAACACCCATTTCTGAAAACTTTTATTACCCAAACCATCAATGTGTAATATTTACACCTAGTACCTTCTGCTAGCTATTATTCGTGTGTTTCTTTGTCCTATATGTTCTCCCATTTACTTGTATTGTGGTCCTGTCATGTGATGTTGTCGTTTTGGTGTTGTGTTTGACGTTGCCATAAAAGCGGGAGGTTTGGCATGCCACAAAACCAGGTTCAACCCACCATTTTTTCTTAAAATGTCCTGTACCAAGTCAGGAAAATGGCCATTGTTATATTATAGTTCGTTTCTGTGTGTGTTACATTTTAATGTTGTGTTTTTGTTGTGTCGTTGTTCTCCTCTTATATTTGATGCGTTTCCCTCAGTTTTAGTTTGTAACCCGGATTTGTTTTTATCTCTATCGATTTATGGGTTTCGAACAGCGGTATACTACTGTTGCCTTTATTTAACCAAGCCAAATCAGTTTTTTTGTGTGGAGAAATTATATATATATATAATTATAACAAATGCAATATTAAAAAGAAACTTTTAAAGTGATGTGATCAAATAACATGTGAATGTAAATATAGTTTTATAGTTATCCTATTCAAAGCATACCAATAAAAGATTTCATTCTGGATTTTAAAACTCAAAATTAAATAAATTGATAGACATCATGGAATGTATTATGTAATTATTAACTTGACAACTGGGTCAAATAAGTTATGATTCTAGGGAACTTTCAATTTCTTGATGTTTCTTTTCCTCAGGAATGTATTTGAATTGATAACAACTGAAAATAAGTAATAGCCCTAGCTGATTATTCATAATGGTCCTGTTTTTTCATAATGGCCCTGGTTATTCATGATAGCCCTGTTTATTCATAATGACCCTGTATTGATGCCCTGTTAGTCTGTAATCACGGACCAGTATTGCTTTATTTAATAAAGGGGCATTTTCATACATAATGTACTAAACTGGTTAATAAATGTCAAAAACAAGTGAGGCTACTATGCACAAGAAGCATCGAGGCAGACATCACGGATACCAGGCTTACTGTTGAGCATGCCAGACGTGCTTTGCAAAAATAATAATGTATCAACGATATGATTATTTTCACAAAATTGAACCAAACTGGTTGCTAAAAGCGAATTGTTATTTCAATATTCCGCTTTAAATAATGTTTGATAAAAAAAGATAAAATCAAACTTATGTTTTTGGGTCTAAATCGTAGCTAATGGCCCTTATACATGTATATGTAAATATATATATATATATACAAGTCTAAATTGAAAACAACGTTCAAACCTATGATTGCGTTGGATAAAAACCGAAATTTTTATACGTGTGCATGTAAAAACAAATTTCTTTGTAGAGGGGTCTAAATACAGCACAAACAACATTTTCAAAAAGACCAAAAAGTGAAAAAGTATATTTTAACAAAACGCATTTGCCTAACAAGTCGAACAACTGATGTTCTTAAACCCTGCTGACTGCCATTGGCGATTGCCAAATAAATTGAACACTAGTTTTAACGAAATGGATCTTAATATTAATTTGATACCAAACAGAAAACACTAAACTTGCGGAAAAGATTGTATACCACAAACATGATGTGCAAAAATTTGTACACCATATCCGGATTTCGACAATTAATGTCTCTTCAGTGATGTTAGGGATCGAAACGGTATTTGGAAGGCCATATAATTTACCTCAATTTAGGATAGACTCTTGAATTTTAAAGAGCCAAAATAGGATGAACGGATCATATAAACCCGAGGGAAAATATAATACAAGCCCAAACGAAAAAATATAAACAAGTCTAAATATATATATATATAAATAAGAAGATGGGGTATGATTGCCAATGGGACAACTTAAGCGACGTCAAACTGTAAAATATCGGGAAAAGATGCATTTTTCGACTGATTTTAATCATTAGCTTGAAAACGAGTACATGGACCCCTCCTTTTTAAAATGACGTTTGGTTTGATTATGTATAACGGATATGTGTACCAATGTTTATGAAGAAATCACCGATGATTTTTTTTTAAATTGGATAAATATACAGCAAAAAAAGCCGTTTTTTTTAAATCATGAAAAAATTATGAAAATAAATGATTTCCAAAGAATTGTTACACAAACTTAGGGTATACTTTTGTAAAGACGATATTCCAAATGTTTTTACAAAAATCTGATTGTGCTTATCTTTTGAAACAAAAAAGTTAAGTATGTCTGTTCAAGGGATAGAAATGTCCAAGAAACCGAAATTTTGAGTAGATGCCTAAAATTTCGATCCCATTTATCTCTAAAAGTAGTACATGAAGATATATATTTTATTACATATTTGAAATGACTAGGTTAAAAATAGCTTGTATGCAAATTTTCGTCAATAATTCACCGTGGGATCAAACTGGATCGTATGCCCTTAAAACAAAATCAATGTAATCACCGTTTAAAGCAATATTCAAAGACCTTACTACAGTTCTAAACTGATGATTTACCTTTAAGAATAAGAATACTATTCAAAGGATCAATTAGTTTACATGGGTAATGTCTAAATTTATGGACGCTATGAAAATCAACTACATAAATATGGATATGGTATCCCGTTTGAAATTAGGTTCTGAATGAACAACCAAACTTCCAAAACAAATCTTTGGAATTTAAGAAAGAGTTTAGTAATCGGTGTAAGTTATTTGTGGTAACGAAATCCCTGACATAATAATTTAACAGTAATGCATGATAGATAACGCTCATTGAAATCTAAAACGTCACTATGAGATGAGATGAAAATTGTCATTTTATATATCTCACAAAATTTAAAGGTATATTATGAAGTCTCTGAGATATCTTTAAAAATAAAACAATTAATATTACATGTTATTTACCCTATGATATATCTTATAAATTGTTTTTTTCTTTTTAACTTTAAATATATAAAATATCTTTTATAGTAGATAAGATATCTTTTTAAGAATGGAAAGACATCTTATAAGTAAATAATTTATCTGGAAGTTTTAAAACTTCTTTAAAGGGGCATAAGCTACGATTTAGACAAAATTAAAAAAAAATTGTTTTTATTTCAAGTATTAAAAAAAGCGTAATTTTGAAATAATATTTCGTTATAAGCAGTTAGATTGAACCAAATTTGTCAAAAATTAACAGTAATGCATGATAGTCACTATGGGATCAGATGTAAATTGTCATCTTACATATCTCACAAAATTTTACAGGTATTTTATGAGGTCTTTGAGATATCTCAAAAAATAAAAAAAAATAATATTACATGATCCAGAAAGTTGCTGATCCAGATTAAAGTCGCTACTGTATTATTGACTTGCAAGTGACCAATAATTCGACATCATGTACATCCGTATTCATGTGAACTCCAATTTAACCCCTTAGCTGGAGATTGGTAACGCATGTACTAGGTGTGCTCAGCTATTAAAAGGAAAAGAATGTCAACATTGGACAAGGGTTAACCATTTGGTTGACTGATTCGATCCACAAAAAATCATTCGTATATAGGTAAAAACGATGATTACCATATTTCTTAAACCTATAACATGACATCAAACAGACCTAGAAAAATCCATTTGCATGTTGTCACTATCTAATTATATTTATGTTTATGCCGAAGAGGATATCCGCAATCAAATCGGTAGTTTATTTTCTGAAAACGTCAACTATATTACAAAAAATGAACAATTAAGTGCCATAATCGATAAAAAAGAGACAACTATCGGAAGACGAAGGTGAAATAAAATACCAAATTTAAACAAATACAGAAAGAATTAAAATGTCAATTGTTCTTGAACAATTGAGAGGTATTTTCTTTTCATTATGTAAAATATATGTTTAAATAAGCGTATAATGCATTGAAAAGCTCTAAAACACACACAAAATCCTGAAAATATTGTCAAATACACATAATTCGGAATTTGGGACATGACCTTGACTTTTGAACTTTGTCAAGGTCATTGGTCCACGATGTCATAACAAAAGACGCTATATGTCTAGGACCTTTGGTTTATGAGTCAAAGCTTATTTTGTCTTTTCTAAAACAGTTAACAGGGATTATGCCCCTTACGGATAGGTCAAATCTCTTCGGTCAAACTGTAAAAAAGTTGCGCCTTTATGTCCCAATTATTTTTCACTATTTACTATTTCTGTAAGTATAATCGTTTTGGAGATATCCGATAAATAAGTTTTAAGGTCAAAGGTCAAGGTCAACATCGAAAAGCTTTAAACACACTAAAAATCCTTTAAATAAGGTCGAAAACACATAATTCGCTATCTGGGACATGACCTTGACCTTTGACCTTTTGACCTTTGCCAAGGTCATTCATATAGTCCGCAATGTCATTGCTGAAGACCCCATGGGTCTAGGACCTTTGGTTTAACAGTAAAACCTGATTTTGTCTTTTTAGAAACCTAAACTAGGGGTTATGCCCCTTATAGAAAGGTCAAATCTTTTCGGTCAAAATGTAACGAAGTTGCGCCTTAATGACCCAAACATTTCCCACTATTTAAAACTTCTGTAAGTATAATGGTTTCTGAGATTATCCCATAACAAGGTGTAAGGTCAAAAGTCAAGGTCAACATACAAATTTGACCTTGAGATATTTTTCAGAGTCACATCAATGGATGATGATTGTTGAAGATCCTAGGTGTCTACGACTTACGGTTTCTGAGTTTTGGGGGCCAACCGACTGCGGTTACTTTTAATAGGGGCATAACCCTACCAATGAGTCGTTGAATCTTTTCAATCCAAATGTAACGAAGAACCGGGGTCTGGTCCTGAACAAATTTCATCCTTCGGTTTTTTTGTACCTATTATGGTTACGCTGTTTAAATGATAACAAGGTTTTTAGGTTTCGGAGGGATTACTCCGAACCGATAAAATATTTCGACTCACAGGGTGAGTTCCGGATAGGTATTCATGACACCGATATAAAGTATGAACATGAAAGCGACACGTCTTACGGTTAAGGCTGCTAACTTCGTCAAAGTTTGGCGGAAAAAGAATAATTATAAACAGAAGAAATACAGTAAGGTCTTTCCCTTTTGAAAAAGGAAAGACCTTAATTAAAATGTCAATTGTTCTTGAACAATTGAGAGGTCTTTCCTTTTCATTATGTAAAATATATGTTAAATAAGCGTATAATGCATTGAAAAGCTCTAAAACACACACAAAACCCTTAAAATATGGTCAAAAAAACATAATTCGGAATTTGGGACATGACCTTGACTTTTGACCTTATGACCTTTGTCAAGATCATTGGTCCACGATGTCATAATAAAAGACCCCATAAGTCTAGGACCTTTGGTTCATGAGTTAAAGCTTATTTTGTCTTTTCTAAAACAGTTAACAGGGGTTATGCCCCTTACAGATAGGTCAAATCTCTTCGGTCAAAACGTAAAAAAAGTTGCGCCTTTATGTCCCAATTATTTTTCACTATTTACTATTTCTGTAAGTATTATCGTTTTTGAGATATCCAATAAATAAGTTTAAAGGTCAAAGGTCAAGGTCAACCTGAAAAAGCTTAAAAACACCCATAAAATCCTTTAAATAAGGTCAAAAACACATAATTCACTACTAGTATCTGGGAAATGACCTTGACCTTTGACCTTTTGACCTTTGTCAACATACAAATTTGACCTTGAGGCATTTTCAAAGTCACAAAAATTGATGATCATTGGTGAAGATCCTAGGTGGCTACGACTTACGGTTTCTGAGTTTAAGTGACCAACCGACATCGGTTAATTGTCATAGGGCATAACCCTACCAATGAGTCGTTGAATCTTTTCGATCCAAATGTAACGAAGAACCATGGTCTGGTCCTGAACAAATTTCACCCTTTGGTTTTTTTGTACCTATTACGGTTACGCTGTTTGAATGATAACAAGGTTTTTAGGTTTCGGACGGATAACTCCGTACCAACAAAATTTTACGACTCACAGGGTGAGTTCCGGATAGGTATTTGTGACACCGATACAAAGTGTGAACCTAAAAGCGACATGGCTTACGGTTACGGAGGGAAATTTTGTCAAAGTTTGGCGGAACAAAAAGAATAATAATAGCCAGAAGAAATACAGTAAGGTCTTTCCGTTTTGGAAAAGGAAAGACCTTAATTAAAAACCAATGACAAGAGAACAATTGCAGGTCTTTCTCCACATCAATTTTCTAAATAATTGATAAGAAGCTACTTCCGGTTTACTCAAAGTTACTTTTGGCTTCAAATCATAGGCTTTTTTCATAATGATTCAATAAATATATGGTTTCCATATACTTTTACCTGAAATAAGGTAGATAGTTGCCAACTTCCAATTAAGAAAATGTCACATTCGGTCTCAAATGATAGCTGTATTTACACTGATTCCAAAAATATTACGGAGGAGATACAAAAACAAGAAAAACAGTGTTTGGGGAGATAACTCCTACAAAAAAAATTATTCGGTTAAACAGGGTCAATTTCAAAGGCGCATAAACTGTGCAATATCATATATCAAACATCTAAGCGATATCTTGCGAAACAAAAATTACACGCAAGAAAAAAAGTGGCGGAAGAAGAGAAAAAAAAATAATAGTCAGAACAAAATCAATAGGTCTTTTCATAAAAAGTGGAAAGACCTAATGAAGGAAAGAATCAGCTTGAATGAGAAATATCTGTTATCAGAACATCATAGCATGTTCCAAAAATTCCAGATATCGTCACAGGAATTAACAACCCGTGTGGAAAAATTGCGACCGAAATTGATTAGATTTAATTTCAATGAAATTTCTGAATGTAAACATTCGGAAATAATTACTGTTCTCTGTGAACTGAAAGCCTGTGCTGTTGCTAGTGAAAAAAATAAAAATTATCAGATGCCAAAATTTAACACGGATGTACAATATGCAAATAATTTTTTTATGTTGAAATCTCCGAATCGGTGAATGTCTCTTTGATACCACAGATTACTGTAACAACTCAAGCAGAGGATCCTACTGATTTTGAACCAGAAGTTGAGTGGTTTGAAGCAAAAGATGAAGTGGAAGATGATTCAATCGAAAGGTCATCCGACGAAGAAAAAGTCGACAACCCGTTACGCGTTCATAGGCTAAACAACAAAAAACGAGCATCTTCTTTTTTATATTAAGAAAATATGTCCTATATCTGAAAAGAACGCATGGATTCTTGCTGACCGACAACTCCTTAAATTGGTACATAATTCTTTAGAAGACACAGTGTATGCCGATGATGTGGACGACATTGTTGTCCTTAAGGATGGATGTGTTTTGATTCTCAGACATAATATTACAATCATAATGAAACATCTTAAAAACAGGCGATTAGTTAGATTTGCAAATGTAGGTACCAGTTCTTTGTTACCGTGCTGCTTCTGTAATTCAATAGATGATTCATGAACAGTTTACCTTTGTTAGAAATCAAGTAACAAATATAGTAATTATAATCGCTTTGTTGTACAAACGAACAAAGACTGCTTTATGACCAGATAATTTGATATTTACCCATATCCTAAGTGGATAAGCCATATCTTATACGATATGTCAAATCCAAATTATCTGTCGGACAAAAAAAGAAGCTTATATAGTGTAAATATTTATAAAACAGTCAAAAAAAGAATATGGAGAGATAAAATGTTTTGATGGCATATGTGGGTATGATCCGGCTGAATACTTTGAAGAAGAGGGAATAATAATAATGATAAGAACTAAGTAAAACCAGTAAGTCTCCCAGGGTGTTACTTTGTTTCATAGAAAATAATGATCAATGTAGATACAAATATTTTGCCTAAGGGAAGAAATATCATACTTTTAAAAAAAACCACGGTGTTTCAAACAAAAATACTCTGAAATTGACATTATCAAGAGGTTTGATTTCTTTATTGATAACATATTTGTTACGTTTGTGACTGCTTTTCAACATACAATCGGCATACTCATTGGAACCAACTTTGATCCTCTTCTTCCCGACTTAATTCTTTATTCATATGATGTAGATTTCATTCAGGAGCGACTTATGAAGAATGCAAAAAAGCTAGCATTATCCTTTAACTTCACGTTTTGCTCTTTCATTCCATAAAAGGACAATGTTGATTACCTAAATCCTTCTCTTTCCCGCTCCCCGAATATTAAATAGTCGTCCCCTAAACACAATTTTGATGAAAACTTAAATGGACATAACATCAAAGTTCTGATGAGTGCTTGCCCTTTCTTTTCTATAAATTCACAGATCACATTATGATATTCTTTTACATTCAAAATTTTACCATACATTGTCATTTGTAAGAAAATTAAACTGTCGCAACCAGTTTCACCTCAGTTTAATGAGTTTATTTCAAAAGTAAACATCAGATTAATAAATCAATGAGACAACAAAACAACGACAAATAATCAAAAGACATCTAAAGTAACCATGATTGTACAATGTTAAAACTACATATATTGTCTTTAAAAGGGACCTAATATGCATAATGGATACATTCAAGTGTGATTTTGGTGTTTTGTGTGTAGTCAGACAGCACGTAACAGACTGAGTATGAAAATACACTTTTGAAGTAAACTAAAACATTGAATATCCAAAACCTAATACAAACAATGACGAGTTCGTTATCTTTTAGTTTATTATATTGTACATAAATCAGGCCTTTAGTTTTCACGTTTGTTTTGATTTCAATTTGTCACTTCGATCGGGCCTTTTATAGCTTTGTTTGCGGTATAGGTTTTGCTCATTGTTGAATGACTATAGTGACCTATAGTTGTTAACCTCTACGCCATTTGGTCTTTGGTGGAGAGTTGTCTCATTGGTAATCATACCAGATCTTCCTATTTTATATTAATTCATAAACATGTTGTCCTAGTCGTATTACTTTGGAATACAGGTCGATGATTATATTAGCAATTGGAAAACAAAATAAGCCATCGTGATATTTGGAGCTATTGTTATTCTTTTCCTGGGCTATCATGTGATAATCTATTTATACACAATCATAACAATCGATTTCCTACGAAACTTGTAGATAACCTTGTACATATAATCTAAAAAAAGATTAAATAAACTTACATGATAATGGCGGATAGCATATCAAATACAGGAAAAGTAGAACCAACTTTTTACTGCATATTTCATAATAATGAAACTTATCAGCTTTTTTGCAAGGATTGTCATGATTTTGTTTGTTTCGAGTGCAAAGAGGCATTTCAAAAGAAACATCATCTTTGTCAATTACAAGACGCCGAAGAGGATATTCGCAATCAAATCGGCATTTTATTTTCTGAAAACGACAACTGTATAACAAAATTTGAAGAATTTATCGATATAATCGATAAATATAGGAGACAGTTATCGAAAGATGAAGGTATGACAGAGCACCAAATTAGGACAAATGCAGAACAATTGAAGGAACAAATCAGTTTTCATGAGAAGGATCTGTTATTAGAACTTCATACTATGTTCAATAGCTTTCAATTATCGTCACAGGAATTAACAACTCGTGTCGAAAATTTGCGATCTGATGTCACTAAATTTGATGTCGACAAACTTCCTGAGTATAAACTAGAGGAAATGATTAATGTTCTTTTCGAATTGAAAGCATGCGCTGTTGCTTGTGACAAAATGAAAAATTATCAGAAGCCAAATTTTAACACAGACGTAAAATGTGGAAATGAAATGACCGAGGTTGAAATCTCCGAATCAAAAAATAGTTCTACAATGATGCATATTTCTGTATCAACACAAACAGAGGATCCCGATAGTTCAGACACAGAAGATGAGTGGTTTGAAGCGGAAGACGAAGTGAATAAAGATTCAATAGAAAGATCATCCGACGAAATAAAGGATGACAACCCGTTACACATTTTTAAGCTGAACAAAGAAATAACACGCATTAAGAAAATATATCCTATATCTCATACTGACGCATGGATTCTTGCTGACCGAAAACTTCTTAAATTGACACATAATTCTTTAGAAGAGACAAAGTATGCAGATGGTGCGGACGACATTGTTGTCCTAAAGGATGAGTGTACTTTAATTCTTAGAAGTGATAATAAAATCATAATGAAACTTCTTAAAAACAGGAGATTAGTTAAATTTGCAAACGTAGGTACCAGTTCCTTGTTACCGTGCTGCTTCTGTAATTCAAATGACGATTTATTGACAGTTTATCTTTTTTCGAAATCAAGTGACAATTATGGTAGATATGATGGATGTGTTGTACAAATGAACAACGAAGGCATTGTTATCGGAGAATTTCATAGGTATACATATGTTTTGGAAAAGCCATATCTTATCCAATATGTCAAATCAACATTATGTGTTTTATATCTAAGGGACAAATCAAGAAACTCATATTGTGTTAATCTTTTAGAAATAGTGGAAGATAATTATTATGAATGTACAAAATACTTTAATGGTATAATTGGGTATAATTCGACTAGACACTTTGAATGCCACGGAATATGTACAAATAATAAGAAAATATTTGTATCGGACATTCGGCATCACAGTGTTTATGCACTTGACAAAGATTTGAAATACATAAAATGTGAAGCAGATGCAAGAGACGGACTAGATAAACCAACAGCTATTGCAACATATGGTGATTGTCTATGGATAGCAGATGGAGATCAAATTTTTATATTAGATTTTAACAATACAAATAATAATGAATTACAACTTATACAATTTCCGGCTTTGAATAAGACATGGACATGGATAAAAAATTTAATGTCAAACTTATTCGGCATTGGAAAGTAACTAAAAGGGTAACAGTGAAACAAAATGAAAATAACACTTAATAATTCCTTGCGTCCGAAACGCTTTTCTGGATTTACCTTCAACAGGAACGCACAAAGCCAAAGATTTTAAAGCCAAGATTGCATAAAAAACTAGTTGTATTGTCATGTTTACGATGTGACAACAGAAATGTAAAGTAAGCCGTAGAACATTCTTATTGCTCATTTTGAGTCTGTACATAATACTTGATTATTTCAAAAATAAATATACACTTAAATTTCTTATACCAACACAAAAACCATTGCACACTGTGTCTAAACTACCCCGGCAAAAAATGTTTGGACTCGATGGTATCTAATATCCGGCACGGTGACGGAACATCAATAGACAGAGAAAAGGTAGTTTTCTGTTTATTTATTTGTTATTGTTATGATATCGAAGAATATTTATACATATATAACTGTTTTCTATTGTGAGATGTAATGTTTTCTACAACCGTTCCAGATTAACAGAGAAATAAGTAAAAATGCACGAACTGAGTGAACCTTGCCTCGAATTTGTTTAATTTCTCCTCAAATTGTTCACACGGTACGGAAAGAAAGGTACGGAAAGAAAGATATTGACATGGAGATTGCAAAACTAGTCACTTTGAGCACCTCAATACTTGTATTTCTGCGTATGGAACGAAAGAAATGGGTCATGTCAAAATGGAAGCACCCGGTTTTGTCAATGTGTACAACCCGGTTTTGTCCTAGATTTCACAAGGCAGAACCCGGTTTTATCAAAGAAAAAAAATGCATAATCGCATAACATAATTGAACTTCAGAAATTAAAAGGAGTTTGATGGCAGGTTGGAAAACGATTTCTTACAGAGGACAACTTGTTATTTATTTGCATCTGTAAACACTTGAATTTCTACTTTATTAGAACAAAAAATAATTATATTTTTGCTTTGCACTAAAAAAATACTCTAACTGCAAAATAGATAGAAATGAAGGTTAAACCGCAAATTGGGTTTTAAGCTCTCTTTACGGTTTTTTTTTATATAAATTATGTAAATTTTAGTGTTTAAACTAAAAATTAGAGTTTATGGTCTTAAAAATTGAAGGACGCACATTTGATATGTGATTTTCTTGCACAACAGGATGGTTATCTTTATAAGTAATCCAATCTACCTAGGGGTGTAATATTTCCTATGATCGTTTAAAATAAATCTTCTTAAGGCTAAATATTCATTATAAGGCATGATAATCAAACAAATGTATATATGCTTGCAGAATCGGCATAGAAAATGAATGTTTATTGTGAGAAAAGGATTACAATAATCATGCATTAAAAATCAAATCTATCTATCCTTAATTGTAACTATAATACTAAGTATAAATTAGTATTATAATAGTCTCAGGCCATCGAGAAAATGCAACAATGATTAGTTTATTAATAGTTGTATAAATAAACGGTTCTGTTATCTCTCCATTGTGTTATGATTATCGTACATTGACGTTGGTCAATATATTATTGACAATGTATAGGGACGGATTCAGGTTTTTTCAAAGTGGGCGTAATTCAAACAGCTTACATACCGCAGAGCGTAGCGATGCGAACAATGTTTTGGACGAATTATGCTAAAAAAATCGTAAAAAAAGATTTAATTTTTTTTGGGCCATCAAAGGTGGGGTGGGGGCGTGTGAGCTATACGCCGCCTGGATTCGCCACTGATGTTATATAACTAAATCGTGTACCAACCTAAAATGTTATAAGAAATAAGAAAGCAGGGACACCCGCGAAATTGAATGTATGTGAGTATGATTATCATGTTTATTCTAAAAATTCACATTGATATTTTGGATTTGTCGGAATGCGAGACCAAGGGATACAAATTCTTGGCGGCTTGAACTATTTGTATGAAGCTTCATATGTCAGAAGTTAGAAGGCCTGACAGCAACATACCTCGCACACAGATCTTTTAAGTACGATGTTTCTATCTGTCATATGTCCATTGCCTTTGACCTCATTTTCATGGTTCAGCGATTTCCTAACAAAATGAATAGCTGATAATGGTTGATATTTATGATCAAGGTTAACATTTCGTGTTCAAGTCCGTATCTCTAATACCATAAGTAATAGGTCAACTACATTTGCTCGTATGTCGCACATGACTATTTAAGTGACCTTGAACTTATTTTATTGATTATTTGGTATATGTTAAGGTTTTTTTTTTGGTTGGCTTTAATCTTAATGTGTTCATGTCCGTCTGGCAGGTTTCATCAGACCTTGACTTTTTTTTATGGTTCCATGAACAATGTTAATTTTATGAGATACTTTTAGTAAATTATTTATCTTACAGACCTTCAAAATAATTTCGATAACGATCATTTCAGCAGTCGCGACATGTCAGTGCGTACAGTCACTCCTGTATAAATAATACGTAGTATTTATTTTTGTTAAAAAAAAAACGCAATTGAAGTTGTTTTACCATGTCTGATTAGTTTATCTCGTTCGTGTAAGCATTACTTATGAAATGTTAGACTTTTTTTTTAATTCAAGAACGGTACAATCTTGTTTGGAATTCTTGGTTGGTTTTTATAAAATAAACAAAACCGGATTCTATACATAGACAAAACCGGGTCATTGTGTAGTAAACAACATTGACAAAACCGGTTGCTTCCATTTTGACATGACCTATTTCTTTCGTTCCATACGCAGAAATACAAGGATTGAGGTGCTCAAAGTGACTAGTTTTGCAATCTCCATGTCAATATCTTTCTTTCCGTACCATGTGAACAATTTAAGGAGAAATTAAACAAATTCGAGGCAAGGTTCACTCGATTCGTCATTTTGACGTGCATTTTTACTTATTTCTCCGTTGATCTAGAACGGTTGTAGAAAATATTACATCTCACAATAGAAAATAGTTATATATGTATATATATTCTTCGATGTCATAAAAATAACAAATAAATAAACAGAAAACTACCTTTTCTCTGTCTATTGATGTTCCGTCACCGTGCCGGATATTAGATACCATCGAGTCCAAACATTTTTTGCCGGGGTAGTTTAGACAAAGTGTTGCATTCACTATTTCAATTGAAAGAAAGCATTAGAAACATGTGATAGTCTATGTTAAATTAAATCACAAATATTTTAGGCTCGGAGCGATTAAAATTTTATTTATTGAAACCTTTCAATCTTTGAAGACTGTTGGTTTAACGCTAAGATAAATAAACTCATCATAGGTACAAATTGAATGATTAATGTCTTTTTTTGTGGTCGATGAGATGCTGTCCCATTGACGTTTCACATGCTGGATCGAACGTCATGTTATCATCAAACTATTGTGAACTTTCATGTATATATTAAATTCAACCAAATATGTTTTTTTAATGTTTTATGTATGTTAATGTGTCTCTTTTTTCCATTTGCGTTACTTTCGGTATATTTATACAAAAAAAATTAACATCTCGGACGCAGTAATATGTAGATTAAAAAGAACTGTTCTTCAAAAACTGATGTCGTTTGTGTTAGTTTATCATACAGTTTTGTATTTGTACTGGTCACTGTCGTAGAAAATGTTCTAAATCATAAGCTTAATAGCAAATACTCTTACATAATCACTATCGGTAAAAAGTTTCGTGCTTTGCTACAAAAAAAACCCCGAAGTTTACACAACAAAAAATTTGTCACTGCTGGTGGCGGTTTCCTCATCGTGGGTATCACTAGCCCAGTAGTCAGCACTTCTGTGTCGACATAAATGATCATTGATACTAGTATGGTAATATCAATAAATTACCTGTTTACAAAACTTTGTATTGTTTGAAATACGACGGATTTTCTAACCCAGGAATAAATTACATTTACCTGTAATTGGTAAATCCTATCGGAAGTTTTGGTTCTCAATGCTCTTCAAATTCGTCCTTTATTTGGCCCTTTAGCGTTTGTCTAGCGTACACAATTATTAGCCTGGTATCTTTGATGATTTTTTTTTAAAGTATTGAGGTTTCCTCTCCGAGGGTATCACTAACCCAGTAATCAGTACTTCGGTACTGACATTATTTATAACAAACCTTTCTAAATTGTCCATTTATGGATTTATAAATTATTAAGAAACTCAGGTTTCAACTCCCTCAGGCAAAGTTGGCCTTAGCTGGATTTGTCTATTATTTTTAGTATATATTTTAGTATAAAAATGAGGAACTGTGGTATGATTGCCAATGAAACTATTCACCAAAGTTAAAATGAAGTGATAGTAAGCAATTATAGGCCACCGTACGGCCTTCGACAATGAGAAAAAGACCCGTACCGTATAGTCGGCTATAAAAGGCCCTGATATGAAAACTATAAAACAGTTCAAGCAAGAAAACTCATGGCTTAATCTATAATAAAACAATTTACGAAATAAAATATGACAGACATGAACCAACGACAACTGGTTAAAACAATTGTGACCGCTCAACCTTCACCTAACCTAGGGAAGTGGTGTAACAGCACAACATAAGAGCAAACTGTAAAAATCAGCAGCAATTACCTTTACTCACAAGATCGGCACGAAGCACACAAACCACTAACATAAAAACAATAGACACAAAGCGCAGAAATGGATTACTCGCAGTACTGAAAGCTGGTTCAAAGCTTATTACAACTAATAAATAAATCATGTTCTCCCAGACCCCAGACTAAAATATCAACCGGTACACATTCAGCGGATTTTGTTAAAAGACGTCATAAACAGTCTGTGCAATGCCAGCATATAAGTAAACTATATCGACAGGATGTAGGATCATGAGTTGACAAAACTGTACATATATAGCAATACATATTTACTCATGTTTAAATTTTTCAAACACAAAATCAATGTTAGTACCGATAAAAACAGTATTTGAAGATGTTACTACCGTGTTTAATTGGTAACATTAAAGTACAAGTTTATTCAAAGGATCCATTAGTTCTCATGCACCGTGTCAAAATTTACAGGCTTTATAATCAAGATCGCCGTTGCTTTATGGTCATATAGCTCTTCAAATGTTTCGGTTCTTATACATCCTTGGCTTTCAAATATTCGACTTTGAAAGTACACGGTAAAATAAAAAAAGCGCCTCGAACGCATGACATTAAATAGTGTTATTTAATTTTTTTTTACAGCAGTGGGTCGATTCCACTGCTAATGGACTATCAATCCCCGAGGTTATCAGCTCAAAAGTCAGAACTTCGGTACTGACATGGTTTATAATAAACCTTTCTAAATTGTCCGTTTATAAATTAAGAGATTATCAAGAAACTAATGTTTGAACTCCCTTTGGCAAAGTTGGCCATAGATGGATTTGGCTATTATTTTTAGGTTTTTTCTGGTCACATAGCTTTTCACATGTTTTCGTTGATGAAGGTAAATCCAGAAAAGCTCTTCGGGCGCATGCAATTTAAAAAACATGTTTTTTTTTACAAATCTTTGAACTGTTCAAAATACTAAGGAATTTCTACCAAAGGAATAGATACCTTAGCTGTATTTGGTAAAACCTTTCGGAATGTTTGGTCCTCAATGCTTTTCGACTTTGTATTTTATTTGGCCTTTTAACTTTTTTTATTCGGGCCTCACTGATTAGGCTTCTGAAGAAGAAACGCGCGTCTGCCGTACACAATTACAAGACTGGTACATGTATCTTTGATGAGTTATTTTTACAACCACTGAGTCGTTGCCACTGCTCGTCTAGGTTAACTCTCCGAGTGTATCACTAGCACAATAGTCAGCACTTCTGTGTTGACATGAATCATAATTGATATTGTAACATTAATAAATTAACAAAGATTCGATAACGGTAAACTAACTCGTGATGTCACCCTTTTCGAAGGGATGATTTCTACAACAATCATTGGAACTATTAGTTTAAGCAGCAACCCTCTGTCAACGAAACTATGATAGGATGTGCAAGATCTGGAATAAAGTATTGTTGGAAATCACGCACAGAAGAATACGTTATCGTAACGCGGTATTATTGTATGTAACGTCGTTTACTTATGACGTTATCTTGTACTTTAGTCATAAATACAAATTCATACAGTTTAGACGTCTTTATTATTATACATGCAAGTAAAACCACTTTACGATATTGGTACCGTGATCAGAAGGAGATGACTTCAAAGCTTAAATCTATTCGAGCGGGACACAGAAGCGCAGTTTCTAGGATTTTAAGAAGATTTGACGAGCGGAGTGAATCAGAAGAAAAACCGGAAGAGGACGAGTTGGAAACATTTCTTGATACAGTTAAGAAGAAACAAGATATTCTGAAGGATTTGGATAAGAACATCTTAGAAAGTGTACAGGAGGAGAATATAGAACAAGAAATACTTGACTCAGATGAGTATACAATTTAATTTAGAGACAAAAATACGCAAGATTCGTAAATTTATTCACGTACAAACATCTAATTTAAATACAGCCGCTAGAAGTTTTTCGCCACGTAATGAAACACTGCAAACCATACAAAATGTTGGCCCCGCGTATAACTTTACAGACAAGTCACAAAATACAGGCCTAAATTTCACGTCTTTACGTTCAAATGCAGGCGTCAATAGCAGCAACTTTCACGAACTTCCGAAATTGAACTTACCCACATTTGATGGAAACATACTTGAAGGGCAATCCTTTTGGGATTCTTTTGATTCAGCAATTCACAACAACAACACACTAAGCGACGTTCAAAAGTTCAACTACTTAAATTCTTTACTAGAAGGAGAAGTAGGTTTTGCTATTACGCATACAAACTACAACAAAGCTATTAAACTTATACATGAAAGATTCTGACAAAAGCATAAGATCATTCAATCGTACATGCAAACACCACTAGACATACCCGCACCAAAAAATGCGCTAACACACCTCAGAAGTTACTACTACAGGACAGAAACATACATAAAAGGATTAGAATCTCTCGGACAAGCTCAAGACTGGAACGGCTCGTTATTGGTACCAGTCATACTCAACAAAATGCAAAGTGATATACGCAAAAACTTGACACGTGAACACGGTTCAAAAGATTGGTTTCTCGGTGATTTTAGAAGATCTATTTTCAAGGAGCTGGTCATTTAAAGTCTGGTAGAAGTACAGAAACAGTTGAAAGTCCGAGCGCTACAGCTACGTTCTACACAAAAACAAAATCGCGTAAAATCTGTCCAAAAACCAATTCAACACAGAAATATAATTCAATAAGCTGCGCATATTGCAAGGAACCCCACTTTTCGTACTAAATATACAGATCACAACGACCGCATGAAAATTGTAATAGTAATTGTAGATAGATTATGCTTTAATTGCTTAGGGCGACACATCGTAGCAGATTGCAAGTCTACATCAAACTGCAAGAAGTGTAATAGTCGTCACCACACAAGTTTATGTAGCAATGATCATAATAAGAAAACTACAAGTGCAAGTAGTATATGTACAGTACAAACACACGACGCGGATGAATCTGAGATATCTGTTCTTTATTCATCATTAAACTATAGTTGCCCAAATGTTTTCTTGAAGACCGCAATTGCATCAACGATTGACGCGAATACCCTTTTTGACGAAGGCGCCCAAAGGTCAGTTATAACCAGGTATTTAGCAGAGAAATTGGAGTTAAGACCCACAGGAAGTGAAGCAATCGCCTTATCTAGATTTGGAGACGTGGATGAGAACAGCGCTATTGAACAACTAAACACAGCAACAGTGAAGATACGAACTATTTATAGCAAAAAAATAATGTTTTAATTGTACCTAAAATAGCCGCACCATTAAAGACTAACATTGAAGCTGCCAAAAAGTTGCCGTATTTGCGAAACTTAAGATAAGCACACGCCGTTACTGAGGATTAAACATTTGAAATTGGACTGCTTGTTTGAGTTGACCAATACTGGGATATGGTCGAGGATGAGATCATTAGGGGCGAGGGACCAACAGCAGTGAGGTCCAAACTAGGATACCTACTCTCAAGACCACTCAAAGGAACTTCCCGTTCAATCAATGAAACACAAATTCTTACAAGTATAAGAGAAAAAGAATAGACACAGACTACAGAAGATAAAACAGAGAGGACAACTAACAACATTGAACATATTTCTGGAATTGTAGACATTTCAAGGTTTGACACTTACAAGAAATTATTACATGTAACTGCCTACGTCATTATATTTATTCAAAATTTTAGGACAAAACAAAGGGCCACTAGTCCGTTGACCATAATTGAAATTGACAGATCAGCATTAATGTGGATAAGAGATACTCAACAAAACAAATACTTAGATAATTACGACGATTTACAAAGAACTGGAAAATCGAAACGTTCTCTGTTCAATCAGTTTAAACTATATCAGGAATTGGACTACAGGGAGAAACTTACCACAAAAAAAAAAGAACATTAAATAAATGTGACACCGTACTATTACAAACTGTGATAAAAGTTTTAATCTAATGATGGACTTTAAAGTTAATTTCATATTATTATTCTAACAAAGAGACTTTAATTATTTTAAAAGTTGTAATACTTACGACGTTATCTTGTACTTTAGTCATCAATACAAATTCATACAGTTTAGACGTCGTTATTATTATACATGCAGTTTTAGTAAAACCACTTTAAGATAAGTATCAATTTGGAGCTATATACTTCATAAACAAATGTTGCTGGAATGTTGCTATATAGAAATGGAAAGTTCACAATTGGGGAGTGAAATCATTTCTTTTGTCATTTTGTTCTCAACCGATCCTCGTTGGCAATTTCTAGATTAAAGTCAAGACACGAGGCAGAGCTAACTATATCTGTTGTATACTTTATTTCAGGTTGCACTTTGTAAATACAGCTGTTTCTCAAACCACGCCTCTTTTGGGGAGATATATAATATTCATAGATATGTTAATTTGTTAACGTACTGGTTCCCATTTATGATCTCTGTGTTTCATTTCATAGAGACATCACTTGGGAATGTAACCAGTATAGAAAAACATGGTAGCGCCTAAATTTTAATTCTTAGGAGGTCAAAAAATGGAGGTAAGGGCAGTCTAGAATTTTAGTATAAGTTTAAACTCTTAGAAGTTCAGGGCATATAAATGTTGAAAATATGCCGCACAGCCCTATATTTTGACCTTTGAATAAAATAGTAGTGCATATAAACTTTCCGTTCTAGGATATTATTTTTCAGGAAACTTCATAGTAAAAGTGTCACAGTTTTAGCCGCAAAGGGAGTTCCTATGGGAAATTGCATTGTCTATATTTACAGAATTGCAACCTTCAAGTTCGATGGAATAGATACTTTTAACATATTCATCAAACGTTGAAGTATTAAGCGAGAGGATATCATCTATATAGCAGAGCGTGAAGTTCAGGGATAATGCTAGCTTCTTTTCATTTTTCATAAGAAACGTCTGTATGAAGTCAGCCTCATATGAATAAGGAACAAGTCGGCAAGAAGAGGAGCATAATTGGTTGCATGGAAATGCCGATAATGTGTTGAAAAACACGTTTTCCAAACGTTACAAATATGTTGTCAATCAAGAAATCAAGCATCTTGATAATGTCAGTTGCAGAGTAATTGTTTTCAAAGTACGATGAGTCCCTCTATAAGACAAGATACTTGTATCTACGTTTGCCATTCTTTTGAATGAAACAAAGCAGGACAACATTTTATCAACTTGTCTTTTAGTTCAGAATAGGGAATACTTGTGTAAAGTGTAGAAAAGTCAAATGTTTTCATACTATTTCAAGGGGAAAGAGACTTAGATTGTATGTACTCTTTTTCACGTGTAGTCCATTGCCTGACTGAATCCATCAGTATTTTAAAGTTGTGCTTCCAATTGATGGATTAAGGCCTTTGTTTAACACAATTCACAGAAAGGTGTAACAGTTATTGTTTCAGGTCACCAATAATAACGTGGACAGCCGAATTATGTATGAATGTAGAACTACAGTACTACCTGTGACATTATCTTACTAATGGTGGCCATAAAAAATATGGTCACCATGATGGCCCTAAATGTCCATCATTGTACCTCCTGTTGCTTAATTAATACACAAGGTATTAATCAAAAACTAGTCAAGGATAAAGGGAAATCATGACTGCATTGAAGTGTTAAAATTATATAACTTACAGGTAAAGTGTCTCAGGTAAAATATATGTGTTTGTCAAATTTAATAACTGTGATTATGACAAGAAAATTCTAAAATAAAATGAAATAATAAAACTAGTTGAACATATACATGATTATATAGCTTCCTAACTTTTTTTGTAAAATTTTTCTCATAACTGTTTGTTTTGAAATTATACCATGTATACCTTTTAAATAATTCTCTCAATTTAAGTTATTTGTTACATGTATTTTTTGGCAAGTGAAAAATAAATGAATATCATCTTCTAATATAATGCAAACTTTCACATCGCCTGCCTTTTTCTATTGAAAAGGTGTTTCTCAAATTAATTTTCTAAAATCAAAATTGTTTATACTTACTGCATTCAACATTGTTTAACAAATGTTTAAGATTATCTTTAGGACTTATTCTAAATAAAATTTAGGCAATTCATTATTTTCTCAATTGAATAAATACATGTATATATTCAAAATATTCATTACAGAAAAATTTGATAATATTTTTATTGTCATATAAACATTTTACAATTTAATCAAGTTTCAGACAAAAAAAACAAAAACAAACATTATAATGTGAAGAAATAACAATTCTATAAGAAATCAAAACACATGGAAAAAAATTATTAGGTTTCTGCCCTCAGTTCTAATGACTTTTTTTCTTATCAAGGAGCCAATATTTTAAACATGTTCCATGTTATAGAAGTTTAGCATTTCTTTTACTTTTTGATCTTGGTTAAAATTTCATTCATAAGATTCAAGATTTTATTCATAAACTGGTCAGAGACATTATAATGAGAAGGTAAACAATTTTATAATTGATTATCTCTAAGTTGTTGTGTTTATTTTACAAACAATTCTATCCTTTTTAGGAATTTTTACCCACCATCTTCTATTTCTAAATTATGACCACTAATTCTTTACTTGGTGAAGCATTTGAGTTTAATGTATTCATCATAAGTTTTTATTTTATTTTCAAAAATATTTTAATTTTTTTTCTTAAATTTCATTTTTAATCAAGGGCTTGAAAGAATCTAATTCATTCAAGTCCCTGCAATTATTAACTTTATCTAAAAGGTCTGAGTTGAGTGAAATATTTTTTGCAAATGTATACCAAGAATATTAAGTATCATGCATATGCCAGTCCTGCACTTTCCGACAATATAATACACAGAACAAAACATAATTTAATTAATGGACCATAAAAATGTCACAATCTATATGGAAGTGTACCTTATTTTTTTCTGGAGACAAATTTTGCCTGTTAACTGACAAAATTAGCCAAACTGAAGATAACATACTTGATAAGTTTACAATTGTTTCAACAGAGACATATATATATGTGTATATAGATATGTCTCTGGTTTCAAAAAGCAATACAATTTTTTCTTTAAATACAATTTCTTTTCAAAGATTTACTTTCATTGACTTTATTCAGAGATAAGAACATTTTTCATTATGATTAGCATTTATCAAAATTTTATAATAACTAGGTAGCCATTTGGGAAATTTAAGTCTCTTTAGTGGTTCTTCATGCACAACTCCAGTTTTGAGATTTGAAAAATATAAAAAAACAAAAATAGTTTATTCCTATACCATATAATGATATCTGTAGTTTTCCTGAATAATAATCATGATATTAGATTATACAACTTTGTTAACAACATTTATTGTAAAAGGATTGATATTCATGATATTGATAATTTTAATTTGTTAAGAAACAGGCTTGTTAAATTACTTGCTTCATGGTTCCTTCAAACATATAATTTTCATGATTATAAGTTATAATTAATAATAATTCATATTATAATGCAAACAAACAATAGAATTCCATGCACATCATGTACAATAACTTTTTTTACTGAAAAAAATAATTATTTAAAGGATTCTGTTTTGTTTTCAAATGCTAGTCAATAACTTATCTTTGAATTTTTGTCATTTTTACTCAAGATTCTTTGCAAGAAGAAATTAAAAGAATAAGAAGCAAAAAAACAAATAACAAATAAAAAATAACATGAAAAAATTAAAAAAGAAAAACATAAGGAAAAAAAAGAAAAAATGTAAATTTAGACAGAAAAATCAACAAATGATATGAATTAAGTTTAATTAACAAAGACTAAAGCAACATTCTATTCTACATTTTCAAGAAAAGGTGAAATGTCAATTTGAGAAGAAACCTGAGCTACCTGTACAGGTAAATTTTAATGAAACATACAAGCTGAAAACTTCAATGCTGATTGATTTCAACAGGTAACATAATTAGATAAAACATCAACCTATGTTTTATGACCCCAATAAATGGCCAACATCTCAAGATTGAATACCCCAATAAATGGCCACCATTCGATGGTGACCATACAAGAGGGTGGACATAATTAAGAGGAAGTCACAGGTTGTACTGTACCATAGGTGAAAATTTTAGTAGCAATTGGTTTGGTATAAGAGACGAAAGGTACAGACTGGTTTTAAAAAGTAAGGAGGTACTTTCGAGTAAATTGATATATGATAAAGGTTTTTTCCCCGATGGTTTCACTAGCCCAGTAGTCAGCACTTCTGTGTTGACATAAATTATCATTGATATGGTTATATTAATTTAGAATATAGCAAAGTACTCTCGACCAATGAAATTGTAGAATTGGATGCCTCTTAATTGTGAAGAATGAATGTAAATCATGTTCTTAGTAAGGGATTATCCTATTAGTTGGGTCTATTTACAGTTCAAAACAAAGAGATTCTATAAATGAGTTACAACTGCCCCTAAGCACATTTATCAGATTGAAAGGATTTATCACACAGTGATTGAAACTGACTAAAAGTTAAATTGTGAAACAAACAAAAATCTCAAAATAAGTTGAAGTTTACTGGTGCAGTAAAATTGGTACCGTGAATTTTATTATGAAAATATTAATAACTTCAAATTACTATAAAATTAAACAATACCAAAGCAATGCAAAAAAAAATTCTTTCAGATAAAAAATAACCTGAATCTTATTGACTGTGAAATAAAATTTGGTTGTAACTCAAATGTATTAATTGATTTAAACTGTAAATAAAAAAGGATAATTCCTCACTAAAATGTTACATGATTTACATTCATACTCACAATCAGGAAACATACAATTCCTACCTTTTCTTTCTACTGTTGTGTCACCTAATATCTATAACGCATTTTTTTTTAAGATATTTCCCAAATGATAAGAAAGTCCTCACATCACTAAAACTTATCCATAAATGACATGCCGAAAAAGGAAGTCATGCATCAATTATAAACATTGCACTGACAATGAAACTAATTCTTGAATAGATCATTTGAGCCTTGAGCACTTAACAATATTCTAAGTTTGTAAGAGAATGATAATCCCTTACTTCATGATAAGTACTCGCTAACGCTCGTACTTATTCATGAAGAAAGGGATTATCATTCTCTTACATATACAAATTAAATGTTTAAAAAACTTTTGTTTGAAATACTAAGGATTTTGGACCCCCAGGAAGATATTACCGTAGCTGTAATTAGGAAAACCTTTCGAAAATTTTGTATATATATGTTCTTTGGATGAAACCATCATTTCTGTAAATCAAATAAAAGAAAATTAAGATTGATTGAAAAGAGAAAACTTGGAAGGTGAATATAACAGAACAAAAACTACATAATTGGCTGTTATCTGTGTAAACTTGCAGTTTACGCTTTTATTTTCGCCAAAATTCATGTATTGACCCCTAACTTTCAATATGTGCATTTCACTGCACATATTGCTGATGTTTCCGTTCTCTGCTGAAATGTTATAATAGGCGTTAAGAAACCCGTTGACAAATGTTAAAAGCGATATTGTCTCTTGATAGAGTGATTTCAAATTCTTTTTACATGTTTACATAGCTGTGTATCTGTAAGATGGGGTTTAGTGATGATGACGATTTAGATTTCTTCACGCTGTATATCATGTATATGGCACTACCACAAAATCAAATATGTAGAAATTATAATTTTTACAAAATGTTCTTTCGATAAATTTTATTGCAATTTTAGCTATATCAGTCATCACAATTTCCTTTTAACAAAATAAAACTTACAATGAAATGCAACAAACAATATTGGCACGATTAAAGCTGTTACTCTTTGTTTGATAATATGATTTCGAATTGGAGATAGAACATACGGGCAAGTGATTAGCATTCCAATTTTCCGTTTTTATTATTGTTATTGCTGTTTAATTCGATTTGCTTATTTACATTTGGTTCACGACTAAATTTTCAGATCATTTTGCTTAATTTTGTTGTTAAAGTATTTAATTACACAATACAAGTGTCTTCTTGCATTATTCATGACGATGATGTACTAAATCTTCTCAGAATTATAGTGATTAACATTAAAGTATAAGAAGTCATGATTTATTGAAACACACCGGTCTCGCTCCTTATGAACTTCATGCAATTCCATCGGTTTTTGTCTCTTTCCAATTAATATTTAATTTACAAGATGTGAACATAGGTAAATTTATACTGTCGCCTTGATTTATGCATTAGCAGATAAATAAACTTCAGAGCATTGTTTGATAAGTTATAATTATAATAATTTTACTTGTATCTGTGATTTTATCATCGTTAAAAAAACAGGCGCAATATACCAAGAGGACAGTCTGAGCTCATTACAGTAGAAGAAATCTGACGACATTGGCAACAATCGAAAAATGACGAAAAACACTACATAGAAAACGAAACTGAGCAACACGAACCCCATTTTAAAAACCTATATCAAATCGTCTCTTTTTCGTAAAAAATTGTTCAATACTCACTTCATTGTCAATTGCTGGATGTAATTCAAGATATGAGAGAGACTTTACTGTATTTGTTGTATCCCCAGTCGAGGATTATGCAAGATAATGAGCTATACGCGAAAAGGGAGACAAAAGGGTTAAGGCGTATTAAATTGTAAGCCTGGTACCTTTTGATAGCTATTATTTGTGTGTGTCTCTGTCCTGTATGTTCTCCGACTTATTTGTATAGTAGTCCTGTCATGTAATCTTGTCATTTTAATGTTGTATTTAACATTGCCATAAAAGAGGGAGGTTTGGCTAGCCACAAAACCAGGTTCAACCCACCATTTTTCTTAAAATGTCCTGTACCAAGTCAGGAAAATGGCCATTGTTATATTATAGTTCGTTTCTGTGTTAGTTGCATTTTAGTGTTGTGTTTCTGTTGTGTCGTTGTTCTCCTCTTATATTTGATGTGTTTCCCTCAGTTTTAGTTTGTAACCCGGACTGTTTTTTTCTCAATCGATTTATGAATTTCGAATAGCGGTATACTACTGTTGCCTTTATTTAAGGCTGTAAGGTCATTGATACATATTGGAAGTAAAAAAAACCCGAATGGGTTCATGAAAACACATGTTACATCGATCTTCAAAGACCCAAATATTGGTAAAAAGTGTCCTGCTTCCATGTTGTTGTCCCCGTAGATAAAGCTTTACCAAATTATCTACTCAAGGGGTGGTGTAAATTAGATATGGATACTTTAAAATTCCAAAGATCTGTTATAGTACAAACTATCTAAGCGGCTCACCTCTTGCAATAGTATAACAACATTAAGACTTTTTTTCTACCCTTTACACAAATATTCCCCAATGCAAACTTAAAGACAAATACAACAAAAATGGATTTTCTTTGTTTCCAAAAAAAAAGAAAGAATGGCCGACGTATATTTTCTTTTTTGAGGGGAAATCATACTTTGTAAAAAAACAATGTGATTCAAACAAAAATAGTCTGAAACTCACTATATCAAGATACTTGATTTCTTTATTGGCAACATATTTATTACGTTCGGAGAACGTGTCTTTCAACAAACAACCGGCATTCCCATGTGAACCAATGTATCTCCTTTCTTCGAAACTTGTTTTTTTATTATATGAGGCATATTTCATACAGAATTTCGAAGCAACTTTGGAAGAATGAATAGAAGCTAGCATTATCTTAAAACTTCACGTTCTGCTATAAAGATGATGCCCTCTCACTAAATAATTCAACATTTGGTGACTTTGTTGAACACATCTTTGCCATCAAACTTGAAGCAAAAAATACAAACGATACAATTAAGACTATCTCATATCGTGTCTTACATCTAGAAATTGAACAAAACTACACGACAACAGATCTGATTTCAGCTTCCCAACTGTGAACTTTCAAATTCTGTCTAGCAACATTTCAGCAGCGCCTGCATATTGAGTATATATCTCCAACTTGAACAAAAATGCCACATTTCCTTGATATAGGGTTGCTGCTAACAAGGAAGCTATTAAACCAATGGTTCCAATTAATGAAATTGAAGACATCCCTTTTTACGAAAGCCATCACGATCACCGTTATGGAACATCTGTTTCACTGACGACGACGGATATGTTCTAACTGTCGTAACCACATTCCCTTCCTCTTTTCCTCGAATGTAGCATCAACGAAATAGATTCATAACCGAAATTGTACTTTCTTCAAACACGACGGTTGCCACATATATTGAGCAGGATCTGCTTACCCCTCCGGAGTATCTGACATCACCGCCGAGTTTTTGATAGGGATCGTTTTTCTTAGTCTTCAGTTTTGTCCGCTGTGTTTTATGAACTATTGTTTGTCTTTTGGTTGTTGTTCGTTTTTTTGCATGGCGTTGATAGTTTGTCTTCGACTTATAAGTTTGAATATCCACAGTATTAATAGTTGTCATAAATGATCGTGAAAGCCTTAATCAGAGCCCATGAAAAAATTGAGACTGAACAAATATAAATTATCGAACAACCATGTTTTTTTTTTCTCTCCTTACCATAATGTTGATTAAAACGAAAATGGACACTACATCAAAGTTCTGGTGAGTGCTTGCTACTCTCCTTTCTTATTCAAGATATCATTAACCATAAATACACTTTTCACAGATCACTTTATGATGTCTGTGTACATTAAACAGTTTTCGATGTATTGTTATTTGTAAGAAAACCATTGCACCCGGTTTTACCTCAGTTTATTACAATAGTTCTTTTCAAAAGTGAGTACAGTTTAATCAATAAAGAAGATGTTGGGTACACGTCCATGAGACAACAGAACAACGACAAACAACCAAAAGATATCTAAATAGCTACGATAACTACATTTATCCCAATTTATTTCGAAAACATTGGATTTTGCATATGTAATAACCGCAGAATTGCCATAGTTATATTCCTGCCGGGGTCAAATAACAAGTTAATGTGCCCTGTTATGACGTTATTGTTGTTAGGAACGCTTATGACGTCACAGCAGGAATATGACTTAAATGTTACATATATGTGACAACGTTTCCCTAACAACAATGACGGACGAGAAACATCGATAAAAATTACTGCGGAATTTGTTAAAGAAATAAAGAACACTAATACTAAAAGAAAATCTGATATTAACATAATAATATTCAAGGACTATAGTTTTGAACGGTTAGGAAGCTTCTTAATAATGATGTTACTTCAGTGGTGGACAAACATTATATGATCTTGCCAGACGGAATGATAATTATTTTTTCTACTTTTTTTAAGCATTTGTATAATATGTGACAAATAAATTATAACATGTCCTTTTCCCTATGGGCCCTGGTATCATCCCTCGACCCATGTTTGCCCTCGGCTAGCGCCTTGGGTTGATATGGGAGTCTCGGGAAGATACCATGGCCGATATGGAAAAGACATATTATAATCTATAAATATAAAATGTACAATAGTAACTATATATGCAATAATTAATAAATTCAATATAAAAATAAGGAGATGTGGTATGATTGTTAATGAGACAACTCTCCATCAGAGACCAAATGACATAGACATTAACAACTATAGGTCACCGTCAAGTGAACCTTAGATGTTTGAGTGTAACCTAATACAATGTAACAGTATACACATTGATTGATAAATATAATACTTTGGAATTCAGGTCATTGATTATATTGAAAATTAAAAACAAAATTTAAAAATAAAATAAGCTATAGTGTTATTCATTTTTATTGTATCATATGATAATCTATTTATAAAGAATCGGTGCAAATCCATTTCCGACGAGACTTGAAGATTTGTAGATAACCTTGTACATATATAATTTAAATTTTTTTTAACCAACTTACATCATAATGGCGGATAAAATATCAAATACATGTAAATTAGAACCAACCTTCCACTGCAGATTTCATTCTAAGGAAACTTACCAGCTTTATTGCAAGGATTGCCATGATTTTGTTTGTTTCGAGTGCTTAGGAGAATTTCACGAAAAACATTTTCTTTGTAGATTACAAGACGCCGAAGAGGATATTCGCAATCAAATCGGCATTCTATTTTCTGAAAACGACAACTGTATAAAAAAAATTGAAGAGTGTAGTGACATTATAGATAAAAATAGGAGACAGTTAACGATAGATGAAGGTATAATAGAGCACCAAATTAAGACAAATGCAGAAAATTGATGGAACAAATCCGTTTGCATGAGAAATGTCTGTTATCAGAACTTTATACTATTTTCAAAAACTACCAGATCTCGTCACAGGATTTAACAACTCGTGTCGAAAAATGTGCGATCTGACGTCACTAAATTTGATGTCGACAAACTTCCTGAATATAAACTCGAGGAAATGATTAATGTTCTTTCTGAATTAAAAGCATGCACTGTTGCTTGTGACAACATGAAAAATTATCAGAAGCCAAATTTTAACACAGACATAAAATGTGGAAATGAAATGATTGAGGTCTCCGAATCAATAAATATTTCCTCAATGATACATTTTTCGGTATCAACTCAAACAGAAGATCCTTGTGATTCAGACACGGAAGATGAGTGGTTTGAAGCAGAAGACGACATGGATGAAGATTCAATAGAAAGATCATCCGACGAAATAAAAGGTGACAACCCGTTACACGTTTATAAGTTGAACAAAGAAATAACACGCATCAAAAAAATATGTCCTATATCTCATACTGACGCATGGATTCTTGCTGACCGACAATTGCACAAGATGATAAATCATGCTTTAGAAGACACCGTGTATGCAGACGATGCTGATGACATTCTTGTTTTAAATGATGGATGTGTTTTGATTCTGAGAAATAGCACTAGAGTCATAATGAAACTTCTTCAAAACAGACGACTGGTAAGATTTGCAAACATAGGTAATGATTATATGCTACCGTATTGCTTCTGTAATTCAGTTAACGATACATTGACAATTAGTCTTATATCGAAATCACGTGAACAAAACGGTTACAGAAACTGTTTTGTACAAATGAACAAGGAAGGCATCGTTCAAGTAAAATTAGATTTCATCACATATTTGATGTTTGAGGAGCCATATTTTATGCTAGAAGTCAAATCCAATTTTTGCGTTTCATATAAAAAGTATAATAAATTGCATTATATAAATCTCTTTAAAGCTACAAATAATAAATGTGAAACGATTAAATCTTTTAACGGAATATTTGGTTATGACCCTTATAACCATTTTGAATGTCATGGAATGTGTACAGATAATGACAATGTCTTTGTAACCGACATTCGGCATCATAGTGTTTTTGTACTTAGCAAAGACTTAAAATATAGAAAATGTTTACTGGATGCCAGAAACGGACTAGATAAACCAACAGCTATCGCAATTTTTAATGATCATTTGTGGATAACAGACGGGGATCATATTTTCATAGCAGAATTGAACAATACAAATTTGTAAGATTTGTACATAGCGCTTTCGATGTTCGCCTATCTACATGTCATGGACATGTTTGAAAATATTCAAATGTTAACTTTTTTAATTCTTCCGAGAGACAAAAACGGAAACAGTAATACGGAAGATATTGATACGGTTATGTACACTACTAGTATGTGTTGCTGAGAACTATTTTACAATAGAAAAGTGAAATTCATGAAAAATACTTATAATAGTTTTGGAAAAGAAAATAACGCCAACATGATACTGTGCAGGAACATGTTAATATGTTAATTTAAAATTTCAATGTGCATTTAAAGTGTTTATTCATGTAGTGACCCAAGAATAAATGTATTTAGATTACTACTACTTATGTCGTCAAGCGTGTTAAAGAATTTCTTATGAACACAATGCTATGTATATCATTCAAATATAACATTACTAGGTTCAAAACATATTTCTACTTCGTCTCCACATTATATTTATCAATCATGAAAAGGTTCAAGCCATTCTGCAGAGATGACTCGCCGTCATTTTAGCTTTTGAAAACCGATAAAGTTACTCTCATTGCACCATTACGACCCCTATCTATCGTTCATGCGAACCTTTTGGCTAAAATGTCTGCGTTTTCACCTCAAAATTTACTCTGAGTACAGACAAACCTGTGTATATGGAAATGCCCAAATAATTAAAATTCAAATTAATTTTTTGTTTTAGAAAATTTAAAACTTAACTGGATTTTGCTGTGCACTTTTTTCGTCCCTGCAGAAGATGATAAAATTAACAAACAGTTGAGTTTTACTTGATATGGTCCACTTAGGTACACAGTTCAGGCGGAAGCCCAGTTGAAATTAGACAAAAGAAATGGAACTCTTTGTTAGAGAAGGTAAAAAGGGCTAAGTTGGTAAATTTGAATTGTTTACATCTGTTTCTATGGGCTTTAAAAGTTTAACGAATGTGCCTAATTTAGGATTTTATGCATCTTATGTATGTGTTTTTACTCAAATTATGGAATGGAGCTTCGACATATTTGTAAACTTTTAAATTAGAGACATATTTTCACAAAACAGTCGATTGTAATAGGTACAAATACATGTTGATCTATTTGTGCATAAGCATAAATTCCGCCAAAAATAATTCCAAAGAAAGATAAAAGATTGATCTTTTTTAAAGCATTAATTTGCATATCTCCCCCCAGCGACAGTTGTTTTTGAAAAAGTCCCCAAAAAACGGGCAATGATTTCATCGAAAAGAGAAAGTAGGGTTATTTTCAGGCGTGTTTGAGTTGACTTCTCTGTCTTGAAAACGTATTAAAGAAAAATATTTGATACATCATCTCTCTTCAGATTCTATTATTTTTATATTTTAGGCTCTAGGTTGTTATAATAACATTAAGAATTTACAGTACTAAAAAATGAAATATATGGGTCAAGTGAAATACCTTTCTAATGAGTCATAACAACAGAGTAGGTGTGTTCGAATAACAATTTTTTTCTAAAAGTACTTGACGACAGACTTTTCAAGTGGAACTTAAAAATGCATAACTTCAAAAAACTTCTCATTTTTTTGTGTGTGTTATCTAGGGTAATTAGTCTTCAACCTCTGAACATTTTTAGTCTGCACTTTCACGAAATGTTTAATTAGAATTTATTTTAAATATTTTTGAACTTTTGAAAATTCCCCATGACCACCGATCAAACAATAATTTTAAGTTGATTAAATGCATTAAAGAACATTAAATGATGCTCAATAGCTAGTAGATACATTTGTCTTTTACAATACAACAGGCATAAAAGGATCATAAAGATATTATATGGATACATTTATCGGTTTTCAAGAGCTAAATTGACAGCGCGTCATCACTACAATTGCTTTAATTTTTACGATTATAAAAATTAGGTGGCGTAACGGGGAGATAAATTTGACGAAGTAGAATCCTGACTGAGTTTAAATCACCAATTATTGTCTGGTATCTATTGTCCCTCTATTTTCCATGTCAATCAATACAGTTCACTTCACGTACTACCTGTGGGGAAGTTCTCAAACCTTTTTCCCAAGTTTGTTTATTTTGGCAGCTTCTGGAGGAATGAAAAAAGTGCACTGCAAAATCCAGTGAAGTTTTTTATTTTCTAAAACATAAAATGTAATTGAATTTTTTTTATTTAGAGCATGCTATGCCTTAATTTTTTTCCAGATATACAGGTTTGTCTGTACTTATAGTAAATTTAAAGGCGAAAAAGGCCATTTTAGCCAAAGGGTCCACATGAACTCTAAAACACACATGTTTTTTTAGCAGATCAGTTCCATCTAATACTTTCAGATTTTAATGAAACATTTCTATTGTCTGATTGTTTTCAGGCCTAATTTTGAAAGTTCAATAAAAACACCAAAAAAGTGTTAATGAAATATTTTGTGATAGGGCGGACGGAAAGTGTTAGACAAATATTCCTAGATACCATCAACAGATGACAAAAGTTTTATGTTCCGCATTTTCGTTATAAAAATGTTAAGTCTGTCGTGAAGGGTTTTCTGGCAGAAATTTAAGAGGGTTGTCAGTGCCGACCAACTTGAAGTTTGTTTATAACATTTTCATGAGAAGGATAATTAGTATGCATAAAGTTTACTGTGAAAATAAGTCAAACAAATAAACGAGTAGGAAGTGCAATAAAAGTTTTATCTACAGGGACTGGGTTAACGAATATATATATATTACTTATTGTAATTTGAATTTGATTTTCGTAATTCCTGTCTTTTTGCTTTAAAGTGTTAACGTTGGCATGCATGCAACAGTATGTGTATGTGTAAAAAAAAAGGTTCAGAAACGATACAGCAAGCAAATTTATTATTAATTAAGACTAGTAATTAAAATGTAAAACGACTCAGTTAAAATTGCAAACAAATCTGACAATGTATTTTCCCCCTAAAAGATTGGTTCTGTTTATAAATGACAAAACTTGAGCTGTTTTGTTTTGTCATGTGATTTTAACATAATCTACAGAAAGGAAATAGAAAAATAAAATGGTGAGAAACTACTTCGCTGTTGCAAGTAGGGAGTGTTGGATATTTCAAAATTTGCTCCTCGTGGTAGGCGTAATCAGGGTCATGTCATTCAGTGGATGTTATACATCACATATACACCTTAACCATGTTCATGATATTTCGATCGATTGCACATTTGATACATAAACCGTTTGTATAAATATATATCGCCATTAACTAAACTATGGATAGAATGAGATATGGGCTATATACGACAACAGACTATACTAGCTTGATTTTCCTATTACACATTACATTTAAAATCAATGTTAAAAACTTAAAGCTGTCATCTGGATTACTTCTAAATTCTCTAGGCCTAAAGATATATGAAACAGATAAGAGTTACTTTTCTTCGCCAACAGAAGTCTCATTACGTTTAACTTAGGCCATAACTAAATCAGTCATACATAATACTATACCCCAGCTCCAAAGGAGGTGATTATATTGTTATAATACTGTCTGTCAGTCTGTCTGCATGTCATCCGTCACATAGAATTTCCGTCGCATTTTAACCTACAAATTGGATCTTCATAAAATGTGTTACTAGTATCTTGCTTCATGTGAACATGCTATACCGTGTGATACAGTTAAGATTCATCGATCCTCAAATTTTTGCATGTTTACTGATTATTTGTGTATTCGAACATGTAATGGCCTTCTATGAAAATTTGGTCGCATTTTCCAGGGAAATACGTGATATTTGTTGTCAGGCTTCATTTGAAAATTCTTTACCGTGTGATGCGTTTTCAGATTTATTCTTTATCAGTTTCCTGTTTACCGAATACTTATGTATTCTAACACATTTTGACCATGTATAAAAATATCATCGCATTTTTTTCAAAGGAACTACAAATAAGAATTTCCTGATTTTGTTAAGGGTTCATGTAAACATGCCATATTGTGTAAAGTTTTTTTTCACCATTGATTTTCTTCCTATTTACCGACTTCTCAAAGAGACGGTTTCAGTTTTTAGCAGCAGCTCATAGTTCTACATGTTGCTTCTTATTTTAAAGGCCATTGTGACGTTTCAGCGTCTCTACATTGTCCACTCAAGTCTAAATCCACTGTATAATCCGGCTCGCCACATTAAGACTGGAATCTAAACATTTTCAAAAATTAGTCATTAGGTCAACCCAGGAATATATTACCTTAGCTGTATTTATCAAAACTTTTGGGACTTTTGTGTCCTTAATGCTCGTCAACTTCGTAGTTTATTTGGCCTTTTTAAACTTGTTTGATTCGAGCGTCACTTATGAGTCTTTTGTAGACCAAACGCGCGTCTGGCGTACTAAATATTAATCCCGGTATCTATGCTGAGTTTGTTTACAACCACTGGGTTGATGCCACTAATTGTGGAAGTTTCTTCCTCAAGGGTATCACCAGCCCAGTAGTCAGCACTTCTGTGTTGACATGAATTATCATGGATGAATTCATAGTTATAAATTAACTGTTAAAAAACTTAATTTTACGAAATACGAAGGATTTTCAAAACCTTGGAATAGATTACCTTAGAGGTATTTGGCAAAAGAAAATTTACATTCTGGTATCTATGATGAGTTTGTTGGCCTTACAAATAAGCATAAAATATATACATTCATGCATGGAAGACACATTTGTTGAAAGTCATCTTTATGACAAATCAGATGCTGTCCCAGCAGAGAAAGACCCTTACAATATCGCTTTCTGTCGACAAGGTACTAGTACCTGGAAATCCTCCAAATACACGGACTTTACATCGCAGGGTCTTTCAATTGCTTAACAAAACCTCTTTCAGTTAAATAAATAAAAGTGTATAACAAAAATACCGAACTCCAAGGTACATTCAAAAAGGGAAGCCATAAAAACGGACATAATCAAACGTTATCAATCAACGGAACCTGTGCAAAACAACTGTCATATTCCTAACAAGGTTCAAGCATTTTCCGAAAGTAAGGTATTTTCATCAAATAAAAAATTACAAGAAGGGAGTATTGAATACTTATTCGCAATCAGTTGATTCAATTTTGTTCCCCCAAAAAGCTTGAAAACTTCGCTGAAACATTATTGTCTTGCAAGACATTAAGCTGACCTTATTTGAATCCTTGGCGTATGCTAGCGCTTTATGAGAATCATAAATTCCCTTTTCACAGAATGCTGTTCATCCATTTACATTAAACTTTTTTCCATGTATTGTCATTTGTAAAATATCTAAACCGACGCATCCGGTTACCTGAGTTTAATGCTTTCATTACTTTATTTCAAAAGTAAGCAGTAGTTTATTGAATCAAATGATCAGGGATTTCGTTACCATAAATTACGTAAAACTTTTACTAAATTCTTTCATAGATACAAAGATTTGATTAGTAAATTTGGCTGTACCTGTAGAAAACTGATTAAAAACGGTATTTCACATCCTAAATTTTACGGTAATATTGTACTTAAAGCGCGGAAATCACTATGTGATCCGTGTAAACTCATCGAACCTTTAAACAAACTTATTAGTAAAGGTTATCTTACCAATGTTGTAATTAGATCTTTGAATATAGTTAACATTGGCACTAATATCAATTTTGTCATCAGCAAATTAAAACATAACTAAATTTGTATTCTTTTCTAACGGGGTGTATAAAGACACACCCACGTTCATTTTGATTTATTAAGAGGTTAACTCCTAACTATCCTACTGCCTGTCGATACATTTACTTTTGGCATTGCACAAGTCATGTCTTCTTTGACTGTCCATGACGTTAAAATACTAAATCCCTGGGATATGTTTTAGTTGATTTTAGTCTCTGATGCAAGATTTTTTATTATTAATTGTTTTTGGCTTTTAACTAGCTGTCAGTAACTGCGAGTACTCTCAAATCGTACTTTCTTGTTTATTTGACCTGTTGATACTAATTGTAATGCTTTTTTATTATCTAATGTTATTCAGGGTTATATCTGGTCTATATACCAGCTTTGATAAGTGTTTGGTATTACTATAAATTTTCACTTCTTCGTACTATGAACATCAAAATTATTTATTTTGTAAAAATATTTCCGTTCTCCATTTGAACTGTACACGTATACCTAACAACAAAATTATTAACATTTACCTGTGTTTAAAGTAATTGCAAATGGCTGATATTTTTGTTCAAGCATATTGTTTTTCTTAAATTGTTTAACATTTCACAGCGGTATAACTTGTTACTTTAATTATTCTTCCCTTAGTTTATTTATTTTGTATTTCAAATTTATTTGTTCAGTGTATGTTCATTGGTGTTAATATGTCTTTTGATTGAGTTAAGCCATTTCAATTGATATTTTATAGTGTGTCTTTCTATGTTGTGATGTTACACTATTGTTTCAGATAAGGGTGAAGGTTTGGTACCATTAAAACGTTTTAACCCGCTGCAATTGTTTGCACCTGTCCTTAGTCAGGAATCTGATTTCAGTAGTTGTCGTTTGTTGATATGGTTCATAAGTGTTTCTCGTTTCTCGTTTTTTATATTGTTTAGACCGTTGGTTTTCCCGTTTGAATGGTTTTACATTAGTAATTTTTGGAGCCCTTATAGCTTGCTGTTCGGTGTGAGCCAAGGCTCCGTGTTGAAGACCGTACTTTGACCTATAATGGTTTACTTTTATAAACTTTGACTTGGATGGAGAGTTGTCTCATTGGCACTCATACCACATCTTCTTATATCTATTAACAAATTAGATCATAATGGCGGATAGCATATTAAATACATGTAAATTAGAACAAACCTTCTACTGCAGATTTTATACTAAGGAAACTTACCAGCTTTATTGCAAGGATTGCCATGATTTTGTTTGTTTCCAGTGCTTAGAAGAATTTCACGAAAAACATTATCTTTGGCGATTCCAAGACGGTGAAGAGGATATCCGCAATCAATTCAGCATTTAATTTTCTCAAAGCGACAACTGTATTACAATAATTAAGGAATTTAATGTCATAATCGATAAAAATGGGGGACAGATGATGAAAATGATGAAGGTATTATAGGACACCAAATAAAGACAAATGCAGTAAAATTGATGGAACAAATCCGTTTGCATGAGAAATGTCTGTCATCAGAACTTTATAGCATGTTTAAAAACCTCCAGATAATGTTACAGGAATAAACAACCCGGGTCGAAAACTTGCGATGTTTTGTCATTCGATTTGATATCGGTAAACTTCCAGTATATAAACTCGAAGAAATGTTCTTTCTGAATTGAAAGCATGCACTGTTGCTTGTGACAACATGAATAATTATCAGAAGCCAAATTTTAACACGGATGTAAAATGTGGAAATGAAATGATTGAGGTTGAAGTCTCCGAATCAGTAACTATTTCCTCAACGATGCATACTTCTGTATCAACACAAACAGAGGATCCAGATGATCCAGACACAGAAGATGAGTGGTTTCATGCAGAAGACACCATGGATGAAGATTTAATAGAAAGATCATCTGAAGAAATAAAAGGTGACAACCCGTTACACGTTTATAAAATTAACAAAGAAATAGGACATATAAAGAAAATATGTCCTAGATCTCATAATGACGCATGGATTCTTGCTGACCGACAGACAATTGTATAAGATGGTTAATAAATTTTTAGAAGACACGGTGTATGCAGACGATGCTGATGACATTGTTGTTTTAAAGGAAGGATGTGTTTTGATTCTGAGAAACAACTGTAGAGTCATAATGAAACTTCTTATAAACAGACGACTGTAAGATTTGCAAACGTTGGAAACTGCAATACAGATATGATAACGTATTGCTTCTGTAATCCAATAGACGACTCATTGGCAGTTTATCTAATATCGAAATCAAGAGAACAACGAAGATGTCATATGAATCGTGTTTTACAAATGAACAAAGAATGCATTTTGACTGCAGAATTTAATTTCTATACGTACAGTAGGCCTATAGAAGAGCATATCTTATGCAAAATGCCGAATCCAATTTGTGCGTTTTATATCGAACATCCTCTTACAAAAATAATCACTTGAATTTTGTTAATGTCTTAAAAGCAGTCAATGATAAATATGAAAAAAGGAAATAATTTAATGGAATATTTGGATATCAACCTTCTTTACATTTTGAATGTCACGGAATATGTACCAATAATAACAATATATTTGTATCCGACATTCGGCATCATAGTGTTTATATTATGTACTTGGCAAAGACTTAGAATATAAAGAATGTGTACTGGATGCCAGACACGGACTAGATAAACCAACAGCTATTGGGATTTTTAATGATCGTTTATGGATGGTAGGTGGAAATCAAATTATTATGTTTGATTTGAACAATACAAATGATTAACAATTGTAAATACTGACTGATTGACCATTCGGCTAATTTCTTGACATTGAAATGACTGAAAACTCGAATGTCAATATGTAAGACCCTTATCCAGATATTAACCGGCTGGTCACGTTATAACTAGAGATACACACATTTTCAATAACACCAGTTTTTTTGCATTGTATGTGATATCCGAAGGCTAGAACTAAGATTCAAATTTACATAGATTTGTTATCATGTATCAGCAAAACGTTCATGGTTTTGGAAATTAAACCAGAAAAAGACAAGACGGTACAGGGATTCATATTGCCACACAAAAACAGTGATAAGGTATCAATTTATTGACAGACAAAAAGACGCAATTAAGGAATAACTATCAAAAAACTTCTGGCAAATTTATGATAATGACACTTTTCCTGTTTTATCAGAACTGTTGATTTTTTTAACAAGACTAGAGATAAAACAGCGATTTATTACTTCTATGTAAATTAAATGATGTCAGCTCATATCTGAGAGGCACTTCATCCAATGCATAAGTTGACTTCCCACGTAATTTTTTTAGGGATACACATTTTCTCAATAACACCAGTGTATTCTATATTGATATGCTATCTGTAGACTCGAACTTTCATGAATCTATATTAATCTCGAAATTAAAACATAACTTAACATTAATTCTAATACGATCTGTCAAGAATTATACCAGAAAATAAGCAAACTTATAAACGTTAAAAAAATATAAGCGAAAGAAACCATGGCGACATTCAATCTCGAGAGTCGAAGCAAAACCGACGAAGCCATAGCATAAAAAAAAAAAAAAAAATCACGACAAGACAAAACGTCCGCAAAATACTACATAGAAAACATAGTACTGAGCAACACGAATCCCACTAAAAATCCGTGTGAACGGTTCAACGATAAAAAGTTTACTGAATTGGTTATGGCTATGAGGTTGGTTATACAAATTATAATATATAATTATAGCCCTTGTGTGAGGTCGATATCGACCTGAAAGAAGTATAAAGACTGAGGACGAAGACCGAGGTCGATATACTTCTTTAGGTCAATATATCCTCGTATTGACCTCACACAATGGCTATAAATATTTTAAAGTACATATCAAATAACAACAATGCATTTCTGTTTGCTACAATAGGGTAATTCAGCTTGTTCTTGTCATTTAGCATGCATACAGTTAAGACTTAAACTAAAGTTAAAATTTTGGCATTATTCAAGACTGAAATCAATGAATCTTGTATATTATGACTGGTTTATAGTAAAAAATATAGCTTTTGGTTAAATCATCTAGTGAGTTTTCATGTTTTATTGGGTTTCTTAGTGTACCATTTATATCTAAGGAAATTGATAGGAACTCCAAAATCTCACTTGAAATGTAATTTTCAACCGTCTAGCTGGGAGATACATAAATTGCTCTTGTTGATCCATGTTTAACATAAAAGTATGGTTTTTACCAAGGCACACTCTTTTTTCAGCATGTAGAAAAAAGACGGGACAAAATTATCTATTATATTTTATGTTTGGACCACTTTATTTATATTCAATGAACAATCTCTGATCAAAATAAGACAAATAGGTAAGAACATTGTTATTTGAGTAGATATTAACAAATAAGAACTGGACTGGTAATAATTGAAAAAGTCTCATATTGGTCACTATTTTTATCCATATGGTGTTTTCTTTGTGTAAAGCATATGTTACTACCAGTCCAATTTGACCTTGAATTCAGTGATATAATGTTTTAAAAAAAGCTTTATGTGTTTTTCTATGCTAGAAATAGATCATAGAAGGAAATTCAAATAAGCAGAACTCAAAATAACAGTTTTGGTGCTGTTATAGGTATAGAACACTAATTCGGGCCCGGTCAGAAAGACCATACAAGAAAATAGTACATATTTTAAACAAATAGTTCCTACGCATAGCTGTAACGTTATCAATAAGTTGAATAAGTAAATATTTGGGTAAATTTGGTATCAAATGAAAGTTCAAGGACTTGGGATTACTGTAGGACCCTTGTTGAAAGTTTATATAGAAAATACCAAAATATATGAAATTGTAATAGGAGGGCACATTTGCCCTGTTGTTCAGATCGGAAGTACCTGTTTTTGTACTACCAAACTTCCGGGAACCAGTGTGCCCTTATATACAATTGAAGGTATTTTGGATATTTTTTTTCAACACAAGTCAGGATAAGGTACAGTTTTGACATGAAAGTTGGTTTATTTGAACTTAAGACAAAGTAGCCATTAATGCTTGAATTTGCAGAATTTAACATGTACAGCCATGAGGCTATGAATAATGGTTTTATTCCTATATGAAGTCAGTTTGGTTCAATTTTATCAAAATAAGCATTGCTGAGACTTGATTTTGATTCTTATGCATGTGACCTATAATATGATCTTAGCTGGATTTAAATTACGCATGGGCTCAGCATGTTAAGATTAAAAAAAGGAAATTATGCTAATAAATGGAAACCAGGAAGCATGCAGGAAGACTGATTTTGGCTTATTCGGCCCAAAAACAAGTCATTCTTATACAGGTAAAAAGGGGATTCAAATCTTATTTTTAAATCTGTGAATATGAAACCAAACAGAACAAAACAAAATTAACTCTTTACTATTAAATGTGCTTACAGAGTCTCAGATTCATCTGTCTATTTTCATTTGTATTTATATTAGGATAACATGTCCTTTGAAATCTTCTGTGGTCACGTCGATGGTTATTTAGATGGCGTCCAGTCTAGAAATACGCACGAACTGTTGATACTTTTCAACTATTCATGCATTGTTTCCCATAGAACTTTTGTAATTCTGACTTTAGTAGGTCATAAATCTGAGAATTTAAGTCAATTCAGTTGGCATGAATTTGGTAGCTAGGACTGAGTTCAATAAACATTAGTGGTTAATAGTCATCATGAATAAATATAGAAAATTCTTATTTGATGTTCAAATGTAGTCTTTAATTAACGCGAATATCATACATTCTACTACTAGGGGGTGTTTAACTACATTGACTACCCATGAGGGTCTTGCATGGTCGTCGGATATCATACATAACTGAAGAGATATCAGCACTTTGTTGTCTTGATATTTCAAACAATCATTTAATTATGGTTCTTTGAAATTTTGTATGATTCGTGGTCACAATATCGGTTTAGTTGCCAAGGTAAACAAATGCTCCTTTCAAATACCCTCTATATGTATCTTGGTTAATTTTGTCACACGGTTGTTGCCACGAATTGACGTATACCACACAACTCCTTTTATTCATATCTTTTGAAATGAAAATCAAACATTATTAATCTATGTGGAAGTAAAAGGACTATTGAACTATCTTTTAAAGGAGAGTTACAAAATAACAGAACATTTTTTGTAATTTTTACTTTCAGAAATGTTGGTCACCAACGATGCTGTTCCGGAGACGCGTATTGTGCACGCGGAACTAATATCAAATAGAATTTTTTCTTGTTTAGTTAGTTTGTGTAATTAATTGATTGATAGATTGTTGTTAGCTTTACGTCCAATTGCAAATATTTCATGCATGTTCAGAACGATTAGTTTGATGAGGGTGATGACGGAGGTCAAGACATTGTTGATTTGAGGGTGATGACGGAGGTCAAGTCATTGTTGATTTTATAAACCATTGCTATATATAATGAAGTAAACGTTGCAGGTCCGTGTAACACTTATCAATTCAAATTTTCAAAATTTTTCAAATTTTATTTTTTTTGATTTTTGATCAAAGTTTTAAAATATCAATATTCCAAATTTTTTTATTCTTTTTTAAATTTTGGAAATTTCACCAAATAATTCAAATTTTAAAATTATAAACTTCGTTTTAAAATTTAATAGTTTAGATATTTAAGAAAACTTTTAAAATACTAAACTGAACGTACAGTTTTGATCATTTCGCTTTTTGAAAGTTTGAATTTTTTGATTTTTGATTACAATATAGGAAAGGGGGAAAGGACTAAAATGTGGATACCTGTTACAAGTGCGAAACGGAATAAGAACGGAAGGAAACGAAATGAAATTTACCAAAACAAATCAAAACGAAAACAATATTTTCTGAAAAAAACTAAATATAATGAAAATTATAAAACAAGAGGCTAACTTGTGACCTACAGAATTACTTATTACCGGGTTTGTAATAATATGAGCAACACGACGGTTGCCACATGTAGAGTAGGATCTACTTACCCTTCCGGAGCACCTGAGATCACCCCCAGATTTTGGTGGGGTTCGTGTTGCTCAGTCTTTAGTTTTCTATGTTGTGTTTAGTGTACTATTGATTGTCTATTCGCCCCTCTTTTGTTTGATCTACAGGGTGAAAAAGAGAAATATGTTTCTTTAAGTCTACAAAATAATTAGTAAGACCTGATTTTGACACACTTTGATTCTCTAACTAAATGAACAATATGCAGAAATTACTTGTAGACTTTGTGATTACTGCTTTTTTTAAATAGCGAATAAAAGGAAACGGGATAATCGATATTTGAAATTAGGGATAGTTCCGTATTTGTTATTTGCACTTTTGTAAGTTATCGTGCGACAATCAATTTCGAGCAAAATACAAGTACGTAGCCACGTCTAGTCAGAATGGGGCGTGTAGAGAGAATGCCACGCTCTCTGCACGTTACGAACCGTAACAACAACTTTTTGAGTGGTTCGTTGATTGCAAAGTTTCTGTCCCTATCCAATATACCCTCATTTTCCAGTGGCGATCTAAATTTGTTGACCTTCATCCTGAACAGACTCTATTACAGGTCCTACCTATTGTATTTATTGTTAATTTGTTATCGTCCTGGACATGCATGAAATATTGGCCACTGGCAACCAACAATCAATTATTTAAAATAGGCCGTTTATATATAAATTATAAAGAAACTCAGGTTTCAACTCCCTCGGACAAAGTTTCCCTTAGATGGATTTTGCTATTTTCAATGTCCCTTTTGGCAATACACCTCTTCAATTGAAGTCACTAAATATATTTCAATATTGATCAAATTTAACCTTTTTCGATTTAATGTTAATTTTCTGTACTGAAAATATTTTACAATAATCTTGCAGTATTACGATATATAAGAAATCTCTGGGTGCTTTTTAAAACGGTCTTTAGCACCGAGTACAGGGGATTCATAGTCTTTTCAATTCAATCTCATGCTAACTTTGTATTTACAGTCAATAATAAAATGATTGATACATATTACAGAGGCGAACTCATGAGTTTTAAAACTAGGGATAACAAAGATTAGGAATAGCAGTGAAAAATCAGAAAAAAAATAATATAAAAACACATTTTTTACTAAAAGAGAACTCCCCGCAATAAATTAGATTACAGTAACAAAAACCTTAATCCGCCCATGTACTATTTCCCGTTGACAATAACATTTGAAGTGAATGGAATCTCCAATAAAAATTTAAACAACACTTGACCGCAAACGTCCGAAGCGCTTTTCTGTATTTACCTACATCCGGAACGCTCAAAGCAGAATATTTGGAAGCCAAGTAAATATAAGAACCGAAACAATTGAAGAGGTGTATTGCCAAAAGGGACATTACAAATAGCAAAATTCATCTAAGGGAAATTTTGCCCAAGGGAGTTGAAACCTGAGTTTTTTTTATAATATATAAATAAACGGCCTATTTTAAATGATTGATTGTTGGTTGCCAGTGGCAAATATTTCATGCATGTTCAGGACGATAACAAATTAACAATAAATACAATAGGTAGGTCCTGTAATAGAGTCCGTTTAGGATGAAGGTCGGCAAATTTAGATCGCAATTGGAAAATGAGGGTATATTGGATAGGAACAGAAACTTTGCAATCAACAAACCACTCAAAGAGTTGTTGTTACGGTTCGTAACGTGCAGAGAGCGTGGCACTCTCTCTATACACTCCATTCTGACTGGACGTGGCTGCGTACTTGTATTTTGCTCAAAGCTGATTGTCGCACGATACCTTACAAAAGTGCAAATAACAAATACGGAACTATCCCTTATTTCAAAAATCGAATATCCTGTTTCCTTTTATTCGCTGTCTAAAAAATAGCAGTAATCACATAGTCGACAAGTAATTTCTGCATATTGTTTATTTAGTTAGAGAATCAAAGTGTGTCAAAATCAGGTCTTACTAATTATTTTTTAGAATTAAAGAAACAGATTTCTCTTTTTCACCCTGTAGATCAAACAAAAGAGGGACGAAAGATAACAGAGAGACATTCAAACTCATATGTCGAAAATAAACAGACAACGCCATGGCTAAAAAAGAAAAAGACCAATAGACCAACAATAGTACACAAAACACAACATAGAAAACTAAAGGCTGAGCAACACGAACCCCACCAAAAACTGGGGGTGATCTCAGGTGCTCCGGAAGGGTAAGCAGATCCTGCTCCACATGTGGCACCCGTCGTGTTGCTCATGTTATTACAAACCCGGTAATAAGTAGTTCGGTAGGTCACAAGTTAGCCTTTTTAAATTTTCATTATATTTAGTTTTTTCAGAAAATATTGTTTTCGTTTTGATTTGTTTTGGTAAATTTCATTTCGTTTCCTTCCATTCTTATTCCGTTTTGCACTTGTAACAGGTATCCACATTTTAGTCCTTTCCCCCTTTCCTATATTTTAATCAAAAATCAAAAAATTCAAACTTTCAAAAAGCGAAATGATCAAAACTGTACGTTCAGTTTAGTATTTTTAAAGTTTTCTTAAATATCTAAACTATTAAATTTTAAAACGAAGTTTATAATTTTGAAATTTTAATTATTTGGTGAAATTTTCAAAATTTAAAAAAAAATGAAAAAAATTTGGAATTTTGATATTTTAAAACTTTGATAAAAAATCCAAAAAACTAAAATTTGAAAACTTTTTGAAATTTTGAATTGATAAGTGTTACACGGACCGTTGCAGTATTAGCATATCTTAATCAAGTTACAATATGCAACATATTACGTGATTGTCGTAATTAAAAGACTGAAATGTTAATAAAGCTACAAAACAAAGTTTTATCCATTCGTTACCAATTATTGTTTAACGGACATTTTATCATTGCAGTCACCATCTATCATCACTGTAATGATGGTCGTTGTCTTGTGTATTGTTTTGTAATGACCCATTTATATAAAATGTCACTGTTAAATAGCATTTAAAAATCTTTATCTATGATGTTGTTCATGCGAAGGGCATTAAGTGTCTGTCCTTATTGTTCATATAGCTCTCAACGTTTCAGCGTATTTACATATTCTTTGCTTTCAAATGTTTGGTTCATGACGATGGCCTCATTATACATAAATCCCTTAAACTGGGTGATGGTCAAACTTACACTTTAAACAGGGACGTATAATATCATATGTTAGCAACTCGGCGAAGTCTATTGACATCAAGCAGCCCTCAACATTTCATTAAACAGATTAGTATGTTAAAACCTTAAAAATCACAAAAATACTAACATCCCTCCTGACCTGAAACACTCTCAAATAATTTAGACGTTGTTATTTCATCATAATTGTACCTTTAAAAACAAAAAGAGTTATCAATGTCCCAACACCACCACTCTCTATGTGATTCGCTTAATTTCAATACTTTTGTTAATGTTTTTGTCATTATTAAGTCATTGTCCATATTCTTTTTTAAAGACTTACTTCGTTTTTCGACCATATTTGACCCACAAAAAAAAAAGGATAAACATGCATGTCAAAACGTTACAGAAACAAAAATTTCGAGAGAATTGTATTACATTTCAATGATATAATCATTACCAGTTTATGGAATTGCAATGAGACCCAAAACTCAAAAAGTATGTTTCTTGTAAAAAAAGAAAAACATCGTTTCAATCATGACACAAATGCAAATCCTATTCGATAAACAAACTGTCACCTTTTTTTTCATAACAATTGTACAATACCACAGAAACCCAGTTCAAACTACAGGCACCCGACTGAAAAAAAAATCCTATAAACCTTAATATAACACAAGGTACGTACTTAACTCGCATTTTTGAAAACTGTCACCGGGTCGCGAACTTCCGTTATATTTCGATTTCTCGGTTGTCTACCCCACTTAAACTTGTTATGCCGTAAATCTAAATTGATTTATCTACACAATGGTGTATAACACGCCTACCTTTGTTGTCGGATTCATTCGTAGCAGCTAGGCCTCCACAAGTATCTCAACCGTAATTATTTCGTCTTCCTACAGCCGATTGGAAATATTTATTTTCAAGATAGATACAGAAAGCAGTCATATAACATTTATGACATTACGATGTAAGATTGATCGATTTATTTACAATTGTGATTATAAATTAAAATACTTAACAAATTAGTGTTACAAATATACCTGTAAAATAATAAATCAATAATTAACTTGAACTATTTTTCACAAAGCAAGTGGTCTACGTTTTAATAATCTAAAGTATTTATTGAGAAGCCTAAAAGGACGTTGGCCTGTCATTGATATTTTCTGCTTCACTTGAATACTTCGGATTTAAAAAAAAAAGATTATAGGCGATACGGTAATTTAAGACTATTTTTAGAGTGCTACTTCAATGAAGCTATAAATAGATGCGGCTAAAAGATTTCTCTGCAGTTATCGTCTTGTTTTGATGATAACAACTGGCACACCTGTACTCGAAAATTTCCGGCTGTCATGTGGCTATTACATAGTCATAATAATCTATATTGTGCATATGAGACACCAAGGAAAAGTGTTATAGTATTTTACTGTAATGGCAAGTAACGCACTTGTTGGTGAAATACAAGAAACTTTCTTATCGTGTCCGATATGTTTACAGACATTTACAAAGCCAAAGGCGCTGTCGTGTTTACATTCATTTTGTGAAGATTGTATCCGGGATTATATAGTTAGTCGCTATGAAAATCTTGGTCATTTTCCTTGTCCAGTTTGCAGACAGGTATAAATTTTAGTGAATCAATTATCTTAAGCTAATATTCAGATGTATATAAAAGTTGAACTCTACTTTCACTTTGAGATAAAAGTTGCGTTCGAGTATTTTAACTGAGTAGCAAATGAACCAGTCGATGTATTATTTAAAAGATGTTGAAATATGAATTACTATTATGCAATTCACATGAACGTATAATTTTTAATCACAGCATGGACAGCATTTCGAAGTTTTCTATTAAAACAACAATTTTAGACTGGTTTGAGAGCATTGCAACCGATTAAGCAGACAACCGATCGATGGATTCAATGCACCTTTAATGTAGTTCAAAAACTTAATCTAATTTTGAATTAACAAAAATGATACTAATAAATTAAAACGGTTTATATAAAAAAAAAAGTGTTACCAAGTCATGAAAAGCGTCAAATTATTTACACATATGAACTATGAACCATTTGCAATTCCATTGGTCAAGCCTTGGAAAAAGGGAGAAGAGAGATCCAAAAGCAAAAACCCAATGAAACCTATATTTTTTAATCCCACCTTATATTCAGTTGCCTGCTCTAGCCAGGAACCTCGTCAGTCGTTTTTTATGTTTTGAAGAAGTTTGTGTCGATGGCCGATCTTTGATAGTTTTTGTTTCATTTTTTCATGCTCAACTTTTTTAGACTCGGGGCAATTTAGAGTGAGAATTAAACTGTATTGACACCTGTTTACTGTTGATGTTAATGTGTCCTTCAATTATGTGTATCATTGGTTTGCTGTTTCATAAACAATGTCACGGTTGTATACGCCAAGTTTGCTCCCGTCTACTGTATACCGCTATATATTTGTGTCTGTCCGTTCGTCCTTTCGTTTTTCGACCGTCATTACGTCCTACAAAATCTAGAGAATGTTTCAATACCAATTCTGAAATTGTATGGAATATTTGTAGAAACGTCCCTTTCGATTTTGAAAACTTTTCGAGTTGCAGCACTTAATTGAAATCATCAGATATGAGTTTTTTTTCTAACTAGCGTATGGTAGGATCGATTTACTTCAAACTTTACATTATTGTTGAGATTAGTAAAAACAATATGCATTCCAATTTTTTCCAACTTTTTTGTTATAGATTTATGAGACATTAACTATCGGATTTGAGTCTCTTCACATGTCTCACACCAACGCAAGGATGCTTTGAAAAATTTTCTTCTCTCTTTATATTGTTAACAATGTTAGGATTGGAAAAAGCTCCCTTTCAATTTTAGAAATTTCTAGAATTGTCATTCCAGAGTTATGAGATTTTTAACAATCATATTTAAGGCAATTTGTCACATGTTTTCATTATATATTGTAGCTTTGTCATCGTTGTAGTTGTGGTATAAAGCTAGTATTTTTCGTGGTCCTAAATTGCTGAAATATGCAGTTAACAGTATATCTAGCTTATTCAAATAAATTGAAAGCGGAACAAGTTAATCCAATATCGAACTTGACGCGAATACATGTCCCAGGGGTCCAGTATTGACCCCTTTCATTAGCCATTGACCACCCCAACCGAAGCCTGCCACTGTTACACCATTATAAACTACCACAAGGAATAAACTTGAGTGATTTTAAGGGAAAATTTTATATTAACTCTTTTTTTCCCGTAGTGTAATAATCCCATATCATTTTTTTCAGATCATATATGTCCCTCAAAATGGAATAAGTGGATTTCCTGACAATTATTTCATCAAAAGTTTACAAGACACAGTAGAATCTAGCGGCGGAGAAATTAGTGCCAAAGAACTTTCTGGTAGTTATGGTAGGAATAGTATTAACTGTACTGAACTAACATCAGTTCTGCAGCCGGGTAAAGGACGTGTAGTATTTACAAACCACAAAAACGCGAGACTGTTGATTCAGTTCGGACATTTCGGTGTTGGACAACAAGGTTTAGTTCATGTTTCAGGACTTACTATCTCCAAGGTAACAGACGACATTGTTATTGCAGACTGTAGTTTAAACAAAGTTTTGGTTTACTCTCTACGAGGCGAATTTAGATGTGAATTTGTTTGCGATTGTTCGATACGTGACGCCACATTAACAAGAGCAGGCACTGTTCTTTTGTCTGTTAGTCGTGCTGGGTCTAATAACATCCGAGAATACGGGTTAGATGGGCGACTCATTGGTTCTTTCGGATCTTTCTATAAATATGATAACCCTTTTGGTATTACAGTAACGAGACAAGATAAAATTATTGTGACAAGTTTACAACAAAACAACGTTCAATTTTTTACCGAAAGGAAACAACCGTCTTTCAAATTTGGGTCACGTGGTAGTGGCCTCAATCACTTTCTTTTACCATACTACGTTTGCACAAATAGTAAAAATAACGTCATCGTATCTGACAGTGGGAACCACAGAGTAAAAGTTCATAAAAACGATGGAACAATTCTTCTGACAATAGGAAATCAAGGTTCTGAAAATGGCGAACTATTTTACCCAATGGGCGTTTGCGTCGATGACAATGACAACATTTACGTTGCAGATGCCAATAATTTCCGTGTACAGATGTTCTCACCAGAGGGAGACTTCATCACATGTCCAGTCAGTAATACCTATGAATTTGGAATGGACGTGAAACCAACGAATATTGGAATACACCACGAAAAACTAGTTGTTGCTATGCGTGGTACGAAATTTTCTCAAATTCATGTCTATGACTGGGACACCAAAGCATATAATGGGATCCCCAAAAAATCATCATCTATTACATTTTCTTGTTGCCCGTGTTTTAAAAGTTCTGGGTATACATATGAAGAGATATAAATAATGAATTATGTAAGAGCTGAACGAAATCAAGATAAAATGTTTAAGTTATCACAAAACTAGTCAGTCACTATCAAATGAAATAAATGGGCATTGATATTATATTAACATAATTTTATACAGATTTGTATACAATTTATAAATTTGTAACAGCTGTGATATTAATATAACTGTTTTATTAGGTTCGATGTTACAGATATAAAGAAAATTATTGTTATTTAAATATTTTATATACAAATTATATTGCTGTTATAATTTATTGTTTATGGGCATTCCTGAAAACTCGTACAACATTATTTTTTACCATTTTTCTTTCCGTGATATATTTTAAGGAGCAAAGCAATGTGAATATTCATTATACTCTTAGATATTGTAGCATTTAACTAAGATTCACTTATAATTTTAGGCAAATGAAGGTCTAATTTGTATGAAGTTTGTATTTGTATTTCGGTTGATATTTTTTTTAATGTCATTGATACAGCAACCTAACAAGAAAAACAATCTGAATACATTTGAATAAAAGTGGTCATCATTATACAATATGTCATGTTTGTCGTAAATGTCAACTCGACTCGCCCCGTGTCATGACAAATTGTGAATATGTGCCACGTAAAGACATGAAAGGTTGTTACTTGAATGAATAAAACCTAAATATTTATCTTGGAACATGTGCAATATTCAAAATATGACGTTAGCATACAGTGTTTCTGTCAATTCTGTACGACTTTTTGTCTTTAATTTTGGAAGTTTCTTGATATTTGAAATGTTGGTATTTGGAATTAATGGGTATTTTCAGAACTTCTTTTGTTTATAATAATCTGAAAGTAAATTTGATTCAACATCTTTACTTTGAGGTTTACTAAAAGTGTCCAGGAAAGATGTGAAAAAGAATTTATGAAGTAGATATTGTATTATTTAGATGACTGTGTAAGAATATCGAATTGAAAGCAGTCGTTTTGCAAATATTTTTTTCATAAAGAAATATTTTGTAAACATATTTAAAAGCAAATGTACAATGTAATATACAGTTTTAAAGTATTTACAGAAAAAAGTAATATAAATTGATTTAATAAAAATATATATGTATGCAGATTTGAATCTTCAATGATTTTTGGAGTTTACTTAAATTTGGGATGACATGAACGTCATATATGTACACTAGTGTACACATTTGTAGCCACTTCTTTTGGTCTATCTTTTTTAGCCGTTGGGTTGTCAGTTTATTTTCGACTTATGAGTTTGAATATCCCTTTGGTATCTTTCGCCTCTCTTCTTCTAAACCTCCAATCATAATTGAGAAAAATTTCTCAGAATCTTAGCCATATAATGCCAATGTGCTCTTATTTTGTTGGTCAGAATTATTTTTGAGGTTCACCTAACCGAAATGATGAAAATAAGAAGATGTGGTATGATTGCCAAAAGGAGAGCTCCCCATCATAGAAGTTAGTAACTATAGGTTAACGTACGGCCTTCAACAAAGTATTGTCATTGCTTTATTTGCGGGTACCCATTTTGTATCCGCAACTTCACACCTGCTTAGCCCCTTTTTTCAATTCATTAAAACTTTCTCACAATCTTAACCATATGAAATAATGCTATTGAGCACATCTTTTTTTTTTATCTGAATATAATATAATATTTGGAGTTTTCCTTTCAAAGCACGGCATTTACCATGGCTGTATTAGGGGTTAACCCATTTGTCTACGCAATTCTCCTTAGCCCATAATTATCATTTATTGAAATTTCTCACAACCTTAACCAAATGATGCACCTATAATTTTTTTCGCGTTTTCCTTCAGCAAATTATGTACACATTACAGTACACATGTATATCCCTTCTCGTAAACCCCTTTGAATTGTTATCGTGTACATTTTCAGTGTACTTCCGATATGACCATACTCTAATTTAACATTCTTACCCAGATCTTGTGTCGTTCCTAGCTGAGTTTTTTTGCAGGTATCTTGTTGTTAACTGTACTGTGCATGTATATTTTAATGTATATTTCTCTTTTTTTGTGATTTTAGAACAATTGAAAGTTTATCATATCATATCGGTCATTTTGGCAATAGCGGCCGTGTAAACACCTCACAATTCATTCCGAGTACAGACAAACCTGTAGAAGTCAATCGAAAAAGTTTGAAGGCACGACAGGACCTGAAAATGTAAAAACTACATGCATTTTGTGTTTTAGAAAACTGAAAACTTCTTTGAAATGTGATAAGGTTTTTCATCTCTGAAGAAGATAATAAAGTAAACAAACACCTGATTTTTATTTGATATTGTCCACTCAGTTTCATTGTTGAAATAATCGTTTGTTTCAAAAGGAGGTCCATTCACCTATTAGATCTTATATTCCACATCTTTATTCATTTAAATGATCATGGTCATCATTTAAACTGCAATGGATATATTCCAATCGTGTTAATTTAATATACTAGAACACTACTTGTTTCAGGTTGTCCTCCTTAACGGACGAAAAACATAACATATTCATAAAACAACATTTCATAGTATTAATGTCAATCTGGTTGAAATGCAAATCCTGTGTCCACGCGACACATGATCTGTAATCAGGGCTAATACCCGTTGCAACTAATTTCCAAGATATAACAGAGTTGTCTTTCTTTTAACGTAGGCTGAGCTATTCAAATTTTAACTCGTATGATGAGTGTGAAAGAAAAAGAGAGAAACTTGCGTGGTAGAAATGTGATACCTACGTCGAATGAGATATATTAGTTTCAACCACCGAATCTAGTTAAAAAATTTCGATAAACTAGTTTTGAAAATAGGGTCGATCAACAAAAATCGTTAACAAATGGAAAAAAAACAACAAACGAGAGAAATCAAAAGAAACAACACAAGTGTACGAAAATGAAATAAAATACACAGACAGACAGACAGACAGACAGAGTTTATATCTATTCATGTATTAAGTTTTTCTTCTTTTCTTTTTTTTTGTTTTTAACCTAAAACGAATATGACAATTGGCAGTCTGTTAATTCAAAGCATGTTTACATCTGGACTTCCGACATTTAGAGCTGAAACTTTAGTACAGACAAATGTCTATTGTTGACTATCTAAGTTGACCATTAGATGTTTTATGATGCTTTTGGTATACCACTCGTCTCTTTTTATTCATAGCGAATACCAGAATAAGTTAAGACATCCATCAAAACTGGGAATGATAGTAGGTAAACTGGAAGACCAACTAAGCATATCCTGCTTCGAATGAAACACTCACCTTACTACCTAGTAGTTAAAGTAAGTCGACAATGAAGGGTATGCAACAGGAGAATCGCCGACAATGAAGGTTATACAACAGGAGAATAGCGATAAGCGTATAGAGACATTGTCTGCGATCAATGGTAACACCCTATTATTGTATACTGTGATATGGCGACTAAAACTTTTGTAATGATAATAACGGTTCAGCCTGAATATAACCCTTACTGAGCAGTTTGTGTGACTGATTTTTCTTTCTTATGAAAGTCAACGTAGTTGATGGAACCTCGTAAGGAGTGAACAAACTGATATGTAGACAACCTATGTAGATGATATAGGCATGTTGTCACTCATAAAAGGAAAAATGACTATTTGGATCTGGAAGCTAAAACAAGTACGTTTACCATATTTTTTTTTTTTTTATCAAAATCCTTGTTTGAATTTAATAGTTTTTCCGTAGTGTCCTTATACAGCGTTTAATAATAAGACTGAAAGTTCATTGTATGAATTAACATCAATATTTCTAGATTGTAAGTTGGTCACTCGTTTTCATAGAATGATTGAACGAGTAAACCGTTCATTGTTTGACATATATTTTCTATCGAGTCACGCGATATTGAGTTTAAAAGAACATTCTATACACCAACTACAGACAACTGAAACTAGTAAAATTTTAACGTTGAACTGACTCGGAGTACCGTACCGTTCAACCACACGCAACGATCTGTAATCACATAAACTTTTTAAAAGTATTTTCTAGCTGATCTTTATCAATGAATGTAAATTTTCAACTCATCATTAATTAAATAAGTTACGTGTTTATCATCTATTTCATGGAAGATAGACTTAAATTTTCACTTCCGTACTCCTAACAACAATATTATTATATTTAAATTTACCCGTGTACGTTGTTTTATTTAACGCCATTTTATTATTGTATTTATATTGTGCCATAGATCAAACTTATTCGTTCAGTGTATGTTTACCTGTTTTTGTTTAAAAGTCTTTTTGATCGAGTTAAGCCATTTCAATTGATATTTTATAATGTGTCTTTTGATGTTGTTATGTTACACTACTGTATCAAGTTAGGGTGAAGGTTGGGGCCTGTTAAAACGTTTAAACCTGCTGCATTTTTATGCACCTGTCCTAAGCCAGGAGCCTGTTGTTCAGTAGTTGTCGTTTGTTGGTGTGGTTCATAGGTGTTTCACGTTTCTCGTTTTTTATATAGATTAGACTGTTGGTTTTCCTGTTTGAATTGTTTTACACAAGTCATTTTGGGGTCCTTTATAGCTTGCTGTTCTGTGTGAGCCAAGGCTCAGTGTTGAAGGCCGTACTTTGACCTATAATTGTTTACTTTTTATACATTGTGACTTGGATGGAGAGTTGTCTCATTGGCACTCATACCACATATTCTTATTTATATAAAAAACCCGGCTAATTTCTTTATTTTTTATGATAAGCTTTAGATATAGAGAATTAACTCCAATACCAACCATATGTATCTATCCATACTAATCTAAGTTTAAAACTATAAATTTAAAATGGTATTAACACTGATGCAATCTATATATCTTGATTTGTTATTCGATTTTCAGTTTAAATAGTTAAATTAATATAAATGATCAGTTAGAGATGCTTGCACTTAGCTCTATCTGTAGTAAACCTCTTCAATAATTGAACATTTAAGTTAAACATCTCAAAAAAATTTGTTTTAGATAATTTCGGTTCTAGAAAATAAAATATTCTATCTTTAAATAAGGTTTGGAAATTTAGGCAAGGTGTTTTGGTAGTGCTGTAGAGACATTATGTTGACGTTTCATAAACATGTATTTGTAATACTAATGAGGAGACCTGTTCTTGTGTTTCGCTTCTCAAACTACCAGGTATGACCGCGTGTCTTGAAGCTAGTATGTACAGTGTTTGTTAGCCTGTAGTTCGGGATATCATTGGTTTGATTCCCGGCCAGCTCAAATCAAATATTTCAAGTAAAATTGAAATTTTTTGTTTCTCCGCCAAGTGTACATAGCATTTATGAGTAAGATCAAAGACTCATCAGCTATGAAGGAGATTTATGTGTTAAGAAGGGTGAAATGTTTGATGATCTCCTGTGATATGTTACCTAATGAGCTATCAAATTAAATTCCGTTTCAATATGTCAGTTTTGTTGCAATGATTGATAAATGCATATCTCATCAACATGTTAGCGTCTTGATTATGTTTGTAATATTTCCCACTGGGCGTTTAGCAGTCATCATGCATTCATAACATGTTAGCGTCCTGGTTATGCGTGTAATATTTCCCACTCGACGCTTAGCTGTCATCATTCAATCATTAACCAATTTAAAACAGTTAAAATGTTCCTAATCTCATATAACGCCTTTTAAATGAAAAAACATTTATAAAAGTCTACAAAAGCAAAACCTTTGACCTCCTTTCCCAAAACATTGATAAAAGGTTATATAACAGTTACTTTTTGTTTTGATTCCGGATATATTTAAATCTTTTAACCCATATGTCCAACATTTACCAAACTAATCTTTAGAATGCCCCTTGGAAAGAACAAAAAGGAAATGGTTCGAAATTTGAATTGCCATTGGAAAAAGGGTATGATGGTTTAGGCACAATTTGCTGACTTATAGACCACTGAAAGACTTGTTGAAAAGCTATATAGTCCTTCACACTCTCCCATCATACATCCTTTAAAATGTAAATCACTGAATTCTTTGAACATAAACCGTTAAACTTGGAAGAGTCTAAACAAATTTTGGAAGAGCTTGTGTTGTCCAGGGTTTAGTTTTCTGTGTAATGCTGACAGTTTGTTGACATTATTTTTACTTTTCGTCTTTTACTTGTGACTATGGTGGTGTCTGTTCTTTTTCGACCTTGATTGTCCCTGGGCATTTTTTCTTCTTTTTTAAAACCGATTAAAAACATTGGCCTTCATTTCTTATAATTGAAACCATGGTTTGGATTAGGAAGGCTAATTTAGGGTTTGGTTTGGGTCAGGATAGGTTGTATATATATATGGACTACAGTATTAATATGATCTGGTATTGTATTATTCTCCCCGACTAGGATAACAGTAAGGATGGTCAGGATAGGTTGTATATATATGGACTACAGTAATATGACCTGGTATTGTATTATTCTCCCCGACTAGGATAACAGTAAGGGTGTTCAGGATAGGTTGTATATATATATATATATATAGACTACAGTAATATGACCCGGTATTGTATTATTCTCCCCGACTAGGATAACAGTAAAAGTGTTCAGGATAGGTTGTATGTATATGGACTACAGTAATATGACCCAGTATTGTATTATTATTCCCGACTAGGATAATAGTAAGGGTGGTCAGGATAGTTTGTATATATATATATATGGACTACAGTAATATGACCTGGTATTGTATTATTCTCCCCAACTAGAATAACAGTAAGGGTGTTCAGGATAGTTTGTATATATATATATATATGGACTACAGTAATAATTTCCGGTATTGCATCAATGTAAACGAAGGATTGACATTGATACCAAATAATAAACACCACACCCGAATATGTTTTTCATAAATGGAAAGGAGTTCAGTTAATTTACTATTCCAAATATTTCATGATTCATACAGACGGAAAATTAGAGAATACGAATGCTCCGAAACGTCTTTATATGTTTTGTTGTTTTGTTGGATTGCTGTCATTGACGCACATATACGATTTTCTTGTATTTTGTCTTATTCGGTACAAAAGAAAAGCAAGTTTTTACTAAACCATAGTTTAAAATCAGATTTCTACTTTAAACGCATTAAAATTTTCTAAATAAAATCTCATTCTATTACCCATACAAACTTTTAACAGTTATTTTTCAGATTTTTAGTTTTGTATTTAACAAGTTTCCTTTTAAGTCTCAGTTATTTGAATTGTATAATTCCACACTTACATATATAACTTCACATACATCTAACTAGACTGTCACTACTGCAGATACCATAGGATTAGGACCTATTCCCGATTGCCATTAAACACAATTGTCTTTGCTATAGTGTACATCAGATGTATTTGCTATAGTGTACAACAGATTGTTTTTGATAGAGTGTACAACATATTGTTTTTGCTATAGTGTACAACAGTTTGTTTTTGCTATAGTGTTTAACAGATTGTTTTGCTATAGTGTATAACAGATTGTTTTTGCTATAATGTATAACAGATTGTTTTTGCTATAGTGTACAACAGAATGTTTTTGCTATAGTGTATAACAGATTGTTTTTGGTATAGTGTACAACAGATTGTTTTTGCTATAGTGTGTAACAGATTGTTTTGCTATAGTGTATAACAGATTGTTTTTGCTATAGTGTACAACAGATTGTTTTTGAAATAGTGTATAACAGATTGTTTTTGATATAGTGTATAACAGATTGTTTTTGCTATAGTGTACAACAGATTGTTTTTGCTATAGTGTACAACAGATTGTTTTCTGCTGTTCCTATTACCATTGCAACACAGTGGATTTTGCCATCGTGTACAGCAGATACCTTTTGCATCTACATGCAGTATCGACATCCAGTAATAGGATGTGAATTGTTAAATGTCATATTATCCTCTGTGAGCGAGTATCAACATTAACACAATAAGTATGAACCAAAATTAAATTAAAAAATGTCTTGCAATAACTGACTAGACATTGATTATTGGTTAAAATTAACATTTCCTTTTTAAACAACATCAAACAATTTTGCAACAATGCAGAATTTTTAATTGCACTGTTATCGTAAATTAACATTTTAATCACCTTTGGATTTCTGAAACAACATTAACGAAAATGTATGATGAAAACATTGTAAATTGATTGTGGAAAAAACCAATTACACACGATTGATGGTAAAATTTGACAATTTTATGGAACTGAACTTAACAATTTAACAGTGGACTTATTTTGTAGGTAGTGCTGTTATACTTAATTCTCCTGGATGAAACTGACATTGCATAATCTAATTAACAATTTGCTTTACATCCAGTGGCATATATTCTATACAAGGTTAGGACGAGAACAAATTAACAATAAATACAATAAGTAGGTCCGGTAATAGACGTCGACCAGGATGATAAGCAGAAAATTTGGAATGCTACTTGTAATGGTTGGAGATATTGGAGAGGGACAGAAATTTAACTTGGCAGCAGGCTATCTACAGACCGATAAAAGAGTTGTTGTAAGGGTTCTTTTTACATTTAGACGAGACACTCTCTCTTCACGAGACATTGGATTTAACATCCCCAATCTGACCGAACGTGGCTGCGAATTTATACATATACAATTTGGGTTCGTGGCCTAGTGATTAAGACCGATGGCTACAGTGCTGAAGGTCCCGGGTTCGATCCTGAATCGGGGCGCTGGAAATTTCAATACATTAGTAGGGTGATTTTCACCGTCCCACACACATCTCTGGTACCCAGACCGGAGATTAAACTAGAATGGGTACTTTGGGGGCCTCGGTTGGTCAAAGTGGCCCCCGACTTTGACCTGGAGATCAATCTATATATATCGGTTTGTCTGTTCCCGCCGAGAAGCCCGGTGGTACTCTCCGAGTACTTCGGCTTCATTTACCATAATAACAGACTTCCCGGTGTCTCCTAACACTCCCTCTGTGTTGGGTTGGGGATTGTCCTCGTGGTGGGTTGTATATAAGTTGGTGCACCTCCATTAATCCTGATAGGGAGTGTACACGGATTCCACTGTACCCTCGCAGCAATCGAGGGGTGCTCCGTTCACGGAGGGATTTTCGTACATACATACATATATAGCGCACAGCTAAATGCACGCCTTACTTTGGCGAGAGTGTTACTGTCGGTCAGAAGAAAAGTAGGGAATGACATTATTGCTACACCCCAGTCAACCCTTGGGGTGAGACTGTTTAGAAGTGCAGCTCTAAACTTCATTGCTGCCAGTATGCACTTCAGTTTAATCCTTTGAATAAATAGTCATAGACTTAAGAAAAACAATGAATAAACGGAAATACTAAAGCTCTACCAATACTTGTAATCAGAAGTACAGGCAACAACATCATCAAAAGATAGAAGACAAACACTAATTCTAGAATAAATACATAACAAATCAACATTGAGCTACAAGAACCCATGCACTATAAATATGCACATGGGGTGATAAAGTGCTTCGGAAGGGCATATCAACAGTTTTTATCCACTAGTGGCAGTCGTCGCGATAATCGTGTAATTTTAAACGTCTATTTATTGGGTAAATATACAGAGCATAATTATAATTAACATGAGTGTCTTGTCATTTTAGGGATATTGAATCTCTGTATTATGAACAATACTGTTAACGTATTCAGGGTTATCATTCATCTGTTATCATATTCACTCTTGGGAAAATAATATCACTCAGAATCCCATTCCATTAAATTTAATTCCGCTGGTTATTTTAGCAATAACAATATCTTCTTGGATCTTAGAGATAAAATCCTCCGATCGGAACAAAATATTATTTACGACTTTAGTTCTGTGGTACTGAATTCACCACAAACAAATGGGAGGTCCTCAGAGGTTTAATTTTGGAGTATTTTGTTTAGTCATGGAATATATATATCATTATTTTTCATCAACCGTAAACGATTCTAAAACTATATTTTGCGAACTGGTCCTAAGAAGGCACGCTAGTATTTACATTCCGGAATGTAGGTTGTACTTAAGTCAATGTATCTAAACAGTGTGATTGGAAATAAAATACAGTATCTACTGAACATACTTTCCCAAACTGACGGATAAATGAGGTGTAGAAAAATATGAAATAATTTTACATACAGGTGAAAATGAATTTTTGAGAATTTTTGAGAATTTTTTATTCACTGCATGATGAAAGACCTAAAAGCACTAGTGGCCTTAGGTTTATAAAGATAGCAAAAAAAGTAAACGGTCATCATACATATTCAAATTAATTTTTGAATATTATAATGAAAGTACGTCAGTTAACTGTGCATGTAGAATTTTGGGCAATGCTAGAAAGTGGTGAAAATTCTAAAAAAGCTATCATTATCCCTATGGGCCAGGAAAAACTACCGTGCCACTTTGAATTACATCCACCAGAACCATGTTTAAAGACGTTAAAGGGGAAACGATTTGCTTTTGTAAGTATTAGATGTGGATCCAGGATTTTGAAAAAGGGGGAGAGCCAAAGCTAGACAACGTTAGGAGTGGAACATGTAAAACGACTATGCGTTAACCATATATGTAGCTCTATAAGGGGGCCCGGACCCCCTGTACCTTCCCACAGGGTTTACACAATCGAAACAGTCCTTGTTTGTTTCATGGCAGGACTTCAGTTTAATAATCGAAAAAGGGACTTCTTAAAAACACAGCTAGTAATATAAAACCAGGTCAAATTGTCAATTACTGTAATATCATTTTGTGAAAGTGGAGCATTCCTCTATTTGAAAATTCTTATTTACAGTTGTTAGGTATTTGGGGTTAAGATTTTTCAAAGGTATTTATTTGGTTAAGATAAGAAAGTCTTTGTGAATAAACTTATCATAGATACCAGATTTAAAATTTATCACGCCAGACGAGAGTTTCGTTTCCAGTATACTCATCAGTGACGCTCGAATAAAAAAATTTAAAAAGGCCAAATAAAGTACTAAGTTAAAGAGCATTGGGGACCCAAAATCCCGAAAGGTTTTGCCAAATACAGCTAAAGTAATCTATTCCTTAGTATTTCGAAAAACAAGTTACTTTATAAGTATGCCGATATCAATGACGTGTTATGACAAAAGTGCTGACTACTGGGCTGGTGATGCCGTCGGGGATAAAACTCCACCGGCAGTAGTATCGACCCAGTGGTTGTAAATAAATCCATCATAGATACCAGGCTTGTGAGGAATTTGTATGGCACATGATTAAGAGAAGATGGAGAGTATACGTCAATTAGATGGCAACCAAACGACAAAAATAAAAACCAAAAGACATTTACTGGTCATCCTACGGTAAATGCTTTTTTCAACCTCGATCCGCCTTATTTTAATCAAACATAAATATGAGGAGATGTGGTTTGATTATCAATGAGACAACAATCCATCAAAGTTATAATGTAGTTGTATTAAGCAATACACCTTATCGCTATTTATTCCTATCCGGATAAATTCTAAAATTACACAACTTTTCAAACCAGTTGAAGCTATCTTGGGCCTTATTCAAACAATGTATTGTGCATAAAACTTTTCAAAGAGATATGTTTAAACCATCGTAAACACATCAAACAAGGAAATTTTCAATAACTTTAATTTGACTGTCTTTTAAAATTTGCTTCTTAAACTATCAAAATGTTGAAATGTCCACTTTCCAAACTTTTTCCTCCCTCAGCTCATTGCTGATGACCTTTGTTTTTGCTCCACTTGACCTCAACAGGAAGTAGCCACGGTCTAAGTAACTGTTTTTTCCGGATTGGACTAAATAGCGATAAGGTGTATTGTAGTCCACCGTACGGCCTTCAATAATGAGAAAAACCCACACAAATCAAATATGTTTGATTTGTGCGTGTACTCTTATAATTACTAGAATAAGTTTACAAAAGCACGAAACCCTGTTTGAGCCCCTTTCCTCAAGTGTCGCTCTCAAAGTAATTCAGTTATTAATTGAAAACCCATGCAATTAAGCGAATGGTAATGTATACGAATTTGTATATTTATGCAGTGAATTCAATACCATATCGAAGTACATTCTCATACCGAAATATTCCCAAAGGGGTAATAATTTGTATAATAACTGAAGTTTTTTTCCGATTCTCATAATAACCATAAAATCATTGCTCCCTTTGAAGATTAAGTTTAATGTAATCATGTATATTTTTTGATGATTTGAATAATTTTGATAACAAAGGGTTAACTGTGACAAAATTGCATACCAGCGAAAAATAAACTAGGTTCTTGTCCCTTGACAGTTGTTAAAAGAGTTACTAATTTCAAAACGTTTTATAAACAAGTTTGCTTTTAACACGCTGTAGAATAAAGTGCACAGGGGTATTTTATCTAAACAGACACATTGGAAGCTTTACAACCAGAACAAATCATATCCTTACCGTGAAATAAATTGAATATTTATTTGTTTTTTTTTTTATAAAAGGACACGATTTTTCCGCTAAAAAAGTATATGAAAGGCGCTTCCAAAAATTATAAAACAAAGAAAATAACTCTTTTTAACTGAGACAAACCAGAAATACGAACTATCTTAGGAAAACAATATCTATGCATCAGTTGATGTTGTTCTGGCAATATCTTTAGCAATTGCTAGGATTCAAACCGTTACTTAATGTTTGTTTTTTTCATAGATTGTTGTGGAAAGTCCCTTGTTAATTTAACCCTGAAAATCTCGTTCACTTTCATTTGCAAAAGTGCCTGTACCAAGGTACGACATGACAGTCTATCGCGAATGGACTATTTTCATTGAATTTTGATTCCGGGGTGCATAATTTTTCGACAGGTGGTAGGACATTCTTTAAAAAGCTTTAATTTGAAATATAATTATTTTTAAAGTTTTGGAAGAAAAATCTCTATATTCGTGATTTAGTGCACATTTACATATTTAACCAATTGATTATACCAATGTCCTTGTTCTAAAAGCCTCTAAGATATGAAAAACGATGGCTTTATTTACATATTCGGCGTCACTGCAACAAGTGCATGTCTAACCAACAGCTTTTTTTAAACATATACCATCAAAAATAGAAAATGAATATCATTTGTCTTAATTTCGATATGATGACCTAAGTGAGAAAATAGTATCAAGTATTGAATTACGTATTAGGTACTAGTTCGTACAAAATTCTCACATTTTGCTAAAATAATATAGAGGAAAAGCGCTGCTATGTGACTCATAAAAGTTGAATATCAACAAATTTAATATTTCGACACATAAATGATACTAATGCTTAGGAAAAAATACATGAAGAACAGCAATAAAAGCGCTGTTCCTTTGTTTTTTGTGTGTTTTTTGCTGTGCATGTACTGATTTTGTGTCGTGGATGGATACCCCATATCCTTTATTTTTCTGTGATGACTCTTTACAGCAGTACAAAGAAGCTTAGTGCCTGAAAGTGAAAACCCGTAGAATTGAATGTAAAATATTTTCCAGTATTTAAGTCATTTTATTTATAAGTTTTGCTTAAACCATTTTAAGGAATAATTTAACATTTTTCACACGTTATTCATCATAGCAATGTATAGTGTCATTTTCAGTATAGACCAATAAATCAGTAAAATCCAATAACACTTGTTTTTCTCCAGCTTTTAGAACAGATATGGCATGCTGACATTGCCTTAAACTTTTTTCATTACTGCAACTTAATGGATGCTTTACATAGGCATCTTTCCTACAATTGTTCTATTTTTTTTAAGCTGGTTGAAGTAAAGTTTCCCTACCCCAAACCAACACACGGCTGAAACAAAAAGTCATGTCACTAAAAGGTTAACTGTGACAAAAGTGCATACTAGAAAAAAATAAACTAGTTTCTTGTCCCTTGATAGTTGTTTAAAGAGTTTCTAATTTCAAAACGTTTATGAACAAGTTTGGTTTTGAACACGCTATAGAATAAAATGCACAAGAGTATTTTATCCGCCATGTTGACATGAACAGACAAATTCGAAGCTTAACAACCAGGACAAATCAATCCTTACTTTCAAATACTTTGAATATTATTTTTTCTTATTTCGTATGAATAAAGGGAGACGATTTTGTCAGATAAAAAAAGTATGTAAGGCGCTTCCAAAAATTATAAAGTAAAAAAGATAACTCTTAACTGAGAAAAACCAGAAAAAATCTATAAAAGAAATTCTATTATAAAAGAATATCTTTTATAGATTGTTGTCCAAAATTTCCTTGTTAACTTGACGGCATAGGTAAATTTAGAACTGAAAATGACTGATTTCAATGCGGATGGTTTCATTGGAGCCTGAAAATCTCGTTTTCATTTGCAAAATGCCTGTACCAAAGACCAGATTCAAGCTAGCGACCAATTCTAGCGACCAATCAAGCTAGCGACCAATTCTAGCGACCACAAAAGAACACAATGAGAATCAACTTGTCTAAGAATCATTATGTGGTATATGAGAAAACCACAAAACCACATTCATTAACATACTCAGCGTCACTACAAAAAGTGCATGTCTAACCAAGGTGAATAAGTTTTAAGTGCATGTTTTGCTTATATTAGTTTAAGGAATAATTTAACATTTTTCACACATTATTCCTCATAGTATTGTGTAATTTTCAGTATAGACCAATAAATCAGTAAAATCCAATAAAACTTGTTTTTCTCTATCTTCTGATCCAGATACGACATGCTAACATTGCGATAAAGTGTTGAAATTTCGTCATTTATGCTTCACATCTGCATTAAATTTCCTCCAATTGTATGAACTTTGGAGTCTGGTTGGAGTTAAGGTTGCCCTACCCCCAAACCAATTTTTGCATTACAAATTAAGGTATTTAAAAAAGATGAAAGTTTTATTTATGCTGTAATTGCGATGATACAATCAGCCTGGTTTCATCCTTTTGTTAACACACGACGGAAACAAAAAGTCATGTCTATGCAATTCCGCCGGTCTAAGAAATATAAATATATTGGGAATTGCCCAAGTGCTGAAACCCAATATTAAGCTCACATTATTTCATGTCTTCTGTTTAATACAACCAACTTTGTCTTCGTGATATCAAACAATAATATTTTGTGTTAAAATGAAAAAAAAGCAAAAGTTTATTATAAAACTGTAGATAAAAATAAATATCTATAAATATGTTAAATAGACGAAATGTTATTATACAATTATTGACCTTTGATGAAGTTGATACAATAATTTATCAACCAGATTTATATGATTTTCACCGAGGCCAACGTCCGAGGTTGAATGTCTTATATGGCGTAGATAAATCATTGTATCAACTTCATCAAAAGTAAACAATTGTTTTATTATATTACTCTTTTTTTATTTATCTGTCTTCAATTCTTAGTATTTGCTCAAGATATTTAACTGCTCCTTTTATACTAAATATATAATAATTATCTGCTTTTGCAGTTGCTAAACTTTTATAAATTGAAATATTCAATAAGATTTGTTTTTAAATAACATCGAATAAAAGAAAAATATAAATGAGAATGTCTACGACGTAATAAGCCTACGTTATTGACGGTGCCTAGGAAAAAAACTAATTATAGGTACACGTTACCTGTTCCAAATCTTATATTAACTTCTCGTGAATTTTACCGCGGTGAATATAACGATTTATCAAAGAATGTTCCCTACGTTTTTGGCCAATGAGGAAAGAGAATTTGTATAGACATATAATAAACATCAAAAATAAATCACTTCCTGTATCATATTTTAAGAAGTGGACACCCAAAATTACCACAATGCCTTCAACGATAGCTAATTCTTGAATATATGATTTACATATCCAGAAATATATGTATGTGATTGGTCCGTTAGATCCCCCAATGGGTTAACACTTCGATAGACCATGTTGCCGAAACTACTTTCGTAACCTATGTACATTTGTAAACACTATGTTATATATATTACATTTGGCTACCAGCATCAAATCGAAGTAAAGATTTTGATACGAAATGGAATCTTTTTGTCTCTGTTGTATCCTCAATTTAAAGACCGAATGGCTTCTTCTTTAGGGGTTAAACACAATAAGAGAAGTGCCGTCTGATAATCAAATCAATGCATGATATGAAGCATGAACCGTGCGTACAACACGTGTTTCTAGAATAACCTTCACCAGATGCAATATTGGCCAAAAGTTTGGAAGTAAAAATTATGAGACGTTGGAAAGCTTAAAACCGAAAAGACCTAAATAGAACAGCCAAACCTTCATTGATATATTTTTGAAATAGTTCACGCAGAAAACAAACGACAAACGTTATTTCAATTAAAGGAAAATAATGCCATGATAATGTTGTGTTTGTGAACAAATTTCATCGTGAAAAAAATCTGATAACTCATAATGTTATATTTATTCCAAGCCAGAAAGAAAACCAACTTTTTAACCATTCTTTGTCATCGTCAGTTTAGATATTAAAAGAGGAAATGAAGAAAATGTAGTTTTGTATTTGTATATCAATCATAAAGATATAGAATTTCAGAAGTGATGTTTACTATTCCATTTGAACGCTTTAGAAATAATTATTCAGGAAGACCAATTGATTTTGGTAAACAGTCTCGTATGCAAAACACAAAATAATTGTTGAATGTCAAACCAAATTGAAATATTGACTTAAACAGAGAATATAAAGGTTTTTGTCATTTGTTTGGATTGAATATAAAATACTAAATGATTTCCCGTGCCCATTAAGTCAATTACATAATGTCAAAAGCAAGGCAACGGGAATATAGATTTCAGGACTGCCGTCGATTTGACGCCATATTTAATGAGAGTTTAACAAATAATGCACTTTTCATAATTTCCGAAATTGCTGCAGGACTGTTTACATTATTTAAATTTTCATATCAAAATAGAGTTATCAAAATATGAAATATGAATTCGAATCATACAAATAAAACCATATATGGTAATCATGTATAGAGTTAACCCATGCTACATGTCTTTATTGTGGATTATAAACATGATATATGAGCATACTGTATCATAATGTACTCGTTTAACTCCACCTAAGTCACAATTTTGACTTTTTTTGCCGTCGTGTGATTCATTTGAAATGATTCATAAATAAATTTTCGAGGTCTTTTAAAGAAATATAAGAAGATGTGATATGAGTGCCAATGAGACAACTCCCCATCCAAGTCATAATTTGTAAAAATAAACCATTATAGGTTAAAGTAGTGTCTTCAACACGGAGCCGTGGCTCACACCGCAAAGCAAGCTATAAAGGGCCCAAAATGACTAGTGTAAAACCATTCAAACGGGAAAACCAAAGGTCTAATCTTAAAAAAACGCGAAATGAGAAACACTTATGAACCACATCAACAAACGACAACCACTGAACAACAGCTGGTTCCTGACTTAGGGCAGGTGCAATTTTGGCATTTGGCGTTATCGAAGTCCGTACGGATACTTATTTATATTATATGTTCATTTTGGTGTCATGTTATATCGGATGTTTACTGATAACTGCACCACATTTGTGATACGCGATTGACGTAAATATGCCAAAATAACATTGGGCAAGAAAGACAGACAGACCCTGTTCAATATTGATACCCGTCGAGAAACTGCCTATTTATAATATTCTTATATTGCAAGTGCAAAAGTGCAATTCTAACACGGTTGGACTGAGATCACTGTCGACGATAAAAAGATGCTAAAATATAAAATGCAAACCTTGTATAGTCGAAGGCTCGGTTTGTATAAAAATAAGAAAAACATGTGATAGGTACATGTAGTCAGTCTTTAGTCTTTACACTATATTGAAATAAAGAAAATATATGCCATCTCCATGCCATGACATCATTAGAATATTGCTTTTTAGTAAACTCACCGTACTGTAAAATTGAGAATGAAAACGGTTGGTATCGTATTGAAAAAAAAATATATGTGATTAATTGTTGTTTGCTTTAAGTTCAGAGGCATATATTTCTTACATAGTCAGAACGACACAAAAGTATATAGTAAAGATATTAAAGATTGTACAAGAAAATACAGATCCATACGCAGAGGGTCTATTTTGAGATAAATAGTTATTTGCTTTATCCGGAGTTTTCATAGAAGGCTGCCGAAGTTATCATTATTGTTTTACCCAACCCTGAGTCATACTAAAAATGGTTTTTGAGAAAGTGAGCACAATTATTACCCATGACAATGCAAACGCTTTTCTTCGTAATAGCTTGCTATCCGTATGGAAATGCTGATTTAACTTATCCACTAATGAGCATGTAATGGACTCCTACTATACAGTCATAATGTCTGAACTCTTTTTTCAGATACACTGTTCTGGATAATAAATCTTGTCTCCACATTTCGGATTGGTTTCGTTGTGATTATTTGAAATCAACTGCATGCATTCTCATCGTTTCGACATATTTATATGGGCATGTATTATAAGGAGCATACGTGGTTTGGTCTTTTCCTTTTGATATGTAACTCCTGAACTATTCATGTATATGTCCCAACTGCTGCTACTTATAACCGGACTTATTCTTGTCCTGAGTAGCACGAAGGGTACCAGAACTGGAACAGGAACTGCTTACCCCATCGGAGCACCTGAATACACCCCGATTTTTGTTAGATTTCATGTGGCCCAATGTTAAGTCTTCTATGCTTATGGACTGTTTATCTTTTTTCTTTTGGAAATGATGCTGTCTTTATACTTATGTTTTGGATTTCTTTTTGGTAACCTCTTACTTTTCATACTCTTACAGTTAATGATGAAAGACGTCACGGCCGTAACTAGCCTGTTTTAAAACTGAGGCAAAATATAATCGCGAAAAAAATATAAAAAAAAGATATAAAAAAAAATTCGGCGAAGGGCCTGGGGCCGCTCAAGGCCCTCAGAAGCTCTGAAAAAAAAAAAAGTAAAATCGTGCATTCTGAGCGTTTCCCGGACTCTTTCTGACTCTGAAACGGAATTAATTTTTAGCTATTTTTTTCGACAATATTCTGGTCTCAAAGCAAAATATATAGATTCATTGTAATTTAAGACTTTTAGGTTTTAGGGACAATATCAAAAGACCGATATGTAGGATAAAGCAAAAATCGTAGTTCTCATAATCATTAATACCGGATCTGTCTGTTCTTGTATTGTGTTTAGACTTTGGTGAATTTTTTTTTATGACTGAATTTAAATATTATGAGATGAAATAAATTATAATCTGTGCCTGCGCAACCCCCGATAATTATTGGCTTATATACACGTGTTAACCAATATTACCCATACATTGCCAAACTATTATTAAAAATCAATATCATCAACATTATGATCTGTCATATACAGTGATCAAAGGAATATTACACAACCGAAGAATGATTGATTGATTGGTGTTCGCTTAAAATCGCCTCAGAACGAAACAGCGAGTCGGAGCTAATTTCAAATATTCTTACAATTTAATGTAGTTTTTTTAATTAGACAAAAAGTCCTTCAGTATAAGAAAACTCAAGTTTACAACAAAATTACTAGATTTACAAATGAAAATCAACACTTAGATTATCATAAAGTAGGACAATAAATGAACACAATTTAAAGTCAAACCCGGGTACAGATAAGACACATAACTACAAACAATAGACCATCAACACTGAAAACTAAAAGTAAATTAGAAACATGGATCACGAAAAACATGCAGGGGCGACATCAGAGAGTGAAGAGAACTTGCTTCTTGCAAGACACTCGCCGAGAAAACAATTTGATATGAAGACAAGCTTTTGTTTCAACTTTTTTTTTTTTTTTAAATTTCCAACATGAGGCATTTGCCTCATTTGCCTCCATGTAGTTACGGCCCTGGGTCATGTTAATCAAAGAAAGTCCTTCAAATGAAGCAACAGTAAACATACATAGAACTTTAAACAATTGGCAAACGCCATCAATCCACACACATGCCCAGCTCTAGATATAAGAATAAGCAGATGTAGTATGATTATCATTGGGACAACGATCATCCAGAGACCAAAATACCATGTTTTTTTATTATTTTGATTATGTTTTGCGTTGCTATCTTATTGAAATAGTCCTCACTTCTCCTTTTATCCTGAATCTAGATAAGTTGTGAATTAAATCAACCAATATGACATGAAATTGCTGACGAGCAACAAATAACCTAGAAAAAGTTCAAACACAAGAAGAGTCAGAAATAACCACCAATAACATTCCTGACACGGGACAGGGTCATAAATATGTGACTGCGTTAAAGTTGATAAGTGAGCACTCAATTCTCTCCACTTTCTATCTTGATAAGTGGAAAACTAAAACAATGAAAGTTAACTATAGACAATTTTATCTATTTTTTATGCCCTTTGATCATTTTGACAGTTCTGTTAAAGTTCTAATAAAACGATTTCAATGGTTTTGTTTAGACAGCAAAATAGTTTTGAGTTTTTTGTGTAGATCCTTTTTCGACGATTTTCCCTGCTCTGGTTACGATCATAAGCGGTTGTGCTTAGACACGTGTAAAGTACATCAAAATTTGTATCAAAACGGGTTTTTATTGAAATACGGAAAATACATTTTTATCTTATAACCACGACACGTGCCTTATCGGACAGTGACGCAGACGATCACTCAATTTTACACTTAAAACCGTTAAGAAAACACTTAAAACAATTCTAAACGCAGACCATATCCGTCCATGAAAAGTCTTACATCTTTATGTTTATATATCGACACCAAATTTGCTTCCCTTAGGCTTTGAATAGCAAAATAGATTTCTATTCCGGATGCACACCATTGATTATAAAAGCGCCATTAATGTAGTACGAAACAACCGATAATAAAACAGCGAATGTCAATTAATATGGATTTTGTCAACCATTTTTACAATATGCTGAAAATAATATTCCCATCGCGTGATGACAGAGCATATAGCTTCAATTTTGTCCACAAATCATCCCGTATGAATGTAAATAAAAAGGCTACTAATGTTTTTATTCGAAAATGATGAATTACACTACCTTTTAGAAATAGGAAAACAGTTCTTAAATTTCAGAGATTTATTATGGGATTTTGTGATATTAAGTTATGACAATTATGAAGCAGCGATCAATTAACTGTTGTTGAACAGTTGCGTTGATTTAGTTTGGCAGACATTCATATCTTTCATCGGAGACGGTTCTACTTGACACAGATACTGTTTCGGAAATAGATACAATTGATGCCTTTTAGTTTCCTGCGCTGCAACATCGCAACATAATAAGTTTTGTGGTATATTAATAAAAATTTGACAGAAAAAAGTGTTCAATTACCCAACCCTTTTAAAACTGATAAATCTAAATCTTTTTCAAATGAAATCGATAATGACATATGTGAATTTATTATTGGAAGATATAAGGTCACGTGTTCAAATACAACCAACTATCAACAGCCATCGCAGACATACCCAGAGAGCCATTGTTAAAGTCTTTCGCACCTTCCGACATAAAACTACAGAAGCTAAAGTATGATTTGAACCCTTATTTGAAAAAATTCCTATGCTGAACATGCGGAATGTAACTTTATTATTTTTTCAGTGGGTGAAATTAGGATGTGTCTGTTTTTTTTTCATTTGATTTGTGCCAAATCATTTTTCTTTAAATATTAAATCAACAATCAAGCCAGGAAGAAAACCCACACAATAATTGAAACACGTCCCTAAACATTACATATCATACAGTTCACATTTTCAAGATAAAATAAAAAAAGAAATGATTAGTAATTTTATCAAACCATCCAACATACCTGTATCAGTATATATTCTATTTTTCAATCAAGTGTCAATTTAGAACAAAGTTCAAATGTTCTTTTCAAAATCTCTAATTCTTAATTTTTTGTGTTTGTTTTCTGGTCATAAAAAGAAACCAAACAAGTTGATGCAAAAATAAGAAAAAGAATTGCGTAAATTTGTAACAAAACAATCGTTAAAAAACGGCCAAGTTAAATCTTTACAAATTATGTATACCCAAAAAATCTCCTTAAACCTTAACTATGCTAACTGCAAGCACTATATGATAAACTATCATACTACTTATCATGATCAGAAAAGGGAAATGTACTATCAAGAACTCGCAATCATCGCGTTCGGACTTAAATTCTAAGTGTATAAAAGGTAGATTTAACGAGTGCCTGAAATCTGAAAAAGAAAAGAAAAAAATGAAAAAGAAAACACCAATAATACGTTTATGGGTTGAATATGACATACAGTAGTTTGAATTTTGTGCGAAAAAGATGTATTCTTGGCGGTCTAATGTAAAATACCCATTTAATCATTATATCAACATTAATCACAATTGTATCAACTAATGTAAAAATAAAAGTAATAGAAAATTGTTCGCATCAATTGAAGTGGAACAAAATTGGCATCTTACCACTGTTTATAAAACAACATTTAACACGACATGTACTGTTGTTCTTTTTTTCCAGAATTGTGAATTAAAACAGTGCATTCTTAAAATTCAAATTGTTTTAACATTTACTATCGTAAACATGATATTATAAGTGCTATCCTTTTTCATCATACAAAATATGATAAAAGGTACAACTAAATAGAGCGTCAAACTACGCGTAATCATGCTTATTGTTCTGAGTCAGAACTGATGTTTTTTTTATTATTTAAATGCTCCGATTTGTTAAGTTATCTTAATTGCTCTCTGAAACAGTGTTAGGATTTCAAACTTTAATTAATATTTCATCCCAAGATCATGCTTTTATTTAGAGGATTGTTTACAGATCTTCGTGTGTAATATTTGTTTTAGCTTGAAAGACATAAAATATGCATGCTCTGTGCCAGTCTGTATATTAAAATTATGGATTTAATATGAATTATTCATAGATCGATGTTCTATTTCAATAATTAGATATCAAATTCTTGGTGACTGAAATATCATTTCAGTTTAATTTAAATGCTAATGTACAAAAAAACTAACTCGGAAACGCTTTGTTATAGTGTCATGTCCAAAAGTACCACGTTTCTTATAAAACACTAGTGATAGCTGTTCGATTAAAAAAAATCAACCACATGCTATGATGCATTCAGGAATGGCCTATTTTAATCTTGAACAAATTGTCTCGTTGGTCTCTTGGTAGCTTGTTCGCCTCGAGTGCAGGAGATCGTGGGTTCGAACCCGGCCTGGTCAAATCAAATACTTTAAAATTGGTATTTGCTGCTTCTCTGCTAAGCACACGGCATTAAGGAGCAAGAGCAAAGACTAGTCGACTCGGAGTCGGAATAATTTGTCCGGGTAGGGTCTACCTGTGGACTGTTACCTTGGAAACTAGCACATTAAAAATCTGACTCAGCGTTTCGGTCTAGTAAAAGGGCGTTAAAAAGCCATCATCATCATCATCATCATCATCATCATCATCATCATCAAACTAGTTCAAACTAATTTCAAAAATTGCTTCTTTTAGAGAAACTTAAACGTCAAACTAACTTTGCTTTTGTACTGATCAACATATATTGGACTGCAATAATAAATGAAACAGTTTTATAATTAATACAAAACTTATGCCAGAAGAGATGAAAGTGTTCATAATGTTGGTCGAAGTATCAAATCAGCATCTGTATATTTGAAGTAAGTTTATAACTATCTTTCATTATGTAGGATAACAAAGAGATCTGCTTTCTTCCCAGGATATCCTTGACAGTGAGTTGTTTCGGATTTTCAAGCATGAAAAAAGGGTGGTTCTTATGGTAAAGTTAAATATATCCCTTTAAATGTTTTTGGATTGCAAACACAAATGGTTGACCGCTAAGGGATATCTGTATGAGAGAAAACCACGGATATGTTGGTTAGTCGAAACTGTAGTCCATATGATTGTTAGTCGAAACTGTAGTCCAGTCCTTGGTTTGATTTATTCGTCTTTCAAAGAAAAAATCAAAGGTGCTGAAAAGTGAGAGGACCAGCCAGATGGAGGGCAGGAATTTCTGACAGCCCTGTAAAAGAGGGTATGTTAGATATGACCACAGATTTATGATTGCAAAAGGCCACCTACATACCGCCAAAAATAGTTGTTGAGCAAGGGTACTATAACGTACCGTAACGTGCTGAAATAATAAAATCTCAACAAGCGGTCAACATATTCTAGTTTTACTACCAAACGGAAAAGTATAGTTAACAATATTTCAATACCCCGTCACCCGTAAGGATCTGACATCAGATCAATGACTTCACGCACAAAGTTTTATTTTAGTTGAATTCCTACTAAAAAATGTAACCATTGAACCTGTTCAAAATGAAAACATCTTTTTAACTTCACGAGAGATAATTTTTTAAAATCATTTTCATTACCTTGATAATTTACTTAATCCAGTGCTATGAGACAATTTAAGCCATGCAAACAATTAAAACAATATTACTATTCTAGTTAACATTCAAATCTCCAAAATTAACATTTGTTTTTTGGAAATCTGAATGTATTACTTTATCCGCCTTGTTGACATGTTTTCATTGTACAAAACTAACAACTAGAAATATTTAGACATAGTATTACCAAAAAAAGCAATTTCATAATCCAAGACTTTTACTACTGCTCGTTAATTTAAGACATAATTTTTCACGATTGGGAGAAAATTATAAATGTTTATATGTGCATTTTCTGGAAGTAAAAAACTAAAATTCCTGTTTTAAGGCATTTGACTATTCCAAATGAACCGTGTTCAAGTACATCACAATGGGGAAGATTTATGTGCCGATTTCTGATTTTGTCCCAGGTATTTGTATATACGTTACAAATTTGTCATGCAATTATTACATTTACAATGCCATGTTACAGTATCATATAGTACAAATTTTAATTAGTAATTAACAGGTTGGATTGAAAATCAATAACACATCATCTTTTTGTTGAAACACCATATACCCACTAGTGCATGGTTTTCACACTAGAATAAATAGACACAATATTGATCGGTTTTGGAGATAATTATCCTATGATTATTGAAATAGAACAATCTTTTAATTGGGATAATCACTGACATGACTTCATTGCAAAAACTAAGTGAATGAATTCGATAAATAATCTTCTGGTTTCCTTTATTTTGTCATCATTTAATGTTTTTAACTTTCTTTTAGATAAATGATAGTTACTGCAAATAATTTTTTTTTCATTTGTTTTAAACTATATAAATATAAGCTAAAGCTAGATGCACAAATCTTGTTTGTATCGGTATGTAATGTAGTAACTGCATCATACGTATGATTTGTTGTATATAGATATAAGAAGATGTGGTATGAGTGCCAATGAGACAACTCTCCATCCAAGTCACAATTTGTAAAACTAAACCATTATAGGCCAAAGTACGATCTTCAACACGGAGCCTTAAAGGGCCCCAAAAATGACTAGTGTGAAACCATTCAAACGGGAAAACCAACGGTCTAATCTATATAAAAAACGAGAAACGAGAAACACTTATGAACCACATCAACAAACGACAACTACTGAACATCAGATTCTTGACATACTATATTCACGTGGTTGACCGTTCAGGCATATCTGTATAACTGACGACTACATAAATGTTGATTAGTCAAAATAGTAGTCCCGTCCTTACCATTTTTGTCTGGAGAAGACATTACTAAGTTGTAAAACTTGTGTCTCATCCATTTGTTTAGTTTCTGAACAATAAAATATGTTTAAACTAAACCATTTTTGTTTCGTTACCAATAAAAAATTACTAAACATTTCAAAGAGACTGCAAAATGAATCGACATAAGTATTATCTGTTCCAGCGGTGTCCACATATATGTCATCAATAAAAAAAATTACGAAAAATTCTAAGTTACTGAAAAGTCAGTCGACCTTGATAATGGACTAGAAATTTTGACGTGCAGTCAATAATTCAATACTTTTGTGATTTTTTACTATTATTGTCATTAAGGCTATGGTGAAACAGCTATAACATATAAATTGAATAATATTTTATATCTACTCAAATGTTCCATTGACGATGTAATTATGCTATTAATGAATGAACGTTAAAAAATACGTATCCAGATGTTACATGTAATTTGAAGCTTTAAAAACAAAATTTAGTTTGAAAATATTGATATTCAATAAAAGTTTTAATAATTTACGTTATTTCAAAGTTAACTGTATTAAATCTCTCTGAGATCTTATATATTCACAATAGCTTAAAAATAAAATTATACTATAATAATAGAAGGTTTAAATAATTAACACCGACACGCTTAGAACAGTCAGTGACAAAAAGATTTATTTTCAGAGAAAAATTGCGTTTAAAAGAAAAATTATTCGGTTTATGGAGTATAAATTTAGCTTATTTTCACATGAGGAGGAAGATAAAAAATACCCAATTTGAATGGTTTCTGAAATAACTTTAAAGTAACGACGTATGCGTAAAAAATGTCTCGATCAGGTTAAAACCTTATAACATGATTATATAGGTCAGTTTTGTACAAACATATACAGATTTGTTGATAAATCTGATCGGTATGAGAGTAACATAACGCATGCATATCTCTAATAAGGTCAATCATGGAATATGGAGCTACAGTAAATTCAAAGACGTTTGCGATGTTTTCATTATTGCGAAAAATTGTCACGATAATTGAGCCACAAAAATATAAACTCGCGTTTTAAATCTTGATTGCATTATTTGTATGTATTATTTCCTGAAATCGCAAACCTATCCATTGTTCGTGCAAGATTCGCAATTATAAATGCACACAATCATTTTTTCTGAATTTTCAGTCTCATATAGAATCCACATAAACGAGAAGACAGACAATCTAGAAAGGATACAAGAAGAGCTGAATACAGTATTTTGAATTTAAGTGCAAAAAAGATGAATCTTTGGATCTTGTGTAACGTACCAATTCAATTATTAACACTTATAACAATTGTATCCAGTAACATAAAATAATGGAGAATTCTTTGTATCAACGGCTATGGAACAACATTGTCATCTAACCACTATTCATTTAAACACAACGATTGCCTATAATTGCTTAACCCACTTCATTAGAACTTTGGTGGGTAGTGTTTCATTGGCAATCATACCACATCTTCTTATTTTTATATCACACAAGAGGTATTGATGTTCTTTTTTTTCTTCAAAAATTGTGATTTAAAACAATGCATTTTTAAAATTTAAATTGTGTTAATTTTTACTAACGTAAACAATATATTATAAGTGCTAGTCTTTTAAAAATAATGGAGTAAAAAATACAAATTTAAGGAGCGTAGAAATACGTGTAGTCCTGCTTATTTTTCTGAATCAGAAATGATGTTTTGTTTATTGTTTAAATGCTTCGATTTGTTAAGTTTTTTTAAATGTTGTATGGGACAGTGTTAGGATTTAACAATTTGATTAATATTTCATCCCAAGAGGATGCATGTATTTAAAGATTATTTATAGATTGTTAAGATAGATGCACAAACTTTGATCGTATCGTTTTGGAATGTAGTAACTACATCATAAATATCATTTGTTTATTCATGTAGTTGATCATTCAATAAAATATGTGTAAGAGATGACCACGTGAATGTTGATTAGTCGAAATAGTAGTCCCGTCGACATAATTAATATCTATATCAACGATCCCCATGTATTTGTCACCAATACAAAAAATATGAAAAATTCAAAGACACTGCAAAGTCAACCGAACGGGATAAAGGACGAGAAATATTGACGTGCAGTCAATTGTTCAATATTACTGCGTCTATTGAATGTTTGTCAATACACACATCCATAATATATAAACTGAAAAATATTTTATAACTACTCAAATTTAAATTGACACTGTAATTAAACTATTAATGAATGAACATTAAAAAAGCACTATTCCAGATGTTGCATGTTATTTGATGCTTTTAAACGCAATTTAGTTTGAAAATATTGATATTCAATAAATAACAGTTTTAAAAATAACACTTAATGATCAACGTTATTTCAAAGATTACTGTATCAAACCTCTCCAATATCTTATATATGCACAATAGATAAAAAAAAATACTATAGACGCTTTCAATAGTTTACACAAACATGCTTAAACAGACAGAAACAAAACGATTCATTTTCCGAAAAAAAAATGCTGAACGAGAAAGTTGTCTTGATCAAGCTTAAACCTGTTAATGGATCATCAATGCTCTTCAACTATTTTGGTCTTTTTAAACTTTTTTAATTTGAGCGTCATTGATGGGTCTTTTGTAGACGAACGCGTGTCTGGCGTACAGAACTTTAAGCCTGGTATCTAGAGTGGGTTTATTTACAACCACTCGGTCGATGCCATTGTTTGAAGAGGTTTCCTATTTGAGGGTATCACCAGCCCAGAAGTCAGTTGTGTTAGTGTGTGTTCTGTTGTTTGTCTATTGGTATTTGTTTTTAGCCATGGCGTTGTCAGTTTATTTTCAACTTATGATAGAAATAAGAAGATGTGGTAAAAGTGCCAGTGAGACAACTCTCCATCCAAGTCACAATGTGTAAAAAGTAATCAATTAAAGGTCAAAGTACGGCCTTTAACACGGAGCCTTGGCTCACACCGAACAGCAAGCTATAAAGGGCCCAAACTGACTAGTGTAAAACAATTCAAACAGCAAAACCAACGGTCTAATCTATATAAAAAACGAGAAACACTTATGAACCACATCAACAAACGACAACCACTTAATAACAGGCTCCTAACTTAGGACAGGTGCATACAAATGCAGCGGGTTTAAACGTTTTAACAGGCGCCAACCTTCACCCTAACCTGAAACAGTAGTGTAACATTACAAAATAAAAAGACACACTATAAAATATCAATTGAAATGGCTTAACTCGATCAAAAAGACATATAAACCAATACAAGTAAACATACGCTGAACGAATAAGTTTGATCTATGACACAATAAAAATACAATATTAATAAAAAAAGATGTAGAAACAGTGTCAAAAAGACAACTATAACCTGGGACAAAATGGTGTTAAATAAAACTAAAATAAATTTGATCTATGTCACAATATAAATACAATATTAATAAAAAAAAAAGCGTAAAACAATGTCAGAAATACAACTATAACCTGGACAAAATGGCGTTAAATAAAATAAAGTACACAAGTAAATTTACATATAATAATTCTGTTGTTAGGAGTACGGAAATATTTTTTACAAAATAAATAAATTTGTTGTTCACAGTACGAGTACAGAAGTGAAAATTTATCGTCATACTAAATACTTATCAAAGGCGGTACATATTAAAAATAGTGAGACGAGATATAACACAAAATAAGTAAACATTGAATAACAAAAATGCATTACAAATTGTGTCAACATGTCAAATTAACACGAAAGTACGAATTGAGAGTACTCGCAGTTTACTGAAAGCTAGTTAAAAGCCAAAAACAATTAATAATAAAAAATCATGCACCAGAGACTAAAATCAATTAAAACACATCCCAGGGATTTAGTGTTTTAACGCCATGGAAAGTCAAAGTAGACATGATTTGTGCAATGCTAATATAAAAGTATCTACAGGCAGTAGGATAGTTAGGATTTAACCTTAAAATAAATATGTACCATGTTATATATAGATAAAGCAATCTCTAAATAGGAAATAAACGTGGATGTGTATTTATACATCCCAAAAAAAAAAAACATTTGAAAAGAATAAAAATAGTTATGTTTTAATTTGTTGATGGCAAAATCGATGTTACTGCCAATGTAAACAATACTCAAAGATCTTATTACGACGTTAATACGATAACCTTTACTAATAAGTTTGTTTAAAGGTTCGAGGAGTTTACACGGATCACATAGTGATTTCCGCGCTTTTAGTACAATATTACTGTAAAATTTAGGATATGAATAATATTTCATCCCAAGATGTAATAATTGTTTTTTTTAATAAGTTTGCTACAGGTACAGCCAAATTTACTAATCAAATCTTTGTATCTATGAAAGAATTTAGTACATAGTTTGAATTTTCCTTTAATATCTTTCGCCTCTCTTTTTCAGCACTTCCGTGCTTTCATGATTTATCATTGATATGGTCATAATTATAAATTAACTGTTTACAAAAGTTGAATATTTCGAAACCTTGAAGATCTTCTACACCATTAATAGAGTACCCTAGCTGTATTTATCAAAATCTTTCAAAAGTTTGGGTCCTCAATGCTCTTCAACTTCGTTTTTTTTTTTGGCTTCTAAATTTTTTCTATTCAAGCGTCAATAATGTGTATCGCGTACACAAAGCCTGGTATATGTAATGAGTTAATTCAATATGACACTCAAATGTCTAGATCAGTATTATTTAAACATGAAAGACAGAGCTGCTGTTAACTTTAGTCTGTATAAGGGTAATATACTACCTTGTTCGAGTAACCCTACGTGACCCAAAAGTCACCAGGAGCGGGCTTGTTCGTAGACGATATTATAGTTCAAAGTGCAGACGGCCAAATGCACGGATAATCGGTTGGATACAAGAACAAACATATAAAACGACCTTGCAATTCAAACGATCGTTTATATCCTCCCTTAAGAATTCGATGCAAATACAATATAAATTGCATTCAAATAATGACTTACAAGCTTTTATAAAAACTACTTAAAAAATAATAACTTAGTGAATATATTCCATTAAATACTAGAAAATAACCAATCATACCACACAGTCTATCCACGGCTTTCTTTCGTTTTAATAATTGTAGAAAGGTCAGCTCGAACGATGATTTAAAAGCTCATCCCTTACATAAAAATCAAGACGATCCTTTGTGTTGATTTAATTGGTTTCTTGTACATATACCTGTATTTTTGCTATATAAGTATGCGACAGTAATCCACAATTTACAATTGTTTCAAGAAATCAAATTAAATATTCAATCTAAAATAACAGTCTTAGTAATCTGGTGATCACGCTTTTCTCTACTTATATATATTTAGTCAACCACAGGAGATATGCATTAAACAACTTAATCATCAATATGATTACGATAAAACAGTTTAAAGACACGTCTTGACCTCTGAATTGAGCGATGTATGTTTATATTGCCTATATAGTGTAACAAGGGAATTCAGGTTTTATTTCAAAACTTATTATCGGGTCCACAAAGTCTTGTTAAACCGTAGCGGAATATATGTATGTCACAGTCTACCACGGATATATTCAATTTGTCGTATGCGTGAGTAAAATGACGAATACCCCTAGTAAAGTAGGAACTGCTTACCCTTACGGGGTATAGTAGTTTTGATGGATCCGTGTTGCTCAATTTTTAGTTTAGGTATAATATGAGCTGCGTCGGATAGAAATTGACCTTATGCAAGTCCAAATATACATGTACATGTATTAGACTTTGATTGATTTTGGAACATTCAAATACGAAATGAAAGATGAATTTTGGTCTGTTTTGTAGGGTTGTTATGACAACTCAATTTTCAAAGAGTTACAGACTTTGCAAAGAGATTATTTCAACCCGAAATAGGGTAACAGTTATATTGATATTTATTTGCATAAGGACGATTTCTATCCGACGCAGCTCATATATTACATTGTGTTATGACTGTTGTTTGTCTTTACGTATCTTGTCCAACCATGGTGTTGGTATATATTTGCTTAAAAATGGAAATTTGATTACCCCTTCCGTATCTTCTTATATTTCTAATTATAACACACACACAACTGTGTACATTGTGTAAATATTCAGTCAGTTGGAAATTCGAACATCATTCATACAATATGTTCTCATATTATTGTGAAATCTAATAAATTAATTGGATTTTTCAAAAATGATATCTGGTTTTTACAATATTTGAAATACATTATTCAGATTTGAAAAAAAAGTGCCATATGGTATATACGATTTCGGAAAGTTAAATTATTTGAGATATAGATACGTTTGGGTATTTGAAAGCAAATAAAGGAGAGAAAGTAAAAAAAAAAAGAAAAAAAAAACATTTCAGTTTATTCGTCACTAGATCTCAAAACTATGTTAGAAAACCTCACGGTGTACAATAATGTCTCTCTAACTTCGAATTCGTACTTTATTTGGCTTGAACGTTTTTGATTCGAGATATTTTCTAGACGAAACGTGCGTCTGACGTACAAAATTAGCCTGGTATCTTTGATGAGTTTTATGTCAACCAATACGAACTTTCTGATCTCTAAAATGTGCTAAATAAATTTTGCTAACATTATTTTTTTTACAAGTATGCAATTCTTATATTATTAGCTTACCCAAATCTTAGCTTTGTGTTTTCCTGATAAAGACTATACTAAAATGCAGTAAATGTGGCATATATTACGGTGATTTGGTATCATTATATGAAATAATTTCTACTGACAAGAGACCTACAAATGCATATTTAAATAATAATAAAAAATATATTATGGACCCGCTTGATTGTAAACCTTCTAATTGCATGATCCTGTTACATTATATTTTATTCATTCATTATAGACTCCTGTACAAAAAAAAAAACGAACGCTCTCTCAGCGTTGGTCAAAGTGTTAGAAGAGACATTTTCGATTGACAATATTTCAATAAAAGTAGGTCACATTTTCCGCAAAAAATATGATAAAAAAAAAACACAGGTAAAATGTCACAAAATCTCCTATTGTAAGTATTTGATACTATTATATGATTATAAATTTTTTTACACTTCAATTTAAAATATTTTTAGACATTTTTGTAAATATGAGATTTGAAATGAAAGATACCAAAGGAACATGCAGTCGAAAATAAACTGACAATGCCGTGGCTAAAAAAGAAAAAGACCAAAAGACAAACAACAGTACACAAAACACAACATAGAAAACTAAGAATTGAGCAACACAACCCGGGGGGATCTCAGGTGGTCCGGAAGGGTAAGCAGATCTTGCTCCACATGTGGCACCCGTCGTGTTGCTCATGTAAGTACAAACCCGGTGATAAGTCTTATTTGGTAAGTCACATTCGGGGAAAAGGGAACGGGATTGTAGTTACGACAATTGGAACATATCCGTCGTGATCTGTGAAACAGATATTCCATAACGGTCATTCAACTCGTGATGACGTTCATTAAATTTACGAAGGGTTGATTTCAACTTCACCACCTGGAACTCTTGGTTTAAAAGCTTCCTTGTAAGCAACGATCCTCTATCAAGGAAATCATGATAAGAAATACAAGCCCTGGAATATCGTTTCAACTGGGAAATATATACTCCATATGTAGGCGCTGCTGAAATGTTCTACATAGAAATGGAAAGTTCACAATTGGGAAGCTGAAATCATCTCTTTTGTCGTTAAGTTTTGTTTTCAACCGACCCTCATTGTCCATTTTTAGATGTAAGTAAAGATATGAGACAGACTTACCTGTATCTGTTGTATTCTTTATCTTATGTTCAATAGGATAGATGCATTCAACAAAGTCACCATATGTTAAATTATTTAGTAAGAGAACATCATCTATATAGCGGAAAGAGAAGTTAAAAAAAGATATTGCTAACTTCTTTTCATTTTTGCTAAGAAGTTCCTGTATGAAGTCAGTCTCGTATTAAGGAATAACAGTACTGTCTTTAAAGGTTGCATCGTCATATCGACGGCAATGTTATTCCAATTACATTGCAATAGCAGTAAACATTTCAAAATGAATCATTTTTCCGGAAACATCGATTGCAAGTGTGAAACGTTGTTGACAATGACTACGACCGTAAACTGTGGAATTGACTGCAGAAGGCAAAAGTTGTGTTATATATCATATTGCATTGTAATTGTGCATGAATAGACAATCTACAGTAGAGGCCCAATTGGTCAAAATAACAGCATATCAGCTCCAAGTTTTTATTTTTCTACTTTTGAAATATGATATAAATTATGTGTTAAGTAATAGTTTTTGTGGATTTTGTGTTTGCAAATGCCAGAAATTTTCCGTTAGTCTCGATTTACGAGATTTGAACACATGTCAAGTAAACTACTGTCGCCTTAATTGCACATATCATTTTAAATATTATAAATACTCATGAAAGTTTTTTTTACAGTAACAATACATTTGGTTTCAAATTGAAGGCTATGCTTATCATTCTTGAGTGATTCCAATTGTGTAGGATTTTTCGTGATTGGTATGTGTTTAAAAATTTTGAGCAGTTAGGAATATGACGGAGTACCTGCTTATACCTCTTCTTTACACGGGAGTTTGTATTGCGCAAATTTCTGTTAGTCAGAATTGCATTTAAGCTAATAGTTGTGTGCTAGTCTTTATTTTTCTGTTTGAAAGATGTTGGTATTATTTCATGGATTTTGGCGTTTCTCAACATGTTATGACGAGTTGTTTGTTGAATTGTCCTTGAGACACAATCACCTCAGTAGTTTGTAGCCATATAGTATGACCGCCATTTGATATCGGTTGATTAGATGTCGTTTCTAATGCTTCGTATGATTATTTTATTAGTATTTGAAACATTTGACTTCCTGGTCTATTATTCGCGAGCGTTCATGTGCACTAAAGTCGTTACCACACGTACTACAAAACTAGAGGCTCTAAAGAGCATGCGTCGCTCACCTTGGTCTATGTGCATATTCAACAAAGGACATTCTCCAACATTGTAGACAAGAATAGAATTCATGACAAAAATCTCTGTTTTGTAGATCTTGTATTGCTGATCATTTAGTATCTCTCTATTTTCTTTAGTTTTTGCTCAAAACACAAAAAAGGGTAAATAAAAATCCCCATTTAAAGGCAATCACTTCTATAAAGAGTGACAGTTTACTAACTATATTGGCAAGATTTGACTTGTTAGAAGATCTTGCCTTGCTGACCATTTTGTGATTTAAAGTGTCTATTTATCTATTATAATTTTTATCATATAAGACAAAACGCAAAAAAAAAGGTAAACATCGGCATTAAAGGGCAATAATTCCAATAAAGTGATGTCGGACGATTTCCTCCATATAGTATTGTAGATCTTGTCTTGTTGATCATTTTTGCTTATTTAAGTTTCTCTCTATCTATTATAGTTTTCAAGATAATAGGCAAAAATGAAAACAAATGGTAACATTTGTCTTTTAAGGGCAATAACTCTTATAAGAAAGCGTCTAACAGGTTTGACATACATATGTACCAAGTGTTAGATTAGTTTTATTGATATTAAAGAAATTTCTTGGTATTCCTAAACGGAAGATTTTATAAACACAGAAAAAGAAGTATACTTAACAACAAAATTATTTTCATTTACCTGTGTATAATATGACGCAGGTTTCTTCAAAATTGATGATTTTCTAAAAATTGTTTGACATTTCACAGTGATATCATACTTTAACTTTGTTTAAACCTGTTTATTTACTTTTGACTTTAATTATTTATCCCTTGTAATTTTTTATTAACTGTGTATTTGCATTCAGATGTCACAGGTCAAATTTATTCGTTCATTGTGTGTTAATTTACGTTTTTGATTGAGTTAAGCCTTCCAATTGATATTTTATAGTGTGTTTTTCTATGTTGTGATGTTATACTATTGTTTCAGAAAAGTGAGACGGTTTGGTACCATTAAAACGTTTAATCCCGCTGCAAATGTTTGCACCTGTCCTAAGTCAGGAATCTGATTACAGTAGTTGTCGTCTGTTTATGTAGTTCATACGTGTTTCTCGTTTCTCGTTTTTATATAGATTAGACCGTTGGTTTTTCCGTTTGAATGGTTTTACACTAGTAATTTTTTGGGACCCTTTATAGCTTGCTGTTCGGTGTGAGCCAATGATCCGTGTTGAAGGCCGTACCTTGACCTATAATGGTTTACTTTTATAAATTGTAACTTGGATGGAGAGTTGTCTCATTGGCACTCATACCACATCTTCCTATATCTATGAACAATTGTAGAGCTCAACATTCTGACCATGTCTGCTATTTATAACGGTTTTCAAAATAATAGACAAAACTTGCATTTTACCCTTATGTTCTATTTTAGCCATGTCAGCCATCTTGGTTGGCGGGCGGGGTTATCGGACCAACTTTTTAAACTAGATACCCCGATGAGAAGATTTTTGTAAAACGGACGACGATGACGAAGGACGACGGACGCCGGACGCCGGACGCCGGACGCCAGACGACAGACGACGGACGCCGGACAACAGACGACAGACGACGGACGCCAAGTGATGAGAAAAGCTCACTTGACCCTTTGGACCAGGTGAGCTAAAAATGAAAACAACACTTTATAAGTTTCACATGCTTCTCTGCAAGTAAGTCAACTCCGCGCTCAGTCTTTATTTTTCTATGTAATATTTTGCGGACTGTTGTTTTCTTTTCGTCGTTTTTCATTTTTGTTATTTTGCCTTTGTATTGTTGGTTTATCTTCGTGATACTATAGTTTTATCATCCTTCAGTGTCATCTGTCTCTTTTGCTAACAGCAATCAATAAACTGTCTTCTCTTTTATGAATTTTAGAGTTCAATCAGTTGACCCCAAAGCTTTAACCATAAACAACCTAAAATCAAATTCAGAAAAAAACATTAAATTTTGAAACATGTGCATTTCTATGACCTTTTAAGATTATCATATTTGTTTAAACACATCATCCGTCAGACTTCTCGCTATTTCTAAACTTTGTGTTTTATTTCAGTTACTTTACAGAAGGAAAAAAACAATCAATAAATTTTCTAAGTAGTTGCGTTTCGATTTACATTCAATTTTTGCTAAATTTCTTGATAGTTATTCAGTTGATTTCTCTTCTTAACTTCTGAATATTGCAATTGCCTCATTCAGTGTTTCGAATTTGATCTTTTTTAGTCCCACCTAGAACTTGAAACAGTTTACTTTGTTATGAATGATAAACTTTTTATAGGGAATCATAATGGATGAACAAATATAATTTCAAGTTCAAATGATAACATTGAATGCAATATTTGCACAACTGTTGTTATCAATATTCAGATAAAATCGAATGAATGACGAACAATTTTTGCTGATTATCACATGGGAATGAGGCTTACTCGGTTCCAACAATCAAAAAAGAAGAGGGGTCGCAAACCTCAAAAGTTTTTGTTGTTCTCTACAACACTAGGTTTTGTACACTTGGTAAATTGTAATAATAGGTAACGGAGAGTGGCAAGCGGTTATTAAAAATGTATTCCCAAAAAATACCGAACTCCAAGGTAAATTAAAAAAGGGAAAGTCCAGTAAACCTGACAAAATCAAACTCTCAAATAAATCACCCAGCGGAACGAATGGATAACAACTGAATCATCCAGAACAAGTGAGTTGACACAGTTACATATCTGCGGAGGAAATATGAAAACCCCATAGCTTATACCTTTTAAAGAAACTTTCTCATTGGTGCTGCTATTTTGTTTTGTTATGATTCTTTGTACACCATCGAAGTGTTTTGACGTTTAGTGCTTCAGATATTTTGGTTTGGAAAGAAATACTTACCAATGCTATAAAGTGTCACTTTTAAACTAACAAAAAATGTCATTACATATGAATTGACAACATTGTTTGTTTTTAAAATTACAGCAACACTTCATAATTTCGTTCTTTTGACGTGCTTCATTTTTATTAACCTTCGTCAGGACACTAAAAAAAAACTCGAGAATGAACAAGTAATTATTTGATGAGCTTTATGATTCAAAGGAACATAGATATAATTTCTACATCTATCTAAGAACAATTATGCCTCAAGATATGGAACCCAAATTCTACATTCATCAACGGAATATTCCAGAAAGGTGTGCTATAAATCATGTCAGTACCAAAGCACTACCGAATGCACTACTGAGCTGTTTATACTCTTGGGGACTAGCAAACTGTCATTACCAACAGTATCGACTCAGTATTAGAAAATGAAAATAATAATTTATGATTTTGTGCATTGATTTGCAAGATTTGAATATCATATGTTACAAAACTAAATAAAACAATGTGCTATGATCACTATTAGTCAATAAAATAATGTAATTTTATGAATGGAAATAGCTACTAGCCATTTAAACCAGAGGAAAAAGATGTGAACAATTGCAGATCACTGTTTGGCCGTAAACAATGACAAAACATACCGTATAGTGAGCTATAAAAGACCCCGAGATGACAAATTGTTATACAATTCATAAGAAACTAACGGTATGATTTATACTAAACTACACGAATAAACGATTAAATATAGCAACCAAAGACAAACACTGGATTACGCTCTGCTGGCTAAGGACAGGTACATACAGAATGTTGCGAGGTTAAACAACAAAATGTTGACAGTAGTGTAAGAACAAAACTTATGAACAAACTGTTAGTTTAGTTTAGTTGGAAAGGGTTTGACTAATCAAATCAGTTCTAAGTAAAGAAAACCACTAACAACAAGACAAACTCACAAAAATAGATCTAAGAGTACTCACGGCTACTGGGGGCTAGATATTTATGGAGTTAAAATCCCAATTTCAACTGACAAGTAATGTGTTGTTCTCTCATTGTAAAGACGTCAAACGCAGTCAGAGAAAAGCATTACCTCTCTACGTTGAAGTTGACCATTTTAAAGGTTCCCTTGGTGGTAAAGCGTCTCACGTAATCAGGTATAAATACATTCTTTGCTTTACAATTTTACAGTTAACACGATCGTGGTGAAGTTAACTCCAGAAACGCGCTTTAGAAGCATAAATTGTAAGAAGTTATTTATGTACTTACACATAAAAAATAAAAATCAGCAAATCTTGTTGCTCAATTAATATCCCCCGAACTTACAAACAGTACGGAAAATCACATGACATAAAAATTATTTGAATCAATATGCTTATATTACCTCGGAGGTCTTATATGCCTGCGTTCAAAAATATAGATAAATATGTTCATGAAACATTATATAATTGACATGCAAGTCCGTGCATAGACCCAATTAAATGTCTAGACAAATATATGTGTTGTTTAAGAAATAAAATAGATTTCTGTTGTGGTATATCTTGCTACAATGAACTTCTTTGTCAGATGAAAATTATGAATAAGATATGATATGGGGATAAATGTCAATGAAAAAGCAACCTCGTTTTCTTTGTGACGTTGGAGTTGTTTTCATGGAAATATTAACCATCCTGTTTTAAATAAATAAGAGTTTGCTATCTGTCAATTGAAAGGATCTATAAAGTAGAGAGTTTTAGAACTGATATTGTTTATGTATCAAATGTTTATGGTGCCATCTTATTCATATTCTTTGTCTTGATTGATATATAAAGAACATGGTTATAATTAAGTTTCCAACCCATAAAATATACAATTTTTATGGAACTACCATTTTTAAAAAGAATGTTTTGATCTCATTTCTTTTCGTCTTTTAATAAAATTGCAATTGATTAATTTCAAAATGTTTGCTTTATTTAATGCGCAACTTTCAAACAAGGACCGAAGCTAATAAACTCTGCAGATAAACGCAGAACTTCTGGAAAGGCTGGAGAGCCGACGTTCTTGCTTCGATGTTTATCATTGTAAAGTAAAGGTATTTTCTCTATAAAAAAATCTGTATTTCGGTTTTTTATTTTCAACATATATATATATAATGTAAGTGTGTACGTATGTGTGAATGTGTGTTATGAAGGAAAGAACATTGACAGCAGAAAATTAAGTATGATTATTTCTAAAAACATAGTACACTGAGAATCTGTAGGTAAATAAATGATTGTTTTCATAATGGGTTTGCACAATACTTTAAAAATAATTTTACAGAAAATATGGAATGAAAATTTGATATGGTAACTTGATGATGGCCTATTACTGTAGTTTAAAAAAAAACTTTTGATAGACTTAGTAACATTGATAAAGCAGCACAGACGTAGTATGACTGCCTAACTTGATATGGGTCAATATGTATTTAAAGTTAAAAAGTATGTACTTGTGATCCAACTTTACTACATTTGTGGAATGGAATAATTTTTATTTCCCTTTTTATGCTTTTTTGTAAGAAAAGGTTTGACTTTGCATCATAAATATCAAATCAGTGTTAGATGGGCATTTGTAGATTTTTTTTTAAACGTTTGCAGTACCGAATGGCATTTTTTTTTTAAATTTCTTTGTTGATTTGGTGCCATGTTATTGTCCAGAGTCTGTACAGAAATATATTGTTATTTCCCCTCTCTTTTCCACAATTCTCCTATACACAACTAGTAGGTGAGATGGCTGTTGGTAATCCTCGTTTAATAAGACATTAACTTTAGATTAGCAATGCTTCGATATAAAAGCACACTGCCACTAGATGTGATGCCTGCGAATAGTAATTCTTGAATAATTCTTTTGAAGAACAAGTATGCTTGGAAGACCACATACACACATTAATAAGACAAAAAGGGTAAAGTCTATAGGTCACTAAGCCTAAAAAATGAAATTTAGTTTTTGAAAGTGAAATTAGATTAAAGTATCAAGTACACCACGTCAATATTGAAGTACTGATTCCAATGACACATTACATACATAAACGGATAATGTCGTGCGCATGACACATGTTGCTGAAATTATCTTTAGTTTGTTCATATAATGATTATAAGGACAAAACTAAAATGCTTAAAAGTCAACTTGTCTTACGATGTCGCAACCCTAATTTCAGTACACTAACATAATTCACAAATGAAAATATATTTAAATTCTGAAGTACTATATGAGGGTGTGGATGGGGGTTTACTGAATAGAGAATAATGGCCAACAAACATAAAGAATAGAGAAAAATGGACCAAAAAATAAAGATTAGAGAATAATGAGGTGCTAAAATATAAAAAATAGAGAATAATGGTCAAATGTATAAAGAGTAGAGAAAAATGGTCTAAAAAATTAAAGAATACACAAATGGAGGACCACCCATCCAGACCCTCCTTTATAGCATCGTCTATCACGTGTTTTATTTTTGACTTTGACAGACTGGTTTGGGGTTTCAAATGCACGATTTTTACGGTGAATCCGTAAACCAGTACCCTTCTACAGATCGCTTGGTATTTTATTTTATCAGGATAAGTGGAAAGGTCTAGAAAAAAACCTCATCAAAGATACCAGGCTCATATGTTTGTACGAGAACAATCCAGCAGTGACGCTCGAATCGAAAAAGTTAAAAGTCTTTTTTGTTAACCATGTGCTTATCGTCTATTTTACATCTACCAATTAAGAAACTGAATTTGATTTGAACGTCAATGGATTTCACAGCATCAAATGCCGTTGTGCAACTTCCGCATTCATCTAATTTTGTCAATATTCTTCTCAAAATGAACGAATTTGATATGTCTTTTGTCTTTATTAAAAACATTCTATTAAGACAATCCTTTCCAAAACCAGACGTCGTATTGAATTTCAATAAATTTTAAAAGAGAATCTACATATCTAAATGTGTAATACCTATTCAACTTTATTACTATAATCTTTTTACATAGATAAAATATACTGATGTTATGTCTCACCTCTCATCGTCGATATTGAGGTACAAAGATAGGCACACGGAACTCATTAGTCTTTACTTTTCAAGAATACTGCAAGATGGGATGCGATATAATTACATTACATGTATTTTTCATTATAATACGTTATTTTGATTGGCTAACAGCAATCTTGCGTCTTTCTGAAATTAACCTTCATTTCAAAATGAAATGTAACATTCATAATGACACGAGCTTCCACAATAAAGTGCACAGGTGAATAAAAGAAAATAGATATAAGAAGATGTGGTATGAGTGCCAATGAGACAACTCTCCATCCAAGTCAAAATTTATAAAAGTAAACCATTATAGGTCACAGTACGGTCTTCAACACGGAGCCTTGGCTCACACCGAACAGTAAGCTATAAAGGGCCCCAAAAAATTACTAGTGTAAAACCATTCAAACGGGAAAACCAACGGTCTAATCTATATAAAAAACGAGAAACGAGAAACACTAATGAACCACATCAACAAACGACAACTACTGAACATCATATTCCTGACTTAGGACAGGTGCAAACAAATGCAGCGGGTTTAAACGTTTTAATGGTACCAAACCTTCACCCTTTTTCTGAAACAATAGTGTAACATCACAACATAGAAAGACACACTATAAAATATCAACTGAAATAGCTTAACTCAATCAAAGGACATATTAACACCATTGAAACTTGATAGAATCCGTATTTTCATGATCCTAGCAAAAAAAGGTAATTATAAGTATTGAATGCTTCTTTTAGTAATTTTATAGGGTTGTAAAAGCATTGACCGTGCGCACATTTTTAGAATGTACTTCGGTCAACGCTTTTGCACCCCAATAAATTTACAAAAAGAAGCATTCAATTCTTAAATAAAAACTCATTAAAAATGTAAGGCTTATAATAAGTACGTCAGACGCGCGTTTCGTCTGCACAAGAGAGGCGGAAGATAACGAAGGGATATTCAAACTCATAAGTCGAAGAGAAACTGACAACGCCATGGCAAAAGAATAAAAAAAAAAAAAAAATAAATAAAAAACGACCAAAAGACAAACAACAGTATATTAAACACAACAAAGAAAACTTTACTTGTATGTTTTAGTGTATTGTCTTTTTGATCGAGTTAAGCCATTTCAATTGATATTTTATTGTGTGTCTTTTTATGTTGTAATGTTATACCACTTTTTCAGGTTAGGGCGAAGGTTGGCGCCTGTTAAAACGTTTAAACCTGCTGCATTTGTATGCACCTGTCCTAAGTCAGGGGCCTGTTTTCAGTGGTTGTCGTTTGTTGGTGTGGTTCATAAGTGTTTCTCGTTTCTCGTTTTTTATATAGATTAGACCGTTGGTTTTCCTGTTTGAATTGTTTTACACTAGTCTTTTTGGGGCCCTTTATAGCTTGCTGTGAGCCATGGCTCCGTGCTGAAGGCCGTACTTTGACCTATAATTGTTTACTTTTTACACATTGTGACTTGGATGGATAGTTGTCTCATTGGCACTCATACCACCTCTTCTTATTTATATCAAGACTGAGCAACACAAATCCCACCAAAAACGGGGATGGTCAAATTAAAACAGTTGAAATAGCAAATCGATAACGAGGTTGAAGAGCATGTAAATATGATATCTTAAAACGGGATATGTATTCATACTATCGAAATACATAAAGTGCTTTATATTCACGCAGCATGAAATGACTAAATGCTTTATCAAATAAAAATATTGTAAATTCATAAACAGATAAAGTTGCTTTTTGTAGAATAATTAAATGCATCAAATATGCATGATCTCTTAGGTTTAAAAGCAGTATACAAATATGTTTACCTGGACTTCTCTCATCCGATAGTAAAAACCATGCTAAAGAGTGGAACACGTTTGGCTGTGAGGGATTCATAAATACGTAGCCATTGAGGGCTCCGTAGATGGCATGCTGCAATACAAACCTTTCCTATTTATTCCTTTATAATTGGCAGTTCGAATTTCCCGCCCTTCTTTCCGATCTTGAAGATCCTACCTATTAATATTTTGTTAACTTGTACTCGTCCTGAATATGCATGACATTATATTGTCATATTTGTAACTGGACGTTTAGTAAACAACAATTAATCAACCAATTACACATACATAAGCAAATAGTTGCCATCTATCTGTAACACTAAAGGAACGAATTTGCCGGAGTTTTCCAACTGAAAGAGATAAAGTTTAACTAATATTTTATAATATATCGAATGTGGATTATTTGAAGATGTTTCAATCTGTCTAAGACATATTAACACATGCACTTTAAACTTGCTAAGACAAGTATGATTGGCTGTGCAGCACGGTTGAATCAAACATCGAGACGTCGTATGTTCTATCCAAGCCAGTGTAAAAGTCTGTTAAGGGCATACGATAGTTTCGATCTCACGGTGAATTTTTTTACGAAAATTTGCATACTAGCTATTTATCACCTAGTCAATTCAAATATGTAATAAAAAAATACCTTCATGTGCTACTTTTAGAGATAAATAGGATCTATGTTTTTTGACATTTATTCAAAATTTCAGTTTCTTGGACATATCTATCCTTTGAACATACATACATAACTTTTTTGTTTCTAAGGTAAAAAAAAAGAATTTGGAATATCTGCTTTACATAAATATGTTCTAATTTTGTGTATTAATTTTTTGGAAATAATTCATTTTTATTAAATGTTTATGATTTAAGAAAGACCCTGCTTTTTTGTTGTATATTTATCTAATTTAAATAAAAAATTCAACGGTGACTTTTTAATAAAAATTGGTTCAACTAATCTTCATTCATAATCAATCCAAATTTCATTTTTAAAAAGAGGGGTCGATGAACACGTTTTCGAGCTAATGATTAAAATCAGTCGAAAAATGCATGTTTTCCCGATATTTCACAGTTTGACGTCGCGAAAAATAACATTTTACGTTAACAACCTCATTATCTCCCCTGTAGCTGTATCGTATGCCCTTAAAAGGAAGTTATTGAACTGTGCCTTGTTATAGGTTTTAGAACATATTTGCTAACGCGTTATATATTGACCTGTACAAACCTCACATTTTGTCAAAACAGAATTATGTTGTCCTGCTATATAATGTTGCATACGATCATATGTAAAGAGTCTGACATAGAACGTGTGTACCCGTCTTGTGACAAAAAAGCGCATTTAAACAAATGAAAATCTTTTACGCGAAAAGTGTATGATTCGGTAAACTACGAATCTAATCCGCGTAGTGAAAGTTATGTTTACTAGTATTCTTCATAATAAAGGCAATGTAGCACTGATATTTATCTGATGAAGTCACCCTAAAGATATACTCGATGCTAACATAATATGTTCGTTTATATACCGTACAACTTGATAGGTTGATGCAATGTACGTATAGTTGTTTGTTTTATATTGATTAAGATTATAACACAATGTTGACTTCTGTACCCCAATTTTTGACATTTTGTACCTATTATGTCTGTTTGTTTTGCTCACATATTGTTGTCCATATAATGGGATTCTATGCGACTGTCATACAAATGAGAGGTTTAGCTAGCTATGAAACCAGGTTTAATCAACCATTTTCTAAAGAAATGTCGTACATAAAGAAATGCCTGTACCAAGTCAGGAATTTGACAGTTGTTTTCCATTCGTTTGATGTGTTTGAGCTTTTGATTTTGCCATTTGATAAGGGACTTTCTGTTTGAATTTTCCTTGGTAATTTTGTTATTTTACTTTGTTTGTCAGGTTACTGAGACAAATAATCTACAGTCTACATGTGTGAAGAATAAACATACATACTGTAGTATTACTACTTTTCAATAGTAGGCGCCAGTGACGCTTTGTATTATACTTTTGGTAGATCCTCTATTCCCAGAGTCAATTTGTTTTGACATGTTTATTCATTTCATAAGAGGGTTATGTAATCCAATAATACTATAACTTATCTAACACTATACATATTTTATGTCTTTCTATATTAAATACGTATCGCTTCTTTAAAAAGGTAATACTGACTCGATCTTATGTATGTATTGAAGACAAGTAAGACAGCAGACCGGTATATTTACGGGTCATATAAGTCCACCCATTATATTGATTTTATGTAAAAGCTCATCAAAGATACCAGGCTTTTGATTAAGTATGCCATACGCAAGTTTCGTCTCTTTCAGTGGCACTCGATTCAAATATTTTGAACGTTAAATCAGTTAGGGTTTTGAATAACAATGAAAAACAAAGAATCCTAAAGGTTGTGCCAAATTTGGTGGTTGCAGTCCTTTTTTGTCTATTGATATTTTAATGATATTCCATTTGCGCCATATTACATTTTTTAAATGTATCAATTGCTCTAGAATATGGACGAGGGAGTTTTCCCACATAACTCAAAGATTTAATTTTGGAATTCGGCCAAAAAGATACTATATATATAGGCATTTTGAAAACTAACGATGCAAACATATTACTAGCGGAAAACAAAGCATTTTATGTGCAAACAGATATCTTAGAGTCTGGCTATGGCTAATAAAGTATATTTACATGGGAGAGAGAAACCTTGGTGTTTCGAATGATTTTATGAACAGCAATTTTAATGAAAATGTAAAAGGGAAAATAACAGGACCGTTTTTTTTACCGGACTTTCCTATGCCCATGATATTTCCTATGTGAGGCAGGTTAAACAGCTGTAATATATTCTATACAAGGTAGGTGATACGACGTTGATACTTTTTATCTGAGGCAGGCAGGTTAAACAGTCGATATACATTCTATCCAAGGTAGGTGACCGTGATACTTTATATTTCAGGCATTAAAGAGCCAGGAATATATTCTATACAAGACATGTAAAATAGCATGATAATTTCTATATACAGCAGATAAAACAGTCGGTGTATATCCTACATGCATCTAAGGCACATAAACAGCCGTGATATAACTTATACATGGCAGATTATATAGCGGTGATAGCTTTCATCTACAGCCGTGTCATATCCCATCAAAGGCTGGTTATTCATCTGTGATATATCATATTGCTGGAAGGTTATACAGTCGTGATCATTGGTATCTCATATACTAGTATCCTTTTTAAGGCAGGTTATACGGTCTTGATACTCTATATCTGAGGCAAATTAAACATTCGATATACTTTCCACCAATGGCAGATAAAACAACATGATACTTTCTAACTGAGGCAGTTTAATCAGTCGATATATATTGCATCCAAGACAGGTAATATACAGCCTGGATACTTTTTATCTGAATCAGGTTAAGCAGCTGTGATATATTCTATCTAAGGCAGGTTTCGACGACAACGAACAACCTTAATAAGTTAATGTTCATAAATCGCGAAACCCGTCAAAATAGTACTGTATCTTCTTCAATCCATAGGACTAGGAACGTTCTCCTTTCTTTCTACGGCAACATTCTTCCATTCCTTGAAAAACTTGAATTGTATATATGTTCACTATTGTTTGTAATACAACAGGGTGATAAAAATTAAGAAAATAATGTATTTTCTTACAATCACGCAAGTATGCAGGCAGAAACTAGATACAGATATAAACCAATACACAGAGAGAGAGAGAGAGAGAGAGAGAGAGAGAGAGAGAGAGAGTTTAAAATAAATGCATGTTTGCCATTCAAAGTGATAAAAATGTTTGTGCAATTAATCAATAACCAATATATTATGTTACAAATGAAAGAAGCATCTTTGTTTAAGTGAATATTTTGAAGAACAACAATATTATATTTCTTTGACCGTAATAGTAGGAACTTGCTTATATTACCCAGCACATGCGTTCGTCAATGGAAAGATGTAACGTTACTGCCATAAAGCAAAGAACTCCGCCCAATCCGGTGTAGGGGATTAGAGGAATAAGAGAATTTAATCAGCAGTACAAGCCGTGTTCCTTTGCATTGAGATGCCAAGTGTGTGTAGGGATTTTGTGTTCCTTATGATAAATAAGACCCCTTTCTAAACCATGTTTCCAATCGGACGCTAAAAGGATGTTACAAAAGTCTGCAGTTATATATATTTGGTTGGCAGACATAACTTTGAAAGACATTAATATATATTTTTTTAAAATATCGTTTCCGTCAAGACTAGATTTGTTCGCTTTCCTTTATAAATAAATAATGCTACTCTAATCCAATACGCTAGCAAAAGGAGAAACTGTTTGCAATTGATGGACACCTAAAAAGAATTTTAAAATTTGAAGACCATTTAAATCGATGGCTCATCATTCAAGAATACATTGACACTTAATCTGTTATGCAGAAAGACACTGACAACTTTTCAAACTTAAAGACAATGAATAAATGAAAACAACGAATCAACAAATCTCCAATGTTTAATGGATTATTCTAATTCAAAATAGAAAATTCGTACAAAAACGGATGTCTGATAACAAAAATCCTGCACAATAGTTAAGGTAATTACTAGCCATAAAAAATACAGTACATAAAAAGTTCGATGTTCTAGATGGTCGATTTTAACGTTTATGTTCGAGAAACATTTTCCCAATCTGGTGCTACGTTTACTATCACGAAATGTAGACTACACGCAATCAGATTTATTTCATCTATTATTCTGTACGAGAGTGAAACAGTTGATGTGCTAAAGCACGTATTTCCGATTCATTCAACGTGTTTAATTTGTTGTGGAGTTTAAATGTTTTGTCATCGATTTCAATTCAAAATTCAAAGGCAAATCAATAGATAGTAATGTCCCTTTTGTAGTATATTAATAACTTCCAAATATTAATTATCGTAATAATGTAATCGATATCTTTCCACTGGTAAATCAGTTTGATATTTAAGACGGTAAATTAACATCAAAAGCATCGATTCAATATTGACATCGTTAAGTAAAAGACCGTTTTCAAGGAAGCCTGAATTGGATATTAAATTTTCCACTTAATTGGTTATAGAATGTTATCAATAAGCTTATAACGTTTGACATTTTGTGTTTCAAATATTGTATTGAAGAATTATGCTATTAACGATTTTAAATGGCTTCAGCGCCATTCAACCATTTATAGAGTGAAAAATATTCAAAAGAAAATGTTAATGTCGAGAGTTGGTTCATCTTAATTTTTATTGGAAATACTAGACGAATTAATACATTCCAAAGATCTTTAATGAAGCAGGCTTTTTAACAAAATGACCTTACGTCAGTTACTCTCCTTCTTCGTAGATGAAAGAAAACAAATTTATTAAATATTTGAAAAAAAAAAATAAACAAACATAGAAAAAAAGCCATTGACCAAGAAGACCTTTGCCCTTCGACAATTGAGGTGTTTTCTTGTGATGGCAGCTCGAATAGTTTAAGCGAAATATTGCATAAATATAAAGAAAATATACCTTGTATTGCATATATAAAGTATACCAAGTAAATGGAAATCTTAAGGTCGGGTAAAAACAGACAAACAAGCGGGATAGCAGTGCATTGAAAATCCCATGATCTCAATACAGAGGAAGGACATGTGCTCAAAGTTTCTTCATATTCTCTTTCTCTGAATAGGTTTATAGTTAGTTTTGAAATGTTCCTTGTATTGTACCTAGACGCATGAGATATGTAGTGGCTTTGATATATTTTTCATAAACTAATATCTATATTATAAACACTTACAAGGACCTCCCACTACATTTCATTCTTAAATCCTGAACATTGATGTTTAATACATAATTCTTTGTCTTTACGTGGTATGTCAAAACTTTATAAATTTAAAAACTGAAATTTGGTTTATGCGTCGCCACCATAAAGGTTTCTCATTAGCGGAAAATGTGTCCGCCTCTCTGCTGAATAGAAAAGTAGATTATGAGGTAAAAGCCCAAAATAATATCCAAATTTAACATTTTCAAGAGACAAAAACAATGGTTATTATATTTTAAGAGGACATTTCAACTGGATATATTAATTTCCTAAATCATTATATGGTACAGAATAGTAACATTTTATACGGATGTGTAGTTTGTTAGATATAATTAGTGAAAACAAATGATTTGTTTATTTACAAATGGCACCAAAATATATGGCATGTTTAGTTAATGGGTGTATTTTTCTACCTGGTTGACTGCTAGGTTTTGATAATGTGTCTTGACGCACAATAAATGAAAATCTGACGCGGCTTTGTTATGACAAGATCTCTAAACGGATTCGATGATAGCCACAAATGTTTCCTTTGAACCAATTATGATTTAAATTATTTAGCAGATACTAAAATGCTTAAATCGAACTTGGTAAAATTCACAAAGTCTGATCCTAAAACATGTACATGTACAATTCGTTTTACAGGAAAATTTATTTTAGGATTGTATAAGTATCAATGTTTCCCCATTGTCTCACAATTACTAGCATGAAAGAGGAGTATACAAATGATTTAAAGGATAAAAATGAAGCATTGTTTGCAAGTTGTCACACGAAAATAAACTGAAAAAAGCACAGCAAGCTGTTATGATAGGTGTAACAACAAGTGTAATTTTTTCAGCAAATCCTGTCTATCCTATTGACTTAGAAATCATTATTTAGATCATACTTAACAGTAATTGCGTGGCTTTAACACTTGAGATTTGCCCTCTGTGTTGACTTTATTTACGACAATATTCTTGAACGTTGTGCACTAGTACAATATTGAAACACTCGTTCAATATTGATTTGACTTACTTGTTTTCTATAAAAGAAAATGAAAACGATGTAAATCTATATATACTACAGTGCTAAGACGGTTGTGGTGTCATACATGATGTTAATTAGGATATGGTATCCTTTGGAAGCATCTAATAACATGAAGTATACGAGCTTGCAATGCCTAAACACGTTTTTTTAATTAACTTTACATACGTCTGTATTTTTGTCAGTCCCGTTAGGTGCCCATAGCATTTTGAAAATTATTAGAAGTCAGTGGATCGATTATGCCCAGTTATCTTGCTAAAAATTATAAAAAGAATAAAATCACCAATTCATCTACTCTAATTTAGAACATATGCAAAAGTAGCCCATTCCCCGACAAAAAAAAAAAAATTGCAGAAATGAAACGTTTGGTGAAAGAAAAATATTTAGACCATTTTGAGCCAAAATTTACTTGTCCATGAGATTGCATTAAAAATTGAGGATTAATACGCTCCATAGTATACTTATTTTAGATTTCCAGGAAACCAGGGGTTATTTTTAGTAGAAATTGCCTTCCGAACGGTCGTGTTTCACTACAAGACTAAACATTGTTTGAAAATTTGCATGTAGAAAGGTGATGCATGTACAAACAGCATATACCTGGTTTTTATGAAGTTAAATTTAAGGTAGAATATTTAGAAAGCTGTGAAAATTGAAAAAAAATGGTTGAATAGATAAGGATAATGAATTGGTGGTCTGACACCTATATACACCTATATACACTTGACTAGGTTTTTGTCGGTCCGTGTACGTGTCTTGTGCATCCACCGTTGACATACATCGATATGTTCGGTCGGTACACTTGTCTTGTGTGATCACTGTAGGCATACTCTAGCTCTCGGTCCCTACACTTGTCTTGTGTGATCACTGTGGGCATACGTCTAGATCTCGGTCCCTACACTTGTCTTGTATGATCACTGTAGGCATACGTCTAGCTCTCGGTCCCTACACTTGTCTTGTGTGATCACTGTAGGCATACGTCTAGCTCTCGGTCCTTACACTTATCTTGTGTGATCACTGTGGGCATACGTCTAGCTCTCGGTCCCTACACTTGTCTTGTGTGAACACTGTAGGCATACGTCTAGCTCTTGGTCCCTACACTTATCTTGTGTGATCACTGTAGGCATACGTCTAGCTTTCGGTCCCTACACTTGTCGTTTGTGATCACTGTAGGCATACGTCTAGCTCTCGGACCCTACACTTGTCATGTGTGATCACTGTAGGCATACGTCTAGCTCTCGGTCCCTTCACTTGTCTTGTGTGACCACTGTAGGCATACATCTAGCTCTCGGTCCCTACACATAGCTTGTGTGATCACTGTAGGAATACGTCTAGCTCTCGGTCCCTACACTTATCTTATGTGATCACTGTAGGCATACGTCTGGCTCTCGGTCCCTATGCTTGACTGTTGTGTTTAACGGTTGCATATGTCTGTTTTGTTTCATTTTTTATTCCTTTCTTTCACATATTTGCCTCAGTACCTTCTTTTATTTAGTAATGATTTTAATCAAAGGATATGATAGAAGTTACATGTTGTTTTGACGCCTGTTCGAAACTACGTCATTAATTTGTTCGTTTAGAATTTTTAATATTTCAGTAATTTAACAAGTTGCGTAATCCAATAATCAGACGTTAAAACGTGAAATCAAAGGATTGCGCAAAAAGTTCAAAAGAAGAAATAACAACAACACGGAATATCGGTTAAATCAGCTGAAAGAAAAGTACGCAATTAAAAATTCGATTGAAATAAAGTACTCTTAAATTCAATATGATGTAAATATTGCCATAAATGTAAATCGTAAAAGCACTTCACACGATAAATACATGTATCAATGAAAATCAAACCACTGAATTACATGTAGAATCATTTTATGTAAATACTCAGTTTATTGACATGCAGTATAGTCCAATATAAAGATTTTAATTTCCTAATTTGAAATGCTGCTTCTAATAATATGCAAAACTATGGATTCCGTTTGTATATTAAAGGCCTTTGTTGAAAATATTCGCAATCCCTATTATTAGTTGATAAATCATTATCAGAACTGTCTGCTTTACAGATAAATAGTCTAACAGCTTTTCTAGACCACTTTTGTAATAATAAATGTAAATTCTTACATCAAATTTAATTTGAATAAAATGATATCCTTTGAATTTTGCATTACACAAGCCTTGATCTCTACCCTCGAATTAAAATCAAACATATCTATTATTGGATTCTGTATTTTGACTATCTAAATTTGTGTTGTCCAGTTTGCTGTGTCATTGGGGTATATCCCACTTCTCCTTTGTGTTGTCCAGTTTGCTGTGTCATTGACGTATATCCCACTTCTCCTTTGTGTTGTCCAGTTGGCTGTGTCATTGACGTATATCCCACTTCTCCTTTGTGTTGTCCAGTTTGCTGTGTCATTGGCGTATATCCCACTTCTCCTTTGTGTTGTCCAGTTTGTTGTGACATTGACGTATATCCCACTTCTCCTTTGTGTTGTCCAGTTGGTTGTGTCATTGACGTATATCCCACTTCTCCTTTGTGTTGTACAGTTTGCTGTGTCATTGACGTATATCCCACTTCTCCTTTGTGTTGTCCAGTTTGCTGTGTCATTGGCGTATATCCCACTTCTCCTTTGTGTTGTCCAGTTTGTTGTGTCATTGACGTATATCCCACTTCTCCTTTGTGTTGTCCAGTTTGCTGTGTCATTAGCGTATATCCCACTTCTCCTTTGTGTTGTCCAGTTGGCTGTGTCATTGGCGTATATCCCACTTCTCCTTTGTGTTGTCCAGTTGGATGTGTCATTGACGTATATCCCACTTCTCCTTTGTGTTGTCCAGTTGGCTGTGTCATTGACGTATATCCCACTTCTCCTTTGTGTTGTCCAGTTTGCTGTGTCATTGACGTATATCCCACTTCTCCTTTTATTTTGTTTTATTCATCTTTTTTACATATTGCTATGGGTGTAAACGTACTAAAAACTGTCTGTATAAAAGAAAAACAAAAGATATGGGGTATCCATCCATGACACAAAATCAGTACATGCACAGTAAAAAATAACACACAAAAAGCAAAGGAACATCGCTTTTATTGCTGTAAGATTAGATGTTGAGAAATTATAAAAATGTCAACAGGAAAAAGACAGTCCATCCTACCGGAACACATGCACATTTTTGTTATTCTTGTTAATTGTTGAGCTAGGTTCCCCACTTCCCTAACAAAATATTACCTCCCCTGTAAACACTGATCAATGTTTGTCCCATTTTAGCAAGGACGCTATCAATTATGGATAGTTTATTTGAGTAACGTCTCCTTTATTGTAAATTTTTAGAATATTCTTTTTAAAATTTTAATTTTCTTAATATTTAAGAAAATTGTGTCATGAATAGTACTTAATGATACTTAATTGTTTACAGATTTTAGTCTCAATTTTTACCTTTTAACACTGTAAGACTTATAATCTATTTGTACTATTTGCAATATCCAAAGATAACTGTTTTTACCGAAACAAAATAATTAGAATCTGACATTCTTTTCACTTCAAGTCAAAATTAAAAAGGTTAGAGTTACCTAGTTTTGTCAGGAACTGAATCCTTCATCAGCATGCACAAGTATATAACAACTATTACACAAATGACAACTGGTAATACAAAATTGTCACATATGGGAAGTAATTTCCCATTTACAGATGAAACACCCGCTGTTATGAAATATCTAGTTATGAAAATAGTCATTTCAGGAACAGCCCTAATGTCGTGCGTCATCAAAGATAAAAAAATTAAGTCAGCGAGATCCAACCGTCTTCCCGATACTGAATTTATTGGAAAAATATTGATATGAATTTCAAAGTATTAACAGTACTTAAGAATTCTTTGTTCTTTGATAGAATAGTTTATTTTCAATACAACAAATCTTTTAGTCCTGGTAGAAATCAAGCATGCACTCCACCTACAGAATTAATGTATTTAGTATAACAAATAGACCAAATAAAGTGGATGTAAGCAACTATAGGTCACATTACGTCAAGCATGGTTTGATTTTGAAAAAGGAAGAAATGATGTTATTTTTCTTGTATTTTCAGCGATCAAGACTGTCAATGATAGAAGCAGAATTGTACTTTTTGGAGATGCTTTACCCGAAGGACAATCAGTTTTGTATGTATTTCCAGGTAACAAAGATTGAATGACTAAGTGAAATTCTTTCATAATTTTGTATCATTCGTATTTCTGTTTCGCATTGAAAAAAAGAAGAAAAAAAAACGCGCCAAATTTTGATTTGCCACTTCTGATTCATGAATGTATCGACGCAATAAAAACGAGTGCCTCCCTTCGGATGAATATTCAATATGAAAGTTGGTATCCTGTATCATTAAAAAGAATTTATGACGAGTAATGTTGTCGTTTTGATTAGAAAATAACCGAGTTAGTTAGATTGCATGAATTTATAGCATTTGTTTTATAGTTACAGCATCGATTTCGCCATTTATCTTTGTGCAGTTCTATACAAGATTAGTAGTGATAATTAAGACTCGCAACAGTTGTCAAAACTTTATCGTTAAATTGCAGGCTGATTTTCTGAATTCAGTATAATACAACAGGAATTAAATTACAAAAACGACAGCAAAGTTAATTGTTACTATTTCAGTTTAATTGTTTTCAGTATACACGTCGCGTTATGGTGCAATTATAAAATTGTATTGGACTTAGAAACTAATGATAATAACTATGACAAGGCATGTAATCAAATATACTGAATGGATTTTTATATGAATAGCAGCAATAAAAATCTATGTTCCCAATTCTTTTTTTCCCTATAATTTATTCAACGTTATTTGATATGTATAGTCAAACCTGTATATAAAGGTCACCCTTGGGACCAAAGAAAAATTACATTATAAGAGAGATGACCTTTGATTTAAGGTTCAAAATGTATAGTTATTAATACAACGGGACAAGAAGAGGATGACCTGAAAAGACAGGTTTTTGCTTAAAAAAGGTGATTTTTAAAACAGGTTTTACTGTATTTCAATTTGTTTCTTCAGTTTACTCAAGAAATCGGATAACTTACAGCAAAAAATTGAAAAGTCGATAGTTCATAGTCTGATACTCCACTCGAATTCAAGACGAAGAACTATATTAAACTGCTATCGCAATTCTGCCTAATTTACTCTTCCGGGCCACCTGAAAACATCTCCGGTTTTTGGTGGGGTTCTGGTTGCACAGTCTTTAGTTTTCTATGTTGTGTTTTGTTTACTGTTGTTTGTCTTTTGATTGTGAATTATGCACATGTCAACTGGTTAAATAGCTCGTAACAAGCATAATATACGTAAATGCGTATCAGCCATCTCATATACTTGTTCGTGCATTGAACCTCAAGGTAAATAAAGTAATTTTCTTTCTTAATTGTCCTGTGCAAACTTTATGACCTCAAATATTTTCGTCACTATAGAAACCGTTCATAATATTCCTTATTTGAAACCGTCAGATAAATATAAAAAATGAAGTTTTATGAATAACCGTTTTAGGAGTGTTAATGTTCTAAAATCAGAATCTTCAATAACAGTCTTGTAGTCTGACATTTTGGATCGGATGCAACATCTGCGTGTCGGAAACATGTTCCGCACTAAATGTCACAATGCATCTTGATTGGTTAATATCAGGACACCTTCAGTTAGTTGACACAAGAATAAACAAGCTTAACTGCCGAACCTTAATTAGCCTTTATGTAAATCTAACATTGTTTGGTTTAGATGTTGATAAAATGTTCAATTACTGATTTTTCATCTACTCAAAGACAAATATAGCCGTGGAACTGAATTAGTCATAATGAAACACGGGTTTTAAATTAGGATCTTATCTGCTTACCTAAGGCAACTGGATACATGTTCATGTAAAACAAACAAGATTCAGAACGATCATAACATGCGCATAAGAACAAATACTGAAGATCACATGCAATACTAGAATGCGAGAAAATTATGCCACACTATACATACATGTCATTGCACGACATATACACGTTTAAAATAATTTTATAACGTTGCCCACCGTGAAAATATGAGAAGTCATTTCAATCTGTTATAAATCTTAATTTTAAGAAAATTCGTTTCCAGTTAGATTATGTGTTTTAATGTTGAATGCGATATGCACACTGAAAAAGAAACTCCGAGTTTAACTCACTAAATCAACTTTTTGTACCAATGCATTTTTTAAAATTGATTAAGGTAAGTAGATTTGGTTTTTGAAACATGATTGTCTCGTTGATAATTTTCCTTCCGGATAAAAAAATAAGGTAACTTTTTGTAAAGAGTGAAAATACAGCAAAGCTCCAGTTAAACTTGAAAAAGAAAGTCCAGACAAAACAAATGGGCATACAATTGACGACCAATTTCGGTTACAAACGCAAAGATCGACAAACCACTGGGCATAATTCTTTACATGTATCGATGCAAATGCATTAGACACATAGCACCGTAATCTTGTATCGTATTCATGTGATTATTTATAAAAACTGATTACTTGAAGAAATTGATCGATTGGATTTGTATAAAATGTGATTATGACAGAGTAACGTTCTGTCGAATTACAAGATGGATTATTCTTAAGGAACATCATTCTTCTATTTCTCAAACCTAACATTTAAAATTATTGGTGCACTGAAAAAATTACTTTAAAAAAATGAAACTCTTTTGTTATTATTTCCATTAAATAGATTCTACTACAAATCAAAATTAATCAAAACTAAAAAAAAAAAAATTGTTTAGCTTCGCTATTGTAAGTATATGCAAACTTAAGAATTGCCATGGAAAATCCGGGATCACAATAATGGTAACATGAATTTAAGAACTCCAGAACTGAATTTCTACATTCCTTGGCGAAACGCGGGAGTTAAAATATGTTATAATTAGAAAGACTAGAATAGCTTTAACGCGGATATAAATAATATAATTAACTAAAACAGTTTCCACATCAATATCAACAGGATCTTAAAATAAATGAAAAATAAACTTACCTTTAGAAATAGAATATCCAAGGCACGTGTCTCTATATGTTACGTATTGGAAGCGTCTTTGTCCCACACATAAGTTTTAACAATGTTATTTCACAGTCCTTCCAGGCTTGATTAGTAGACAAGACTTCCATCATCAGCAACGACCGACAAATGAATTGACAATCAACATATGGTTCAATCTGAAAAACTGAAAAATTGATTCTGAAATTAACATCTCAGGTGCGACATTGTCACGAGGTTATGACGTCACAATAATCATTTAAAGATGCTTCCATTTAAGAGAAACTTAATGAAGAGACGTCCTGCACTTTACACGGTAGAACTGTACGCTGGTAAAATGTTGATAAATATTGAATAAACGGTATTGATTTCTGTTTTATGAGATTTTATTGTTGTTTTGATGTATATAATGGAATCACTTTCTATTGCCTGCGGTGTAGCAATCTGTAGACGAAACTAACATAAAACCGTCATATGAATAAAATCAAATAGTACTGAATCGCAAATGAAACGGATATTCACTGATTTACATCAGCTTGAAATTAAACGTTACTCTTTTCTGAAGTTTCTTCTTTCCTTGTAAATATAGCTTACAGAGATACTTTTTAGAAGACAATAGTTATAATTTGTTTGCAAAAAAATAAAAAAAAAAAAAAAAATAGCCAGGGATGAACAAATACTCAAAGAGCCATATATCAAAGAGAAATGAATAGATCATCTTTTACGGATTTATTCCAAACATATCTGTAAAATACCTAATGATTTGTGAAAAGCATATATTGAAAGAAAAATTTATTATCGGTTTTTATTAATTTCATATAAATTTATATAATCTTAATCTTATAGGTCAGCCCGAAATAGGTATATATGTACAGCTAAAAAAACGAAACAGCTCGTCATTTCTTCTAATGGTAATACGTTAGAGTCTAAAGTGCTGAAGACGTACATCAAAGTAATTATAGAAACCAGGTTTTATCCGTATATACTATCGTATTGACTGTCAGACCGATGTCCTATCAATAGAATTCAGTTGTATTGACAAGTAAATTGTGAATCTGGAAATGGCTTTTCCAGTGAAGGATGGCACACAAATAAAAATGCTGAAGAATGTTAAATTCAAAGGGTCGTTCAACTTTTCTGTTGTAAAAAATTACGGTTACATCCGTCTAATCTTGTTCCCTAATTAGACTTTTTGTAAGCATTTTTTTTTTAATCAACATGAATTTATTCGTAAAATTATTACAATTAGTTGTCAGATTCTGAAATGTTTTTTGAAAATCTATCTTTTTTTTCAAAAAATGATACAATTTTCTTTGAAGTCATCTTTCTGATTTTCTTGAATGTTAATTGTGTATCGCATTTTATCGAAGACTTTTAACTTAGTCAATTCGAAATATTTGAATGCAAATATGTTACATACGGAAATGGGGAATTTGATAAACCAAGTATACACATATAGTAAAAAATGTAAATTATTGTTCATGTAACTGATTTTCAAGTTTTCTCTAGATCTGCGGATATTTTCTTTTTGTTTGTTTTTTCCTTTTTCTGTTGGTTTTTGTGGTATGATGTCTGTCGTCTCTGACTTATATTTTCTGATTGCTCCTAAAACATCTTGTATACTAAGTATGCTACTATCTTTTTAGCCATCATTGTCATTAAAAGTTTTGTCAAATACTGTTTCTTGTTGCTTGATATTTCCCATGTATTATTTATTACAGGACTCTCAAAATATATATGTACTCAAAAATAATTCTTTGTAGCTCACATACTACCAGCAATGATTTGTATAGTCATCCTTGCTTCAAGACGGTGTGCACACATTGAGTCTAGTTCGCCGCATAATGTAGTTATTGAAATGAAGACTAAAAAGGTTGTGAATAACTCTCTTATGCAAATGATGTACCTAAACAGACATAAAAAAACTGAAGTAAGTCATTACATACGATTGGAAAATAACGAAACTCTTTAAGTAACTATTAAGCCTAATGTATTTTATGTATCCAAGACTGTCAAAGGGAGATATTAATCGATTTCTCATTTCTTAAAATTCCTTTAGGAATTTGAGATAAATTAATGATAACGATGAACCGTGCGTGTTTTGTATTCAACATTGTAATGGATCTTATAAAAAGTTTTCTTAAAAAAGACAAATAAAAAAAAATTGTATATGTCGAATAATTCATAAGATCATTTGTCTGAAACATTTAAATTAAAAAAAAACCAACAAAAGTCTACCATAGGTAAATGGCTTGCGGAATCAATACTCTATTATAAAAACAAAGTTTGACACTTGCAGTCAAATTAAAGACTTGTACCACCCAATACATTTGATTCAATATATATGTACAAGCTTAGGATCAGAAAGAATAGAAATTGTATCCTTATAGTATTTTTCGACATTGGTTTTACTTAAAATTGAATTATCTTACTAAGTCTTATAATTCCCGTCAGTTGTCTTCAATTTTCACAGAAAACGACATTGTTTGGTCGCGGATCGCAAGGTTAAGTTTAAACACATTTCATTTGCAAAAGTTGCAAAAGGGATTGGATACAAGTTGTATCGGGACGTCCTCTCCCTATACAAATATAAACACAAAATACATTTGATAATGACGAAAAACACAGTCAACAGCTAATAAAAGCTCGAATGATATAGCATATCTTTCTAATTCTAAAAAAAACAACAAAATTTCACTTGCTTCATTGTGAAAAGGACACACAAAAAATAGTGCATACAATCATCAACAAGATGACCATAGCTGCATGTGGGGTTGGGTTTAATATCAACACGTTGCAGATCTGAGTTTAAATTCTCGAGGATTGGTTGTTTCGTCTACACAAGGCTCATTGGTGGCGCTCGAACCAAAACAGTTGGAAAGTTAAATCAATGACAACTTGAAGAGTATTGAAAACCGAACAATCCATAAAGATATGCCAAATCTAGTAACACGAACTGTTACCAGTGTAAATCGTAGTTTCGATATGACCGTTAAAGAAACAGATCTGAATACCAGAAGATAATACATACTATACGAATATCGCACATTTTATTTGTACACCTGTATTTGTATAGTAAAACAGGCTTATAATATAGCACAACAGATGCGCCTTTCGTCTACTGACCAGTGGCGCCTTTCGTCTACTGACCAGTGGCGCCCGAATCAAAACAATCGGAAGAGAAAATAAACGACTAAATCGAAGAGCATTAAAACCAAAAATAAAAACAAATTAAAAGTTGTTCCAAAGTCTAGTAAAATAATCAATTGCAAGAAAAATATTATTTCATTTCCAAGTTTTATACAGCCTGAATACATATAATCCATACAGAAGACTTAAACCAGTCATAAAATTATTATTGTGTTAAATGATTCATCTTGCAAGTGAGTCTTTCTACTATCATACTTCGAAAGAAAGTGTTCAAACACATTCATATCATGACAAAGTTCATTGAAATGTAAAACTTGCTTTAAATAGAAAAAAAAAAACATTCTTTGAAACATGATTTTCAATATCAAGTTTTCATAAAGAAAACGCTATCTACAACCTGTGAAAATTCTTAGTCTGTTCTTGGTCACCTATCAACTCTCCTTTATGCATAATTATGAAGATATGATCCAGTCCTATAGTCTGAATTTCCATTTAAGTTATTTTGGTTTTTAACTTTTTTGCTTTTACAAAGAGACCAGGGAGGATAGCCAGGCTCTCTCATATGTTCCAAGTGTTTTTTCTGCATTAAGCGAATAACAACATTAATATTTTTAAATATGACATTATCCATTTATTACCCGTGCCTGAAGGAGATATGAAGATTTTTTTATCCAAGAAAATTCATGTTTCCCGCATGCTGTGCCCGAGGGAAATTTGACTTTTCGAGGGTTAACAAATCTTCAAATCGCCCGAAGCAAAGGAAAATGGATGTTTTATTCCACTGCCTATACTTTGTTTACTACCTGAACAAAAAATATAAGCTTTAATTAAAAATACAATTTTTAAGAAACGTTCAAATGTACATTAATCGGTCGTACGAGGAAGTCCCGATGTTCAGAGCGGAATATGATGCCACTGGGAGGAAAAGGGGGGGGGGGGGGGGGGGGATTATGACGTTTTGTTCAATGTCACGTGGGATAGTCTCAACAAATCAAATAGTGATTAAACTATCAAAACGCGCATACAGTGGAATAAAAAAAGTTATTTAAACAATATGTATACCTTTAGTTTGATGGATCTTTTACGTCAAGAAGCAGTTCATCAAGTTAATAATTTATACAAACTTAGTGATAACTTGCACTGCCGATCTCGTGACCAATTGTCTAAACTTGAACTTGACGAAATTCAAGTACGTCTTAGTGATATCAAACGTATTGAATCACATAAGCTTCACGTCAAGCAGATAAACTTTAAACGTAATGGTGTGCAAATTAACCACCCTTTAAACAGACCTTCAAATTCAACTAAAAAGCCTCGCAACCGTAAATTTCGAAGAAAAACTCAAATTCCGGTCAATCCCAACAACACGGTTGTCAATTTGTCAACAGTCTCTTTCACTGGGGAAGAAATTAAAGTCTTGTCTAAGGGTTTGAATTTTTGCCCTACGCCCAGTAACATAGATAATATGAAACTGGAAGATGACCTGAATAATTTTGCCAGAACCCTCAGAATTAAAGAATACTTTGGTAACAAGGATAATGAGGAGGATAATGAGGAAGACGCGTCCGACTCGGATGGGGAAATCAGAATTCCGCGCTTTAAAAAGAATAATTCATGGATTCCTAAACCCAGCAAATCTGCTACACTGGAAGACGTTATCGACAAAATCAAATCGGATGTTGTTCATCTAGCTAACAACAAGTACTCGTCGTTTTATAACACCTTTTCTGACGAGAAAAAAGCCATGCAATGGCTGAGAAACCGAGATGATATTGTGATAAAACCAGCAGACAAGGGAAGTGCCGTTGTGATAATGGACAAAGCTAACTACATCGCGGAAGCAGAGCGTCAGCTCTCTGATGAGGGATTTTATAAGAAGCTTGACCATGACCCTACTTCCGAGTTTAGTTCCAAAATTATTACTGCGTTACAAACCATGTACAATGACGGTCACATAGATGAGGATACATTCGGATATTTAAAACCAGAGAACGCCAAGCCTGGTCGATTGTATCTTCTCCCCAAAATACACAAGGTTAACAACCCTGGTTGACCCATTGTATCCGCAAACGGCCACCCGACTGACAAAATCTCGGAATTCGTAGAATTTCATTTAAGATCTCATGTAGAAAATCTTCCTTCTCACATTCAAGACACCACAGACTACCTTCGTAAAATGGAATCCATGAAACCTCTTCCTCCGGAAACTCTCCTTGTCACTATGGATGTCACCCCATTGTATACCAACATACTTATGATGACGGAATACAATCGTGTAAGGAAATGTGGGACTCGCGCAACACTTTAGAACCACCTACCGAATGTTTAGTCCAGCTGCTTACTCTGGTTCTGAAATGCAACAATTTCACCTTTAATGGTGAACATTACCTTCAGATAAACGGGACAGCGATGGGGACGAAAATGGCACCGTCTTACGCCAATATTTACATGGGCAAATTAGAGAAACAAATCATTTCAACATCTTTATCCAAACCTCTGTCTTGGTTCCATTTCATCGATGATGTTGACATGAAATGGATTGAATCCCAACTTAAACTAGATGATTTCATCAGATATGCAAACAACGCACACCAGTCATTTAAATTTACATATGAAATTTCCGACTCTAAAATATCTTTCTTAGACACAACTACATCTATAAAGGACGGTGTCATATCAACAGACCTCTACTGTAAACCTACAGAAAAACATCAGGACCTTTCTCCCCAAAGCTGTCACCCCAAACACTGTACAAAAAGTATCCCCTATAGTCAAGCTATCAGAGTAACGCGGATTTGCTCCTCTATGGAGGCTGTCACTAAACGGTTACAGGAACTTCGCGGATTTTTGACCAAACGAGGTTATAAGAAATGGGACATAGATAAGGGATTTGCACGTGCTAACAATAACAGCCGCAATGACCTATTACAATACAAACAGAAGAGGCGCAGCAAAGTAGTTCCATTTGTTTTAACATACAATCCCGCCTTTACTAACCTTTCATGTTTGATCCATACCAATTGGCAAACTTTTGCCAAGCACCCTAAATTATCCAAGATCTTTCCCAAACCTCCTGTCCTAGCTTTTCGGAGACCAGCAAGTCTCAAAAATTTATTTGTAAGAGCTGATGTCTCCCCTAATAAAAGCTGTTCAACTGCAGGATGGTGCAAGTCGTGTGGTAACAGACGATGTGTGACTTGCCAACAAATACTGAATACTCAAACATTTACTTGCCACTTCACCGGGTCTGTGTACACTATATTTTGCAATGTAACTTGCAAAACCCAGAATGTTGTATACCTTCTTCAGTGTCGATGTGGCATGCAGTATGTTGGCGAGACAGAACAGCCATTCAACAAACGCATGAATGGTCATCGAAGTGACTACACCTGCAAGCCCGACCTCCCCGTAAGTCGTCATTTGAGATCACCTGGGCACGCCCAAGCTGATCTCAAAAACCTTACCATCACTATCATAGACCACAACGAGGGTTGGTCAAGGGCCGACAGACTTGCTCGGGAAAGGTTTTGAATAAGAAAGCTTAGGACAGTTTCCCCAGAGGGCATAAATGAAAAAACATAGAATGTGTCACTCATTTTCCATACCATCACTTGTTTCCAGTAATTTAGGCTTCCGTTTTGGACTCTTACAGTTTTAAGAAATTTATTCCTCCTCCCAAACATCAATATTGATAAAAAATTACCAGCGTATTGATTATTGATAATTTGTATAGCATTCAAGATTTTTATTTCAGCTTGACTACCACATGTCAAGATAAGATTCATTTTACATCTTACTGATGAAGGATATTAGTTATCCGAAATATCTAAAATTTGTTCATGATTTATTTATTTTTTGGTGATGTTGTACCCTTTTAGACTTGTTATATATTATATTTTGTAGTGTACTGTATCATAATTTTATGATCCATCGCCCCGTAAGATTTATCGTTGGCTATTATTCAGTCATTATATATATGTTAAAATATGGTTAAAATAACCATACTCTCCACACTGAATTATGGTTCTGTAACAGACGAGCATGCCATGGCCAGTAGAAAATTCCATAGAAATGATGGTTTATGGACAGAGTTTTAAGTATCTTTGTGTGCTTACACACATTCTAAAAATACATTAAGGATTTTGGTTGAAAACAAAGGTATTATTCGTAATAATGAGTAATCGCTAGTGTACTTTTAAAGAGTCACCAGACAAGATACATAAGCTAATTCCGGACAACCTTCATAGATTTCGTTTGGTTTCTTGTGTCGTAAATGTAGTAAACTCTGCCACATTCATGTCAAGACCACTGCGTTTATCGCTGTCTATTACTGTTTCTATTTTATAACGAGACTTGGTGTTATAAATAAGTAATCAGGACCCTTGTTGAAAGTGTGTTTTAACAACAGTTACTGTTTTTTCTTAGACTAATTATATGGATTGCTTTGCTTTATTCAGTTGCTGTGTCACTAACATTTTCTATTATTCATTCCTACTCGCAATTGCCAAAATACATACACAAATAAATAAAGTTGATACATTATGTTGAAACTTTAAAATAAAACAATATAATTGTCTAGTCAACACTTTCAGTTTATACATTAGAGATATAAATTCTACAAATTGCAAATAGGTAAGTTAAAACAGTCGAAAAAAAAAATTGTTCAGTAAAAAGACATGAACAAAACGGGTAAAAGATCATAAAATGTAATTGAATTAAAAAAAATGATATCTGTTAAAATAACGTTGTAAAAAATAGTATTCATGATGTTAAGTTAAAACAGTGACCTTAAACGCTGCGTAAATTTTTCATCCTTTAACTACAGGAGATTTGACTTTATATATATCTTATGTTAAAAAAATAAAAAAAAAAAAAAAATATATACATATATATTAGTAAAGCTTGTTCTTTTGTATAATTTTGCCAGGATATTGTAGTGTATGTCAATCGCATCATTCTTTGGTCTTTGTATACAATTAACTGGTTCCCCGATTTAATATTACTGAATTAGGTTGGTTTTGTAATCCCTAATAAATCCATATTCAGGATAATAAAATCGGAATCGGATACGTTTCCCAATCCACAAAAGTCTCATTAGTACTAATTGATGAACAAAGTGACAAATTTAGAATTTTCCATTTTGTTAGAACGACAAACGGAAACGTCAATATACTGACCACCGACGGACACTAATTGACTGAGGCTCATCAAGGATTCTGGTCTCCAGAGAAATGTAACATTTCATTTTTTTTTATTTTAGAAATACAGGATAAATTGAAACTGCCATTGAATTTTTTGTAATGTCCGGATAGAAAATAAATTGATACTGCCATTACAGCTTTTGCAATAAATGATATTAAAAATGAAAAAAAGTAGTAATTTTGCTGCATGTCATAATACAAGAGCTTGTCATTTCTTGAAGAGATATAATTAAAAGCTGTTTGTATCCTTGTCCTTTGGTCTTTGGTTGATATTTATTTTATTGGCAACCCTATCGCATCTCCTTATTTTGTATTATGAGGTTAACATCAATAAGAAAGCAACCCAACAACATAAGTCAACCAAACATCTACCCCTAAAAGTCCCAGTACGGTTTTCAAAGAAGACTGATCGACTATTCCGTATTGAAAACGCTAAATCGGCATGAGTCTAGACATGCTGTGAATAATTCAACATGATAGACGATTTACGCCACCACCGAATTCTCAGTAGACAAGAAGGAGACACTGACGATTACTGACGATATTCATAAATTCTGATCATCAAACAAAACTACAATATCTTATACGAAACGTGAAACATATGATTACGTATAGCACTACAAAAAGAAATACCAAAGGTAAACTCTCGAATTCAAAAGATGTTACATATCCAGACCATTATATCAAATGTGCTGCATGAATTCCAGAAAGAATGAAAGTATGTTGCTATAGCTTTTTCGAACAAGTCGAGCTCATATTTGTTAAATACACCTCTATTTAATTTCCCCCTTTTGCATAGGATTAATATCTTACTATTTACAGTATCAATTTTTAAATCCACTTTCTGCACATTTCTAAATATTTGTAAAAGTGAATTACTGTCATCATTCCACTATTAATGTGGCTTATTTGTAATAGTGAATTCTGTCATCATTCCACAATTAATGTGACTTATTTGTAAGACTGTTCTTGATGATCAAAACAAGGCAACTTGACAATGTTCTGAGATTTACAAGGCCACACTTAAAATATTTTGGTTTGCTCAAACCCTACCCAAAGGTAGAGACAGTGGGTATGTAGGTAGGTAGGTAGGTAGGCATTTTCTTTTCTTTTTTGGCAAAGAGAAATTGAAGTGGCAGATGTTTTTTTAGTCTTCATGCCTATCTGTTTAAAAAAAAACCAACTTTTTCACATCAGGACAATAAAAGATTTTGAGCAGGCAGCTATTTTCTGGATAGGTAGAGTTAGGGCAAACAAACATATTCTTTTTTATGGCCAAAGTTCCAAAATTTAAGTCAAACCATCTATATGCTATAATAGCAATTTTATGGTTTGCTTGAACATTTTGTTTAATTAAATATCTAATAAACGTCTCGGTGGTCACGTGGTATATCGTTGGTTCAATCATTGTCCGTGTCGAACCAAGCGGCGTTTTACGTTTCCGCAAATTGGCATTACTTTTCCGGGAAAAAAAGATGACGTTTCCGCAAAATAAAGTATATGTTTCCGGAAATAAATACCTTAATTTTCCGAGAAAATGACAACGATTCCGGAAAAAATAAATTATTACTTTTTCGAGAAAATAATTAAAAAGTACCTTGAACTTTGTCCTAAATGAAACTGATTGTAGCAGCATGAAATTTTTGTAACAGCAGTATGCATTGCACATTCAAAGTCAATATGATCTACCTCGGGCGGGAGAGTTAGTCTTCGGGTAGTGCACACATCATTAAGCAGATCCCACATTTTGATAAAAAGTGGAAGTAACGCAAACACAAGAGGAATGTAGTTACCATTTTACACCCATGTATCGAAAAATTAACGGTGCCATCTATGAAAATATCAGTTATTTACATAGACGATCATAGACATTTCAAGTTGGTAAAATATAAAAATATAACGATTCCGACATCATCATCTTTCACTATGGTGACACTTTCATTTTTTTATATCTAGTATATTGTAGATATAAGATCAGAACCTTTTTTGTATAAAAATATGAAATAAATAATTTATCTAACATATGTTCAAATATTAATAATTTACTACCAGGTAAATTTCCGAAAAGTAATAAATACAATTTCTGGAAACGTATACTTTAAGTTTCCGGAAACGTAGTATTTGAACTTTGAAAAATTAGCGGAAATGCAATACGCCCGAACCAAGGACTTCAAATTGTTATTTCCTGCTTTCCGCTAAGCACGTGGTATTTAGGAGTGAGAGCAAATACTGGTTGGCCCGGAGTCAAAATAAAGTGTACGGGTATGGTGAAATGTTTTCCTAAGAACAGCTAACTTTTGTACTAGCACGTTAAAAATCCGACTCAGTGTATCGGTCTAGTACAAAGCAGCGTTGATATTCATATCACTTAATATGTTCTCGTACCAAATATGCATATATAATTTGCCACTGGACGTTAAACATTTCAATCATCGTCATCATCATCTTTATATAAGTTGTATCTGAATATATTAAAAGAAATGTTCGTGATAATTTTATTGGCAGCTGATACATTTATTATTATCAGTGAATAGTAATTGAAAGAGTTTAAATCACGGAATGAAGTATCGATTCTAAATCAATTATTGAAAGGCCATCAGTTTTAACAAATTCAGTCCTAATGCTCCTATATATTCACCACAATTCTTCTGATTCTATTTTAAAGTATGTATTCAAATTGTCTATTGAAATGCTACATACTAAAACTCTTACTTTAATAAATAAGTGAAAATACTGTAATAATTCTATCATCTTAAATCAGTGTCCTACAACAAGGTTAAGCAATGTATATATTTAAATTTTAATAGATGTACTTTTTTTAGGGTCCAGCTGAAGCCCGCCTCCGGGTGCGGGATTTTTTCGCTGTGTTGAAGACCCATTGGTGGCCTTCGGGTGTTTTCTGCTCTTTGGTCGGGTTGTTGTCTCTTTGACATATTCCCCATTTCCATTCTCAATTTTACTTATATACTGTAAACGAACTAATTTTAGGAGCAATTTATTTTTCCAACGTTCCATACATTCATAACTGTGAATGTGATTTTCCTGTTTTATTACTATTTATATGCCTGTTTCATTATATCCGCGTGGTCGATTTCATAGCTTGAGTACCTCAGTATTCAGTGCAGATAGTTCATTACTGACATCAACAATCATACATTATACTAGCATTTACAATTTATATGAGGCGAGGCATAGTTGTCTGTGCTTTTACATTAAGTTCTGTTCCTTGTTTTTATACATCAAGTGTTGTTTATGTAATATTTTACAAACTTGGCATTAGTGCTCAATAATTTACCAGTTAACTCCACCCAGAAATATACGAAATGATTTTAAATGTCATACTATTGTTAACTGACGCCTCATTCGTAAGTGACAGACTACCAGACAGAAAATGAACTTAAAAGAAGCTGTATGTTTATATCTCCGCTACACCAAAGAGGATATGTTTTAGGTCACCTTTCGGTTGAAATCATTACGTGGGTTGCATGAAATGATATATATCAATTTTGAAGTGTGTGGCGGGTGCTCTCGACTAAATTTTTAGATATTTATTTAAGGAATGACTGTAATGCTTTTTCTGTATATGAAGAAATAACATAAAAAAATGTGGTGCACACTGAATAACCCGCGTAGTGGGTTATTTGAAAGTGTGCACCACATTTTTTATGTTATTTCGAATAGACAGAACAAATATAACAGTCATTCCTTATAATTTAATTCTAAAAAAGGAGTTAATCATGATAAAAACGTTGATGACGTCACGGTCACATGAAAAAATTATGTCTATGAGCTGATAGACAAAACACTTTCAGCCAATCAGAAGACGTGTTACATCCAAAATTAAATTATTCACCAACAGACACTTTTGCCTTATATAAGAATAAGGATGTGTGGTGTGATTGTCAATGAGACAGCTATCCACCAGAGACCAAAGAACGAGGATGTAAACAACCATAGGGCCTTCAACAATGAGTAATTCGTGTACTGGAATTCTTCTGATCTATGTTAATATTGAAGGAGACAGCAAAGTTACGACTGGAAACTGTTAAATTGATGAAAAAAAAAATCACTTTATAGAAGTGTTTGCAAGTGTTAGTTGAGATATGAATCATGTTACGACAATTGGTTATATTATATCATCTGTTTATCAGACAAGTAAAAAATCTCATTTTAATAAAAAGTAATACATGTAATGATATAAAAGAATAAATACACGAATAAAACTTGAGAATTTTATATGGAAAATTTTCAGATAAAAATTACGTAAACATTGTACTTTTAGAAACCATTTGCTGTGCAATGCTTTTAATTCAAACATAGACAATATATGTAATACAGAAATAGCAAACTGAGAAATGGTCAATTGGTTATGTGAATAGATCAGATGCTTATTATGCGCATTTTATTTGGTAATCGATAACGCATATTATTTGCTCGTTGACTTGTGTTCCTACAATAAACTTCGAATCTGTGGTAACTTCCGTGGGACGGATCCAGGATTTTTGAAGGGGGCGTATTCCATAAAACGGATTATATAAAAAAAAAAATGGACGCTTTTATGCCAAAAAATCATAAAAATTGTGAAAAACATGATACGATATATTTTTTTGGGCGATCAAAAGGGAGGGGGTATGCCCTATACACCCCTGGATCCGCCACTGCTTCCTCTATGCTACAGGACGCGCTCTCATCCTAGAGTAGCAACTTTCCCATCGTTTCGGAGTTTGAAAACAGCAGTAACAAAGTAACGAGAAGGTGAACAATAACGGTAACATCCTCAGGGTTTACATGATTTTTTTTGTGCTTTTAACTTATCAATACATTTGATATTCTATTTTAAAAAAATATTAAAGGGCGGAAGTATGAAGCGGAATGTGTTGTGACCTTTAAGTTATTTACATTAATGTAGCATATATAAGGCTTGAGGAAATAAAATTTATCAGATCATAAAAAAAAGTTGACCTATTTATTCCTTTTATTGGATCAGAAGCCTTTATTGTAGAAATGTACTAAAGAACAAGCACACGAATAATGATAGCCTTCATATTAGCGCATTTGCTTGGTCTCTTAACTTAATGAAAGGTTGTTACAGACTAAATGTTGAAAGGGTTATTCTTACAGTTTTCTGAAAGAGAGTTTTGTCTATATAATTTAAAATTAAATTGATAAATTTTATGCAACTGCGCCTATTTTCGAGAAATAGTAAGATATTGTACACTAATTATATATGACAAATCATGTTTTGGTGAATAAAACAGAAATTTGATACTTTTTGGTAATAAGAGAGTGTTTATATCGAATACATTCAGGTAGTAATACAGATGGGGTTACCTGTTCCTGTTTTCTTGAAATGTTTTGGAAATTATGTCGAATATGTGACAAAAAACAAAAACGCTAGATCTACATTCTTACTTTTAACTAAATAAAGAAAGTGGAGTAAATCCATCAAGTTGGAGGTTTTGCAAATATACAAATTGGGCTAATCTCCTCTTTGAAAGAAAGCTGAAAAAAGAAAAACTGAAAAAGACCCGGACTGGATAGGCATTAATTTCTGTTGTTGTTTCTTTTTATCAGGTCAAAATGAGCAAAAAAATTTAGTTTTCAAATGAAGTAAAAAAAAACATGTTTTTAGGACCGGAAACATATAACACATGCTTGGGGAAAAAGATATCCTTTCGCTTTATATGTTTCCTAGGACTAAATGTGATTGAAATACAGAAGATTTCACCAAAATCTCTATGTTTGCCATTTTGAGATATAAAGGTCAAGGTTTTATGAGAAAGCTCGACAAAAATAGTTCTATTTCACTTTGTCGAATGTTTATGCATCAACATGAAACATCTTGACATAAAGGGCTAAATATTCAGATCACAAATGGGTCCCTTATCGTACCATACCTACTACTTTCTACGATCTATATAAAATCAATGTTTGTTTCTAAAAAAAAGCTATACATGTATGCTACACAAATTTATTTAAAAATTGCCTCTTTTATCTTTTTGTCAACACTTATTAATTTGTCTCTATTAAATGTTTTTAGTCAACACCCGCATCTTTGTTAAAAATTTACGGAAGAAAGATAAAAGAACACTGGACACTTTTAATTTGCAAAACACTCATTTGCAAATCCGCCGCCGCCTCTCCTTAGACCTACAGTGTCGTGTAAATAACCAAAATGTGCGGAATTACATGGGATTCAATAATTTCATTGCTTTTCTGCTGTTATTATTATATATATTTTGTAATTTGATTTAGAAAAACATGGGATTTTCAATATCCCATGGGATAAGGCAAATCCCATGGGATTGACCATTATCCCATGGGATTTTGGTTAAATCCCATGGGATTTTTTTGGGTCCCATGGGATAATTGTAGTCCCATGGGATATTTGTTGTCCCATGGGACAAAAAAAATCCCATGGGACTATAATTATCCCATGGGATTTTTAATATCCCATGGGACAAAATAAAATCCTATGATTCAAATTATAAGTATACAGTAAATAAATGTGTATGTTACAATGAATTCTGTTTGGTAGTAAATTATTTTAAGATGAATCTTTTTAGTGGAATATCTTTTTTCTCCTTGGAAATGTTAATGCAATTATATTGTTCTATAACTGTTCAAAACTAAACTTTTAAACAACAAAGCAGATAATGTAAGTATCAATATATGTTTATTTATGAATTCTAGAACACTTTTTTGAAACACAATTTTTTCCCATTTGAAATCAATGAAAACTCTATTAATAGGCTTAACATACTAGTAGCTTTTTACATAAATCTATTTTTTTTTTCAGGATATCCCTCCACCCAAAAAATTAATAGTTTCTTATCATCCAGCATTGTGTGATCGTAATGTATAGTCCACTTTTTTTGCCATTCAGCACAGAACATTGTCATTATTATGGTTTTAATATCTTTAGATATTTAATAGAACTGCAATTCATTGGCTGAGTGATGAAAATAATAACTGATCTGACTTTTGTCTTTGAATTTATTTTGGTCTTGTTTCTGTGTTTTTTCCTTCTATTCTCAGTGATGAATTCCAATCCTTCTGAAAAAGAACCAATAAAATCCGAAGTTATGGATAATAAAAAATTGTATACATACATGTAGCAAGAACATATGATTTTCAATAAAAATAGCTATGCGGTATGGATTTTACTGATTGTTGAAGGTTGTCCAGTGTCATCAGTTGCTAACCTCCTACATCCTTTGGTCTCTGATGGAGAGTTGTCAAATTAGCAATATACCACATCTAACTATTCTAATATTATATAACAATCAATTTATGTATTCTTCTTTATAACATTTGGGTATTTTCCCCAGTAGTTATATATATATATATAGATCAATGTTAAAACTTTAGGCAATTACAATAAAATTCCATTTTTCACAAGAATCTGCAATATATTATACAGAAAGCCAACAATAGAAACAACACTTCTTTAAGCTTCTGAAGTTCTGAAAGAGTTCCACTTGTGTTTTATTTCAATTAGAAAATACATTGAACTCTTTGGACATGTTGGAAATTATAACATTGATACAAAAAATTATATTGGTTTTTTTTTTCTTATTTTTGTGTTGTTCGGTTGCTGTCTCATTTTTATATATGGTTGTACATATATCCTAAATCTTCTTTTTTATATACTTAATCATTAATACACAATGTAGTAAAATGGGATATTTTTTATTTTGATAATCTCAAAACATTATTATTCTATCAAATAACTTATTTCCAAGTTCACAAAACCCCAATGTGTCAGATATTAATTTTAAGACATGTATAAACATGATCAACAAGCAGTTGACAGGATGTCACGCAAAAATCTCACTAATATTAAACTTTCACAAAAACTCCATACTCAGCGAGTACTATTAAAGTTCTTAGTACAGGACAAATTCCTAGTAGGTCCGAGTACACAGTTATCGTCCTTTGATTTTCGTTGTCCACGAATAAAGTCCCTAGTGTGGACAGTATGTTGCTTGCCAATTTTTTTAGTACCCCTTCCAAATGTATTCCTTCATGTTTTATGCCTCAAATAGCAAGAAGGGGGATGAAATTACACTGTAAAAAAATTTGAGTCCTGAATTGTAAAGTAAAGTAGTGATTTGATCCAGCTGAAAAAGGTTAAAAATTAGCACTTCGGAAGCTGTCAAAAGATTTCAAGACCCCCTTAACATAGAATTGTCCATATTTTGAGTTAGAGCCGATGAAGTTTTCTATAATTTTGATATAACTTGTCCCAAAAGTAGTACAACACACTGTAAAAATATTATTGAGAAAGCGCAGGTAGGATTTTTTTTATTTTCATTTATTGTCTAAAAGAAATGCACTACGAAATAACTGTGTACTCGGACCTAAGAGGCGAGATCAGTAAATATAGAATCTGTACTTTGGCAACTTCCCTGAATGATTTAATGGTGTCAATTTGTCAGATAGCATGAAACTAAAGGATTTAAACTTTTATTTGATAGAAATTCTGCAAAAATTACCCATTTTGGCATTATATGGTCAAAATAAGCATTTCAAAGCTTTTTCAATTTTGATGCATAAGTGGCATTCTGACTTTCTATGTGACAGGTTTTCCTGTGTCAATATTTGTGTTTCTATGCTTTAACCCAGTTGTATTACTCATTTGTGAACTCTGAATCTACAGAAAATAAGATTATCTCAGACAATATGTGCAAAATGTGTTGTATAAATGACCCTCGTGTAACGGCCTGTTTGGATCAAGTTAAATGTGAGGACCTAGGTACATAAAAGTTGAAGTCCATAATAAAGATTTCACTAAATTTGTATTAAAAGCACTTCACAATGTCTTTTGTACCTGTTTCATTTCACATAGTATCTTTCTTTTCTTATGTTAAATAGCAAGTGGTTCAAATATAAGCCTGCTGAGGCTAAAATTGCATGCAAGTTTTTCACTAAAAAGTGAAAAATCTTTGTATCAGACCATACTGTCTGCAAAAAAAGTTGAATGCAAGAGTCCTTTTATGCTCAGATTTATTGTATCATGTAACCTGAGTATAGAAATTATAAAAAAGACACAAATTTTTATTTCCTATAGCTTCAGTATGCATTTTTAAATGTAAATATGTGCTACGGCCTAAATTGACCCTAAATTATTTTCAGTCTTACTTGGCTTAAGACCCTTTTATACTAATATGGTATGCTATTTGTAATTTTTCTTTCCATTTAAAGTACATTTAATACATATGTAAGGATTATTTATAACCAAAAAACTCCACAAATTTAAAATTGCTGGAAAATAATACATCTTCATGTAAGGCCCCCTTCATTGGAAAACCTCCATTTTTTGGCACAGGCTCATATAAATTTGACTTTTAAATAATTGTGATAAATCTGATAAATCAAATGAGTATTCTATTGCTTTGAATACATAATATGTCATATATTAAGGCCTTTAAAATGTAATTTTTTGCAATATTTTAATTTTTAAAGCCCCAAATTTTGATAGTTGAAATTTTTCAATTTAAACGTCAAAATTTAACACGTGAAGTTGAATATAGAATATATCATATTGTCTATAATATATATCCTATTGCCATGAAACTTTGTCAGCAGTCTCATAATTTATTAAGCTTTAGTCATACCAAGTTTTATTAAGATTGGTCAAATTTTTCTATCCTATTAGGTCCGAGTACACAGTTATCGTCCTTTGATTTTCGTTGTCCACGAATAAAGTCCCTAGTGTGGACAGTGTGTTGCTTGCCAATTTTTTTAGTACCCCTTCCAAATGTATTCCTTCATGTTTTATGCCTCAAATAGCAAGAAGGGGGATGAAATTACACTGTAAAAAAATTTGAGTCCTGAATTGTAAAGTAAAGTAGTGATTTGATCCAGCTGAAAAAGGTTAAAAATTAGCACTTCGGAAGCTGTCAAAAGATTTCAAGACCCCCTTAACATAGAATTGTCCATATTTTGAGTTAGAGCCGATGAAGTTTTCTATAATTTTGATATAACTTGTCCCAAAAGTAGTACAACACACTGTAAAAATATTATTGAGAAAGCGCAGGTAGGATTTTTTTTATTTTCATTTATTGTCTAAAAGAAATGCACTACGAAATAACTGTGTACTCGGACCAGTACAGGACACAATGCCTGGCAAACACTAGCATGTGTCAATGTCTAGTCAATCATGTAATCAGGCTCAAAATCTTAGTTTGGCACTGAATTTAAAAATTCACCACATAATGAACATGTGCATGAAATTCAACTTCATGGTAAGCTATGTACCTTAACCTAAAACTTTAACCTAAGAATGTACTATAATTTCACATTATGACATTTCTATGTTCAGTGATCCATAAAATCAGGGTAAAAACAGTAAATGTGGTGTTTAATGTATACACAAGAGTGCACACACTGAAATGTTGTGCCTTCTTTACTAATCATTGATATCATGTTGATAGTCCTAAATATAAAGCTTTACTACAACTATCACATAAACTCAACATGATGCAAGAAAATGAATTCAAGGTCATATAAACCTGACAAGAAATATATGTACACCTTACAATCATTCAAATTACTAAATACAGTTGACCTACCGGTATTGCTTATAGTTTCTAAGAAGCAGACTTAACCAAGAAAACTAAACATTGACCAATGAACCATGGAAATGAGGTGAAGATCAGATGAACCATGCCAGGCAGACATGTACAGCTAACAATCCTTCCATACAACAAACATAGTTGACCTATTGCTTATAGATTAAGAAAAACAGACCAAAACACAAAAACTTAACACTGAGCAATGAACCGTGAAAATAAAGTCAAGGTTAAATTTAAACTTGCGGGACTGACATGTACATCATAAAATGTTTCCATACACCAAATATAGTTGACCTATTGCATTTAGTGTTAGAAAAAAAGACCAAAACTCAAAAATTTAACTTTGACTACTGAACCATGAAAATGAGGTCATGGTCAGATGACACCTGCCAGCTAGACATGTACACCTTACAATCATTCCATACACCAAATATAGTAGACCTATTGCATACAGTATAAGAAAAACAGACCAAAACACAAAAACTTAACTATAACTACTGAACCATGAAAATGAGGTCAAGGTCAGATGACACCTGCCAGTTGGTCATGTACACCTTACAGTCCTTCCATACACCGAATATACTAAACCTATTGCTTATAGTATCTGAGATATGGACTTGACCACCAAAACTTAACCTTAAATATAAAAAAGAAGATGTGGTATCATTGCCAATGAGACAACAACTCTACACAAGAGACCAAATGACACAGAAATTAACAACTATAGGTCACTGTACGGCCTTCAACAATGAGCAAAGCCCATACTGCAGAGTCAGCTATAAAAGGCCCCGAAATGACAATGTAAAACAATTCAAATGAAAAAAACTAACAGCCTAATTTATGTACAAAAAATGAACGAAAAACAAATATGTAACACATAAACAAACGACAACCACTAAATTACAGGCTCCTGACTTGGGACAGGCACATACATACAGAATGTAGCAGGGTTAAACATGTTAGCGGGATCCAAACCCTCCCCCTAACCTGGGACAGTGGTGTAACAGTACAACATAAGAACGAACAATAATAAAATGCTCCACTAGGGCGCAGCTTGATACGACCGCAGAGGTCGAACCCTGAACAGTTGGGGCAAGTATGGACACAACATTCAAGCTTGATACAGCTCTGAATTTGGATTGTGATTAAATATTTGACACAGCATAGGTTTCTGACACAGAATGAATGTGGTCTAAGAACTTAAAAAATTTTAATTTACCTATTCAAACCATATCATAATTATTTGCTTTTATATATAAATCAGAAATAACCAATTTAAAATGGAAAATTTAAGAAAAAAAAAGGAAAAAAAATCCCCTCCCCCAAATTTTTTGAACCCCCTTATGATTCATCACCCCAAAACTCAATAACAGCCTTCCCTTTGTGGTATGGTACCTTGCAGTACAATTTCAGAGAGATTTATACACTTGAACACAAGTTATTGTCTGGAAACTAGAAAAATGCTTGTTTTTTTGGCCCCTTTATGGCCCTAAATTCCTAAAAGTTTAGGGCAATTACCCCAAACTCAAACCCAGCTTTCCCTTTGTGATATGGAACCTTGTAGTACAATTTCATAAAGATCAATACACTTACACACAAGTTATTGTCCTGAAACTAGAAAAATGCTTGTTTTTTGCCCCTTTTTGGCCCCTAATTCCTAAAATTTTGAGGCAATTACCCCCAAAATCAATCCCAGCCTTCCCTTAGTGGTATGGTACCTTGCAGTACAATTTTTAGAGAGATCCATACACTTGAACACAAGTTATTGTCTGGAAACTAGAAAAATGCTTATTTTTGGCCCCTTTTTCCTAAACGTTTTGGGCAATTACCCCCAAACTCAATTCCAGCTTTCTCTTTGTGATATGGAACCTTGTAGTACAAATTCAGAAAGATCCACAGACTTACACACAAGTTATTGTCATGAAACTAGAAAAATGCTTGTTTTTTGCCCCTTTTTTGGCCCCTAATTCCTAATAATTTGAGGCAATTACCCCCCAAAATCAATCCCAGCATTCCCTTTGTGATATGGAACCTTGTGGTACAATGTCAGAGATCCATACACTAACACACAAGTTATGTCTGGAAGTTACAAAAATGCTTATTTTTGGCCCCTAATTCCTTAACTGTTGGTACCATAACCCCCAAAATCAATCCCAACCTTTCTTTTGTGGTATTGAACCTTATGGTAAAGTTTCATAGAGATCCATTCACTTCAACTAAAGTTAGAGTGCGAAAACCAATGTGTCTTCGGACGACGACGACACCGACGACGACGCCAACATCATACCAATATACGACCACAAAAAAAATCAGTTGAAAGAGGCTTAACTCATCAGATGGATAAAAATACAAATACTACAAATACAAGTGGACGTGGCCAGGTACTTGTACATCCAAACAACAAAAAGACACTAAGTACAGATCTGAGAGTACTCGCAGTTACTGACAGCTAGTACAAAGCCACTAACAACTAATAAAAAAAATCATGCATCTAAGACTAAGTTCTTGTTCACTGATCCATGAAATGAGGTCTAGGTCAAGTGAAAACTCTCTGACGAGCATGAGGACCTTGCAAGGTACGCACATACCAAATATAGTTATCCTATTACTCATAATATGAGAGAAATTAACATTACAAAAAATCTGAACTTTTTTTTCAAGTAGTCACTGAACCATGAAAATGAGGTCAAGGACAATGGACATGTTTCAGACAGAATTCGTATCATGAGGCATCTATATACAAAGTATGAAGCATCCAGGTCTTCCACCTTCTAAAATATAAAGCTTTGAGGGAGTTAGCTAACGTCCACTGCTAACGCCACCGCCGTAGCCGCCACCGGATCACTATCCCTATGTTGAGCTTTCTGCGACAAAAGTTGCGGGCTCGATAAAAATACATGAACATTTTAAAGTACTAAATTTTGAGTATATACATGTAAAACCACAAGTTACTAACTGAAGTTCATGGTGAACTGTAACCAAAAACTTAAAGAGAATACAATTTAGAGAAAGACAGATGGATGCACAAACACTATCATAACAGAGCATAAAACTTACCAAACAAGATGTTTTACATTTATCCTTCAGAAGCAGGAAAACTGAAGTGTTTCTTTTCTTTCTCTGCCCTCCAGGATATAAACTTCAAATTCATTCATGCAAAATATGAAAATCTGCAAAAGTAGGACCTTGTACCGCAGCTTATCCACATTTTGACTTTTGAACTGCATTGTTCTTTTCATCTTGCTGGCAACCTAAATATAAAAAAAAATGATAAACACATAATTCTGGATTAACTTTCTGTATTTATTTTTGTTGGTACATGTACAAACAATTTTTTCCAACTTTAAACTAAATCTGCCTCTGCTTTAAAAATCAACTGAAAACCATGTATTTATCTTAATTGAAAACAATTTCTTGAGTTTTTCTCATTTGTATCAACCTGTTATTATATATAAATTTTATTTTTGTCCCTTTTTAAAAATAGGAATGGTTCAAATTCCTCAATAATCATGATAATTCTAGTCAGTCAATTAAAAATGTATGAATAAATTATTTAACCTGTATACTATTAATATCAATATATTTCATTTTTGATAAAAACTAGGCTCTGTGTTGAAGACCATACCTTGACCTATAATGGTTTACTTTTATAAATTGTGTGACTTGGATGGAGAGTTGTCTCATTGGCACTCATACCACATCTTCCTATATCTACAAACAGATTCTATGGGCGAGCAGACATTATACCCTGGAGGTGGTTTTAAAAAAAGCATACGACTTAGATGTACCATAAGCATGGAAAAACAATTCAGCAGTCAGTTTCACAAAAAAACTTACAAATAATATTGATAGTAATTAAGTCATGTACAATACAGTATACTTACGATAAATTGTAAGTTTTTTTTTTGTAAAACCGACTCAAGTATACTTATAATCAATCTTAGTCGTAAGTATTAAGTATTATTCATCTTTTGGATAATTTGTTGGTTTATTTTATGAATATACAGTGGCAGATCCAGAACTTTTCATAAGGGAGGGCCGGCTCCAGTCATGCTTCAGTGATCCCTATATAATCAACCAAATTTTTCCAAAGAAACCCCCCCCCCCCCCCTAAATCAGCCTATGATATATGTTTATATATCTCTCTGATATGCCATTTCAAATCAAATGTGTATTAAATAAAACTTTACACTAGAAAAGTAATGGATAGTTACTCATTTGGGAAACTTACAAGTTCACAGCATGCCGGTGCCTGTGACTGTGTTCAAAGTGGTGGGTTTTCACCCTCGTTGTATTGCGGAATAACGATTTAGGCAAATTGAGAAAAACATCATGTCTGTGGTTGATAATAGTGTGTGTGCATTAATTTAATTTTCTATACCTTCTTATTTAATATTTTTCCAATTTTGAGTACTGACGGCAAGTGTTTTAACCAATGTCTTGAGACCAATGTGCTATTTACAAGTGCGATCGAGAAATGCAGGGGAAAGAAACTTATCAATTATGTTTATTCTTAAGACAAAACTGAGCCGCCGTAAAAATGAACCGTGTCGAGGAGGTTACTAACACGTAATAGGGCAGAGACATATTTACACATATGTGTATATATGTCTCTGTAATAGGGTCATCCCTCGAGAACATTAACTATAGTACATTGATAGTTTACTATGCAGTCAGTATCCCGAAAAAAAACCCGTATGGATGCAAAACGCTTAGTGGTTTCGGCTGACTACTAATACGTGCACTTTGTCTAAAAAATATCCCGGCAGCGTCAAAGTTGAAGTCAGGATCTTGGGGGGGCTCATTACTCTCTTTCCTCATATTTTAGCATTTCATTATTCTTTAATCTTTATTGTTTGCCCGTTATTCTCTATTCTGTTAACCCCCATCCATACTTAAGCTTTCGGTAGTTTATTTTATTCTATTTCTGTCTAAATACATTATTTATCACAAAACAAAAACTTACTAAATATTTTTTTATGAAGTCCTCACCAGTTGCGGATCCAAAAAATGTCATAAGGAGGCACTAACTGTCATGCATAAAGAGGGGGCCCGCTTCATTCATTCTCTAAATAATCAACCAATTGTTTTTCCAAAAAAGGGGCGGCCCCCCATGCCCTCAACTTAATCCACCTCTAAACCCTTCCCACTTCGTATCCTTGAATTCAGATTCAAGATCTCTCGGACAAAAGTAAGTAAGTAAGTCACATTTGCCTATATCAGGTTTTTGACTTGAACTGGCGGATAATTGTTTCATTACCAATCGTACCACATCTCCTTATTTATATATATATATACGAAAGCTTTATTCATATTTTTTGGTGTATTGATGAATGTGTAAAGATGCAGCAATTGTAATACATTTTAAAATACAGCACAAGAGATGCAGATTATGTAAAACCAATCTCACTATACAAATCCTTGATAAAACTTATAAGTCGAAGACATACTGACAAACGCCATGGCAAAAACTTAAAAACGACCAAATGACGTACAACAGTATATAAAACTTGACTATAGCATTTAAAACACATAAGAAGCACCCAGACAGTCAAACAGAAATTAAAAGAATAAATAATTTGTAAAGATTTTCAACTAGGCCTACAGCTATATTTTCTTATCGGCTAAACATAGGTTCTAGTATTATGTGATAAGTCATTTTTTCATGCAGACCCAGTTTTATTGATACCTTGAACTTAAAGTGGTTTTATACATATCAGCCCAGATTATGTGTGTAATTTTATTGAACAATTCAACAATACACGTTCTAAACAGGTTAAATTCAATTTAAAAATTTACAAATTCAGATCTACTGGCATTCAACACCCAATTACTTACTTGCTGTATATTGCTAACTTTGATTGTATATTGTCATTCCCTCCACATCGTGAATACGCCATGCGAGGTGTTGGATACGTTTGATATAGGGTGGCGGCTTCGAAGCGTAGAAAAAAATCCAGGTAAATGAAAGTGTAAAATTGTGTTGTTGAAAATTTTAAGTACTAAATTCCTAAATTTGTACTTAACTCCGTTCTACGGGTAACATGGTTGTTTGATATGAAAATAGGATAAAAAGCATCCGGAAAAATTAATTATCACGTTATAAGTATTCGTAAATGGATATGAAAAAACTTAACAAGGAATAAGTATTGGTAAACGGACAGAAAGTCGCAGGACAAAGGTTTAGATTAATTATTTTACAATTGTTTAAATATATGAGAGAAAGTTCTTGACGAATTGACTTTATTTATAGATAAATGTATTTAGTTGAGGAAATGATTAATTCGCCTTCAAATAGTTTTTTTTTATCAATAACTTATAAAAAGGAGACATTTTTGACAGCATGACTTCAGTTAATTACCAAACCACTTTTGCAGATTGTTTTCTTAACAATCATTGTTCATATTAATATTCAAAAATAAATTTTATTTACAAGTCCGTTTCCTTTTAAAAATGTTTCAGAAAAATACTGAAACGTTTTTAAAATTAAGTTTATTCAAAGAAAAAAATATCCCAAAACTGAATCGTGACTTTTTACTTGTTACTTTTTGTTGTACGTTCTAAGTGTCAATCCTAGCAAACAAAAATTTGGAAATAAAATCGATTACAATGTAATTCTATAGAAGGAAAAAGGGGGGTTACTGATATACAATATATGTACATTGTCGGAAAATATAAAATTTATTTGTATGAGCTTTAGAAACAGGGCGAAAAGCGAGGCTCGCTGAGCTTTTCTCCTGTTTCGCAGCAAGTACAAATACATTTCATATTTTCCGACAATGTACATATATTGTTTTTATCCTGAAATTTACACCCAACACTTGAAAATTTAGTTGTTAAAATCTAAATGATTGTCTCTAATTTTTCAAAGAAATCGACATAGTTTAAACGCGGACCGCGAAGAGGACCCCAAAATGAACTGGTACGCAAAAAGAAATATCCACATTACCGCTTGCTCAACATTGAAGAGGGGTAACAGGAGACTTTATTTGTACAAGTACAAATAAAGCAAAAATTTATTTGTGTACCTGTTATTTGTACTATAGTTGGATGATTGCAGGATAAAACAAATTATTACTATACACTCACATACTTCTAAAAAGATTTGCATATGTAAGCTGTCTATAGACAATGTTAAATTATTTCAGGAGTTTCAATTAATTTAGGAGAAAAAAAAGATTATAAACAGTTTAGTTTTCAACGCCTACTACTACAAAAAATAGTGATTCTTTTTGTAGATTTGGTAGTTCAGTTTCGACTCAAAATTTCCTATTGTAGTTGTTAGATGCCAAATATTTAGGAGAAGATTGTATTTGTACTTTATGTAATTGTGGTGATATTGGCGACGCGATTCATTATATTATAGCAAGGATTTGTAAAAATCCTTGATTATAGAATGTTCGGCAATAGATGAAAGAAGACAAACCCTATTTAAACGGGGTTTTGATCTCCAAGGACGCCACATTTTACATCGAATAAGATCTATATTTGTTAACGTTTTCAAATGAAATAACTTGAATTGAAAATTTCACGACTATTTGAAGATTTCTTATATTTCTAAATGGCTTCAATTATTACATACAAAACGAAAAATATATTTAACTTTTTTTGTAAAAACAATATTCATGTATTTTTATATTTTTTCCAAGGAAACGTTTTTTTTTTTTTTGTTTGCAAAGTTTACTTGTATGTGTTTATAACCATCACCAATCAGTCCTAATTATTAAAGATCAAACGTTGTAATCAAAATGATGATTGGTATTGAATATGATCATCGGTCATGCATGACATATCCCAAATAACTTCTTTAATGTTGGTTTGATTTTATCAAAACCAAAATTATAAGATCAAATATTAAATTATCTATCGAATGTATACCCTCAACGCTCACTAAAACATATATACATGTCCTGAGTGACTTTTTATGTGCTGTCTGCACTCAGGAGGTCCTGAGCGGTTTTTAGACGTACCGTTAATTTACAGGCATATATTTGAAGCTGTTCTTAATTATGTACATTATCTATAGGTATACATGTATCAGACAAAAAGACTTTCCAATGAACTTAGTTCTAGTTATCTTAGTTCCTAGTCACAGGCACTTGTCTCAGAAAAAAAAAATGTCCTACTATACTTTTAATGTTATATCAAGCAGGGACTTTCTATACTAAGTTAGTATAGAAAGTCCCTGTATTAAGGTATATAGGAAACAAAATTCTGAGACAAGTGCCTGTGGTCCTAGTGTGAAATAAATCCACTGGGAATTGGCCTTTTTAAACACATCTATATATACGTTTTCTCAAGGGTTTGTACATGTAAAGTGAAATTATGTTTACTCAATGCGTAGTTACATAAGTTTATTTGCTACTTTTTTCTTCTTTATTTTATATAAATGATTTTTTTTTTTTTAATTTTAACATTTTTTTCTTCGAAAGAATTGTAGTGTTGCAATAGGGAATGGACACAGATACTTAACTACATTTAACGAAAAAAAATTTGTGTAATGTCATCAATCTGTATTACACATAGACAGGATGTTCTCTAGAAAACTATGATATTTCTAAGACGTTATACACACCCCAGGGTACACGCACTTTCGTAATGGAAAATTACTGCATGCTTTAATTACCTGTAATCAGCCATGCAACAAATCAGTTGACTGACCATGTCATTACAGTTTAAAAAGTTTTTCCTCAGATCAAAACGGAATATTCATTTTAACTTTAAAATTCAAAACTTTAAAAAGTAAACCTTGATATAATTATGACGTTAAAGAATTTAACAATTTAATAATCGGATTTTCCCAAAGATTAAGATACAATTATATTTATTATTCTGGGACTGACAGATATATTACAGGCACTTGTATCAGAATTTTTTTCCTATATACTTTTATTAAAGTATATAGGATTTTTTTTTCTGAGACATGTGCCTGTGAGATATCAGAGACATATAATACAAGAGATTCGCAACTCGGCGAAATCCCGTAATAACACGCGGCCACTAGTTAAACCTCGCGAGATCTCCTTAGGTAATAAAGTCATTAATAAAAGTATTAAAAGTACTCGAAGTAAGGACGAATGTTTAAGCATAACATAAACTGTTTCAGTGTTAAATTTATCATAATTAATTAAATATAATTTGAGTACATATATAATTATTTATTTTAATGTAATTTTGATTTTAGATTTTTATTATTGAAAAAGAGACATAATTTGATATTGTATAAAACAAAACTGATATTAAATAATTAACACTTGATAAATTGTGTCAGAGTTCATTTTATTTGATAGTTACATAATGGGTTTCTATTGAATATACACCTGTCTCGGAGACATAATTTCACAGTGTGACATGTATATTAGGTTTGAATTATTCGATGACCAGGTAAATCACGAACATGTTATAAATAATGAGTTTTAATTGACACCTTGTAAACAAGAAGTTGTCACACCACAGGTGTCCACACTCTTTCCAAAAATACAATTCACAAAATGTATAATTAATTAATATGGAAAAAAACTTAATTTATTTGTTAATTAATTGTTAATCATGATAGGCTTTGTTTTTTATTCTTGATATTTATAAATTATTGAAATTTTATTTATTTTTATATTCCTCATTTATTGGGCTTTCATTGAGTTTTTTTTCTGTAGGAAAGTCGGTAAATGTTTGATTTCTAAGTGTTGTTTGACAGTTTTATCATATAGGCTTGCATTGAGTTGTTTTTTTAAATGATTGTCGGTAAATTTATGGTTTCTTCATGTTCGAAGTGTGTATTGAGAATTAATATTTAAGAAAATTACAATTAATTTCTCATTTGAATAAAGCTTCATTCATGTGCACGCAATATGGAAAATTCCGATTTTATTTCGTGGGATGACAATCTTAATTTCGTGGGATGATAATCTTAATAGTTACGACTTAGATATACTCCTAGTTGAATAAACTGATAACGAACTCTTTGTTGATAGTGAAAAGGACGAAAACATAAGCGAGAGACCCACCAACAAAAACAATTGACAATACTGCATACATAGATGGATATGTGTGTCCTCGAAGCAACAAAAAATCTATAAAAAAACACAGGTCATACATCAAAGCAACACGAAAGACACTATTTAAAAAGTATTTTATAACCTTGTTTCCACGAGACAATCATTTGTAGTGGTTTTTGTCTTTTAATCATTTGTAGCGGTTTTTGTCTTTTTATTCTGGGGTAAAGAGATGGCAATTTAAAAGTAAGATTGTTTATGTGTATACATATACAAATCCTTGGTGTAAATAAAATCTTTTATTATCAAATATATAAATATATATATAAAAGTCTAAATTGAAAACAACGTTCAAACCTATGATTGCGTTGGATAAAAACCGCAATTTTTATACGTGTGCATGTAAAACAAATTTCTTGGTAGAGGGGTCTAAATACAGCACAAACAACAATTTCCAAAAGACCAAAAAAAGTGAAAAAGTCTTATTTTAACAAAACGCATTTGACTAACAGGTCGAACAACTGATGTTCTTAAACCCTGCTGACTGCAATTGGCGATTGCCAAATAAATTGATCACCAGATCTAACAAAATGGATCTTAATATTAATTAAATACCAAACAGAAAACAATAAACTTGTGGAAAAGATGATATACCACAAACATATATATATATATCTTTTGCAGTCACCATTGAAATGTCCTCAATACGATTTTAATTTAAAAATGAATTAGGTTCATGTTTTGAACGAGAAGCGTAGTCTGAAACGACAACAGATGCATATGAAGCTCATTCATAATATTACGACCAGCAGAAGGTTTCCTTTACTAGGAAAATTTTACTCCTTTTGTAAATTTACTGCATTCGTTCATCTTTGGCACCCTAAAAAGAAGAAAAAAACAATGACTTCAGAATAGGAGAAAATAAACAACTTTGCTATAAACAGAATGAAAAATGAATAAAATGTCTAACAAAATGCAGGCTATAAATTTCATAGTGCACAAAAAAGAAGGACTGATTTCAGGAAATTTGTCCATGAACAATTTCAATATTTAGCCAGTTTAATAAAAAATTTCGGGTATCAATCAGAAAAAATCGCCACATTGTTGGTTCAAATTTTACGAAAATAGTCTTATTTTCAGTCACGAAACAACATTTGGGAGTACTATTGGCCCATAAAATTATATATTTATTAGCATATTTTTCAAGTTTTAAGAAAAAAATTGGGAGATCAAATGGTTTCTACGGCAATAGGTGAAGTAAAATGGGCCGAGTTTTAACTTTGTTTGTATTTGATTAATCTCATCATTAGAACACATTTTATCAATAACAAATTATTAGAATTAGTTTTTTGTAACTTTTAAATATACTTGCATGCTTTAGCTGTGAAAGGTATCGGCATTATCCATTAGAAAAATCGTGAGGCGTAGAACCTTTTACACAACAATACGGGTTATTACCCATAAATCCATCGGATTAATCGGCTTTCCGGTGGCCACGTCATTTCATTGGCTGTTATATAGACTCTACTAGAGTTGCGAATCTCTTGTATTATATGTCTCTGGAGATATATACATGCATAAGTCCCAGACATATATAATTGTAAATCAAAATGATTTACATAATACTGGGAAATAATATAATGTTTCAGTTATGTTGATGTCACATGAATTATTTGATGATGCATGCTGGAATTTCTTATCTAACTGCATGACGGTGGCCACAGACATATATATATATATATCCGTTTACTAATTCTATAATTTCTTGAGAAAAAAAATCAGGAGGGAAGTCAGAGGGAAGTGAAACAAATATTTTAAGCTTTTATTAAAAATTGTTGGGAAAACAATAAAACACGACACTGAGTTTTGAAAAAAAAGTTTATGATTGGTCTTAATTTTTTTTTTAATAAAGATAGAAACAATTTTTTGTCCCGAGAAAAAAAAAACAATGCCCCTTTTAGCCAAACCGACACACGCCGATGAATGAAGAATTCCAAGTAGGGTCACAAGGTCACATTTTAAAACTTTTTTAGTCGCCAAGTCTCAAAAAGCAATTTTGTCTGGCATTGTTTTTAGTCGAATTATGTTTTTGCAGGTCAGGTTGCAAAGTGGCAGGTCGCGATCGGATTTGACAATGTCAAGTTGACAACGGTCCTAAAAATATCCGAAAAAACGTTGAATCAAACGATATGAACCTACGCAGTTTTATATTATAAGACTGACACACACCAGTGTGCTAACTGTGCTGGGTGAGGTGCTGTAACTTGATATACATGTATCATTAAGTTACAGTACTGTTAGGATTTGCCTGCCTTTTTACAGGGTCTTTCTATACTAACTGTTAGTATAGACTGCCCCTGGCTTGAAAGTATGGTTCTCTGCTCATCAACGGGTGCGTGATTAGCAATTTGAATATCTTGTAGCAGTAAAATACCTCCGGGGGGGGGGGGGGGGGGGGGGGGAGGGGCACTTCAATACTTAATTGATAGGGGTGTCGCTGGGGTTCTGTTACCCCACCCTATTCATATAATTTAGATCTTAAAAATGTATTATACCTTTTCATATATTGCGAGGGTAAAATTGTAACCTTTTCCCATATTGGTTGGTTTTCGTGGGGTGTGTTGGAAAAGTGGAATATTTAAGGCTAAGATTCTGTATGTAATGTTTACTTACGGCGAGACTTTCGGGCTGTGAAAAAATGACAGGGCTTTTCATATACAAGTAATTGGAACTTTATCGACCTTATCATATATTTCTGATAGTTTTCCCCACCTATTCCCATATTTTCAGCTGTCCAGCGGCACGTCATATCACCTTGTATATAGGAAGTGCCCCCCCCCCCCCCCCGAGTACAATACACAAATGTATAATACCTAATTCAGGAGCACAGTCTGTCTTTACCGTAAATCGTAAATAACTTCCAGATTAATATGTAAGTTTACTTTGCTAATCGATTTTCCTGTAATTCAGATTTAAATTTATTTGTGAGACCCCCGTCACTATTTATATTCACTCAAAGAAAGGGTTCTCCGTTACTGGGAAAATCCAAGGACGTATTGTGTTAGTTATACGTCCTTGGAAAATCTTATCTGATTCAGGATCAATTTATCGGTTACACTCCCCTATCACCAGTGATTCTTTGTGAACTGACATTCTGAAAAAGGTATACTTGACTATCAATTTGCATGATTAGTTACAGATGTCGACTCGGACTACTGCAGAAGACAATAATTCAGTTCACTGATTTAGATTGAATAGTGGTTCGGTTAATCCCCTCTTCCCAACAAGTAAGAATTAGGTTACATCTTTTGGTAGTCCAAATAATTATGACGTCTAGCAAGGCTATTTTATTTATTTTATGCCCCCGCCGTAGCCGGTGGGGGCATTAAGTTTTACCCTTGTCCGTCTGTACGTACATCGTCCGTACGTCCCAAAATTGGTTTCCGTTCTCTAACTTGAGTTTGCCTCAACCAAATGTTAAAGTAAAAACTTATACACAATGCTTATTACCACAAAACACAGATCAAGTTTGAATTTTGGTGGCGTCACTTTAACCGTTCTAGAGTTATGCCCCTTTATAAATGGAAAAATTGCCAAATTTTTAGTTTCTGTTCTCTAACTTAAGTTTGCCTCAATCAAATGTTATAAAACCTATACACAATGCTTATTACCACAAAACACAGATCAGTTTGAATTTTGGTGGCGTCACTTTAAACTCGTTCTAGAGTCATGCCCCTTTATAAATGGAAAAAATTGCAAAATTTTTATTTTCTTCTAAATATCAAGTAATTTCAAATTGGAATTATCTCCCTTTGTCCATTATTATAGTTGAATCAACTACAATCAATGCTTTATACAATGCAATGTTTAATTTTGACTTCCACTGATAAACACAGATCAAGTTGAATTTGGGTAGTGTCACTTTAACCATTATTGAGTTATGCCCCTTTATAAATTGAACGATTGCAAATTTTTAGTTTCCATTCTGTAACTTAAGTTTGCCTCAACCAATCATTATGAAACTTATACCACATATTCATTACCACAAAACTAAGATCAAGTACAAAATTATTGTTTCCGTTTTCTAACTTTAGTTTGCCTCAACCAAATGTTATGAAACTTATACACAATGCTTATTACTACATAATACAGATTAAGTACGAAATTAGGTGGCGACAACTTACCATTCTTGAGTAATGTCCCTTTATAAACATAAAAATTGCTGAATTTTTCGTTTCCGTTCTCTAACTTTAGTTTGTCTCAACCAAATGTTATAAAACTTATACGCAACCGTTCTAGAGTTATGCGTGCTTACAAATAGAAAAATTGCTGAATTTTTAGTTTCTGTTCTCTTCTTAAGTTAGCCTCAACCAAATGTTATGAGACTTACACACAATGCTTATTACCACAAAACTCAGATCAAGTTCAAATTTGGGTAGCGTCACTTTTACCGTTCTTCAGTTATGTCCCTTTATAATTTTTCTATCTATCTATCTTCATCTTTCCGCACTCAGTCACAACTTTGACTATTACGTGCCCAGAAAAAAGTTAAAATAGCCTTGCAAGACGTCATAATTATTTGGACTAATCTTTTGGCAAATATGGTCGTACCACAGGGGTTTGTTACAATTTGCCGGGTTTTCTATCCTTACGAACCCTGAAAAACTTACCAGGCCAGGTGATAAAAAATCTGTCTCCCCTTTTTATCCCACCAGAAAATCAAAAGGTTGTCTCCTTACACCTACATGACAAAAACATATACAAATATGGTATCATTGCCAATGTGACGGCTCTTCAACAGAAACTTAAACCGTAGAAGTTAACAACTATATAGGTCACCGTACAGATTTCAACATTGGGCTAAAAAGCCAAACTGCGTAATAAGCTACAAAAGGCTAAAATAGATAGACAATATCTGACAAGGGTAGAAATGTTCAGAATGTTGAAAAAAAAATCTACTGTCCATTTGCATCAAAACTAGCAGCTGACTCATAGGAGTTGTTGCCTTAAATACAGATTTTAACCATTTTTTTTTTCTTCATATTTCTTGAATTTGCCTTTTTATCTCGAAAACTGTAATAATTAAAGAGAAACTTAAATCTTATTAAAAAGTTATTGCTTTTCAATGATGATTTTGATCCAGTTTTTGCAAAAACTTGGAAACTTTAAATCTTGGGTAAACTCCTTATATTATACTGCCTGGTCTCGTGGTAGCGTGTTCACCTCACGTGCAGAAGGTTGTTTATTTTGAACCCAATCGGGTAAAACCAAAGACTTTAAAGTTGGTATTTGCTGCTTCTCCCCTAAGCACGCAGTATTATTAAGGAGTAAGAGCAAATACTGGTTTGTTCAGAGTCAGAATAATGTGTCAAGGTAAGGTGACATGTCTCTCTGAGAACTAGTGTAAGAGATAAATTGTCTGGTCAGACAAATATAACTAGTATAAAAAGTCCATGGATACAGAATTTACTAGTATATTTAGTCCGATGTCAGTAATTTATGTCCCCAGACTAATTTTCCTAGTCCATGACATCACTATTCCTAGGTAATAACATGAATAAGGCCCCTATATTTGGTGAATGGAATGATTGTGAGATGCACAGTCTGTCTGGCATGTTTTATATGACCTTGACCTCATTTTCATGGTTCATTGGTCAATGAAAAGTTTGCATTGTTTTGTCAGTTTATAATATGCTTTAAGCAACAGGTAAATTATATTTGGCGAATGTAACGATTGTAAGGTGTGCATGTCTGTCTTGCAGATTCATATAACCATGATCGCATTTTATGGTTCTTTGGTCAATGCTAAGTTTTTTTGGTTTTTTATACGGTCATATATTGGTATGACGTTGGCGTTGTCGTCGTCCGAAGACACATTGGTTTTCGCACTCTAACTTTAGTTTAAGTGAATGGATCTCTATGAAATTTTACCTTAAGGATTGATTTTGGGGGTTATGGTACCAACAGTTAAGGAATTAGGGGCCAAAAAGGGGCAAAAAATAAGCATTTTTGTAACTTCCAGACATAACTAGTGTGTTAGTGTATGGATCTCTCTGACATTGTACCACAAGGTTCCATATCACACAGGGAATGCTGGGATTGATTTTGGGGGTAATTGCCTCAAAATATTAGGAATTAGGGGCAAAAAAGGGGCAAAAAACAAGCATTTTTCTAGTTTCATGACAATAACTTGTGTGTAAGTGTATGGATCTTTCTGAAATTGTACTACAAGGTTCCATATCATAAAGGGAAAGCTGGAATTGAGTTTGGGGGTAATTGCCCAAAATGTTTAGGAATAAGGGGCCAAAAAGGGGCCAAAAATAAACATTTTTCTAGTTTCCAGACAATAACTTGTGTTCAAGTGTAAGGATCTCTCTGAAATTGTACTGCAAGGTACCATACCACAAAGGGAAGGCTGGGATTGATTTTGGGGGCAATTGCTTTAAAATTTTAGGAATTAGGGGCCAGAAAAGGGGTAAAAAACAAGAATTTTTCTAGTTTCATGACAATAACTTGTGTGTAAGTGTATGGATCTTTCTGAAATTGTACTACAAGGTTCCATATCACAAAGGGAAAGCTGGAATTGAGTTTGGGGGTAATTGCTCAAAATGTTTAGCAAAAAGGGGCCAAAAATAAGCATTTTTCTAGTTTCCAGACAATAACTTGTGTTCAAGTGTATGGATCTCTCTGAAGTTGTACTGCAAGGTACCATACCACAAAGGGAAGGCTGGGATTGATTTTGGGGGTAATTGCCTCAAAATTTTAGGAATAAGGGGCCAAAAAGGGGCAAAAAACAAGCATTTTTCTAGTTTCAGGACAAAAACTTGTGTGTAAGTGTATGGATCTTTATGAAATTGTACTACAAGGTTCCATATCACAAAGGGAAAGCTGGGTTTGAGCTTGGGGGTAATTGCCCTAAACGTTTAGGAATTTTGGGCCAAAAAGGGGCCAAAAAAACAAGCATTTTTCTAGTTTCCAGACAATAACTTGTGCATAAGTGTATGGATCTCTCTGAAATTGTACTGCAAGGTACCATACCACAAAGGGAAGGCTGGGATTGAGTTTGGGGTGATGAATCATAAGGGGGTTCAAAAAATTGGGGGGGGGGGGGATTTTTTTTCCCCTTTTTTTCCTTTTTTTTTCTTTAAAATTTTCCATTTTAAATTGGTTATTTCTGATTTATATATAAAAGCAAATAATAATGATCTGGTTTGAATAGGTAAATTAAAATTTTTTAAGTTCTTAGACCACATTCATTCTGTGTCAGAAACCTATGCTGTGTCAAATATTTAATCACAATCCAAATTCAGTGCTGTATCAAGCTTGAATGTTGTGTCCATACTTGCCCCAACTGTTCAGGGTTCGACCTCTGCGGTCGTATCAAGCTGTGCCCAGTGGAGCATTTTATTCATTTTATCAGATATTATAAGCATATGTCTACTTGTTGGTGTATGGAATGACTACACGGTGTCATATAAAAATAAGAAGATGTCTGTCTGCCAAGTTTAATATTACTGTGACCTCATTTTCATAGAATATTGATAATATCAAGCAAAAATGATGAGCAAGACAAGATACAAATGATCCAAAATTGTCAGTTGCCTACTCATTATGTAATAGTAATTATTGTCATTAAATGATAATGTTTACCCTTTTATGTGTAGGGCAAGAACATTAAAGATAAAGGGAAACTATAAACAAAAGAAATTATCAACAAAAATAGATTTACAGACGTCAACAAAGCCTAAATGGTAAGTCCACTTCTATAAAAGTTATTGCCCTTGAATAATGATTATTATGAAAATAAGATGTGGTATGATAAATGAGAAAACTATCAGAGTTCAATTAAGTGGATGTAAGCAATGCAATTACTTATTAGAGGCCAATGATGACCTGTAAATAATGACAGGCAAAATATGGCAGGGTTGATATAAAAATAAGAAGCGGTACAATTGCCAATGAGACTTTTCTCCAATAGAGATCAAATGACATTAAATTTAACAAAATTAGTTCACTGTACAGCCTTCGACAATGAGCAAACCCTATACTGCATAGTAATCCATAAAAGGCCATGAAATAACAAATGTAAAACAATTCAATAAGGGCATGGCGTCATTTAAAAAGGGCATGGTGTCTATCCATGCTAAACATGCTTGGGGGAAACACCTTAAAGGTGAAAGCTATGCCTGATTTTTGCACAAAACAATAAACAAAAAACAAATATGATATATAGCAACAATTGACAACCACTGAATAATAGACCCCTGACTTGGGACAGACACTTACAAAATGTGGCATGGTTTAACATGTTTGCTGGCACCAAATCCTCTAATTAAGGACAGTGGTGTAAGTGTCAGTTCAATATAAAAACTATAAAATCAGTTGAAAAGGGTTTTTTTCTGCTCTTGTGTCAGGTTATTTAAGGAATGACTATAATATTTTTTCTGTCTATGAAGAAATAACATCAAAAATGTGGTGCACACTGAATAACCCGCATAGCGGGTTATTTTAAAGTGTGCACCACATTTTTTATGTTATTTCGAATAGACAGAAAAAATATTACAGTCATTTCTTATAATTTAATTCTAAATTCCATTTTAAACCGGAGTAAACCATGAAAAAACATTGATGACGTCACGGTCACATGACAAAATTATGTCTATGAGCTGATAAACAAAACCATGTCAGCCAATCAGAAGACGTGTTACATCCAAAATTAAATTATTTTGATACATTCCTGTTTTCATTCTCAATTTTATTAACTCATTAGAATGCAACAAAGCAGAAAAACAGCTACCAAAAACACAGACCGGATGTGGCTGGAAATTTATACTTTCCCTTTAACAAAAAAGACTCAACATACAGATCTATTAGTACTCACAGTTACTGACAGCTAATTCAAAGCAAATATCAACTAATAAAATAAACATTTAGTGAGCACCCAACCCACCCCTAACCTGGGATAGTGGTTTTAATAACAGCACAACATTTGAACAAACTGTAGACATTTGTTGCAGTTGGCTTAACTCGAAAGACTGCAACAAGGCACAAAAAACAACTAATATGAAAACCATAGACACAAAGCACTGAAATAAGAGTTCTTACAATTTTAAATATTCAAATGAAATTTTTATCAAAATGTACATAAACATGATAAAATAGCCATTTTATTGCTGTATTTCTCTTCATTTATAATTTTTGAGTTTTGTGTATTTGTAGGTCAGACATCTTGGTTTTCATGATCATCATTCAACAGGTCAATACTGAACAGCAAACTTAAAGTTGATATTTTTCTACATAGTGTGACTTTTTTATTAATTTGAAATGGAATGTGTTTTTTTCCTATATAAGAAAGAGGAAATTTCAACATAATTACTATAAACAAAAAGGAGTCATATCATCATGATCATAGATGCTCAAGAACTTAATCATGTAAATGCAACAACGAAATTATCAATTGAAAGAAGGGAGGAATGAAAAAATATATTAGTATTTTGTTGTCCAAATGAACTTGCTTTGTCCACTCATTTAAATCGCTCCATCCAATAAAGATGTACGGAGGAAGATTTTTGAAGAACAGATTGCATAAATGTTTTGTCTTAGAATTGTAGGAATATTCTAGTGGATGAAATAATTTATTTACTTGACTCTTATATAGTGGACTGAATAATTGTTCATAGCAAGCTGAAACAAGAAAACTAAAACTTAACAGGAAAAGTGTTTATTTTATAAATTTACAAATATAAATGTAATATTATGAACACCACAAAGGAATAAGATTCAAATCATTTGCATATTCATGTATTGCAATGGAACTATAACAAAGAAAACTTTACCTCATGAAAAGAGTAAACTATTAACTGTGCTTTGTCAATTTATTCAGTCAGAATATGAAATATTTCTTTCAGTTCTATTTTTCATAATAAAACAAAGAAGACAAAGATTTCAAATCAATATTTTTTTCTTTTATTAAGACGTCATCATTTTATTTCAGTTAAAGGATTTTATTTTTTGACTTTAAATATTATTATATTTCCAAAATAATAATAATCTTTATTGTAATATAAACAAATTAAAAACATGTTTGTGACAAAATGAAAAAAACCAAAATACACTCATATATATATTATAAACTTTTTACTACCAAACAGAATTCATTGTAACATACACATTACTGTATATTTATAATTTGAATTCCATAGGATTTTATTTTGTCCCATGGGATATTAAAAATCCCATGGGATAATTATAGTCCCATGGGATTTTTTTTGTCCCATGGGACAACAAATATCCCATGGGACTACAATTATCCCATGGGACCCAAAAAAATCCCATGGGATTTAACCAAAATCCCATGGGATTTGCCTTATCCCATGGGATATTGAAAATCCCATGTTTTTCTAAATCAAATTACAAAATATTTACAATAATAACAGCAGAAAAGCAATGAAATTATTGAATCCCATGTAATTCCGCACATTTTGGTTATTTACACCACACTGTAGGTCTAAGGAGAGGCGGCGGCGGATTTGCAAATGAGTGTTTTGCAAATTAAAAGTGTCCAGTGTTAAAGAATAATTTGAAATGTTTCTTCAAAAGATTTATAACGTATTATCATGATGACCCTATTCAATCAGACAAAAAAGAGCCAATATTCAGAACTGGACAAACAAAACGGAAATAACAGCCAATCTGACTGCACCAAGGGAACCATACAAATATTTCAGATTACTAATAAAAACTTCATCTTGAATCATATTCATTTTATAACAATAAATAATCATTATTATATAACACATCAAAGGCAATGCTTCTGCCAATAAATAATACGAAGCCTTATAAATGATATTTGAATTGACTTTTTTTCTCAATTTTTCATCAAATGAAGTAGCATTGTTAAACAATGGTCTGCGGCTTGAATAAAAATCTAGCTCGTTTTCTTTTAAGACTATTCAATTTATTTTTGATCGTTGAGTACATTTTAAATATCAAGTTTAACAGGTTGCTATATATCTGTCTGGTCTCTGGCAGAAATGAATAGTCTGTGAAAAATTCCTGGAATTTTAAGCACAAATGTGTATGCACAAACATTACATTATTCAAAATACATGTAAATTTATTCTTCTAGAGTAGATTTATAGAAGTGTAAACAAATGATCTACACCATTAATCACACTGTTAAAAGTATCGCGTAGTAATGGTAACTATAATTATGTTGACATAGAAATTAGAATATCAGAGAATTATGTCACAATATTTTTTTACAAAGGACTCACTTTGACTAAAATATCAAAATGATGGAAAAAAAAAAGAAAGAAAACTACTGGTACTGGCATGAAAATATTGTTTGATTAAAACTTGCTGTAGAAGTTATACATTTTTGGAATTTATCTTAAATTAAGGAATACATCTTCCTCGTGCACAGCTCTGATTCCATATCCGGATTTGGACATATTTCACGTCCTTTTTGGTTTGATCATCTCTTCAACGTTTGTATTAGGTTTTGGATTTAAAATATTGTGGCTTCGAGAATCACGGAAGCCATACATCGGTACCTTTAATGTTATTAAAGAAAACTCATTTGTTGAGACGTTAAGTGCATAGATCTTAAATGGTCTTGAAATCAGACAGAACATGTATAATTTCTTAATAAAAGACATAGATTCTCAGCAACACAGTTATTAAAACTCCAATTGTATTGTTCTTTAAATGTATGATATTGTGATAATGTCGAGGACTGATTCAGTCTTCTTTAGTTTTACTCTTGAACTGCATTTGAACTATTCTATTGTGATTTTTGCCTTTTGAACATTTGTTCTCGGTTTTGATTTCAGTTGGCATGGTTCAAGTTTCTAAATTAGGTTAAACATTATTAAAGCCAAATACAAATGTTACCCTTTTTGATACTTAGGTTAAATGTTCTATTTGGAACTATATCAATCACAGCTGACAACTTAAAATCTTCACAACAAAACAGCTAACAGAACGTTTTCAACGAACGCAATCTCTTAACTTACAGAATGTTTAGCCTACGGTTACAATTACATAATATGACACTGCAAAGAGATTGATGACAATCGGATTTGAAACTTCTCCTGCTTTGTACCAGAATTTATCTTTTTATGAAAATCTTGCTTTCAATTTATCTAAAATTTCTCAGTTGTTCTGGTGTTTTGATGAAGTTATAGAATTCAATTACAAATACACATTGTAATTATTAGTCATGACATTTGCGTCAATTTAAACCTAATCGAAAGGTTAAATAAAGCTAATCTGGACGTTTTATAATAAGACAATGGCCATAAGGTTTCTCAAGTGCTGAATTACCTGGCAAAGTATTATCCTTTGATTTGGGTTGTCGGAAATCAATTGACAACCTTTTACTACATCAATGACTATATTGAATCCATAGAAACTACTGATATTACTTCTTTATATCTCTGAAAAGTTCGGTCTATGGGTTCAAATGCAGAAGATAAGAAATTTCAGCAGGATTTGTTCCGGCACGTATGGCTCTAGACATCTTCAAACTTGTCGTTTATATTGCTATTATGTACAGAGAAACACGAACATCAAATAGTTTATTGAAAAAACAATTAAATCTGATAATATTATTGATTCTTCAGGTAGGATAGAAATTTTTTCAATTAATGCTTAAAAGAAAAAAGTATTTACACACAATTGTAAATCAAGGTATGCTTGCATGCAAGGCGGCGCTACTCCACAATTAAAGCTCTATAATAGATCCGTTCCCAAAAGATTACTATTCCAATCAATCAGGCATGTTTCTACATAAATGTTATTTGCTTTTATTGTCAAAAGATATTTGGTCCTAGTACTCTGGTGAATACAGTTATCAACTGTAATGATTTTTTGAGAAAATTGCAAGATAATTTCCGATATGGGTTGATGTATAACCTTTTAAAACTTAATTAGTGTTTCGGAAACCTCACATGTTCGTTCCTGTGTTTATTCTAATGTTGAAATCTTAGTTTGCAAACCAGGACGCTGCACGCGAGATCGAGTTACGTGGACATTATTTTCTTATTTAACGTTTAAAGTGGCGTTTCCAATCAAGTAAATGCTAATGAAAGGCATAAACGACGAAGGGGAGATATATTTCACAGATTGATTGCAAATCGATACAGAACACTGGGGGAATATCCTGACTATGAAATAAAGCCACGGTACTAATGCTTTTAACGTTTTAAAAACTCATTAAAATTAGTTTAGTTAAAATAAGTCAAAATACAGGCTCAAACAAGAAAATTCAATAATGGGATTGAGAATGATATATTACCCTGTTATTTGAGATAGTAATTTTTCATTGCTAATGAAAAGAACAAAGTTCCGCAGATCGACTGCCAACTTTTTCATATGGTCATCATTTGCATAATTAAAGTATTCAATAGAAGAAAATGTCATATTTCATGTTGTTAAACAGCTGCCAGAAAGGCATGGTTCCTAGAATACATTATATATATCAGAAATCGATAGGTTAATTACCATTAGCATTACACACTATTGCAAGCTTTCCCCACAAACAAACACCAATAAGTCATAGCTAGAAAACACACACTTACAAAGAATAAAGTGTTTTTGTGGCTTTAAGGAACCTTCTAAAGTGTGATGGAAATAAAAAGTGCAAAATTATTTAAAGATGTAGGACAACGGGGTAATAGATTAGACAATGAGGTAATATTCAGTAGACAGCTATTCATGAAACGAATCATAGGACAACAATTTTTTTTCATAATTACATATCAATATCACTTTGACCAACTGAAAGAACAGAAGAATTAAATTTGCACTGTCCATTATCATATACATATAAATTCTAATACGGGACGTCAAGCACCCGTGTATCATTCAATATGTAGGAATATAGATGTGCTAAACAATACATAATGACAATAAATAACACTTTATTCAAAATTCAAAAAGTGAATAGACCGATCTTTCTGCATTCTAAGCTCTTGAATTGTTTACTTTCGAATAGGAATGGTCGGGTCTAAAGGTTTTGAAAACCAAAGATGTACTGAGGAAGGTATAGCCAAGAGAAACCTAAAGAAGAATTGTGGCCAAGAGAAACCCAAACAACAATTGTAGCAATAAAGTGAGAATTGAAAAAAAAAATCTACAGCCAAGAAACATTTGAAGAGAAGATATGACCAAGAGAGACTTGCCGAGAAGATATGACCAAGTGAGATTTGCAGAGAAGCTCTAGCCAAGTGAGACTTGAAGGGGAGCTATAGTCCAAAAAGACTTGAATATGAGCTATAACTTAGAGAGCCTTGAAAAAAGCTATAGCCAAAAAAGAGTTGAACAGGATCTATAGCCAAGAGAGGTCTAAAGAGAAGTCAAAACCAACCGAGACAATATTTGGTCTACTATTACTCGTTTTGAGTTAGGAAAATAAAAAAAAAAATAGAACGCGAAAGCCCATAACAACTTATGACAATTTATAACATGTATCAACCGTAACCTGTAAAGAAGGTGTCATGTCTTAGCGTTATCAACGTATATGGGTATTGAGTACTAATCTACTAGAGGTTGCACTTTGTAAATACAGCTGTTTCAAAAACCACGCCTCTTATGGGGAGATATTTGATATTCATATATAGATATTTTGTTTTGTATACCTACTGGTTTCCCTGATCTCTGTGTTTCATCTCATAGAGACACAACTTGGGAATTTTACAGTATAAATACACATGAATAGCGGCCAATTCTAAGAAAGACCCAAAGTGAAAGGAGGGACAGTACAGAATTTTATTATAAGTTTAAAGTCTTAGGCGTTCGAGCCAGATAAATGTTGAAAATATGCCGCACTATGTTTTGACCTTTGGAAAAAAAATAGTAGTCCATATGAGCTTTATATTTTAGGATATAATTTTATAGTAAAAGTAGCACAGTTTTAGTCGTAAAAGGATTCCCTATCGGAAATTGCATCTACATTTACAGAAGGGCAACATAGAACCCGATTTTGGAGTTATAAATACCCCATCACCAACAATATATAAAGTTTCACCTATATTCATAAGCAGCCTTGTTTATTCATGGATGAATATGCAAAATTTATTGGAAGCACTTGATATGTATAATTAACTATCGATACAGTAAAATTATAATGATTTTGAAATATTCTATCTATTGAATATTATCTCAAATGTTAATCATAATAGTCATCAATATTTAACGGAAATTGAAATCCAATTTGTTGTCACAACAAAACTAACCATAAGTGTAATTTATAAATTTTCCGGTACTCTATTGACTAAAACAATTAATAATTTTTGCAGCTGGTCCCTGTGTTCGCACTATATACAAATCACATGTTGCAATGCAATAGACGCTATTTTGAAACATATAGAAAAAGAAGAAAACCATTCAGCTTTAAACGCAACCTAGCCACAGTAAGTGATAGTCCTATGCCAAAAACTATACAAAATGACTGTCGTGATTGGTAGAGCTAGTGTAAAAATGAGAAGTACAGAATATACAATCTAGGACCTCTTCAAAGCCCGTTTTTGAACATCTTAGATATATTTGATATTTTGATGTGCTATCTTGTGAACTTCCTGTTATACAGAATTTCGCGATACAGAACTTGACATACGTAATAATGTTACCGATATGTCGATGGTCTTATATAGATTTCTGGATGTCTTTTATTCAGTTTGATTATTAAGTTGTTTGACTGTAGTTTCATTGACGCATATTTTACATGTTCAAAGAAAAAAATCTACATTTTACAGTATATTGATAAATTAAAATGTAGATTTAGCTCATGTTTGGTTTGGTTTCCATTCACGTCATTTGGACGTCATCATAACACATCTCCTTATTGTCATATCTTCAGCTTGTGTTATAGTTATATCTTTTGCGTTTACAGTACCTCCCCTCCCCCCAAAAGAAAGAAAAAAAAAAAAAAAAAAAAAACGCCTAACAAATCCACTAACAAACCCGACTTAAAAAAAGAATATTTTGTTTGATCTCGAATGATATAGCACACATGTATATTACTAATATAATTTCGTTTTTTTTTATTAAATGCTTTAAATAAGCGTGTTGTAGAGTAAATACATTGGCGGAGTTGTGGCAGTAAAAATCACAGGAAGTCATTTCTAACGTTTTCGTACTAAACATATTGTGACATTCACATCCACATATAACTGAGAAACGGAAATTGAAAATAAATATCATTTTGTAATTTTAAGGCAGAGCATGTGCAAAAGTAGCTTAAAAATTATTCGATCTTTTCATGCTGAAAATGGTGCTGAAGCCAACTGGGAAATCATGGTAATTCATTGTAATCTAAAATAAATCTTTTTATATCAACATTTTCCGTAAAATTTTTATCTAATATTATCATTCTGACATTTAATAATTTTAGAGTGAAATACAAAAATCAATTTAAGCTGCTTATGAATAGGACAGTGTTGGAAATTTTGTGTTAATACCGCGTATGTAATCATCAAAATATAAACGCATTTTCTAGTTCAGTACTCTCCCTTGACATCCGAAACGAGATGAATAAAGGACACACCAATCCATTGTATTTTTCTACGTTACATGTAAGACTATAGTTAGATAAAGGGCGAGTCGTTTGGCTTAAGAACACGGCTTATTTTGATTTAAATTAAAGGATGTATGTCTGCATAACGTCTTGTGGCAAATATCTCAGGTGCATTCTTGTAAATGTAATATGAATATACCCTGAATGTAATCAGAACGTCATGATGTTGTTTTTTTTTATCCGACCGATGATTTAAACCACAACGAGCCGAACACGATTTCATTGAAGCTGTATTAATAACTGGGAAAGGGTGTATAATATACGATTACCAGGAATATTTCTTTAATACTTGGAGTGTTTTTGTCTTCATCTTAAGCACTGTTAACAAAGAATATATGAGTACTTTAATATGTATAAGTACATTAGAAGTCATTTGCATTTCAGAATAATTCGGTAAATAATCTTACGAGCAGGTGAACGTACTTTTGAATAAGTCCCACAAAACACATTCAAATGTATTACAATTCATAACTGATATTAATTCTGTCATAGCAACAACATTTCTACCCATAATGGTATTGTCCAGAAATCTCTTGATAGTTTTCTGACCCATTATATATTTGGATTGTTTAACGATTTTCCTCGATAATTACAAGACTAACAGGTTTGCGAAGTTCATATGGTGATAGATATTGTAATCTGATAAGCTTGGATGTCTGGGACCAGCAACATATGCTTGTGTTTACAGATGTCGATGAACCTGTCATATTGCCAGTTTAAAACAACATATTTGAAACAAATAAGAGATGTGTCAGCGAATATCAATAAGGTAAATATTTGCCATGCGTTTCCAGGTAGTTCCATTTAAAGATAAGAATCAAGAGACAAATACTGATAACTTAGGAAATCTAATCAACCTGCTTCAAGGTACAAATGTCACCATTGTCATAATAATCTAATATTAAAAAGATAAATCAGGGCGTAAATTATATTTATAAAATCTGTAACCAACAGTCTAGACATACTTGCATTTAAGAAATTTTATATCCATTTCAAAGGTGAAGTAGGCATTACACATAGAAGATATGCAATGGCCACGAATTCAAATAATACTATGACTAAAAACTTAAATGATTTATATTTAATATACACGTTCACCGATTGAGTTGGTTTTCGTACTACATGATTTTTTTGCCGCTGCTGCTGCTGCAAAAAAAGGAAACGAGAGGCGTTTTGAGAAAAGTTAAAAAGATGTCATATTCCCCTGATAAAACATAGCATCCACGACTGCACGTGTTTTACAGAACAATGTTTTAATGATAGATAGGATTTTGTGAAAAGGAAAAACAACTAATTAGAGTAGATTTAACACAACTAAATGTTTTTACTTTTATGTTTTACAGGGTTGTAAAAGCGTATACCATGATCACATTTTAAGTATGACTATATTTTAGAAAAATATAACAAAACGACCGACGCTTCAAACTTTGGCGCTTGGCTGGTGTTTAAACGTTACTTTATACACACTGGTTCATTTTCTGCTGAAAAATTGACAAACCGGAGTGTACGTGTAAACCTCTGACATTCGGCAAATATTCTATGACACACCGTTACGCCGGGAGCATCTTTTAATTGTTTGAAATGATCTACAGCGAATCTCGAATATTTTCTTGGTATTAGACATGTAAAAGTCGATAATATTATGGTACCTACACCATGGATCCTCCAAGGTGTAATCACAATTAAAGGCAAAGATAGCAATAGATAAAAATAATGGAATGAAAAAAAAAAAAATGATAAATGATTTCTTTTCATATACATGTGTTGTGTTACAAGTTTAATGTAGCCCTTAGGCATGAAAGGGCATTCTTGAAATATTTGTTATTTTTAGTATTCATTGTTATATCTTAAACAATATAGTTTCCGAAAATAGGTAATGTTTATTTTATTCCTCAATTTTCTTCATAAAGGAGCTACCATTTGATTTTTATGAGAGGGCTAGGATGAAAAGTTTTGTCCTCCCTTTTTATTTTTCACTCCATTCGGTCCTGCCTTTTTTCATTAGTTTATCCTGACTTATTTTACATAAATTTTCATTCTGTCTTTTTTTGCAAAGTTGCTCATCCTGCCTTTTTTTTACTCAAAACTCCTGTTCTGCCTTTTTTTCAAATTTTATCCTAGCCCCCATAAAAATCAAATGGTAGCTCCCTTACTAAAAGAAATCTAATAGTTTAAAGAAATGTTAGATTTACGAAATTTCCACATTATAATTGTCTTATCCAATATAAAGTACCGGTTATACAGTTAGCTGTTCATGGAGAGCTTTGTCTAATTAACGGGTACACCACACCTCAAACAACATTTACTGTACTAATTTTACTGAATCAGATACGCATTTCGACAATAAATGTCTCTTCAGTGATGCCCGAGACCAAAAAATATCTAAAAATCCAAATCTTATTGAATAATGAAGAGCTAAGTAAAATTCATACAGAATGTTCCTCCTCGAAATAATATTTGATCTTGACGTAACAATATTGTGGTTTTGAAACCAAATAAAATCTTTTTTTAGTTTTAATGTTGTTCACTTCATTTAGCTGGTTTGCATTAAGGTATTCATATAGTATAAAGACACCACCTACATGTAGTTGTCGCTACGTTTTCATTTAATCTGGACGGTTTTTTATTTATTCTATTCTCTATTCAACATACAATTATAAAGGACGAAATAATGAACAGTAATTTTTTTCAGCTTTTAGCTTTTGTTTCGTTTAAAATGTTTTGGTAGATCTACCTTTCAACTTATCATTTGTGTCATTGACAAGCTCGTTAGAATTGTATTTATATGTTCCAAGGGCTGGAGTCTCATTCCAATAATCATGACAGGTAAACCAGCCTCATTGTCTGACAGGTAAACCAGCCTCATTGTCTGACAGGTAAACCAGCCTCATTGCCTGACAGGTAAACCAGCCTCATTGTCTGACAGGTAAACCACCCTCATTGTCGCCCTTGACACTCTTTCAAAGACTATAGCGTTTGAGTTATGAGACTTCTGTGCAGCTGTTCTTTCAACTAATAATATCAATGACAGTCATACAAGTTGTCTTGCATTAAGCAAGTGTTGAGACATGTGAACAATTTTTACTCTACTATTTTTCGGCCATTTCAATGAGTATATCAGTCAAGGAAAAGGTTGTCAGTCACTCGCACATATTATTTCTGACAGTATCAGGACTACTAAGGCCGTACGGAGACCTACAATTGCTTATATCAACGTCATTTAAACTCTAAAGATAGTTGTCTCATTCACAACTATACCACATCTCCTTATTTTTATCTTAATTCAGTGATTCAAACGCTTACTTGTTCATACTGCTATAAAAACCAGCACATATTAGCATACACAAGCAGCAGTAAAATTTTGTTGTGAAACAGAGAATTGGGTAATAAAAAACAACATTCACATGCGTGCACTGAAATATAAACAGATGCAGTAAAGGAATGGGTGTGTACAATAGACATATTTTACTATAACAAGTATTTTCTAGAAGAACGACGATTTCAGTTCAAGCGCCTTCAGGAAAATAATAAGACTATTTATTGGTCATGCTAGCTTCTACTAACTGTAATGATTTTGTGTATCAGATATTCAGTTTTTGTTAACTAGCCATTTTAGTTTTATCTTTCCATTAGCAGATGGTTTAAATTGTTTTGATCGTGATTAAATTAAACGTTAGTAGATTATACTGAAATTGAAGGACATACAATTTATAAACTGATTTCAGCAGCTCAATGTTCCTAAGGAATTAAAACATCTAACAGAAGCCATGCGCGGTGAAAACATCAATAAAAACATGCCGATTACAAGGCTTTTGACAGCATTAAAGACATTGAATAATTAAAGATAATCTCCTTTTCATTAAACTGCTATAACATATCGTCAAACACTTAGACACATTGTAATTAAAACATGAAATTAAAATCAATACTTCATCAATTAAATATACACTTAATGGACTTACCATTCAAGCTGTCGTAGAATTAATTTCAATAAAATCTACAGCAAATAAACAGGACACATCATTCAAATCCCGTTAATTGCATCGCAATATATTTGTCACAGTAAATGTAACTTTGTCTTCATAGCATTTAATGAAAAATTGTCAATATAAACATTGTTGCTTCATTAAATATTTATTCCATCTAAATAGACTTAGAATGCATACCAATCTCATTGATTCTAGTTTTTATAGGAAAGTTTTAATACAGAAAGACAATTGTCCCATGGCGAGATACTACTACTAATGCCTGCTTATTCCATTTTGAATATTGACGACGCAATAGAAATGAGATACCATAATCCTTAGGGATGAGTTGATGACTAAAGGACAGAATCACAGTTGAGACAAATCAGATAGTGTGGTATATATTATGTTATCTACGCTTTCTGATCGGCAGTAAAACTCGGCATTTTGTCGTTCATATTAATTTCCGTTAATTGCCTTGAAGATGTCGTGACTTTGTAAATGCGAAAATTAAGTGAAACCATATAGCTGTGTAAATAATAACTACCTTTGAAATAAAAATTAATTCATTCTTAATGCAAATAACCTCTAGGTTGAGTAAAATGTGCATCTATAGCACGAACAATGGTAAATCTTGCCTACATGATTTTGATGCCTAGCGGAATTGCCCAAGCTCCCTGCTCGATAACCTGTAATATGAGATTGATAACTAGATTCTAGGTCTAATCATGTAATTGACTTTACCATTCCCCAACTAATACTTTAGAAATTGCATTAGATGATCTTGATAAACGATTTATAATTTTCCTTGTCCAAATGACAAAGACATTTCTCATCAAAATGGACGTCACAAATGCATTTCGTTCCAGGAAACTTGATTTGATAGACATAGGGTGTCATCCAAAAATTGATTTTCTATATTTCTATTGTCATTTCAGAAGTGATTATTATTCATCCAACAGTTTAAGTTAATCGTTACTATAACGCAACTTAATGTATATTTATATAAAACCACTTAATTTCGAAAATGTCATAAAAGCAATTTTGTTTTGGAGTTAATCATCCATTTTATATTTACCGTCTTTTTTTTTAACTTCTGAAACATAACCAAATGGGAATATTGCTGAATAACCTAGTTGAATAAATAAAACTGTTAATTTACTTGTTCAAATAAAAGACTGCATATTCATCACAATTTTTGAATTGTGTGTTTTTTTACAGAGTAAAGGAGCGAACTCATAACTGGAATCTAGGTCTATGGTCATTATTAGCCGTCTAGGAAATGCTGAAGCTATATTATGCAACCACAGAATCTACAATTTCTCGATGAAGATCCTTGTTGAAACCCTATATTATGGATAAAACTAAACTTTAATTACATCTTAACTACATAACATGAGGCAACACGACATTTTAAAACCTCAATTCATTTTACATCAACTACAGCTGTACAATACGAACGTTTAAATGAAATTGATAGTCTGCTGCAGATTGCTTCAGAGAAAAAAGGAAAACAAACGAAACAAAATGAATTTCAGAAATCATTTTATTTTGTAGCCCCAATGTCACAGAAAGGCTTCATAAATCATTGTTTTACTAGCAGATTTAAATGTTGATCATTTAGTTCTCTGTAATGAAACAAGGCCTCGCTTTTAATCATTATTAAAAGTTTTCCTTGTGACCCTTTGAAGTAGTTTGTCACAATTTTCGTTCATGAATTCATTTGCTGATAAACCTTAGCTCTTCTGGATTTACCAGTATTAAGATAAATTGATGCACATTTGTGTTGAGGAAGTCTCGCTCTTCTTGTTTCTTTGTTCTGCTTTATGTGAGCCATTAATTCAAAATTACTATTTATAATATTTTAATGGACTTATGTGGAATTATGCCCTTAAACCAATCAGTTACTTTCATTAAAGTTCGTTTTCTTGTCATGGAATTAGTTTGTAAGCTTTATTCACATTTATCACCACTTGCTTTTAGATTAGAAATATGATTTATAATGGAAACTGACGGACTAAAATAAGGTTTTAAGCTATTTTAAGTATTAAACAACTATTTGAAGACAATAACTAGGATTAATAAAATTGAGAATGGAAATGGGGAATGTGTCAAAGAGACAACAACCCGACCAAAGAGCAAACAACAACCGAAGGCCACCAATGGGTCTTCAACACAGCGAGAAAATCCCGCACCCGAAGGCGTTCTTCAGCTGGCCCCTAAACAAAAATATGTACTAGTTCAGTGATAATGGAGGCCATACTAAACTCCAAAACATAAAAATGAACTAAAATTAAGGATCATACAAGACTAACAAAGGCAAGAGGCTCTTGACTTGGGACAGGCGCAAAAATGATCGAAAACTGTTCAAATTCGGTTTTCATATATCGCATGAGAACTTTCAAATTTGGTCTGGAATAGATGTATACAAAAAACAAATGTAAATAGTATTGACCCCACAAAAGTTCACCCTCGTTCTTTGATGGGATTCGTGTTGCTCAGTCTTTACTATGTGGTGTATTGTAGACTTGTTCGTCTTTTCGTTGTTATTCATTTTTTTCCCATGGCGTTTTCAATTTTTCTGCGACTTATGAGTTTTTGAATAAAGTCCTCTTAATATCTTTCGCCTCTTTTAGTACAGATATATGAGACTATTTGCCTTTATGCATAAGATATAAATTAAAAAAAAACACCCAAAAACATTCAAACATTACTGAAGAGGATATGCAGTTAGTAGACTAATATGCAAAATTTAAGTGACCAAAATTGTCTATCCATCTACTAGCTGTAACATTGGATAGGAAATATTGATTTAAGAACAACATAACTATATAATGTGATATAATAAACAGTAGGAGTTAGTTATTATGTAACACTATAATTGACATAAAACTTAGAAATTGTATTAAAATACAGTTGTTTTACAAAACAAATTTGAAGAAAATTGATGACTTATACAACATTGAATGATTGTATAAAAGAAAATTTGATTTTGTACTGAAAGTTATAGCTGTGAGCTTGAATGTGCATTTTAATTTATTTATCAAAGGGTTACCATTATTTTTAGTTTTTTCCCCATTTACACCTCAGTATTTAAAACGCTAATTAGTAACCGCATATGACGTCATATGCATGTAAATAAGGATGAGAATAGTATGTTCGGATATTATAACTCAAATGTAGCTATTTTTTGATCCGACGATGAATGTCATAAAATACGCAAATCCTTTCTGTGGTGAAAATAAATTTATTGGTGTCTTATTCTCTTTTCAGTTAAATTAAAAACATACGGTTAATTATACAGAAATATAACAGAAATCCATTATGAAACATAAATCGCAAAAAAAATAAAAAAATTTAAAGACCAATATCATTAAACATCCACCTAATTATGGTAATATCATTTACAGAGTAAACAAGTTTAGGAAATGTATTTCAAACCTTGTTTTATTTTGCAAGAATATTTAGAATTATTTTCAAATTTTCTGTTTGATCAAAATACTGTACATACCAACTTCGGGCGTTGCATAAGATCTAATTTTCTTGCGCTGTTCAAGACGCCCAAGTACGATATATGCTCCTATAAAAAGTACTGCGGCTGGTGATATTCGAGTGTAGTGTGTCATACTTTTGATAACAGCAGTTAAGTACTTTGAGCTTGCAAGCACTCTTTTATATGGTATTATTTCGTATTGTTTTACTTAAATTTATGTTTTGTTGTCTTTATATTATACAAGTATTACAGAGTTCAGTGCTTTTTACTTTTAAGCTAAGTGTTTTCATTAACTGATTTGTATTGTACGTTCTACGCAATCTATACTTTTCTCAATAATCGTCATTAAAAGAAGATGTTGCGTGTTCAAAAATGAGATTGATTTAGGAAACTATTTCGTTTAAACTCTATAGTCACTATTATTCCTGTGCATATCAATGTCATCTATGAATCAACCAGGATAGCAAATTTTTCTATCGAAGATTAAAGGAGTCGTTTTTCTCTTTTACACAAAATAAGATGGATACACTGTGGTACTCATTGTTGTTCCACTAATTTATCATTAGTGATTACCATTAAGGATGTATCACAGTGAGCGTTTTTACCAGGAATTTAGTAGGTGGAAGTTTTTGTTTCGAGAATCTTAAATTTCACTCTGGAATACTCGTGTAGAGAGAGATGATATTCACAAAGAAAAATGTCCTGTCGACAGGGAGAAGATATCAAGTTTGCATTTTTCTTAAATAATAAGTAGTGATATGAGATTACAAGTCTTCAACATGTTAAAGAACGTGAAAATAATATTGAATACAGAAATCGTTTCAATCGGATGATCGGTCAATGAAACAAGTGTCTTCCTTTGTTATTGGCTTTGCGTATTTTGGGGGTAAGATAAGCATTGCCAAGTTTTTGATTTTCTGTTGTCAAATATTCAAGAAGTTTTCATCGATGAAGCCTTTATCCTTCATTTCTTTAACCTTGCAGTTATTTCTATGCTGAATTTCGGCATGGTGTATGAGTCTAGTTTTTGGTAGTATCTTTACTTGATAAGTCTTGATCATAGGCAGATTTGTCCAAAACCACAATTACGCGGCCTTTATCTGTAGATTTGATGATGATGCCATTGTTGTCTCTTAAGTCTTTCACGGCAGCGTGTTCCCTACTGGTAAGATTGTCAATCACATCAAATTACCTTTGATTGAACAGAGAAATCACTGGAATGATACTCAGCGAGAGGATCAGAAAGGATTTATGATAAAGAACTTAATGTTCATCATCCAGATATTATTTACATGAATAAATAACTGTTTTTTTCTCGATGTATACATTAGTCAGCATTGTTTTAAATACATTTTGGATGTTTAATTTCATGTTTGGAAGGGTACACATATAAAGCCAAAAATAATAACTATCATTGCCTATTATTTTCGGTTTTGATTTTTATTGTTCTATAAAGTTCATGAGTCTCAACATTAGAAAAATAAAAATTACCTTATATGGACCGAATGAGTACTATAACATGATGCAAAGGAATACAAAATATTTTCAAAAGATCGACACTGACGATGGCTATTTGCCCCTCTATACGATATAACTTCATATTATTCGTATACATCAGTATCGTTGCACAAATCTTTAATCGTGTATATATTTTTCCTGTATGTGTAGCAATGCTTACTATTTCCAGGTGATATATAAGCTATTAAGTTTGCTCTTTGGTTGTGTTCTCAAGTCTTTTTTACAGATATGTTAATTGCATGAAAGTCAAGAAAATGAACAATTAATAATGTCTTCCCTTCTTTGACATTTAAGTGCTGAACTTTTAAACATTATTAAATTGTGCATTATGTATGACCTTATATCTTATGGATTAGGATTAATTTTACGACAATATGGTTGCTCAGTCTTTACTATGTGGTGTATTGTAGACTTGTTCGTCTTTTCGTTGTTATTCATTTTTTTCCCATGGCGTTTTCAATTTTTCTGCGACTTATGAGTTTTTGAATAAAGTTCCCCTTAATATCTTTCGCCTCTTTTAGTACAGATATATGAGACTATTTGCCTTTATGCATAAGATATAAATTAAAAAAAACACCCAAAAACATTCAAACATTACTGAAGAGGATATGCAGTTAGTAGACTAATATGCAAAATTTAAGTGACCAAAATTGTCTATCCATCTACTAGCTGTAACATTGGATAGGAAATATTGATTTAAAAACAACATAACAATATAATGTGATATAATAAACAGTAGGAGTTAGTTATTATGTAACACTATAATTGACATAAAACTTAGAAATTGTATTAAAATACAGTTGTTTTACAAAACAAATTTGAAGAAAATTGATGACTTATACAACATTGAATGATTGTATAAAAGAAAATTTGATTTTGTACTGAAAGTTATAGCTGTGAGCTTGAATGTGCATTTTAATTTATTTATCAAAGGGTTACCATTATTTTTAGTTTTTTCCCCATTTACACCTCAGTATTTAAAACGCTAATTAGTAACCGCATATGACGTCATATGCATGTAAATAAGGATGAGAATAGTATGTTCAGATATTATAACTCAAATGTAGCTATTTTTTGATCCGACGATGAATGTCATAAGATACGCAAATCCTTTCTGTGGTGAAAATAAATTTATTGGTGTCTTATTCTCTTTTCAGTTAAATTAAAAACATACGGTTAATTATACAGAAATATAACAGAAATCCATTATGAAACATAAATCGCAAAAAAACAAAAAAATTAAAGACCAATATCATTAAACATCCACCTAATTATGGTAATATCATTTACAGAGTAAACAAGTTTAGGAAATGTATTTCAAACCTTGTTTTATTTTGCAAGAATATTTAGAATTATTTTTATATTTTCTGTTTGATCAAAATACTGTACATACCAACTTCGGGCGTTGCATAAGATCTAATTTTCTTGCGCTGTTCAAGACGCCCAAGTACGATATATGCTCCTATAAAAAGTACTGCGGCTGGTGATATTCGAGTGTAGTGTGTCATACTTTTGATAACAGCAGTTAAGTACTTTGAGCTTGCAAGCACTCTTCTATATGGTATTATTTCGTATTGTTTTACTTAAATTTATGTTTTGTTGTCTTTATATTATACAAGTATTACAGAGTTCAGTGCTTTTTACTTTTAAGCTAAGTGTTTTCATTAACTGATTTGTATTGTACGTTCTACGCAATCTATACTTTTCTCAATAATCGTCATTAAAAGAAGATGTTGCGTGTTCAAAAATGAGATTGATTTAGGAAACTATTTCGTTTAAACTCTATAGTCACTATTATTCCTGTGCATATCAATGTCATCTATGAATCAACCAGGATAGCAAATTTTTCTATCGAAGATTAAAGGAGTCGTTTTTCTCTTTTACACAAAATAAGATGGATACACTGTGGTACTCATTGTTGTTCCACTAATTTATCATTAGTGATTACCATTAAGGATGTATCACAGTGAGCGTTTTTACCAGGAATTTAGTAGGTGGAATTTTTTGTTTCGAGAATCTTAAATTTCACTCTGGAATACTCGTGTAGAGAGAGATGATATTCACAAAGAAAAGTGTCCTGTCGACTGGGAGAAGATATCAAGTTTGCATTTTTCTTAAATAATAAGTAGTGATATGAGATTACAAGTCTTCAACATGTTAAAGAACGTGAAAATAATTGAATACAGAAATCGTTTCAATCGGATGATCGGTCAATGAAACAAGTGTCTTCCTTTGTTATTGGCTTTGCGTATTTTGGGGGTAAGATAAGCATTGCCAAGTTTTTGATATATTCAAGAAGTTTTCATCGATGAAGCCTTTATCCTTCATTTCTTTAACCTTGCAGTTATTTCTATGCTGAATTTCGGCATGGTGTATGAGTCTAGTTTTTGGTAGTATCTTTACTTGATAAGTCTTGAATATAGGCAGATTTGTCCAAAACCACAATTACGCGGCCTTTATCTGTAGATTTGATGATGATGCCATTGTTGTCTCTTAAGTCTTTCACGGCAGCGTGTTCCCTACGGGTAAGATTGTCAATCACATCAAATTACCTTTGATTGAACAGAGAAATCACTGGAATGATACTCAGCGAGAGGATCAGAAAGGATTTATGATAAAGAACTTAATGTTCATCATTCAGATATTATTTACATGAATAAATAACTGTTTTTTTCTCGATGTATACATTAGTCAGCATTGTTTTAAATACATTTTGGATGTTTAATTTCATGTTTGGAAGGGTACACATATAAAGCCAAAAATAATAACTATTATTGCCTATTATTTTCAGTTTTGATTTTTATTGTTCTATAAAGATCATGAGTCTCAACATTAGAAAAATAAAAATTACCTTATATGGACCGAATGAGTACTATTAACATGATACAAAGGAATACAAAATATTTTCAAAAGATCGACACTGACGATGGCTATTTGCCCCTCTATACGATATAACTTCATATTATTCGTATACATCAGTATCGTTGCACAAATCTTTAATCGTGTATATATTTTTCCTGTATGTGTAGCAATGCTTACTATTTCCAGGTGATATATAAGCTATTAAGTTTGCTCTTTGGTTGTGTTCTCAAGTCTTTTTTACAGATATGTTAATTGCATGAAAGTCAAGAAAATGAATAATTAATAATGTCTTCCCTTCTTTGACATTTAAGTGCTGAACTTTTAAACATTATTAAATTGTGCATTATGTATGACTTTATATCTTATGGATTAGGATTAATTTTACGACAATATGGTTGTCGTAATTTCCTGAAATCGTTGATTAACAATAAACCCATAAAACAGTAAGACTGTTTGTCTGCAGGGTTTCGCTGTTGACCCAAAAACTCCTCGTTAAATGTTTTTTTTCATGTTTTTCCCTGTTTATGTAACATTGCTATTTCGAGGCACCATCACATTACGTAAACAAGCAAAATTTCATTTGAGCATCACGATTACATTTTGAAAGCTAAATATTATAAGATTCAATGATTACAAAACAAAAAAAGACGGAAGATATCAAGGGGACATTCAAAACTCGGAAGTAGAAGATAACTGACAACGCTATGGCAAAAAGCGAAAAACGGGAAAAAACGAAAAAACGACCAGGTCCACAAAACACTATATACACAAAAAACTAAAGACTGAGCAAATGGCAAGTTCAAATTGTCTTGATTCATAAGTGATCTTGGTTCTTTGAGGAGGTTATTCAGCTAAAAAAAATGTGATATATAGCGACAAAGGGGAGATCAGTGATATATTTATACAATTTGATTTTTTTGGTTGGTTGATGATTGTTGGTTGCTTAACGTCTAGAGGCAAATAGTATGCATGTTTAGGACGAGAACAAATTAACAATAAATACAATAGGAGGTCATACGTAATTGAGCCCGTACGGGATGAAGGTTGGGGAAATTTGGACTGCCATTAGATGATAATTGTATATTGGATAGGGACAGAAATTTTGCCTTTCAACAGTATACCTACGGAACCCTCAATGAGTTTTTGCAGTGGTACTTATCGTGTAAAGAGCGTGACACTATCTTTACACGAGGCATGGGATCTAAGGTTCCTATTTTGACCAGACGTGGCTGCGTACTTGTACACCCCACACAGCCAAGCGAACGCCCGACTTTACAAGGGGTTTACTGCCGGTCGGAAGAAGACCAAGTGACCATATATCTATTCCCCAATCACCCTTTGAAGGATGATATTTTTTGTCTCTAAATGAACTTGTATTATTGGTGTTTGAATGACATTTACACATTATTTCATTGTATTAATAAACTTAATTCTTTGGTTAAACATTATATATGTTATACGTAATGTTCATGTCTACTACCATATTGAACATTAAATCAGAAGTAAACATAATGGCTCTGCACACAAATTTACACGAGCATATCCTCAGAGGCTTATTTAAACATGCTTAAAATTGATGGTTAAAGTCGAATAATCCTGAAATGACTAATCGAAAAATTTTCAAATCGAATGGGAGCGTACTTTCACCAATCCAAATCTAAATCATAAGGTTTGGACTAATTTGATGAAGTAAGCATTCTCAAGTCAATGTGCGACATGTGGAAATTTACCTTAAATCGGACTATGAAGCCTAATAAATCGCGGATGACGAATCGGAAAATAAAAAAATCGAAAGATGGTCCATATATTTTTAAGTTTAAAATTAATTGATCAAAGTATACTCGATTTTGTGCGAGACATAAGAAAAATTGACTTACATCTGATGGGTAAAGTTCCTTGATTCTAAAACGACAAGCCATAAATTTTCAAAACCGAACCTTTACAGCATAAAGTTTCAAGTAAATCGACCCAATCATACATGTACTCGAGTCAGTGCGCAATAAGTGAAACATTGCCAAATACCTGACGATTAATGTCCAGTGATTCTTGAATGACAAACCGAATTTTCTAAATCGAAATGGAAATTTCTTCGACTGTTTCAAAAATTTTCGATATAAATTTCATGAAATTTGATTAAAGTTGTGCGACTTGTAGACGGACGGATAGAAGATAACGATATACCACAATACAGCCCATCTACGATGGCGTATATAAAGTAAATAAAGAATATAATTCATCAACAGACCAAAAGGAAACATGAAATACTACCAAGATAAGTAATTTAATTATAAATTTTAAAAAATCTAGATTTGTACCAGAGCAACTGTGTTTTTCACCCAACCAAGAAGACTGGAATAACGCATTTGATCTGAGGGAAATGAAGAGAAAGAATTAGTCATCAGTTAAGCTTTAATCAAAATTAGTTGTATATTCATGAAAATAACACTTTTATAAATATCGTGCATCGGAAACGCTTTTTCGGATTTACCTCCTTCAGGAAAGCTTATTCCAAAACATTTAAAGAATGGGATGTTTGAATACATGGAAACGTTAGGAGCAATAAATCTCCAAAAGGGACCTAAAATAATTACAAAATTAATTTAAGGTCAACTTTGCCTGAGGAAGTATATGATATCATTAAAAGGTGCCAATTTTGATGCCCCAGATGCTCATTTTGACAAATAGTGTCGCTTTACACGTGAGAAAAATCCTTTTTGGATCATCATAAACAACAAAATACAGAAACAACAACGACCATCAACGTATCGACCTGATTGATCTAAATAAATTGTATAAATCTATTCAAATTGAGTTTATGACGAACGGAATAACGTCACTGAACATGACGAAAATAGTTAGATAATGCCAATTTTGAAAATCAACACAATTATCCCATATATTCTAGGGATTTGGGTATGTCTTCTAGTATGGATAAAAGAAGATTTTAGCAAAATTTACAGAATGTAACGCAACAGTATAAATTAACGAAAACAATAGCGAAGAAAAATTTTCTTCCTGTTTGTGCATTTTTAAGACAACATATTTCCAAAGATTAATATTGAAGTTATTTGTTACATGTCTACCTAGAGTACAGTTATGATATTAAATCAATCCTTAATACTTTATATAATGTCCACAATTGCTGTTGGAATGATTAATATTTACTTACACTGTTGTAACTTTTAAAATTTCATTATACACTGCAATCAGACAAAAGTTTAAACATCAGACATATTAAACCGAGCACATGATCTACCATATACACGATTTTGAATGAAGTAAGAAATCTATCAAATCAACAATACTCAAAGAAAAGTAATAAGAGTTTTGCAAAAATTAAATTATAGACCACTTCTCATCCTTACTTAGTATCATCAAAAATAATAAACCAAGTTTCTTTCGTATTGTATGTTATAGAAACGTTAGGAGCTATTAATGACCAAAAGGGACCTTAGATAATAGCAAAATTATTCGAAGGTCAACTTTGTCTTAGGAGGTATATACTATCATTAAATAGTGCCAAATTTTGATGCCCCAGATGCTCATTTTGACAAATGGTGTCCGCTTTGTGCATGCGCAATATTCTTTTTGCATCCCCCCCCCCCAAAAAAAAAAAAAACAACAAAAAAACAAGATATCAATACAACAACGACCAACAACGTATCTAATTGACCTAAATAGAATTGTCTCAATCTATTCAAAATGAGTCTATGACGAACGGAATAACGTCATTGAACTTGAAGAAATTAGTTACATAATAATTGTCCTATACATCTAGTGATTTTGGGATGTCTTCTAGTATGAATAAAAGGAGATTTAGGTTACATATCAATGAGAATGTAACGCAACAATAGCATAAATTATCGAAAATAATAGCGAAGAAAAATTGAATTACCCAAATTTTCTTCATGTTTGTACATTTTCAAAGATTAATATTGAAGTTATTATTTTCATTTTTACATGTCTACCGAGAGAATAGTTGTGATCTTAAATCAATCCTTAATACTTTATAGAATGTCGACAATTGCTGTTGGAATGATTGATTTTTACTTTAACTGCTGTATTTTTTTAATTTTCATTATACATTGCAATCATCAGAATCAGACAAAAATTTTAACATCAGACATATTAAACGGAGCCTTCGATCTACCATAAAACGATTCTGAATGGTTAGAAAGTAATACGAATCAACAATAAAAAAAAAAAGAAAAGTAAGAAGAGTTTTTTGGAAATCTCAATTATAGATCACGTCTAATACTTATCACCAAAAATAACATATTTCAATTTAAACCAAGCTTCCTTCGTATTGTATGGTATATAAAGATTATTAATTTTTCAATCAATTTTCTATGCCCGTCTCTTTATGGATTACGACTTCTACTTTTTCATCATTTAATGGAAACTGTAAAATGATTCATGGTGAACAAATCTCTCTTGGTAGAAATTTTACATGATCAAATTCATTTATTTTTCTTACATCGAGTTTTTGTACGCAATTTTGAAATGACTTTATAAAAGACGAGCTCTTTTTGTTCCACCTGATTTATAGATATAGCATGTCTCTATCCAATTATTCTTCTAATTGCGTATTGTCGCTTTCAAAATCCTATTATCTACAGAATAAATCAAAGACAATATGCTGTCACAATTTTTTTTGAAGAGTTGTCATCGAAATTAGACGATATAATGAAGACAGATTAGTCTGGGAGATTAATTACTTCTATCGGCCCGTCCCAAACATGGTCATGATGTTTATACAGTATCCTGTTAGATTTTGTTTGCTGGAAACCAACATATGGTTTTATTGAAACAAGTTATCTTATCTATTTTTTCTGGAAATTTATACGACTTTATCAAGTATTTGTCTGCCGTATAAAGTAGTAACTATCATATCAGCTTCCTTTTTTTTTAAATTTAGGACATAAAATAATCCAGTAAATCATACATTTGAAATTACTTTCGTCTGCTTTAAATCATGGTATTTATCAGCATAAGTATTTGTTTTCATCAAATGCAATAGAAGTAAAACACGTAGAACTGCTTCAGAATTTTAACTGTATAACATGTGATAAGACGCCATGCAATATATTATAGATATTCATCTTCGTCAACTACTAGAAATGTATATATTATATAAGGCTTAACTAAACCACACATAAAAACAACAAAAAACAAACAAGACAATTAAATATCTATTCCGTAATTAAATGTACCAAGTTAACCGAGCAAGCAGTTAAGAATTCAATCCAAAAACAATTATTTGCATTTTACATCAAAAAGTTGGATATGCTTTTTGGTTGAAATCTGTAATAAAGCGTCTCGACTAAATGATTTACTTGTCATTTAACTATCACTGACAGTCTACCGCAGATACTAAGGAAAACTACATCCGACGTATACATGATTTCTCTGTTGAACAAAATATTCCGTTAAAATTATCCCATGATTCCCTAGAGAGAACTCTTTTATGAAGAAGATCAGAAAGCCTGAAGATCAATCAGAGAAACATATCAGTTGTTCATTACGCATCCCAAGAGAAATAAGATCAAGTAGAAAAAGTTAATGCAAGGAGTGAAATGTCTATCTTTTCGACAGGTATCATTAATTTACATCATATGTTGCAAGAAGAATGTGCCTATGTCATATATTTTGTTTAAAGATTCGCACGATAGTGTTAACACTTTTATTTAAAAGACACTAAAAATAGACCACAGCGAGACACGAATAGATAATATTGTGCAAATATAAAACACTCTGGCCAATTAAACATTTTTGTTTATATACCAAGAAAGGAATATGCTATTCAGTTTGATTGAATATTTTAGCTGAACTTTTGACTACAAAATAAGCTTGCAGGTATTACATGGAAACATCCGAACTAACAATTAAGGAAACAAACATTATACAAAATCTGCAATTGCATTACCCGTCTAAAATAATGAAAACTCATTACCCGTATACAAATGTGTTATAAAGGAATATTAAGTTATTTTGATCAGAAGAAAGACAACTCTGGTTTTCATCTTTACGTTAGCTATTTCTGAAGCATAATGTCACGTATACAAGTTACACAGTAGTCGTATGTCGATTTCAACGTAAAACTTATATACTGAAGTAAGTTGTGTGCAATTGGTTAATAAGCATGTATTTATGAATAGAAAAAATCTCTAATGGACCACTCTCCTTGAAAAGGGGTGCAGACAACACCATTGCTTAAAGAAAAATGTCAAAAAGACAAACAAAAGTCCACAAAACACTACACAGAAAACTGAAGAATGATCAACATGAAGTTAAACTAAAAATCATGAAGTAAATTATGTTATGCACGATGAACGTTATCACAATGATGTTTATCGTAACGACAGATACCACGATCGTCATATTTTGTTATATGAATACTCAATGTACATGAATAAAACGTAAAATGCCCAGAAGAAAATGGTATGTATGATCTACAATACTTAATGTGTTGTTTTTCTTAATCTAAATGTAACACAAAATTATGTCCCAATGAAATATTGTCCGCCTAACAGAATGTCATTGCAAATATTGTCCACAGACAATATGTGATAATGAAATACTGTCCAGGACAATAATCATTATGCAATAGCGTCATTCTGTATAAAATTTTGTCATATTCTTCGGGACAATATTTCGTTGTGAAAAACTATCGCTGACAATTTTTCCTAATCAAAGTATTGTTGTAAACCACTATTTGATAATTTCTGGTTACGGGACATGTAGAACATAATTTAGCTTGTATGTATAACTTTATGGGAATGTATACTGTAATCTTTGTTTTAATGGCACGCAGTAAGTGTCATCTGCATAAGACATTTGGTTTTCTATGGCAGTGAAATAACAGTTGCGATTTATTAAACGTGTTCAATCTGTTACATGAAGTTCCTCAGACAATAGAAGGATTGAAGCACACGACATGGTAGAGGATCCGGGTCTATCCTGAGGAATCATACGCCATGAAATTGTGAGAGTGTCTCTGAAATCGTTGGAATATTCTTCTTGAAAAGTATGTATATAACAGTGACATGCTGCATCAAATTAATCCTAATTTATAGTACACAAGCATGAAGCATGCACATATTTATATTTATAATTGAAAATATTTTGTAAGGCAAGTATTTTATATTGGAAACAAACATGAACTTTATCAAAAGCTAATTTAAAATTTGTATTTATAAATGAGTAATGTCAAATATGTTAATTGTACCATATTATACAGTTTAAATATAAGTAAGGTACTGACAGTCACTTATTCATATGTTTGTTACTATTAATAAAATAAAACACTAATGATATCATTGTTTAAAATATTAATTTTACAACCTCCTTTAAGACGGAATATCATGACACCCCATTCATGAAATATTGTGTCAATATAACACTAAATGGAACTTTGGATAACCGCCCTTTAACGAGACAAAATTTCATTAGTACCAATCTATGAAATATTGTCCAGTAAGACATAATTTCATATGCAATTTTGCCCTTCTCTCGACGTTTTTCACTGATGGGGACAAAATATCAAGTTTTATATATTGTCAATATTTCATTGGACAATATTTTGCATTACATACAACAGTTCATAGGAAAAAAAAAGTAAAACGTAGCACAACAAGGATTTATTTTAAGAAAGAACCAACGTCTTTGCACTCGATATGGTTGAAAATCCGATCTCTCATTAATTGCGTTGACCTAAAATTAGGTTACATTCTCATTTATCTTTGTAATGTCTTTATTCTTTTAGAAGCACAATATTTACCGTAATAAATCGTTATATACGACATAGAACCAACACTGTCCAGGACTATGGAGAGAATTTATTGAGTTATATTGTACAATTGTATATCCAAGGAACATTAAATGGGCATTTCGGTAATATATAGTAATTGACGGACGTCCAGAATACTTATCGACAGATAACCGAACTGAAGTGAGTATAGAAATCTAATTTACAGTCTTGGTAATAAATAAAAACTGTGTCCAGAGATTACTGCAGACAATAGTTATTTCGGTTTTAGCGGATTTGACAAGTGACAGAAAAAAAACCATTATAACAATTTTGTTGACTGTACTTGTTAAACCGACTATTAAATGCATTCCAAATTCAGCTTTTAACAATGCATTATATGATGTTATTATATACTTAGAAGTAAATACAGATAAATTATATGTGTAATACAATCATTGGCAAGCATGCTGTATCAGCCACCCGTGATGATATCGATATCATCACGGTTGCAAAGGCTTTATCACACCTTTAATCTGTATGACGTCACGTCATCGATTGCAGTCACTGTTGCAAAGGCTTTATCAAACCCCTTATCTGTATGACGTCATGTCAAACTATAATCTGTATGACGTCATTTCAAACCTCCTTATCTGTATGACGTCATGTCACATAAAAAACATCTACGTGAGGTATATGTATATAATAAAGTGTATATGATATGGCTTTTTCAATATCACACACCGTATCAACCCTCAACCAATATAATCCCTCGAGCAGAGCTCTTGGGATTATATTGGTGTCTCGGGTTGATACGGATGTGATATTGAAAAAGCCATATGATATTCTCTATTTATATTTTCTTTTTTAAATATTGTTTATCACTATTTGATAAAAAGTTATCATATGAAAATAATTTGTTAGATTTTAAGAATAAAAGAAAAAGAAGAAAATAAAGTAAATAATAAAATAGCAGGTAGTTTTGTACATAATCAGGAATATATATGACAGTTGTTTTCCATTCGTTTCATGTGTTTGAGCTTTTGATTTTGCCATTTGCCGTTTTGAATGTTCCTTGAAATTATTTTTGTTATTTTTCATTTTTCTAATGTTGTGATCATGTGTTTTTCCTGCTATAACATTTAGTTCTTGTAATTTACTGTTTTTAGACTAACGTTTGCCTAAAGGTATATTTTGATAGCAGATAATGAAGTGCAACCGAGGCAAGGTCATGCTTTTCTCAGACTGTTTATGACGTCTTTACCCAACTGTACTGGTTGACACTTTAGTCTGAAGGAACATGATTTATTGCTTAGTTATAATTGGCTGCGAACTTTAGTAAGTGTGAGTACTGTTTGATCGGTTCTTTTTGTCTATTGTATTTATGTTGATTATTTTTGTGCTTTGTATCAATCTGATGAGACAGGCCATTTTCCAACTGATTATTTTACAGTTTTTTCTTATGTTGTTCTGGTACACAATTATATAAGATCTAGGGAGGGTTCAACTCTCAAAAACATAATTAACGCTGCTACATTCTGCATGTGCCGTCAAATCAGGAAGTTGTAATTCAGTAGTTGTCGTTAGTTGCTGTCTGTCATTTTTTTTTTCGTTTATTGTATCGTCAGGTCGTTGGTTTTCTCGTTTGAACTGTTTCACATTTGTAATTTCGGAACCTTTTAGAATTGACTCTTCGGTTTTGTTTTTACTCGTTGTAGAAGGCCGAACCATTAGTTGTTTACATTCTCTTCCTATGGTGTCTGGCGGATAGTTGTCTCATTGGCAATCATACCACATCTCCTTATTTTATATAAACAATAAATAGCAGGTATTTCTCTAATATTGTGATAATGTGTTTTCTACTTACTTCATTTAATTTGCTATGTTTTCATACTAACACTGGCTTTAAGATGTATTTTAAAAGCTGGTAAAACCAAGACCATGATAGCAAACAAAAATGTCGCTGTATACATGTTCGTAAACACGGCAATTACATCAACAGATCGATTACCTCATTTATTGAAGATCCCTGCTAGAAATTCGTTTCTTTATCTTTTATTAAAATATTTTATTTAAAATGCAGAATGATTCTTTTGTATTGTCTATTTTAATCGGAGGTCATTATCTTATCACTCCCTACCCTTAGGTTATTGTCTCTAATACTTCCTTGCAAAATAATTGTTCAATTATATCGATTTTGCGTACCGTTAAAATGGTTGTATGCATGAGAAAAACATTTTGCTTTTCCTTTACACAGTGCATTGTTTTATCAACGAATTCTTTAATTTTAAAAATCGATTTCTTCCATTGACAATCTAAAGGTTAACTGAGCTTTAATGTTTCCTGATCTAGACTGGTACTTTCTAATGCATACGTACTTTTAAATTTTGTCACATGATAAGAAATGTTGGTATTATGACCATAAGAGGAAGAAAGAACCTTATATAACTTTAAAAGTTATCGCGTATAACGTAACCTTACTATAATTGCTAGAAGTTTAAGGATCGCCATATAAATTACCAAATATATCAGGCAATCTAGGTTATCCATAGACTAAATGGCTATTTAAGGACTGAAACTTAAATAAAATGTCAGAACACGGAGCAATGTACAGTGGAAATGTTCAACTGTTTCCGTAACTATAGATCAAATTAATATGATTCCCTTTGGACATTAGTCACATGTCACTCACTAAAAAGGGAAAATTATATTTTGTAAGTTAGAATGGAATGCACAAACATTACTGGAGAATTATGACTGGAATATAGGGATATAATACGAACTATTAAAGCATGACGACAGTTGTTTTTATCTTTTGATTTTGCATGAGTTCACTTTCGTTTGATTTAGTTCTCTCTAACTGTTGTGTTGTAATATGCCTAAACAAGTTAATGTTGTATTATGATGCAAGTTGTTTGATCCTATACTTTATAAAGTTCTATTTCATGAGTTTATATCCTAAGCATAGGTCTGCATTTGAATAATCAGTGTTTTGACAACACCCCCACTAGTAAACTAATTTTGATCTGAAACAGTCAGTTTGATCTGAATAACTCTTAAAAGACTGATCAATAAACTATTTAGTCATTTTCATTCTTTCCGTAATTTTTCAGACTTATCTACTGCGTTAAATTCAGTAATGTTCAGGCAATTCGCTTGCAGTCAATTCAGACCTGTTCAGTCTATGTTCATACTGTTCAGTAGTTGCTATTTACCTGTATACATCAGCAACATACTGAGTTGTCTGAAAAGCGCTCGAATAGTACTTAATTGACTGCAATCGAATTATCTCAGCAGTACTGAAATTACCGAAACACTGAAAATGACATAACAATTTATTATTCAAACTTTGCAGATGATGTTAAGATCCAAATGACCGTTTAAGAGTAAAATTCATTTACTAAATAATTTATTGTTCAAACTTTGCACATACTGTTTAGATCAAAATAACTATTTAAGACTAAGATGCATTTAGTAATGGGCGTCCGTTATTGAAACTGGCCCAACCATTGACCTACATTTTTTGTCTGGTTTAAGGATTTTATTATAAAACAATATTATGAACTGTTTTCTTATATATATAGATTCTACCATTAATCGAGTGTGATACGTTACTTCTCCACTTGAATCAGTTTAATTTTCAAAATTAAAAACGTCATCAGGCATGGTCGCTTTTTTCATGACGTCCTAATAGGAAATTCAGAGGAAAGCACGAAATTTTGACCTTATAATTAAATTTTGACCAACGAAAAACTGATATCAAACGAATCACACGAATGCACAACAGTAATCAACAGATCAGGAAAAGGATAAATCGGCGAAAATTTTTAGAAATCTGTATACATATACAGATTTGTCCTTGCTTATAACTTACTTTTTATTTGTACATGGTTCAAGTCTGATACTTGACACTTGTGTGACACACCATCTTCTCCGGGCAAAACAAACTGATTTTATGATGCTGGTATTCAGTCTAAAAGAAATGAAATAAAGAAAAAAGTTATTGGTTTATATTCTGCTATGAAATGGTGTTAAATATACCAACATCTCCATTCATAGTCTACATGTTCAATTGGAATAACTTTTATGATTTTTTTTTATTAACAAAAAGTATACAGATGTTGCAGTTTAAAACAATACTATTTTCACTGTTATCAGAGATAAAAAAAAGACAATAAAAAAAACCCCTTGATTGTTATATATTTCAAAAAACAAATGTTTTTTAAGATGAGTTATGGTTTAGTTCACAAATGTTAATTCATTGCTAGTTTTTAGAATAATCAAATATGCACTTTGATTTTCAAGACATAGTTTCCTTTTTCATTCCTCTGTCATTATGACAATACATGTGCAGATATGAAGGTAGGAACTTTTATTATTCACTTGAAATTCTTATATTTTACCAAAAGTCAAGGTACAAGATCACTTGAGTTGAAAAGCAATCGTAATTGCAAAAACTCAGAATGGAGTAAGATTGGTTAATTCATCAAGGTAAATATATCTTGCTCTGTTTGCATCACCCGTCAAGTAATTCAAAAGTCGTTGCGATAGCAGCACCATTTTAGGAGTAAAATGAGATCTTTCATTTACAGTAAACTCCCAAATTTAACGGCAAAGTCCATATTGAAATTTGTTATGTTGAGGTCACTAGTAGTTGACATGAGTTACAGTTATCTAAGTTGAAAACACTGAGACACTTTAACGAATTTGGAGACGTAAAATTCCAAAAGTAATATGTCATATAATTAGGGGTATTGGAAAAGTCATTATTTGCTTCCTAGAATTAAATTCGAAATCTTTTATCACTACTTCATGCTATTCATTGCATTGCTGTGAGCATACAATAAGAAATAAGCCAGAAACAGTTTTAACTCCGCAAGAAAAAAGAATTTAATTCAATAATATGAAAAAATTGCTTGTGCTAAACTTATTTGGTAATATAATATGTTACTCATTTGAAAATACCAATAAAACGATCTGATGAAAAGAACGAAGAGATTCTGACAATTTTTATTTTAGTTAATACAGTGTGTCGAGTAATATCTACGAATTATTGCAGAAAGAGTAACATTTCATATGGTAAAGCATATTTTAGATTTTATTTTGCCAGCGCATCGATACACTTACATGTAGCTAGATCTGCCATATTTGTTTTTCGATATATCCTGTAATGTGCAACCAAGAAAAGGTAAAAAAAAACTACTTCAGTATATTAGTTTATATCAGATTCATAACGATAGTCTACTTTGGTTTCTTGACCACACAAGTGTGAGTGTGTGTGTGTGTGTGTGCTATGCTGAGATTAAAATAATTAAACCTCTAACATTGCTTTTACAGTTACGAAACACTGTGTGAATGAACATGTTATATAATAATAGTTTTCTCGTTTAAATTGTTTTTCATTAGTCATTTCGGGGCCTTTTATAGCTGACTATGCGGTATGAGTTTTGTTGAAGGCCTTATGGTGACCTATAATTGTTAAGTTCAATGTCATTTGGATTCTGGTGGAGAATTGTTTCATTGGCAATCATACCACATCTTATTTTTATATGTAATACAACTTGATTTGAAACATGAACATATCAGTTAAATTATAAAGTTTAAATAGTTGTGGTATGATTGCCAATGAGACAACTATCAACCCCAGTCCAAATAACGTGAGTGTAAGCATATATAGACACCGATCCACTTTCAGCAATGAGCAAACTACCCACCGTATAGTCAGCTATAAAAAGCTCCGATATAGAAAAAACTGAAAAATTTAAAAAGAAAAACAAACAATCTAATAAATGACAAAACAAGTTTTGGGTCCGTGATTCTATAGCTAAAGTTGTTTTGTAATTTATGTTCATACTCTTTTTAATTAAAAAGAAACAACATTATCACTTGTCTATCAAACCCAGGTTGCATTCAAGTAATGTTTAAAGAAATGTCATTGTGAAACATGCAATTGACCTATATTTTGAATAGATGAATACAATATTCTGGTTTACAATTGGCTTTACATGCAAGCAATTTCATCTACACTGTCATTTAACAAAGACGGAAATACAGAATCGTCAAATAGGGTTTAGCATGCAAAAGTTGATTTTATGTGTGGCTGGAAGTTAGTTAATGAAGACATCAATCTTGAAATGTCAGGTTTTGTTTTATTTTTGTAATTTGCATTTCTAGGGTTCGCTCGACACATTCATTTCCATGCAAATGAGAATTCGTATTGCATCTTTGAGAACTGATTTGTCAATGACATTCGTATGATTGGTGCAGACGCCATTATTCTGGAAACGTTTACCGGAAACAGGAAGTTGACAAAGCTCGTACTAAATTACGGATCATTATTTGTTTAGGTTCTAATACATATCTGAGTTAAAATTATTACAAAATGATTGATTTTAGAAACAGGATTGCGATGCATAGCAACAAATCTATTTGCTGGCTTTTATTTCTTTGAACAAAATGTTCATGTTGATTCGAAGCCAGAAAATCTGTTCGAGATATAAAGTTGTCAATCAACTTTTCGTTTACAAACTTGGGTAAACGAAAAATCTGATTATCTCTGCTGATAAGGGTTCGATATGCTCAACAATCTATTGATTTGTCTAAATGTCTAAAATATAGAATGCAAGATAATTGATGAACTTAATTTAGTGGCCTTTGACGAATGCACACCGTTATTGATCATTAAACGTTTGTTCATTTCTGATGCGATGCATGAAATTTACATTGAGCGTAGCCATAAGATAATGTATTGGAATCGTTGAATTAAGCAAGACAATTTATTACCATTTTTGATTCGTTAATGCATTAAAAGAGTTTTATCATTCGGAGTCCAATGTTGAATGCCATTTACGATAAATGTAATTGGGTACCGAAGCGTTTCCATGTTTAACGTGCGATGGGGTTCTGCGATCTTTTGTGATGATGGTTAAAGCAATACCATATAAGATTAAAATAAGTGGAATTGGGTGTAAAAGATGAATGTGACATTCGATGTAGGTTTATGTCTTTACAATGCAGAGCAAAAACTTTAATTAAACAATTGTAATCTTGATTTTTGTTTATTCTCACTCTTGCAGCCGTTATTTTATTAAACTCGTCAATTATGTCTGGTAGTGATAATCTCATTTTTGCTTTAACTTTAATTTCAATTTCAAACGGCCATTGTTCATTTTATAGATGTTAAATCGGAGATACATCAAGCTCCTTGCTTTCAGATATCACAAATTTACGTAAATCTATTGATAAGTATCCTTAAAAAAATATTCACATGATTTACTTTAGTCTTCAGGAATAAAAATATCATCGAAATGTTTTAGCTACTTTCGTGACTAGACCTTCATGCCTTTGCAGGTTATCTATGCAGATATTGAATTGTAGAATTGCTACGTTTTCACTTTAAAATTTATATATGAGCATGCTTGCCCAACTTAAATGTCATTTCTGAAAGATATATGTGTAATTGAAATATCATATGGGAAAGAAATTGGCTCACGTTCAACTCTTTCAAAACTTATATATATTTGATAATTTTTGTCAATTTAATGTGTAAAAAATTCATAATGTCTCGGGTTAGTTATGTAATCCATTAGCTAAACATTAATAATATAGTTTATTGCCATAGCTGGTTTTTATGCTCTAAAACAGTCAGGATTCTACTTCGTCCAAATTATCTCCCCATTACTCCACCTTTTTTTAATCGTGAAAATTGAACAATTGTAGTGATGACGCTGTGTCAATTTAGCTCTTAAAAATCTATAAATGTATCCACATGGCGTTCTTACATGACAATTGTATTTTAAAAGTCATATGTATCTACTATCATTTAATGAACTTTGTTTTTTGTTTTTTGTCAACTAAAATCTATTGTCTGGTTGGTTGTCAGGGGGAATTTTCGAGAGTTAAAAAAAAATCTTCACTTAACAACAATAGAAACGCACCACCTCCATTCATATCTTTCGAGTAAAAATTTCTTTTGCATACAACTTTATTAAGAAATGGATTGAAATGAGTCAAAATTTTGACATTGAAGTCATCAACATCAAATTCTGTGAAAATGAAAATTTATTTCAATAATTTTTAACATCTCAAACAAACACATGTTTTACCAAAAACCAAACAAAATGTTGCCAAAGTATTGTAAACTAAAGTCGTGTGTACCTTTTCACCTGAAAACAGCGAAACTGACTTAGATTTTCAGATTTTTAATTACATTCTTTTCTAATGATCAACTTGAAATTGACTTATCAAAGACCTTTGGTTTTTGACTTTTGAGGTCGAAATCTCAATTGTCGCCACTAACATGAACATTTTTCTGTAAACTATATATATAAAAATAAAAAGAAGATGTGGTATGATTGCCAACGAGAAAACTCTCCACAAGAGACCAAATGACACAGACATTAACAACTATAGGTCATCGTACGGCCTTCAACAATGAGCAAAGCCCATACCGCATAGTCAGCTATAAAAGGCCCCGAAATAACAAATGTTAAACAATTCAAACGAGAAAACTAACGGCCTCATTTATGTACAAAATAATGAACGAAAAACAAATATGTTACACAGCATCAAACGACAACCACTGAATTACAGGCTCCTGACTTGGGACAGGCACATACAAAATGTGGCGGGGTAAAACTCGTTATTATTAAAATATAATATATTTCTACAATTTTTTTTACAAAAAAAATTCTGTGAAACTAATATATATGGAAAGATGTGGTGGGTTATTTGTGTTTTTTTTAAAAATATTTCGTGAAAGGGCGGACTAAGGGTTATCAGAGGTTGAAAATATATTACCCCAGATAACACACACAAACAAAATTGTTTGGACGTTGTGCATACAAAAAGATCCACAAGTAAATTCTGTCATGAAGGGTTTTTCGTAAAAAAAATAAAAAGGGTGTTAGTGAATCGGAGTGCCCGACTTTTCATTTTTTAGTACATTTCATGAATAAAATCATTAATATGCCTCCAATTGAATTGAAAAATGACTAAACGAATCTTATTTTTTTGTCATTCAAACACACCTACTCTGTTGTTATGACTCATCATTAGAAAGGTATTTCACCTGACCCATAAATGTTTCTGTACTGAATTTTCAATGTTACTATATGAAAATAACAGAATCTGAAGCGAGATGATGTATCAAATATTTATACTTTATATGTTGTTAACTAATTACGCCTGAACGTAAAAAAAGTGGATCCGACTTCCTCTTTAGGATATGATTATTGTCCATTCTTAGGATTTGTCCACCCTCCCCTCCAAAAAAAATGTTGCCGTGGGCGGAGATGCAAATTAATGCTTAAAAAAGATAAATCTTTCTGTGTTTTTTCGCGGTGGAATTTATACTAAGTCTTATGCATATTCAAGTTTCAAATGTGTTTGCACGTACTACAATCAAATGTTTTGTGAGAATTTGTGTTTAATTAAAAAGTTTTCAACTATCTCGAAGCTCCATACTATAACTTGAGTATAAACACGTACATTAGAGGCAAACAAATCCTAAATTCTGCACCAACATTAAAATTTGAGATGCCATAGAAACAGATGTAAACAATTCCATGAAACTACATTGGCCATTCTTACCTTCTCTAATAAGAGTTCCATTTCTTTTGTTTGATATCAAATGGATATCAGCCTGAAAATGTTTCGTGCGTTTGACTTTCTACATTTTGTTATTCGAACACACAAGTTTAAATTATTCCAACGACACATGCATTCTTAAATCGGTATCAAACATGTATATCCACTTTGTGATCTTTAAAAAAAGATAGACAAATCTAAGTTAAAAAATGCTGTATTATATTTGTTTTTCTACGTCTCTTTTAAAGTTAATATCTGGAATTGAAAAGCAGATATTTTTGCAATTCAATCATCTGTGCACACATTGAATGTTTATATGGATATTATTATGTGCACCTTACATCTATCTTAATGAATATTTTTTGCTATCTAGATGGTTTCCTTAACTATATCTTGTTTTTTATTTCAGCCATCTCGTTACGTTGGACGTTGACATAAATAATGAAAAAAAAACAAAAAAAAAAAAAAACAAAAAAAACACCCCAAACAACCAGAAAAGAAACGCGCATTTAAAATATGTCATTTAACAGGAATATAAATAATATTATATATAGCAATATTTACATAACTGTAAATTACCGTAACGAATAGGCCGAATCAAAAGGCTAAGAGCTTTCTGAAGAGCCTACTGTACTCAAGTAGTAGCATTATTTTCTTGTGGGCAACGTCAATGAGAAATTATGAGCAAAATGGTTCACCACGTCTTTGTGTATGGTTATGAAAAAAACTAATGCGTTCAACAACTCTAAAAACTGCGTAAGACAGACGTGTACTTTTTGCAAGTAATTATATAAAATTGCTACACGCATGCATGAATATTCATGCGTATCTTGTTTGATAATGTGACTTAATGGAGATGGTTTGCTATATGCGTCTGGCACGTCTTGCGTACAAAATTTTAATCTTGGTATCTCTGATGAGTTTATTTGCTCTTGATTTTACCTGCCTTTATCGGCAGTATAGGTTAACCAAAAATGATTTATATTTATGGAAAATAGATAAGACACTTAAATATGAGTTTCTTTTTTCGTTCAGTATAATATATTACTTTCAATTGAAAATCCACTTACAAGCTAATTGAATGGCAAGCACACGAATCAAGACAAAAAGGGACTGATATAATAAACATATCAAGTGACCAAAATATTGAAACAAGTGAGCGACTACTTATAATTAAATATATAATATATTATACAGAATTGTGTTTTAATTTAAACAACCGAATATCATTGTATAAATTGTATAAATGTTTTTCCTGTTTAAACGTGGAGTTGGTTGTAATTTGGCATCTTAAACTTTGTATTGTGTGCATTTGTTAAAAGATATTTTGAACACGTTTGATGCCCACTATTTCTTTTTACTCTTTTTCTGTTTTTTGGTAGGGAGTCTTGGGTACGCGAACGAACTTTAATACATTGCTCTAGTTTACATGAATCTACGGCTAGTTGTTGCCCCTCCCCAATGTGTACCAAATTGCATTGTGACGCGAATGACCCTTCATACATAACTAATATTAACTGTGGAAAAAATAGGAATTGCTAATTATACACAACAAAAATTAAATGAACATGTACGACATCAATATCTTAGAGTCAGTTATATCTTTGATGTTAAAATGAGCAGGTGCTTGTACCATGTATAGTAAACATTAATTTGTCTCTTACATGGAAATAACAAATTATAGGACATATGATTTCTATATCAGGTTTGTAATCATACATCTGTTTTATATTATGTCTGTCTTTTGAAATCTGACCGATAACCATTTTGTGTAGATAAAAGCTTATCATTTCAGTTTTAAAAAAAAATTTGTCTTTCGGAAACAATAATGACAAATTATCTACTGGTAAATATGCTGTTAGAATGAATGTTTGGTGGTCTTCTTGTCATCTTAAATGGTAAAATAGGAAGAACAGATAAAAAAATGAGAAGAAATCTAAGACAGGTCGAAAAATCACAAAGAAGATACAGAAAAGAAATGAGCTCTGTTGTAAGACTTTTCTGCTATTTTAAAACATACTACCCGCTGCTTTTTTACTGTCCGAAGTCAGGAGCCTGTTGTTCAGTGGTTGTCGTTTGTTGGTGTGGTTCATAAGTGTTTCTCTTTTTTCATTTTTATATAGATTAGACCGTTGTTTTTCCTGTTTGAATTGTTTTACACTAGTCTTTTTGGGGCCCTTTATAGCTTGCTGTTCGGTGTGAGCCAAGGCTCCGTGTTGAAGGCCGTACTTTGACCTATAATTGTTTACTTTTTACAATTTGTGTCTTGGATGGATAGTTGTCTCATTGGCACTCATACCACATCTTCTTATTTATATTGACTTGATTTGCGTCAACTAAGGCTACAGTTGATATGAGACAGTTTTGGCTATTCATGTTTTAAATGTTTATTAAACAAAGTGGTGCATATATGAATATTATGATATTTGAGGGTTGGTGTCAGCATCCAATAAACAAATATCATTAACAGAAATGAAAAAAAAAAAAAAATAAAAAAAAAAGTTGTCTGAAATATCTTCCAAAGAGAAATTGCGAGTATCATGGAAGGTCTAGATTTAAAAATATATTTATCATAAATAAATGATATATGTTTGACTATTAGTTGCCCCAGTATAATATCGTACAAATGTAGCTATCCAACGGTACAATGTGTAAAGGTAATGAATTTTTATTTCGTAAAGTAAGAATAGTACTATTCTTACTATACAGAGCATTCTCCAAGTAGCACATGTATTCACAATGTTAACCTGTATGTCATTAATTTTTGGAGACAGATTAGAATACGCAATGTTACTAGTTTACGGATCCTAGATATTTTTTTTACACTGTAGTATCTTAATATTGAAATATTCAATTCATTGGATAAATTATCGTTTACACCTAGACGTCAGTTTTATAACACACAACACGTGTCTCCATGCTTACGTTTTTGGACAGTTTTGGAAGAACCCTTTACCATAAGGTTCAGATACCGAAAATAGACGAAAGAGCACAATTCTAGTGAAAATCAAAATAGGAAATTGTTATTCATAATTGAAGTTAAGTTTGGGTGTTACGAAAGATGACTACTTTGCAACGTGCATTCTAATCTATACTTAAAATTGAGAATGGAAATGGGGAATGTGTCAAAGAGACAACAACCCGACCATAGAGCAGACAACAGTCGAAGGCCACCAATGGGTCTTACAACATTTGTATTTTTGTTTGCTTATTGAAGAAAAACATCCCATAATTGTCGACTTATAAATTTATTCATTCAGATTATTACCGTTAATAGACAAACACTTAAGGTATAGATAAAAAATAAACTGACAAACCATTTAACCTGATTTATACAAATGGTTATATTATACCATAAATATGGAAATATCCGCAATAACAATCTAATTATACCAAAACAAAATTTGCTAGGTTCATATTTAGTGACATGCGAACATCGTATATAAAATTCTCAAAACGTGTGTAACTATTTTGGGAACACGTGTTGATGATCGTATGGGGATCGGTATCAAATCAGTACAAATAACTATAAAATATTTGCAAAGGTTCCATTTAAAAAGAAGATATACATTGTCTTTTATAATCATAAGTAATATTTTTTCCAAATAAAGACAAACTTTTGATAATAAAGAACGACCTAAAAGGGGAAATAACTTAGATCTATTTTACCATGTATCAATAAAACAAGATTTCTTCAAGTATTTAGGGTGCCATAAACCGATTCGAATAAACTAATACGAATTATTCCCATAGAAACAGTAGCGATGAAGACAAGTCCTTGCTCTTTCACATACTTGTTGGAGGAATGTCATGTTATCTTTGCATTTGATTGTAGAAAGTATAAGTAGAACTTGCTGAATTATTAAAATAGTTAAAAAAGGAAATTATGTTTTTTTTTATTTTTTAGTAGACAACTCTTTGATGGGAACAACAATTGTTGAAGGTTGTACGGCGACCTTAAAATGCTTATATCCACATTGTTAGATAGTTGGTTATTGGCAATCATACCACATCTCCTTGATGTTGTATTGTAGGCAATGTAGCTTTTACCATTACAGGTTAATGTACCCTGAAATGAAACTTTCTCAAAAGAGCAGGTAAAAATCTTTGAAACTCGTACGGTTTGAAATCCCGACGTGATAAACTAAGACAAGGATCAATAAGTGAATTATCTGCACAAATGGTATCATTATGTTAGAGTTTCAAGCTGACTGCTATATTCGACATATCTGAGTTTCAAGTAATTTTAAAACTTAAATATAGAAAAGATAAAAAACGAAAAAACTTTTTGACAATGCAAATTTTTAAATATCCACCAGTTATTATAATCGACAGTAACCTCAAAACACTACACAGAAAACTTGCAACAGGCAACACAGAACTCGGACGTATCCCCTGGTCCATTCTTAACATCCACCGCTGTAATAAACATTTCAAATATCTTGCAAATGTTTTTATTTATTTTTTTAACAACATAATAATTTTATTCATCAGTTTTTTGATAACACTAGAATAACAATACTAGAAAAAATATTCATTGATTATGTTTCTTTTAATTGTTAGTAAAATTGGACTTATTATCTTATATATAAAAAAGAAGATGTGGTATGATTGCCAATGAGACAACTCTCCACAAGAGACCAAATGACACAGAAATTAACAGCTATAGGTCACCGTACGGCCTTCAACAATGAGCAAAGCCCATACCGCATAGTCAGCTATAAAAGGCCCCGAAATGACAATGTAAAACAACTCAAACGAGAAAACTTACGGCTTAATTTATGTACAAAAAATGAGCGAAAAACAAATATGTAACACATAAACAAACGACAACTCCTGGCTTGGGACAGGCACATACATACAGAATGTGGCGGGGTTAAACATGTAAGCGGGATCCCAACCCTCCCCTAACCTGGAACAGTGGTGTAACAGTACAACATAAGACCGAACTATAAAAATCAGTTGAAAGAGGCTTTACTCATCAGATGAATAAAGTACAAATAATACAAATACTAGTGGACGTGGTCGGGTACTTGTACATTCAAACAACAAAAATACACTAAGTACAGATCTGAGAGTACCTACAGTTACTGACAGCTAGTTCTAAGCCACTAACAACTAATAAAAAAAATCATGCATCTAAGACTAAATTATCAATCCGTGCACATCCAACATCCAATGGATTTAGTGTAAAGACGTCATAAACAGTCAGAGAAAAACATGACCTTGTGCAATGCCAAGATACAGGTATCGACAGATTGTAAATCCATGAATGTGTATATGTATATAACGATAATATTTAGTTTGCTTTTAATTTACTGATAAAAAAATCAATATTAGTACCAATAAAACAATATTTAATGATCTAATTACAGTGTTGAATTGGTAACCTTTTAGAATAAGTCTATATTATTCCTTTTTAAGAGGTCGTATATTTGTTGCCAAAATCTTGTCAAATAAGAACAATTAAAAAAATAATGAGCATAGTCTTCTTCTATGTTACAAAAATTACACATATAATTATTAGTTATTTTCCCTTGTAATAAAAGCTTTTTTTGTTGGTACAATAAACTGAAGTAATTTCCATCTGAATATTTTTAATCTATTTTCAGTTAAATATTTAAAAATAAAGTTATACAGTGAATTCATATTTGGAGCTTCTTGCATTGGTAGAATTTTAAGCCACCTGTTTATCCCTACTGACGATTCTCTTTTATTGCTCACTAGCGAATCATATAATATTTTTATTTGAAAAACATGTAGTCTCAAAATAACGATCTGTCCATGTGATCTTACTTCTCTGGACATTTACTGTACTTTTTACAGAATTTTCTTGTTTAACTATGTCAATCCAGTTTTGTGGAATAGATTGTTTCAATTTATGAAATTCAGCAATCCAGTTTACCTTATTATTTAATTTGTTTAAGATATATTTTTCTGATAATGACATAGTGCCATACAGAATGTCATTTAAGTACATTATAGCAAATGTTTATATTAAGTATCTTCTAACAATGAAAGTTCTACTGATTAAGTTTATCACAAACTGAGATGTTACGAAGTAGCCCTATTTTCTGAGGTGTAAACGATAAGGAGATATCAAAGTGGACAACTAAATGTCGAAGAAGAGACAAATAACACCGTAACCAAAATAATCACAGAAAAGATTGCTCAGTTACATGTTATTACATTTTCCATCTTTCTTTCTTTTTTTCTTCAACTTTTATAGTTAATTTTCTTGATCTAATCATATTTAAAACAATTGACAGCAAATTCTAACAATTCTCTGAATTTGTTGCTGTTGCTGAAGCATGCTAGGTACTCAATATCAGGATATACTTTGAATATACCACCATTACAGCGATGCTGGTATCTTGTTTTTATTGTGGACAATATTTATTATACAAAATATAACAATTTTATCTTTAGATTTATTCAAGAAAAGCATAATTATTGACATTTTCATTGTAGATTTGCAGTGCAATATGAAATTAAAAAAAACCAAAAATAATTTTGTTTTATTCTAAAAATTTGACTTTGCTAATTGAAATTGAAGAAAGGTTCGCATAACGGATTCTAACAATGTTGTATATAATGCAAATGTATGCACTTTATATGTCAACAATTTAAAATAAGCTGCCATGGAAACGACTGTCTCTAAGTAGAGAGCTACTAAAGCAAGTAATAATTTGGAAAGAAATATATAAATTTCAATGCAACCTATAATTAACTTTTTTTTGTGATTTTAAAGGAATGTACTAAAAAATGAATGAAAACGTAGATTTATTATATATAAAATACAATGACAAAATGTATGTCAAAGTCCTCGAATTTCTGTAGCAGCGTTCGTGGAAACTTAATGCAATCTTAGTTTTTATGAAAGGGATTAAACTATACCCGTAAACCTTTTAAAAGGAAATTAAATACATGTCGTTATGTTGGTTACATTTTACACCCGGGAGGACTTGCATGTTATATGATGAATTATATATTCATTTCATTACTATGGTTTTGAAGAAAATTCCCAAGAGACCCCAAACAGAATACAAAATCTTTATGTTCACTATTATTGTTAAATCTGTGTTTTCGTCTATCCATCGGGAGCAAAGTCTGTTCCAAGAAAAATCATATTATAAAACTTGATTTGACTTATATTTTATTTCATTTCGTCTGTGATGATCATCGTATGTATAAAAAATCCTTGCTAAATATGATCGAATTGCATGCTATACGTTTAATATTTCACGATTGAAAAGAAGATGTATTAGATTCATATCTAATTTGACATTGAGCATATGATTAAACTTGGTTTAGTGTTCTGAAATCTTTAAATAACAGTCTTCAAGGAATTATTAAAATATACATGTACGTAGTTTGTTCAAAAAAAAGATTAACCGGCTATCCATTTATATCTTAAGTACAAAGGTTCAAGGAAATCTAATATATTTCTCGCGGAATTTCTAAATAGGACAAACAAGTAAAACTGCGAGCTACTGCTCACTGATGATAGTATTACCCCCGCCCAAATATTTCGGTAAACAGGAAGTTGTTGAGTGATGAATATGAAAACTCATTACACGGTAGAGCTGACTCATATAAACCCTGAAATCAAATTTCAGAAATACTTGTAATGTAGTTCCTGAGATAAATGTGACGAAAATTTTCAACTACTTGGATGTCATGTGTAAAATGATGTAAGTGTTCGGTAAACAGGAAGTTGTTGAGTGATGAATCTGAAAAAGGATCACACGGTATAGCTGACTTAAATAAACCCTGAAACCAAATTTCAGAAATCCTTATGATGCGGTTCCTGAGAAAAATGCGACGAAAAATATTCATGGGACGGACGGATGGATGGACGGACGGACGGACGGACGGACAGTCAGAGGTAAAACAGTATACCCCAACTTTTTTAAAGCGGGGGTATAAAAACAAAACACAGAAACCACTGAAAGAAGTACTTGGTTGATAATTGGTTATACAAATGGACTGTCTGACCCTACCATTAATTGACTAACTTAAAGCAGGAAGTCAGTAACTAAGTTAAAGAGAAAACCGTCCATAAATAGTACAATACTGCTTATTATGGTCATCGGACATTCATTTTGTTATACGACCATAGATATATATTCATACAAAATCAATAATACAGATGTGAAACTGAGATATGGAGTAAATATCAACGAGACCGAAACCTAAGATCACACATTTTCTTTAAAATTGACATCTGGAGGTCTTCAACGATGTAAAATATTGCGCACATATAAACATGCCAGGTAAAGATAAAACGAATGTTGGATTAAAGTCAATAAGACAAGAACCCAACACAGCCATAGAAAAGATGGCAACATCGTTCTACAAACTCTAAAATCGCTCGGATTTGAGGTTACATTATCATTTTCAGGGTTTTTGGAAGCATGGTTCAATAGTCGATATGATTAGCAAACAAAAATTGAAGAATAATTAATTCGCAAAGTTCAATTGAAATACAACCAGTTAGTAAGACAAATAAAACATGTAGTTTTAATTGGTTGCAACTTCCGGAGCTTCGGAGTTCACCCAAGATTTTCAGTATATATTTCTCAATCATTGTGTTCGGTTTTCTCTAATCATCAGTGATTTCATTTTGTCGAATATCTAATACAATTTTTATTTTCTTTGAGGTTTCTTGTTACATTTTTTATCTTCACTCTCATTGTTATCCACAGAGCTGTTGCAACACAGCTTGGTTGTTTTCTGTTTGCATTAAATTTGTCCATACACGTCTCTTATTTTTGTGAATTGTCTCCTGGCTTACTATATTTAGCTAGCATCCAAAACAAAAAGCAAGCTGGTATATTGAATGTATGTACTGTGCATTTTGTTAATGGCGTAGAGCAGTGTGTCAAGAAACCTGCCATTAATATGTATTTAGACCTATTACTTGTATACCTAATTTATATTGTGCTAATTTTCATTACAAGTATTCATACAGACGTATAACTGTATAATTTGCACCTTTTACTTTGGAAATGGAAATAGTATGTCGTATCCAAGCTTAATTAACGTATTATAGTATTACGTTGTCTATCATTTTTTCGTTTCATCCGTCAGTCCAATAATGACTTCTTATTACCCAAGTTTGCTGATCTATACAATATTTTGTAAGCTGTTTGGTTACTTGAGGATAATTTCTCCTTCGATTTTGACCTAGTTTAAGAATTGCGGATGCATAATTGACTAAGGGCATGTAATCACTAAAATTATACAATGCCGAGATTTACAATTTCTAAAAAAAATTCTTTAATCAAACCTTCAACAACCAATTAGTAAACGTAGAAGACGGGGACGTCAGTATCATGCATTCCTAGTAAACGTATAAGGCGGGGACGTCAGTATCATGCATTCCTAGTAAACGTAGAAGACGGGGACGTCAGTATCATGCATTCCTTGTAAACGTAGAAGACGGGGACGTCAGTATCATGCATTCCTTGTAAACGTAGAAGACGGGGACGTCAGTATCATGCATTCCTTGTAAACGTAGAAGACGGGGACGTCAGCATCATGCATTCCTAGTAAACGTAGAAGACGGGGACGTCAGTATCATGCATTCCTAGTAAACGTAGAAGACGGGGACGTCAGTATCTATCATGCATTCCTAGTAAACGTAGAAGACGGGGACGTCAGTATCATGCATTCCTAGTAAACGTAGAAGACGGGAACGTCAGTATCATGCATTCCTTGTAAACGTAGAAGACGGGGACGTCAGTATCATGCATTCCTAGTTAACGTAGAAGACGGGGACGTCAGTATCATGCATTCCTAGTAAACGTAGAAGACGGGGACGTCAGTATCATGCATTCCTAGTAAACGTAGAAGACGGGGACGTCAGTATCATGCATTCCTAGTAAACGTAGAAGACGGGGACGTCAGTATCATGCATTCCTAGTAAACGTAGAAGACGGGGACGTCAGTATTATGCATTCCTAGTAAACGTAGAAGACGGGAACGTCAGTATCATGCATTCCTTGTGCAGCTGTTATTTTCTTTATTAAGCACTATATGAACTATTCATTTTGTAGCATTGTTTAAATATTTAAATGTTGCAGCTTTATTCTAATCTTAATTTTGATTGTTGGAGGGTTTGAAAGATTTATTCTTATGGTCTTTTATTAGGTTTATATCCGTCTTTGGTGAACCAAATTAGCCTATCAAACAAACCAAAGCAATTCCATCCTCTCAATTTGTCTGGTCTTTGGGCTCTCCTCACTAAAATTTACCGTTCTCTTTAATGTTGTTTTGTAGTCAAGTTATTCACCGTATAAATCTAAAGTTTAATTGCTATGTTTTTTTTTAAATTCTTAAGCTTTTCTTCTCTCAAATTGTTTGTGTTTGATCCGTCTCCATAAATATGACTGATAAAAGATGATAATACCCGAGTGGCTGCACTTTTGTACAGTTGTGTTATGGTTATGAAATAGATTTGAAGTTATAGAACAAAACGGGCTAAATTTCGAAACTCGGAAATGAAGAAAAGACGAAGGAGTTTGTACAATGAAGAAAGAAAATTTCGAAACTCAAAAATGAAGAAAAGACCGAGGAGTTTGTACAATGAAGAGAGAATTGTAAAACTGAAAATTGCTACTTTTTGGGAGTACAAAAAGATTTATTCAAACTCTGCGTCTCTTTCTAAGACCCATTAATACGTGTATTATCTCTGAACCTACCTGCTCTACTTTTAAGATTTTTTTGCCATTTTGAACAAGCACTATTGAAGTCTGACCGTGTTCACCGTTAAAACCAATCCAAATTTTTGTAAAAAATAAAATTATGTTCCTACCTACCTATTCACACTTTTTTTCAGCAAGCTAGCAGAAACACAGGTATTATTATTTTTAAGTCCTAACTGATAACTCACAGTTTATATACGTGTTGTCATATGAGTAATACTTTAATGCAGACCATCCTAATATACGCACATTATTGTACTATTTACTCGGTATACACTGCATTCAATGTATCGAGACTCCATTCCGTTGACATTCTGCATATGGTTACACGAGAAGTTTTGGTCAATGTCCTACAAAAGCTATTTTTTTGTAAAAAACTAAACATCTAAAAGATGCTCTTTATATTCGTATTTTATTTGGCCTGTTTAAATTTTTTGATCTGAGCGTTACTGATGAGTCTTTGTAGACGAAACGCGCGTCTGGCATACAGAATTTTAATCCTGGTATAAATTTATATACTTAATTGTTTTTATTAATTATTATTGTATTTGAAAACTGTTTGATTTTCTATAATCGAACCTATCGCACTCATAATTTATTGAGATTCGGTCGGATATACATTTTGTTTTATCATATGATTTTAAAGTTTCAAATGTATTTGGCGTTTGCTTGTTGTTTTAATTGCGTCATATTTGACAGTGTTTGATCATTTATGATTCAACGTCAAGGTTTTATAATTAATACGGCAAAATGCACGATTACAATTGAAGCAGAAAAATCAATTGCATCAGATAAATTTTACGCGAACAATTTCTGTGAAAAAAAAAATTCTTCAGCACAAACATATTTAAATTAAATGATAACGTTTAATTTTAACACGAGACAAATAAAAGAGAAAAAAACCTTTCAACTTAATTTTCTTTACCGGGAAATTAATTCTATATATCTGAGCGATTAAATTTTGTTTACAAATAATAGTCATCTGCACAAACGAATAAATGGAAAATCATGATTAACAGTCCACATTGTAATACTTCCCTATATAAAGTCACAAAGCTTGATAAATGTTCCAAGTCCTTATCAAGCTTGCTTTAACCTCCCAATAGACCAGACATTAGAAACTAATGATGTTTTATCTAAAGCTAAGATCATAATGATATGCTAAACTAGCATACGGTTGTTATTTATTTGCGACGTTCCAGGCATTAAACAACTTGAAATGTGCATAATATCAGATAGTAATCTCAGAACGTGTCTACTGAAAAGAAACGATTCCCGACCTATACCGATTTTGACGACACCACCGTTCTCGATCCTTTTTTAGTGTATGTGATTCCATCAGTTCTGTTGTTACCTTGATTTGCATCCTCTTACTTATTTATCTTTTATATATATTTTTGGTAGTATCCTTTTGGCGTGGCTCGGTACTTATACATCCCGCCATTGTGTTATTGTGCTATTGTCATTTTTTATACTCTTGTCTTTCATTTTTGCTTATGTGCTTTGTCCATTTTGTTTTTCTTTGTTGACATATTTGTTTGTTTTTCTAGTGATTAAGATCATAGCACAATGTTGACTGCTGTACCTCTATTTTTGACATTTTTACCTATTATGTCTGTTTGATTTGTTCACAGTCACATTGTTGTCAATATAATGGAATTTTATGCGACTGTCATACAAGTGAGAGGTTTAGCTAGCTATAAAACCAGGTTTAATCTAATATTTTCCAAATAAGGAAATGCCTGTACCAAGTCAGGAATATGACAGTTGTTTTTCATTCGTTTGATGTGTTTGAGCTTTTAATTTTGCCATTTGATAAGGGTCTTTCCGTTTTGAATTTTCCTTGGAGCTCGCTATTTTTGTTATTTTACTTTCTACTCGATGTATGAGCTTTGCACTCGATTAAATATTGTCGGAAGTGCGCAAAGGGCTCTTTTCGACCACAAAAATAAAGAATCACAAATACAAAGATGAGTTAAGCTTAAAACTATTTGTTAAGTATGGTTCAAGTTTTAAGTGTTATATTGTGAACGAAATAGCATGAATATTTACATAGATAAAAGTTTTTTATACGAAAAAGTACAACATTTGCATATTTTTACACCTATTTGTCATTAGAAATACTGAGCGCATGTTAGCCATTTTGTGATTTCAATACCACAACCTGCCCTTCGACACATTCTATCTGCTTGACAAAAATATCTTTCATTTTTAATTGTGCTATAAACAGGTAATAATTTTAGGTACTTTAAAAAAAAAATGTATATTAATGTTAATTTTAAACAAGCATAACAATGTTACTGCAATATCTTATGATTTCTTTGCAAATCATAATTAGTTTATTCTATATACTGGTATATTAAAAAGTAAAATAACAAAAAAAACGAACTCCGTGGAAAATTCAAAACGGAAAAATCCCTTATCAAATGGCAAAATCAAAAACCAAAACACAACATCAAGCGAATGGAAAACAACTGTCATGTTCCTGCCTTGGTACAGGCATTTCCTTATGTAGAAAATATTAGATTAAACCTGGTTTTATAGCTAGCTAAACCTCTCATTTGTATGACAGTCGCATAGAATTTCATTATATTGTCAACAATGTGTGAGCAAAACAACACTAAAAATGGTACAAGGTAACGACCTACCAAAGGGACACACTCAACACCGGACGCTATCGTAGTCTTTATCACCATTTCCTCAAACAATGGTTCCAATATACTTCTTGAAGACCTAGACAAATGAGCCAAACGAAAAAAAAACTTTGAAAAAATGAAATTCCATCCTGAAAAATGTAGCGTCCTAACAGTGTAAATAAAAAAAATCAATCAAGTTGAATTACAAGCGTCACGGCCACACCCTGCAGCATCAAACATCAACGAAATACTTGGTCTGTTCCATCTTAAGAGACCTAGAGTATGAAGGGGAGGACATGCAAATGTCATCACAGGTGAAGCACATAAGCTCCAAACCCTTCAAAAAGCATGCCTGTAAGTCTTAAGTAGATAAAAACATGGAATATGCCAAATTGTATGGAATCACTATCATCAAAACTGCAGAGATAAAATCGAAAACAGACTCAAAGGCGAGCTTCAAGATATATCACCAACAGAAATAGAAATAGTTTAAATGTCAGCAAAATGGATAAGAAAAGTCTACGAACGATGCGTACAAACTTATTATGTTTTATAAAATAACAAAATGACATAGTAGCTGTTAACAAAACAAATATCTACAAAAGCCAACAAGAATCGTCCACCATGGAAGAATTTTACCTACCTAATACTGCAAGCGACAAAAGATTGCGCAGGAAGTAATCATCGTACATTGTAAACACCGTTAAGGACTTGAACAAACTGCATCATAATATCGCCACAGCTAAGTCACTTTATATACCTGTAATCAATTGCAAGTCTCGGCTAATCAACATCACTAACTGACCACACCAACAATATTGTTTTGACCAGGTTTTAATCATGTACAACTTGCTAGAATATTTAACATGTTGATTGTTGGCAATAGAAGAGGGAAAAAAAAAGAAGTTAGTTTTTTTTTTGAGCAATGTTCTCGGTGTTCCCCCATACCACAAACACGCAGTTCGTACACATATCCTTGTAAGTAATACGTTTTAATTTCAAAATAAGACAATTACTAACATGCCTAAAATGTGACTGATATAGAGGGCAAACACAAACAGCTTTTAATAATCAGTTGCACAATCAATATAATGCATTAAAGACTGTTTGTGTTCCACTTTAACGAATGTTATTACCGTCGCATTTTTGTATCGCCTTCATTATCAAGCTAGTCACATCATACACACGTATAATTATATTAAATGAGTTCATCAGACCTGGTTGACCTCTTGTTTTGTAAGACAGATAATATCAGCAACTTATGTAAATGGTTTTTGCATTTTGTTTTAATTTTACACTTGAAGATCTCCTACTTCTGGGCAATTAAAAACACCAGACTGTTATATATAAAACGTGTGTAATGTCGTATATAATTGCATTTTCATAAATGTCTACAGAACAGATTAACGTAAACCTCCTTTTTTAAAAAGAAATGAGAGTAAAATAAATACGTCAATTAGACAATAACCAATTCAGGAATGTAATGGTATCGATTTTAATGGAACTAAAATAATCTAAAATTGTTATTATTATTTTGTTTGTAATTCAGGAATTATAATCCTATATCTTCACTTAACTTTTATTAGGAAAGATGGAAAGAACATAATTTATACATGTTATATATATTCGACACTTTGTATTTCTATTTATGTATAATAATTGTACTTTTTCACTATATGTTCTTCATTTTACAGTATATATATATAGCGTATAGCGTATACCGGTATATAATTATAGCATCTTCTTCTATACCATACATAGATTGTCATAATATCGGCACCATTATGTGTCAAGAGACAAACTTCACTCTTCAAGATCGTAATTTCCGATAATTAACTTAACCTGTCTTTTTTTATACGTCTTTAATATTATTAGAGTTGTATCCCATTACCCAGACAGACAAAGTTTGGACTTGCGGGAACATTTAAACATGCAAGTTTTCCACGGATGCGTAAAAAAATAATAAAAACGATTTTTTCTTCATCAACATGGTTATCTTTTTATCAGAAGTCTTCACTTGCCATGTTATGTTTTGCATTTTATAGTTGCTTCATGTGTTTTCAATGAATAAAATAAATACACATTTACCCTTTGAGCAAAGGAATAAAACGGCATTCTGTTTGTATCTGTTAGTAGTGGGTCTCATTGGGATCTAAGCGTGACGCGGGATTGCCGATTTTTTGTAAGCGTGACACGTGAAAGTCAAATTATTGTGCCGTGAAAACGGGAAATGAAGTCTAGCGGGACACGGGAAATTACAAAAACAAATGAGAATTGCTTACGTACATAGTGTAAGCGGGATGCGGGAATCTGACAAAACAGTTAGCGGGATCCGGGATCAGAACCCCCCAATGAGACCCCCTTAGTAAAGAGATTGTTTGTATTAGGTAGAAAAAAACTAAATTTCTTTATATCACAAATATTGATTACTTTAATTTTTTCTGCAGATGTAGCTCTCTCCATGGCTAAACACCTTCTATCTTGATGAACGATAAGGTTTTGGGGTTTGATATAGCAAAATATGGAGCAAATGTTATATATCCACTCCATAATCGGTTAAATAAGTTTGAGTTAAAAGCAACAAAAAAATGCTCTTCTTACTGTGTATTTGATTCGAAAGATCTCTTCAGAGGTTGGCTTACATTAAAGTACACAGTTTCTACACAACAGTAATATGTAATAAGAAAAAGTAAAGTTGGCCATAATAATTTAGTTTATTTAACACTTTTTTTGTTGTTGCAATAGCAACCACAAGGGCTATGAGATAGAAAAATTTTAAATCGATAATCAAACTCGCATCGCATGAAGAGTCTAAAATATGTAATACTTTCTTGACGTAAATGACATATTAGGAGACAGAATAACGCTACCTGGTAAATAAGACATTGAAACGTGAACATTTCAAAAAGACAATTGCATTCCTTTATTTGAGTAGAAAAAACTGTCACTATCCTAATGCCTTCAAAGGGTTTATTTCAGAAGAGACTATAGTCACAAACAAATGCAAGACAAATAAAATACATACAATATTGCTATATTAAGAGACAGAAGTTAGAACAAAAGTGGAGACAAAATACCTTAGTGTGTTTGAGTTGCTGTCTCATTAACGTATAGTCGTTAGAAGCACGAACATATATTTTATACTCGTGAATTTATAATTCATTAAGACTGAAATTAATAAAAATATAAAGGATGACGTTCGTGCTTTTCTCAACAACCAAATATCCCGTCTCAATAACTAATGTCGTAGTCCTCTGCCCTACGCATCTATGCATCAATTGCTTTTCATTCATAACCGCACTTTCGTAGGTACTTTTAAACAAAATCACCATATTCCCTTTAATATTTTTTTATTTGCACATAATTATTTAATTTCAGTGGAGACATATAATTTACAAATATCAGACATTATGTATTCCCAATCATTTATAATAATTGTACATTTCAATATAGTTCTTCATCTTACAGTAACTATATTGCGTATAGTATACAATTATAGCATCTTTTACACAGACTAACGCCATTCCCTTATGACTGTAATTACTTCGGTGATGAAAACAGAGGAAAATGGAAAAACGTCATTTTCATATATAGATTGTCATACTGTCGGCGCCACTATTTGTCAAGAGATATTATAGGAAAACAGCTGGTTTAGGAATAGAGGAATATATCAGCCGCAGATCGATACGCCAAGTGTCTACAGCCATTAATTGTGTGAATATGAACATCGTCTATATCCAAAGGGGGTGGATAATGAAAAAACTCTAGTCAATTAAACCTAGTTTTATAACTCTGTCTCAACAATATAACACTTTTAATGGGCTGTCAAACTGCAGATTAACACGTGGTATTTCCCATTTGTTTCGATAAAAAAAAATTCCACATTGTGTTTTATTTAAAACAACGTGATACAAGTCTTACATAACTTATACAAGTTTGTCGTTCTGATCGGTTTCTGTTTGTGTCGTCACGAACATGGCAAACTAATAAGAAATATGTGAATAAAAGGAGATGTAGGATATACGTCATTGAGACATCAAGCTAATGACAAAAATAACCAAATGACATCTTGAGGGTAATATACAGTCTTCAACTAAGAACAGGTGTCTATATAAAATTTGTCAAGCTATGATTCGTCAAGAGCCTGTATAAGTTGTCAATAAATGTATCAGAAACAATGAAATATCCTGCCATTAACACCAAATTCTCCAATAACTGAAATATCAAGATATGACATACGACAATTCTTGACGATGTTTCTGACTAGGGACAGGCACATGAAAATGTGGCGGGGTTCAAGTATGGTTTTTTGTAGATTTCAACCCTCCACCTTTTTAAATTTCATTCAGTAGATTAGAAAAAAATACATAAAAATACACAATAAAACCAATATTGTGAAAGCACTTACTTCTAAAATAATGTATAATACAAGTATCTTGAAGTGAACTAATTTTAACGTAACCTTTGTTACTCCATTGACCGAGATTATAAAAACTGGAAAGGATGAGTGCTAAAAAATGGCAAAGTGCCCAAAACTTTTCAAGTGATTGTCAAAAGTCAGGAATTTTATCAGTTACTCTCTTTAATTTAAATATCTTGATGTGTTTGTCCTTTAGAAGCATTGGTGTTGATAGAAAATATTTGATAATCTTTGTCAAATTTGTTAGCATCTTTTATAGTTTCGGGACAAAGACACCTGTCTATTGTTGAAGTCTGTATGTTAACCTTGTCTTTTGTTTCTTTTTTCATCAGCTGGTTATTGTCTCATTAACGTATTATCAATATATATTTTTATTCACAACACATCAATGCTAAGGAACAAATATTATAGTATTTCTTTTAATTTTATTATAAATAGAATAAAAAATAACACATGATAATACTAAAAAGTCAAACTCAACACATCAATGCAGGGAGTATATATGAGGCTCTGGGATGATAAGATGTTATATTCTTAATCTCATCTAGATTTGATTCAGTAATTAATGTCACTTCCATCACTCCTTCAAGACAATTTGTTTGTTATTTTTTCACTAACAGGGTCATGTAGTAGTAACATAAGGTTTTAAAATCAGTTGGATGCAATAGATTACACTACATAAATAAGAAAGAAGTCTCGTAACTTTCTTTTTTATGTTCAGAGTGAGGCCAAGTGCGTGCTCTAATTGACTTTCGAGAAGTCTATCAAATCCGAATTTCCAAAGAAATATCAATAAAATCAATACATTATAATGATTTCTGGTCTTAAACTAATTTGTACAATTATAGCAATGTTTAATCGTAACAGTTTTTGCATTTTAAAACAAGAATTAATTCCACATTAGGGACACATACATACTTCGTCTGATACAATCTATTCATCGTAAATACTTAAATATGTTGGAACATTCCAAGGTAGGGATTTAAATCAAACAACTTATAGAAATTTAAAAGTTTTATGCATAACAATGGCAATATTTTGTGCTTTATGTAGCCATAGATATAAGAAGATGTGGTATGATTGCCAATGAGACAGCTCTCCATCCAAGTCAAAATTTATAAAAGTAAACCATTATAGGTCAAAGTACGGTCTTCAACACGGAGCCTTGGCTCACACCGAAAAATATTAGAAGCTATTCAGGATTTACCTTCATCAGAAACGTAAAAATCCCAAAGTTAGAAAGCTAAAGATGTATAACTAAGGAGTTATATAACCGAAAAGGAACAAAAAAAGACATTGCACAAAGTCATGTTTTTCTCCGACTGTTTATGACGTCTTTACTCTAAACCCATTGGATGTTGGATGTGTACTGGTTTGATATTTTAGTCTTAGATGCATGATTTTTACATCGCGATGACCTTGAGGTCACTCCGATGTATTGCTATCGCCTAGATTTCCATTATGTAAATTAGTTTTGGGTTTGTAACCGATCTATAAACATGATAAATATGCGCACATAAACGAGTGCAAAATAACATTCCTTGTCATTTGATATAAATACATCTCTTCAATGAATACTGATAAAAATATTTTTGTTTACAACATAAATTAATAATATAAGTAAAAAATCATTGATAATATCAATGCACACGTACCGAAAAATTGTGTTAAAGCATGCGGAAGAATATCTCAAAGAACGTTTTGCGACAGGACCGGTAACTCTGTAATTGTTTTTGCGGGAAAATATGAATGCCTACTCGTATCCAATCTTAGAAAAATCGAATTTTTACAGAAAAGTGTCCACCATGCACTTGCATTGCACTATTATTAGACTGACAGTAGAATAGAATGATATACAAACGGATGCAAATCATATATATATGTAACTGTTATTTTAATATAATATATAACAACAAATCAGTGTATACTGATTTGTATCACTACAATATAATAGTTATTACGGTGAAGTTGAATTTCCTGTCATTTATTCATCATACTCGCACGCACTTGTCTAGAAAAAAATATATCTCTGTACATTAACCTCAGTTTCAGGTAAAGAGATATGTTGTTTTTTTTCTGAGACAAGTGCTTTTGACCATCCTCAAGAACTTGTGGTCATCCGATGTTCAGTACTTCAGTACTTTGATTTTAATTAGTTGTTATTTGCTTTGAACTAGCTGTCAGTAACTGCGAGTAATCTCAGATCTGTACTTAATCTGTGTTATTTTGTTGTGGGATGTACAAGTACCCGTCCACGTCCAATCTGGTTTTTTTAGATGTATTTCTATTTGTATCCATCTGATGAGTTAAGCCTTTTTCAACTGATTTTTATAGTTTGTTCTTATGTTGTACTGTTACACCACTGTCTCAGGTTAGGGGGAGGGTTGGCGCCTTCAAACGAGTTTAACTCCGCCACATTCTGTATGTGCCTGTCTCAAGTCAGGAGCCTGTAATTCAGTAGTTGTCGTTTGTTGCTGTGTAACATATTTGTTTTTGTTCATTATTTTGTACATAAATTAGGCCGTTAGTTTTCTCGTTTGAATTGTTTTACATTTGTCATTTCGGGGCCTTTTATAGCTGACTATGCTGTATGGGCTTTGCTCATTGTTGAAGGCCGTACGATAACCTATAGTTGTTAATTTCTTTGTCATTTGGTCTCTTGTGGAGGGTTGTCTCATTGGCAATCATACCACATCTTCTTATTTTTATATTCAAAAAAGATAAGATCAACTTTGCCTGAGTTAGTTGGTAGCTTACTTTTTTAATATTTTTTTTAATTTATCAACGAATGATTTAAGAAAGGTGTACTATACATGTCAGTATCGAAGCCCCTAACTACTGAGCTGAAGAGACCATCAGGGAATAGGTGTTCACCAGCAGCGGAATCTAACCAGTGCTAGTTAATTAAAATAGCAATATATGAATTTGGTACGTCCGAGCTTTTCTAGATTCACTTTTACAGGGAACGCTAAAGCCCAAAAATTGGAAACCAAAGTATGCATAAATACTTGAATATGTGATGAACTATATGACCAAGAAAGGACTAAAACAGTCAAATCTGGGAGGAACTATATGACCAAGAAAGGCCTAAAATAGTCAAATCCGGAAGGAACTATATGATCAAGAAAGGCCTAAAAAAGTCAAATCCTTGAGGAACTATATGACCAAGAAAGGCCTAAAATAGTCAAATCCGGAAGGAATTATATGATCAAGAAAGGCCTAAAAAAGTCAAATCCTTGAGGAACTATATGACCAAGAAAGGCCTAAAATAGTCAAATCCGGAAGGAACTATATGATCAAGAAAGGCCTAAAAAAGTCAAATCCGGAAGGAACTATATGATCAAGAAAGGACTAAAATAGTCAAATCCGGAAGGAACTATATGATCAAGAAAGGCCTAAAATAGTCAAATCCGGTAGGAACTATATGATCAAGAAAGGCCTAAAATAGTCAAATCCTTGAGGAACTATATGACCAAGAAAGGCCTAAAATAGTCAAATCCGGAAGGAACTATATGATCAAGAAAGGCCTAAAAAAGTCAAATCCGGAAGGAACTATATGATCAAGAAAGGACTAAAATAGTCAAATCCGGTAGGAACTATATGACCAAGAAAGGACTAAAATAGTCAAATCCGGAAGGAACTATATGATCAAGAAAGGCCTAAAATAGTCAAATCCGGTAGGAACTATATGACCAAGAAAGGCCTAAAATAGTCAAATCCGGTAGGAACTATATGACCAAGAAAGGCCTAAAATAGTCAAATCCGGTAGGAACTATATGATCAAGAAAGGCCTAAAATAGTTAAATCCGGTAGGAACTATATGACCAAGAAAGGCCTAAAATAGTCAAATCCGGAAGGAACTATATGATCAAGAAAGGCCTAAAAAAGTCAAATCCTTGAGGAACTATATGACCAAGAAAGGCCTAAAATAGTCAAATCCGGGAGGAACTATATGACCAAGAAAGGACTAAAATAGTCAAATCCGGAAGGAACTATATGATCAAGAAAGGCCTAAAATAGTCAAATCCGGGAGGAACTATATGACCAAGAAAGGCCTAAAATAGTTAAATCTGGGAGGAACTATATGATCAAGAAAGGCCTAAAATAGTCAAATCCGGAAGGAACTATATGACCAAGAAAGGCCTAAAATAGTCAAATCCTTGAGGAACTATATGACCAAGAAAGGACTAAAATAGTCAAATCCGGGAGGAACTATATGACCAAGAAAGGCCTAAAATAGTCAAATCCTTGAGGAACTATATGACCAAGAAAGGCCTAAAATAGTCAAATCCGGGAGGAACTATATGACCAAGAAAGGCCTAAAATAGTCAAATCCTTGAGGAACTATATGACCAAGAAAGGCCTAAAAAAGTCAAATCCGGGAGGAACTATATGACCAAGAAAGGACTAAAATAGTCAAATCCGGGAGGAACTATATGATCAAGAAAGGCCTAAAATAGTCAAATCCTTGAGGAACTATATGATCAAGAAAGGCCTAAAATAGTCAAATCCGGGAGGAACTATATGACCAAGAAAGGCCTAAAATAGTCAAATCCGGCTTTTAAATTCTAAATTGTAATACTTACAAAGAATTATTTTGAATAATTTGTTAATTTATCACAAATGCAGTAAGAAAAAAAAACAGTATCGTATTAACATAATCTTACATTTTGTGTAATTATTACCAATAATAGTTTACGCTTAGGAAATGATTTCTGGAAAAAAATCTGTTTGAACTAAGCTTTTATGAAAACCATTAAGTTATGCGGATAGTTTTCATCTTTTAGCTTAAAAAAATCAAAAAAATCGATATGGTTTAATCGAAACCTTTGTAGGTCCTTGTCGCAAGGTATCCATTCCGAACAGCACAGAATAAATTTCTGAAATGGATACCAATAAGAATCAACTATACTCTTAGGTGGTATATATTTATAAAATATCTTCCAAATGGTTTTTGAGCAAAATTTGGGGTGAGCTTGACCAACAGTTTCAGTTACGGAAAGGTGTAAAAAAAAATTATACGGAATAGCCAACAGCAGGGTATGTAATGCACAATGGCTCTTTAAATCAGGTGATCTTAAAAGGATTCCAAGCACAATTCTGTTTTTTTATTTGTTTTGAGTGTTGTTTTTCGTTTTATTTTGTATTCAATCACATTTGACAAAAACTGAATGTCTTTTTTTATATGTTAAACCCAGTTTACAGCTGTTGTACGACATTGGATCGATATTTGAATAGATCTAAAAAGGACCCGTTCGACTTTTCATTTTTGTAAATAAGATCGATATCGATCTCTACACTGCCATACAAGAAGAACCGGTCTCCCAAGAGTTCAGCTTAAGGACATTCTCTATAAAACTCGACGATTCTCTCTTGTCAAATTTATTGTTTTCGAACACGTGCATATTTGCCACCAAACAGGCACATATTTTTTTCATATTTAAATTCATCATTTTCTCTTTTAAAGCTTAAGGATCTAACATTTACGCTTAAAGAAAGATCGATCTTTTAAATACAACCTCTGGAGGTAGACTTTTAAAGTCTGATTGGAGATCAATCTTTCCCGTTAATATTAGACTAATATCGATCGTTCTTATTTAAATCGATCTCAAGGAAGATCGATCTTTTTACAAGTGTAAACTGGGTCTATGTGTCTGAGTGTTTTTTCCCAAGCGTAACATCCTGAACTAAATTTATTTTGTTAGCATTGTGATTTAAAATTAACATTTATCTAATATATGCATTCACTTCGATTTAATTCTAAAATATTCCCGCCGCTTGAGAATTACAATATATTTTTTGCTCTCCCAAATGAGCCGTACACTTTTATATTTCATTATATAAAAATTTAATCTAATGTACTTACCGACCATTTTTTTTTTATATTCGTTTCTGGTTTCTGTACCATTTGACCACCTTAATGCAACATGGTGTCTTTCTTGGTAGAACTGTTGAAATTAAACTTAATTCGCGTCGCCTCTTCATAGGTTCTAAACATCAATCTGCGATACAATAAAACACAATTTCAAACTGATTAGCTTCTTACAACGCGATATGCGACATCCTTCAATTTAATCACTACAGTTATATGGAGATGTTCTAAAACGATGACTCTTTTCCATAAAAGTCTTAATCATTCGAAGTCTTATAATGGTCTTGTTATTACCATGTAGTTACAACTTGTCAAAGACGCTTGACGTTGGTTTTCTATCAAAATACAACATGCAGCGATCGCGAAATTTTGTAACAAATTGATCAATTGTAAGCGTACAAATTACTTTATATGGCTAGTTCTTTATTAGAAAATGTTCTTTATATGACTTCACTACGCATTTATATCGGATTGTGTATGATTTTGTCACTGCTCTTTTCAATGTTTCATCCGTGACAAACAATGAATGGTAAAACTGATCAATATTAATATACTTGTAAATGAAATCATGTAGTGGACATATACAATGCATCATGGGACAAATTAGCTTTCGTTTCTGTGACTTTATGTTGTATATGCATTCGTCGAGTCCAGACGGCGATCGGTTCAATGATAAATCCCAAATGTCTAATAGCATCTGACGTATAAATTAGATTTTTATTCAAAGTCAGACTGAAATCTGCATTGAATTGTATATATTGTCTCTACACAAAGACTGTATAAGGCTGATTTAGGATAGTCAATTAAGATGGAATCAATTGTTACAGATTCATTCACTTTTGTATTTGATCAGCTATCAGTGATTTAGATTCATAGAAACATCTCGGGAAACAATACTTCATAGTTTATACCATACTAAAACCATACAATATATAAAAATGTGATATTAAAGGACACATTAAATTGACCATTTTTACAAAATCACTTGTACACACGAGATAAGATAATTTATGTAGGAATGGTACTTTGGTTTCTATTTGGTAATTTGATATCCTTGCACTAAATGCTGATAAATCAGATAAAATTTAACATTTAGATTAAATTCAATGAAATATTATGGTTAAAAATGTAAAATTTTAATGATTCTTAATTATACAAAAATAAAATTCTTATATTATACCAAAATAAAATCCAACAAACCTGACTTTTCAACCGTAAACTATTTAATGTCTTGTTATTGCAGGCCTCAGGACAGAAGGTGACGTTTTATATCATTCATTGTGGGCCAATAGATGAAATTTAACTGATTTTTAATGTATAGGCAAATTCAAATTGAATAATTTTGGTCTAACAGTTTATTGCTACTGCTGATAAATCAAAAATTTATTATATGTTCTGACTCACTTTCTTGTCTTCAAGATAAATAAAATCCAAAATAAAAGTTTGCTTGTGTTTAAATTTATCAGGAATTTAGATGTTCTTTAATAAATTGTTTTTCTATGGGTATAGTACCAAGTCACACAGGCATGCAAGGAAACAGAGCTGTAGACTAGGAGAAAAAAAAAAAGAAAAATCCATGTCTTATATCATACACGATTTTCACGACTTTTATAAGAGAATATGTTTAAATATATGGCAAAAGAATTGAAAAACAAAATCTAATGATAAATGACATGCTATTAAACCACAGATTGAGAAATATCTTAATCATCTAAATAATATAAAAGAATATTTTCTTATTTCTAAGTGTCGAATCGGACGTACAATGAAATTAGGTTGAAGACACCAACGGGACTATCAAATTCATAAATCGAAGTGAAAATAAAAAAAAACATGGAAAAAGAACGAAAACGAAATAAAGAGAATCAATAGTCAACAAAACACAACATAGAAAACTGTAGACTGAGGAGAACAAACCAACCAGAATCGAGGTTAGTCTTAGGTGCTCCGGAAGGGTAAGAAGATCCTGCTCCACCATCCGCCGTATTGCACATGTTAACATATTAAGACACGAATATATATTTTGAAAATTATCTACAACCAGAATGCATGCCTTTCAAGTATAGAAATAAGGGTGTTGAGATTAATTAAATCTTTAAAAAAAAAACTTTATTTGTGGTAATTCGATACATCTGTATTTGCTTTAACCTTTTACAACTCTGTTTTGAATAATTTAGAACATACGCTTTTTAAAAAATAGATTATTTAATACAATATTTGGGACAGTTTTACACTAGAACAGTTTTGGACAGTTTTACCATAAAACAGATTCTGATAGATATATCCTAGAACATTTTTTAAACAGTTTTACCCTAGAACAGTTTTGGACAGTTCTATTTGTTAATGTATTTATCTATTAATTTTTGCTTAGTTTCTACATTTAATAGTTAATTTTTGTTTACTTGTGCATTTATTAATTTATAAATGAATTATCAAATGCCGATAAATACAACCAAAGATAATACATTTAAGAAGCAGGTACTTGCTTATTGGCTTGGTGGGTGTTGTATGCATATCAGAAGACGCTTATCTTGTTGATGCACCAGGACTCGCTCCTTTTGGGAGTTCATGCGATTCCCTATATTTCTGTTTGTTGCCTTGATTTGTCTCTTCATTATCGATTTACGAGTTTTTAACATGGGTAAACTACTGTCGCCTTAATTTAAGAACAAAACAAAAAAAAAAAAAAAATAAAAAATGAAGACGGCTGGTGGTATGTTTATTCATAGTTAACTAAGCGTGTTCCTGAACTCCTCAAATTTACCAATTTTTGTGAAAATCTTACAACATACAATTGAATAACGAATGTTATATAACCCCCTTAATGTATCGTTTAAGCTCTAATTTATGGGATTTTATGGATTTTATCTTGCACGAAGAACACGACGAGTACCGCATATGGTACAGGAACAACTTGCCCTTCCGGAGCACCTGAGTTCACCCCATTTTGTGGGTTTGTGTTGCTTTGTCCTCTCGTTGTTTATACTTTTGGTCGTGATATTGACTGTTTGTATTATGATTATCTTTTCTCTCTTTTTCAGGTTGTAAAAAAGTTTAGAATTCACATATGTATCGTGATTGTTTCCTTCTTTTTACCCCTCGAATTCATCAATTTAGCATAAAATCGCCTCTACTAAAACGTATAATTTGCTATATTGATAATGATGTGGACTGATCAAATAGATATGTGATTAATTTGGTAGCTAATAATATTATTGTTTTATGGACTTCTTAAATTTGATTTATTACAAAAAATATATGGAAATTTGCTTAAAATAACTAAGAATGATCAGCTATTAATGGATTTCAATTGTTTCTCGTGCATCATTATTTCATAAAGCAAAGAATTGCGCTTATAGCTCACGCTATAAATTATTGCAAAACACGAAATTAAGCTGGTTGTTTATTTTACAATAGAATTGTATTAACTAATAGCAATAAACAGAATTTTCATTTCAATGTCAATTACAGTATTTCATAAATGATACAACGTTCTTCTGAGATAGGCAAATAATCCATATCACTTTCCTACATTAAACATTACGACTTTATCCCATTTGTTAAATTAGGTCTGTATATATATATTTTTTTTTAAAACACTTAGACAAAAGCACATTTCGGTCCGCCACATGGTCGGTACTGGTGTAGGTGATTACTGTCCGCACGAACACCAAGATAGTCTTTTCATAGGAAAATCTTACGTTGTATACTCGGTTCGTTTCGAAACGCTATGTCTAGAGGTAATCAAAACATTTTGACAAGACTGTTGGTATTTCAAACAATGAAGGATGTAGGCATTCGTGTGACTCCTTTGCGTAATGATACCGATAGAAAAATAATAAGTTGAAATTCCTAACCCATTCTAACATTTAGTATTAAATTGGTAAGCTTTTAGCTTGAACTTGAATCTGCACTAAACACTATTTATAAAATTGTAAGCTGATTTATACTTTTCCCGAACAGCTGATTATTTTTTTTCAAAATCAATGTGTGGTTCGTTTGATCTCATTTCTTCGATTAATCAACATTCAATTTGAAGTCAAATTTTATTGCTCTTATGACGTCACTAAAACATGCGCCTGATGACGTCACATAGAAAGAATACATCTTATGATAGAACATTGAAAAAGAAAAAGAAATTTTGATTCATTTGAAAAACAGATTCCACCACCGAATCTCGTGCAATACGATATTTCTCTTCTCTAGAAAGTTAATGTAAAAAAAATTATTTAAAGCGTTCTACAAATCTCGATCTTTAATATTGAAAATGTAGCAGTCTTGAGTAGAGGAATATTGTATCACACTCGATGCAATTTTGAAATATATATTCAATACATTTAAATAAAAATTCCAAGAGCAGCAATAATTCTTTTTAGTAATTTTACAATTATACGTGTAATATTTTACACAAAATGACTAATTGCTAAATCGTGTTTATTTATAATTTTTATCATAAATCTATACACACTAGACTGACACAGAACTGAATAACAAAAGAGGCTTGGACAGACATTTCGAAATGACATTGTACTGAAAATCATATAAAATCATGGTTTTAGTAATACTTTTATTTGGAAAGCTACACTGTTGTTAAACTCGGTTAATTTTGGACCATTACGACAAGATACACTGCGTTGTAAAGCTGCTTAACCCTTTCGGCGCCAAAACGACATTTTTGTCGTTTACCGCTAGCACGCCAAAACGACATTTTTGTCGCTTTTTAGCAGAACCCACAAACCATTAAAAATGTATATAAAAAACATGATTTTAATACCGAAACCATAAAAAGGGTTGAAGAAAAATAACTGACTTTGTTCGGTTATACAAGAATAACTCTAAAAGTCACAAATATATATTGAATTTTCCTGGTTGAAAACAATTTTTTTTAGAGGCAACGTGCAAATTTTTACACAAGCTATACTCCAATTATAAACTATGTATGCCTTTATTTATTAAATTAACTTAGTGAAATTAGTTCACATGGTTGACAGTAAAAAAAAATAATTGTTATTTGGTTTTCAAATTGTAACGTTTATCCGAATGACGTCATCAAAACTGGTGCTGTGTGTGACGTTTGTGCGTATAAAAGTGGCAGGTACTCGAAATTACTGGTAACGTTTTGTAGTAAAACCATTGTATTTTTACTGATTTTCACAATGTGGAGTGTTACAGATTGCAAATCGTTCGATAATTGATATCACACTTTGATTTCTGTAAATATATTCAATAAAAACTGTTTGTTCAAATTTAGGAGGCTAGCTCGGCAGATAAAGTCGGTCGAATTCTGGAATATATGTTTTTGAATGCACTATTTTAACCAACATATTTCTTGAGAAACTTACCAATTAGCTATTGGTGTAAACATATGTTGACTTCATTAGTATTAAAAATACCAAAATATTAAAGTTATTAATAATTTCGACAATGTCTTTTAAAACAATTTCTGCGAAATGCCAAATCATACCCTGAATTTTTTATTTATCATTCTAATATACAAATTTCATACTCTGCCTTAATTGTTCATGCGTCCCACTTTGTTGTCAATTCAATGTTTGAAAACATTTTCTATTTTTAGTTAAGATCGTGTTTTGAATAACATATCCTTTATTTTTTTTTACTTTTTGTCTTTTGTCATTGTGATAGGGTTTTTTTGTGCTTGGTCCAATTCTGACAAGTCAAACTTTTTTCAAATATATTTTGCTATTTGTTCTAATGTTATACTGGTACACGACACCGACAGTTCAAGGTTAGAAGAGGGGATCAGCGCCTACAAAAATATACTGAACTTTTCCAAAGCCAGGAAGACGCCTTTGGCCAAGTGGTTGTCGTTATAACCCTTTATTTGTCATGTTTGTTTTTCGATCCTTCAATGCTAAAAGCTTAACATGTCGTGAACTTTCTCATTCTAATTGTTTCACATTGAATTACATGAAGGACAGTCTTGCATGCATAAAAGAGAGACGAAAAATACCTTAGGGATAGTCAAACTCACTAGTCGAAAACACACTGACAATGCCATGGCAAAACACGAAAACTGACCAAAAGCTAATTAACAGTACACACAAACAATAGAATACTGAAGACTGAACAACACGAACCCAACCAAAAACTGGGGAAGATCATATATACAAAACTATTGTTGAAGGCAGTACGACGACTCGTGGTTTATAGCCTTGTCCTGATGTCTTTGGTGGCTATAGGTGTCTCATTTGTAACCATACCCAATAGCATGACTTTCATATCATAACGGACTTTTTCAAAATAATACTGGTACCAAAATAAAATCATGAATTGTTTACTTTCAGAACCAAAATTGTTTAACAGTAGCTAAAGAAACACAATATATAAACACGGACGGCAGTGCATGATTCTATGCAAAAGTTGAGCTAATACTAGTACTGAAAATTCAAATCCAACACACACAATTGATATACAAACTTTTTTATACAGAAGTTATTAACAGCATGTAGATTTTTTCAGTCCATCTGATCCATTAAAACTATTAAACTATTGTCAGCATTTTGAATCTTTTTTTTTGTTTTTGTTTTTTGTTTTGTTAGTAGGAAAGATTAAACAAGACCCTAATCTACATTTGTAACTACTACGTATGACTATATATGAAAAAGATCAAGATATAATCAATAGAGCTAAGGAAAAGAGATACAAGTATACAAAATATAATGGGGCCTTTCTTGTAATTCCGAGACCACAGTGTTGTAAGAAATGTTTCCGTTTGGCTTGCAAAAATCCAAATCTCGAGGGAGCGAACATTCGCTGCGCCGCGTCCTCATCGTGATCATCTAGTCCAATAGTTTATTTTTAAATTTTATGTGAAAAGCTTTCCTTATGGTGGAACCTGAATATTGCATATAACAAAGCATTTTTTTTCAGTTTTAAAAACACACAATAAAGGGTTGATTAATTCATGTAATTTGAAAATGTCCATTCTTGTAAAAAGAGTTTTATTTCAAATTTTTCAACTGAAAAACATAAAGGGTCGTCTAAAATCGTCTATTCTTCACACAAGTGCATTCTTCTATCTAACTTTATCGTTATGCAAGGGATAGGATATGAGGACTGTTTCGACCCGGCACCATTTATCTGTGTCAGTCAACGGCGGATGTTTTCACCCATGTCAGAGTTGATTTATTGTCCCAGTCGTTGTTTTCGTTAATATTTGAGTGTTTTCTTTTATTGTCCAAGAGGTTGTGTTCGTTAATATCCGACTGCTATATTTTTTTTAGGAAATGAATGCCGATAGCAAATTTTAGTAGTCTCTGATAATTTATTCACAGACTATGTATACTTTATCCTTTTAGTGTTTGAAATATATTGTATAATGTCCGACTATCTTTTAAGACTGTAAGTTGACCTCTATATATCTTTGTTAGCTGTTTGTGTCCTGGAGTTAAATTCTCATTTACATCGAGTCCGCATCTCTGTTTAAAATTGGAGAAGGGTTTTTGAAGTAACCAGTTTGTGATTATGTTTGTGCATGTATCAAATCAAATTCAAAAACTTAAAAGAATCAACCACAGTCAAAAGGAAAGTACGTCGTCCGTAATTATGACTGGGGTAAACTATTGATACCAAAATACCTCTTTTATTTCGTACTTCAAACTAACCATGTACTAGTTTTGAAAAATTGATACTACATAATAAAGTAGGAAGCAATGAAAAAAAGATAGTTACAGCATTTTGGGCCATATCGATTTTTACCGAAATTCCTAAATGAACTCTTGCCAAAAGAGTGTGTCTCTAAGATTACATAGTTTCTTCTCATCATCTGCCTAAATCACACCATTGAAAAGGGGATTAATATCAGATTTTCGATGTCAATGATCGCAACAAAAAATAGAAAATAATTTTATCGACAGGCCTCATTTAATGACAAAACTGATTTAAGTCGGACATGTACTTAACACAGCAAAGGATTTCTTTAAACCTGTACCTATAATTGTGTTCATAACACTTCAATATTATCTGTAAAAATCAGCTTACTCATAAAAGGGTCAAGACAGTTTGAACCACAGATAAACATCAAATCAAGACATTAAATGTTGCATAAAAAAATACAGATTTAGCGAAATTAATGGAACTCCGCATGCCTTTGACATGTAAAATATTGACTTGAATACAAAAAAGATAGAAGATCAGTTTAGGCTATACATTAAAAGAAGAAAAATTGATGCTAAAAGTTCACTATTACTTGTTAAGTCAGGCAAGTGACATTCCTCAAAACAAAATCGGCAAATAACAATAACGTGTAAGTCACACAATCGTAATGCAAAAGTAAACTTATTTCAGATTATACATTATCAGAAAAAAGATAAGTTATTGTTGTGAATATTCATGAAATATTTGCCGCTGAACGCAGTTGTCATTCGATTTATTGATCAATCAGTTAAGACTTTGATGGTTAAATCATAAATCATTAAAATGCTATATACTAGTATCCCGATTTTTGTGGCGATGTATAGTACAAAGTGTTAAGTCGGACTCTTCATCTACGGTGCTTTATAAAAAAAAGACCCGCGCCAACTATGAAGATGAGAACACTGATCGTCTTTTGAATCCTTCGATGATATCAAATCTTGCATGATCCTTTATATCAAAATACAGTAATTGAGCTATATTTTCTTCAATATATCTTTATTGTTTGTAATATTTATCATATTATAAAAACCTTTATCTATTTCCATATTGTCGTGTTTTTTTTATAGTATTCTAGAAAAAGAAATAGAAATGTAATAAAATAACTTCGATTTCCAACCCAAAAATAAAAAAAAATCACTGAATATACGCAAGGTCCGCTACGTGTACTCAAACTAAAAGATTAGTCCTGAGGATGTTGGATTTCCCCGAATTTAGGGGACGACCATTTGATATTCTGGGGGGGGGGGGCAGGAGGATTTTGAAAATAAGTAACTCAGCCTTGATAATCACAAAAATAAATTGTTTGTTCTGTGGTTGTTTGAAAATAAATAACCTGACTTACAATGTATTGAAAATGAATAACTCGGCAGGTCTTTAAGCCATTTTATAAATGCTATTCGAAAGTATGAGGTGGCACCAGAATCTTCATAAAATTCATCTTTTTTCAAAAAAAAAATTGGGAAACACTTCCCAAATCTTTTAATAATAAAGGTATAAATATTATTTAAATATACTTGAAATGTCTGAAAATGGGTTTCATTTAACTTGAGGTATATTGGCTCAGGAACACTTACCTCACTTTTATTACAGGGCTGTAACTACATTGAGGCAAATGCCTTATGAGATGTACAATCAATCGATTAACGAGGATAACGTGCATGTGCTTGTATGTAATGTGTTGACGTTACGTTACGTATCGTTTATAGTAACGTCATTCAAATATGTATGGCAACGTAACAATGTAAAAAAACAACGTCTCGGCGCTCAAAGGGTTAAAGCCACAATTTAAACATGCTCGTATTTAAGATCAAATCATAAAGTTCATTGGACCAACACAATATGTTAAACGATAACATTACAGCAAAGAAAAATCTCGTTTAAATATTGTGTCCCATTTTGCCATTCTGGAGCCTTATATAGCGTACAATACAGTATGAGTTTTTTTAGTGTTGAAGGTAACCTTTACTTACTTATATTCATGTACATGTCGTTTTTGTTTTTGGTGAATTATTGTCTCATCGGTAATCAAACCATATCTCATAGGCTATTTCTGGAATCATGTCTTTCACCGGAAAAGATCGTCAATTTCGCACACCTTTATGACGTCATTTACCAGATAGAAGGCGCGCCTGTATCCCTGCTCTATTAAAGTTTCAAGCACTTTCAGAATCGTCATTCTGCAGGGTAGTCTAGAAATAATTTATGTTTCGTAAGTACGTAATCTTAATTTCCGCACTACTAAAGGGAGGGTGACCAACTTATTAGATTTTAATTTCCCAAATAATTTGTGCAGTATAAGATCAACTTTTTCACCCGTTCGCTCAACATGTGTTGGAAGTGACGATGCCTACATTTTGGTCAGGTGGTGATGGAAGTCACATGACAGATTCAACTAAATACCGTATCCTATGAATGTATATGATGATTACATAAGTAAACAAGAATGCGCGGAATAGTAAGATACTAACTGCAAGCTGAAAATCCAATTATGTAGGTAAAATACTACGATATTTTTTATAACAAGTGGTAAATTGTCCGTTTTAATATACAGGGATGCCTATAGGACGCGAAATGGAATTGATGCCATGCATTTATAACACGTTTATCTTTTAACAAGACAATTTGTTGAGCTTTAAATTAAACGTTATTTCTGTGTTTTTTTGTGTGTTGGGTTGACGCACGTTTACCGAAAATCTATTATTCATCAACATGAATTAAAAACATTGCTATCTGTCCTTACATTTTTTTTAAAAGTACTTGCACCTTGTCAAGACAATGTTGGTCAACTTTTCATTTGTCTCAGATAAACAATCTTATGATGTTGTCCGCTATGATTGGTACAAATCAATAAGGTTGTATGATCTCATACAACCTACTAGATACACATACATGACCAGATATGGACATTCATCATTTATCGTACTATAGTTGGCCTTTTATCTTTTTTGAATCACTTTTGTAAACGAAACGCGCGTCTGGCGAACAAAATTGTAACAGACGTTCTCATGCGCAAAGTATGTGTGTAATTTGTTGGAAGGTTATAAAGTTGACTTGCTTTCAAGAGTGAAGGAAGAAATTATCAACAATTTCGACCCCATTCAGTTTCGTTAACTACAGAATGCAGTTGTGTGTAGGTTTACTTGCATATTCCCCTAGAAACGTCTTGGCTATGATATGTTTAGTTATAATTGATGCTTTTTTTAACCTGGAAAACATCTTCGCATGTTGTACTTGATTATATCAAGTGTTGCCTCCAGAACCTAATGGGAATGGAACGGTAACGGAAAAATATTATTACCATAAAAAGCGTTAAACATGAAGGATTTAAATAATGAAATTGTCTTTTTTAATATACTCCATACTTTTATCATTGACAAATAGACATAAAACATGCAAGTATATAAAAGCACTGTCTGAAAATTAAAATATCCTAGGCAGAGCTGATCAAATCGCCCCTGTTTCCGACTATAAATAACTATTTAATACAGCTCCTTATTACGGTCACGTGTTAAATTGGCACACAATTTAATATAGTTAGACAGTTTCGACTAACTCTATGTCATAAATTCTATAACATGTAGAGGCTCTGTTGTAGAAAATTCAATAAATACGTTTTTGCAATAGAAACTTAGAAATACTTTGTCTGTAAAGTAATTCAATAGATTTAATTTCTGAATGCAATTCATTGAAATGATTGCTTTATGTTGTCTTAGACGCCGGCAACACAGGAGATCTTAATACTGGTGTGTCTTTTGATGTCAAGTTTCCTCAATTGGATTTTTCAATTAGATATATTATTTTTTTTTCTTGATACATAATAGAATTAAAAGAAATCGAACATGATATTTTCCTTTACAAATAATGTTAACAAGTATGTTATTGAGTATAACTATTCACGAAGACAGTAACACAACAAAACATACACCAAAAGAAAACAAAACGACCTTTTGATACGAACAAATTGCTACCAAAAATGCACCCTTAAACTCACCAAAAGACTGACACCTTACCAAATAAATGTAATCTTTCAAATCATACAAAGTTCTGGTAATGTCATCGATTCAAAAATCATTTCAACTTTTAATTATTTATTTAGCAAAAGAAATTTTTGCTGTTTAATTTTATCATATCGATATTTCTATTGAGTTCCACCATTTTTTGCCAGAAAACAATCTAGTGGTGTTCCCAATAAAGCAGATATGGCTGCACGAGCTCTTCATGGCAATGTAAGAACAATGCAAAGGAATATTTAAAACATGATGAAGAAAACAGAAATGTTGATGTAAAAAGAAAGCATTGCAATGTATTTACTTTTTAAGAATTAAATGGTTATTTTTGTAGTCGTTTAAGGGTTTAAAAGCGTTGATCGGGCTCATATTTCCAGCTTGAAGCTTTAGCGTTTCTGCGTACTTATTATGATTTGATCAACACTTCACCCTACCAATAAAACTAAAAGAAAGCAAATTGTTATATTATATTTAATAAGTAAGTTTGTCTTGAATCTGAACACCTATGGACCTCTAAATGAGCAGTTGCAAGTGTACTTAAACATGCAGATAGCGTGGCATTCATCATGGACGGGAAATCAATTAAACGTCTAATTGCGACGTGGCTGCAGATTTATACATCCCGCACAGCTAAACGGATGCACCCTTTAGCAGCCCTTTAGCAGCGGCTTTACAATTGGAAGGGCGAAGTCCAAATTTCTGTATCCCAGTCAATATTTATGGTTAATTTTTGTATTAAATTAGAATTATAAACAATAAGGTTACTATGATTATTCCAAAACATGTCTGCAAAACTTACTTTATAAAGAAAATCTTGAAAAAATCTTATAATACAGAAGTCTCACAGTTAAATAACCATTGCAGATTAGCTAGGTTGTTAAATAAAAATTAATTGGTATAAAAAAAAAACAATTTATCATAAAAAAAAATAAGCATCTGTGGTATGTTTGCCAAATGAGACAACTATCCACCAGAGACCAAATGATGTAGATGTAGGCAACTATAGGTCACCGTACGGCTTCACCAATGATCAAAACCCATGCATACCATATATAATTGAAAGCTATACAGAGCCCCGTCAGGACAAACTGTTAAACAATTCAAACGAGAAAAAACAACTTTATGAATTATGTGCGAACCTATATTGTTGTAGGAAACGGAAGACCTATAGGATAGACATCAACAAACGACAATTACTTGATCACAGGCTCTTGACTTAGGACAGACATTTACCAAATATGGCGGGGTTAAACATGCTTGCAAGCGCCGAATCCCCTAAAATTGGGACAAAGGTGGAACAGCACAACATTAAACAACTGTAAAATTCAGTTGACCAAAGCTAGACTCGAATCGAAACCAAAATACAATTGTAAAGAAAAATTAACGATAACTAAAGAAAAATCGTTTCTTTGTCGTAATCTTTTGTATGGAGTTTCCCGTGGGAAACTGAAATATCTAGACATAGGAACGGATAGTGATTGCTGTTTATATAAGATTTATCTAAAGTAAGTTCCCTTGAGTAAAATTTGATTGAATATATGCAGAGAATTTGTTTCATCATATATGAATATCAACAAGGTAACAGTAATTGATGTTGAATTTATGAATGTATTGTAATATAGACGGATCTTTATTAAGTTTAGTAATAAACTGTGATTCAGAAAAATACAAGAACAAGTCATTAAAATTGTGTTGCCGAAACGCACACAGATTTTATCAAGGAGAAAATATCTTTACTCATAGCATGTTATGTAGCATACTTACCCTTTAAATTATAGAAGAAGGCTTTTTATAAGTTGCAGTACATGTATTTACAAAAAGATTTTTCAAAGAACAATTTAATTAGATAAGAAAATTTTAGCCTGATAGTGAAGTGAAGAAAGTTGAAAAGTCATAACTGTAAAATCTGCTGAGCACGATCGAAAATGCAATTGCTTATAGTGACAACGGGTAACACAAAAACTTTTGTATCTGCTACAGTGATAGGCGGTAATAAGGATGGATTCCTTAGCGCTGTCGTCTTATATTCTCTGTAACTCGTTTTCACACAAGCAATTCACACTCTAATCCGAATGACGACCATGATTCGGAACGATGATGATAACACAATATACTTTATTATTTCAGCTTTAAATGAGTATAAAACTAGTAAACAACTTAAACAATGACAATACGATAGATTTGTCGTGAATAAAGAGAAATAACTCATTTCAGATATAAGACATTAATAATAAATAAATATTTTTATCAATCACTTCGATTTGTTAAAAGTATTAGCAAAAATGCAATAATATTTATAGTGGAAGTATTTTGGGATGATAACTAAGTTCTTCAGATGTCATATAGGCATGGGTTACAACTGATATGTTACACTTGTTGTTGCCGAAGTCCAGTATCTTTTCCTCGATTGTGACTTGTAACCGATGTTTGACTTCCCGAGGAAAACACGAATGGTGCTACTAGTAGTAATAAACTAGTAGTAATAAAGCAGTGTAAGAGTACATGAGGTCAACCCCGGTTGTTGAAGGGGTTCATGCGCAATCTTTAGTGTCCTGTGCCGTGTTTGGTTGATAGTTGTTCATCTTTTCGTCGGTTTTTGGTTGCTCCTTTTAGTAGCGTTTACTATTTTTTCCAAGAAGGTATATGGGCTATCTGGATGGCATTTATTTGCGTTTTGAGTTTTTTTTTGCACTCTGTGAAATTAACATTATATCAGTTGTACTTTTTGAGTACTGAGTTTTGTACTACAGTATAATTCAAATTAATCAAGCAATGTTGACAAAGTTTGCCATCCTCTCTGTTTCATGAAAGAGAACTGTCCGACGGAAATCTCTTGAACTGAGTCATATATGTTTTTGATAATACAAAAGGTATATTTTAGATTCTATTCTTAATGTACAGAAAAATAGTAAACGATAAAAGTAAAATTGTAAATTATCCTTTTTTCAGTTTGCTATATTTCAAAATGTTTTGTATATTGAATCTTTTTTCTCTGTACCAGTATCTCTGTGTTATATATTTTTATAACATGTAAACATTTATAACTTAGTCTTATGTTGGTTACATGTAGTCGACGCATTGGCATTCATGCCACGTCTGTTCATTATATATATATTTTTGACAATTTTGAAAATTTGAAAGTTTTGATTGAGATTTCTTTCATCTAGTGATAACAATTACAGGAATTTATGGGTTTCAAATAATTAATTATTAATCATTTAATATTTGATTAGTCATTTCCTAATTTCAATTGCAGAGCATATGTCATTCTCATCAATATCCTACGTTACCGCCTCCTGCCATTCGTTAACAGTTATATATTTTATATCGCTCACTGCCATGTCTTAAGAATAAAGGTACATTCAGCGGTTTTTGTAATATTAGAGGTATTTATTAAAAGTGTCTCTATTTTACATAAGCTATAATAGAAAAACAAAGGATATGAGTATCCATCCATGACACAAAATCAGAACATTTACAGCAAAAAACACACAAAAAGCAAAGAAACAGCGCTTTTATTTCTGTTCTTCATCTCAAAGTCACAGTGAGGCCTTAAACACAGAAAAAAAACTCTCACCTCACTGCAAGTTTAAGACGGCCCCTAGCACCGGCTTGAGCGGAATTCTTTGCAAAAATAATTCGGAAAGACTTTGTAAGATGTAACAAATGTCTATTTTATAAGTGATTCAAACAGTTTGAAAATATAAGGCTTGGTCACGTTATTGAATTATATCGAACATGGCTCAAAATGTCAAGTGCAAAATGTTCGTTGTGTGTAGAATAAGCACGACTGGTAGCGCAATTGAAAATTCAAAGCATTTTAATTGAGAGAATTGCACACAGACAAGCATATACTACAACTTCTAACACTACTTCCACATGTACTACTACTACTTCTACTATTGAGTAACTATCATTGCTACTAGTTATTAGAGATTTAAAATAAGTGGCAGACTCGGAATCCGAATCAGAATATGACTACATATCATATTTGTAAACGCTAAAAAGGTATTGACACTAAATTATTAAATAGGCCGAGATTAATTTCTATCTCGGAATGGAACCGTTGGTATAAAGATATGACATTGTAATAGGAGTCTTTTCCAATCTAGAGGGTAGATTATTTTGGGGATGAGTAAGCATAAGATGGTGGCAAACAGATATTTTGAGCATTTTATAGTATTCTTTGGTAAAAATTAAATACCAACTGTTAAGAGATCAATTGAATGTCTTTCCAACTACAAATTCAAACTCGTTGATAATCAAAGTTGAAATGAACTTAATCTTATCAAAAAATCTGTTCCTTTTAATCAACTGGTCGTTTGTTAATCTGATTGCAAATTTATTTGCAGCTCATATAAAGCCTTCTTCTTATATTGAGAAAGGTAAATATGCTAGATATACTTACCATCACGAGTTGGTTGACCGTTATGGAATATCCGTTTCACAGATGATAGCGGATATGTTCCAATTGTCGTAAGTACAATCCCGTCCCCTTTTCCCCGAATGTGACCTACCGAATTAGACTTATTACCGGGTTCGTACTAACATGTGCAACACGACGGGTGCCACATGTGGAACAGGATCTGCTTACCATTCCGGAGCACCTGAGATCACCCCCAGTTTTTTGAGAGGTTCGTGTTGCTCAGTCTTTAGTTTTCTATGTTGTTTTTTGTGTACTGTTGTTTGTCTGTTGGTCTTTTTCTTTTTTAGCCATGGTGTTGTCTGTTTATTTTTGACTTATGAGTTTGAATGTTCCTTTGGTATCTTTCGCCTCACTTTTACTGGAGGTGTGATGAGAAGGTTGAAGTTGTTAATTATCTCTTTGAAAACATTTATGTCATTTCGGCAATAAAGTTTATCGACAGGTTGTAGGTATCCCTATGGGCACCAAGTGCGACCCTTTAATAACAGACTTGTTCTTGTACTGTTATGAATCACAGTTTATGACCAAACCCAGTAATGACCCGTCTAAATTGCATTTAATTGAGAAATTCAACAACACTTACCGTTATCTAGATGATATTTATTTGTTAAATAATCAAGAATTTTCTAAATTTACTGCCGAAATTTACCCAAAGGAACTTACTTTAAATAGATCAAATATAAACAAAAATAACAGTCCTTTCCTTGATTTAGATATTTCAGTTTTACACAGGAAACTCTTCATAAAAATTTACGACAAAATGGACGATTTTTCGTTCCTTATTGTTAAATTCCCTTTTTTGGACGGTGATGTTCCTTTGGCACCAGCATACGGTGTTTATATATCACAAATCGTTCGCTATGCCCGTGTTTGTTGTGACGTTTTGGAAACCAATTAACGTAATCTATGTATTACTGGTAAATTATTTAGTCAGTGATTTTGGTACCACAATCTACCTAAAACCTTTACTAAATAATCCATTGGATGTTGGATGTGTACTGATTGATATTTTTGTCTTAGATGTGTGATTTTTTTCATTAGTTGTTATTGGCTTTGAACTAGCTGTCAGTAACTACGAGTACTCTCAGATCTGTACTTAGTGTTTTTTTGCTGTTATGGGGATGTGTAAATACCCTGCCACGTCTGGTCTGTGTTTTTGATAGATGTTTTTTCTGCTCTGTATCGATTTGTTGAGTAAAATTCTTTTCAACTGATTTTTATAGTTTGTTCTTATATTGTACTGTTACACCACTGTCCCAGGTAAGGGGCAGGGTTTGGCGCCAACAAACCAGTTTAACCCTGCCACATTATGTTTGTGTCTGTCCCAAGTCAGGAGCCTGTAATTCAGTGGTTGGCGTTTGTTTTTTATATCATATTTGTTTTTCGTTCATTGTTTTGTACATAAATCAGGTCATTAGTTTTCTCGTTTGAATTGTTTTACATTTGTCATTTCGGGGCTTTTTATAAGTGACTATGAGGTATGGGCTTTGCTCATTAATGAAGGCCGTACGGTGACCTATAGTTGTAAACGTCTATGTAATTTGGTCTCTGGCGGAGATTTGTCTCATTGGCAATCATACCACATCTTCTTATTTTTATATTAAAAAAATATAATTTTGTTTTAATAAAACATTGTAGATCAAAAGTAATTTTCGAAAAATGTCACTTAAGTCATTAGGAGAAAAGCGTATCTAAAACTAATTAGAAAGATACATATCAAGTTTTTGAACTGTTCTATGAAATAAGGTAGATAATCAGCTACTTCCGGATTAAAAAATCTCTTCAAGGGTCAAATGACATGTTTCTCCACACTGATTCCTAGAATTAAGGTTAATATATATTTTTATTTGAAAAAGGAGATAATTGCCATACTTTTGATTTTTAAATTTACTTCAGATACCATATGATAACTAACTTCAAAATTTATATGGTTTCTATGTACTTTGGCTTGAAAAAGGAAAATAATTTGCTTCTTCCGTTTGATTAGTCACTTACAGTGTCATATCACTCCCAAGTCAGGAGCCTGTAATTCAGTGGTTGTCGTTTGTTGCTTTATATCATATTCGTTTTTAGATTGTTGTTTTTTATATACAGATGGACGTTAGTTTTCTCATTTGAATTGTCGGGGCTTTTTAGAACTTGCTATGCGTTATCAGGTCTGCTCATTGTTGAGGGCTGTACGCTGACCTATAGTTGCTAACATCTACATCGTTTGTTCCTAAGGAAATAATTGTCTCATTGAAAAAACATATATCATTCTTTTTTTATATCATATGATAACTTACATTACACTTATTCCAAACTCTATGGCTTCTATGTATTTCTCTTGTAAAAATTTAGATGGTTAGCTTATATCAATTGAAAAAACAGTCATTTCCAATGTCCCTTGATAACTTAAATTTTAATGATTTAAAAAACACCCAGGCTTTATGTACTTTTGCTTGATAATAATGGAGATTATTTGCTACTTCTGGTTTACAAAATGGCCCTTCCGACGTCATGGGATTGGTAGGTTGATGTTGAAACAGAATTATGGTTTCCTCTTTTCCTGGAATGTTACATCACGGAGTGAGACTCATCAACGAATTTGAACTTATATGAACAACAAGATCGGTTCCACATCTGAAGCGCGATCTGCTTATCCATCAGGACAAACGCGGTTCGTGTTGCTCAGTCTGGGATTTTCTGTGTTTTTTACAATGGTATTGTCAGTTTTTCTTCAATTTATTGGTTACTTATCCCTTTGGTATCTTCCTCCTCTCTAGAAAACTGCACTGTATCTCATTGGCAAGCATATCATATCTTAATATTTTTACAATAGAAATGTTTACGAAGTTATATATAATCTTACGCTGTTATTAACTGGCATATAAACTAAAGCCACAGTCAAAAGAGCAACACGGAGTATGGATACTGAATAACTTCGTATTTGTCTACTTTTAAGTGCACACTTTACTTCGACAAAAAACATCTCAACTCATTGTTATACAATATCGATATAAGCAGCTGTAGAAGTGCACGGAGGCTACGACAGAAGATTACTGTATACACACAACATTAACTAGACTTACCTTATTTTTATCAATGGCAGGTTGTGTCCTTAATGAATAATCCTTTATGTAATAATATGATTTACATATTAATTATGTTTGAAATTATACGAATACGTAACCCAACCTATACGAATTTTTATCTGTGTTTTCACATTAATATATAAAATTAAAGCGCCAACGATAGACACGATAGACATACTTGTAAACGCTAAAAAAGTATTGACACTAATTAAACAGGCCGAGATTAATTTCTATCTCGGAATGGAACCGTTGGTATAAAGATATGACATTGTAATAGGAGTCTTTTCCAATCTAGAGGGTAGATTATTTTGGGGATGAGTAAGCATAAGATGGTGGCAAACAGATATTTTGAGCATTTTATAGTATTCTTTGGTAAAAATTAAATACAAACTGTTAAGAGATCAATTGAATGTCTTTCCAACTACAAATTCAAACTCGTTGATAATCAAAGTTGAAATGAACTTAATTTTATCAAACAATTGTTCCTATTTAATCAACTGGTCGTTTGTTAATCTGATTGCAAATATATTTGCAGCTCATATAAAGCCTTCTTCTTTAATGAGAAAGGTAAATATGCTAGATATACTTACCATCACGAGTTGGTTGACCGTTATGGAATATCCGTTTCACAGATGATAGCGGATATGTTCCAATTGTCGTAAGTACAATCCCGTCCCCTTTTCCCCGAATGTGACCTACCGAATTAGACTTATTACCGGGTTCGTACTAACATGTGCAACACGACGGGTGCCACATGTGGAACAGGATCTGCTTACCATTCCGGAGCACCTGAGATCACCCCCAGTTTTTTGAGGGGTTCGTGTTGCTCAGTCTTTAGTTTTCTATGTTGTTTTTTGTGTACTGTTGTTTGTCTGTTTGTCTGTTGGTCTTTTTCTTTTTTAGCCATGGTGTTGTCTGTTTATTTTTGACTTATGAGTTTGAATGTTCCTTTGGTATCTTTCGCCTCACTTTTACTGGAGGTGTGATGAGAAGGTTAAAGTTGTTAATTTTCTCTTTAAAAACATTTATGTCATTTCGGCAATAAAGTTTATCGACAGGTTGTAGGTATCCCTATGGGCACCAAGTGCGACCCTTTAATAACAGACTTGTTCTTGTACTGTTATGAATCACAGTTTATGACCAAACTCAGTAAAGACCCGTCTAAATTGCATTTAATTGAGAAATTCAACAACACTTACCGTTATCTAGATGATAATTATTTGTTAAATAATCAAGAATTTTCTAAATTTACTGCCGAAATTTACCCAAAGGAACTTACTTTAAATAGATCAAATATAAACAAAAATAACAGTCCTTTCCTTGATTTAGATATTTCAGTTTTACACAGGAAACTCTTCACAAAAAATTACGACAAAATGGACGATTTTTCGTTCCTTATTGTTAAATTCCCTTTTTTGGACGGTGATGTTCCTTTGGCACCAGCATACGGTGTTTATATATCACAAATCGTTCGCTATGCCCGTGTTTGTTGTGACGTTTTGGATACCAATTAACGTAATCTATGTATTACTGGTAAATTATTTAGTCAGTGATTTTGGTACCACAATCTACCTAAAACCTTTACTAAATAATCCATTGGATGTTGGATGTGTACTGATTGATATTTTTGTCTTAGATGTGTGATTTTTTTTCATTAGTTGTTATTGGCTTTGAACTAGCTGTCAGTAACTACGAGTACTCTCAGATCTGTACTTAGTGTTTTTTTGCTGTTATGGGGATGTGTAAATACCCTGCCACGTCTGGTCTGTGTTTTTGTTAGATGATTTTTTCTGCTCTGTATCGATTTGTTGAGTAAAATTCTTTTCAACTGATTTTTATAGTTTGTTCTTATATTGTACTGTTACACCACTGTCCCAGGTAAGGGGCAGGGTTTGGCGCCAACAAACCAGTTTAACCCTGCCACATTATGTTTGTGTCTGTCCCAAGTCAGGAGCCTGTAATTCAGTAGTTGGCGTTTGTTTCTTTATATCATATTTGTTTTTCGTTCATTGTTTTGTACATAAATCAGGCCATTAGTTTTCTCGTTTGAATTGTTATACATTTGTCATTTCGGGGCTTTTTATAAGTGACTATAAGGTATGGGCTTTGCTCATTAATGAAGGCCGTACGGTGACCTATAGTTGTAAACGTCTATGTAATTTGGTCTCTGGCGGAGATTTGTCTCATTGGCAATCATACCACATCTTCTTATTTTTATATTAAAAAAATATATTTTTTTTTTTAATAAAACATTGTAGATCAAAAGTAATTTGCGAAAAATGTCACTTAAGTCATGAGGAGAAAAGCGTATCTAAAACTAATTAAAAAGATACATATCAAGTTTTTGAACTGTTCTATGAAATAAGGTAGATAATCAGCTACTTCCGGATTAAAAAATCTCTTCAAGGGTCAAATGACATGTTCCTCCACAATGATTCCTAGAATTAAGGTTAATATATATTTTTATTTGAAAAAGGAGATAATTTGCTATACTTTTGATTTTTAAATTTACTTCAGATACCATATGATAACTTACTTCAAAATTTATATGGTTTCTATGTACTTTGGCTTGAAAAAGGAAAATAATTTGCTTCTTCCGTTTGATTAGTCACTTACAGTGTCATATCACTCCCAAGTCAGGAGCCTGTAATTCAGTGGTTGTCGTTTATTGCTTTATATCATATTCGTTTTTAGATTGTTGTTTTTTATATACAGATGGACGTTAGTTTTCTCATTTGAATTGTCGGGGCTTTTTAGAACTTGCTATGCGTTATCAGGTCTGCTCATTGTTGAGGGCTGTACGCTGACCCATAGTTGCTAACATCTACATCATTTGTTCCTAAGGAAATAATTGTCTCATTGAAAAACATATATCATTCTTTTTTTATATCATATGATAACTTACATTACACTTATTCCAAACTGTATGGCTTCTATGTATTTCGCTTGTAAAAATTGAGATGGTTAGCTTATATCAATTGAAAAAACAGTCATTTCCAATGTCCCTTGATAACTTAAATTTTAGTGATTTAAAAAACACCCAGGTTTTATGTACTTTTGCTTGATAATAATGGAGATTATTTGCTACTTCTGGTTTACAAAATGGCCCTTCCGAGGTCATGGGATTGGTAGGTTAATGTTGAAACAGAATTATAGTTTCCTCTTTTCCTGGAATGTGACATCCCGGAGTGAGACTCATCAACGAGTTTGAACTTATATGAACAACAAAATCGGTTCCATATCTGAAGCGCGATCTGCTTATCCATCAGGACAAACGCGGTTCGTGTTGCTCAGTCTGGGATTTTCTGTGTTTTTACAATGGTATTGTCAGTTTGTTCTCAACTTATGGGTTACTTATCCCTTTGGTATCTTCCTCCTCTCTAGAAAACTGCACTGTATCTCATTGGCAAGCATATCATATCTTAATATTTTTACAATAGAAATGTTTACGAAGTTATATATAATCTTACGCTGTTATTAACTGGCATATAAACTAAAGCCACAGTCAAAAGAGCAACACGGAGTATGGATACTGAATAACTTCGTATTTGTCTACTTTTAAGTGCACACTTCACTTCGACAAAAAAAAAATCTCAACTCATTGTTATACAATATCGATATAAGCAGCTGTAGAAGTGCACGGAGGCTACGACAGAAGATTACTGTATACACACAACATTAACTAGACTTACCTTATTTTTATCAATGGCAGGTTGTGTCCTTAATGAATAATCCTTTATGTAATAATATGATTTACATATTAATTATGTTTGAAATTATACGAATACGTAAACCAACCTATACGAATTTTTATCTGTGTTTTCACATTAATATATAAAATTAAAGCGCCAACGATAGACACGATTTCAGATTCAAAATATTTGAATTAGTTTTTGAGGTTCTTTATGATAAAATTACATTATTTTCATAATTGTTTTATAGATGCCATCATGATTTTGGGTAACCTCTATAGAATATCTGTGTAACAGATAATAACATATATGATCCACTGCATGAGCTACAACCTAATACTCTTATTATCGTTTGTTAGAATCCTGAATGCGACTTATTACCGCATTTTTACTTTTAACTAACAACTTCTATTATTACACGATAAACATTTTATGATTTCAGAGCACACAATGTCATCCAGATATTTCGTTTTGTTCTTGTGGGACAATAACTAGTGTTGTTTGCAGTGCTTTAAGAACTGTTGTCTGGGTGTTCGTCTCATTTTCTTTTGGTAATAGTGTGATTGTCAATCTCCCTTGATTTTAGTACATTGTATCACTCTAAATTTTGCATGCTTGTATTATTTTGCGCTATTTGTATATTTTTAAATAGAAATACGACTGATACATGTATCCAAATTTTATAAGCGGTTGCCACGTACAAGGACACAATTTAAAAAAATTGATAGAAGATTGCTGCTTACAATGAAACTATTAAACAAAGCGTTGCAGGTAGTGAAAGTGAAGTTAGCTCTTCGAAAAATTTACAGACGCGTTCACGAGTTGGCTGACCGTTTTTGAAACTTTGTGTCACAGATGTACACATTTTGATTGAATTATCGTAACCAGATCTGTCCAAGTTTCTCAATTGTGAAATCACCGAATGCGACTTTTAATTTGATATGTACTTCCCATGAGCAAAAAGATGGAAACCACTAGTAAATTAGTACTGAAGAGGAAACCAAATATTGAGCAACATGAAACGAAACAAAAACAAGGAATCAAATGCATACAACTGTGAACTATTCTAAATTTATAGAACTAATGCTGTAGATGTTATCACGTACACCAATATCACTGTTGACCAACTAATGTTGCTTCTACTACTGCAAGTTAAAAAAGATTATCGGAAAAAAAAAGTAAACAAAAATTCGTTTAGAAAATAAAAAAAAGAATCTTATTTAATTTCATTAACGTATCAGTGAGATAGTCTTTAAAAGGGCATACAATACAGTTACAGAGGAGATAATGACGTTGCTAACGTAAAATGTTATTTTTCGCGACCTCAAACTGTGAAATATCGAGAAAAGATGCATTTTTCGACTGATTTTAGTCATTAGCTATGACATTTGGATTGATTATGTATAAAGATTAGTTGTACTGATTTTAATGAAAAAAATCACCGATGGAATTTTTTTTTAATTAGATAAATATACAGCAAAAAAAGCAGTTTTATTTTTCTTAAATCATAAACAATAAAAATGAATTATTTTCAAAGAATTGATACAAAAAATTAGAGCATATTTATGTAGAGAAGATATTCCAAATCTTTTTTTAAAAAATCCGCTTTTGTTTATCTTTTGAAACAAAAAAGTTATGTATGTTTGTCCAGAGGATAGATACGTCCAAGAAACTGAAATTTTGAGTAAATGTAAAAAAAACAATTCGATCCCATTTATTTCTTAAAGTAGCACATGAAGGTATAAATATTTTATAACATATTTAAATTGACTAGATGAAAAATAGCTTGTATGCAAAATTTCTTAAAAAATTCACCGTGGGATCGAAACTGTATCGTATGCCCTTAATATGAATTTCTTTGAAAAAATTGTCAACAATCCCGCCACTTGTACAATATGGACACAATATGAGATCTAAGGTTTCCTTACCACCATGATAATTCAAAATAATTTCTTAACATATTTTTCTCTGGAACGATTCGGCTAATTAACACAAAATATTATTGCAATCATCCTCATGGTGTCTACATAAAAAAGTGTGCCAACGTAGTAGCCGTTGTTTAAATTAAAATTAATGAAATTAATAAATGAAATTAGAAATAAATACAAATCCTTGAAAAGTGTAAAAGTTCTGGTAACCCAATTTCTATATATAAACATATTAATTGATTAATTTAAAACACGCCGTAAGTTAAGTATAGCTTCTTCATACATCTTAAACCATGTTATATGCAAATACTTGCACAATACATATTGAAGAGTTTTCATTGCTATGGGTTTTGACATTTTAAACAAACGTTGTTAAACATGCTAAAAATATATAAAGTTCCTGTAATAACTTATATGTACCAACCAGCTGTTTCTATCACACTGAATATATATACTAGTCCTGAATCATACTCATCGGTCAGCCTCAATATAATTGTCAAAGTGAAGTGTTTAAAGACAAGCTTTTCAGGCAGACATGAAGTTATTCGGAATCATAGTCCTTGTTGCTCTGTTGATGGTGGCATCAGTTACAATGCCAGTTGGTAAGTAGAAAAAAACAGCAATAATGGTATTGAATGCCGGACTTCATATTGGTTCGATTTGTATTGTCATTTCATTTTGTTTTAATTTCATTTATTATTAAAAATTGTTTATATCTAGTCTCCACTTGTCAGGAACATTATATCGACAGCACAAACAAATGTTTCATCGAGTCGCATTGGTGGGGATTTGCTTAGAATTAAGCTGTATGTGTTATGCTTTTATCCTTCCTTTAGCCATGGTGATATCCATCTTTAATCGACGCTTTGTAGTATTTGTTTGCCACTTGATATTTCTCCCCTTTTTGTCCAATTAACAAATTTTGGTTTTTGCAAATAATACAAACTATATACCTACAATGTCCCAAAACTGACGAATTTTCAGTGAATAAATACAAAGCTGGAATAAAGATATATAATGTAAACGTTCATCTAAGTTCAGAATATATCAATTTAAACATGAAAATGTAAAATTACAATACTTATACATAACTAAGGCAAATTTTTAATTATTTTTCGTACATAAATTTTTACTAATTTTTCAAAGGTTTAAATAATTTTAATGCCCCAAAACTCTTTCTGATCTAAGGTTATTTTTAAAATGCTCTTTTCAGAACATAAAGATATTTAAAAAAAATCCAAACCAAATCTATCCCCCTAGCCAAGAAAAGATCCCATGCGAGACTTTTATGGAAATAGTTGAAAAAAACCATAAAATGTTCCCACAGATTGTGTTAAATGAAATTGTACTCAGTAAGCAAATGAGTTATCTATCGTATATTGTATGTATCGACTCTGATGATAAACATAGATAATTTATTCAATATAATGATAATTACAGCTGCCTCTGGAAAATATAGGAAAGGATATAAAGGGTATAAAGGAAGTGGAGGACATTCTGGTGGAGGGGTAAGTTGAAACTATTCTAGGATTTAGGATAACTGTTTTTTTTTTCATATACGGAATACACCTGCTTACTATATTCTAATTAAAATTATACGAATTTTTTGTCGGTGACTGGTTTTTAAATATATTGATAAAATATGTTATTCTTTCTTTATCTTAGTTAATATGAAAAAAAATAGCTTTTGTCAATAACAACTTTCTCATCTGTTAATCTGTGAATTTCAATACTATGAATTATACCCACGAATGTGAAAGCTATCCAGCGACAAAAGACAATAAATATATATGTCACACGGTATTCAAGTGTGTTTAAAGTTTGTCAGCCTCTTAATGCTCCGAATATAATAAAAGGTTTGGAATAGATACACACACATATCTGCAATCAACGTGAATACAATAGTAATATATAATAGAGAAACAAATAATACAATAATGAACTTGAACGGATAAATTTATCTGTTTCTGCATCAGTATGACGTTTTTAAACTCCTATTAAAAACAAAACAAAAATGTTTTAAAAGGTGCTGATGCTATATGAAATTATTATAGTGTATGACTAAATTTTGTGAGGAAGATAAAAACTACCTTTCAATGTTCAAATTGACATGTTTATGTAAACAAATATGCAGATCAACCGTTTTTGGCGTCATTTCCTCACTGGTTTTGTTTGGGATAAATATGAATAATGACATAAAATGATACGACTCAGAAATTATATTTTAGAAAAACGATTATGACTATAATAGTTAATCGACAAACAAAAGTAATTTTATTATTTCTTGATTAACTCTAACATAGAATTTCCATCCCTGTCGTTATTAAAAATTATTGGTATCTAATAACATTTCCAGTTCTGACATGTTACACCCATGACAAATTTCGAAAAGACAACCAGTAAAGGTCAATCAATATTGAACTCATCCAATCGAATTGCTTAAGATCCCATAGCACTGACCATTCCATATCAACATGAATCTTAGGGGTAAATCTGATAAGTTGAAAATGACGAGTTTTAAAGATAATTTCCTGTTAACAGGACCAACAAATATTTATGGTGGATTAAACCTGGTTTTATAGCTAGCGAAGCCAGTTGTTTATAGTTATATAGACACAATTGGGTGAGCAACCCAAGCAAACATAATTGGCTAATATGACAATACTTTGGATACAGCAGCCAAAAATGTGTAAACATGCATCACAGAAATACAACACAACTGACTTAAAATATACATGAATTTGTATTTACAGCACAGTGGTCATGGCGGTAAATATCACGGTGGAAGTTACCGATATAGAGGATGATACTTTGAAAACAGAAATAATTGTTCTTATTTGAAATGAATAAAATAATAACTTGTTGATATCTTTATTACTGAAAGCTAAGTCAAGGTATGTGCCAAATTAGGTGACAAGTCATATTCGATGATGTTAACTCGTTTCAATCGTGGAAAAAGGACGGGATTGTGAACATATACATGGTCTTTTGTAAAAAAGATATTCCATAACGGTCTATCAACTCTTGATTGTAAGGTTGACATCAACTTAACCACTTGCTTCCTTCTATGCAAAAACCCTCTATCCAGGAAACATGATAGGAAACGCAAGATCTTAAAAATCGTCTCGAATGGGCGATATATACTCCGTATGCAGGCGATGTTTGAATGAGTCTATATAGACAAAGAAATTTCATAATAATTGAGAAGCTAAATTCATCCCTTTTAAAGTAAAGGTTTGTTCTCAACCCAAAAGATATGGAGGAAATTGTACACAAACATATAGTTCAAGGTAATTCATGTTTTATTGTTTCATTCTGTTTTTGGATCTGATCAATCAAAGAACGAAAAACAAAAAACGAAACTGTTCTCGTTTTTAGATTTTGATATGTTAAAACAAAATACAAAAAATAGAAAACTCTAATAAGGCCTTCGGATCTTTTTTATTGGTGGACATCTAAGATGATAAGAATTGTTGACTAACGTCCATCAACCAATATTACATGCATATTCAAGACGATAATATGTTATATGTAAAATAGATAAATTCCAAATAAATCTGCAATTGACACTTTAAGTCGTCAATTAGCAGATCATCGTATGAATCACAAGGAAACAGATCAAACGAACAACGTAAAATACTCTGGCACATTATTCAAACTATCGTCTGACTTAAATGATGTTAAGAAAAAGAGGTGTGGTTTGTATTGCAAATGAGACAACTATCCACCAGTGATTTAAACATTTCTTATACGTAGAAATATTTCCTGTCTAGTCATTTGTAAGCTATTATTCATTGTGATATATTTCAATTAATCCTTATAATTTGAAATTTAGCTAGAGATCGGGGTCATTTTATGCCCTTATCGACCTTACTCCTTTGTTGGTGTTTAACGCGACTTTCACCACTATTGGCTATATCGTGGCTGTTAGTTTTGATTGGTGGAAGGAGCCAAAGTGTCTGAAGGGAACCACGGACCTTTGACAGGAAAACTGATAATCCAAGTCAATTAATATGATTCAATTGCACCTGCAATTTACAGGATTCGAACTCACAACCTTTGAATTGACGTGCTAGTGGTAAGAATAGAGGGAAAGCGCGTATAGACTACTGTTTTGTAGGATCGTGTTTAAAAAATTACACAATAAATAAGTTAAAATTTCCAATATGATTTACAAAAAATGCTTTCACACAACAAATTAGAAAAAAGAAATGAGGGGATTCTTGTCCCATGTTCCTGTGGCCAAGAAGCTCATGTGCCAAATAGGATATAGTGAGGTTTATCGGAGAATCCAATAAAGCAAGTTATATACGAAAGTGATACGAAACGAAATCTAGAAAAATAGTACTTTTAATTTATTTTCTATAGCGTAGACAAACGATTCCTATGTTTAGTTGTGCATGTCACTTCATTTTTTTTTACTCACAAGAAGATTTTATATTTCGACGAAGGAAGACACTATGTTGTTCTAGTTATTCGTCTTCTTGTATTTGTTTTCTTCTAAAAACACAATCTTTTTTCATTGTTTGACATTGGCTTATGAGTTTTGTGATGAAGTTGTATTACATATACCATGATACTATGTGAAGCATATCATCGTGACGTTAATTAGACCTTTTAAAACATTTGGTTGACCTTGAATTCTCTTTCGTAATATATTTTGTTTGTCTTGTCTAGGATTTTGATAGTTTGCACTTCGATGTATTATCTTTAGACAATGTAATGTGGTTGACGAAAGCATTTGGCCTTGACCTGTGATTACCAAAAACCCAAATATTTGAATTTACATGAATAATTTCATTTTCACAATTAAACTGGTTTATATTTCTACTTGCGTTTGCAAGACCTATTCATTGCGCTTTAGGGTATGGCACCCGCGTCATGACAATTAAACCTCATAAAATACATAGGAGCAAAACTCATAAGGCTATGTATTGTAAAGTCAAATATTTGTTTTTTTTTTGGTAATTTTCACTTCTGTTCTCGTACTATGAACAACAAAATTGTCTATTTTGTAAAAAATATTTCCGTACTTCATGTATACCTGACAACAAAATTATTTTTATTTACCTGTGTACGTGATTTTATTTGGCGGCATTTTGTCCAAGATAATGGTTGTCTTTCTGATATTGTTTTACAGCTAACCCCCTTGTTTTATTAATTTTGTATTTACATTGTGTCATAGATCAAATATTCGTTCAGTGTATGTTCACTTGTTTTTGTTAATATGTCTTTTGTTTGAGTTAAGCCATTGCAATTGATATTTTATAGTGTGTCTTTCTATGTTGTGATTTACACTATTGTTTCAGGTTAGGGTGAAGGTTGGCGACTATTAAAACGTTTAAACCCGCTGCATTTGTTTGCACCTGTCCGAAGTCAGGAACCTGATGTTCAGTGGTTGTCGTTTGTTGATGTGGTTCATAAGTGTTTCTCGTTTTTTATATAGATTAGACCGTTGGTTTTCCTGTTTAAATGGTTTTACACTAGTCATTTTGGGGCCCTTTATAGCTTGCTGTTCGCTTGGAGCCAAGGCTCCGTGATGAAGGCCGTACTTTGACCTATAATGGTTTACTTTTACAAATTGTGACTTGGATGGAGAGTTGTCTCATTGGCACTCATACCACATCTTCTTATATCTATTTGTAAGCTATTATTTATTGTGATATATTTAAACTAATCCTTATAATTTGATATTTAGCTAGAAATCGGGGTCATTGTATGCCCTTATCGAACTTACTCCTTTGTTGGTGTTTAATGCGACTTTCGCCACTATTGGCTATATCGTGGCTGTCAGTTTTGATTGGTGGAGGAAGCCAAAGTATCTGAAGAGAACCGTGGACCTTCGACAGGAAAACTGACAATCCAAGTCAATTAAAATTTGATTAAAATTCACATGCAATTTACAGAATTCGAACTCACAACCTTTGTATTGACATGCTAGTGGTAAGAATAGAAGGAAGGGCGTATAGACTACTGTTTTTGTAAGATCGTGTAGAAAAATTACACAATAAATAAGTTAAAATATTCAAGATGATTTACAAAAAATGCTTTCACACAAAAAATAAGAAAAAAGAAATGAGGGGATTCTTGTCCCATGTTCCTGTGGCCAAGAAGCTCATGTGCCAAATAGGATATAGTGAGGTTTATCGGAGAATCCAATAAAGCAAGTTATATACGAAAGTGATACGAAACGAAATCTAGAAAAATAGTACTTTTATTTTATTTTCTGTAGCGTAGACAAACGATTCCTATGCTTAGTTGTGCAAGTAACTTCTGGTTTTTTTTACTCACAAGAAGATTTTATATTTCGACGAAGGGAGACATTATGTTGTTCTAGTAATTCGTCTTCTTGTATTTGTTTTCTTCTAAAAAAACAACCTTTTTTCATCGTTTGACATTGGCTTATGAGTTTTGTGATGAAGTTGTATTACATATACCATGATACTATGTGAAACATATCATCGTGACGTTAATTAGACCCTAACATTTGGTTGACCTTGAATTCTGTTTCGTAATATATTTTGTTTGTCTTGTCTAGGATTTTGATAGTTTGCACTCCGGTGTATAATCTTTAGACAATGTATTGTGGTTGACGAAAGCATTTGGCCTTGACCTGTGATTACCAAAAAAAACCAAATATTTGACTTTACAATACATAGCCTTATGAGTTTTGCTCCTATGTATTTTATGAGGTTTAATTGTTATGACGCGGGTGCCATACCCTAAAGCGCAATGAATAAGTCTTGCAAACGCAAGTAGAAATATAAACCAGTTTAATTGTGAAAATGAAATTATTCATGTAAATTCAAATATTTGGGTTTTTTGAGAACAGAAGTGAAAATTTATCGTCATTCTAAACACTTTTCAAAGGTGGTAAATATTAAAAATAGTGAGACGAGTTATAACACTAAATAAGTAAACATTAAATAACAAAAATACATTACAAATTGTATCAACAGGTCAAATAACACTACGATTTGAGAGTGCTCGCAGTTACTGAAAGTTAGTTAAAAGCCAAAAACAATTAATCATACAACATCATGCATCAGAGACTAAAATCAACTAAAACACATCCCAGGGATTTTGTGTTTTAACGTCATGGACAGTCAAAGAAGACATGACGTGTGCAATGCCAAAATAAAAGTATCAACAGGCAGTAGAACAGTTAGGAGTTAACCTTTTAATTAATATAATGTTATATATAGATAGAGTAATCTCTATAACGAAAATGAACGTGGATGTGTATTTATGCATCCCAAAAAAACGTTTGAAAAGAATACAAATTTAGTTATGTTTTAATTTGCTGATGACAAAATCGATATTTGTGCCAATGTAAACTATATTCAAAGATCTTATTACAACATTGGCAAGATAACCTTAACTAATAAGTTTGTTTAAAGGTTCGATGAGTTTACACAGATCGCATAGTGCTTTCCGCGCTTTTAGTACAATATTACCTTTAAATTTAGGATGTGAAATACCGTTTTTAATAAGTTTTCTACAAGTACACCCAAATTTACTAATCAAATCTTTGTATCTATGACAGAATTTAGTAAAAGTTTTAAGTAATTTATGGTAACAAAATCCCTGACTTAATAATTCACCAGTGATGCATTGATTACGTTCGTTAAAATCTATGACATCACTACACACACGGGCATAACGAACGAGTTGGGATATATAAACACCGTATGATGGAGCCAAAGGAACATCGCCGTATAAAAAAGGAAAATTAACAATAGGGAATGAAAAATCGTCTGTTTTGTCGTAAATTTTAGTATGGAGCTTCCCTTTAGAAATTGAAATGTTTAAATCTAAAAATGGACAACTACTGCTGTTTATGTTAGATTTATTTAAAGTAAGTTCCTTTGGGTAAATTTCGGTAGTATATTTAGAGAACTCTGGATTATTTAACGAAAAAATATCATCCAGATAACGGTAGGTATTGTTGAATATATCAACCAAATGTACCAATGACGTGCCTTTACTGAGTTTGGTCATAACCTGAGATTCATAGCAACACAGGAATAAATCTGCTATTAAAGGGGCGCAGTTAGTGCCCATAGGAATACCTACTACCTGTCGATACACTTTATCGCCGAAACGAACATATATGTTGTCCAGGGGAAAATTTAAAGCTTCAATCATATCTTCACATTTCCAGTAAGTGTATCTAGCATACTTTCCTTTTTCGTTACAGAAAAAGGCTTTAAACGAGTTACAGCAAATACATTTGCAATGAGATTTTTCAAAAGACCATTTAATTAAATATGAAAACTTTTTCTTGATAAGATTGTGTGGAAGTGTAGTGTAGAGAGTAGAAAAATCATAACTGTCAACAGAATTAAAAGGACCATCAAAAGCACGTATTTTATCTAAAACCTCTAAAGAATTTTTAACACTTCAAAAATAATTAATACCATTATTTTATGACTATATTCTACAAATATGAAATTTGTTAGTCACTGGTGGATAGTTGTTTCATTTGCAATACAAACCACACCTCTTTGTCTTAATATCATTTAAGTCAGACGATAGTTTGAATAATGTGCCAGATTATTGTTACGTTGTTTGTTTGAACTGTTTCCTTGTGAATCATAAGATGATCTGCTAAACGACGACTTAAAGTGTCATCTTGCAGATTTATTTGGATTTTATCTATTTTACATATAACATATTATCGTCTGAATATGCATGTAATATTGGTTGATGGACGTTAGTCAACAATTCTTATTATCTTAGATTTCCACCAATAAAAAAGATCCGAAGGCCTAATTAGAGTTTTCTATTTCTTGTTTTTTGTTTTAACATATCAAAATCTAAAAACGCGAACAGTTTCGTTTTTTGTTTTTCGTTCTTTGATTGCTAAAAACCAAAAACAGAATGGATACAATTATACATGAATTACCCTGAACTATCTGTTTGTGTACAATTTCCTCCATATCTTTTCCATATATTTTGAGTTGAGAACAATTAACCTTTACTACAAAAGGGATGATGTTAGCTTCTCAATTATGAAATTGCTATGTCTATATAGACTCATTCATACATCGCCTGCATACGGAGTAGAAATCGCCCAATTGTTAAGATCTTGTGTTTTCTATCTTGTTTTCTGAATAGAGGGTTTTTGCATAGAAGGAAGCAAGTGGTTAAGTTGATGTCAACCTTACAATCAAGAGTTGATAGACCGTTATGGAATATCTTTGTTACAAATGACCATGTATATGTTCACAATCCCGTCTTTTTTCAACGATTGAAACATTTTGGTTTGATTGAAGCTAATTTGGCACATACCTTGACTTAGCTTTCAGTAATAAAGATATCAACAATTTATTATTTTATTCATTTTAAATAAGAACAATTACTTCTGATTTCAAAGTATCATCCTCTATATCGGTAACTTCCACCGTGATATTTACCGCCATGCCCGCTGTGCTGTAAATACAAATTCATGTATATTTTAAGTCAGTTGTGTTGTATGTCTGTGATGCATGTTTACACATTTTTGGTTTTTGTATCCAAAGTATTGTCATATTAACCAATTATGTTTGCTTAGGTTGCTCACCCAATTGTGTCTATATAACTATAAACAACTGGCTTCGCTAGCTTTAAAACCAGGTTTAACCCACCATAAATATTTGTTGGTCCTGTTAACAGGAAATATCTTTAAAACTTGTCATTTTCTCCTTACTAGATTTACCACTAAGATTCATGCTGATATGGAATGGTCAGTGTTATGGGATCTTACGCAATTCGATTGGATAAATTCAATATTGATTGACCTTTACTTGTTTATTTGTCGAAATTTGTCATGGGCGTCATATGTCAAAACTGGAAATGTGATTAGATACCAATAAATTTTAATAACGAAAGGGATGGACATTCTACGTTAGAGTTAATCAAGAAATAATGAAATTACTTTTGTTTGTCGGTTAACTATAATAGTTATGATCGTATTTCTAAAATAGCATTTCTGAGTTGTATCATTTATGTCATTATTCATATTTATCCCAAATAAAACAAGTGAGGAAATGACGTCAAAAACCGTCGATCTGCCTATTTGTTAACATAAAGATTTCAATTTGAACATTAATTTTAAAGGTAGTTTTTATCTTCCTGACAAAATTTAGTCATACACTTTAATAATTTCATATAGCATCAGCACCTTTTAAAACATTTTTGTTTTGTTTTTAATAGGAGTTTAAAAACGTCATACTGATGCAAAAACAGATAAATTTGTCCGTTCAAGTTTATTGTTGTATTATTTGTTTCTCTATTATATATTACTATTGTATTCATGTTGATATTTGTGTGTATCTATTCCAAACATTTTATTATATTCGGAGCATTAAGAGGCTGACAAACCTTAAACACACTTGAATACCGTGTGACATATATATTTATTGTCTTTTGTTGCTGGATAGCTTTCACATTCGTGGGTATTATTCATAGTATTGAAATCCACATATTAACAGATGAGAAAGTTGTTATTGACAAAAGTTAAATCTTTTCATATAAACTAAGATAAAGAAAGAATAACATATTTTATCAACATATTTAAAAACATGTCACTGACTACAAATTCTTATAATTTAAATTAGAATATAATAAGCAGGTGTATTCCGTATAATGAGAAGAAAACAATTTTCCGAAATCCTAGAATAGATAAGAATAGTTCCATAATGGAATTTGATGCGACTGTCATACAAGTGAGAGGTTTAGCTAGCTATAAAACCAGGTTCAATCCACCATTTTCTACATAAGAAAATGCCTGTACCAAGTCAGGAATATGACTGTTGTTATCCATTCGTTTGATGTGTTTGAACTTTTAATTTTGCCATTTGATTGGGGACTTTCCTTTTTGAATTTTCCTCGGAGTTCAGTATTTTTGTGATTTTACTTTCCACTTACCCCTCCACCAGAATGTTCTCCACTAGAATGACTTCCTTTATACCCTTTATATCCTTTCCTATATTTTCCAGAGGCAGCTGTAATTATCATTATATTGAATAAATAATCTATGTTTATCATCAGAGTCGATGCATACAATAGTCGACAGATAACTCATTTGCTTTCTGAGTACAACTTCATTCAACAGAAACTGTGGGAACATTATTCGTTTTTTAAAAACTATTTCCATAAAAGTCTCAAATGAGATCTTTACTTGGGGAGGGGGATAGGTTTGGTAGGTTTTTTTAAAAATATCTTTATGTTCTGAAAAGCGCATTTTAAAAATAACAAAAAACAAAAAGAGTTTTGAGACATAAAAATTATCAAAACCTTTGAAAAATTAGTAAAAATTTCTGTACAAAAATTAATTAAAAATTTGCCTTAACTATGTATAAGTATTGTTTTTTGCATTTTCATGTTTAAATTGATATATTCTGAACTTAGATGAACGTTTACATTATATATCTTTATTCCAGCTTTGTTGATATTCCCTGAAAATTCGTCAGTTTTGGGACATTGTAGGTAACTATTTTGTATTATTTGCAAAAACGAAAATTTTTTAATTGGATAAAAAGGGGAGAAATATCAAGTAGCAAACAAATACTACAAAGCTTCGATGAAAGATGGATAACACCAAGGCTAAAGGAAGGATAAAAGCATAACACATAAAACTAAATTCTAGGCAAAGCCCCAATTTGAAGCCCGGCATTCAATACCATTGCTGCTGCTTTTTTCTACTTACCAACTGGCATTGTAACTGATGCTACCATCAACAAAGCAACAAGGACTATGATTCCGAATACCTTCATGATTGTCTGTAAAACCTGTCTTTAAACACTTCACTGTGACGATTATAGTGAGGATGACGATGAGTATGATTCAGGACTAGTTTATATATCCAGTGCGATAGAAGCAGCTGGTTGGTACATATAAGTTATTACAGGACTTTTCTATTGTTTCAGCATGTTTAACAACGTTTGTTTAAAATGTTAAAACCATAGCAATGAACATTCTGCAATATGCATTGTGCCAGTATTTGCATATAACATGGCTTAAGTTGTATGAAGACGTTATATTTAACTTACGGCGTGTGTTAAAATTAATCAATTAATCTGTTTATATATAGAAATTTAGTTACCAGAGCTTTTACATTTTTCAAGGATTTTTATTTACTTCTAACTTCATTTATTTATTTCCTTAATTTTAATTTAAACAACGGCTATCATACTACGTCGATATGAATGTTTCAAGTAGTTACCCTAAGGATGATTGCAACAATATTTTGTGTTTATTAGCTAAATCGTTCCAGAGAAAAATATGTTAAGAAATTAATTTTGAATTATCATGTTGATAAGGAAACCTTAGATCTCATATTGTGTCCATATTGTACAAGTGGCGGGATTGTTAACAATTTTTTCAAACAAATTCATATTAAGGGCATACAATACAGTTTCGATCCCACGGTGAATAATTGACGAAATTTTTCATACAAGCTATTTTTCATCTAGTCATTCAAATATGTTATAAAAAATATACCTTCATGTGCTACTTTTAGAGATAAATGGGATAGAATTTTTTTTTACATTTACTCAAAATTTCAGTTTCTTGGACGTATCTATCCTCTGGACAAATATACATAACTTTTTTGTTTCAAAAGATAAACAAAAGCGGATTTAAAAAAAAAGATTTAGAATATCTTCTCTACATTAATATGCTCTAATTTGTTGTATCAATTCTTTGACCTGTTTTTTTTTTGGCGCTAGAAATAATAAATAGAAAGCATACGCATTGATACTCTGGATAAGAATACGCATTTGCGTCATCACAAATATTAATCTAGGCTCAAGTCTAATGTTTCTAATAGTTTAATTTTGATGTTAAACTACATACCTGAAGTGTTTTGACTTCGGATTCATTGCCATTTAATCCGGAATTTGTGTGAACGCAAACCGATAGTGTGTCGTGTGAACAGGGTGGTATATAATGTAAATGAACCAAGACGTGTAGGATAGCTGGTCAACACAATGCATACAATTTTCAAAATCGTACCATATTGCAAATATTTAGATGCTATAAGGTTGAACTATTAATAATAAAAAAAGAATTGAAATTTAATAATGAACATTCATTCCTGTTAATGAATCTTTTAAAAAAAAAATAGAATATAATATCAATAAATACAAACGTCGAGTATGAACATTTTATTTATCAAATCAATCTCTAAGTCTAACTTTCCACCATATGAATATATTGCTATACAAAATAAAAGCAGAGACTTATAAATCCATACTAAAACAGTATAAAATAATTAACGTAGTAATTACATTTTTAAAGATTATTGTAAAATATTAACTATGTTGCAAGGATTGAAAAACAGGCCTTGTGAATTGAAACCATGCATATATTTTATCATTCACTACTGTTTAAAATTTAGATACTAAATTATGTGTATGCATACCTGCTTATTGGTGCTCATATGTTGCATGTGATTTTCATAAATGTATTCACTGTTGAAACCTGCGGGACATAATACTCGTAAATGTATAATATTTTTAATTATATTCTATTAAGGATAAATTAAATCTCAGTTTAAACTTATAATTGTAATGAACATTCTCTTGGTCTGGCAGTATCTATGAATGAAATTAAATGTTTTTGACAGCAAAATCCTTTGTTTAATTATTTTTTTTGCCTTCCGACCACTGTATAACAGAAATATCGTTTTGTTAATTTTCTTCATGCTTTCCGACATTTTCCTAGGCTATGATTGTAATACAAAATATCACGTGATAAACTTTCAGAAATAATCAGTTTATTCTGGGACATTATATATTAATAAACTATTCCCAGGTTTATTGTCACAATGCACAACAGCACGCTGTATTAAATACTTCACACACAACGCGTACAGGGACCGTCCTTAAAGCATAAATTATATAATTGCGTTATCATTATACTTGATATTTGATAAACATTCGCATTATTAAAAACACATATGTTTTGTCAAAAGGCGAATTGGTTCTAAAATATAACTGATTTTTTTACTGCAACCTAGTCTTTGTTTTCTTTTATCCGATCTACAAATGAACTTTGATTGTTTAAATATACAATGTCACGTTGTAGCCTATGCATAGAAGGACCGTATCAAAGACATAAATAACTACCTGAAAAAATGATCGAAAATTTTCGAGAGGTTCCGAGAATCTTGATTCCGGGAATATCCAAATGGCCCATAGATGCTACCAAAACTCACCAATATATAGGCATGGACCCCTTAGGGGGTTCACGCAAAAAAAAGGGTAAAATAAACTATGATAAACAAAACACACTAAAGATAGGATACTCACGCGTTATTGCATATTTTTATTGTTACTTGTTTTGTTTGACTCAATCTTTAATTAAGAAGAAAAAAAAGTTAGTAACCTGTTAAAAATTACACAAAGAGGGCCTTTATATTTTTAGTAGAGTAAGTCTATTGATGCTTTGTTATTCTCTTTATTATAAATCAATTGATTATTTTGAAGTAGAGTTGTTATCTCTGATAATTCATATTGTTTTACTTTTGAACTTACCATATTTATGTATGCACATCTATCTGCATCGACCAAATATATCTTCCCTCTGTGCCTTGCTCTTCTATGGGCTGAATTAAAAGGTCTTTCACCTGGTGTTACTGGGTTTCTCAATGGTGTCAATAGGTATTAACGAAGAGGATAGGTTGAATCTCCTAGAAGATGACCGATGTTGTAATGATTTTCCATATGATTCATTAATTTACAGTTATTCCAAATGTACGCATCATGAGTACATCCATGCCATTTGACGACAAGATTTGTCAGTTCTTTTTTGTAGTCACACACACCATACACATTTAATGCATGGAACATTTTCCTGCATACATATTCATCTTCTCTTTCAGTAGGTCTCTTGATGGCTATCAGTGTACCATCGACACACCCAACCATATTCGGCATATTGAACTGACTTGAAAAGCCTTGCTTGACAGCAAGCTGTTCCCGCGGAGACAATGGGAACTCTATAAAATCACCTGCTTTAGCTGCTAAAGCCCTTAAAGTTCTGCTTACAATTCTAGAAATAGCTGGTTGACTTAAACCAACAAATCACCAACAACCTGCTGAAATGACCAGTATCATAGTATCTAGGGGCAGTCAAATCCTAAAGACTTGCGGAAACACTATGTGAACGCATAGTCTTTGGCTCTAAATCATCTGTCAAAATGTCAACAATATTTAAAATAGCCTCTCTAGGGATTCTGGACCTTCTTATTAACTCAAAATCATCATACACATCTAAGGGATGCGTTCTGTCACGAAAAATACTCTCCCTTCTCATTGCGTTATTATTTTGTTGTTGGAACATTACTAGGAACGCCATTTTAGATATGACGTCATACATATTTGATGACGTCATACCATTCCACTGTTAAGTGTTCCCACCACAATGCGGAGCGGGGACATAAAAAGTACAGACGTCCGTTCGTCCGGTCTTGGAAGCGCTCAACGCGTACAATTCCTAACAGATTTTAATGAAATTTATATCAGTTGTTTATAATAGCAATGAAAATCAATAATTTTTTCAAATCATTATTGCCTTTAGAAATAAAATTATATGGAAAATTGCATTATAAATACTTTCAATATCAAAAACATTACTTTTTACGGAATTAACAAAACATTTTATTATACTTCACGTAAAAAAGCCAGATTTTGATTGGTTAATACGAGGGAGACAATTTACTATATTTCGATTTAAAGGGCTTGACCGTTAAATCGCGTTATCAGAGGAAGGCAAGACTTGTGACAGTTCATGCACAGGTCAATGTAACGCACATGTCCTAATTCGATTACACGGCATAACAATTGTAACAGCTATAGCACTCCTCATAATATTCTAAATGCACGGTCTGCTAGGAAGTAACTGAATATATCTAAGGTCAGATTGTTGAGTTTATTGTACGCATAATTAATGTAAATACTTATCTTATTAATTTTTCAATTTGCAACATATTATTGATTGATTAATTAAAATCGGTCACATTGATAATTTATACATTAGTGGACAATTTACTAAAGCAAGGATTTGTATATAGTATAGAAAATCCTTTACTAAAGTTATTTTAATACGAGCGATTTTTTTTTTTTTTTTTTTTTTTATTTATGTTGGATTGTATGATAAATGTTTGATTCACATAGTTTTTAATTCCAGTTACATTAATATTTTTGTATCTTTATTGAGGTATTAAATAATGATTATAATGGTACTGTTCAATTATCAGGTATGTTAAATATTATATTTTATAATGGGGTTGACTTGTGAGACATTAACACCATCAAATGTAATTAATTATGGTACCAATTATTGTCCTTTAGCGTGTTTAGGACATCAGTAAATCGTATTTATATTTCAAAGTTGAACCTTCGTTAAAAGAAATAAGTTGATAAAACTTTTGAAATGGCAGCTACAGTGTTGTCTTTATAACCGATTGTTTTTCGGTCAGCCACATAATTTTGCGTTGCATATATATTAATATTTATTTCAAATCATATAATATATATATATATATATGTTCATTTATATTTCGTAGTAATGTCTTTATAACCGATTGGTTTGTTTTTCGGTTATCCAAATTGCATTGCACATATTTTAATATTTACTTGAAAGTATAAAATGTATATTATTTAATTATATTTATTCATTTATTGAAAGGTTTACGATGCCTGAGTAGAAAAGGCGTTGAAAGAGGTGTTACAATTGGGGTAAAGAAAACTGCTTTAGCCACCCGAAATGTCAAAATAGCTACGCATCTGAAACAGAAACTGAAAATTTTTTATTCAACAATACATATGCAGGATTATTTCATTCATCAGCAGGACCATCTATATGTATGTCAGTCGGAGAAGCGACAGTATGCCTTTAAGTTATCTAAATACATTAATGAAACATATACATTTCCACCTCAAACGTAGTTTCTCATGTTGATTTTGGACATCTGTTGCCAGGGTTCAATTCAGCACCCCATTATTTCAAAATTTCATTTCATTTTAGTTTTAATTTGAATTTTGAATTTTATTTATCTATTTCATCTTAATGATTTGATTTGCATTTTGAATTTGCATCTAATTTACGGTTGCCCAAAGACCCTTTATTTATGGGTTGGTAACCGACAGAAGCCATGATCTTACTTCGCCAATAAAATATATTTTGACTTTAATAACGTTTTCTCTCTTATAACCCATGGCTCAGCGGGAGACAATTTTTTAATGTCACTCTCTCGTGCAGACCTATCAAAAAATTATAATTTAAATGACAATGAATTGAATTCACATCAATCGTTTAAAAGACAATGTTCAAGTTCTACGTTTCGTTCTCTGGCTTCACTTTTGTTGTTTTTGTAATAACTCGGTTGACAATGTTTTCTCGTGGTAGCCATCTGCTCTATCACCCTCACAGCTATGCGTTATTTATATAATAACACACTACGAAGAAAAAGAATATCCCGTGACAGAACGCATAGAACTTGGAGAATATTTCAAAAGAGACTTATCTGTAAAATATTGACAATTTGAGAGATAATCTAGAGCCACAGATTAAGCGTTCTAATAGTGTTCCTGCAACTTAATATCTTGAGAAAAACATCATTTGTTTCAGAAGGGAAGTGAAAAATATAATTTGTATTCCTTTAAAAAAAATTGATACAAAAAGCAACATTTAATTTGAACAAAAAATTGTTGATATCTGTAGGATCTATATTATAGAATAATTATAGTTTTTTTTTATTAAGACCAAAAAGAAATGATTGTCCAGGAACTTAAAAAAGCGGGTTCAAAATGTATTTGCAACTAAGCTTGTTTGCTGAATACTATCGCTTAAATAACCATCACGCTTTTACTAAATGATAATTCTATTTAACTTTTTACGGAAGCCCATTTAGGATCTCCCAAAATTATATACTTGAATTCGAAATCACGAATTTCCGAAATTAGTTTCGTTATCACAATTTTTGTAATTTATGATTACGGATTAAATCGTAATAACGAATTACAAAATATTGTGATAACAAATTGAATCCTTCATTTACGAATTACAAAAACTGTTATAACTAATTCCATAAATTCATGATAACTAATTAATCTGTGATATAGAATTCTACAATTCATTATAACGAATTTAATTCGTGAAATAAAATTCGAATTATATTTTTGTGAGGTCCTAAATGGGCTTCCCTAATACGGAATTTTTAGAGCATCTCATAACTTTCCACTTTCATAACAATGATTGCAAAGAAATAGACTGGAGTAAAAGTAAAAGTTGTTAAAATTTACACAAGTGCCCTATTCCGCAACGTTTACGGATAGTCATGACGTCCCGTAAATATTCTCAGGTATTTCCGGAATATTCCGCAACGGTTACGGATGCGAAATTCCGCAGCTTTTGTGAATATAAAAGTTACAATTCCGCAACCGTTCCGCAACGTTTACGGGTGCGGTAACTTTACGGATGCCTTGTGAATAAGGTCCCTGCTTATCCATCAGGACACCCGCGGTTCGTGTTTCTCAGTCTTGGATTTTCTGTGTTTTTTACAATGGTATTGTCAGTTTGTCTTCAATTTATGGGTTATTCATCCCTTTGGTAGCTTCCTCCTCTCTAGAAAACTGCACTATGTCTAATTGGCAAGCATATCATATCTTAATATTTTTACAATAGAAATTTTTGAAATATTTAAATGTCATTTTACGAAGTTTTATATAATTTTACGTTATTATCAACTGGCATATAAACTAAAGCCACAGTCAAAAGAGCAACACGGAGTATGAAAACTGAATATCTCGTATTTGTCTACAAGGCGTGCTTTAAAGTGCACACTTCACTTTGACAGAAAAAATCTGTACTCATTGCTACACAATATTGATATAAGCAACTGTAGAAGTGCACGGAGGCTACGACAGAAGATTACTATATACACACAACATTAACTAAGACTTACCTTATTTTTATCAATGTCAGGTTGTGTCCTTAATGAATAATCCTTTATGTAATAAAATGATTTACATTATTTTGTTTGAAATTATACGAATACGTTAACCAACCTATAAGAATTTGTATCTGTGTTTTCACATTAATATATAAAATTAAAGCGCCAACGGTAGACACGACTTCAGATTCAAAATATTTGAATTAGTTTTTCAAGTTCTTTATGATAAAATTACATTAATTTCATAATTGTTTTATAGATGCCATCATGATTTTGGGTAACCTCTATAGAATAATTGTGTAACAGATATCAACAGATATGATCTACTGCATGATCTATAACCTAATACTCTAATTCTAGTTTGTTATAATCCTGAATGCGACTTATTACCGCATTTTTACTCCTCACTAACAACTTCCATTATTGCAGAACATTTTATGATTTCAGAGCACAAAATGTCATCCAGATATTTCGTTTTGTTCTTGCGGGACAATAACTTGTGTTGTTTGCAATTCTTTGAGAACTGTTACCTGGGTGTTCTTCCTTTTTTCTTTTGGTAATAGTGTGATTGTCTGTTTTCAACGAATAGTTTGTGATTGTCCCTTGGTTTTAGTACATTGTATCACTCTACATTTTGCATGGTTGTATTATTTTGCGCTATTTGTATATTCTTAAATAGAAATACGACTGATACATGTTCATATACCTAATTCAGACAAGCTATGTTTCAGTTGGGTATAGAAAAAATACTAAATTAATACTCAATATCAAAATTTCATAAGCGGTTGCCACGTACAAGGACACAATTCAAAAATTGACAGTGCATTGCTGCTTACAATGAAAATGTTAAACAAAGAGTTGCAGGTAGTTAAAGTGAAGTTAGCTCTTCGAAAAATTTACAGACGCACTCACGACTTGGCTGACCGTCATTGAAACTATGTATCACAGATGTACACATTTTGATTAAATTATCGTAACCACATGTTTCTCTATTGTGAAATCACCGAATGCGACGTTTAATTTGATATGTACTTCCCATGAGCAAAACATGGAAACTACTATAAAATAGTACTGCAGAGGAAATCAAATATTGAGCAACATGAAACGAAACAAAAACAAGGAAGCAAATGCATACAACTGTGAACTATTTAAAATTTATAGAACTAATACTGTAGATGTTATCACGTACACCTATATCACTGTTGACCAACTAATGTTGCTTCTACTACTGCTAGTTAAAAAAAAATCATCTGAAAAAAAAGTTTTCAAATTTCGTTTAGAATATAAAAAATATCTAATTTCATTTCATTAACGTATTAGTGAGATAGTCTTAAGGTAGATTAACTATATACCACCATCTTGGTATTGTAAAATATCAGTTCACAATAGGTCTAGTTCTTTGCTTAAATCTGCAAATTTTGAGACATATTGGCAATTAATGGGTTAGACTGTTTATTGGAATAAAGAACAATAAATGATTTATTGCATTATACAGACTTATTTATCAAATATCAAATATTTGTGTCTGTTCAAATGAAATTGTCAACTTAGTCATTTAGGTGGAAATAACTCAAATTGAAATTTTTTAATGAAGGAATGATAGAGAAATTTTCAATTCTTACTTGTAGCAAGAAAAGAAGGTCGGTGACACCATTTTTTCTTTTTATTTTCCTAAAGCATATTTTAAAACCTATCTTCTGATATTTTATTTCAAAATTCTATCTCATTGATTTCTTTGTATATTTTTGAAAAAAGCAAAAAATCCACATTCTGGCAAAGTATAACAAAATTCTATCTGAGGAAATATATACCAATGATCCACCTTAAGATAAATTTGTTTGAAAAAATTGTCAACAATCCCGCCACTTGTACAATATGGACACAATATGAGATTTAAGGTTTCCTTATCAACATGATAATTCAAAAGAATTTCTTAACATATTTTCTCTGGAACGATTTAGGTAATTAACACAATATATTGTTGCTATCATCCTCATGGTGTCTACTTGAAAAAAGTTTGCCAACGTAATATGATAGCCGTTGTTTAAATTAAAATTAATGAAATAAATAAATTAAATTAGAAATAAAAAAAATCATTGAAAAGTGTAATAGTCCTGGTAACACAATTTCTATATATAAACATATTTATTGATTAATTTAAAACACGCCGTAAGTTAAGTATACCGTCTTCATACAACTTAAGCCATGTTTTATGCAAATACTGGCACAATGTATATTGCAGAATTTTCATTGCTATGGGTTTTGACATTTTAAACACACGTTGTTAAACATGTTAAAACAATATCAAGTTCCTGTAATAACTTATATGTACCAACCAGCTGCTTCTATCACACTGGATATATAAACTAGTCCTGAATCATACTCATCGTCAGCCTCAATATAATCGTCACAGTGAAGTGTTAAAAGACAGGCTTTACAGACAGACATGAAGTTATTCGGAATCATAGTCCTTGTTGCTTTGTTGATGGTAGCAACAGTTACAATGCCAGTTGGTAAGTAGACAAAAGCAGCAACAATGGTATTGAATACCGGGCTTCAAATTGTCTCGATTTGTATTGTCATCTCATCTTTTTAAATTTTCATTTATCATTAAAAATTGTACATATCTAGTGTCCACTTGTCAGGAACATTGCATCGACAAATGTTTCATCGAGTCACATTGGTGAGGCTTTGCTTTCAATCAAGATGTATGCGTTATGCTTTTATCCTTCCTTTAGCCATGATGTGATCCATCTTTCATCGACGCTTTGTAGTATTTGTTTGCCACTTTTTATTTCTCCCCTTTTTGTCCAATTAACAAATTTTGGTTTTGGCAAATAATACAAACTAGTTACCTACAATGTCCCAAAACTGACGAATTTTCAGTGAATAAATACAAAGCTCGAATAAAGATATATTATGTAAACGTTCATCTAAGTTCAGAATATATCAATTTAAACATGAAAATGTAAAATTACAATACTTATACATAACTAAGGCAAATTTTTAATTAATTTTAGTACATAAAGTTTTACTAATTTTTCAAAGGTTTAAATAATTTTAATGCCACAAAACTCTTTCTGCTCTAAGGTTATTTTTAAAATGCTCTTTTCAGAACATAAAGATATTTAAAAAAAATCCAAACCAAACCTATCCCCCTAGCCAAGAAAAGATCCCATGCGAGACTTTTATGGAAATAGTTGAAAAAAACCGTAAAATGTTCCCACAGATTGTGTTAAATGAAATTGTACTCAGTAAGCAAATGAGTTATCTATCGTATATTGTATGTATCGACTCTGATGATAAACATAGATAATTTATTCAATATAATGATAATTCCAGCTGCCTCTGGAAAATATAGGAAAGGATATAAAGGGTATAAAGGAAGTGGAGGACATTCTGGTGGAGGGGTAAGTTGAAACTATTCTAGGATTTAGGAAAACTGTTTTTTTTTTCATATACGGAATACACCTGCTTATTATATTCTAATTAAAATTATACGAATTTTTTGTCCGTGACTGGTTTTTAAATATATTGATAAAATATGTTATTCTTTCTTTATCTTAGTTAATATGAAAAAAATTAGCTTTTGTCAATAACAACTTTCTCATCTGTTAATCTGTGAATTTCAATACTATGAATTATACCCACGAATGTGAAAGCTATCCAGCGACAAAAGACAATAAATATATATGTCACACGGTATTCAAGTGTGTTTAAAGTTTCTCAGCCTCTTAATGCTCCGAATATAATAAAAGGTTTGGAATAGATACACACACATATCTGCAATCAACGTGAATACAATAGTAATATATAATAGAGAAACAAATAATACAATAATAAACTTGAACGGATAAATTTATCTGTTTCTGCATCAGTATGACGTTTTTAAACTCCTATTAAAAACAAAACAAAAATGTTTTAAAAGGTGCTGATGCTATATCAAATTATTATAGTGTATGACTAAATTTTGTGAGGAAGATAAAAACTACCTTTCAATGTTCAAATTGACATGTTTATGTAAACAAATATGCAGATCAACCGTTTTTGGCGTCATTTCCTCACTGGTTTTGTTTGGGATAAATATGAATAATGACATAAAATGATACGACTCAGAAATGATATTTTAGAAAAACGATTATGACTATAATAGTTAATCGACAAACAAAAGTAATTTTATTATTTCTTGATTAACTCTAACATAGAATTTCCATCCCTGTCGTTATTAAAAATTATTGGTATCTAATAACATTTCCAGTTCTGACATGTTACACCCATGACAAATTTCGAAAAGACAACCAGTAAAGGTCAATCAATATTGAACACATCCAATCGAATTGCGTAAGATCCCATAGCACTGACCATTCCATATCAACATGAATCTTAGGGGTAAATCTGATAAGTTGAAAATGACGAGTTTTAAAGATAATTTCCTGTTAACAGGACCAACAAATATTTATGGTGGATTAAACCTGGTTTTATAGCTAGCGAAGCCAGTTGTTTATAGTTATATAGACACAATTGGGTAAGCAACCCAAGCAAACATAATTGGTTAATATGACAATACTTTGGATACAGCAGCCAAAAATGTGTAAACATGCATCACAGAAATACAACACAACTGACTTAAAATATACATGAATTTGTATTTACAGCACAGTGGTCATGGCGGTAAATATCACGGTGGAAGTTACCGATATAGAGGATGATACTTTGAAAACAGAAATAATTGTTCTTATTTGAAATGAATAAAATAATAACTTGTTGATATCTTTATTACTGAAAGCTAAGTCAAGGTATGTGCCAAATTAGGTGACAAGTCACATTCGATGATGTTAACCCGTTTCAATCGTGGAAAAAGGACGGGATTGTGAACATATACATGGTCTTTTGTAAAAAAGATATTCCATAACGGTCTATCAACTCTTGATTGTAAGGTTGACATCAACTTAACCACTTGCTTCCTTCTATGCAAAAACCCTCTATCCAGGAAACATGATAGGAAACGCAAGATCTTAAAAATCGTCTCGAATGGGCGATATATACTCCGTATGCAGGCGATGTTTGAATGAGTCTATATAGACAAAGAAATTTCATAATAATTGAGAAGCTAAATTCATCCCTTTTAAAGTAAAGGTTTGTTCTCAACCCAAAAGATATGGAGGAAATTGTACACAAACATATAGTTCAGGGTAATTCATGTTTTATTGTTTCATTCTGTTTTTGGATCTGATCAATCAAAGAACGAAAAACAAAAAACGAAACTGTTCTCGTTTTTAGATTTTGATATGTTAAAACAAAATACAAAAAATAGAAAACTCTAATAAGGCCTTCGGATCTTTTTTATTGGTGGACATCTAAGATGATAAGAATTGTTGACTAACGTCCATCAACCAATATTACATGCATATTCAGGACGATAATATGTTATATGTAAAATAGATAAATTCCAAATAAATCTGCAATTGACACTTTAAGTCGTCAATTAGCAGATCATCGTATGAATCACAAGGAAACAGTTCAAACGAACAACGTAAAATACTCTGGCACATTATTCAAACTATCGTCTGACTTAAATGATATTAAGAAAAAGAGGTGTGGTTTGTATTGCAAATGAGACAACTATCCACCAGTGACTTAAACATTTCTTATACGTAGAAATATTTCCTGTCTAGTCATTTGTAAGCTATTATTCATTGTGATATATTTCAATTAATCCTTATAATTTGAAATTTAGCTAGAGATCGGGGTCATTTTATGCCCTTATCGACCTTACTCCTTTGTTGGTGTTTAACGCGACTTTCACCACTATTGGCTATATCGTGGCTGTTAGTTTTGATTGGTGGAAGGAGCCAAAGTGTCTGAAGGGAACCACGGACCTTTGACAGGAAAACTGATAATCCAAGTCAATTAATATGATTCAATTGCACCTGCAATTTACAGGATTCGAACTCACAACCTTTGAATTGACGTGCTAGTGGTAAGAATAGAGGGAAAGCGCGTATAGACTACTGTTTTGTAGGATCGTGTTTAAAAAATTACACAATAAATAAGTTAAAATTTCCAATATGATTTACAAAAAATGCTTTCACACAACAAATTAGAAAAAAGAAATGAGGGGATTCTTGTCCCATGTTCCTGTGGCCAAGAAGCTCATGTGCCAAATAGGATATAGTGAGGTTTATCGGAGAATCCAATAAAGTAAGTTATATACGAAAGTGATACGAAACGAAATCTAGAAAAATAGTACTTTTAATTTATTTTCTATAGCGTAGACAAACGATTCCTATGTTTAGTTGTGCATGTAACTTCATTTTTTTTTACTCACAAGAAGATTTTATATTTCGACGAAGGAAGACATTATGTTGTTCTAGTTATTCGTCTTCTTGTATTTGTTTTCTTCTAAACACACAATCTTTTTTCATTGTTTGACATTGGCTTATGAGTTTTGTGATGAAGTTGTATTACATATACCATGATACTATGTGAAGCATATCATCGTGACGTTAATTAGACCTTTTAAAACATTTGGTTGACCTTGAATTCTCTTTCGTAATATATTTTGTTTGTCTTGTCTAGGATTTTGATAGTTTGCACTTCGATGTATTATCTTTAGACAATGTAATGTGGTTGACGAAAGCATTTGGCCTTGACCTGTGATTACCAAAAACCCAAATATTTGAATTTACATGAATAATTTCATTTTCACAATTAAACTGGTTTATATTTCTACTTGCGTTTGCAAGACCTATTCATTGCGCTTTAGGGTATGGCACCCGCGTCATGACAATTAAACCTCATAAAATACATAGGAGCAAAACTCATAAGGCTATGTATTGTAAAGTCAAATATTTGTTTTTTTTTCGTAATTTTCACTTCTGTTCTCGTACTATGAACAACAAAATTGTTTATTTTGTAAAAAAAATTTCCGTACTTCATGTATACCTGACAACAAAATTATTTTTATTTACCTGTGTACGTGATTTTATTTGGCGGCATTTTGTCCAAGATAATGGTTGTCTTTCTGATATTGTTTTACAGCTAGCCCCCTTGTTTTATTAATTTTGTATTTACATTGTGTCATAGATCAAATATTCGTTCAGTGTATGTTCACTTGTTTTTGTTAATATGTCTTTTGTTTGAGTTAAGCCATTGCAATTGATATTTTATAGTGTGTCTTTCTATGTTGTGATTTACACTATTGTTTCAGGTTAGGGTGAAGGTTGGCGACTATTAAAACGTTTAAACCCGCTGCATTTGTTTGCACCTGTCCGAAGTCAGGAACCTGATGTTCAGTGGTTGTCGTTTGTTGATGTGGTTCATAAGTGTTTCTCGTTTTTTATATAGATTAGACCGTTGATTTTCCTGTTTAAATGGTTTTACACTAGTCATTTTGGGGCCCTTTATAGCTTGCTGTTCGCTGTGAGCCAAGGCTCCGTGATGAAGGCCGTACTTTGACCTATAATGGTTTACTTTTACAAATTGTGACTTGGATGGAGAGTTGTCTCATTGGCACTCATACCACATCTTCTTATATCTATTTGTAAGCTATTATTCATTGTGATATATTTAAACTAATCCTTATAATTTGATATTTAGCTAGAAATCGGGGTCATTGTATGCCCTTATCGAACTTACTCCTTTGTTGGTGTTTAATGCGACTTTCGCCACTATTGGCTATATCGTGGCTGTCAGTTTTGATTGGTGGAGGAAGCCAAAGTATCTGAAGAGGACAGGAAAACTGACAATCCAAGTCAATTAAAATTTGATTAAAATGCACATGCAATTTACAGAATTCGAACTCACAACCTTTGTATTGACATGCTAGTGGTAAGAATAGAAGGAAGGGCGTATAGACTACTGTTTTTGTAAGATCGTGTAGAAAAATTACACAATAAATAAGTTAAAATATTCAAGATGATTTACAAAAAATGCTTTCACACAAAAAATAAGAAAAAAGAAATGAGGGGATTCTTGTCCGATGTTCCTGTGGCCAAGAAGCTCATGTGCCAAATAGGATATAGTGAGGTTTATCGGAGAATCCAATAAAGCAAGTTATATACGAAAGTGATACGAAACGAAATCTAGAAAAATAGTACTTTTATTTTATTTTCTGTAGCGTAGACAAACGATTCCTATGCATAGTTGTGCAAGTAACTTCTGGTTTTTTTTACTCACAAGAAGATTTTATATTTCGACGAAGGGAGACATTATGTTGTTCTAGTAATTCGTCTTCTTGTATTTGTTTTCTTCTAAAAAAAACAACCTTTTTTCATCGTTTGACATTGGCTTATGAGTTTTGTGATGAAGTTGTATTACATATACCATGATACTATGTGAAACATATCATCGTGACGTTAATTAGACCCTAACATTTGGTTGACCTTGAATTCTGTTTCGTAATATATTTTGTTTGTCTTGTCTAGGATTTTGATAGTTTGCACTCCGGTGTATTATCTTTAGACAATGTATTGTGGTTGACGAAAGCATTTGGCCTTGACCTGTGATTACCAAAAAAAACCAAATATTTGACTTTACAATACATAGCCTTATGAGTTTTGCTCCTATGTATTTTATGAGGTTTAATTGTCATGACGCGGGTGCCATACCCTAAAGCGCAATGAATAAGTCTTCCAAACGCAAGTAGAAATATAAACCAGTTTAATTGTGAAAATGAAATTATTCATGTAAATTCAAATATTTGGGTTTTTTGAGAACAGAAGTGAAAATTTATCGTCATACTAAACACTTATCAAAGGTGGTAAATATTAAAAATAGTGAGACGAGTTATAACACTAAATAAGTAAACATTAAATAACAAAAATACATTACAAATTGTATCAACAGGTCAAATAACACTACGATTTGAGAGTGCTCGCAGTTACTGAAAGTTAGTTAAAAGCTAAAAACAATTAATCATACAACATCATGCATCAGAGACTAAAATCAACTAAAACACATCCCAGGGATTTTGTGTTTTAACGTCATGGACAGTCAAAGAAGACATGACGTGTGCAATGCCAAAATAAAAGTATCAACAGGCAGTAGAACAGTTAGGAGTTAACCTTTTAATTAATATAATGTTATATATAGATAGAGTAATCTCTATATAGAAAATGAACGTGGATGTGTATTTATGCATCCCAAAAAAACGTTTGAAAAGAATACACATTTAGTTATGTTTTAATTTGCTGATGACAAAATCGATATTTGTGCCAATGTAAACTATATTCAAAGATCTTATTACAACATTGGCAAGATAACCTTAACTAATAAGTTTGTTTAAAGGTTCGATGAGTTTACACAGATCGCATAGTGCTTTCCGCGCTTTTAGTACAATATTACCTTTAAATTTAGGATGTGAAATACCGTTTTTGATAAGTTTTCTACAAGTACACCCAAATTTACTAATCAAATCTTTGTATCTATGAAAGAATTTAGTAAAAGTTTTAAGTAATTTATGGTAACAAAATCCCTGACTTAATAATTTACCAGTGATGCATTGATTACGTTCGTTAAAATCTATGACATCACTACACACACGGGCATAACGAACGAGTTGGGATATATTAACACCGTATGATGGAGCCAAAGGAACATCGCCGTATAAAAAAGGAAAATTAACAATAGGGAATGAAAAATCGTCTGTTTTGTCGTAAATTTTAGTATGGAGTTTCCCTTTAGAAATTGAAATGTTTAAATCTAAAAATGGACAACTACTGCTGTTTATGTTAGATTTATTTAAAGTAAGTTCCTTTGGGTAAATTTCGGTAGTATATTTAGAGAACTCTGGATTATTTAACGAAAAAATATCATCCAGATAACGGTAGGTATTGTTGAATCAACCAAATGTACCAATGACGTGCCTTTACTGAGTTTGGTCATAACCTGAGATTCATAGCAACACAGGAATAAATCTGCTATTAAAGGGGCGCAGTTAGTGCCCATAGGAATACCTACTACCTGTCGATACACTTTATCGCCGAAACGTACATATATGTTGTCCAGGGGAAAATTTAAAGCTTCAATCATATCTTCACATTTCCAGTAAGTGTATCTAGCATACTTTCCTTTTTCGTTACAGAAAAAGGCTTTAAACGAGTTACAGCAAATACATTTGCAATGAGATTTTTCAAAAGACCATTTAATTAAATATGAAAACTTTTTCTTGATAAGATTGTGTGGAAGTGTAGTGTAGAGAGTAGAAAAATCATAACTGTCAACAGAATTAAAAGGACCATCAAAAGCACGTATTTTATCTAAAACCTCTAAAGAATTTTTAACACTTTAAAAATAATTAATACCATTATTTTATGACTATATTCTACAAATATGAAATTTGTTAGTCACTGGTGGATAGTTGTTTCATTTGCAATACAAACCACACCTCTTTGTCTTAATATCATTTAAGTCAGACGATAGTTTGAATAATGTGCCAGATTATTGTTTGAACTGTTTCCTTGTGAATCATAAGATGATCTGCTAAACGACGACTTAAAGTGTCATCTTGCAGATTTATTTGGATTTTATCTATTTTACATATAACATATTATCGTCTGAATATGCATGAAATATTGGTTGATGGACGTTAGTCAACAATTCTTATTATCTTAGATTTCCACCAATAAAAAAGATCCGAAGGCCTAATTAGAGTTTTCTATTTCTTGTTTTTTGTTTTAACATATCAAAATCTAAAAACGCGAACAGTTTCGTTTTTTGTTTTTCGTTCTTTGATTGCTAAAAACCAAAAACAGAATGGATACAATTATACATGAATTACCCTGAACTATCTGTTTGTGTACAATTTACTCCATATCTTTTCCATATATTTTGAGTTGAGAACAATTATCCTTTACTACAAAAGGGATGATGTTAGCTTCTCAATTATGAAATTGCTATGTCTATATAGACTCATTCATACATCGCCTGCATACGGAGTAGAAATCGCCCAATTGTTAAGATCTTGTGTTTCCTATCTTGTTTTCTGAATAAAGGGTTTTTGCATAGAAGGAAGCAAGTGGTTAAGTTGATGTCAACCTTACAATCAAGAGTTGATAGACCGTTATGGAATATCTTTGTTACAAATAACCATGTATATGTTCACAATCCCGTCTTTTTTCAACGATTGAAACATTTTGGTTTGATGGAAGCTAATATGGCACATACCTTGACTTCAGTAATAAAGATATCAACAAGTTATTATTTTATTCATTTTAAATAAGAACAATTACTTCTGATTTCAAAGTATCATCCTCTATATCGGTAACTTCCACCGTGATATTTACCGCCATGCCCACTGTGCTGTAAATACAAATTCATGTATATTTTAAGTCAGTTGTGTTGTATGTCTGTGATGCATGTTTACACATTTTTGGCTTTTGTATCCAAAGTATTGTCATATTTACCAATTATGTTTGCTTGGGTTGCTCACCCAATTGTGTCTATATAACTATAAACAAATGGCTTCGCTAGCTTTAAAACCAGGTTTAACCCACCATAAATATTTGTTGGTCCTGTTAACAGGAAATATCTTTAAAACTTGTCATTTTCTCCTTACTAGATTTACCACTAAGATTCATGCTGATATGGAATGGTCAGTGTTATGGGATCTTACGCAATTCGATTGGATAAATTCAATATTGATTGACCTTTACGGGTTTATTTGTCGAAATTTGTCATGGGCGTCATATTTCAAAACTGGAAATGTTATTAGATACCAATAAATTTTAATAACGAAAGGGATGGACATTCTACGTTAGAGTTAATCAAGAAATAATGAAATTACTTTTGTTTGTCGGTTAACTATAATAGTTATGATCGTATTTCTAAAATAGCATTTCTGAGTTGTATCATTTATGTCATTATTCATATTTATCCCAAAAAAAACAAGTGAGGAAATGACGTCAAAAACCGTCGATCAGCCTATTTGTTAACATAAAGATTTCAATTTGAACATTAATTTTAAAGGTAGTTTTTATCTTCCTGACAAAATTTAGTCATACACTATAATAATTTGATATAGCATCAGCACCTTTTAAAACATTTTTGTTTTGTTTTTAATAGGAGTTTAAAAACGTCATACTGATGCAAAAACAGATAAATTTATCCGTTCAAGTTTATTGTTGTATTATTTGTTTCTCTATTATATATTACTGTTGTATTCATGTTGATATTTGTGTGTATCTATTCCAAACATTTTATTATATTCGGAGCATTAAGAGGCTGACAAACCTTAAACACACTTGAATACCGTGTGACATATATATTTATTGTCTTTTGTTGCTGGATAGCTTTCACATTCGTGGGTATTATTCATAGTATTGAAATCCACATATTAACAGATGAGAAAGTTGTTATTGACAAAAGTTAAATCTTTTCATATAAACTAAGATAAAGAAAGAATAACATATTTTATCAACATATTTAAAAACATGTCACTGACTACAAATTCATATAATTTAAATTAGAATATAATAAGCAGGTGTATTCCGTATAATGAAAAGAAAACAATTTTCCGAAATCCTAGAATAGATAAGAATAGTTCCATAATGGAATTTGATGCAACTGTCATACAAGTGAGAGGTTTAGCTAGCTATAAAACCAGGTTCAATCCACCATTTTCTACATAAGAAAATGCCTGTACCAAGTCAGGAATATGACTGTTGTTATCCATTCGTTTGATGTGTTTGAACTTTTAATTTTGCCATTTGATTGGGGACTTTCCTTTTTGAATTTTCCTCGGAGTTCAGTATTTTTGTGATTTTACTTTCCACTTACCCCTCCACCAGAATGTCCTCCACTAGAATGACTTCCTTTATACGCTTTATATCCTTTCCTATATTTTCCAGAGGCAGCTGTAATTATCATTATATTGAATAAATAATCTATGTTTATCATCAGAGTCGATGCATACAATAGTCGACTGATAACTCATTTGCTTTCTGAGTACAACTTCATTCAACAGAAACTGTGGGAACATTATTCGTTTTTTAAAAACTATTTCCATACAAGTCTCAAATGAGATCTTTACTTGGGGAGGGGGATAGGTTTGGTAGGTTTTTTTAAAAATATCTTTATGTTCTGAAAAGCGCATTTTAAAAATAACAAAAAACAAAAAGAGTTTTGAGACATAAAAATTATCAAAACCTTTGAAAAATTAGTAAAAATTTCTGTACAAAAATTAATTAAAAATTTGCCTTAACTATGTATAAGTATTGTTTTTTGCATTTTCATGTTTAAATTGATATATTCTGAACTTAGATGAACGTTTACATTATATATCTTTATTCCAGCTTTGTTGATATTCACTGAAAATTCGTCAGTTTAGGCACATTGTAGGTAACTATTTTGTATTATTTGCAAAAACCAAAATTTTTTAATTGGACAAAAAGGGGAAAAATATCAAGTAGCAAACAAATACTACAAAGCTTCGATGAAAGATGGATAACACCAAGGCTAAAGGAAGGATAAAAGCATAACACATAAAACTAAATTCTAGGCAAAGCCCCAATTTGAAGCCCGGCATTCAATACCATTGCTGCTGCATTTTTCTACTTACCAACTGGCATTGTAACTGATGCTACCATCAACAAAGCAACAAGGACTATGATTCCGAATACCTTCATGATTGTCTGTAAAACCTGTCTTTAAACACTTCACTGTGACGATTATAGTGAGGATGACGAGGAGTATGATTCAGGACTAGTTTATATATCCAGTGCGATAGAAGCAGCTGGTTGGTACATATAAGTTATTACAGGACCTTTCTATTGTTTCAGCATGTTTAACAACGTTTGTTTAAAATGTTAAAACCATAGCAATGAACATTCTGCAATATGCATTGTGCCAGTATTTGCATATAACATGGCTTAAGTTGTATGAAGACGTTATATTTAACTTACGGCGTGTGTTAAAATTAATCAATTAATCTGTTTATATATAGAAATTTAGTTACCAGAGCTTTTACATTTTTCAAGGATTTTTATTTACTTCTAACTTCATTTATTTATTTCCTTAATTTTAATTTAAACAACGGCTATCATACTACGTCGATATGAATGTTTCAAGTAGTTACCCTAAGGATGATTGCAACAATATTTTGTGTTTATTAGCTAAATCGTTCCAGAGAAAAATATGTTAAGAAATTAATTTTGAATTATCATGTTGATAAGGAAACCTTAGATCTCATATTGTGTCCATATTGTACAAGTGGCGGGATTGTTAACAATTTTTTCAAACAAATTCATATTAAGGGCATACAATACAGTTTCGATCCCACGGTGAATAATTGACGAAATTTTGCATACAAGCTATTTTTCATCTAGTCATTCAAATATGTTATAAAAAATATACCTTCATGTGCTACTTTTAGAGATAAATAGGATAGAATTTTTTTTTACATTTACTCAAAATTTCAGTTTCTTGGACGTATCTATCCTCTGGACAAATATACATAACTTTTTTGTTTCAAAAGATAAACAAAAGCGGATTTAAAAAAAAAAGATTTAGAATATCTTCTCTACATTAATATGCTCTAATTTGTTGTATCAATTCTTTGACCTGTTTTTTTTGGCGCTAGAAATAATAAATAGAAAGCATACGCATTGATACTCTGGATAAGAATACGCATTTGCGTCATCACAAATATTAATCTAGGCTCAAGTCTAATGTTTCTAATAGTTTAATTTTGATGTTAAACTACATACCTGAAGTGTTTTGACTTCGGATTCATTGCCATTTAATCCGGAATTTGTGTGAACGCAAACCGATAGTGTGTCGTGTGAACAGGGTGGTATATAATGTAAATGAACCAAGACGTGTAGGATAGCTGGTCAACACAATGCATACAATTTTCAAAATCGTACCATATTGCAAATATTTAGATGCTATAAGGTTGAACTATTAATAAAAAAAAAAGAATTGAAATTTAATAATTAACATTCATTCCTGTTAATGAATCTTTTAAAAAAAAAATAGAATATAATATCAATAAATACAAACGTCAAGTATGAACATTTTATTTATCAAATCAATCTCTAAGTCTAACTTTCCACCATATGAATATATTGCTATACAAAATAAAAGCAGAGACTAATAAATCCATACTAAAACAGTATAAAATAATTAACGTAGTAATTACATTTTTAAAGATTATTGTAAAATATTAACTATGTTGCAAGGATTGAAAAACAGGCCTTGTGAATTGAAACCATGCATATATTTTATCATTCACTACTGTTTAAAATTTAGATACTAACTTATGTGTATGCATACCTGCTTATTGGTGCTCATATGTTGCATGTGATTTTCATAAATGTATTCACTGTTGAAACCTGCGGGACATAATACTCGTAAATGTATAATATTTTTAATTATATTCTATTAAGGATAAATTAAATCTCAGTTTAAACTTATAATTGTAATGAACATTCTCTTGGTCTGGCAGTATCTATTAATGAAATTAAATGTTTTTGACAGCAAAATCCTTTGTTTAATTATTTTTTTTGCCTTCCGACCACTGTATAACAGAAATATCGTTTTGTTAATTTTCTTCATGCTTTCCGACATTTTCTTAGGCTATGATTGTAATACAAAATATCACGTGATAAACTTTCAGAAATAATCAGTTTATTCTGGGACATTATATATTAATAAACTATTCCAAGGTTTATTGTCACAATGCACAACAGCACGCTGTATTAAATACTACACACACAACGCGTACAGGGCCCGTCCTTAAAGCATAAATTATATAATTGCGTTATCATTATACTTGATATTTGATAAACATTCGCATTATTAAAAACACATATGTTTTGTCAAAAGGCGAATTGGTTCTAAAATATAACTGATTTTTTTACTGCAACCTAGTCTTTGTTTTCTTTTATCCGATCTACAAATGAACTTTGATTATTTAAATATACAATGTCACGTTGTAGCCTATGCATAGAAGGACCGTATCAAAGACATAAATAACTACCTGTAAAAATGATCGAAAATTTTCGAGAGGTTCCGAGAATCTTGATTCCGGGAATATCCAAATGGCCCATAGATGCTACCAAAACTCACCAATATATAGGCATGGACCCCTTAGGGGGTTCACGCAAAAAAAAAGGGTAAAATAAACTATGATAAACAAAACACACTAAAGATAGGATACTCACGCGTTATTGCATATTTTTATTGTTACTTGTTTTGTTTGACTCAATCTTTAATTAAGAAGGAAAAAAAAGTTAGTAACCTGTTAAAAATTACACAAAAAGGGCCTTTATATTTTTAGTAGAGTAAGTCTATTAATGCTTTGTTATTCTCTTTATTATAAATCAATTGATTATTTTGAAGTAGAGTTGTTATCTCTGATAATTCATATTGTTTTACTTTTGAACTTACCATATTTATGTATGCACAACTTTCTGCATCGACCAAATATATCTTCCCTCTGTGCCTTGCTCTTTTATGGGCTGAATTAAAAGGTCTTTCACCTGGTGTTACTGGGTTTCTCAATGGTGTCAATAGGTATTAACGAAGAGGATAGGTTGAATCTCCTAGAAGATGACCGATGTTGTAATGATTTTCCATATGATTCATTAATTTATAGTTATTCCAAATGTACGCATCATGAGTACATCCATGCCATTTGACGACAAGATTTGTCAGTTCTTTTTTGTAGTCACACACACCATACACATTTAATGCATGGAACATTTTCCTGCATACATATTCATCTTCTCTTTCAGTAGGTCTCTTGATGGCTATCAGTGTACCATCGACACACCCAACCGTATTCGGCATATTGAACTGACTTGAAAAGCCTTGCTTGACAGCAAGCTGTTCCCGCGGAGACAATGGGAACTCTATAAAATCACCTGCTTTACTAAAGCCCTTAAAGTTCTGCTTACAATTCTAGAAATAGCTGGTTGACTTAAACCAACAAATCACCAACAACCTGCTGAAATGACCAGTATCATAGTATCTAGGGGCAGTCAAATCCTAAAGGCTTGCGGAAACACTATGTGAACGCATAGTCTTTGGCTCTAAATCATCTGTCAAAATGTCAACAATATTTAAAATAGCCTCTCTAGGGATTCTGGACCTTCTTATTAACTCAAAATCATCATACACATCTAAGGGATGCGTTCTGTCACGAAAAATACTCTCCCTTCTCATTGCGTTATTATTTTGTTGTTGGAACATAACTAGGAACGCCATTTTAGATATGACGTCATACATATTTGATGACGTCATACCATTCCACTGTTAAGTGTTCCCACCACAATGCGGAGCGGGGACATAAAAAGTACAGACGTCCGTTCGTCCGGTCTTGGAAGCGCTCAACGCGTACAATTCCTAACAGATTTTAATGAAATTTATATCAGTTGTTTATAATAGCAATGAAAATCAATAATTTTTTCAAATCATTATTGCCTTTAGAAATAAAATTATATGGAAAATTGCATTATAAATACTTTCAATATCAAAAACATTACTTTTTACGGAATTAACAAAACATTTTATTATACTTCACGTAAAAAAGCCAGATTTTGATTGGTTAATGCGAGGGAGACAATTTACTATATTTCGATTTAAAGGGCTTGACCGTTAAATCGCGTTATCAGAGGAAGGCAAGACTTGTGACAGTTCATGCACAGGTCAATGTAACGCACATGTCCTAATTCGATTACACGGCATAACAATTGTAACAGCTATAGCACTCCTCATAATATTCTAAATGCACGGTCTGCTAGGAAGTAACTGAATATATCTAAGGTCAGATTGTTGAGTTTATTGTACGCATAATTAATGTAAATACTTATCTTATTAATTTTTCAATTTGCAACATATTATTGATTGATTAATTAAAATCGGTCACATTGATAATTTATACATTAGTGGACAATTTACTAAAGCAAAGATTTGTATATAGTATAGAAAGTCCTTTACTAAAGTTATTTTAATACGAGCGATTTTTTTTTTTTTTTTTTTTTTTTTATTTATGTTGGATTGTATGATAAATGTTTGATTCACATAGTTTTTAATTCCAGTTACATTAATATTTTTGTATCTTTATTGAGGTATTAAATAATGATTATAATGGTACTGTTCAATTATCAGGTATGTTAAATATTATATTTTATAATTGGGTTGACTTGTGAGACATTAACACCATCAAATGTAATTAATTATGGTACCAATTATTGTCCATTAGCGTGTTTAGGACAGCAGTAAATCGTATTTATATTTCAAAGTTGAACCTTCGTTAAAAGAAATAAGTTGATAAAACTTTTGAAATGGCAGCTACAGTGTTGTCTTTATAACCGATTGTTTTTCGGTCAGCAACATAATTTTGCGTTGCATATATATTAATATTTATTTCAAATCATATAATATATATATATATATGTTCATTTATATTTCGTAGTAATGTCTTTATAACCGATTGGTTTGTTTTTCGGTTATCCAAATTGCATTGCACATATTTTAATATTTATTTGAAAGTATAAAATGTATATTATTTAATTATATTTATTAATTTATTGAAAGGTTTACGATACCTGAGTAGAAAAGGCGTTGAAAGAGGTGTTACAATTGGGGTAAAGAAACCTGCTTTAGCCACCCGAAATGTCAAAATAGCTACGCATCTGAAACAGAAACTGAAAACTTGTTATTCAACAATACATATGCAGGATTATTTCATTCATCAGCAGGACCATCTATATGTATGTCAGTCGGAGAAGCGACAGTATGCCTTTAAGTTATCTAAATACATTAATGAAACATATACATTTCCACCTCAAACGTAGTTTCTCATGTTGATTTTGGACATCTGTTGCCAGGGTTCAATTCAGCACCCCATTATTTCAAAATTTCATTTCATTTTAGTTTTAATTTGAATTTTGAATTTTATTTATCTATTTCATCTTAATGATTTGATTTGCATTTTGAATTTGCATCTAATTTACGGTTGCCCAAAGACCCTTTATTTATGGGTTGGTAACCGACAGAAGCCATGATCTTACTTCGCCAATAAAATATATTTTGACTTTAATAACGTTTTCTCTCTTATAACCCATGGCTCAGCGGGAGACAATTTTTTAATGTCACTCTCTCGTGCAGACCTATCAAAAAATTATAATTTAAATGACAATGAATTGAATTCACATCAATCGTTTAAAAGACAATGTTCAAGTTCTACGTTTCGTTCTCAGGCTTCACTTTTGTTGTTTTTGTAATAACTCGGTTGACAATGTTTTTCTCGTGGTAGCCATCTGCTCTATCACCCTCACAGCTATGCGTTATTTATATAATAACACACTACGAAGAAAAAGAATATCCCTTGACAGAACGCATAGAACTTGGAGAATATTTCAAAAGAGACTTATCTGTAAAATATTGACAATTTGAGAGATAATCTAGAGCCACAGATTAAGCGTACTAATAGTGTTCCTGCAACTTAATATCTTGAGAAAAACATCATTTGTTTCAGAAGGGAAGTGAAAAATATAATTTGTATTCCTTTAAAAAAAATTGATACAAAAAGCAACATTTAATTTGAACAAAAAATTGTTGGTATCTGTAGGATCTATATTATAGAATAATTATAGTTTTTTTTTATTAAGACCAAAAAGAAATGATTGTCCAGGAACTTAAAAAAGCGGGTTCAAAATGTATTTGCAACTAAGCTTGTTTGCTGAATACTATCGCTTAAATAACCATCACGCTTTTACTAAATGATAATTCTATTTAACTTTTTACGGAAGCCCATTTAGGATCTCCCAAAATTATATACTTGAATTCGAAATCACGAATTTCCGAAATTAGTTTCGTTATCACAATTTTTGTAATTCATGATTACGGATTAAATCGTAATAACGAATTACAAAATATTGTGATAACGAATTGAATCCTTCATTTACGAATTACAAAAACTGTTATAACTAATTCCATAAATTCATGATAACTAATTAATCTGTGATATAGAATTCTACAATTCATTATAACGAATTTAATTCGTGAAATAAAATTCGAATTATATTTTTGTGAGGTCCTAAATGGGCTTCCCTAATACGGGATTTTTAGAGTATCTCATAACTTTCCACTTTCATAACAATGATTGCAAAGAAATAGACTGGAGTAAAAGTAAAAGTTGTTAAAATTTACACAAGTGCCCTATTCCGCAACGTTTACGGATAGTCATGACGTCCCGTAAATATTCTCAGGTATTTCCGGAATATTCCGCAACGGTTACGGATGCAAAATTCCGCAGCTTTTGTGAATACAAAAGTTACAATTCCGCCACCGTTCCGCAACGTTAACGGGTGCGGTAACTTTACGGATGCCTTGTGAATAAGGTCCCTGCTTATCCATCAGGACACCCGCGGTTCGTGTTTCTCAGTCTTGGATTTTCTGTGTTTTTTTACAATGGTATTGTCAGTTTGTCTTCAATTTATGGGTTATTCATCCCTTTGGTAGCTTCCTCCTCTCTAGAAAACTGCACTATGTCTAATTGGCAAGCATATCATATCTTAATATTTTTACAATAGAAATTTTTGAAATATTTAAATGTCATTTTACGAAGTTTTATATAATTTTACGTTATTATCAACTGGCATATAAACTAAAGCCATAGTCAAAAGAGCAACACGGAGTATGAAAACTGAATATCTCGTATTTGTCTACAAGGCGTGCTTTAAAGTGCACACTTCACTTTGACAGAAAAAATCTGTACTCATTGCTACACAATATTGATATAAGCAACTGTAGAAGTGCACGGAGGCTACGACAGAAGATTACTATATACACACAACATTAACTAAGACTTACCTTATTTTTATCAATGTCAGGTTGTGTCCTTAATGAATAATCCTTTATGTAATAAAATGATTTACATTATTTTGTTTGAAATTATACGAATACGTTAACCAACCTATAAGAATTTGTATCTGTGTTTTCACATTAATATATAAAATTAAAGCGCCAACGGTAGACACGACTTCAGATTCAAAATATTTGAATTAGTTTTTCAAGTTCTTTATGATAAAATTACATTAATTTCATAATTGTTTTATAGATGCCATCATGATTTTGGGTAACCTCTATAGAATAATTGTGTAACAGATATCAACAGATATGATCTACTGCATGATCTATAACCTAATACTCTAATTCTAGTTTGTTATAATCCTGAATGCGACTTATTACCGCATTTTTACTCCTCACTAACAACTTCTATTATTGCAGAACATTTTATGATTTCAGAGCACAAAATGTCATCCAGATATTTCGTTTTGTTCTTGCGGGACAATAACTTGTGTTGTTTGCAATTCTTTGAGAACTGTTACCTGGGTGTTCTTCCTTTTTTTCTTTTGGTAATAGTGTGATTGTCTGTTTTCAACGAATAGTTTGTGATTGTCCCTTGGTTTTAGTACATTGTATCACTCTACATTTTGCATGCTTGTATTATTTTGCGCTATTTGTATATTCTTAAATAGAAATACGACTGATACATGTTCATATACCTAATTCAGACAAGCTATGTTTCAGTTGGGTATAGAAAAAATACTAAATTAATACTCAATATCAAAATTTCATAAGCGGTTGCCACGTACAAGGACACAATTCAAAAATTGACAGTGCATTGCTGCTTACAATGAAAATGTTAAACAAAGAGTTGCAGGTAGTTAAAGTGAAGTTAGCTCTTCGAAAAATTTACAGACGCACTCACGACTTGGCTGACCGTCATTGAAACTATGTATCACAGATGTACACATTTTGATTAAATTATCGTAACCACATGTTTCTCTATTGTGAAATCACCGAATGCGACGTTTAATTTGATATGTACTTCCCATGAGCAAAACATGGAAACTACTATAAAATAGTACTGCAGAGGAAACCAAATATTGAGCAACATGAAACGAAACAAAAACAAGGAAGCAAATGCATACAACTGTGAACTATTTAAAATTTATAGAACTAATACTGTAGATGTTATCACGTACACCGATATCACTGTTGACCAACTAATGTTGCTTCTACATATGTACTACTGCTAGTTAAAAAAAAAATCATCTGAAAAAAAAGTTTTCAAATTTCGTTTAGAATATAAAAAATATCTAATTTCATTTCATTAACGTATTAGTGAGATAGTCTTAAGGTAGATTAACTATATACCGCCATCTTGGTATTGTAAAATATCAGTTCACAATAGGTCTAGTTCTTTGCTTAAATCTGCAAATTTTGAGACATATTGGCAATTAATGGGTTAGACTGTTTATTGGAATAAAGAACAATAATTGATTTATTGCATTATACAGACTTATTTATCAAATATCAAATATTTGTGTCTGTTCAAATGAAATTGTCAACTTAGTCATTTAGGTGGAAATAACTCAAATTGAAATTTTTTAATGAAGGAATGATAGAGAAATTTTCAATTCTTACTTGTAGCAAGAAAAGAATGTCGGTGACACCATTTTTTCTTTTTATTTTCCTAAAGCATATTTTAAAACCTATCTTCTGATATTTTATTTCAAAATTCTATCTCATTGATTTCTTTGTATAGTTTTGAAAAAAGCAAAAAATCCACATTCTGGCAAAGTATAACAAAATTCTATCTGAGGAAATATATACCAATGATCCACCTTAAGATAAATTTGTTTGAAAAAATTGTCAACAATCCCGCCACTTGTACAATATGGACACAATATGAGATTTAAGGTTTCCTTATCAACATGATAATTCAAAAGAATTTCTTAACATATTTTCTCTGGAACGATTTAGGTAATTAACACAATATATTGTTGCTATCATCCTCATGGTGTCTACTTGAAAAAAGTTTGCCAACGTAATATGATAGCCGTTGTTTAAATTAAAATTAATGAAATAAATAAATTAAATTAGAAATAAAAAAAATCATTGAAAAGTGTAATAGTCCTGGTAACACAATTTCTATATATAAACATATTTATTGATTAATTTAAAACACGCTGTAAGTTAAGTATACCGTCTTCATACAACTTAAGCCATGTTTTATGCAAATACTGGCACAATGTATATTGCAGAATTTTCATTGCTATGGGTTTTGACATTTTAAACACACGTTGTTAAACATGTTAAAACAATATCAAGTTCCTGTAATAACTTATATGTACCAACCAGCTGCTTCTATCACACTGGATATATAAACTTGTCCTGAATCATACTCATCGTCAGCCTCAATATAATCGTCACAGTGAAGTGTTAAAAGACAGGCTTTACAGACAGACATGAAGTTATTCGGAATCATAGTCCTTGTTGCTTTGTTGATGGTAGCAACAGTTACAATGCCAGTTGGTAAGTAGACAAAAGCAGCAACAATGGTATTGAATACCGGGCTTCAAATTGTCTCGATTTGTATTGTCATTTCATCTTTTTAAAGTTTCATTTATCATTAAAAATTGTACATATCTAGTGTCCACTTGTCAGGAACATTGCATCGACAAATGTTTCATCGAGTCACATTGGTGAGGCTTTGCTTTCAATCAAGATGTATGTGTTATGCTTTTATCCTTCCTTTAGCCATGGTGTGATCCATCTTTCATCGACGCTATGTAGTATTTGTTTGCCACTTTTTATTTCTCCCCTTTTTGTCCAATTAATAAATTTTGGTTTTTGCAAATAATACAAACTAGTTACCTACAATGTCCCAAAACTGACGAATTTTTAGTGAATAAATACAAAGCTCGAATAAAGATATATAATGTAAACGTTCATCTAAGTTCAGAATATATCAATTTAAACATTAAAATGCAAAATTCAATACTTATACATAATTAAGACAAATTTTTAATTAATTTTCGTACATAAAGTTTTACTAATTTTTCAAAGGTTTAAATAATTTTGATGCCCCAAAACTCTTTTTGTTCTATGGTTATTTTTAAAATGCTCTTTTCAGAACATAAAGATATTAAAAAAAAATCTAAACCAAACCTATCCCCCTACCCAGGTAAAGATCCCACGCGAGACTTTTATGGAAATAGTTTAAAAAACCGAATAATGTTCCCACAGATTGTGTTAAATGAAATTGTACTCAGTAAGCAAATGAGTTATCTATCGTATATTCTTTGTATCGACTCTGATGATAAACATAGATAATTTATTCAATATAATGATAATTACAGCTGCCTCTGGAAAATATAGGAAAGGATTTAAAGGGTATAAAGGAAGTGGAGGACATTCTGGTGGAGGGGTAAGTTGAGACTATTCTTATCTATTTTAGGATTTAGGAAAACTGTTTTTTTTTCATATACGGAATACACCTGCTTATCATATTCTAATTAAAATTATACGAATTTTTTGTCAGTGACTGGTTTTTAAATATATTGATAAAATATGTTATTCTTTCTTTATCTTAGTTAATATGAAAAAAATTAGCTTTTGTCAATAACAACTTTCTCATCTGTTAATCTGTGAATTTCAATACTATGAATTATACCCACGAATGTGAAAGCTATCCAGCGACAAAAGACAATAAATATATATGTCACACGGTATTCAAGTGTGTTTAAAGTTTGTCAGCCTCTTAATGCTCCGAATATAATAAAAGGTTTGGAATAGATACACACAAATATCTGCAATCAACGTGAATACAATAGTAATATATAATAGAGAAACAAATAATACAATAATAAACTTGAACGGATAAATTTATCTGTTTCTGCATCAGTATGACGTTTTTAAACTATTAAAAACAAAACAAAAATGTTTTAAAAGGTGCTGATGCTATATGAAAATTATTATAGTGTATGACTAAATTTTGTGAGGAAGATAAAAACTACCTTTCAATGTTCAAATTGACATGTTTATGTTAACAAATATGCAGATCGACCGTTTTTGACGTCATTTCCTCACTGGTTTTGTTTGGGATAAATATCAATTATGACATAAAATGATTCGACTCAGAAATGATATTTTAGAAATACGATCATGACTATAATAGTTAATCGACAAACAAAAGTAATTTTATTATTTCTTGATTAACTCTAACCTAGAATTTCCATCCCTGTCGTTATTAAAAATTATTGGTATCTAATAACATTTACAGTTCTGACATATTACACCCATGACAAATTTCGAAAAGACAACCAGTAAAGGTCAATCAATATTGAATTCATCCAATCGAATTGCGTAAGATCCCATAGCACTGACCATTCCATATCAACATGAATCTTAGGGGTAAATCTGGTAAGTTGAAAATGACGAGTTTTAAAGATAATTTCCTGTTAACAGGACCAACAAATATTTATGGTGGGTAAAACCTGATTTTATAGCTAGCGAAGCCAGTTGTTTATAGTTATATAGACACAATTGGGTGAGCAACCCAAGCAAACATAATTCGTTAATATGACAATACTTTGGATACAGCAGCCAAAAATGTGTAAACATGCATCACAGAAATACAACACAACTGACTTAAAATATACATGAATTTGTATTTACAGCACAGTGGTCATGGCGGTAAATATCACGGTGGAAGTTACCGATATAGAGGATGATACTTTGAAAACAGAAATAATTGTTCTTATTTGAAATGAATAAAATAATAACTTGTTGATATCTTTATTACTGAAAGCTAAGTCAAGGTATGTGCCAAATTAGATGACAAGTCACATTCGATGATGTTAACCCGTTTTAATCGTGGAAAAAGGACGGGATTGTGAACATATACATGGTCTTTTGTAACAAAGATATTCCATAACGGTCTATCAACTCTTGATTGTAAGGTTGACATCATCTTAACCACTTGCTTCCTTCTATGCAAAAACCCTCTTTCCAGGAAGCATGATAGGAAACGCAAGATCTTAAAAATCGACTCGAATGGGCGATATATACTCAATATGCAGGCGATGTTTGAATGAGTCTATATGGACATAGAAATTTCATAATTGAGAAGCTAAAATCATCCCTTTTGTAGTAAAGATTTGTTCTCAACCCAAAAGATATGGGAAAGATATGGAGGAAATTGTACACAAACATATAGTTCAGGGTAATTCATGTTTTATTGTGTCATTCTGTTTTTGGATCTGATCAATCAAAGAACGAAAAACAAAAAACGAAACTGTTCTCGTTTTTAGATTTTGATATGTTAAAACAAAAAACTTCGGATCTTTTTTGTTGGTGGAAATCTAAGATGATAAGAATTGTTGACTAACGTCCATCAACCAATATTACATGCATATTCAGGACGATAATATGTTATATGTAAAATAGATAAATTCCAAATAAATCTGCAAGTTGACACTTTAAGTCGTCAATTAGCAGATCATCTTAAGAATCACAAGAAACAGTTCAAACGAACAACGTAAAATACTCTGGCACATTATTCAAACTATCGTCTGACTTAAATGATATTAAGACAAAGGGGTGTGGTTTGTATTGCAAATGAGACAACTATCCACCAGTGACTAAAAAATTTCTTATACGTAGAAATATTTTCTGTCTAGTCATTTGTAAGCTATTATTCGTTATATTTCAATTAATTCTTATAATTTGAAATTTAGCTAGAAATCGGGGTCATTTTATGCCCTTATCGACCTTACTCCTTTGTTGGTGATTAACGCGACTTTCACCACTATTGGCCAATGGCTATATCGTGGCTGTCAGTTTTGATTGGTGGAGAAAGCCAAAGTATCTGAAAAGAACCACGGACCTTTGACAGGAAAACGGACAATCCAAGTCAATTAATATCTGATTCAAATGCACCTGCAATTTGCAGGATTCGAACTCACAACCTTTGTATTGACGTGCTAGTGGTAGTAGTAAGAATAGAGGGAAAGCGCGTATAGACTACTGTTTTGTAGGATTGTGTTAAAAAATTAAACAATAAATAGGTTAAAATTTTCATGATGATTTACAAAAAATGCTTTCACACAAAAAATAAGAAAAAAGAAATGAGGGGATTCTTGTCCCATGTTCCTGTGGCCAAGAAGCCAATGTGCCAAATAGGATATAGTGAGGTCCATGGAAGAATCCAATAAAGCAAGTTATATACGAAAGTGATACGAAACGAAATCTAGAAAAATAGTACTTTTATCTTATTTTCTGTAGCGTAGACAAACGATTCCTATGTTTAGTTGTGCAAGTAACTTCTGTTTTTTTTTACTCACAAGACGATTTTATATTTCGACGAAGGGAGACATTATGTTGTTCTAGTAATTCGTCTTCTTGTTTTTGTTTTCTTCTTAAAACACAATCTTTTTTCATCGTTTAAAAAGTCAAATATTTGTTTTTTTTTGGTAATCACAGGTCAAGGCCAAATGCTTTCGTCAACCACAATACATTGTCTAAAGATAATACACCGGAGTGCAAACTATCAAAATCCTAGACAAGATAAACAAAATATATTACGAAACAGAATTCAAGGTCAACCAAATGTTAGGGTCCAATTAACGTCACGATGATATGTTTCACATAGTATCATGGTATATGTAATACAACTTCATCACAAAACTCATAAGCCAATGTCAAACGATGAAAAAAGATTGTTTTTTTAAGAAGAAAACAAAAACAAGAAGACGAATTACTAGAACAACATAATGTTTCCCTTCGTCGAAATATAAAATCTTCTTGTGAGTAAAAAAAACCAGAAGTTACTTGCAAAACTAAGCAAAGGAATCGTTTGTCTACGCTACAGAAAATAAAATAAAAGTACTATTTTTCTATATTTCGTTATGTTTCACTATCAAATATATAACTTGCTTTATTGGATTCTCCGATGGACCTCACTATATCATATTTGGCATATGGGCTTCTTGGCCACAGGAACATGGGACAAGAATCCCCTCATTTTAAAAGTTTTGGTCCTCGTTGCTCTTCAGCTTTGTACTTGTTTTGGCTTTCAAACTTTTTTCATCTGAACGTCACTGGTTGGTCTTGTGTGGACGAGACGCACGTCTGGCGTATTGAATTTTAAGCCTAGTACCTTTTGTTAGCTATTATTCGTGTGTTTCTTTGTCCTATATGTTCTCCCATTTATTTGTATTGTGGTCCTGTCATGTGATGTTGTCTTTTTGGTGTTGTGTTTGACGTTGCCATAAAAGCGGGAGGTTTGGCATGCCACAAATCCAGGTTCAACCCACCATTTTTTTCTTAAAATGTCCTGTACCAAGTCAGGAAAATGGCCATTGTTATATTATAGTTCGTTTCTGTGTGTGTTACATTTTAATGTTGTGTTTTTGTTGTGTCGTTGTTCTCCTCTTATATTTGATGCGTTTCCCTCAGTTTTAGTTTGTAACCCGGATTTGTTTTTATCTCTATAGATTTATGAGTTTCGAACAGCGGTATACTACTGTTGCCTTTATTCTTTTTTCTTAATTTTTGTGTGAAGCAATATTTGTAAATCATCTTGGATATTTTTTCTTATTTATTATGTAATTTTTCTACACGATCATACAAAACAGTAGTCTATACGCGCTTTCCTTCTATTCTTTCCATTAGCATGTCAATACAAAGGTTGTGAGTTCGAATCCTGTAAATTGCATGTGCATTTCAATAAATTTTAATTGACTTGGATTGTCAGTTTTCCTGTCAAAGGTCCGTGGTTCGTTTCAGACACTTTGGCTTCCTCCACCAATCAAAACTGACAGCCACGATATAGCCAATAGTGGTGAAAGTCGCATTAAACACCAACAAAGGAGTAAGTTCGATAAGGGCATAAAATGACCCCGATTTCTAGCTAAATTTCAAATTATTAGGATTAATTTAAATATATCACAATGAATAATAGTTTACAAATAGATATAAGAAGATGTGGTATGAGTGCCAATGAGACAACTCTCCATCCAAGTCACAATTTGTAAAAGTAAACTATTATAGATCAAAGTATGGCCTTCAACACGGAGCCTTGGCTCACACCGAACAGCAAGCTATAAAGGGCCCCAAAAATAGTGTAAAACCATTCAAACAGGAAAACCAACGGTCTAATCTATATAAAAAACGAGTAACACTTATGAACCACATCAACAAACGACAACCACTGAACATCAGGTTCCTGACTTAGGACAGGTGCAAACAAATGTGGCGGGTTTAAACGTTTTAATAGGCGCCAACCTTCACCCTAACCTGAGACAATAGTGTAACATCACAACATAGAAAGACACTATAAAATATCAATTGCAATGGCTTAACTCAATCAAAAGACATATTAACAAAAACAAGTGAACATACACTGAACGAATATTTGATCTATGACACAATGTAAATACAAAATTAATAAAACAAGGGGGGAAGTTGTAAAACAATATCAGAAAGACAACCATAACCTAGGACAAAATGCCGCCAAATAAAATCACGTACACAGGTAAATAAAAATAATTTTGTTGTCAGGTATACATGGAGTACGGAAATATTTTTTTACAAAATAAATAATTTTGTTGTTCATAGTACGAGAACAGAAGTGAAAATTTATCGTCATACTAAACACTTATCAATGGTGGTAAAAATTAAAAAAAGTGAGACGAGATATAACACTAAATAAGTAAACATTATATAACAAAAATACATTACAAATTGTATCAACAGGTCAAATAACACTACGATTTGAGAGTGCTCGCAGTTACTGAAAGCTAGTTAAAAGCCAAAAACAATTAATAATAAAAAATCATGCATCAGAGACTAAAATCAACTAAAACACATCCCAGGGATTTAGTGTTTTAACGTCATGGACAGTCAAAGAAGACATGACTTGCGCAATGCCAAAATAAAAATATCGACAGGCAGTAGAATAGTTAGGAGTTAACCTTTTAATAGATATAATGTTATATATAGATAGAGTAATCTCTATATAGAAAATGAACGTGGATGTGTATTTATACATCCCAAAAAAACGTTTGAAAAGAATACAAATTTAGTTATGTTTTAATTTGCTGATGACAAAATTGATATTTGTGCCAATGTAAACTATATACAAAGATCTTATTACAACATTGGCAAGATAACCTTTACTAATAAGTTTGTTTAAAGATTCGATGAGTTTACACGGATCGCAAAGTGCTTTCCGCGCTTTTAGTACAATATTACCCTTAAATTTAGGATGTGAAATACCGTTTTTAATAAGTTTTCTACAGGTACACCCAAATTTACTTTTCAAATCTTTGTATCTATGAAAGAATTTAGTAAAAGTTTTAATTAATTTATGGTAACCAAATCCCTGACTTGATAATTTACCAGTGATGCATTGATCACGTTCGTTAAAATCTATAACATCATTACACACACGGGCATAACGAACGAGTTGAGATATATAAACACCGTATGATGGATCCAAAGGAACATCGCCGTTTAAAAAAGGAAAATTAACAATAGGGAATGAAAAATCGTCTGTTTTGTCGTAAATTTTAGTATGGAGTTTCCCTTTAGAAATTAAAATGTTTAAATCTAAAAAAGGACAACTACTGCTGTTTATGTTAGATTTATTTAAAGTAAGTTCCTTTGGGTAAATTTCGGTAGTATATTTAGAGAACTCTGGATTATTTAACGAAAAAAATCATCCAGATAACGGTAGGTATTGTTGAATGTATCAACCAAATGTAACAATGACGTGTCTTTACTGAGTTTGGTCATAAACTGAGATTCATAGCAATACAGGAATAAATCTGCTATTAAAGGGGCGCAGTTAGTGCCTTTAGAAATACCTACTACCTGTCGATACACTTTATCACCGAAACATACATATATGTTGTCCAGGGGAAAATTTAAAGCTTCAATCATATCTTCACATTTCCAGTAAGTGTATCTAGCATACTTTCCTTTTTCGTTACAGAAAAAGGTTTTAAACGAGTTACAGCAAATAAATTTGCAATGAGATTTTTCAAAAGACCATTTAATTAAATATAAAAACTTTTTCTTGATAAGATTGTGTGTAAGTGTAGTGTAGAGAGTAGAAAAATCATAACTGTCAACAGAATAAAAAGGACCATCAAAAGCACGTATTTTATCTTAAACCTCTAAAGAATTTTTAACACTTCAAAAATAATTAATACCATTATTTTATGACTAGATCGGAAATATTTCTACGTATAAGAAATTTGTTAGTCACTGGTGGATAGTTGTTTCATTTGCAATACAAACCACACCTCTTTGTCTTAATATCATTTAAGTCAGACGATAGTTTGAATAATGTGCCAGATTATTGTTACTTTGTTCGTTTGAACTGTTTCCTTGTGATTCCCAAGATGATCTGCTAAACGACGACTTAAAGTGTCAACTTGCGGATTTATTTAGAATTTATCTATTTTACATATAACCTATTATCGTCCTGAATATGCATGTAATATTGGTTGATGGACATTAGTCAACAATTCTTATTATCTTAGATTTCCACCAATAAAAAAGATCCGAAGGCTTAAGTAGAGTTTTCTATTTCTTGTTTTTTGTTTTAACATATCAAAATCTAAAACGAGAACAGTTTCGTTTTTTGTTTTTCGTTCTTTGATTGCTAAAAACCAAAAACAGAATGGATAAAATTATACATGAATTACCCTGAACTATCTGTTTGTGTACAATTTACTCCATATCTTTTCCATATATTTTGGGTTGAGAACAATTAACCTTTACTACAAAAGGGATGATGTTAGCTTCTCAATTATGAAATTGCTATGTCTATATAGACTCATTCATACATCGCCTGCATACGGAGTAGATATCCTCTAATTTTTAAGATCTTGTGTTTCCTATCATGCTTCCTGGATAGAGGGTTTTTGCATAGAAGGAAGCAAGTGGTTACATGTAAGTTGATGTCAACCTTACAATCAAGAGTTGATAGACCGTTATGGAATATCTTTGTTACAAATGACCATGTATATGTTCACAATCCCGTCTTTTTTTCAACGATTGAAACGGGTTAACAGCATCGAATGTGACTTGTCACCTAATTTGGCACATACCTTGACTTAGCTTTCAGTAATAAAGATATCAACAAGTTATTATTTTATTCATTTCAAATAAGAACAATTATTTCTGTTTTTAAAGTATCATCCTCTATATCGGTAACTTCCACCGTGATATTTACCGCCATGCCCACTGTGCTGTAAATACAAATTCATGTATATTTTAAGTCAGTTGTGTTGTATTTCTGTGATGCATGTTTACACATTTTTGGCTGCTGTATCCAAAGTATTGTCATATTAACCAATTATGTTTGCTTGGGTTGCTCACCTAATTGTGTCTATATAACTATAAACAACTGGCTTCGCTAGCTTTAAAACCAGGTTTAACCCACCATAAATATTTGTTGGTCCTGTTAACAGGAAATATCTTTAAAACTCGTCATTTACTCCTTACAAGATTTACCCCTAAGATTCATGTTGATATGGAATGGTCAGCGTTATGGGATCTTACGCAATTCGATTTGATAAATTCAATATTGATTGACCTTTACTGGTTTATTTGTCAAAATTTGTCATGGGCGTAATATGTCAGAACTGGAAATGTTATTAGATACCAATAAATTTTAATAACGACAAGGATGGACATTCTAGGTTAGAGTTAATCAAGAAATAATGAAATTACTTTTGTTTGTCGGTAACTATAATAGTTATGATCGTATTTCTAAAATATCATTTTTGAGTCGTATCATTTGATGTCATTATTCATATTTATCCCAAATAAAACAAGTGATGAAATGACGTCAAAAACCGTCGATCTGCCTATTTGTAAACATAAACATGTCACTTTGAACATTAATTTTAAAGGTAGTTTTTATCTTCCTCACAAAATTTAGTCATACACTATAATAATTTCATATAGCATCAGCACCTTTTAAAACATTTTTGTTTTGTTTTTAACAGGAGTTTAAAAACGTTATGCTGATGCAGAAACAGATAAACTTATACATTCAGGTTTATTGTCGTATTATTTGTTTCTCTATTATATATTGCTATTGTAATCACGTAGAATGCAGATATTTGTGTGTATCTCTTCAAAAACATTTTATTATATTCGGAGCATTAAGAGGCTGACAAACCTTAAACACACTTGAATACCGTGTGACATATATATTTATTGTCTTTTGTTGCTTGATAGCTTTCACATTCGTGGGTATTATTCATAGTATTGAAATCCACAGATTAACAGATGAGAAAGTTGTTATTGACAAAAGTTAAATCTTTTCATATTAACTAATATAAAGAAAGAATAACATATTTTATCAATATATTTAAAAACCTGTCACTGACTACAAATTCATATAATTTTAATTAGAATATAATAAGCAGGTGTATTCCGTATAATGAAAAGAAAACAATTTTCCGAAATCCTAGAATAGATAAGAATAGTTCCATAATGGAATTTGATGCGAATGTCATACAAGTGAGAGGTTTAGCTAGCTATAAAACAAGGTTCAATCCACCATTTTCAACATAAGAAAATGCCTGTACCAAGTCAGAAATATGACTGTTGTTATCCATTCGTTTGATGTGATTTGAACTTTTAATTTTGCCATTTGATTGGGGACTTTCCTTTTTGAATTTTCCTCGGAGTTCAGTATTTTTGTGATTTTACTTTCCACTTACCCCTCCACCAGAATGTCCTCCACTAGAATGACTTCCTTTATACCCTTTATATCCTTTCCTATATTTTCCAGAGGCAGCTGTAATTATCATTATATTGAATAAATAATCTATGTTTATCATCAGAGTCGATGCATACAATAGTCGACAGATAACTCATTTGCTTTCTGAGTACAACTTCATTCAACACAAACTGTGGGAACATTATTCGTTTTTTTAAAACTATTTCCATACAAGTCTCAAATGAGATCTTTACTTGGGGAGGGGGATAGGTTTGGTAGGTTTTTTTTTTAAATATCTTTATGTTCTGAAAAGCGCATTTTGAAAATAACAAAAAACAAAAAGAGTTTTGAGACATAAAAATTATCAAAACCTTTGAAAAATTAGTAAAAATTTCTGTACAAAAATTAATTAAAAATTTGCCTTAACTATGTATAAGTATTGTATTTTTGCATTTTCATGTTTAAATTGATATATTCTGAACTTAGACGAACGTTTACGTTATATATCTTTATTCCAGCTTTGTTGATATTCACTGAAAATTCGTCAGTTTAGGGACATTATAGGTAACCTTTTTGTATTATTTGCAAAAACGAAAATTTTTTAATTGGACAAAAAGGGGAGAAATATCAAGTAGCAAACAAATACTACAAAGCTTCGATGAAAGATGGATAACACCAAGGCTAAAGGAAGGATAAAAGCATAACACATAAAACTAAATTATAGGCAAAGCCCCAATTTGAAGCCCGGCATTCAATACCATTGCTGCTGCTTTTTTCTACTTACCAACTGGCATTGTAACTGATGCTACCATCAACAAAGCAACAAGGACTATGATTCCGAATAACTTCATGGTTGTCTGTAAAACCTGTCTTTAAACACTTCACTGTGACGATTATAGTGAGGATGACGATGAGTATGATTCAGGACTAGTTTATATATCCAGTGCGATAGAAGCAGCTGGTTGGTACATATAAGTTATTACAGGACCTTTCTATTGTTTCAGCATGTTTAACAACGTTTGTTTAAAATGTTAAAACCATAGCAATGAACATTCTGCAATATGCATTGTGCCAGTATTTGCATATAACATGGCTTAAGTTGTAGGAAGACGTTATATTTAACTTACGGCGTGTGTTAAAATTAATCAATTAATCTGTTTATATATAGAAATTTAGTTACCAGAGCTTTTACATTTTTCAAGGATTTTTATTTACTTCTAATTTCATTTATTCATTTCCTTAATTTTAATTTAAACAACGGCTATCATACTACGTCGATATGAATGTTTCAAGTAGTTACCCTAAGGATGATTGCAACAATATTTTGTGTTTATTAGCTAAATCGTTCCAGAGAAAAATATGTTAAGAAATTAATTTTGAATTATCATGTTGATAAGGAAACCTTAGATCTCATATTGTGTCCATATTGTACAAGTGGCGGGATTGTTAACAATTTTTTCAAACAAATTCATATTAAGGGCATACAATACAGTTTCGATCCCACGGTGAATAATTGACGAAATTTTGCATACAAGCTATTTTTCATCTAGTCAATCAAATATGTTATAAAAAACATACCTTCATGTGCTACTTTTAGAGATAAATGGGATAGAATTTTTTTTTACATTTACTCAAAATTTCAGTTTCTTGGAAGTATCTATCCTCTGGACAAATATACATAACTTTTTTGTTTCAAAAGATAAACAAAAGCGGATTTAAAAAAAAAAGATTTAGAATATCTTCTCTAAATTAATATGCTCTAATTTGTTGTATCAATTCTTTGACCTGTTTTTTTTTGGCGCTAGAAATAATAGATAGAAAGCATACGCATTGATACTCTGGATAAGAATACGCATTTGCGTCATCACAAATATTAATCTAGGCTCAAGTCTAATGTTTCTAATAGCTTAATTTTGATGTTAAACTACATACCTGAAGTGTTTTGACTTCGGATTCATTGCCATTTAATCCGGAATTTGTGTGAACGCAAACCGATAGTGTGTCGTGTGAACAGGGTGGTATATAATGTAAATGAACCAAGACGTGTAGGATAGCTGGTCAACACAATGCATACAATTTTCAAAATCGTACCATATTGCAAATATTTAGATGCTATAAGGTTGAACTATTAATAAAAAAAAAAAAAGAATTGAAATTTAATTATTAACATTCATTCCTGTTAATGAATCTTTTAAAAAAAATAGAATGTAATATCAATAAACACAAACGTCAAGTATGAACATTTTATTTATCAAATCAATCTCTAAGTCTTACTTTCCATCATATGAATATATTGCTATACAAAATAAAAGCAGAGACTTATAAATCCATACTAAAACAGTATAAAATAATTAACGTAGTAATTACATTTTTAAAGATTATTGTAAAATATTAACTATGTTGCAAGGATTGAAAATCAGGCCTTGTGAATTGAAACCATGCATATATTTTATCATTCACTACCGTTTAAAATTTAGATACTAACTTATGTGTATGCATACCTGCTCATTGGTGCTCATATGTTGCATGTAATTTTCATAAATGTATTCACTGTTTAAACCTGCGGGACATAATACTCGTAAATGTATAATATTTTTGATTATATTCTATTAAGGATAAATTAAATCTCAGTTTAAACTTATAATTTTAATGAACATTCTCTTGGTCTGGTAGTATCTATTAATGAAATTAAATGTTTTTGACAGCAAAATCCTTTGTTTAATTATTTTTTTTGCCTTCCGACCACTGTATAACAGAAATATCGTTTTGTTAATTTTCTTCATGCTTTCCGACATTTTCCTAGGCTATGATTGTAATACAAAATATCACGTGATAAACTTTCAGAAAAAATCAGTTTATTCTGGGACATTATACATTAATAAACTATTCCCAGGTTTATTGTCACAATGCACAACAGCACGCTGTATTAAATACTACACACACAACGCGTACAGGGACCGTCCTTAAAGCATAAATTATATAATTGCGTTATCATAATACTTGATATTTGATAAACATTCGCATTATTAAAAACACATATGTTTTGTCAAAAGGCGAATTGGTTATAAAATATAACTGATTATTTTACTGCAACCTAGTCTTTGTTTTTTTTATCCGATCTACAAATGAACTTTGATTGTTTAAATATACAATGTCACGTTGTAGCCTATGCATAGAAGGACCGTATCAAAGACATAAATAACTACCTGTAAAAATGATCGAAAATTTTCGAGAGGTTCCGAGAATCTTGATTCCGGGAATATCCAAATGGCCCATAGATGCTACCAAAACTCACCAATATATAGGCATGAACCCCTTAGGGGGTTCACGCAAAAAAAAGGGTAAAATAAACTATGATAAACAAAACACACTAAAGATAGGATACTCACGCGTTATTGCATATTTTTATTGTTACTTGTTTTGTTTGACTCAATCTTTAATTAAGAAGAAAAAAAAGTTAGTAACCTGTTAAAAATTACACAAAAAGGGCCTTTATACACTACAAACCAGTAAAAGTCTGAAATGGCCTATATCTGTACTCGATTGTACTGATTTTTACTCGACCAGTCTGAATTGGTCTGAAATTTACTTGATAATACTCGACTGTAGTCTGAACCATACTTAACAATCTGAACTTGTACTCGACCCTTACTCGACCAGTACTTAACCATTTTTTACGAGTCTGAACCATGCTCGACCTAGTCTGAACCATACTCGACCTAGTATGAACCATACTCGACCTAGTCTGAACCATACTCGACCAAGTCTTAACCAACCTAGACCTATTTTTTGTATCTATCTATTGTATTTCATCAATTTAGGAACTGTTTTCCCCTGGCTAGAAATTTGAACAACAATTTGAAATTAAAAATGTATTCAATATAGCATTGAAACCAAAATTTCATAATAAACATAATATAACTTCATCACCATATTCATCAACAATTATATACATACATATATATCACCTTTTTAAGTGCCAATCTGCCTAAGAATCAGGCAGTGGTGAAAACATGACAAATAAAAACCCACTCAGGTTGACATTAATTTTTGTTCAAAATGTATAATGGTGCATGAATATAACATTCGTTTCCTTGTCCTGTTCTGGTAATTCAAGATATAATTTGGTTGAAATGCACTAGAAATGAAAAATTAAGGGGAGCTAACTCCGTAATTTGCTATCATTCTAACCAAAATTTATCTAGAGATTTCTCGAATTACCAGACACGCAGAAACGAAAGACCTACCATAACTAACTCAGGATGAGGGTAACTTCAAAATAGAATGGTTAGGTCGGTGGTTTTTTTTTCGGACATGTTTTGATTTTTTTCAAAATTGCCTGATTCTTACAAAGACTGGCACTTAAAAAATAAAAATAAAACAAGCTGATCAAATAATCTCAAAACTGAATTGTGACTAATATTTTCAATGTTATTCAAAATTTTTTGAATGTTTCAGATATATTTTATGGTTACTGGACAATTTTCACCATTTACTTAAGCCTTGTATAGATTTATGGTGTCAGTTGAGTTTAGTTAATAATGCAGTGAACATTTTTTTTTATTAAAATATATATAAAATAGCATAAAAAGCAACTTAATAAATTTTAAAAATGACACCTTTGTTTTGTTAAACCAAGAATTTAATATAATCATGATAATAGAACTTCTATAGTAATCCTGTGATAAACTTTTAAAAAAGGAAATGTGTTCCAAAGTTACAGTAAAAAGTTATTTCAATTAAATTTAAATAATTTTTGTCAAAATTAAAGACATGGCATACAAGAAGTACTTTAATAAGGTTTAATTACCTCAGTACATGTGTGTTTTACAGGTAAAAAGAAAGCCCTATTTTTCTTAAACTCGTGTATTACTTATCTAGTGAATTCAATAGGCCTTGCGATTTAAGTTTCACAGGATGTTGCAATTTTGAATGAATGTTATTTAAAATTTAATACTCTCTGACCAGGTGTGATCTTTTTCATGAGTTTGCCCCAAACAGGAGGTATTACTTTATACTTCACCACTAATCAGAAGAACAATTTTATTAATTTTTTTAATTTTTATCCCTTTTTAGCTCACCTGGTCCGAAGGTCCAAGTGAGCTTTTCTCATCACTTGGCGTCCGTCGTCCGTCGTCAGTCGTCGTCTGTCGTTAGCTTTTTACAAAAATCTTCTCCTCTGAAACCACTGGGCCAAATTTAACCAAACTTGGCCACAATCATCATTAGGGTATCTAGTTAAAAAAAATGTGTCCGATGACCCCGCCAACCAACCAAGATGGCCCCCATGGCTAAAAATAGAACATAGGGGTAAAATGTAGATTTTGGCTTATATCTCTGAAACCAAAGCATTTAGAGTAAATCTGACAAGGGTAAAACTGATTATCAGGTCAAGATCTATCAGCCCTGACCTGTTGTTGGTTTGCTGCCCCTGAATTGGTAATTTTAAGGAAATTTTGCAGTTTTTGGTTATTATCTTGAATATTATTATAGATAGAGATAAACTGTAAACAGCAATAATGTTCAGCAAAGTAAGATCTACAAATAAGTCGAATGACCAAAATTGTCAGTCGACCCCTTTAGGAGTTATTGCCCTTATAGTCAATTTTTAACAATTTTTTGTAAATTTTTGTAATCTTTTACAAAAATCTTCTCTGAAACTACTGAGACAAATTTAACCATACTTGGCCATAATCATTATTAGGGTATCTAGTTTAAAAATTTGTCCGATGACCCCGCCTTCCAACCATCATGGCCGACTTGGTTAAAAATAGAACATAGGGGTCAAATGCAGTTTTTGGTTTATATCTCTGAAACTAAAGCATTTAGAGCAAATATGACAGGTATCAAAAATGTTCATCAGATTTAGATTTATCTACCCTGAAATTTTCAGACAAATCCGACAATCCGTTGTTGGGTTGCTGCCCTTGAGTTAGTTATTTTACAGAAATTTTGCAGTTTTTTGTTATTATCTTAGATATCATTATAATATCTAATATCTAATACTATTAATTATGATTTTAACCTTATTTTACATGATTTCCAAAGCATCAGTAAATACAGGTGAGCGACACAGGCTCTTGAGAGCCTCTAGTTGATATATATTGTATATACATGTAATATATCCCAAATTATAATAACAGATATATTTCTAAAATAAGGTTAAACAATTTCAGTGATTTTGTTGGCTGTTGTTACCTCATTAAAATGATAATTATATAACTATTGTACATCTTTTGTATGTAACCATGAAACCTATGTAGTTTTTATTTAGGAATTTAGGAAAACTAATTTAAAAAAAAAAAACACATGCCAAACAAGAAGCACCTTAAATATTTCAAGATCTTTCTCTCATATATTCAAACAATTGTCAACAAATTATTTGTGACTTTTTGTCCTATCAAATTTGTGACTTTATGTCTTGTGACTTTTTGTCCTGTGACTTTCTGTCCGTTTACCAGGTTTAATTACCCTCAGTATAGGTGTGGTTTTTAGGTAAAAGAAAATCTTATTTTAACAAAACTCTAAATCTTTAAAATTAATATAATTAGATAATTTGGTTTAACTATCTCTATTCGATAAATCTGAGAATCATGTAAAAATGTAAAAATGTGTTTTTATAATATATCTTTATTTTATTGTGGCTGTTGTCATGTCAGTTAAAAAGAAATTTATTTTAACAGTTAAAATTTAGAAAAAGTAGAGGTTATTTGGTCCAGTATGTCAGACTATTTTCAATGGCAAAGACAAGGGTCAAGTACAAATCAGTACAGTCGAGTATGGTTAAGACTGGGGTCGAGTAATGTCGAGTAAAATTCAGACCAATTCAGACTGGTCGAGTAAAAATCAGTACAGTCGAGTACAGAAATAGGCCATTTCAGACTTTTACTGGTTTGTAGTGATATTTTTAGTAGAGTAAGTCTATTCATGCTTTGTTATTCTCTTTATTATAAATCAATTGATTATTTTGAAGTAGAGTTGTTATCTCTGGTAATTCATATTGTTTTACTTTTGAACTTATCATATTTATGTATGCACATCTATCTGCATCGACCAAATATATCTTCCCTCTGTGCCTTGCTCTTTTATGGGCTGAATTAAAAGGTCTTTCACCTGGTGTTACTGGGTTTCTCAATGGTGTCAATAGGTATTAACGAAGAGGATAGGTTGAATCTCCTAGAAGATGACCGATGTTGTTTTGATTTTCCATACGATTCATTAATTTACAGTTATTCCAAATGTACGCATCATGAGTACATCCATGCCATTTGACGACAAGATTTTAATGCATGGAACATTTTCCTGCATACATATTCATCTTCTCTTTCAGTAGGTCTCTTGATGACTATCAGTGTACCATCGACACACCCAACCGTATTCGGCATATTGAACTGACTTGAAAAGCCTTGCTTGACAGCAAGCTGTTCCCGCGGAGACAATGGGAACTCTATAAAATCACCTGCTTTAGCTGCTAAAGCCCTTAAAGTTCTGCTAACAATTCTAGAAATAGCTGGTTGACTTAAACCAACAAATCACCAACAACCTGCTGAAATTACCAGTATCATAGTATCTAGGGGCAGTCAAATCCTAAAGACTTGCGGAAACACTATGTGAACGCATAGTCTTTGGCTCTAAATCATCTGTCAAAATGTCAACAATATTTAAAATAGCCTCTCTAGGGATTCTGGACCTTCTTATTAACTCAAAATCATCATACACATTTAAGGGATGAGTTCTGTCACGAAAAATACTCTCCCTTCTCATTGCGTTATTATTTTGTTGTTGGAACATAACTAGGAACGCCATTTTAGATATGACGTCATACATATTTGATGACGTCATACCATTCAACTGTTAAGTGTTCCCACCACATTGCGGAGCGGGGACATAAAAAGTACAGACGTCCGTTCGTCCGGTCTTGGAAGCGTTCAACGCGTACAAATCCTAACAGATTTTAATGAAATTTATATCAGTTGTTTATAATAGCAATGAAAATCAATATTTTTTTCAAATCATTATTGCCTTTAGAAATAAAATTATATGGAAAATTGCATTATAAATACTTTCAATATCAAATACATTACTTTTTTCGGAATTAACAAAACATTTTATTATACTTCACGTAAAAAAGCCAGATTTTGATTGGTTAATACGAGGGAGACAATTTACTATGTTTCGATTTAAAGGGCTTGACCGTTAAATCGCGTTATCAGAGGAAGGCAAGACTTGTGACAGTTCATGCACAGGTCAATGTAACGCGCATGTCCTAATTCGATTACACGGCATAACAATTGTAACAGCTATAGCACTCCTCATAATATTCTAAATGCACGGTCTGCTAGGAAGTAACTGAATATATCTAAGGTCAGATTGTTGAGTTTATTGTACGCATAATTAATGTAAATACTTATCTTATTAATTTTTCAATTTGCAACATATTATTGATTGATTAATTAAAATCGGTCACATTGATAATTTATACATTAGTGGACAATTTACTAAAGCAAGGATTTGTATATAGTATAGAAAATCCTTTACTAAAGTTACTTTAATACGAGCGATTTTTTTTTATTTATGTTGGATTGTATGATAAATGTTTGATTCACATAGTTTTTAATTCCAGTTACATTAATATTTTTGTATCTTTATTGAGGTATTAAATAATGATTATAATGGTACTGTTCAATTATCAGGTATGTTAAATATTATATTTTATAATTGGGTTGACTTGTGAGACATTAACACCATCAAATGCAATTAATTATGGTACCAATTATTGTCCTTTAGCGTGTTTAGGACAGCAGTAAATCGTATTTATATTTCAAAGTTGAACCTTCGTTAAAAGAAATTAGTTGATAAAACTTTTGAAATGGCAGCTACAGTGTTGTCAATATAACCGATTGTTTTTCGGTCAGCCACATAATTTTGCGTTGCATATATATTAATATTTATTTCAAATCATATAATATATATATATATATATATGTTCATTTATATTTCGTAGTAATGTCTTTATAACCGATTGGTTTTTTTTTCGGTTATCCAAATTACATTGCACATATTTTAATATTTATTTGAAAGTATAAAATGTATATTATTTAATTATATTTGTTCATTTATTGAAAGGTTTACGATGCCTGAGTAGAAAAGGCGTTGAAAGAGGTGTTACAATTGGGGTAAAGAAAACTGCTTTAGCCACCCGAAATGTCAAAATAGCTACGCATCTGAAACAGAAACTGAAAATTTGTTATTCAACAATACATATGTAGGATTATTTCATTCATCAGCAGGACCATCTATATGTATGTCAGTCGGAGAAGCGACAGTATGCCTTTAAGTTATCTAAATACATTAATGAAACATATACATTTCCACCTCAAACGTAGTTTCTCATGTGGATTTTGGACATCTGTTGCCAGGGTTCAATTCAGCACCCCATTATTTCAAAATTTCATTTCATTTTAGTTTTAATTTGAATTTTGAATTTTATTTATCTATTTTATCTTAATGATTTGATTTGCATTTTGAATTTGCATCTAATTTACGGTTGCCCAAAGACCCTTATATGGGTTGGTAACCGACAGAAGCCATGATCTTACTTCGCCAATAAAATATATTTTGACTTTAATAACGTCTTCTCTCTTATAACCCATGGCTCAGCGGGAGACAATTTTTTAATGTCACTCTCTCGTGCAGACCTATCAAAAAATTATAATTTAAATGACAATGAATTGAATTCACATCAATCGTTTAAAAGACAATGTTCAAGTTCTACGTTTCGTTCTCAGGCTTCACTTTTGTTGTTTTTGTAATAACTCGGTTGACAATGTTTTCTCGTGGTAGCCATCTGCTCTATCACCCTCACAGCTATGCGTTATTTATATAATAACACACTACGAAGAAAAAGAATATCCCGTGACAGAACGCATAGAACTTGGAGAATATTTCAAAAGAGACTTATCTGTAAAATATTGACAATTTGAGAGATAATTTAGAGCCACAGATTAAGCGTTCTAATAGTGTTCCTGCAACTTAATATCTTGAGAAAAACATCATTTGTTTCAGAAGGGAAGTGAAAAATATAATTTGTATTCCTTTAAAAATAATTGATACAAAAAGCAACATTTAATTTGAACAAAAAATTGTTGGTATCTGTAGGATCTATATGATAGAATAATTATAGTTTTTTTTTATTAAGACCAAAAAGAAATGATTGTCCAGGAACTTAAAAAAACGGGTTCAAAATGTATTTGCAACTAAGCTTGTTTGCTGAATACTATCGCTTAAATAACCATCACGCTTTTACTAAATGATAATTCTATTTAACTTTTTACGGAAGCCCATTTAGGATCTCCCAAAATTATATACTTGAATTCGAAATCACGAATTTCCGAAATTAGTTTCGTTATCACAATTTCTGTAATTCATGATTACGGATTAAAATCGTAATAACGAATTACAAAATATTGTGATAACGAATTACAAAAACTGTTATAACTAATTCCATAAATTCATGATAACTAATTAATCTGTGATATAGAATTCTACAATTCATTATAACGAATTTAATTCGTGAAATAAAATTCGAATTATATTTTTGTGAGGTCCTAAATGGGCTTCCCTAATACGGAATTTTTAGAGCATCTCATAACTTTCCACTTTCATAACAATGATTGCAAAGAAATAGACTGGAGTAAAAGTAAAAGTTGTTAAAATTTACACAAGTGCCCTATTCCGCAACGTTTACGGATAGTTATGACGTCCCGTAAATATTCTCAGGTTTTTCCGGAATATTCCGCAACGGTTACGGATGCGAAATTCCGCAGCTTTTGTGAATACAAAAATTACAATTCCGCAACCGTTCCGCAACGTTTACGGGTGCGGTAACTTTACGGATGCCTTGTGAATAAGGTCCCTGCTTATCCATCAGGACACCCGCGGTTCGTGTTTCTCAGTCTTGGATTTTCTGTGTTTTTTACAATGGTATTGTCAGTTTGTCTTCAATTTATGGGTTATTTATCCCTTTGGTATCTTCCTCCACTCTAGAAAACTGCACTATGTCTAATTGGCAAGCATATCATATCTTAATATTTTAACAATAGAAATTTTTGAAATATTTAAATGTCATTTTACGAGGTTTTATATAATTTTACGTTATTATCAACTGGTATATAAACTAAAGCCACAGTCAAAAGAGCAACACGGAGTATGAAAATTGAATATCTTCGTATTTGTCTACAAGGCGTGCTTTAAAGTGCACACTTCACTTTGACAGAAAAAATCTGTACTCATTGCTACACAATATTGATATAAGCAACTGTAGAAGTGCACGGAGGCTACGACAGAAGATTACTATATACACACAACATTAACTAAGACTTACCTTATTTTTATCAATGTCAGGTTGTGTCCTTAATGAATAATCCTTTATGTAATAAAATGATTTACATAATTTTGTTTGAAATTATACGAATACGTTAACCAACCTATAAGAATTTGTATCTGTGTTTTCACATTAATATATAAAATTAAAGCGCCAACGGTAGACACGACTTCAGATTCAAAATATTTGAATTAGTTTTTCAAGTTCTTTATGATAAAATTACATTAATTTCATAATTGTTTTATAGATGCCATCATGATTTTGGGTAACCTCTATAGAATAATTGTATAACAGATAACAACAGATATGATCTACTGCATGATCTATAACCTAATACTCTAATTCTAGTTTGTTATAATCCTGAATGCGACTTATTACCGCATTTTTACTCCTCACTAACAACTTCTATTATTGCAGAACATTTTATGATTTCAGAGCACAAAATGTCATCCAGATATTTCGTGTTTTTCTTGCGGGACAATAACTTGTGTTGTTTGCAATTCTTTGAGAACTGTTACCTGGGTGTTCTTCCTTTTTTTCTTTTGGTAATAGTGTGATTGTCTGTTTTCAACGAATAGTTTGTGATTGTCCCTTGGTTTTAGTACATTGTATCACTCTACATTTTGCATGCTTGTATTATTTTGCGCTATTTGTATATTCTTAAATAGAAATACGACTGATACATGTTCATATACCTAATTCAGACAAGCTATGTTTCAGTTGGGTATAGAAAAAATACTAAATTAATACTCAATATCAAAATTTCATAAGCGGTTGCCACGTTCAAGGACACAATTCAAAAATTGACAGTGCATTGCTGCTTACAATGAAAATGTTAAACAAAGAGTTGCAGGTAGTTAAAGTGAAGTTAGCTCTTCGAAAAATTTACAGACGCACTCACGACTTGGCTGACCGTCATTGAAACTATATATCACAGATGTACACATTTTGATTAAATTATCGTAACCACATGTTTCTCTATTGTGAAATCACCGAATGCGACGTTTAATTTGATATGTACTTCCCATGAGCAAAACATGGAAACTACTGTAAAATAGTACTGCAGAGGAAACCAAATATTGAGCAACATGAAACGAAACAAAAACAAGGAAGCAAATGCATACAACTGTGAACTATTTAAAATTTATTGAACCAATACTGTAGATGTTATCACGTACACCGATATCACTGTTGACCAACTAATGTTGCTTCTACTACTGCTAGTTAAAAAAAAATCATCTGAAAAAAAAGTTTTCAAATTTCGTTTAGAATATAAAAAATATCTAATTTCATTTCATTAACGTATTAGTGAGATAGTCTTGAGGTAGATTAACTATATACCGCCATCTTGGTATTGTACAATACCAGTTCACAATAGGTCTAGTTCTTTGCTTAAATCTGCAAATTTTGAGACATATTGGCAATTAATGGGTTAGACTGTTTATTGGAATAAAGAAAAATAAATGATTTATTGCATTATACAGACTTATTTATCAAATATCAAATATTTGTGTCTGTTCAAATGAAATTGTCAACTTAGTCATTTAAGTGGAAATAACTCAAATTGAAATTTTTTAATGAAGGAATGATAGAGAAATTTTCAATTCTTACTTGTAGCAAGAAAAGAAGGTCGGTGACTCCATTTTTTCTTTTTATTTTCCTAAAGCATATTTTAAAACCTATCTTCTGATATTTTATTTCAAAATTCTATCTCATTGATTTCTTTGTATATTTTTGAAAAAAGCAAAAAATCCACATTCTGGCAAAGTATAACAAAATTCTATCTGAGGAAATATATACCAATGATCCACCTTAAGATAAATTTGTTTGAAAAAATTGTCCAATCCCGCCACTTGTACAATATGGACACAATATGAGATTTAAGGTTTCCTTATCAACATGATAATTCAAAAGAATTTCTTAACATATTTTCTCTGGAACGATTTAGCTAATTAACACAATATATTGTTGCTATCATCCTCATGGTGTCTACTTGAAAAAAGTTTGCCAACGTAATATGATAGCCGTTGTTTAAATTAAAATTAATGAAATAAATAAATTAAATTAGAAATAAATAAAAATCATTGAAAAGTGTAATAGTCCTAGTAACACAATTTCTATATATAAACAGATTAATTGATTAATTTAAAACACGCCGTAAGTTAAGTATAACGTCTTCATACAACTTAAGCAATGTTTTATGCAAATACTGGCACAATGTATATTGCAGAATTTTCATTGCTATGGGTTTTGACATTTTAAACACACGTTGTTAAACATGTTAAAACAATATCAAGTTCCTGTAATAACTTATATGTACCAACCAGCTGCTTCTATCACACTGGATATATAAACTAGTCCTGAATCATACTCATCGTCAGCCTCAATATAATCGTCACAGTAAAGTGTTTAAAGACAGGCTTTACAGACAGACATGAAGTTATTCAGAATCATAGTCCTTGTTGCTTTGTTGATGGTAGCAACAGTTACACTGCCAGTTGGTAAGTAGACAAAAGCAGCAACAATGGTATTGAATACCGGGCTTCAAATTGTCTCGATTTGTATTGTCATTTCATCTTTTTAAATTTTCATTTATCATTAAAAATTGTACATATCTAGTCTCCACTTGTCAAGAACATTGCATCGACAAATGTTTCATCGAGTCGCATTGGTGGGGCTTTGCTTAGAATTAAGCTGTATGTGTTATGCTTTTATCCTTCCTGTAGCCATGGTGTGATCCATCTTTCATTTATTCAATATAATGGTAATTACAGCTGCCTCTGGAAAATATAGGAAAGGATATAAAGGGTATAAAGGAAGTCATTCTAGTGGAGGACATTCTGGTGGAAGGGTAAGTGGAAACTATTCTTATCTATTCTAGGATTTAGGAAAACTGTTTTCTTTTCATTATACGGGATACATATGCTTATTATACTTTGATTTAAATTACATGAATTTGTAGTCAATGAATGGTTTTTAAATATAATTATAAAATATGTTATTCTTTCTTTATCGTAGTTAATATGAAAAGAATAACTTTTGTCAATAACAACTTTCTCATCTGTTAATGTGAGGATTTCAATACTATGAATAATACCCTTGAATATGAAAGCAATCCAGCGACAAAAGGCATAAATATATCTGTCACACGTTATTCAAGTGTGTTTAATGTTTGTCAGCCCTTTAATGCTTCGAATATAATAAATGTTTTGGAATAGCTACACACAAATATCTACAATCTACGTGAATACAATAGCAATATATAATAGACACCAAATAATACAACAATAAACCTGAATGTATAAATGTATCTGTTTCTGCATCAGCATAACGTTCTTAAACTCATGATAAAAACAAAAAAAACAAAAAGGTGCTGATACTATATGAAATTAGCATAGTGTCTGACTAAATTTTGTGAAGAAGAAAAATACTACCTTTAAATTTTCAAATTGACATGTTTATGTTAACAAATAGGCAGATCAACCGTTTTTGACGTCATTTACTCACTGGTTATTTCTTGATTAACTCTAACCTAGAATTTCCATCCCTGTCGTTATTAAAAATTATTGGTATCTAATAACATTTCCAGTTCTGACATATGACACCCATGACAAACTTCGACAAGTAAACCAGTAAAGGTCAATCAATATTGAATTTATCCAATCGAATTGCGTAAGGTTCCATAGCATTCCATATCAACATGAATCTTAGGGGTAAATATGGTAAGTTGAAAATGACGAGTTTTAAAGATAATTTCCTGTTAACAGGACCAACAAATATTTATGGTTGGTCAAACCTGGCTTTATAGCTAGCGAAGCCAGTTGTTTATAGTTATATAGACACAATTGGGTGAACAACCCAAGCAAACATAATTGGTTTATATGACAATACTTTGAATACAACATCCAAAAACTGTTTAAACATACATCACAGAAATACAACACAACTGACTTAAAATATACATGAATTTATATTTACAGCACAGTGGTCATGGCGGTAAATATCACGGTAGAAACTACCGATATAGAGGATGATACTTTGAAAACAGAAACAATTGTTCTTATTTGAAATGAATAAAATAATAACTTGTTGATATCTTTACTAATGAAAGCTAAGTCAAGGTATGTGCCAAATTAGGTGACAAGTCGCACTCAATGATGTTAACCTGTTTCAATCATGGAAAAAAGACGGGATTGTGAACATATATATATGGTCATTTGTAACAAAGATATTCCATAATGTTTTTTCAACTCTTGATTGTAAGGTTACATCAACATAACCACTTGTTTCCTTCTATGCAAAAACCCAGGAAACATGTAAGGAAACGCAAGATCTTAAAAATTATCTCAAATGGGCGATATCCACTCCGTATGCAGGCGATATTTGAATGAGTCTATATAGACATAGAAATTTCATAATTGAGAAGTTAAAATCATCCCTTTTGTAGTAAAAGTGTGTTCCCAAGCCAAAAGATATGGGAAGGATATGGAGGAAATTTTACACAAACAGATAGTTCAGGGTAATTCATGTATAATTGTGTCCATTCTGTTTTCGGTTTTGAGAAATCAAAGAACGAAAAACAAAAAACGAAACTGTTCTCGTTTTTAGGTTAAAACAAAAAACCAAAAAATAGAAAACTAAATCTTAGATGATAAGAATTTTTGACTAACGTCCATCAACTAATATTACATGCATATTCAGGACGATAATATGTAACATGTAAAATAGATACATTCTAAATAAATCCGCAAGTTGACACTTTAAGTCGTCGTTTAGCAGATCATCTTATGAATCACAAGGAAACAGTCTAAACGAACAACGTAACAATACTCTGGCACATTATTCAAACTTTCGTCTGACTTAAATGATATAATACAAAGAGGTGTGATTTGTATTGCCAATGAGACAAATATCCACCAGCGACTAAGACATTTATTATACGTAAAAATATTTCTTATCTAGTCATTTGTAAGCTATTATTCATTGTGTTATATTTCAATTAATCCTTATAATTTGAAATTATGCTAGAATTCGGGGTCATTTTATGGCCTTATCGAATTTACTCCTTTGTTGGTGTTTTACGCGAGTTTCACCACTATTGGCTATATCATGGCTGTCAGTTTGCATTGGTGGAGGAAGTCAAAGTGTCTGAGGGGAACCAAGGACCTTTATCAAGAAAACTGATAATCCAAGTCAATTAATATTTGATTCAATTGCACCTGCAATTCACAGGATTCGAACTCACAACCTTTGAATTGACGTGCTAGTGGTAAGAATAGAGAGAAAGCGCGTATAGACTACTATTTTGTACGATCGTGTAGAAAATTACACAATAAATAAGTTAAAATATTCAAGATGATTTACGAAAAATGCTTTCACACAAAAAATATGAAAAAAGAAATGAGGGGATTCTTGTCTCATGTTCCTGTGGCCAAGAAGCCAATGTGCCAAATAGGATATAGTGAGGTCCATGGGAGAATCCAATAAAGCAAGTAATATATTCAATTGTGATACGATACGAAATTTAGAAAATAGTACTTTTATTTTATTTTCTGAACCGTAGACAAACGATTCCTATGCTTAGTTGTGAAAGTAACTTCTGTTTTTTTTTTACTCACAAGAAGATTTTATATTCGACGTAGGGGGTCATTATGATGTTCTAGTAATTCGTCTTCTTGTTTTTGTTTTTGTTCTAAAAACAATCTTGTTTCATCGTTTGACATTGGCGTATGTGCGTTTTGTGGTGAAGTTGTATTACATATACCATGATACTATATGAAGCATATCATCGTGACGTTAATAAGATCCTAACATTTGGTTGACCTTGAAATATATTTCGTAATATATTTTGTGTGTCTTATCTAGGATTTTGATAGTTTGCCTTCGGTGTAATATCTTTAGATACTGTATCGTGGTTGACGAAAGCATTTGGCCTTGACCTGTGATTAACAAAAAAACAAAATATTTGACTTTACATGAATAATTTCATTTTCACAATTAAAATGGTTTATATTCCTACTTGCGTTTGTAAGACCTATTCATTGCGCTATAGGGTATGGCAACCGCGTCATGACATTTCATCCTCATTCAATACATTGCCGAATACCACAAAATGGCTTCAGATGCCCTTCCCGAAACCAGGAACATTTTCTGGAATGTCATAATTAGACCAATTGTGTACCTTTGTTTTGTTCCTGGGGAACATGCACCGCCGTTGAAATTACCTCGCAGTGATGTCCATAAATATAGCAAATTCTCCCAAACCGGAACTATTTGAGCCGGAGGGTTGAGATTGCTCAAAACACGTTTAACCCTGACGCATTTTTGAGCCTGTCTCAAGTCAGGAACCTCTAGCCTTTTTGAGTTTTGTATGGTCTTTTAAAATTTTGGTTCATTTGTACGTTTCGGATTTTAGTAGGGTGTCCATTTCGCTGAACTAGCATACATTATTTTTAGAGGCCAGCTGAAGCCCGCTTTCCGGTGCGGGATTTTACCGCTCCGTTGACGACAAATTGATGGCCTTGTGCTGTTTTCTGCTCTTTTGTCGGGTTGTTGTCTCTTTGACAACTTCCCCGTCTCTATTCTCTATTCTCTGTTCTATGTTAACTATTCTTTAATCATTTCTTTTACTTTTATTGACAATAGCATGCGACTTAGCATGCAAGCTAGGGATTTTTTAAAGTGTCAAATATTGACAATTTTAGCTAACAAAGATTGAATTGTCGCTCATTGACTACTTAATGAAAATGTCTTGTAAATCTAGCCTATATTTACTTCTGTTCAAAGTGCCTCTCTTTAATATTATAAATTTCAATTGAGGTTAAAATGCATAGTTAATCATATAGCAGGAAATCATTAGACAGGTGTTCGCTTTACAGAGGTGACTTATATAGCATATTTGACTGTATTTCAAATTTGAATCTTTTAGACATGATCATTTCCAACATTTAAAAAATGGAGCAAATCAATTATAAGGTAAGTATTGTTAGAGGCAGTAGCTGTAAAACAGTAAAAACTGTTATTCATAAGGGGGTACCCAACACTTTGACTAAAGTAGATTTAGCTCGTTTAATGTTTATACAATTTTTACAAAATATTTACTTTGGAATGTTGATAAAAATATAAAAATTCAAGACATTTGAACCATACAATTTATAGGTACAATTTATAGGTATAATTTCATTTCATTTCCACCATTATTTACATAATGAAATGCCTGTACCAAGTCAGTAATATGACAGTTGTATTCCATTCGTTTGATGTGTTTGAGCTTTTGATTGTGTCATTTGATACAGGACTTTCCTTTTTAAATTATTCTTGGAGTTCTGTATTTCTGTTATTTTACTTTTTTCAATGGCAGTTTGACAAACATTTTGATCATTGGTAAGCTTGATTTCTCTTTACTAATTGTATGTGATTAAAACGTTCAGCTGATTTTTATCGAGTTGACTCCCTTATATGTTCTGTACCTCCTCAAATTGGACATTCGGCTAGTCCTCGCACTGTTTCGTTGTTTTGTTGCGGGTATTTACTGTCGTACAGCATTGTACTGTGTGTAAGTAGTTATAGAGTGCATACTTTCCTTCTTTTGAGTCTATGTTTTATCTACTGAAAAAGCCTGAAAGGTAATGTTATATTCTGAAGGTCATACATTAAACATCTCTTGTATAAATCAAGATAAGTAGGAGATATATAAATGTTTATAATATTTCAATTCAATTCAAAAAGATATGCTGCATTATATTCTTATCTGTAGGAAGCATTACAATTTTCGATCCCAAACCGATAATGGTTCATAAATTTTTCTGTCGAAATGACAAATGTCAATCACAAGTGACTGACGGATTTATAAGAATGTTCGATTAGTAAAACGGTTTAATACCGACTGTCAACATGTAAATAGTCCACCTTTCAGCTGTTACCATTCCATCTGAATTCCAAATTTCTTAAAAGACAGAATTACTTATTATCAATAATGTTATTTGGAAGATAGGACTATTTCTTTCGTATACGCTAGTTAATCCAATATTTGCAATAAAACTCCAAAATACTTGTCCTTTGTGTTCCATTTATTGTTTAAGTGCCAAAAATGCAATAAAAATTCCCAAATATCACTTTCACTAACATTTATTATAATCAATTACAATGCATACTTTTAAATAGTTACTGTGTTTCCTACACTAAATGTAAAATAGTTTAAATTCCAAAGTTTAAGTACGTGTCACCATTCATTAGTTTAACTAATTTTTTTTTTAATTCTGTGCAGTACACACAATTATTCCATGAAAATAGATTTAGGTACAGACTTATTTCACACTTGTTTCATGAAGGATTATCGACATTAGCATACATATTTGATTTTAGGAAGGTATATTGTACTGTATTCGTACAAAGGTCCTCATAACATGTATTTCTAGAAAAATAGGCACATTAATGAGTTGTCTGTCATCAAAACAAGTCGTGGTGGAATAAATTGCAAAATGATATATTGTCCGTGATCATTCCATGTATTTTTGGAAGAATTTGCATAAAGATAAGATTTCTGTCATTGTAACAAGTAATTCGAATTTTTTGGCATAATTATAAGATTTCAGTCATCATAACACGTGTTTCTTGAATAACTTGCATTAGAGACAAATGAAATCAAATTTTGGAAAACCAAAATGTTGAGAACAAAAAAACCGAAACACTTAATCGGAAGAAGCAAAGTCGTCGAAGGATTTTTTCAGAATACGGTTGCATCATTAGTTAAGGCACAATCACAACAGTAATAACATTAACGGTACCAATTGTCCTGTACCAGATGCGCATTTCGATAATAAATGTCGCTTCAGTGGTGCTCAAGGCCAAAATATTAGAAAATCTAAAACTTATTAAAACAATGGAGAGCTTATAAACCAAAAAGGATAAATGGAAATGCAATGCAAAGCTCGGCAAGAAATCATGGTTTTGCATGAAGAGATATATTACTTAATTTAAAATGATTCCCAAAATTTTGTAACAGCAGATTCCAATAACACATTATCCATTTTTTCATGCAAGGAGAGAAGTACTGTCTACTGGGCTGGTGTTACTCTTGGTGACTAACAGTCCATCAGTGGAAGTATAAACTCAGTGGTAGTTATTACATCAACGGTACAAATGTTTCTCTGCACCAGCTGCGCATTTGGACAATAAGTGTCTCAAATTAAAACCACTACACGCACTTGATTCAGCAAAAGCAAAGGACAAACGCTTCTGTTCTTGTTCTTCATATGAAAGTGATAGTAAAGTGCAAATTTCATAATCATTCATCTTATCAACATTCATGTTAAAGCTATTACAAACTCTTTGTCTATTAAACAAAGGATTTTGTAGGGTTTTATATCTATGGTAATTGAATCACAAAGAAATATCTTGATTTTCAATCAAGTTTCACCATTGTACTTACATTTCTGATAAAGGCAATTAATATTTAAAAGTATTTATGATTTATGATTACTGAATATTACATATTTTCCTTATCAAATGTAAAATTGCTGACATATGAAAAAAAAACCTACATAATTTGCTTTCAATGACATTCGACCTCTTTCTGACAAAAATAGCATTTCATGAGTATCGAACGACCAGGCTTAAAACTATGGTCGGTTTTTTGGATAGGTAATTAAAAATGAAACTATATGGTTAATGGCATTCCACTATATTGGTATCACAAAATGATTGTCAGATAAAAATAAATAATCGTACAGAATCAGAAGTTTTAATTTTCAAACAATATTGATAAAAATTCTCAGGAGACTAAAATAAAAAATATAACGTAAAATCTATGAAATTCATACGTAAATACTTTTGATTGAATTTAATCAAAATTATATTTTGATGGGTGTTTTAGTTAGACTCCGCAGTCTTTTTATTCATCATTTCCTTTAATATTACACTTTAAAATATTAAATGACATGAATACAATCATTTTATTTCATAAAAAAAAAAAAACAAATAAATAAAGTATTATATAATGTTTCATATATTTCAAAGCCAGTTACAGTTTAATACAACTTGACAAAATAACCAAGTGGCAACATGACAGTAGCCACTATCAACAGAGTAGCAATGACTATGGTACTTAGTGACTTCTTATTAGTCCACAAAGGTAGCCTGTATGTGCACACTTCACTTGTATTGGATTGCCCCACGAACAGTATTTTGAATATAAACATCTGTGTTAGTGCAATGAGAATGCGACCGACGATTTGTCTATTTATATAGCATAAACTACAATAACTTTATTTTCATCAATGTCAGGTTTTGTGAATAATAAAGAATTAATTGTGTAATAACATATTTTACATAATTATGTAACAAACGTATAAGGACATTAATCTGAATTTTTACATTAAAGTAAATTTTAAGCTCGAGAAGTGTACACGTAAAAGGGAAGAGTTACAAGACAAGCGAGAAGTTTTCTTATTTTCTGAGTTAGTCCAGGATTGAAGAAAACGTTTCTTTTTTTAATTGTAATACTTTTGTTTATTGTACTTCAATTAATCATATGCATTTGGTAATCTGCGACTGGTTTATTTTGAATATATGTTGAGATAATATTTGAAACAAAATTAAAAATATTTGATATAAACAGGTTTCATATTTTTCGAGATGGACTTTTCATTAGTTGATTTATTCACTTCAGTACTATGAATAATATTTGTGTTCTAGAAGACAGTGTAGCATATATATATATATATATATATATATATATACTAAAGATGAGTAGATGATCATTTCTGTACACTAAAAGAATACTTCGTGTATTGTATCAGATATCCTTGTTTAATTCCTACGAGAAGGTAACACCTCCCGAAACGAAAGCTGATTTTTATCAGCTATAGTTAGAGGAGGGGATAAGGTGTCTGCGCAATGCTAGGCGGTGTTGTCGTAGAAATTAGAAATAAAAAGTACAGGTTCCAGCCCCGCTCGGGGAGGAAGTAGAGAAACAGATCTACTCTAACATCATTAGGTTGATTTTCTGGGCACTTTATACATATTCTAATGCCTGGTATTTCTTAATCATAAGAAATCCGATGGACAAGGTATAATTTGCAGTTGTGACTACAAAATAGGCAGACATATACATATATTAATTTACAGTGATTGTATGCTTATAAAAATAGATTAGCATCCTGTAATTATACTGAAGAGATGAGTAGATGATCATTTCTGTACACTAAAAGAATACTTCATGTATTGTATCAGATATCCTTGTTTAATTCCTACGAGAAGGTAACACCTCCCGAAACGAAAGCTGATTTTTATCAGCTATAGTTAGAGGAGGGGATAAGGTGTCTGCGCAATGCTAGGCGGTGTTGTCGTAGAAGTTAGAAATAAAAAGTACAGGTTCCAGCCCCGCTCGGGGAGGAAGTAAAGAAACAGATCTACTCTAACATCATTCGGTTGATTTTCTGGGCTCTTTATACATATTCTAACGCCTGGTATTTCTTAATCATAAGAAATCCGATGGACAAGGTATAATTTGCAGTTGTGACTACAAAATAGGCAGACATATACATATATTAATTTACAGTGATTGTATGCTTCTAAAAATAGATTAGCATCCTGTAATTATACTGAAGAGATGAGTAGATGATCATTTCTGTACACTAAAAGAATACTTCATGTATTGTATCAGATATCCTTGTTTAATTCCTACGAGAAGGTAACACCTCCCGAAACGAAAGCTGATTTTTATCAGCTATAGTTAGAGGAGGGGATAAGGTGTCTGCACAATGCTAGGCGGTGTTGTCGTAGAAGTTAGAAATAAAAAGTACAGGTTCCAGCCCCCCTCGGGGAGGAAGTAAAGAAACAGATCTACTCTAACATCGTTAGGTTGATTTTCTGGGCACTTTATACACATTCTAACGCTTGGTATTTCTTAATCATAAGAAATTCGATGGACAAGCTATAATTTGCAGTTGTCACTACACATAGGCAGACATATATATATATATATACCGTTTCGATCCCTAATATCACTGAAGATACATTATTTTTGTCGAAATCCGGATATGGTGTACAAAATTTATGCACCTCATGTTTTTGGTATACCATCTTATCCGCAAGTGTATTGTTTTTTGTTTGGTATTAAATTATTATTAAGATCCATTTTACATCTGGTGATCAATTTATTTAGCAATCGCCAATGGCAGTCAGCAGGGTTTAAGCACATCCGTTGTTCGACATGATGGTCAAATGCGTTTTGTTAAAATATACTTTTTCACTTTTTTGGTCTTTTGGAAAATGTTGTTTGTGCTGTATTTAGACCCCTCTAACAAGAAATTTGTTTTACATGCACACGCATAAAAATTGCGGTTTTTATCCAACGCAATCATAGGTTTGAACGTTGTTTTCAATTTAGACTTGTTTATATATATATATATATATATATAATTCGTCTAAACAACAGCCTAACAATGGCTGGGATTCGAACTCATATATATATATATATATATGGCAGTCAGCAGGGTTTAAGCACATCCGTTGTTCGACATGATGGTCAAATGCGTTTTGTTAAAATAGACTTTTTCACTTTTATTTGGTCTTTTGGAAATTGTTGTTTGTGCTGTATTTAGACCCCTCTACCAAGAAATTTGTTTTGCATGCACACGTATAAAAATTGCGGTTTTTATCCAACGCAATCATAGGTTTGAACGTTGTTTTCAATTTAGACTTTTTATATATATATATATATATAAAACTCGTCTAAACATCAGCCCAACAATGTTAGATCTGTAAATTTGCTTTCGCAAATTTTTTGTTCTTCCCTCGCCGGGATTCGAACTCATGCTACTGAGATATCGTGACACCAAATCGCCTACACTGTATCCAACGCGCTAGACCACACGACTACCTAGGCTTCAATAATAAAGCTTTCGGTGGGCGGGTGTTACCTTTCCTCGTCAGTTTTAATCGAGCGTCGTAATACAGTACATGATATATAAAGCATGAAGATGGAGTTGTTACAGATCAGCTGAAATATCTATTGTAAACAACAGCCTAACAATGGCCGGGATTCGAACTCATATATATATATATATATATGGCAGTCAGCAGGGTTTAAGCACATCCGTTGTTCGACATGATGGTCAAATGCGTTTTGTTAAAATAGACTTTTTCACTTTTATTTGGTCTTTTGGAAATTGTTGTTTGTGCTGTATTTAGACCCCTCTACCAAGAAATTTGTTTTGCATGCACACGTATAAAAATTGCGGTTTTTATCCAACGCAATCATAGGTTTGAACGTTGTTTTCAATTTAGACTTTTTATATATATATATATATATAAAACTCGTCTAAACATCAGCCCAACAATGTTAGATCTGTAAATTTGCTTTCGCAAATTTTTTGTTCTTCCCTCGCCGGGATTCGAACTCATGCTACTGAGATATCGTGACACCAAATCGCCTACACTGTATCCAACGCGCTAGACCACACGACTACCTAGGCTTCAATAATAAAGCTTTCGGTGGGCGGGTGTTACCTTTCCTCGTCAGTTTTAATCGAGCGTCGTAATACAGTACATGATATATAAAGCATGAAGATGGAGTTGTTACAGATCAGCTGAAATATCTATTGTAAAGGATCCTGCGCAATCCTAGGCGGTGTTGTCGTAGAAGTTAGAAATAAAAAGTAAAGGTTTCAGCCCCGCTCCGGTGGGAAGTAAAGAAATAGATGTACTCTAACATCGTTAGGTTGATTTTCTAGGCACTTTATACATATTCTAACGCTTGGTATTTCTTAATCATAAGAAATCCGATGGACAAGGTATAATTTGCAGTTGTCACTACACATAGGCAGACATATATATATATATATATATACCGTTTCGATCCCTAACATCACTGAAGAGACATTAATTGTCGAAATCCGGATATGGAGTACAAAATGTATGCATCCCATGTTTGTGGTATACCATCTTATCCGCAAGTGTATTGTTTTCTGTTTGGTATAAATTATTATTAAGATCCATTTTACATCTGGTGATCAATTTATTTGGCAATCACCAATGGCAGTCAGCAGGGTTTAAGCACATCCGTTGTTCGACCTGTTGGTCAAATGCGTTTTGTTAAAATATACTTTTTCACTTTTTTGGTCTTTTGGAAAATGTTGTTTGTGCTGTATTTAGATCCCTCTAACAAGAAATTTGTTTTACATGCACACGTATAAAAATTGCGGTTTTTATCCAACGCAATCATAGGTTTGAACGTTGTTTTCAATTTAGACTTGTTTATATATATATATATATATATATAATTCGTCTAAACAACAGCCTAACAATGGCCGGAATTCGAACTCATATATATATATATATATATATATATATATATATATATATATGTATATATAAAACTCGTCTAAACATCAGCCCAACAATGTTAGATCTGTAAATTTGCTTTCGCAAATTTTTTGTTCTTCCCTCGCCGGGATTCGAACTCATGCTACTGAGATATCGTGACACCAAATCGCCTGCACTGTATCCAACGCGCTAGACCACACGACTACCTAAGCTTCAATAATAAAGCTTTCGGTGGGCGGGTGTTACCTTTCCTCGTCAGTTTTAATCTAGCGTCGTAATACAGTACATGATATATAAAGCATTAAGATGGAGTTGTTACAGATCAGCTGAAATATCTATTGTAAAGGATTCTACAAATTAATGCAAGATACAGTAACAGAAATAATTATATTTATAAGTACGTCTGAACCAATGACAACTCTACAACAGATTTATCCATCGGATCACCAGCAGTGATGGTGATACATGGCTGTGTACATTCTGTATATACAACTCGTCTAAACATCAGCCCAACAATGTTAGATCTGTAAATTTGCTTTCGCAAATTTTTTGTTCTTCCCTCGCCGGGATTCGAACTCAAATTACTGAAGTATCGTGACACCAAATCGCCTGCACTGTATCCGACGCGCTAGACCACACAACTACCTAGGCTTCAATAATAAAGCTTTCGGTGGGCGGTTGTTACCTTTCCTCGTCAATTTTAATCTAGCTTCGTAATACAGTACATGATATATAAGGCATGAAGATCTGTAACAATTCCATCTTCATGCCTTATATATCATGTACTGTATTACGACGCTAGATTAAAACTGACGAGGAAAGGTAACACCCGGCCACCGAAAGCTTTATTATTGAAGCCTAGGTAGTCGTTTGGTCTAGCGCGTCGGATACAGGGCATGCGATTTGGTGTCACGATATCTCAGTAGCATGAGTTCGAATCCCGGCGAGGGAAGAACAAAAAATTTGCGAAAGCAAATTTACAAATCTAACATTGTTGGGCTGGTGTTCAGACGAGTTGTATATACAGAATGTACACAGCCATGTATCACCATCACTGCTGGTGATCCGATGGATAAATCTGTTGTAGAGTTGTCATTGGTTCAGACGTACTTATATATATAAATATATATATTATATATATATATATACAAGTCTAAATTGAAAACAACGTTCAAACCTATGATTGCGTTGGATAAAAAACCGCAATTTTTATACGTGTGCATGCAAAACAAATTTCTTGTTAGAGGGGTCTAAATACAGCACAAACAACATTTTTCAAAAGACCAAAATAGTGAAAAAGTATATTTTAACAAAACGCATTTTACTAACAGGTCGAACAACAAATGTTCTTAAACCCTGCTGACTGCCATTGGCGATTGCCAAATAAACAGATCACCGATGTAATAAATGGATCTTAATATATATATATATATAAAGAAAAGTCAAATAGAATCCGTATGCTGGTAACATATAAGAAAATAAATATAAGATAATGACGGTTTCAATTCATCACTTTTACCAGCGCTTTCACTGCTTTCACAGATCTTCAGGTAATGTGACTTGTATACATAAATGTTATAAAACAATTGATTGACGTTAACAATAGTATGACGTTAACAAATACAAAGGAGACTACTAATGTCATTTTAAAATTGGAGTAAAGTCTTTAAAATGTTTTGAAAAATTAAAATATTATTTATCATTTAATCCCGGGTTGAGAATGTTTATGAATAATTCTTCTTTCTTCTTCCGGAGAAAATCATTTTGACGATTGACCATATCCAACGGAAATATTTTAAATCGTCCATTAGAACAACGATGGAAATGGTCGTTAGCCCTGATGATTGTTAAATCTTCATGGTTGGTTTGCTGTCTATGTACAGTCATTCTAGTCCGCAGTTCTGTTTTTGTCTCTCCTATATATTCTCAAACATTCTCAACCCGGGATTAAATGATAAATAATATTTTAATTTTTACGAAACATTTTAAAGACTTTACTCCAATTTTAAAATGACAATAAAAATAAATTTGTGTACTAGTTTTATAGACTAAACATTTTTGTAATAAATTACATAGGCTAAATTTTAGACTATTTTTAAGACTAAATGAAAACTTTTATTTTACCATACAGTAAATCAATAAGTTATTTTTTTTAGAAAGGTACATTAAGTAATGAAAAAGACAGACAAAAGAAACCGTACCAATAATTATTAATAGACCAACAATTAATGTTTAGTGTAAGAGTTTTTCATATATGTCTTTATAGACAATTATAATAACATAACAAAATTTATTGATCTGACATAATATACGCAGGAAATATATTCAAAAGGTAAACAAGTGAAGGTTAGCGTAAACATATCTTATTTAAGAATTCGTTAGGGAAAGCTACAAGTGTAAATAAATCCGTCAAGTAGTTCAATTATTTAAATGAGGAAACAGGAGGAGTGCTCTTATATAAATCCGTCTCACTAACGGAGTAAAGGTGAAGCGATAATAACCTCATCCAATCAAATTGCGTGATATTTAATAACAATGACCAGTTCATAACAAAATAAGCTTTACTTTCTTGAAATACGGCAAAATAAATCTCCTTCTGACTAATTCAGTGAAATTATCACAGAGAGCGTATAAATGAAACGTGGAACATGTGTAACAAATATAAAAATCACTCACACAATATTATCGCACACTTTAACATCAATACATTTCATGCAATGGACATTTCTTCAAATAAACCTTAATTTTATTTTTTTCAGCATAGTGGTTATGGTGCTAAATATTACGGCTACCCTAGATATGGAGGTTACCGATAAAGAGGATGATACTTTGAAAACAGGAATAGTGTCTGGGTATTTGAAATAAATAAAATGAAAAATTGTTTATATGTTTTATTACTGAAATTCATATACACAGTTAATATTTTATATGATGAGAAAAACGTTTTAAGTTCGGTAAACAGACTAAGTGTTGAAACAGAAACGTATATAGCAATGATATTTTTTAAAATAAAAAGAAATCTCTTTTGTATACATACATGTATATATTTCTACTGACGATACAAACAATATTTAAATAGGTTTTAATGATACGAAAACCTGACAGATTCAGAAAATTAGAATGTTACGATTGTGGGTAACAACGTTAACCATCAAATAACTGTAACAAAAACTTTATTGATCATTGTTCCGATTCAATGTATAGTACAAACCGGCACATAGTCGGGTTTAATTTACAGGTTGTCATCCATGTATGTGATTCACTGCCACGGGTTGACAATAATATTGTCTCTAATTCTTACCTGATTTATACTTTTTCTGACCTGTAAATTACTGTTAACGTGTGGTTCGTTTTATCTCATTGAGGATGATACTTTGAAAACAGGAAAAGTTTCTGTATATTTAAAAATGAAAAATTGTTTATATGTTTTATTATTGATATTCATATACACAGCTAATATTTGGTATTATGAGAAAAAAGTTTTAAGTTACTTAAATAGAGTAAGTGCTGAAGCAGAAACGTATTTAGCAATGATATTTAAAATTTTAAAAAATCTCTTTTTTATCCATATTTGTACTAACGATACATACAATATTTATATGTATCGTCAGTAGTCAGATATATAAATATGAATAGATTTTAATGATGTGTTAACCATCAGATGTAGAAAATTAGAAAGAGGAAATTAGAATGTTACGATTGTGGGTAACAACGTAAACCGAGTTGAGACAACACAAATTTAATTAATGATTGTTCCGATTCAATGTATAGTACAAACCAGGACATAGTCTAAAAAATAATCATCGTTTCAATTATGGAAATAGATGGCAGGCATTTTGGGGGTCATTAATCAGGAACTGCTACGTAAATTACCTATTGCTACCTGCGGGTTTAATTTGCAGGTTGTCATCCATGTCTGTGATTCACTGCTACGGGTTGACAATTATATTTTGTCATATTTTTGCCCGATTTATACTACCTGATCAACCAGTAAATAATTGTTAACGTGTGGTTCGTTTTATCTCAAAATTCAATTTTGACGTCAAATGTTCTAGCAATCTAAGAAATTCCAATTGTGAATTGATAAAAATAGGCGACCATGCCCGATGACGTCACATATCAAAAACACTTTTTTTTTGATAAAACATAATTTTGAAAATAAAACTGATTAAATCTTAAATTTGAAGTCATAGCAAAACTGCAAGTTCATGTTAATCATGTAACTGTAAAAACATAAGTTATCCACGGACTCACATCTAAGACGTCGACAAAACTTTGTCCTTGGTTCAGAGATTTGCTTCAGTACTTTCGCAGTAATACAATATCAAGATCGTGCCTATAACATGTATAACTACTATATAGCGATACTGCTTGTTATTCAAGGCATCCTTAAAAAATGAAAATTTTACGAATATGATACATCAAAAAATAGACATAAAAAATTCTTCGTACAATTCAAAACAACAAATTTAAATTAAATTTTTCATGCATATATGCTGCGTATCAATAAAAAAGCAAAGTATCATATCCCAAGCCTCCTTTGGTTTCCATTTGGATAAGAATGCAACAGTGATTTTTCATTGCATTCGTCGACCAATTGGTGTCATGTTACTTTTAAGGTCTAGTTACAGTAAATGGGCTATATCACAGATTTTGGTAAAATTGAATACAATTTCAGCTAATTGAACTACACTGAAAATTGCAAAAAGTAATGCATTTATCTCTTTAATTCTCAGATATATTGCTGCTCGAATTCATTAAAAAAAAAGTGAGTATTTGTAAAGAAAGCACAAAAAATCGACGAAATGTTCTTAAATTTGTCTTAAAATCATCAAATCTCAATTTCAAATCCATAGATTTTTCTTAAAAAGTAATAGTTGTTGATACATAAATTTTCGTTTATGTAAAATAAAGTACCGAATTTACAACAACAGCAAAAGTTTTGAAAAATAACGTACTAAACGTTTTAAGGTTAAGATTTTTTAGATGTTGTTATATATCTAAAATGATCATTTAAGACTAAAATTCACTTACTTGTAATGCCGGTCGTCCGATACTCTTAATATGCGATTTCCGTCAAATAATAGTATACTGAAGGTCATGGACGTATTATTTCTAAAGACGTCCGCAATTTTCATTAAAAATAGAAATTGTATAGAGCCGATTTTAACAGTCATCTATCATACGTACTTAAAATATCTGTTTAGGCAACAGCAGTTAACAGATTTTAAATTGTCCTCAATCTATTAATGACGGGTATTTGTGGCACAAGTTGCTTTTCCCAAAAGTATAAGTAAAATTGCTTTACTTGATTGGAAATCAAAAATGTTTTTTTGTGATTCAATTGCTATACACATCAACCCATACAACATCTTTTGTTTAAAACAAAGAAAGCCTTTGATATTATTCATTAAGTTTATTGTTATAAAAGCAGCCTATTATGACTACTCATACATTAACCTAAACAACTATTCCGTCTTCAAAGAAGAGAACATATAGGTTTAGGTGTGTTTAATCAAATTGTATTTAGTAAGTATTGAGTTGAAATACAGACCATGTAAATACACATCATACATTTGTAACGGTAAAGGACTAAACGCACAGTAAGAGGAACACATTTACTCCTCATCTGACTACCAATTACAAAACGAAAATAAATTGTATCGAAACATACAGCTTTATGATTTTTTTTGTATTTGATGTTAGTTTATATTTTGTTTTATTACTAAAAAGAATTTGTAAAGAATGCAACAGACACAATTGAACTGACAATTTTGAATAGGATCATTTCCTCTGTAAAGATTGAATGATAATGTAGTAGATAGGATATAGAGAAGTTATTCGTTTAAAAGGGGGGTTAAGATGAATAAGTCACTATTACACTATAATGTTTTCTGCAACAATTAATAGCGCTAACCTGTTATTATTTGAAATACGTATTCTTAGTGTCTCAGTTTTAATTTGTCTTTTTTTTTAATTTCAAATAATAAATTGTTGTTCACATTGATTACGAATGCAAACATTTCTTCATTCTAATTGAAAATATCTACCGTCATGCGATATTTGTACTTTTTGTACATCATGACAGGAATAAAAAAACCCTAAGAGAAAATTACAATACCAATTGTTTTGTTCCACTGTTCAAAAATGCCAATATTTCTTCTTTTTATTGAAATCAAGAAAAAAGGAACGTTCATATTTCAGAATTCAAAAATAAAATCCAAATTCACAATTAAAAATTCGAAACTAGCACATCTAGAGAGATAATCAACCTGTGCCATTACAATTCAAATCTAAACACTACATATAAAATTCTTGAATGATCATAAATACGCCACAAAGGATTTCACATGTTATATGTGTGATGCCACACGTGCTTTCCATACTAAGTTTTGCAGCTGTTACTATTGTCAGTGTTTTCACTTGATCTTAAACCTTATATTAAATATTTAATTGAGCACAGACAAACAACGAAATAATTTCAAAGGATATGTACCGACATTATGTCAGGCAACTGAACATTTTCCAGGGAATTTAATCTTATTTCTTGATATTCCTTCTACTCTGGTTGAGGTATATATCGGATGTCACTTCAATCCTTTTTCGAATATGTCATGTTTACCTCTGTTCATAACTGTAGACTCATTCATCAGGTGTATGTTATATATATATAAGAATACACTTAGTCACTCAGGAAATATATCAGTCAAACAATAGACTATTCTGGAGATATAATATTCTAACTATAGAGTTCAACCTGATCTGATTATAGGTTTTGATCATATAAAAACATCACAGGTCCTTTTAAATGAGACGACAAGTCACAAGGTGGGCCGCCAAATCGCCAAGGTCACAGCTAAGATTTGATAATGTTGGAGTCATAAAAAAAAGTTAAACGATTAGGATTAGGATTATTGTCACATCCTGACAAACTTGGATGTTGTCTGTAAACAAATGAGATTTACCATCGTTCGTTTATTCACAGACCTTAAATCGTAAACAATAAAAATGAAAATCGTCCAATGTAATGTTAAATTTTTGTCGATAAAACTTAATTTCCGATTTAAATAAGAAGATTCAGAGCAATACAATGATGTTTGAAATTTTTTTGTGACCACGATTTGGGGCACGTGGCCCCTGTACCCCCGGTAAATCCGCCACTGGATTTGGTCTGGTCAAGCTGATTGTCATGAGGACAATGTTTGGGTCCCAATAACTTATCTTCATGAACTAGAAATCAACAAAACAACAAATGCACTTTCCAACGCCTCATGTCTAGACATATACCTCGCATTTGACTACATCGGTCATCTAAGTAACATAATCTACGACAAATGAGACGATTTCAATTTTGGAATGTTACATTTTCTTTACCATTTTCAACAATATACCAAAAACGTCATTGATGTCTGAGCAAAACATTAATGAGCCGGGACTTGTTTAAGAACGTGTCGTCTTTTTTGTCAAAAAGTCCGTCAGATAGTACTAAGACCTAATAGATAAATATTCAATGTCTTCTTCCCTAACAAAACAAGTTGGTCTTGAGTTATGGATTCTATGTGCTGTAGTTGTATATCATTTTATTGACCTTACAGTTTTTCCTCTATTTGTCATTGTACTATTATGTTCCTCTCGATCGTATGAATCTTGACGTTGCTTGGTACTGGTACATTCAGGTATCGGGTTTTTTTCCTAGTGCAGTTGTGTTTGTAGATGCGATTAGGACACTTGAGATTTTAAAAGTTTTGTTTTCATTTTGTTTACCCTTTATTTATACTTTACTTAACGTGCAGTTTATCGAAAGTGTATACTAATGTGACATTGTTTTAATTTACTTGTATTTTATATCATTTACAAAAACTTCGTTTATTGGCTTCTTCAGATGTATCTGTTATAATGTATGTTTTATCAAATACTTTTTTTGTTGGCGTCTTTGTCAGATTTATTTGTATTCTATTTTCTTGATAGATGACTGCTGGCTGCAAAGAAGTTGTTGAACATGTCTTTCTGGAATAATTTGCATAATGATAAGATTATTATCATCGTAACAAGTATTACGGATTTATTTTGGATAATTATAAGACCTCCTGCGTTATAACACGTGTTCTTGGGTAAATTGCATTAGACACAATTGACACAAAATTTTGGAGAGCCAAAGATATAAACAAAATGTTGAGAGCATAAAAAACGAAACTCTTAATCGGAAGAAACAAAATCGCCAACTTTGCTGAAATTGGTTGTATCATTAGTTTAGGCACAATCACGACAGTAATGAAATTAACGGTACCAATTGTCCTGCACCAGATGCATTTTGACAATAAATGTCGCTTCAGTTGTGCTCAAGGCCAAAATATTTAAAAATCTAAACAGCTGTGCAAGGAATTAGAGCTTTGCATGATGGAGATATATTCCTTAATTTAAAATGATTTCCAAATTTTTTTTACAGCTGATTTCAATAACACAATATCCGTATTCTCATGCGAGTACAGAAGTAATGGCTCCTGTGTTTGTGTTACCATCGGGGACTAACAATACACCAGCGGAGGTATCGACCCAGTTTGAGTTATAACTTTACCGGTACAAATTGTTCTGCACCGGATGCACATTTCGACAATAAATTGTCTCAAAACTACTACACGCACTTAATTCAGCAAAATTAAAGGACAAACACTTTTATTCTTGTTCTTCATCTGAAAGTGATAGTAAAATGCAAATGAGTTAGTTCGGTAAGGGTTATATTTTGCCCCAAATATAAAGTCCCTTGTTTGAATATAACAAATGTTTCAAGTTGATCAAAAAACCACGTAAGAAAGTGAAATATAACTTTTTTTTGTAGCTTTTCTTAAAAAGCCTCAATATTTACAGCCAAATTAGACCAAAAGAAGAAATATTGATAAAAAATAACAAAATCGTCAGGATTTCTACCAAATTAAGGCGTAAAAAAATTAGAGCGCAGGCTTCGACAATCTATTCAAAACTGATATGTAAATTGTATATATAGTTTTTGTAAATCATTTTAAATCTGTGAATTTTTTAGTTTTTTACAGTTTGTAAGTCAGTAAAAGTTTAATAATAAGTTAATATTGAAATTAAAAGACCCCCAAACCAAAAGGTCATGATGGATGGCTGCTTAACGTCCAGCGGCAAATTAATTTGCATATTCAGGACGAGAGAATGTTAATGTAATACGAATATTCACCCAGCTTTGTACTAGACCAACACGTTGAGATGGATTTTTAACGTGCTAGTTCACAAAGTAACAATTCGCAGGAAGACATGCCACCTTACCCGGACACATTATTCTGAATCCGAGCCGACCAGTCTTTGCTCTTACTCCTTAATGCCGCGTGCTCAGCGGAGAAGCAGCAAATACCAATTTTTTTAAAGTCTTTGGTTTGATCCGGCTGAGGTTTGAACCCACGACCTCATTCACTTGTGACAAACACGCTACCACGAAACCAAGGCGGGCAAACCAAAAAGGAGTGCGAAATAAGTTACACTTTTTTTTTCGGAGGTTTGTTTTAATTTTAATATTAACTTATAATTAAACTTTTACTATTGCTAAAAGCAGGATTCTTGCACTCGAATAAATTAATATCACTTTGAAAACATGTACATTTTCTTTTTATCAATTGAAGAATTTATAAATACAATAATTTTTAAAACCATCTATTAGTAAATAGACAAGCTTTCTTTTTGTAAATGAAGTTGTTGGTAACTGTTTGAGTCGCCAAGGTTTACTGTTTTCTTTATAATAAACGTAACAAATGATGTCATAAACTTTCTGTCTATCAAACAAAGGATTTTGTAAGGTTTGATGTCTATGGTAATTGAATCACAAAAAAAATATTTTGATTTTCAATCAAGTTTCACCATTGTACTTACATTTCTGATAAAGGCAATTAATATTCAAAACTATTTATGATTACTGAGTATTAAATATTTCCATATTGAATGTTATGTTACTGACATCATAAAAACACAAAATTGGCTTTAAATGCCATTCGACCTCAATTTGACAAAAAATCGCATTTCATGAGTATTTAACGACCCGAGAGAAAACTATAGTGGTTTGTTAAAAGGAGTTAAAATGAAACTATATCGTTACTGGCACTCCACTACATTAGTATGACAAAAGAATTATCAAATTAAAACTAAATAAACAGATGAAACTAAGAATTACTTTCTAAGCTAGAAACGTCCAAAGCAACTGGCCTATACATGTTTGATGTTGGCCCATTTTTTTTAAAGATATCAGCAGAAGCTTTAGCACCAAGTATAACATATTTAACTAACTTAAGTATACTAGAAGGTGTATTCCTAGAAAATCTAAAAATAGCCAAAGATAATCCAATATTTAAAAGTGGAGATAAAAACATACCAGAAAACTACAGGCCTATATCAATACTTACCACTATATCTAAAGTATTTGAAAAACATGTTAATAAACATTTTTACCTTAGCTGTCAAAATATAAACTAGTACATGAGGCACAATCCGGATTTAGATCAAACCACTCATGCCAAACAGCCCTTTCCAAATTGATAAATAACTGGCTTAGATATATTGATGACGGCAATTTTGTAGGAACAGTCTTTCTATATCTGAAAAAAAAGCATATGATCTTGCTGATCATCTCATTCTCTGCAATAAATTACATTTATACAAAGTCTCAGATCATTCAGTGAAATGGTTCAAGTCATACTTCTCTAATAGACCACAAAAAGTGTGCTCAGGTAATACAGTTTCAAATTTTGATTTGATTAAATATGGGGTTCCTCAAGGATAATTTTAGGTCCCCTACTGTTCGTTTTATTCATAAATGATATGACTTTAGAGGCATCAAATTCAGTCATTGACATGTATGCTGATGATACATCACTTCATACTCATGGTATGAATAAGGGAGAGATAGAGAGAAAACTAAACCATGATGCCAACACTATAAATAAATGGTGCTTAAACAACAAAATGCTAATAAATCCTTTAAAAACAACTTCTATCCTGGTTGGAACGAATCAAGACCAAGCTTTGATAGGTCAGAAACTAAATATATCTATACAAGATAGTCCAATAACATCTGTTGAAACACAAAAGCTTCTAGGTAAATATATCATGTATATTGACAAAAATTTAGACTGTAAATTTCAAATTGATCTTGTATGTAAAAGCATAAGTTCTCGTATTGCACTGTTATCCAGAATTAAGAAATATCTAGATATTAGTAGTAGAAAATTATTTTATAATGCTTATATTCTGCCCATATTTGTTTTTTGTTGGAGAAATTGTAATGCAGTTTGAATTCAAAGAATTGTTAAAATGCAGAAAAGAGCTGTCAGAATTATACTGGATGCACCAATACTAACACCTACTGTAAATTTATTTTAGGAGCTAAAATGGTTAAATTTCAAATCTAGGATTTCTTATCATAAATTGATTCTTGTTCATAAAATTCCCAATAACAAAGCACCTAATCACCTTAAACAACTATGTTGTCCAATTATAAACCTATACAGCAGAAATTTAAGATCTTCTGCAAATAATAATCTAGCTGCAGTGAGGCTTAATACAAATTCGATGAAAAAATCATTCACATATAGCTCCTCAATACTTAGGAATAAACTACCAAATGAAATAAAACTATGTGAAAATCTTGGTACTTTGTAAATGTGTCGATTTTTTAACTATAAATTATATGTTACAACTCTCTAACTCTATCATGTCTTTTTAATATTTTTGTATAATGTATTATTTTGTTTTCCTTGTTCTACAGACAATCATTTAGCGTGAAAGTTTAATTATATGTTCCAAAATTGTAATACCTGTAATACTTGTTCTGTATGTTTTTTGTGAGGGCCTCAAGGTAGATTAGTGATTGCTAATAGAGTCATCCTCTTTAAATAAAGTCATTATTATCATTATTATTATTATTATTATTATTATTATTATTATCGTAAAGCATCAGAATTTTAATTTTCAAACAATACTGATAAAAATCCTCAGGAGACTAAAATCAAATATTTAACGTAAAGTCTGTGAAATTCCAACATCAATACTTCTGATGGAATTTAATCAAAATTATATTTTGGTGGGTGTTTTAATTAATCTTTTGCTTATATATTACACTGTAAAAACTAAATATTGAATGACAAGAATACAGTCATTTTCTTTCATATATAAATAAATTAAGTAATATATAATAATGCCATTTACAAAGTTTTATACAACTTTATGAAACAACCAAATGGCAACATTACAGACGCCACTATCAACAGAGTATCAAGGACTATGGTACTGAGTGACTTCCCATTAGTTCACAAAGTTAATGTGTATGTCTACACAGCATTACATACATTAACCATTTTTTTTTGTAAATGTCAGGTTGTGAGAATAATACTGAATTAGTTATGTAATAACATATTTTACATAATCATGTATATAGGGATCTAAATCTGACTTTTTACATAAATATAAACTTTAAGCTCGAGAAGTGCACAAGTAAAAGTGAAGTGTTAAAAGACAACCTTTGCAGATAGACATGAAGTTATTCGGAATGATAGTCCTTGTTGCTCTTTTGATGGTGGCCTCCATTACAATACCAGCTGGTAAGTAGAAAAGGCAGCAACATTGGTTAAAATGCCGCGTTTACAATTTTCTCGATTTGTTTTGTCATTGTAATTCTTTTTGACATTTTTATTTACTACTACACATAGTAATTATCTAGTGTATACTATTCAGGAAAATTACCAACTTGTAATATCAGTTCCACAGATCGCGCTGAAATGTTCCAATTTTCTTTTTCTTTTTCTGGAATATGACATCACTGAGTTAGACTTGTCGCCGATTTTGTTACTTAAATGAGTAATAAGACGGATGCCACACGTAGCGCTAGTTCTGCTTACCGTCCGGAGCACCTTAGATCATCCTCGGCTTTTGGTCTGGTTCGTGTTTTTCAGTTTTTAGTTGTTCTATGTTGTGTTTGTAGATTGATGTTAGTATTTTTGTCTTTGTTTGTTTTGTTGGTATGGCATTGACAGTTTGATTAGACCAATAAGTGTGCATATACCTTTGGTATCTTCCCCCCTCTCTTTTACAGCGACAGCTCAGAAAAGTGTTACATCAAGTTACTTATAGAACTCTCTTTCAAGTCATATGTGCTATTAAAGTAATGTTTTAAAGATTTCAGTCGCAGGTTTTTGTTGGCTTGGCTTTGATCAATCTGTTGTAAAACGTTTTATTTTTTAAAGACTGCTGTTTGTCTGCTCATCGTCTTTCTTTTAGCAAAAGTGTTATCTACCTACCATCGTATGATTGTGTAATTTTTCCCCGTTTTTGGAAATGTACAAATTTAATACTTTTATTTTTTGTTCATTAATACAACATATACAAATTAGTAACCAGCAATATCTACATTAGCGCGTTTTCAGTGAATAAACATAAAGCTGGGATAACACTATCCAATGTTTGTCTGACATCAGAACATATCAAACCAAACAAGCAATGGAAATTCAATAATACAGTAGTTATACATAAAAAGGTCAAACATGTAAACGTTTTTTTTTTTGAGCAAAATAAATATTAGTTTTTCATTGTTTTAAATTTGATGGATGTACTAAAACATTATTTTTGTGCCCAATGTTTTATTTTTAATGTATTTTTCATATTGTAAAGGTATTAACAAAAAAAAAAAACAACCTGACCTATCCATTCTCCTTCCCCCACAATATATTAGTTCAGACTTTATGAAAGTAATTTTTCAGCAAATACATGATGTTCCCATTGTTTGTGTTAAATGAAATTGTACTCAGAAAGCAAACGATTTATCTATCGTATTGTACCGACCCTGATGATAAAAATAGATTCATTAATTAATATGATGACAATTACAGATGCATTTGGAGGATATAACAGAAGGTATAGAAGAATTTATGGTAGAAGGGTGAAGGTCAGTGGAAATTTTTCTTATTTTCTTATTTAGTCCAGGATTGACTTTTCTTATTTAATTGTAATACACTTGTTTATTGTACTTCAATTAATCATATGCATTTAGTAATCTGCGACTGGTTTATTTTGAATATATATTGATAAAATATTTGAAACAGAATTAATATTATTTGATATAAACAGGTTTTATTTTTTTCGAGATGGACTTTTTCATTAGTTGATTTATGCATTTCAATACTATGAATACTATTCGTGGTCATGACAGCAGATTACCGACACACACACATATATACATATATATATATATATCTATATGCTACACTGTCTTCAAGAGCTTATACATGTTTGCTCTTAATTCTTTGAATACAAAAAAGTTGTGAACAAATCAAATATATTCAAACAGAGATCTGGAATCAACATGAATCAAACATCAATACATATTATACAAACAAATACAACACTAACCCTGAATGTATAAAATCTTGTTTATTTTTAGAATGCGCTCATTTATTGTTGAAAATATTCGATGTTTTTGAAAAAGCTGGTGAAATATAACAAATGGCAAACCAACAATTTATTCTTTTGTTGCATTGATAAAAATAAACGACCTTGTCTAGTTTTTAGTTTGCAAAAATACAAATATACCTGTTTTAAGATAACAAATTTTACAGGATAAACTGTTTTGTAATTAATTACATTGGCTAAACTTTTAAGGTAAGATCTTTCCAACAAAGTAAAATTATGATATATTTTAAAAGTATAAGAACATAGTTCTGTTTACCATATTGATACCAGTTAATCAATAAGTTATGTTTTTTTTAAAATGTACATTGAGTAAAAAAAAAGACAGACAAATGAAACCGTAGACAAATATAAGAAAACATTTATCATTCTGACATAACATACGCAGGAAATATATTCAAATGGTAAACAAGTAAAGGTTAGCGTAAACCTATTTTATTAAAGAATTCGTTATGTATAGCTACAAGAGTAAATAAATACAAAATATACGTCTAGTAATTCAATTATTGGGATCAGGAAACAAGAGGAGTGCTCTTATATAAATCCGTCTCCCTAAAGAAGTAAAGTTGAAGCGATAATAACCTCATCCAATCGAATTGCGTGATATTTGACAATAATGACCAGTTCATATCACAATAAGCGTTAGGTGAACATTTGATAGGTTGAAAATGTCAGATCTTAAAATAATTTCTTGTAATTTCGACCAATACATAATAACCAAAACTTTTTTGCTAGAATTACAAAAACCTGTATGTTTTTAGCTTATTTATCTTATTAGCATATCAAATACAATAGAAAATTTGTGCTTCAATGATAGACATGATACACAAATATGTGCCCGATTAAAGCATTAATGTATTAAATAAAATATCAGATACATAGCAAAGTCATTTCTTGAAGTACGGTAAAAATTCAAATCTCATTCTGACTCATTAAGTGGAATTATCACAAAGAGCGTATAAATGGAACGTGGTACGTGTATAACAAATATAAAAATCACTCACAAAATATTATCGCACACTTTTTAAAAGATGATCAATCATAAGATTTCATACAATGGACATTTCTTCGAATAAACCTTAATTTATTTTTTCAGTATAATAGTGGTTATGGTCGTATGCATTACGGTTACCCTAGATATAGTGGAGCTCACAGATATAGAGGATGATACTTTGAAAACAGGAATAGTTTCTGAGTATTTGAAATAAATAAAATGAAAAACTGTTTATCTGTTTTATTACTGAAATTCATATTCACAGCTAATATTTGGTATTAAGGGGAAAAAAGTTTAAGTTACTTAAATATAAGCAATATATATGATAATATAAACGTCACAAAAATACGTCACTTTTTGTGGCGTTAATACATTCGTGTGACGCGCAGTGTATACTTCGTTTGTGGTGTACTGGTGAACTGTCGTAAATTCATGGGAGGTGTCCGTTGTTATTCTGTGGTTTATGTAATGTACTATTATGTTATTTATTTATGTATTTCTATGTCCTGAGTGTTCTTGCGTTTATTTGTACTGTATTCTTGTCACGTAATGTTGTCATTTTAGCGGTATTTTTAATATTGTCATTTAAGCGGGAATTTTGGCTAGCCATAAAACCAGGTTCAACCTACCATTTTTTCTTAAAATGTCCTGTACCATGTCAGGAATATGGCAGTTGTTATTAAATAGTCCGTTTCTATGTATATTGGCGTTTGTTTTTGTTGTTCCGTTGTTTTCCTCTTACAGTTGATGTGTTTCCCTCGGTTTTAGTTTGTTACCCGGATTTGTTTTCGCTTAATCGATTTATGACTATTGAACAGCGGTATACTACTGTTGCCTTAATTAAAATGATTAAGTGTTGAAACAGAAACGTATTTAGCAATGATATTTCTAAAAATAAAAAAAATAATTCTGATTTGTATCGATATTTATTTCTACTGTCGATACATGCAATATTTAAATAGGTTTTAATGATGTGTAAACCTGACAGATTCAGAATATATTAATGAAGAAATTAGAATGTTATGATTGTGGGTAACAACCGAGTTGATAGCAAATAACTGTAACAAAAACTTTATTGATCATTGTTCCGGTTAAATTTTTAGTACAAACCGAGACATAGTCTAAAAAATAATCATCGTTTCCATTATGTAATTAGACGTCAGGCTTTTTTGGGGGCCATTACTCATGAACTGCTACGTAAGTTAAATATTTCTACCTGCGGGTTTAATTTACAGGTTGTCATCCATGTATGTGATAGCGATATTGCATGTTATTCAAGGCATCCTTTATAAATGAAAATGTTGCTACAAATAGAATACATCTGATAAAGGTTAGCGTACAGCCTAAAAACATTAAAATCAAACTGTAAAGTCTTCCTTCATAACTTTTGAAAATATTTCCCAGCAACAGCTTATTTATAAAAGTAAGTTGTTTTATAGTATCCTTTTGTATATCACACTAGTCTATCAAACAATCTTTTTAAAAGGAATGACTATATTCAATAAAATGGGTTTTTAACAAATCATAATGAAACATACAGAAAAATACTAGTCATGCAAAGAAAGTAAAAAATAATAGTTTTGCTTACATTGATTTTCGTTTTAAAAAAGAAGTGGTATGTACTCTGATTAGGACTACATATGTCTCTCTTACTGCGAATTTATTCCTTTTCTATTATGAATCCACGAATATGGCATAGTTAGTATTTATTTTTGATACAAAATCGTCTCTCGTACTATTGATTTTTTCCTTTACTGTTATTTTGGATGGTAGGAGGTGCACCGATGGCAGGAGACGCTGACACTGTGGAAGCGCCTAGTTTCGTTCCTTTTGGGGTTCGTGCAATTCTCTAAGTTATTGTTTACCTTAATTTGTATATTCTCAATTGTTCCACTGATCGAAATTTAAAGATGTTTTAAAACGTAAGACAATTTGAGCTTGTCATATTGTTTATGCATCTACCTATTGTTGCATTGATAAAAAAAATCCCAAAATCTACCAAGGTGAAGTATTTCTGGAAGTAAACAATAGTGTGCCATAATCATTGAGGATAGAAAACACTGTTTCATTGTAGAAAAACTATTAGTATATATGTTGGTACTTTAATATTTGCAGTATATTCAGTAAAAATTAAATAAGCATTTCTTGTTCAAAATTGAATTTTACGTAATGTTAACTGTCTCAGGTTAGTTGTATGTTATTCAGTGTTATCGTAACATGTAATGAATTCGCCATGTGCCCTTGCACTGCTGTATACGTTTCTTTCGATGAGATGCCGGGACCGTCATTTTTTCAAGCTAGAATGCTACGTTAGTATGAATGTTCAGACCGTCATAATACATGTAATTTCAATTCAAAACAACAAATTCAAATTAAATTTTTCATGTATATATACTGAATGTCCATAAAAACGCAAAGTATCATATCCCAAGCCTCCTTTGGTTTCCATTTGGATAACAATGCAAAAGTGATTTTTCATTGCATTCGTCGACTATTTGGTGTCATGTTACTTTTAAGGTAAAGTTAAAGTAAATTGGCTGTGTCACAGATTTTGGTAAATGTTGAATACAACTTCAGCTCGTTAAATTACAACTGAAAATTGTACAAACTAATGCATATTATCTCTTTAATTCTCAGAAATATTACTGATCGAATGCATTCATAATGAGTGAACATTTGTATAGAAAGCACATAAAATCGGGGAAAAAGTTCTTAAATTTGTCTTAAAATCATCAAATCTCCAATTTGTAATCCATAGATTTTTCTTACATATAATATGTTGATGCATAAATTTCCGTTTACGTCAAATATCTAAACAGTACCGAATTCACAACAACAAAAGTTTGAAAAATCAAGTACTTAACGTTTTAAGTTTCAGATTTTTTAGATGTTGTTAAATATTTAAAACGATCATTTAAGACTAAAATTCACTTACTTGTAATGCCGGTCGTCCAATACTCCTATTATGCGATTTCTGTCAAATAATGGTATACTGAAGGTCATCGATGTATTATTTGTACAGACGTCCGCAATTTTCATTAAAAATGGAAATTGTATAGAACAACGGTTAACAGTCATGTACATTAAATTACTTTTAAGGCAACAACAGTTAACAGATTTTGTCATCAACCTATAATGACGGGTATTAGTGGCACACGTTGTCTTTCCCAAAAATAAAAGTAAAATGGATTTACTTGATTAGAAATCAGATATTTGTTTTGTGATTCAATTGCTATACATATCAAACCATACAACATCTTTTGTTTAAAACAAAGAAAGCCTTTGATATTATTTATTAATTTTATTATTATGAAAGCAGCCTATTATGACTACTCATACATTAACCTAAACAACTATTCCGTCTTCAAAGAACAGAACATATAGGTTTAGGTGTGTTTCATCAAATTGTATTTAGTAAGTAATAAGTTGAAATTTAGACCATGTAAATACACATCATACATTTGTAACGGAAAAGAACTAAACGCATAGTAAGAGGAACACATTTACTCCCCATCTGACCATCAATCACAAAACGAAAATAAATTGTATCGAAATATACAGCTTTATGAATTTGTTTTTGTATTTGGTGTAAGTTTATATTTTGTTTAATTACTGAAAAGAATTTGTAATGAATGGAACAGACACAATTAAAATGACGATTTTAAATAATAGGGTCATTTTTTCTGAAAAGATTGTGTGATAGTGTAGTAATTAGGGTATAGAGAAATTATTCGTTTAAAAGGGGGTAAATATTAATAAGTCACTTTAACACTAGACTGTTCTCTGCAACAATTATAGGGCGAAACTGTTATTATTTGTAATACGTATTCTTAGTGTCTCAGTTTATTTTGTCTTTTTTAATTTCAAATAATAAATTGTTGTTCACATTGATTACGAATGCAGACATTTCTTTTTTATTGAAATTATCTACCGTCATTCGATATTTTTACTGTTTGTACATAATGACAGGAATGAAAAAAATAACTTAAGATAAAATTAAAATCCCATATTTTTTGTTCTACTGTTCAAGAATGCCAATATTTCTTCTTTGTATTGAAATCAAGAGAAAAGGAACATTCATATTTCAGAATTCAAATATCAAATCCAAATTCAAAATTCGAAACTAGTACATCAAGAGAGATAATCAATGCGCCCTGTACCATTACAATTCAAATCTAAACACTACATATACAATTCTTGAATGATCATAAATACGCCACAAAGGAATTTCTCATGTTACATGTGTGATACCAAACCTGCTGTCCATACAGAGCTTTGCAGCTGCTATCACCTGACCTTTAACCTTACATTGATAATTTAATTGAGCACAGAAAAACAACGAAATAATATCAATGGATATGAACCGACAATATGTCAGGCCACTAAACATTTTCCAGGGAATTTAATCTTATTTCTTGATATTGCTTCTACTCGGGGTGGAGTTGGGGGGGGGGGGGGGGAGGGGGGGGGGTTGGGGGTTTGGGGGGGGGGTATATTGGGTTAACACTTCAATACTTTTTCGAATATGTCATGTTTTTCCTCAGTTCTTAACTGTAGACTCATTCATCAAGTGTATGTTTGTACTTTAGAATACATTTAGTCACTCAGGGAATATATCAGTCAAACAATAGACTATTCTAGAGCAATAATATTCTAACTATAAAGTTCAACCTGATCTGATTTCATCATATCAACAAATCACAAGTCCATTTAAATGAGACGACAAGTCGCAAGGTCGGCCGCCAAATCGCAATCTCGGTCAATGTATACTTCCCAGACCACATATAATTGCTTATCGTAAGCGCAAGAACGTGAAAGAGTACTTGACATCGGCAAAATTATAACCACTGTAAACAATGCAAGTAATTAAATAAGAAAACATATAAAAAGGATACAGATGGGTTCAGTCCTACCCTGTACGGCTAGTTTACTTGATGACTAGCCTTTTTGAGTATCATCAGATACATATATCAACATATCAACAAGTTTGGTAAAACATATATATCAATAGGACCGATTAAAAAGAAGACCTGTCCCCATGACTGACATGACTAGTCTGTCAAATACATGTAGCAGACTTATCCATAGGACAGGCTAACAGCACCCCTGTTCACAGGCCTGGTCTGGTCAAGCTGTCATATCCAAAAGTCTGGTCTGGTCAAGCTGACCTGTCATGAGGACAATGTTTGGGTCCTAATAATTTATACCCATGAACTACAAATCAACAAAACCACATATGCAGTTTTCACATACCTCGCATTTGACTACATCGGTCATCTAAGTAACATAATCTACGATAAATGAGACGATTTTAATTTTGGAATGATAAATTGTCTTGACCTTTTCAGCAATATACAAAAAACGTCATTGATGTCTGAACAAAACATTAATGAGCCAGGACTTGTCAAAGAACGTACCGTCTTTTTTGTCAAAAAGTTCGTCCGAAAGTACTAAGACCTAATAGATACATATTCAGTGTCTACTTACCAAATAAAACAATGTAGATCGATTAGGACACTTGAGATTTTAAAAGTGTTGTTTTCATTTTGTTTGCCCTTGTATTTATACCTTACTTAACTTTATCGAAAGTGCATACTAATATGGACTTGTTTTAATTTACTGTATGTTAGATCATTTACAAAAACTTTGTTTATTGGCTTCTTCAGATGTATCTGTTATACTGTATGGATTATCAAATACAATAACTTTTTTTGTTGGCGTCTTTGTCAGATTTATTTGTATGCTTGTATGAATGTTAATCAGTTCCGTTGTAGATTTACATAGTTTTGGCTGGATTCCAATTAACCAAATATGTCTGTTTGGGTTGCTCACCCAATTTCGTTAATATAACGGAACTATAAACAACTATCATACAAATGTTAAGTTTAGCTAGCTATAAAAGCACGTTTTGTCCATCAATTTTGTCGGAAAATGCATGTAGAAGTCAGGAATATGACAGTTGTGGTTTATATAGTCTTATGTTTGATTTTGTCAGGTTTTTTGGACTTCTCCCTTTTTAACAGTTCAGTATTATTGTTAATACAGTTTTAATAGATAGAATCATTCGCTGGAAGCCAAGGTTAGAATAAGAGATTGTTTTGTCGTTTGCTTAACTTTCAGTGGCAAATGTTTCCTGCATGTTTAGGAAGAGAAAATATTAAAAAAATAGTACAAAAGGTATCTCCTGTTATAGTGGGTGATTGGGTTGAAAGGCGGAAGAACGCCACTGGAAGGTGAGGGTTGTTAGTACTCGACAGTTTTGCAATAGTCCACCTACTGATCGCTGAACAAGTTGTTGCTTTGGCTCGTAACATGCAGACAACGTGGAACTTCTCTCAACTAAACACGACATGGGCTTCCTACGAATTTATACGTCCAGCACAACCATACAGATGCCACACTTTGGTAATCATTTTACTGTTGGACGGAAGAAGACGAAGGGATGATGATATTTCTATACACCAGTCCACCCATGACAAAGCTATGATTTCAATTCCCCCATTGTTAACTGCATGTGGATAGAAAGATAAGAAGATGTGGTATGATTGTCAATGAGATAACTCTCCAACTATAGGTCACCATACGGCTTTCAACAACGAGAAAAACCTAAACCGCATACACGTAGCAATTGCAAGATATAAAAGGTCCCTAAATTACTGCATATTGAGTACACATACGATACGGTACGGTTATTCACTGCTTGCGTACCTATTCTATTTTCTTGATAGATGACTGCTGGTTGGAAGGAAGTTGTTGAACATGTCTTTCTGGAACTATTTGAATAATGATAAGATTTCTGTTATCGTAACAAGTATTACGATTTTTTTTTTGCATTATAATAAGATTTCCTCCATCATAACACTTGTTTGTTTGGATAAATTGCATTAGACACAATTGACACCAAATGTTTGAGAGCCAAAGATACAAACAAAATGTTGAGAGCATAAAAAACGAAACTCTTAATCGGAAGAAACAAAATCGTCGAAGGGTTTGCTAAATTTTGTTGCATCATTAGTTTAGGCACAATTACGACAGTAATGAAATTAAAGGTACCAATTGTTCTGAACCAGATGCGCATTATGACAACAAATGACGCTTCAGTTGTGCTCAAGGCCAAAATATTTGAAAATTTAAAACTTATCAAAAAAGTTTAGAGCTTAGAAACCAAAAAGGACAACATGAATTGCAACAGCTGGACAAGGAATCAGAGCTTTTCATGAGAGAAATTTATTCCTTAATTTGAAATGATTTCCAAAATTTTGTAACAGCAGAATTCAATAACACAATATCCGTATTTTTATGCGAGTACAGAAGTAAAGGCTCCTAAGTGTGTGTTACCCTCGGGGACTAACAGTCCACCAGTGGAGGTATCGATCCAGTTGTAGTTATATAACTTTACCGGTACAAATTGTTCTGCACCGGATGCACATTTCGACAATAAATTGTCTCAAAACCACTTCACGCACTTAATTCAGCAAAATTAAAGGACAAACACTTTTATTCTTGTTCTTCATCTGAAAGTGATAGTAAAATGAAAATGAGTTAGTTCGGAAAGGGTTATATTTTGCCCCAAATATTAAGTCCCTTCTTTGAATATAACAAATGTTTCAAGTAGACAAAAAAACCACGTTAGAAAGTGAAATATAACTTTATTTGTTTAGCTTTTCTTAAAAATCCTTAATATTTACAGCCCAAATAGACCAAAGGAAGATATATTGATAAAAGTTAACAAAATCATCAGGATTTTTTTCAAAATTTAGGCCTAGAAAACATAGAGCGCAGGCTTCGATAATCTAAATATTCAAATCTGATGTAAATTATTACAGTAAACAATTTATTAAAAGATATGTCTTATTGACGCATGCGCTCTATGTTTCTAGTCCACAAAAACAACGGAAATTTACCTGTTTCATTGATTTTTGTGGAAAATCAATATTAATGTTATTTGTGACGATATGAAAACAAACGTTAATACGTAAATTTCAACAAAAAGGTATATTTTCTACCTAGTCAATGTTTCAACTACGATTCATTGAAATATTGGTCAATAAATCCTGATTTGAAATTTTAGCTAGAAATAGGGGCCATTTTAGGGCCGTATCGAACCTACTCCTTTATAATCATTCCTCTTAACAATCCTGTAAAAGCTGATACGAACTCGAGGCTGCAAAAACCGGTTTTACTCACCTGGAATCGTCATATATTAAAACAAACATGCAGTTTAAAAGAAATAAAGACTCTTCCGAGAAAAGTCTGTACAGTTTTTGCAAAAGTTTTTAAATCTGTGATTTGTATTTGAGTTGTTTACAGTTAAAGTCCAATTATAAGTTAATATTGAAATTAAAAGACCTCCCAACCAAAAGGAGTGTGAAATAAGTTACATTCTTTTTTTCGGAGTTTTTTTTATTTTAATATTAACTTATAATTAAACTTTTGTTATTGCTAAAAGCAGGATTCTCGCCCTCGAATAAATTAATATCACTTTAAAAACATGTACATTTTCTATCTTTCAATTAAAGACTTAATAAATAAAACCATTTTAAAGCCAACTATTAGTAAGTAGATAAGCTTTCTTTTTGTAAATGAAGTTTTTTGGTAACTTTATGAGTCGCCATGGTTTACTGTTTTCATTACAATAAACGTTCGGTGTGAGCCAAGGCTCCGTGTTGAAGGCCGTACTTTGACCTATAATTGTTAACTTTTTATACGTTATGACTTGGATGGAGAGTTGTCTCATTGGCACTCATACCACATCTTCTTATTCATAGTAACAAATATGTCATTAACTTTCTGTCAATCAAACAAAGGATTTCGTAAGGTTTGCTGTTTATGGTAAATGAATCACAAAGAAATATCTTGATTTTCAATCAAGTTTCACCATTGTACTTACATTTCTGATAAAGGGAATAAATATCCAAAAGTATTTATGATTACTGAGTATTTAATAATTTCCATATTGAATGTTTTATTACTGACATCATAAAAACAGAAAATTGGCTTTCATTGGCATTCGACCTCAATTTGAAAAAAAAAACGCATTTCATGAGTATTGAACGACCCGAGAGAAAACTATGGTGGTTTGTTAAAAGGAGTTAAAATGAAACTATATAGTTAATGGCACTCCACTACATTAGTATGACAAAAGAATTATCAGATAAAAACTAAATAATCGTACAGCATCAGAAGTTTTAATTTTCAAACAATATTGATAAAAATCATCAAGAGACTAAAATCAAATATATAACGTAAAGTCTGTGAAATTCCAACATCAATACTTTTGATGGAATTTAATAAAAATTATAATTTGATGGGTGTTTTAGTTAGCCTCTGTGGTCTTTTAATTAATTTTTTCCTTATATTACACTTTGAAACTAAATATTGAATGACATGAATACAGTCATTTTCTTTCATAAATAAATAAATTAAGTAATATAATGTTTCATATATATTTCAATGCCATTTACAAAGTTTTATACAACTTTACGAAACAACCAAATGGCAACATTACAGATGCCACTATCAACAGAGTATCAAGGACTATGGTACTGAGTGACTTCATATTAGTCAACAAAGGTGATGTGTATGCGCACACTTTACTTAAACCTGTATTGGAATGCCCCACGACCAGTATCTTGAATATAAGCAGTTGTGTAAGTGCACTAAAGACGCGACAGACGATTAGTCTGTTTAGATAGCATTACATACATTAACCTTATTTTTTTTATAAATGTCAGGTTGTGAGAATAATACAAAATTAGTTGTGCAATAACATATTTTACATAATCATGTTTATGAATATGTAAACAAACATATAAGGATCTAGATCTGACTTTTTACATTGATATAAACTTTAAGCTCGGGAAGTGCACAAGTAAAAGTGCAGTGTTAAAAGACAACCTTTGCACATAGACATGAAGTTATTCGGAATCATAGTCCTTGTTGCTCTGTTGGTGATGGCCTCAGTTACAATGCCAGCTGGTAAGTAGAAAAGTCAGCAACATTAGTTAAAATACTGCGTTTACAATTTTCTCGATTTGTTTTGTCATTGTATTTAATTCTTTTTGACATTTTTATTTACTTCTACACATAGTACCTTTCTAGTGTATACTTTTCAGGAAAATTACCATCTTGGAATATCAGTTCCACAGATCACGCTGATATGTTCCAATTTTCGTAATCACATCCCCGTTTTCTTTTTCTTTTTCTGGAATGTGACATCACCGAGTTAGACTTGTCGCCGATTTTGTTACTTAAAAGAGAAAAAGACGGATGCCACACGAGGAGCACGTTCTGTTTACTTTCTGGAGCAGTCTAGATTATCGCCGGCTTTTGGTTTTGTTCGTGTTTTTCAGTTTTTAGTTGTTCTATGTTGTGTTTTGTATATTGATGTAAGTATTTTGGTCTTTGTTCGTTTTGTTGGCATGGCATTGCCAGTTTGGTTATAGCTATAAGTTTGCATATACCTTTGGTATCTCCCCCTCTCTTTTACAGCGACAGCTCAGAAAAGTTGGTCATCAAGTTACCTAAGATAGAATTCTCTTTCAAGTCATATGTGTTATTAGACTAATGTTTTAAAGATTTCGGTCGCAGGTTTTTGTTGGCTTCGTTTTGCTCAATCTGTTGTCAAATGTTTGATACTTTGTAGACTGCTGTTTGTCTGCCCATCTTTTTTCTTTTATCAAAAGTGTTATCTACCTACCATCGACGTATGATTGTGTAATTTCTCTCATTTTTTGAAATGTACAAATTTGATATTTTTATTTTTTGTTCATTAATACAACACATACAAATTAGTAACCAACAATATCAACATTAACGCGTTTTCAGTGAAAAAAAACAAAGCTGGGATAACACTATCCAATGTTAGTCAGACATCAGAACAGATCAAACCAAACAAGCAATGGAAATTCAATAATACAGTAGTTGTACATAAAAAGGTCTAACATGTTTTTTTTTTCGAACAAAATTAATATAAATTTTTCATTGTTTTAAATTTGTTTGTGTACTAAAACATTATTTTTGTGTCCAAATTTTTTTTAAATGTATTTTTCATATTGTAAAGGTATTTACAGAAAAAAACAACCTATTTAATCTCCTTCCTCCAAAATATTTTAGTTGAGACTTCCATGAAAGTAATTAATCAGCAAATGCATGATGTTCCCACTTTTTGTGCTAAATGAAATTGTACTCAGAAAGCAAACGATTTATATATCGTATTGTACCGACCATGATGATAGATATAGATTCATTAATCAATTATGATGACAATTACAGATGCATATGGAGGATTTAACAGTAGACATTATGGTAAAAGGGTGAGTAGGAAATTTTCTTTTTTTCTTATTTAGTTCAGGATTGAAGAAAACATTTCTTTATTTAATTAAAATACACTTGTTTATTGTACTTCAATTAATCATATGCATTTGGTAATCTGCGACTGGTTTATTTTGAATATATATTGATAAAATATTTGAAACAAAATTAATATTATTTGATATAAACAGGTTTCATTTTTTTCGAGATGGACTTTTTCATTAAATAATTTATGCATTTTAATACTATGAATAATATCCGTGATTATAACAGCAGATTACAAATAGACAAACACACATATATACGTCAATGGCAGTCAGCAGGGTTTAAGAACATTTGTTGTTCGACCTGTTATTCAAGTGCGTTTTGTTAGAATATACCTTTTCACTTTATTGGTCTTTTGGAAAATGTTGTTTGTGCTGTATTTAAACCCCTTTAACAAGAAATTAGTTTTGCATGCACACGTATAAAAATTGCGGTTTTTATCTATATATATCTATATATATATATATATATGTAATGTGCCTAGAAAATCAACCTAACGATGTTAGAGTAGATCTGTTTCTTTACTTCCTCCCCGAGCGGGACTGGAACCTGTAATATATATATATATATATATATATATATATATGCTATGTACACTGTCTTCAAGAGTTTATACATGTTTGCTCTTAATTCTTTGAATATAGAGAAGTTGTGAACAAATCAAATCTATTCAAACAGAGATCTGGAATCAAACATCAAAACATAATATATAAACAAATACAACACTAACCCTGAAAGTATAAAATCTTGTTTAACGGCATGGCGTTTTTTTAAACTTATATTAAAAACTAAATAAAATAATCCTTTTATAAGATGCTGATAGATATATAGTGCTGTCATGTCGGCCTAATGATTAAATTGACTTTAAAAGTTAAAAAATAGGCATATCGGTAATATTTTGACTTCACGTACTTTTGTGCTAGTTAGTTTTGGATATAACAGCATATTAAGACAGGACAATGCTCTTTCTGTTAAGACACACAAGCATTTTACAGAATCCCGATTTTATTTTTAGAATGCGCTAATTTATTGTTGAAAATATTCGATGTTGTTGAAAAAGCTGGTGAAATATAACAAATGACAAACCAGCAATTTTATTCTTTTGTTGCATTGATAAAAATAAACTTTTAAGATAAGATCTTTCCAATAAAGTAAAATTATGATATATTTTAAAAGTATAAGAACATTGTTCTTTTTATCATATTGATACAGTTAATCAATAAGTTATATTTTTTAGAACGGTACATTAAGTAAAGAAAAAGACAGACAAATAAAACTGTAACGATAATCATTAATAAACCAAAAATTGATGTTTAGTTTAAGAGTTGTCATATCTGTCTTTACAGTCAATTATAGTAACATAACAACATTTATCATTCTGACATAACATATTCAGGAAATATATTCAAATGGTAAACAAGTAAAGGTTACCGTAAACATATTTTATCAAAGAATTCGTTATGTATAGCTACAAGAGTAAATAAATACAAAATATACCTCTAGTAATTCAATTATTGGGACGACGAAACAAGAGGAGTGCTCTTATATATATTCGTCTCCTGAACGGAGCGAAGGTGAAGCGATAATAACATCATCCATTTGAATTGCGTGATGTTTAATAACAATGACCAGTTCATTTCAAAATAAGCGTTAGGTGTACATTTGATAGGTTGAAAATGACAGATCTTAAAAATAATTTCTTGTGATTTCGACCAATTAATAATAACCCAATTTTTTTGCTAGAATTACAAAAACCTGTATGTTTAGTATCTTATTAATCTTATTAGCGTATTTAAAACAATCGAAAGTTTGGACTCAAGGACAGACAAAATATTTGCCTGATTAAATATCAGATACATAGCAAAGTCATTTCTTGAAATACGCACACAAATCTCATTCTGACTAATTCAGTGGAATTATCGCAAATAGCGTATAAATGAAACGTGGTACGTGTATGACAAATATAGAAATTACTCACAAAATATTATTGCACACTTTAACATGGTCAATCAATACATTTCATACAATGAACATTTCTTCAAATAAACCTTAATTTATTTTTCAGTATAGAGGTTATGGTCGTTACAATCACCCTGGATATGGTGGAGGTTACGGATATGGTGGAAGTTACGGATATTGAGGATGATACTTTGAAAATAGGAATAGTTTCTGAGTATTTGATATAAATAAAATGAAAAATTGTTTATCGGTTTTATTACTGAAATTCAGATACACAGCTAATATTTGGTATTATGAAAAAAAAGTTTTAAGTTACTTAAACAGACTAAATGTAGAAACAGAAACGTATTTAGCAATGATATTTCTTTAAATAAAAACAATTCTCTTTTGTGTCCATATATATTTCTACTGTCGATACATACAATATTTAAATAAGTTTTAATTATGTGTAAACCTGACAGATTCAGAAAATCAGAAAGAGGAAATTAGAATGTTACGATTGTGGGTAACAACCGAGTTTACATAAAATAACTGTAACAAAAACTGTATTGATCATTGTGCCGGTTCAATGTATAGTACAAACCTGGACATAGTCTAAAAAATAATCATAGTTTCCATTATGGTAATACATTTCAGGCTTTGTGGGGCTCATTAATCAGAAACTGCTACTTCCGGCGGGATTGATTTACAGGTTGTCATCCTTTTATGTGATTCACTGCCTCGTGTTGACGATTATGCTTTCTCTAATTTTACCCGATTTATACTTTTCCCGACTTGTAAATTATTTTTGAACGTGTGGCTCATTTTATCTCAACATTCAATTTTGACGTCAAGTGTTCTTGCAATCTATTTAAAAATTTCCAATTGTGAATTGATAAAAATAGACGACCATGCCCGATGACGTCTTATATCAAGAACACCTTTTTTGATAAAATATAATCAAAATTAAAACTGATCAAATCTTAAATTTAAAGTCATAACAAAACTGTATATGCATGTTGACCATGCAACTGCAAAAAATATAAGTTATCCACAGACTCACATCCAACACGTCAACAAAACTTTGTCCTTGATAGAGAAAATTGCTTGAAATGTTTTGTAGGCAACTCTCAGTCAAATTTGTATAATGAATGTTATTAAAAAGTCGTCAATTTCTAAGAACGATTGGCGTAATTCCGAAAAAGATCTGTCGGTTTGAACTTTTATGAAAGAAGAACATGTAGGAGTTGCGTATTTAGGTACTCAGTGTACTACAGATACTGATAGGTGTGTAGAATGAAACAGTGATTTCTATTACATGGATATGGCAGACACTTTTATTTATTTTATCTGCCGTGTAAATATATTTCACTTTGGTCCCTTATTATGCCAAGTGTTTTGATCAGAGCGCCACTGATGAGTCCGATGTAGACAAAACGTGCGTTTGGCGTACGAAATTATACCCCAAGTATATTTGATGAGTTGTTACAACCACTCGATCGATGCCACTGCTAGAGGCGTCTCTGTCCTTAGGCTATGCACAACCCAGTTTTGTGTTGACATGACATTTCATTGCTATAAAAACTATTTTCTTTAAAACTAATGTTTACATTAGATGTTGATTTTTTCGAAATACGAATGTAGTTTTATGTACCACATGAATTGATTACTATAGCCGTACGCATATTACGTAAATTTTATAGAATTTTTGGTTGAAGTCTTATGTAGACGAACCGTGCTTATTGGGTACCACATTATATGCTTGGATTTTTAAATACTTTTATTATCATAAACTTTAAAGTTGCGTTTACAATAAATTTATTGTAAATAAATATTAACAAATGTCGATCTTTTTTATCAATTTTTGTTTGTTTGAAGCTTTTTATCAATTCAACAATGCACAGATGCCTGTACAATATGGCAAATTGTGAAAAGTCAAGAGTCTATTGAAAGTTTCAAAACAAATATGGGAGAGAACACAACTATGGAATACAGCAATTCAACTAAAAATATACAACAAAATACTATACTGTATCAAAGTATGATCGGAGTTACTGAAGTCCTTGGCTTGCTGATATTGAATCATACCGTCCTGCACGCTTTTTGAAGAGATGACAGAATCCATATACCAAGGACATAAATAGTAAAGGAAGATACAATCTTAAGCAATACATAAAACAAATTGTACAGAATTGAAAATGTAAAATAACGTACGCAACATTTTGGTATTGCGTCAATCTATAGATAAGCGAATTCGTGAATATCCCCCAAATAAATACTCTTTTCTATTAAATTCTTGCAGATTGAATCATATTTCTTATGTATATTGTTTTCTTCAAATTGATGATAAATATTTCTGCTATAAATAGTAACTGTTATCACATATTTCGAACCATCTGAGCTTTTGTGCAGGTGGATTACTATATGAAATTCTATTGTAATGGATTAAAAAATAAACTTGAGACTTAATGAGTGTCCACATATATATATATATATATATATATATATAAGTCTAAATTGAAAACAACGTTCAAACCTATGATTGTGTTGGATAAAAACCGCAATATTTATACGTGTGCATGCAAAAAAAATTTCTTGGGGTCTAAATACAGCACAAACAACATTTTCCAAAAGACCAAAAAAGTCAAAAAGTATATTTTAACAAAACGCATTTGACTAACAGGTCGGAAAACGGATGTTCTTAAACCCTGCTGACTGCCATTGACGATTGCCAAATAAACGGATCACAATATGTAATAAAATGGATCTGTATTATTAATTTAATACTAAACAGAAAACAATAAACTTGCAGAAAAGATGGTATACCGCAAACATGAGGTGCAAAAATGTGTACACCATATCCGGATTTCGACAATTATGTCTCTTCAGTGATTTTAGGAATCGAACGGTATTTGGAAGGCCATGTAATTTACCTCAATTAAGGATAGACTCTTGAATTTTGAAGAGTCGAAATAGAATGAACGGATCATATAAACCCGAAGACAAATATAATACAAGCCCAAACGAAAAAATATAATTAAGTCTAAATTGAAAACAACGTTCAAACCTATGATTGCGTTGGATAAAAACCGCAATTTTTATACCTGTGCATGCAAAACACACACACATATATATATACAGGTATTGTGAAAATGATAAAATGAAGGTTGACATATTCTTTGATCGACTAGAATATAATAGTATAACTTTTGCATCTTTGTTGAATCATATATAACAGGAAAGGAACACATACACAGTAAAAGGTACATTTCTGTCACAGATGAAGACGGATATGTTCCAATTAACGTTACTACAATCCTGCCCTCTGTTACTCGGGTGTGACCTATCGAATTATAATTATCACAGGGTTTATAATTACACGACCAACTACACGGGTGCCACATGTGGAGAATGATCTGCTTACCCTTCCAAAGCATCTGCGATCACCCCGGTTTTGGTAGAGTTCGTGTTGCTTAGTCTATAGTTTTCTTTGTTGTGTTTTGAGTATTGTTGTTTGTCTTTTCGTCCTTGTTCGTTTTTGCCATGGCGTTATCAGTTTGTTTTCGACTTATGAGTTTGAATGTTCCGTTGGTATCTTTCGCCTATTTTAATTAACATGTGAATATTAAAGCAAGCAAAGATAAATATTATTAATTTAAATTATGATTCAAGGTAAAATACTAGTTCTGAGAGAATCCCACGAACTCTCATAGAAACGAAACCGGTGCGTTGATAGGTTAGGCATCTCCAAGATGGCGACTGAAATGTGTCAATATCCCGTCATCTCTCCCTCGAGTGTGACCTACCGAATTAGACTCATCATCGGATTTGTACTTTAAAGAAAAAACGTGATGGGTGCCACTTGTGAAACAGAATTTGCTCATCCTTCCGTAGCCTCTGGGATCATCTCGGGGTAGGGTTTGTGTTGCTCAGTCTTGGTTTTCTGTGTTATGTTTTTTTTAACTGTTGCTTGTCATTTGGTTGTTTATTTTCATTTTTTTGCCGAAGCATTGTCAGTTTGTTTTGGACTGACTTATGAGTGTGAACATCCCTTTGGTATCTTTTGTCTCTCTTTTGCATGCACCACAAGTAAAAAAAATTACTGTGAGATGGTCTCTTTTATATCAAAGGTAAGTATGAAGTTTGCCATATTTGTTAATTCGTAACAGTGCAGATCCAAATCGTGTTTTGTCCAATACGATCAAAATACTATCAAAATTATGGCTGTATAACATTCTTTGCATTTTCACTTTGTGTATTTTTGTAAGCTATATAACTGAAAAGAATTTGACGTCAGTGGATGCATGACTCATGTTTTGCACTTTTATTTGTTAAAATTGAACTTACATTTAACTTCGACTGCTAAATTCAATTAGAAAAGTAATATACTACATTCTAATATGACGTGTTTCTTTTGCTTTGTAAACAACAGTGTGATAGAATTCTCGATATGTCTTTACTTAGCGCAGACTTAGCGCAGACTCAGAGATGTACATATTAATGGCTGTTACTATTTACCTCCCACGTAATTCCACATGTATCGTAGCCTATGTGCAAACACTATGTGGATTTCGTTGTGTTCAAATTGTTATTGATAAAGAAACTACAGAAACTTTATTCCTATTCTAATGCATAACAAAAATAATTATTGCATAAGATCTTATAAAGTGTATTAAATCAAAATAAAATAAAATTCCGCGAAATTTCATGAATGATCTTGGCGCATTAACGTCATGTCAAAACATGACGTCATACGAATAAAAACTCTCAAGCTGAAGATTATTCCATTACATGTACGCTCTAAATTCGGATAATATCGTATTAAAATGGAGTTTTGAGGAAGGTGTTGTTTTATTTTTCTATTCTATTGCATCATTCGCACATTTATGGATATCAGTAAGTCAACATGGCGGCTCACTCCTTAGTTGCGACATGTCAACTGTGGATTTAAAGGTGAATAGTAGCCAATGAAAAAAAATGTTTGGGTTAAGAATTAAAAGGATTGAACACATTTTTTTCTAGTGGTGATTTAAGAAATACAAGCTTTTGATTTATTTGAAATTTGTAGCTTTTATCATACAGGGGGTAAAATAGAACAGCCATACACACGGCAATCTTAACTTCGTTTCAGTTGTTCAAATTACCGTATTTGTCTTATTAGAATCGAAATAATTCATGCAAGTCATAGATTTGTTATCATTTTCACATGGCCTGGGCCGTTACATTTGTTAATTTTATCCCTCGCTTACGCTTGAGATAAGATTTGAATATAATGGCCCAGGCCATGTGAAAAATTCCAACAAATCTAGGGCTTGCATGAATAATTTCTTAATTTACATACTGTAGCATATTTTTTTTCATTTCCTGTTTCCTTCTTTTATTTACCTGTCAAAAGTTCACCTGTAGCAATACACGACTTTCCTAGCAGTCGAAGGTTAATGAAAACCAAAAATGCCTAATATCTTATGTCATATTGTTGATTCTGGTGTTTTTATTGAATTTTCAGTGTGCACTGTACATTGAATAGTAAATTATTCGTGCTTTATTTTAGTTTTAGTCCTAGTCATCAATACTATCTTCGTTTAAGACTTTATGTAATAAGAATAAAAATAATTTATCATTCATTGATTTCAAATACACAGAAATGATTTCTGTTTTCAATTGATCATCATCTATATCGGTAACTTCAACCACTCTTACGGTAACCACGGTATTTACCACCATGACCACTGTGCTGTAAACACAATTTGCATTTTTGGAGAAATATCAGTTGTAGTCGATGTAGTGTTGAACTTGTGAAAGTGTTTTAATCTTAAATACATGTTTTTTTATTAGTTGTTATTGGCTTTGAACAAGCTGTCAGTATACGTAACTGCAAGTACTCTTAGATCTGCACTTTGTGTCTTATTTGTTTTCAGGGATGTATAAATTCCCGGCCACGTTCGTTTTATGTTTTTGTTAGATCTTTTTCAGCTTTGTATCAATCAGATAAACTAAGCCCTTTTCATCTGATTTTTATAGTATGTTCTTATGTTGTACTGTTACACCAGCGTCCCAGGTTAGGGGAGGATTGGCAAAGTGAGAAAAACATGTTTAACCCCGCCACATTATAGATGTGCCTGTCCAAAGTCATGAACCTGTAGTTCAGTAGTTGTCGTTGGTTAATGTCTGTCATAACTGTTTTTCGTAAATTGTTTTGTTATAAATTAGAGCGTTAGTTTTCTAAATTGAATAATTTCATATTTTTCATGTTGGGCCTTTTATAGCCTACTATACGACATGCGTTTTTCTCATTGTTGAAGGCCGTACGTTGCCTATAATTGATCAAATCCCCCTCATTTTAAACTTTGGTGGATATTTGTCTCAGTGATAATCATCCCTCATCTCCTTATTTTTATAATTATATCGATAAGATTGTGTGAGGAAATTTAATGTTTCTTGAAGCTTATTTGCTGACAGTACATGTACCACTGAATTAATCAAGATTAGATTCTTTGCTGTATTTCAAGAAATGATTTTGCTTGGTATCTGTGTATTATTGAAATTCAATGTTTCATGTAGCACATTTGCTTACAGTACATGTACCACTGAATTAATCCAGATAAGATTCTTTGCTGTATTTCAAGAAATGATTTTGCTTTGTATCAGTGTATTATTTTAAAATAAATAACACATTCGTGTGACGCACATTTATTTGTACTGTATTCCTGTCACGTAATGTTGTCATTTTAGCGGTATCTTTAACATTGCCATATAAGCGGGAGCTTTGGCTAGCCATACAAGCAGGTTCAACCCACCATTTGTTCTTAAAATGTCCCGTTCCAAGTCAGGAATATGGCAGTTGTTATCACATAGTCCGTTTCTATATATGTTGGCGTTTGTTTTTGTAGCAGTTCAGTGTTTCTGTTGTTTAATTTTGTTTCCTCTTATAGTTGGTGTGTTTCCCTCAGTTTTGGTTTGTGACGCGGATTTGTTTCAGTTAAATCGATTTATGACTATAACAGCGGTATACTTCTATTGCCTTTATTTATGCGGCGAGGTTTCTGTATAAGGTCAGATATTTTGTAAACTTTTGAAACCCCAATCTTTCAATTGATTCGAACAAGCTAATTAGAGATAGAAGTACAATGCCTAAACAGACATATAAGATTTTTGTAATTCTAACAGAAAGTTTGGTTGATTATTGTTGAGTCCTCACTACAAGAAATTATCATTAAAAATCTAATTTACCACTAACAAGTATTCTATAATAAGTGAGTAAAAGAAGTCAAAAAATGATTAATCTGCCTATTTTAAACATATAAAGTCAATTTTAACATTTTACTGCCAAACTTCGAAGTTGTTTTAGTAATGGGTATTATGCATGGTATTGAAACACACGTTTTAACAGATGAAAAAATCGATCTCGACAAAAGATATATATCAAATAATTAACTGAAAGTTCAAAATATTTTATGATTCTATTAAAAAATCAACCAGTCACAGAATAGAATGTAAGCAGATGCATTCTGAATAATATAGGGAAAATTGTTTTCCAAAATCATAGAATAAATAAGAAAACACCCCGCTTACCCCTCTGCTAGAATGTCCTCTACTAGAATGACTTCCTTTATACCCTTTATACCCTTTCCAATATTTTCCAGAGGCAGCTGTAATTATCACAATATTGAATCATGAATTTATGTCTATCATCTGAGTCATTACATACAATAAATGACAGGTAAATCATTTGCTTTCCGAGTAGAATTTCATTCAATTCAAACTTTTGGAACTGCATGTGTTTTGTTGCTGATGAATTACCTGCATGTAAGTCCCATTTAAATCAAAATTAGGGGATAGGTTTTGTTGATTTGTATGTTCTTAAAAGCGCATTTTAAAAAATAACAAAGAGTTTCAGTTCACCAAAATTGATATTTACATTTGTACAAAAATTAATAAGATGTTTGCCCAAATTATGTATTACTACTGTAATTTTTTTCCATTCACAGAACATGCTTGATTTGATATATTCTGAATTTACGCTGAATATTATTATCCCAGGTTTGTATTTAATCATTGAAAATTGTTATTGCAAGGAAATTGTTGGTTACTAATTTGCATAATTTGATATAAAAAATGACAATAGCCAATATATTAATTTGAAAAAAGGGAGAAAATATCAAAACAAGAAAACTAAACGCGGTGATGAATGACAGAAAACACCATGGCTATAACTGCATGTATATATTAATCAAATTATGCAACTGAAATCGTTAAACATTACTAATATAATTTAATACAAAGACTATTAGTGATAGGCAACTTGAGGAAACATGTGTCTGTGCTATAGAAGTAATGTTCACGACAAGTAGGGACTATAAAGGTACAATATTTGATAGTAAATACAAATGTAAAAAAAATAAATTCACAAGGCTGCAAAAATCTAGAAATCTCCAAGCTCGGCATAAAATACCATTTTTGTTTCTACTTACCAACTGGCATTGTAACTGATGCAACCAGAAATTCGTACAAAAACTATACCTGATTACTTCAAAAATAAAGCTACACCTGTAATTTCATATACCTACACCAAGTCTATTGCATCCAAGATTTTCAACCACAAGAGGGTTTTAGAGGCCTTTAACCTCAAAGATGTGAAATCCAAACCTCAAGATTGCGCATGTGCATCAAAATACAATTATAGTCCAGCTGGTCATGTTATTACTGGCGACCATAGCATCGTAAACAATGAACAACTAAGAGAGTTGTTAGCCAAGGGACCAAAATATAGAATTCTTTAGTCCATCAACTGGAAAAAGAACTTCAGGTTACTGATGGATGCAGTTGATGACTATGCTAGAAAATGGGTAAAGCGCAAATCAGACGAACCAGAACTGGACACTTTGTTTGAATGGATCAAAGCTATTCAATCATGCATTCAGAAGCGCATTCAGAAACTACGATGTACTATGAGCACAAGGGTTTCTAATCCATTCAAGAACTTGTCAAGGTTGTCGATGCTTTATCCTCTTTATATGACAAATATGTCGTTATCCCAGCAGATAAAGCCTCCAATAATATTGTCTTCTTATGTAAAAACCATTATTTGCAATGTCTCACAAAAGAGCTTGGAATAAACAGCACAACTGGTAATCCTACATATTCTTTAACATCATTTACAGAGGATGAAATTTTACAAAACACAAATCTGTCCTTCTTTCTTCTGGTATTAACATCAAAGAAAACGAAAAAAATCTACCGTTATTATACTAGATACCAAAAATTCACAAAACTTCTTATAAAGAACGATACATAGCTGGATCATCAAGATGTTTGACATCTTGCTAAAGTGCTGACTACTATTCTTTCTACAGTATAAGATGGCCTTCAAAATATTGTGATGAGATATATTCAACCAGTGGTGTCAATCAGAAGTGGATTCTCAAAAATTGTAAAGATCTACTGCTAAATCTTAGATCACAATCTCTGCAATTTTGCAGCAACATTAAGACTTTTGATTTTCTACGCTTTACACTACTATTCCCCATGCTCAATTGAAAGATCGACTTCACCATCTCATTAAACAGAGCTTTTTCTATAAAAATGAAAATCTTAGATATAAATTTCTTGTTTTGGGTTATAATAATTCTTATTTTGTGAAGATTCTATCAGAAAATACACTGAAGAGGATATTATCAAAATACTGGACTTTTTAATCGACAATATATTTGTTGAGTTTAGAGGATTGATATTTCAACAGACAGTCGATATTCCAATGGGTACTAATTGTTCACCCCGTCTGGCCGATTTGTTTTTGTACTCGTATGAAGCAGAATTCATTCAGAACCTTCTAAAAGACAAAAAGAAAATGCACCTTGCGAAATTCTTTGATTTTACTTTCAGATATATTGATGATGTCCTATCACTGAATAACCCATATTTCAGTCAGTACTTGCATCTCATATATCCCAGTGAACTTTAGATTAAGAATACTGCTGATACTAGAAGGACTGCTTCATACCTTGATCTTTTCCTCAATATTGACACAGATGGTCGACTTCACACTAAAATCTATGACAAACGGGATGATTTCAACTTCCCAAATTATCAATTTCCCATTTCTCAGCAGTAGTATACCCTCTGCTCCGTCGTATGGTGTTTACATATCTCAAATGATACGCTATGCTCGTGCATGTTCACACACTAAGGACTTCATATACAGGAGTGTGCTCCTTACGCAGAAACTATCCAACAGAGTTATGAGGTCTTAAAATGTGGTTTACTATCTACGTCGTCTGTCTGCTAAGTACCGAACGTGATCTATTCCCGAATATGAATGTTTTGCCGAGTGTGAATTCGCATTGCTATACGACGTGTCTCGGTATTTATACATCCAACGTTCATGTATTTAGTTATGATGTTTCTTTTGTAAGTACAGTTGGATATATTGTGTTATGTCTTATCGTTTGTGGTTTGAATTCTGTATGTTCGGTACATTTCATATATGTCTTATTTGTCCGTATAGTCGAGTTAATTTCCATTTTCCATGGATAAAGTATTGTGTTAGTCCAAATAATAATGACGTCGTCACATCATTAATTTAAAATAGCCTTTCAAGACCGTCATCATCCTGATAATTATTTGGACTAGTATTGTGAAAATAATTGTGAATTTTTGGATCTCGTTCCATATAATTGTATGAATTTCAAGATTATATATACGTCACAAAAAAACGTCACTTTTTGTAGCGTTGATCCATTTATGTGACGCAGTTTGTGGTGTCCTGTACTGTCGTTAATTCATGGTAGATGTCCGTTGTTATTCTGTGGTTTACGTGTTGTAATGTACTATTATATTATTTATTTATGGATTTCTCTGTGCTGAGTGTTCTTTCGTTTGTTTGTAATGTATTCCTGCCACGTAGTGTTGTCAAGTTAGCGGTATTTTTTAACATTGCCATATAAGCGGGAACTTTGGCTGGCCATAAGACCAGGTTCAACCCACCCCACCATTTTTCTTAAAATGTCCTTTACCTAGTCAGGAATATGGCAGTTGTTATCAAATAGTCCGTTTCTATGTTTGTTGGCGTTTGTTTTTGCTGCAGTTCAGTGTTTCTGTTGTTCCGTTGTTTTCCTCTTATAGTTGATGTATTTCCCTCGGTTTTAGTTTGTAACCCAGATTTGTTTTCTCTTAATCGATTTATGACTTTTGTACAGCGGTATACTACTGTTATGCCATCATCAAAAGAGCAACAAGAACTATGATTCCGAATAACTCCATGTCTGATCTTTAAATTCGATTTAAACAATCCACTTTTACAATTTTTGTGATTCTGACGATAAGCATGATTAAGTACTAGTATATTTATCCAGTGTGATAGAAACAGCAGGTTGATACAAATAAGTTATTACATAAACCTTATTATGTTTATATTGCTTCAACATGTTTAACAACCTTTGTTTAAAATGTCAAAAACCAACAGCAAGTGAAATCCTGCACTATCCATTGTACAAGTAATAACATACAACATGGTTTGAAATGTATAAAAGCATAATTATTTGCTAATGGCGTGTTTTGGAATTAATCTGTTTATATGTTAAAAAAAATCGCAACCAGAACCTTTTAATACTAAAATGGAATTTTTTTGTTTGATGTATTTTATATAATTTATGTATTTCTTTCTTTCTTTCTTTATTTATGTATGTAATATCTATTTATTCATTTTTATTTTTATCATTAACAACCGCAATATTTGAGCGCAGTTGTCTTATGTGTTTGTGTTTGATATTAGATAAAGCGGATACGGGAACATGTGCTAGTCGTGGTAGTAAATAAATGCAAGTAATCGGTTATTGAATATAAAGAGGTGTATGGTATACATCAACCTTACAGTAGTCCAAAATCACAAATAACCAAAGGACAAAAACAGTTATGTTTAAAATTTTAATAAATTGATATCATGAAAAACTCATTGATAGACTTAAGATTAACTAAGGAAATCAAAATTATTATCTTTTTCAATGTCACATATAGACATATTTAACTGCAAATGTTCTGTAATACAACACCTAAGTGCATGAAGAGTATAAAGCGTTCAGAGAAATAAAATCACAACTTAGATACAACTATTAATGAAAAGCAAAAGGGAAACCTAAAAAGATATTCTAATATTTTTGTTGTTTTAGAAGAAAAGTGACGGTAGATATATGTTGATAGTTGTTCTAATTTGGCACTTATTTAGGACCCTTCACTAGTATTTCATTCAATTGCATACTTGATTATTTAATATGCATTTGACCCGATGTGTTATTAACGTAAGCAGCTAACCGAATAGTGCATCAGGATCTTATTTGGTTGACAACTTTAGTATGATTTTGATCTCTTTTTGTGTTAATTGACCTTATAGTTCCAGGAAAAAAGATTTTCTGAAATGCTTCTGCCTTATCCTTCATATGTCTATACGGAAACCTGAGTTCCAAGGAAGCGTCCATATTGGACAAGTGGCGACCTCATTCGCAATTTTAAAGAACGAATTCAGACTATGACTATTAGTATTACACTATTAAGTTGTTGCTTTTAAAACAAATGTAAAAAAAAAATGTTCATACAGTTTTACAAATTTATCTACAGCAGATGAAATGGTCCAGAGGGATAGCAGTGCACCTGCCAAATACCAATACTAGTACACTTATTTTGGTTGTTTATCTTCAAATAATGATTGACATTTGTATGCTTTTGTTTCCCAGTTGTGTTGGGGTTCATGATCAAACGACGTGGATGTACATTGCAAGCAGTTATAGGTGACCGTGAGTCCTTCAACAATAAGAAAAATCCTTAAGTTGGACTAACTTGTGTCTAATCCTTTTTATGATATTTTGAAAAAAACTATGTTTAAACCCAGAAAAACCGCTACCGTAGTCTGCAATAAAAGGCCTCGACTTGACAAATATGAAAAATGCAAACTAGAGAACTAACGGCCTAATTAAGAAGAATTAAATTTACCAAAAAAATATAAAAGACAGGAACCAACGATAACCCATGAATTACAGACTCCAGACTTGGGGACAGGCACATATAGAATGTAGCGGGGTTGAACATTTTTGTTAGCGCTCAGCCTTCAACTGACCTAGGATAATGTTGTAACAGCACACCAAAAGGAAAAAAATGACTTTTCAGACTGGTTGGAATTGGAAAAGTTTAAAAGGAGAAACAATTCTCTTAAAAACTTTCCTTTGCCAATAAAGTTCTTGATACAATCAATTTAGGTAATATTCGTCATTATCATTCAGCTTGATCGATAATGTCTCTGTATGTAAAGATCCGTTTGTACCTATCATTTTCTACAACTATATACATTACCAATTGCAACGAAGATTTACAGATGCAAACACGTGTTACAGGTTCTCAATATTCGTTCTCAAAATCAAGTGTTAATCTTCTGACTTCACCTGCACAAGTTGCCCATTTATATTTAATCCTGCTGACCACGTTATCACTGTTGACCTACAAATTGTCACTAACATTATGAAAATGTGTAATCATGTAGCCCGATATACCGTGAGCCTAAATCCATCAATTGGAAACACAACTTTATAATACTGATGAATTCATTCGAGGAGTTTGAAAGGCAATGGGCTAAACGCGAAAAAGAAGAAGTAATTACACTTTCCAAATGGGTTAAGGCTGTGAGATCGGTGATAGATTTAGCAATCAATGCAGGGCTTCAGAGTTATTGCGAAACTTTTTTCTACCCTTTATTGTAGTATTTTCTATTCCAAACTTAAAGATAGATGGAAAAGAATCAGCCCAAATGCGTTTCATAAAAAAAATGGGCAATGTAGATACGAGATGGGATAAATCACACTTTGATTCTAACAGAGAATTCTCAGAAACTGACATTATCAAAACAAAGGCGAAAGATACAAAAGGAATATTCAAGCTCATAAGTCGAAAAAAGGCAACGTCATGTTAAAAAAATCTACCAAAAGACAAACGACAGTCTGCTAAACACAACAAAGAAAACTGAAGACTTAGCAACTCAAAACACCGGGTTGATCTCAGGTGCTCCGGAGAGGTAAGCAGATACTGCTACACATGTGGCATCCGTCGTGTTGCTCATGCAAGTTCAAAGTGGGTGATAAGCCTAATTCGGTGATGTCACATTCGAGGAACATATCCGTCGTCGTTTATGAAACAGATATTCCGTAACGGTCAACCAACTCATGATAGCTTCAACTTCACCACTTGTAACCCTTGCTTTTATAGCTTTCTTGTAAGCAGCAACTCTAAGTAGAGATAATAGTAATAGGAAAAGCTAGCTTTGGAACATCGTATCAAATAGGTGTTATATACTAAGTACCCCATATGCAGATGCTGCTGGAATGTGTCTACCTAGAAAAGGAAAGTTTACAATTGAGAAACAGAAATCATCTCTTTTGTCGTAAAGTTTTGTTCTCAACTAACGCCCATTGTCAATTTGTAAATGTTAGTCAACGTATCAGGCCGACGTAACTGTATCCTTTATTTCAAATTAATGGGATAAAGGAGTTTGACATAATTACCATAGGTGGTTTCGTATGAATAAAGGAACACATCGGCAAGACGTGGAACACAGATCGTTTCTTTTGGAGAATGCCGATTGTATGTTAAAAAACACGTCCTCCGAATATATCGAAACCTCTTTCTAAACTATCAACATCAATTCTATCAGAAAAAGGCAGTAACCAGTCCACAAGATATTGGATGTCATACTAGTTAGATATTGATAATCACGAATCCGACCAAAACTGGAGGTAACATCAGGTGCTTACAAAACTTAAGCAGTTCCCTTTGTAATAATTGATATTGCTCATTACAACTACATATCGGGTATCATAAGATTGTTACAAACGAAAACAAGGAGAACGAGATTGTAGCAAGTGGATCATTTGAAATTTCATGACAATCTTTATATATCATAAAAAATTACAACAAAAATACCAACTCCAAGGCAAATTCAAAAAGGGGAAGTCCACAAAAACTGACGAAAGCAAACACTATCAATCAATGGAACAAGTGAAAAACATAACTGTCAACCGAAACATAATTACATCTATAAAACAATAAGGATGTGCGTTTAATTTAACTTAAATCGTGTCCACCGCTCGACCTTAAAATTTATAATTATGTTAAAAAACCCACATTTAAATCCTTATAGGTGGGTTTATATATTCATATTTACATAATTATGTAACATATGTCTTAACACAATTAAGTCGTCATTTTTCACATAATCTGACATTGATGAAAATAAGGTAAATATATGTAATGCTGTGTAAATAGACTAATCTTCTGTCGTATCCTCAATGAACTTACACAGCTGCTTATATCAATAGTGTATACTACTACACCAAAAATACAAATTGTAACTGGTTTTCAGCTGTGCAATACAACTTTAAGGAACGTATGCACATAAAAGCAAGCTTTGTTGAAGAATATGAAGTTATGCAGTATCATAGTCCGTGTTTTTTTTGTTGATATTGATTTCAGTTACTGTGCTGGTTGGTTAGTATGCAAAGTTGTATAATTTTGTAAATGACTATGAAATATTATTAACATCATTCATTTTGGGAAGTAATTAGATTCTATTGATTTAGTTTATCAAAGTGTATTTTTTTCCCAAATAAAATATGAGTAGGCCTACAAAAATATGGTTCAAAATATATATTTGGTATTTAAATTTCGCCGAAAAGTATTGATGTTACAATTTCACACTTTCAGTTATATTATCATCAAAATAAATATAAGAAGATTTCCATTGAGGCAACTCTCCACCAGAGACCAAATAATTTAGAAGTAATCAACTATAGGTCACCGTACGACCTTCAACAATGAACACTACCTATATTGCCTAGAAAGCAAGCTATTAAAGGCCCTAAATGACAAATGTAAAACAGTTCAAACGAAAAAAACGAGAGGCCTCTTTTATGTACAAAACAATAAAAGAAAACACATACGACATAAATACTCATCATGTCAATACCAAACACAAAAAACAACTAACAAAAACCCTTAAGGTGGCTCGGCTCTATAACAGTGCGCAGATTTTAACGCATGGTTCTAACGGCGAGCGCATTATCTTCATCTTGGAAAGGATTGCTCTGAGGGGTCTTCTCAAAAAATAATTTTGACGACATCGGAACGTGTGCGTGTATGAGAGCACTCTTTCCCGACATCAACAAGCGATGCAAAACATTCTATAAAAAAAAGGATACGGTCAGAAATACAGAGTTGATTATTACTTTATCACATAAATTTTAAAAGAAAATATTGACATGGTGTACGACTGCCAATGACCAACGTTCAATTTGAACGTTGCGTCATTGGCAGTCGTACACCATGTCAATATTTTGAACAACCGTAAACAAAGGACCTGCAAATGTCATCGTACGGCCTTCAACAACGAGTAAAAATCCATAAAGAATGCTTTTAAAGGCATCGAGAGGTTCAACTGCACGCTATCAGTTTTGCATATTATTACATTTTGTCACTGTCAATTTTTGGTAATAGTTAAATATTTTTTATTTAACAAAAACAGTTTTGAATATAACAATTTTCAAGCAAAGATTTAATAAATACAACATTTTAATTTCACACATTTACATTCTTTATCAAATCATAGGCACGAAAAAGCACTTTAAACCAACCCCTGTCTTCTAACCGGGAAGTTTTTTTTATTGTATTTGTTAGCGTAAAGAGGATATCTAACAGCCTCTTTCATAACATAATATTTCGGATTTTCGGAACTCTTGTCCTATAACATATTACCTCGAGGGCGTCGTTTTCTATTTCTGATATTTTCTTTTTTCTTATTTTGCTTTTTGTTATTTTTTCATTTTCTATTTTCTGTTTTAACTATCAATGTGCCAACCGAGTTCGCATGAAAAAAAAAATATCAGCGATAACACGTTTAAATTTGAATAAGAATGTGTTATATACTATACGGACTTCATATACAGGAGTGTGCTCCTTACGCAGAGGAGGACAGATTAAAAATGTCACTCCGTAAATTTTACGGACACCATCACGAATTGGTCGATCCATACGATGTGTCTTTGTCCAAACTAACTAAGGACATTTTTACCACGTGTTAGATTGTGGTTTGTTATTACGTCGTCTGATCTTTTAATTACCGAACGTGACTTATTCCCGATTGTGACTGTTTTGGTTAGTTTGAAACCGCATTGCTATAAGACGTGTCACGGTAATTTTCTATCTCAAATTCATGTATTTAATTTTGATGTTATATTTGTTATTCTCGTCGGATTTTGTCAAATGTCTTAACGTCTTTTTTGTTATATTCGTGTGTTATGGTAAAGATAATTAATCACCCCCTTCATTTATTAGATTTTAGTTTGGTTCAAGGAAATTTATACGATATATTTGGTTTACAGTTTGATTCAGAAGAAACACCGACATAGCTAGATAATATAATTAATTATATAATCACTACCACAATTTTAATTAGTAAGAATTGTAATTTTCATTGTTATTAATAAATGTAATGTCAGTATTACAAATCTAATCTTGAATCAATCCTAATCCTATCTTATTTTTGGGAAATATTTTTACAAATGCAAATGTAACGTCACTTTGTGTGTTTTTTTAGAATTTCAAATGTGACGTCACTTTGTGCGTTGAGGCTTTGGCTAACTCGGCTGTGTATTTTTATGTGTTTGATTAAGTTGTTTTATGTAATGTACCCGTTTTTATTCTGTAGTTAGTCCCCACTTCGGTTTTATCATGTATATCTATTACATAGTCATTTTATAAAATTTACTGTTTGCAAAATTATAAATTATTCTAAATAATAAGTATGTTCTTGTCCCAGGCAGAAAACCCTGGCCGTGTTAGGCGCAACGTTTTGGAAGTTTTGGTCCTCGGTGCTCTTCAGCTTTGTACTTGTTTTGGCTTTCAAACTTTTTTCATCTGAGCGTCACTGGTTGGTCTTGTGTTGACGAGACGCACGTCTGGCGTATTGAATTTTAAACCTAGTACCTTTTGTTAGCTATTATTCGTATGTTTCTTTGTCCTATATGTTCTCCCATTTATTTGTATTGTGGTCCTGTCATGTGATGTTGTCGTTTAAGTGTTGTGTTTGACGTTGCCATAAAAGCGGGAGGTTTGGCATGCCACAAAACCAGGTTCAATTCACCATTCTTTTCTTAAAATGTCCTGTACCAAGTCAGGAAAATGGCCATTGTTATATTATAGTTCGTTTCTGTGTGTGTTACATTTTAATGTTGTGTTTTTGTTGTGTCTTTGTTCTCCTCTTATATTTGATGCGTTTCCCTCAGTTTTAGTTTGTTACCCGGATTTGTTTTTATCTCTATCGATTTATGAGTTTCGAACAGCGGTATACTCCTGTTGCCTTTATTTATAGACTACCGGAACTTGAGCAACACATTTTACTAAATTGATTATTTGTTTTACACAGAAAAAAAACAACAACTTCCGTCTTAAACTTGCAGTGAGGTGAGAATATAACAAAATAAGAAGATGTGGTATGATTGCCAATGAGACAACTCTCCACCAGAGACCAAATGACACACAGATTAACAACTATAGGTCACCGTGCGGCTTTCAACAATGAGCAAAGCCCATACCGCATAGACAGCTACAAATTGCCCCAAAATGACAAATGTAAAACAATTCAAACGAGAAAACTAATGGCCTAATTTATAAACAAAATAATGAATGAAAAACAAATATGTTACACAGTAACAAAAGACAACCACTGAATTACAGGCTCCTGACTTGGGACAGGCACATACAGAATGTGTTGGGGTTAAACTTGTTTGAAGGCGCATACCCTCCCCTCACCTGGGACAGTGGTGTAACAGTACAACATAAGAACAAACTACAAAAATCAGTTGAAAAACAGTATTTTTGCTCCGTGTTGAAGGCCTGACTGTTTCTTTGAGAAGAAGAACAGCAATAAAAGCGCTGTTCCTTTGCTTTTTGTGTGTTTTTGCTGTGCATACACTGATTTTGTGTCATTGATGGATACCCAATATCCTTTGTTTTTCTAATACTTCAATAGATTGCTGTTTTCCACATCTGGTTATGGATGAAAATTAGTTAATAGTAACCTGGACCTATTATTCCATCCTTATATATCCTTATATATATCGGCCTATGCTGTTATCCCTCAGTGTGGCATGCTTTGCGGAGAAGCTCTAAACTTTTGGTTTGAAAAGTTGGGATTGTAATTTCAAAACTCGGCCCAGTACACACGTTAAATTACTCTGGGGTGTAGGCCACTTTAACTTATTCTGTCTTACTTTTTTGAGATGTGTTTTTGAAAAAGGGAACAAATGAAGTAATTTCTTGATTTCAAAAATAAAAAAGTGGAGTATGTCTTTGCGGCATAAAATTTGAATAACAATTTTCATAATGAATTTGTGAACACTGGTTTGTCACTGATGACTCTTATGTAGACGAAACGCGCGTCTGACGTATTAAATTATAATCCTGGTACCTTTGATAACTATTGACCTGGGACATAATATATATAACATGCATGTAATATACTATATAATTAGCATACTAGTCCCAGGTTTGACCCACCTGCTTCAAAGTAACTAAAGTATTGGTCTATGATGATAATGAGATGTCAATTGTTTTTTTTTATAAACTGGACTCGTAGGGTTAACATGGGTATAAAAAATATGACTTCCCTAGTCCGACAGATAAATCCTTGCTTAGACAGGGTTTCATACAGCTGGATGTATAAATATGCAGCCTCGTAGGGTAACAATGGGGAAGTTTGCCCATATCCAACATACATGGTACCTTCATTAAACAGTTGCAGTTCATATATCTCGCCCTTCCTACTTTGCAGAACCTACATATAGGACTAATCATCAATATGTCCTCATCCTTAATATGCACCAATTAAACTTTTATTCTGTGCAATATTTACAAAAGAATTTTTACACACCTCTCCTCCAACCTTTGTAAATTAAAGTTTACATTGATAAAATTTGCCAAAGACAATCTATTATTTCATGGTGAAAAGTTTCATTTGAGTTTCACCTTAAGATTTTGAATATCGCACATGTCATCTCTGCACGACCAACACAATGCACCAAATTTGAAAATGGTGAGAAGACAGATTTGTTGATGTTTCAAAGATATTGATTTTCCTTTCAACTATGCATGATAGCTGTTTTGTGGAATCAATTTCACAACACTAAATAACGAAATAGGTTTTCTTAAAAACTATAGTGCTTACAAGCAAAAGGTGTGAACTATTCGGACTTGTTTCAATACAAACAAGAAGTATCTGGATAGATCACATATTTTTAAAGTTGTAATCACAGATTCCTAGATACATTAACATCTATGTTAGTCAGTTTTCAACAATTGTTTTGTGTCAACAAGAGTGCACAAGCGGAAATGTCTCACCTGATCCATGAAAATGAGACCAAGGTCAGATAAACCAAGCCAGCCTTACATTCATTCCATACAACAAGTATTGTTGAACTATAGCATATATAATATACAAAAAAACAGATCAAACCATGAAAACTTAATATTAACCAATAAACCATGAAAATGAGGTCAAGGACAAATGATACCTGCCAGACAGAAATGTACACCTTACAATCATGGAATACACCAAATATAATTTACCTATTGCTTTTAGCATTGGAAAGTCAGACCAAAACACAAACACTTAACATTGACAAATGACCTACTGCTGACAGTTTTTGAGAAACAGCCCTAATCAGGTAACTTTATAACCTTTATCACTGATTCATAAAATGAGGATGAGATCAGACTCAACCTGTCTGAAGGACCTGTAGACCTTGAAAGGGACCCATATTCCTAATACAGGTATCCTATTATAGCAGTCGCCGAACCATGAAAATGAGGCCAAGGATAGCGGACGCGTGACAGACGGAAATTTGTAACATAAGGCATTTGAATACAAGGTATGAAGCTTCCAGGTCTTCTACCTTCTGGAATATAAAGCTTAATACAAATAGTTTATGCCGAGGCCATATAATAATCCATATATCTCGCATTCTGTCACTTTCAACGCAGGCAAAAAAAACAAACGTTGTTGGGTTGTTGTTTTGTTAATGAATACTCCATAATCCTCCTGCAATCTTTATAAGATTTTTAGGGTAACAAAATTTAGAATTCTAGTAATGTTAATGTCCATTGTTGATGACATTCAGGTGATTGATCAAACATAATACAAATGAGATAAGAATTATGCAAACAGATTTTTCCATTTCTACTTTTAGAAATATTTGCAAGTATAGTTTTATGTTTATAATGCCATAATTAGGATAATGTTATAATTTTTTTTCAAATCATTGTTGCAATTCCTATTAATTTGAGTTCATATCTTATTTTACAAATCAATATTTGCCTGATTTTAGTTATTTGGATTATGGTTACAGATGATGAGGTTGTCAGTTAATGAGACACAATTTTGCAGGTAAAACCTATAATCACCATTCTTAATAGTGTCAGTTTTTGCGGACAATATATAATTTGTTTGATTGTTTTGTTTGGTTGCTGTTTCATTGAACTATATTCCAAATCTTCTTTTATCTAGAAAAGACCTTTCAAATAGCTACTGATTAGTATATGGATGGACAACAAATGCCAAGTGATGTAAAATAATTCATATGGCTATTTGGCCAATCAGTGGGTGTTCTTCCAAATATTGTAGATCATGGATTCCAATGTGGATTCTTAAGTGATAGCATTTTACATATATAGTTCCCAATGGCAGGTCGAGTTGATTTTGGCTCTCATGTGAATTCTGTTAGTATTGTGCAAATAGTTCCCAAGTAAAGTTAACATTCCAGAACCTTTAACAACAAATCTCTTTTTCCTCTTACATGTCTCATATGAACCAGTTCAGTATTTGAAGCCTGAAATTAAATTTCAGAGTAATTCTGTCAGAAAAATTAACCATGATTGATTGATATTTAAGTGCATAATGTAATTAATCTTTAAGAATAAAATGTTAACACAGAGATATGTCTCGCCTTTTTTATTTTGTAGGTAAAATGCAAATGTTTGAATTACAATAGCTATACTTATGAAAAATATTGAAAGTCAATGAACCATTACTGAAGGTACAGGGCCAAACAATCTCCAAGGAAATGAGATGTTCCAATGCTAATATGACTACATACCAAATGTCATTGAGCTACCACTAGTTGTTCCCGATAAACTCACCTAATCACAAACTAATACATGTAAACTAAGCAAAAGTTTCAAAGTTAATAGACCATGACTGAGGGGACGGGACCAAATAATCTCCATGGAAATGAGATGTGCCAATGCTAATGCAACTGCATACCAAATATGGTTGACCTATTACTAGTGGATACCCATAAACTGACCTTATCACAAACTAATACATTGTTGAAGCTGTCACCACCGGAAATAACATACCTATGTTTGCTTTTTGATTCCGTCAGGGAGCGACACCCTGTTTGGGATATGGGATTCACAAATTTTGTATTTCATATACTAAGCAAAATAGATATGTGAGTTTGGAAGATTGACCTTGAACTCATATGTATGTGTTATTGGGTAAATTAGACAGTCCTATGTTTGTACCTAGACACTGGACCTGATGAAGTTTTTCCAAAAGAGGGGGGAGGGGGTAACTGTTAACAAATTATAATCATGACGTATCGAACAATAAAATGTATTGCTTATACTGTAGGAGTTGTAATTTACAATTAGGCCATTTATATTCTTGTCAACAAATTCAACAATCATATATACTTTTTGGCACCGATATTTTACCACCAGGTTACATATTCACAATTTGTCGGTTTAAGGTCAAATGAACACAGAAGGATAGCCAGTCATTACGAATATGCAATGTAAAGCAAGCATCATTCATCTTTAAACTCATGGAAGTTTTCAGCCGCAGATATTTCTGGAGCAGCGAGTATTTTGAGACAACCTCCCTATTTGTATTTTTCGTGATACTGATAATATTTAGCTGTCTTAAATCTTAAAATCTATGTTTTTATATGCAATAACTCTGTCTTCAACTTTGTATATTCGCCACTATGTCTGTTATTCTGGTACATGGTCGTCTTCATCAGAACAATGGCGACCCTGAAGTTTCTGTTGTCTGATTTTGGCGCCAAATTAAAGGGAGACAACTCACGCTTGCCAAAGTTACTGTATTTCACCCAAATAACCTAAATTTGACTTTGTACTTACAAATAATTACACGTTAAACAATTTTATATTCAGATATCGTCAATTGATATAATTGAACGCATTAATTTATTAAAGTAATCAATAGATAAGTCACAAAAAAGTAATTCATGGAGTGCCTTGAAATCAGACCTTATGGGGTAAAACAAAAGTCCATATTTTTTTTAAAAGCCTGGCGCCCCCCATTTGATTTTACCTTAAAATGCTCGAAAAGTTCATAGCTTTGACATATTTGTTTTTAAGAAGAAAATCACCGGGGAAATTTTACGAAAAATCGATTTAACCAATATTTTTAGCCTGAAACTGAAATTAGAAAATGGCAAAATTTAGACATAAATCGAAAAATAAATATTTTTGGATTCAACATAAAATGATCTTCAAAATATGTGAAAATAAATTTTCTACCGGGGATCCTTATTGGGGTGAGCCACCTTAAGACACAAGGTACAGATCTTAGAGTACTGAAAGCTAGTTCAAAGCCTATAACAACTAATAAATAAAGATTGTATGATGTTTTTTCCCTGATACTCCTTTTTTGTCCTACCAATATATAGCCTTTACAGTTATCGTTTGGTGGCAAAAGGGAAATAATCATATTTTAGTTTTTTTTTTACTAAAGACGGACACAAATCAAAGTGGCATGCTTTCTAAGCACTTGTTGGTTTATCAATTTATTTGAGTACGGACATACACTTGTGACAAGGAATAATTATAAAATGGAAAAAGTTAGATTTAAAGTCAATGAAAATGTGTTAATACATATCATCGAGTTAAGTTGTCCTCTAAAATTAATCTTCCAAGTCGGCGTGTCTTTACTAAAACTATTTAAACAAAATTCTTGAATCTTTTATACACACGGTAACTTGCTCAAACATAGCTTAAATGATTAGGGAAGATGTTGAGAAAGGATGGGAATCTTTTTTAATTTTTCCTTTTGTGCGTTCCCGTGCGACAGACTTTTTTCTTTAAAAACGATGTTTTTCTTATGTCTATAATGAGATGAATATCAAGAGTTGCCTCCCGTATAACATTTGGACTATTTCATGACTCAAAACTACGTGAGAGTAAATTCCAGTAGTCTTCCAATAAGCACAGTGTGTGTGGTGGTCCAAATATTTTGTAAACTACATTTTCATCAGATAACAGTAAGGCAACCGAAAATCAAGTAAATTACCGAATTACAAAACTGATTATTCCAATACATTGACTGAAATAAATCCAGAGTAAGAGGGATATATCTAGTCACCATCTGACTACCAATCTTTTTTTGTTAAATCCTAAACGAAAATATATATTATCAAAAGTAATAGCTTTCTTTGTATATTAAGTAAGGGTATTTTTTGTAATTTTTATTACTAAGTAGAAATTTTAGCGACGGCAACCGACAGAGTTGACCACATGTCTTGCGGTCATAAAACTTTCGAATACGTTTATCGTACTCAAACTAAGAAAATCAATATAAAAAATACTGATTTATCGAAAGACCATTAAAAAAAAAAGGATTATTTTAAGACATATACCTCGAATTTGACTCCAGTGGTCATCACAGTAATAATATAAACGGTATCAATCTTAATGCACCAGATGCGCATTTCGACAATTAATGTCACTTCAGTGTTACTCAAGGCCAAAACATTTGAATACCAAAAATCTAATACAAATGTTGAAGTTACATAATCTTTGACAAACGAGACGGTTTGAATTTTGATATAATAATTTTTTCTTACCTTAGCGATAATATATCAACTTCAACTAAATTTTTTTTAACTGATTCGAAATCAAAGAGCGTGTAGCTGCTACTCAGACGTTGTAAAACGTCCAAGGGGTCTGAGCCAAAAAAAACAGAGTCAATGTTTTGTCAAAGAACGTCTCGTCCTAAAAGATAAATATTTAGTGTCAACTTTACACCCTGATAAAGGTTGGTTTGGTGTATAGATTATATGTACTGATGTTCTGTATCATTTATTTACCTTTGCAGTTTATATTTTTTATTTAAATAGTTTACGGCAATTTTTCCGTTTACCATTGCTACATTTTAAAGCATTCCATTTCAAATAAATGAATAAATAGCAATTGAAGATTTTGCATGTGCATCATTTACTTTATATAATTTTAGAAAATGTACAGTGATATTCTGGAATCGACTGCAGGAATATATTAGATATTTTCTTTTTTCTTTTTCTTTTTTCCTCATGTAGAAGAGAGTCGGGGTATACCAAAGAGTTTGTTATACTCAAGTCGACGACAAACTGAAAACGCGATGACAAAAACGAAAACCGACATAGAGGCAACAATCTACACAACACAAGATAGAAACATAAAGACTGATTACGAAAAGTTAACCTTTACCAATGTTTAACTTCCCTAGTAGACTTTGGTAAATAACTCACAAACTAGGTCTGACATCAAATGGCCACTTTAGAATTCTGGTGATTTTTCAGAATTTTCTGTCTGTACTGTACATTGAATTGAAACAATAAGTAGAACACATGTTCAGAGTTATTTGATGTAAATTCCGTCGTTACTCTAACACATACCATCATGCGTGCTTTAGTTTGGTTTCAAACTGTTAACCGAAGTTACTGTAACTATATGAAATGTAAAGTAAGTATATATATGAAAAACGAAGATTTTTAAGAAGAAATAGCAAGACTAAATGCGTTTCTTTTTTAACACTAGAAAACACCCTATTTTCCTTTGTCATAAATACAATCTTGGTATAGGACATTCAGTAATAGAAAAAAAAACCTTTTTATCATTTTATTCATTTCAAACACGCAAAAAGTTGATTTCTGTTTCAATTTATCATCCTCTATATTTGTAAATTCCACCCCTCTTATGGTAACCGCGATATTTACCACCATGAACGTTGTGCTGTAAAATAAAATAAAGATATATTTTAAGAAATGTCTATTCTAGTCGAGGAACTGATTGATGTTGTTATGATATGTGATAACACTTTGTGAAGGAATTCGATGTTTGCTGTTCCACGATTCACTTAGATGTATTGTATGACAATACCACTGAATTTATCAAAATAAGATTTATGCAGTATGTAATGAAATGAAATGATTTAGCTTTGTATCTGTTTAATTTTTCAAAATCAATAACGCTTTAATGAGTCGAATTTGTAGAATAAGGTAATTAAAATTGTTGACTTTTTAAGCTCAAATTTTCTGGCGTACAAACTTGTAAGCCTTGTATCTGTGATGAGCTTATTTACAAACACGGGTTCGATGCCACTGCTGCTTGAATTGTCCTCCCCGATGGTATCGCCAGCTCGTAGTCAGCACTTCTGTGTTGACATGTATAATCATTGATATGGTCATAATTATAAATTAACTTTGAATGTTTCGAAATACTAAGGATTTTTTGCCTCTGAAATAGATTATCTTAGCTTTATTGGGCAAAACATTTCGAAATTTTGAATCATCGATGCTCCTCAACATCGTACTTTTTTTTACCTTTTTAACCTTTTTGATTCGAGCGTCACTGATGAGTCTTTTTTGGACGAAACGCACGCCTGGGGTACACATGTTTAAGCCAGGGAATGTATAATGAGTTTATTTTGGATTGAGTTTAATGCGCTAGTTAGAGATCAGAAAACTATGCTTAAACAGATAGAGTAGGTGTTGTGTAATTCTAGTAGAAAGTTTGGTTGGTTATTGATTGCACACAGTTACAAGCAATTATCTTAAAAAAAACGTATACCATTTTCTCTCTACCGAACTTACCCTAAACACATATTTTGATACAATGTATGGACTGGTCATTGTTGATCAATCTGGATTGGAATAAGTCATCATTCCGTCACATTTCCTGTTTGTTTATCTTTTTCCTGTGTGTATTATGTGAGAATGACAGATTTTATTATATAATAATAAGTCTTTGAACGGCAAGGAAAATAATTAGGAATTAATAAGATTATAACTTTTGTTTGTCGATAAACAATTATTGTTACGATTTGATTTTTCTGTCTTTCATCTGTACAAATTATACGAGTCTAAAACATTCACTTCTTGATTACCAATATTAATTTGATAAAATAGATAATAACTGCATACTTTTGTGTCATAATTTTACTTTTTTGGAAATTTCTAATTTTCAAGTTGAGCCAGAAAATATATTTTTATTCCTATACATGAAAAAATTGTTATCTGAAAACAGGTAAATTTGCAATTCACCAAACTAAACACTATACGAGTTCATACTGTTTGTGTCAATTAAACAAAAGGTATGACATGTTTCATTAGCCAGTTCTTACTTTTTCATAAATTTTTCGTCATACACAAATATATTTTTACAACATTGAAATGTTGCATTCTTCAGAAATTTGAGAAACTATACATATCCTTGAAAAAGTTTTCATTTTGAAGAGAAATATTAAAATATATTTTACAAACATCTACCTTCGGAAAACAAGCTTTTGTGTATGTAAAAAAAATGGTATTTTTCAGACTTATTATTCTGTTATCATTCCAATTTTCCTTAAACGAAAACGAAATCGAAAATGACTTTAAGAATGCCATGCTGATGTATTAAAAGATAGATTAATATTTTCATCTGTTCATTCATTATATATTTAGGTATGCTCCATTGTGATTGTAAATCATTGTACACACTGGAAGACCATGTTGCATTTTAATGTCGATTGACGTTGTGGCGTTTGGCAGCTATCTCCCTCATGTGTGTTATGCATGGTATAGAAAGTCGATCCTGTTTAATTTTTCTATCATTCTGTCAAATGCTATGAAGATGGTTTAAACATTTATCAACATACTTTAAATAAAGCAGTCAAAGAATTTTGGAATATAAGTAGACCTATTCCGAATAATGAAATGAAAACTGTTTCCGTAAATCAAAGAATAAATAAAAAACGTTCCACTTTCCCCTCCACTAGAATGACTTCCTTAATACCCTTTATACTCCTTCCTATATTTTCCAGAGGCAGCTGTAATAATCATAATATTGATTAATAAATCTTTGTCTACCACCAGCGTCGTTAAATACAATACACGATGAATAACTGATTTGCTTTTGGATAACAATTTCAACACTAACTGATAAATTACTTGAATGTACAAATGTAAGTCTCATTAAAAAATAATTGAAGAATAGGTTTGATTATTTGTTTTTAATATATGTTGATGTTTTAAAACGCACACTTTCAAAAAGAACATTTGGCACAAAAGAAAGAGTTTCAGTACACCAAAAATGATTAAAACCATTGAAAAACAATTATTAGCCTGTGAACGAAAATTAGTTAGATATTTGTCAGTAATATGTATTTGTCTATTCATATAGCATTTTTGGTTTAGTGCGTTCGCGTCCAGATTTACATTGAATATGGTTATCCTAGCTTTGAATTCAATGACTGAAGACTCGTTAATGTAATGATACTGTACAATACTAATTTGCATGATTGGAAGAGCTTAGTACGACATTCGGAAATTTGTTAATTTTTGAAAGGGGGATAAATTATTATGAGACAATCAAAGTTAAGGCATCGATGAAAGACAGATAACACCATGGCTACATGTAGCAAAACGAACCCCACCAAAAGGCAACTGAAAACTGTAAACATTACTTAAACAAACATATAATTTCAGATGGGTTCTGTTGATTATTGGTTGATTGAGGAGATATAAAAAAAAATATAAAAAAGATTTCACATGACAGTCGAGACATCTGCAATCTCGACAATTAATACTGTTGTTTTTGCTTATTTCTACTTACCAACTGGCATTCTAACTGAGGCCACCATCAACAGAGCAACAAGAACTATGATTCCGAATAACTTCATGTCTGCCTATAAAGCTTAATTTACATTATTCACTTTGACGATTTTTAAGAATGATGACGATGAGTATGATTCAATACCAGTGTTTATATATCCAGTATGACAGAAACAGCTGGTTGGTACATATAAGAAATCACAGCCACTTCATATTGTTTCAACATGTTTAACAACGTTTGTTTAAAACCAAAATCAAGGGAAACCTTATAATATGCATTGTATTTACATATAACATGGTTTGAGATGTAGAAAAACGTAATAATTTGCTGATTGCGTGTTTTGAAATTAATCTGCTTATGTACAAAAAAATGTGTAACTAGAACTATGTATCATTGGATTGATATTTTTATATATGTTATTAGATTAATGTATTCATTCTAATTTTTACCCTTTTACCATGTACAGCCTCAACATTGGAGCGCCTCGGTCGAATTTGTTTATGTTTGATGTAAGATTAAGCGGATATAAAAGAAGGTGCTAGCGGCCTTAAGTAAATAAATGCAAATGATCGGTTAATGAATAAAAAGAGAATTATGGTATACACTAAAAAAAAAACAAATATTCAATTTCACAAATGATTAAGGGACACGAAAAGTTTAAATTCATGGAAATCATGAACAACACTTTCAAATACTTAAGGTGTAATACCACCATTGATTTTCCCCTATTAGTCTTTGTTAAATTTGCACTTTTCAAAAAATTGTACAGAATTTATCTTTGTTTCAAATAAAGAAATACTTGGCATGAGTAAAGTTTTATCCTGTCCAGTACTATAGAAAAAAATTTCACATAAAATTTCATTGCATATAAGAAAATAACCATCACTGGAAGTTAACCAATCAAATTTTCCCCCTTTTTTAACCTGTTTACAAGCTTTAGTAACCATGAACCTCAAGTTTCCAAAATATTCTATAGAAACCCCAAATTAAAAAATAATGGTGCTTTGAAATACACAAGATATATGTTTATGACCCAGAAATGTTTTACTGCAATGAATTGTAGGATCAATTACCTACAACTGTCAAATTCAAGGGAATATTTTTTTTCGACCTATTTTCGTATGCAACCGGATGTGACGTACTATGATTTGGTGGTATTACACCTTAAGATAGAATTTAAAAATCAGTAATACTATCCCTTTAATGTCATCAATATATATATTTAACAGCCATTGTTTATCAATACAATCCCCAACTGTATTAAGTGCAGAAAGTGAACTGACGAAACACACACAAGAAAGAAACTACTCTGATTTAAAAGCAAAAGACGAACTAAAGAGACATTATAATCCATATGTTGCTTTAGAACAATAGTGACCGTGGATATTGGTTATTGTTCAAAATGGGCATTTGTTTAGGACCCTTCACATATATGTCATTTATCTAAATTGCATTAATGTAATGTTTGATAATTATATTTATTTGATCCCATTTAAGAATTCTGTTTTCGAGGAGGGGTGGGGGGTATTTGGTATTTGGAGTAAAGGCAAGAGGAGCTGAGAGACTGAGAACCCAATCTTTTTTTTTGTATATTTTGAATAACACGAATAAATAACCTATCATAAATTAATTACGAAAACAATCTACCAAATAGAAAGCATATGGGGTAACCATCCTTGACAAAAAATCTGTATATGCACAGCAAAAAACACAAAAAGCAAAGGAACATCGCTTGTATTGCTTTTTTGTCATCTCAAAATCACAGTGAGGCCTAAAACTATCATGCTTATGCTATTACACGAAGAGATATATAGGTTTGATAACTATCTAATGCATTTATGACTTTAGTTTTAACCGCATCTTAGACAAAAATCGACATTTGATCAGTTTCAGGTCCTAATGTTTCAATCAGTAACCATATACTTCATATTAATATCTCGACCTTATCAAATATCATCAAGCATGAAAAAAATGATCAAGAGCAGCGGCTCATCCGTGCCACTCATTTATCACAGTTGACATTGACTCCCCATTTTTGTTTTTTGTTTGTGTTGCTCTCGCTTTAGTCTCCTGTTTAGGACGTTCATGTTCCACTAGTTATTTCCTGTTTTGCTCATACACAATATAAAGTGATAAATCGCATCCGGTAATATAACCATTCGAGAATATGAGGAATAGATTTAGATCCGTATAGGCTGGTTTACATATTGACTTCAACATGATTATGACTATTATTACACAAATAAATCTTCGTTATTGACACAACCGGACATTGATACAAATAAGATATATGTAGTTAATACCCTGTTCGGGCGTATCCTCATTGCATTTTCACAGATGCTTACATTCAAGATTGGTACTATTCGTCGGACAATCCAATACAATTTTAAGTGAAGTGTGCATATAGTCAGCTTTTTAGACTAAAAGAAAGTCATTCAGTACTGTGGTCATTGTTGCTCTCGTGGTAGTGGCGTCGCGATGCAATTTGGTAATATCGTAATTCAAACAAAGGCTATGATACTGAATAATTTCATATTCGTCTACAAAGCTTTCCTTATGTGTTCAATTCATTTAAATTTGTATCGAAACGCTCAAGAAGAAAAACAATTTGGAATTTCGTTTAGTATGTTATTAATAATAAATATAAGCAGCTGTGTAAGTGTACTGATTATGCAACATAAGATTAGTCTATTTACACAGCGTTATATGGATTTACCTTAGTTTCATAAATGTTGGGCTGTGTGAATAATGAAGAATTTATTGTTTTATACTATATGTTGAATAATTATATAAATACGAATATGAACATCAACCTATAAGGATCCTAATCTGTTTTTTTTTTCAGACATGAATGTAAATTTTAAGGTCGAGTGGTGGATAAATATTTTATTCGTTTTAGATTTTTTATGAAATTATGAAATTCATATTTATTTTTTAATGTTACGTCTTACCTTTATGTAATATATGTTAAAGAATATGATCCACTTGCTTTACTCTCTATACTCCCGTTTTTATTTTGTAACATTCTGACTGTCCATGTACCGGATTTCTACTTGTGATGACCAATATCAATTATTGGCAAAGGAACGGCTTATGGCTTAGAGCACCTGATATAACCCTCGAATTTCGTTGGGTTCGTGTTGATCAATATCTATTATGACGTGAGCTGTTTTGTGGACTGCCTTTATGCTGATAAAATTAGTATTAATAGACGAGAAAGAGTTTCGTGAAGCACTTATATTCATAACACTTATGGTACCAATTTTACTGCATTAGATGCGAATTTTGACAAGTAATTTCTCTTACGTGATGCTCGTGTATCGTGTCTAGAATATTTTGAAAATCCAATACCTATTAAGACGCTTGATTGAAAACGTATTTTTAACGTTTGGAGGACATGTTTTGCAACAAAAAACAGTATATATTTAATGGGAACAAACTGTGCTCCTATTCTCGACGACTGGTTTCTTTGTTGATATGAGACCACCTATGGTGGTTTTGTTGAATTAATCTATCCCATCAAACTTTTTAAAAAAGGATGCAGCAGATCCTATTAGGTCTGCCTCATATCTTGACTCACATCTATAATTTGACAATGAGGGTTTGTTAAGATAAAAAGTTTACGAACAAAGAGATGAATCATCGTCCGAATTTCCCTTTTTATATAGAACTAGCAGGGTCTGCTTTTTGGGTATAAATCTTCCTGTTCAAACGATATTCTAGCTTTTGAATTTTCTGTCATGATTTCCCTTATTGATGGTTGGTGCTCATAACAACTTATCCTTCCTGAGCACCTACGATGAACCGGTTGTTGATGGGGTTTGTTTTGCTAAATCATTTGTTTGTATGTTGTGATTTGCAGACTGTTGATCGTATTTTCGGTTTTTTGCTATATCATTTACAGTTTGTCTTTGACATATGAGTTTAAATATCCCTTTGGGATGATTTGTCTGTATTCCAAAGATGTCGGTTTCATAGAATTTTGAATAAGAGTAAATGATTTCAAAGATATAGTAGTATCCCCTTAATCAACATATTTTTATCTATGTTACCAATTATTTTTTATGAAACAAAGATTAACTTATCACTGTAATCAGCCTCTAAGCATGGAATTTAGAATACTTGCATTTCTGTAAAAGGTAGAAAAAAAATGAAAATGTATTGTACTATTGGACGAGGAAAGAGACTTGGACTGTAAAATTATATATGTGCGTGTCCCAAGTCAGGAGCCGGATGTTCAATGATTGTCGTTGGTTCCTGTCTGTCATATTTGTTTCTCGTAAATTGAAATTTTATAATTTATGCCCTTCGTTTTCTTATTTAATTGTTCGACATCTGTCATTTCGATCCTTTATATAACTGACTAAATGGTATTGGTTTTTCTCATTGTTGAATGCCGTACGGTGAACTATAATTGATTAGATTCACGTCATATAAACACGAACCCCAACACAATCAAATATCCTTGTTGACCAGCCAAAATTGTCTCTTCGACTGTAAATAAAAAATTCGTTTGAAACATATGAACAAAAATTTGTTGAAAATAAAAAGAACACCTAATCTTAAAATAGTTATAGTATGAATTATTTTATAAAAAGCTTTCATATTAACATATGAAGAATACTGCAGTGGCATTTCTGATTTTTTTTTCTGGACGTTTTAGGCCAATTAACAAAATCATCCTGTGTCAACAAAAATATGATGACGACGTACTATCTGCTTATCTTAATGACACATGAGATTAAGTTCATATAAAAATCGAGTATTAAATCTATCAAATTTAAATGAATGCCATAAAAGTGAAGGGTCCTTAAGAAATGCTTATTTAGAATACAATGTAGCTACCAATATCTATGTCTTTATTGTTATTACGCAACATATATTATATACAACATATACTATAATATCTATTTAGTTTCCCACTTGATTTTCAAGCAGAATATTTTTTTTTAAGTTTGTTTCGTCTATAATATCTGCACTCCACACACTGGGGGATTGTATTGCTAAATAGTTGTTGTTAATTATATGCATTGTGACATTGAAAAGGAAGATTTCATTGATTTTCGTTGTTTGTCTTAAGTTATTCGTAATATCATTATATTCAAATTAGAAACATAACGATTGTTTGTCCTTTTATTTTTTGTGACATGAGACAACTGCTTGATTGATGTTTAACATTAACCTATTTAAATTCATTAACCAATCATTTGTGTGTATTTAATAGCCTCCACTATCACAGTTTCCGTATCCGATGTTTTGTATCAATCATGAACAATGTTGACAAATGTGATCTTAAAAAGTTGAGTCTCAAGAAATAATAAATTACATCAATACGTATATAAAATGTATCAAATACATAGAAAGCATTCTTATATAAAATACATGTAGTTCTTGTTACACAATTTTTTTCAAATACGCGCGATAAGAAAATAAATATGTAATTATACATCAAAACATGTTAAATGCAAATACTTGTACAATACATATTGCAGGGTTTCCCTACATTTTGGTTTTGACATTTCAATAAAATGTGGATCAATGTTGAAACAATATGAAGTTCATGTAATTACTTATATGAAACGACAAGCTGTTTCAATCACACTGTATATATATACTAGTATTGAATCATGCTCATCGTCAGCATTCCAAAAATCGTCCAAGTGAATAGTGTAAAGTAAGATTTACTGACAGACATGAAGTTATTTGGAATCATAGTCCTTGTTGCACTGTTGATGGTGGCCTCAGTTACAATGCCAGTTGGTAAGTAGAAAGAAAGTAACAACAATGTATCTAATGCAGAGATTGCAGATGTCTCTGTGTGAACTGTCATGTGAATTTCTTTTATCGTTTTATTTTCTTCAAACACTGTATAACTATGTAGTCTGTTTTTGTCGTAAACATTACTGCTAAAGTACTGATAAAGGTTTCCTTTAGTTACTTTTAATCAACAGAATTCGTTTCAAAATATATGTTTACTTTTAAATTAATAAATATGCTACTGACTTTTTTAATTTATGTTAGTTAGTTATCTACAGTATCTTCACATTAATGAATTTACGGTGATTTCGTAGAAAGGTAAATATTAGTTTTGCATTGGTTTAAACGTTTTTGTTGTACTGAAACATTTGTTTTTTGAAAAAGGGTATTTTTTTGAAAATGTGCCTTTCAGAACATAAGGTTTTAAATTATAATCTACCAAACCTAACTTTTTTTTTGAAACTTACACGCAAGTATCTTATAATCAAATAAAGACTGTTTCCAAAGTTTATGTTGAATGAAATTCTACTCAGAAAGCAATTGAGCTATCTGTCGTATACGGTATTATAACGACTTCGGTGATAGATATAGATGCTTAATCAATATTATGATAATTATAGCGGCCTCTGGAAAATATAGGAAGGGATACAAAGGGTATAAAGGAAAAGGAAGTCATTCTAGTGGAGGACATTCCAGTGGAGGGGTAAGTTTCATTATTTAGAATGAACCTACTTATTTTCTAGGAAAGCGAATGCATTTGTAATCTGTTACTGGTTGAATTTAAATATATTGATAAAATATTATAAACTATCTTTATTATATTTGATACAAATGGAACTTTTGACGAGATCGACTTTTCATCTGTGAAAATGTGCAGTTTAATACCAAACTTAATACCCATGAATGAAACAGCTGCCAAGCTACACATAGCCAATAGCCATTGAAATACAACACAAGTGTGCATGCAGTTTGGCAGCTATTTAATGCTAAAAAAAAGGAATGTTGTGAACAAATTCAGTAGATACAAAAAAAGATCTACAATCAAAATGAATTAATTATCAATATATAATACATTAACAAATACAATAGAAACCCTGAATATATGAATTTATCTTTTTCTGCATCAGCATGGCGTTTACATCCTCATGTTAAAACCTGAATAATTTTAAGCTTTTGCTATAAGACTATGAAATCATTAGTAATGGTGCCTGACACGATATTGTGAGGTAGACAAATCCTAGCCTTAAAATATTCAATTTCACTTTATATGTTAAAAATAGCCAAATCGCTCATATTTTGACTACGCTTACTTATTGTTTTGTTTGAGTTAAAATGGAATGATAACAGTAAAGTCAAATGAAAAGTGTATTTTCCTCAGTTTTTTTACCCCTGCGTAGATATGAGTAAACTTCATTTAAATGTTTCTCTTCAAAATAATAACTTTTCCAAAGAATGACACCGCACGGTATGTAAAGTTTAAAAAATTCTGAGGAATGCGATATTACAATGTTTTAAATATTATCTGTATTACGAAAAATTCTTCAGAAACAAGTTTATATTTGATGCGTTTCCCTCATTTTTAGTTTGTAACCCGGATTTGTTTTTATCTCTATGGATTTGTGAGTTTTCGAACAGCGGTATACTACTGTTGCCTTTATTTTCATATGTAGGATATTATTATATTTTATAGGCTATATGTTTAGACTAGTAACTTTCATCAAAGTTAAATTATGACACATAAAGTATATAAGAACATAATGTTTTATCATATTAATGTAGTAAATCATTGAGTTAATGTTTTACTCTTGTACATTTAGTATAGAAGAAAGACAGAAAAATCAAATCATAACAATAGTTGTCAATCGACAAACAAAAAGTAGTTTTATTATTTCTTAATTAACTTTTAATTTAAGAGTTACCATCCCTACCTTTATAAACAATTGTGGTTGTATAATAAAAATTGCCTCTCAGGCATAATACACTCGGGAAAATATTCAACAGGTAAACAGATAAAGATGATGCAATTATAACTGCATCGAATCGTCTATGAATAATAATGACCAGTTCATATCAATGTAAATGTAAGGGGTAATTCGGATAATGAAAAACGACAGATATAAAAAGACAATTGCTTGTAATTATGACCCACCAATAATCAATCAAACTTTTAGTATGAATAAAAAAAATCTAATATAAATGTTTAAGCATATACATCATTCAAATATTTCATCAGTGTATTCAAATTTTAAATTTGGGCTTAGCACATCAACAAATTTACTGACCATCTACAGCAAATTTGTCTCACATAGCAGAACTTTATAAACAAGTAACACACAGATACAAAGTAAATCATTTCTTTAAATACTGCAAACAATCTAATTCTGATTCGTTCAGTCGTATTGTCATAAAATGCGTTAAAGTTAAACGAGATACAGCAAACATAGAATTCACTCACAAAATATTTTCACACACTAAAATATGTTCAATCAATTTATCACCTGCAATTGATATTTTTTCAAACGAATCTTAAATGAATCTTATTTTATTTTTACAGCACAGTGGTCATGGCGGTAAATATAAAGGTTACCCATATAAAGGATGATACGTTAAAAACAAAAATAATTTCTGCCTTTGGAAATGAACAAAATAAATAAAATGATAAATTGTTTTTATTTTTGTTACTATTACTGGTAGTCATATACTCAGATAATATCCATGACTAGGAAAATAAGGTGTTTTCTACTGTTATAGTGTATGTATCATTTACTAGCATGGTGCCCAGTCAACGAATTTGATCGATTTGGGTTAACGGAATAACACACGGCTGTATTCTATATCATTGGAAAGACGAGAACAAAGCCTCATCAAAATATTAATGTTGTCGTTGTCTACAGTGGTCACGATTTTCTTAAATTTTGGTCAGAGTTCAAAGCTAAAATTTCATGAAAAACTCAAAGTCACGTTAAGACAGCTGGCCGCCCCTACATATATGCATTTATAGCAAAACAGTTCGAATAATTCAAAGGATTATATCTATAGATTCTATATTTAGTACTAATTTGATATTTCTCTTGCCAAATATAGTTCGAGATTGACATTTGTACTTATAGGGTGCACATTTACATTTTCATTCAGCTGTTAAATAATAGTGACCTTGACTTATCAACATTTCCACATTTGGATTTTTTTACATAAGATTCAATACAAGTGATCTCTAGAGATGTTGTTTTTATATTAACATTTATAAGTTGTCCTTCCAAATGTTATGTTATCCATCTCTTGATAGAACGGTTTTCTGGGTAAATATCCAATTTTCTTTTGGTGAATGTGGAAGCAAATCAATATGTAATTAGTATCAAAACTGGTGTAATATTAACGCAGAATGGATTGAATTAGCAGGTCTGGGTATATCTTTGCTTTACAGAAATGACAAATACTGCAAACGAAGAAAAAAGGGGGGGGGGGGGGTGTCTGTTAATGTTAAGAAAACAAGAAACAATTAGAAACAGGTTAATCACTCAATCTTACACACTTAGATGACTTATCAATGCTTATTGATTAAATTGAGAATGAAAACGAAGAATGTGTCAAAGAGACAACAACCCAAAAAAAGAGCAGAAAACAGCCTAAGGCCACTAATGGGTCTTTAACACAGCGAAAAAATCCCGCACCCAGAGGCGTCATATATATTATTAGCATATATTGGCCTACAATTGACATGAAGTTACAGATTATCTACAAAAAAGGGTTATGTACAGCATCGAATTATTTTACAAACACTTGTAAACAACATCAATCTAATTAAAATATAGATCTCTGATTTCGTTATCCTCATATTAGCTTATATATACGAGGACGCGAGTCGATATAGATCATAATTTTAATCAGATTGAAAAAACATAGAAAAATTGACAAAGCTAGTAGAGCCTATTACGTTTCATTGTCTACTGCTAAGTTGAAAGCCCATCGACCAGGTCCGGGTAAGAGAGCTTATTTTAATTGTTCTTTTTTAAATCGAATTCTACGCAAGTTGCAGATTGCGAGACACAGGGAATACCATCTGATGGCGGCGACAGCAACGCCGAAAACTATTTGTAAAGCTTTATATTTCAGAGGGTAGAAAAATTGGATGATTCATACTTTGTATATAGATCCATTGTGTTACGAAATTTCCGTCTGTCACATAATCATTGTCCTTGAACTCATTTTCATAGTTCAGTAATTGCCAAAAAAAACTGTATACCTTTTTTCTCCTCATGTGAGTGTCTCACTTATAGTGAGTTCTAGGATAACTTTATTTGTTTACAAATATATGGTATCCTTACGAGGTCTACATGTCCCCCAGGCATGGTTCACCTGACCTCGACCTCATTTCATGGATCAGGGAACAAGGTTAAGTTTCAGTGATCAAGTCCGTATCTGGAATAGTGGGTCAAATATATTTGGTGTATGGAATAATAGCAAGGTGTACATGTATTTGTGGCAGAGTTTATCTGACCTTACCTGATTTACATGGAACACTGATAATGCTATTTTTATGTAATACTTTTTGTATAATATAAAAATAAGGAGATGTGGTATGATTGTCAATGTGACAACTGTCTATTTAAGTTCAAATGAAGTGGAAGTAAACAATTATGATAGGTGACCGTACGGCCTTCAACAATGAGAAAAACCCATACCGTATGGTCGGATGTAAAAGGCCCCAATATGAAAAATTAAAAACAATTCATTTGAGAAAACTAACGGCCTAATTTATAACAAAACAAGTAACCAAAAACAAAATATGACAGATATGAACCAACGACAACCACTCAAATAGCGGCTCGATCCTGACTTGGGGCAGGCATATAAAGAATGTATAATCCTCTAGGACTTTCGACATAATTCAGTCAGTTAGTAAAGCCCGCTGTACTAGTAGAATCCCAGATTTTACGGTAATGGTGTTTATGATCATACTTTTCTCAGACTATTGATGACGTCCTTTCAGTAGCTTTCAGTAAGGGGACGACCATTTGATCACGAAGAGGGTGGGGAGGAGGATTTTGAAAATGAATAACTTGGTCTGGTATGAACTGAAAATAAATGACTTTGCATACGACAGGATGAAATTGAAAATTCTGCAACATGAGGATACAAATGGGTAGAAAAGCCGCGAAAATAGAATAAGCATGCGTAGCAACAGATAAAAAAAACGGTCTATTTTGAAAAAATTCTTCTGCCGCCAGATACCCCCCTCCCCCTTTCCCGTCCCCCTGTTTTCCGAATATAAAACAGTCTTACTCTAACGGTGAGTACTATAAGATAGGTACTATTTGTCTTTTGTCTTCATATTAGTTGTTTTTGTGCTTCATGCCGATTTGATGAGTCAAGCCATATCCAACTGTTTTTTGCAACATTTCCAACGTGATTGTTCTCATTGACAAGTTATGTAGTGTTGTTACATGTATACCATTGTTCAGGTAAGGGGAGGGTCGAAGGATCACAAACATGTTTAACCACGCCAAATTCTGTAAGTCTCTGTTCAAAATCAGGAGCCTGCAATTCAGTGGTTGTCGTTGGTCACTGTCTGTTGTATCTGTTTTTTGTTGTTGTCATAAATGAGACCGTTAGTGTTTTTCGTTTGGATTGTTTCACAATTTGTCTGGTCGAGGCCTTTTATAGCTGATCATATAATTTTAAACTACCGATTTTTTTTAATTGTATTATTTTTACAGAAAAAAACCCAAACATTTCAATATGAAACATGGTAGATAGATTGAACATGCATGCTTGGCACATATAGGTTATTGGTTTCAGTGGTTTGCTCTGACAAACTTATTGCCAATTCAGTTTTGAAATCACTGCAGTTGTTTCTACTTGTGTATAATTTTTAACACGAACGGTGGTACATCTTTGTTGTCGTATACACCGAGGAGGATGTAGGTCGAAAATGTCATGTAAAACCACAATTAATATAGACTTGATGTGCCATATTCCGGGTGTTAAACGAAACCGACCGATTTAATTCTTATACTACAATTAAAAGAAAAATATCTTTTCAATAAAAAGTTTAAAAAAACTGACACAAAACATATTCCTCCGATTAAATAACTGATCTACAAAGCTAGCTGACTATTCAAAACAAATAAATCAATCACACAACACGCAAAAATGAGAAATGTATTGAGTGACCACCGTCCTTTGTAATGACCTAATAGTGTAAGCAACAAAATGATTAATGGCACGCGATAATTCGTGATTAATCAAAGCCAAAATGTTGACTTCATTTGTGTTTTTAACTGCTAATTTCTTCAAAACGACCTTAATTTCACACATGAAATTTGGTACACACATGCACTTTGTCTTATTGCTTTAAACAGAGTAAAAAATATCGTGAAGATACACGTCGGTGAGAATGTGGTAAATTTTCGGTAAAATTTTAGTCTTACTAAAAGGCTGAAATACTTATACTAAAATCACTTACTAAATACTTTTCGCTTTTGTTATATAACATATTAAATACATAAACTATATTATAAGTACTATTTCAACCACCAATAAAGAGCGCAATAATTTTATTTTTCATGTTAAAAATTCCCTGTACAATGTAGTATCTAGGGGTACCCTGTGAAAACACGAAATTTAGAAAATTGTGACCACGGGAACTTACGACGACAATCATTGTTGTAAAATATAATGATTTTCCTTCAATTTGCAAAATAAAAATTAGCCGTGTGTTATTCCGTTAACTTAAACTCGTTAACTATATGACTTTTTAGACGCTGGGCACCCTACTTAATTACACTTGAAATATTTGTTGGCGTCTTTGTCAGATGTATCTGTATGTTTGTGTGAATTCTAGTCAGTTATGTTGTATATTTACACAGTTTTGGTTCCAATTATTGTCACAATAACTAATTATATTTGTTTGGGTAGCTCACCAAGTTTTGTCAATATAACTAATTTTGTCTGTTTAGGTTGCACATCCAATTTTGACAATATAACAGAACTATAAACATGCAAGTGGGAGGTTGTTTAGCTAGCTGTAAAAATACGCGTAACCTTCCAATTTCTTCGGAAAAAAGCACGTAGAAAGTCAAGAGTATGATAGTTGCTTTTCATTCATTCAGTTGGTTGATATAATCTAATGTGTGATTATATCACAATGGTTTAATTGACTTTCCTTTTTTTTAATAACCTTTAAGTTTGGTATTTTTGTTCCTGCATTTTTAATAGCCAGCATCATTCGGGTTCGAATAAGATATTGATTGTCGTTTGCTTAACTTTCAGTGACAAATATTTCTTGCATGTTTAGGACATGAAAGTATCAACAATTAATGCAATAGGTATTTCATGTCATAGGAGGTCGATCGGATTGAAAAATTTCGAACGCCACTGGACAGTGAGGGTTTCTTGTATTCGACAGTTTTGCATCAGTCCACCAACTGCACACTCAAAATGTTGTTGCAAGGACTCTTGACGTGCAGAGGGCGTGGCAATTCATTCAGTTGAGTAGCGCATGGAATTCAATTTTGACCGAATATGGATACGAATGTATACATCCAGTACAGCCAATTAAACGCCATACTTTGGCAATCGTTTTACAGTCGGACGGTAGAAGACTAAATGATGACAATATTTCTATACACCAGTCAACCGTTGGGGTGAAAAAAAGAGAAGCTCATATATTCTTATGTGGCAGACTTCATACAAGAGATTTTAAGGTAAAATGAAAATAACCGTGAATACTGTTTAACTTCAATTTCTATTCACGATATAGATAAATATTTCAACGTTCGTCGACTAGGTTAACCTCATCTATTAAAACGAAGTGATAAAAACGATTCCACATGTACAGATAAGTCTGTCTCAATCTTGAATTAAGTCCAAAAATTGCCGACGAGGGACATTTGACAAAGCTTTGATTTCAATTTCAATTTGATCATTGTGTAATATCCGTTTCAGTGAAGCGACAGTACAGCAGCGCCTGCATGTTGATATTAATATAAGAAGATGTGGTATGATTGACAACGAGACATATCTCCCCCAGAGAACAAATAACTTAGAAGTTTAAAAAGCAATTATAGGTCACCGTACGGCTTTCAACAATGAAAAAAACCATTATCGCATACATGTATCAATTGCAAGCTATAAAAGGCCCGGAAATTATTGCATATTGAGTATATTTACGGTACGGTATGGTATTTCACGGCTTCTTATTTTCTAGATATAGAATTGCTCCTTGCAAGGAGGTTGTTGAACCCAGGGTTACCAATGATAAAGTTGAAGTAATCCCTTCGAAGGTTTTACGAACCCTATAACATAGGTTTTGGTAAAGGTATCATCATACGATCCTTATCTGCTTTCGTAAATGCGGGGAAATATAAATTATATGTCTTAATGTTGGATTATTTTGAAAATTTGAGTTTGAATTTTGAATTTTGAATTATTATTATGAATGATACTTCTCCCGGCGGACGTTATTTATTCTAATAAAAGTTTTGAACCGTTTCTAGATATTCATACTTATTGTTCATCTGGATGGATTGATTTTTTTTTAATGTATGATGAATATAAAAGACGAGTTATTTAGATTTTGTTTGCACTGATTAAGCATGCCCATTTCTTCTTTTTGTTTTCATATTCTTGCACCCTCATTTAAAAGCATCATTTTATTGCTTGTAGATGCGTTATTTAAACAAAAATGTAAAGATACTTTAACACTTTTTTGTTTGTGTTGAAAACAAGTGCAATTATTTCTTAATTTTAAATGGGATATCAGTAAGTTTTGTACATCAGGATGGTTTGTTCATGATGTTCATAAAATGTAATGAATATAAGAGATAAAATAAGAAACAAAAACCTAGAATTTATCGTTAGAACTCCAATAGGAAAGAGACTGCTGTGTCGACAGGGCTACCGTCTCTTGCTGTGAAGGCATCACCCGTCATGCATGTAAAAGTAATGGAATAGTTCCATATTAACAGCAACACATTATAATCAAAGAAAACGTTGAAGTGTGTCATATTCGTTGATTCATAATATCCAAGGAATAAATCCACAGTAAGAAGGACACATTTATATTGTGTATTAACATACCAATTAATTTGTAAAGTGCACCTACATCGTCCATAAATATTATCAAAACTTATTGCTTTATTACTTTCTTTGTATGTCTAGTAAGGAAATTTTGTACGCTTTTAACTGAAAATGAATTGAAATATTTGAAACTAACATAGTTGAACTAAGATTTATGGAAGGACTGTTTAAATAGATGTGATCTTTTGGTTTTTTTTGGAAGATTGTGGTATACGGTGTTATCAAGGTAGAATCAACTGTTTCTATGAAATGGATAAATATGAAAGCACTTACTCTTACAAACTGTTGCTAGGCCATATTATCACTGTTGAGATATATCTTGGTTGACAGAAGGTTTACAGCTTAGTTTTTTAATATGACCAATTGTATATTTTTTGAGGCTGTACCAAGACCTCCAGATTTCCACATTTTGATGTATTCTGTTAATTTTTTTTCATTCAATTCAGCAGGAAGTTTTATTTTATTCCCTAGAAAGTCTATAGTGAATGACCTCCAACATTATCAGACATATTAACGGCATAGTAAAGATGGTTATTTTCAGACTATATCCGGGTGTGTACTGTAAATTCAATCGGAACAAAATATCACAAAGCCTTTTGTCGGATTTATTTGATGTTCACTTTGCCTTTACTAACAATATTAACATTGTTCGTACTTTACTTGGTTTTTAAGCGAGTTAGACAAAATAACATAACCAATAAATCCATTTTACAGGTGTATCAAATGTACAGTATATATATGTTAAAAAAGACATTTGACAGTTGATATCAAATAGTCCGTTTCTATGTATGTTGGCGTTTGTTTTTGTTTCAGTTCAGTGTTTCTGTTGTTCCGTTGTTTTTCTCTTGTAGTTGATGTGTTTCCCTCAGTTTTAGTTTCTAACCCGGATCTGTTTTCGTTTATCGATTTATGACTATTGAACAGCAGTATACTTCAGTTGCCTTTATTTATTATTTTACGCAATATCATTGCTACATATAATAACGCATTTTTTCAACACTTTGTCTCAATAACTTATAACACTCGATTGGCCTAATCATAATCATCATCGGTGTTAATGACTTTCAGTAACAAAAAAATAAATAAAAACAATTTATAATTTTATTCATTTCAAAAACGCAGAAAAAGGTTCTGTCTTGAAAGTATCAACCTCATCCTCTATATCGGTAACTTCCACCAGGGTAACCATGATATTTACCACCATATTTACCACCATAACCATGGTACTGTAAAACCATTGAGATATATTTGAAAAAGTGTTTATTGGAGTAGATGTTTTTATTGATCTTGCTATCGTGTATGATAAGCTTTTACCAGTATATGTTTTGTAAAGTTTGCTATGTACGATAATTTTGTTTGATTTTGAAGCCCAGTCAGTAAATGATGTCAAACTATGACCGATCTGCTTATTTCTGAACATAAAAAGTCAATGTTTCATGGCATTGTCAGTTTGTGTTCGACCTTCGAATTTGAATATCCCTTTGGTATTTTTTGCCTCTGTTTTTTGGTCAGTTTCATACCTCGCTTGTTAGGCAGTTAAAATATTTCTCACAATCAATAATTACTTTTTAAGATGATTAATTTGGTTTTAACATGAGTTAAAGAACGTTTTTATTTTGATGCAGAAAAATCAAAAATCTTCATTCAGGATTACTGTAATACTTGTAAATCTGGTATATAGGTATACTGCTGTTTATTTCATGCATATTGTAGATCTTTCTTTATATTAACAACATTAACTGTACCAATTTCAATCACCTGATTTATATAATGTGTTCACTTTTATTTCTTCGGAGCATCCAAAATGTATTAACACACTTACTAACAGTGAGGCATATAGTTTTAAATTGACTTTGAGTCGCTGAACAGCTTTCACATTCACAGCTTATATTAATAGTAATGAAATGCACAGAGTCGATCTCGACAAAAGTTAAATCTTTCTATATTAAATTACATATTATTATCAATTTATTTAAAATAAACCAGTCATACACCATACATATTATTTACATATTCCGAATAATGAAACAATTTAATTTCTATGATAAGAAAAAAAATGCACTCACCCTTCCACCATATTTTCCTCCATACCCTTTATAACCTTTGCCATATTTTCCGTATTTTCCATATTTTCCATAGGCAGCTGTAATTATCAAAACGTTGAGTAATATATCTATGGATATCTTTAGGGTCGATGCAATTAAGTATTTCTGAAAAGCGCATTTTCCAAAAAAAAAAACCTTGAACAAAAAAAGTTTTAGTACACCAAAAATGATAACAACCTTGTTAAAATATTATCTAATACATAAGAATTGTATTTTTGAGTATTCATAGAATATGTAGTTTGATACAGAATAAAAAGAGATGGATTGTCTATGTAGAGACGAAATAAAACATGTTCACAAAACACTGCATAGAAATCTAAAAACTAAGCAACAAGAACCCGACTAAAACTGGCGAGGGTCTCAGATGCTTTGAAAGGGTAGGTAGATTCTGTTGCACTATTGAATATATTGATCACAGATTTATAATCAATTACTGAAAATTCGTAAATGTAAAATATTGTAGGTAACTAATTTATATAATCTAAACAAAAACCAAAATGAAAAAGGTAAATTTAAAACAAAAGGGATATTAATACCAAGAGGCAAAATAAAAACAATGCGACTATGAAAGACAGATAACATAATCATTGTTATAATAAGACCGGTGAGTGAGTAATCATCGATCCGCAAAACATACAACTCAACATTAATCGAAACCAACCAAAAATGCGACGGCAGTGTATAAGATGCTAGGTTATAAATTGTTCATGTTGAGACAAATCACGATGACATATACAAACTAAGGGAATCACATAAACTTCAAAGGGAGCGAGAACGGTTGCAAAGACAGGGTTAGCGTATCCTGCGTTGCATGCTCTGCATGCATTACACCATGCGTATCCACACTCAGTTAAAATGTCACAATCAGGAATAGGGCGACTTCGGTAAAATTACAGACCAAACGACTATACTGGTATGTAAAGATCTAAGACCACAAAAACTTGTCACAAGTGAGTTGATTCCACCACATCGTATCGGTCTGCCAATCGTAATAATGACCGAAAAACTTATGTAATGTAGATTCATTCGTTCTCCTTTACAGCATCACGTTAAAGGAGCATAAGCTGTCAAATTCATACCCACTGAATTTATTCAAACTCTCACATTTGTCATATCTATACTGAAACGTAATTCTGAATTAAACTTTCAAGTTCCATATAAAAAGTAAAATAACAAAAATACCGAACATTAAGGAAAATTCAATCCCTTATTAAATGGCAAAATCAAAACCTCAATCACATCAAACGAATGAAAAACAACTGTCATATTCCTGACTTGGTACCGGCATTTCCTTATGAAGAAAATGGTGGATTTAACCTGGCTTTATAGCTAGTTAAACCTCTCACTTGTATGATAGTCACATAGAACGAATAAACATGCCTGAACTCGTTACAATGTATAAAGTATAATTTTTGTTGGTGTATTTCTGACTGGACGCCATCTAATTAACAATTGACATTATCCACGAAAACTGACAAATGGTGTGTGACCCCGTTATAATTATCAATATAAACAGACAGGAAAACATAAAATACAAATTAACAGGTAAGCACCTGGAACAATATAAGTATAAAAAAGGAAGATATGGTATGATTGCGAACTCACCACAAGAGACAAAATGACACAAAAATTAACAACTATAGGTCATCGTAAGGCATTCAACAATGAGAAAAACCAATCCCGCAAAGTCAGCTATAAAAGGAACAATATAAGGTCGATTTTCTAAGTTATGTGGTATCTCACTTTATAGATTGAAAACATATAGTTTAAATGTAAATGGGTTACTCATAACCCGTTTCATTGATATTTTGAAGTCAAATCGATCAACGAAATCGGGATTCATATGCTTAATTCTACGTTTCCTATTTTCACTTTATTATCTGACTTTCGTTCGAATCCCTGGACATGCGTATCACACACTGAACCCATCTAAAACAAAATTATATCAAAGGTTTTAAATGAGGTGGAATCAATGACTTGCAAACCTATAATACATCAGCGATATTTTTGTGGTCTTATTTTGACAAAATATTAACCAATCTTACTACAAATAGGGGAACTTAATTTCGAAACTCCTCCTTTATAAATATTTTGAACAAACAAAAAAAAAAATTTTGTGTCTGAATCGTTTCTACAGGACCTTTAATTAAACATGTAAACGAAAATCAGGTAGAAAATCAATCGGTACAATGTACCGTACATACAAATGTGTAATTCGAGTCAAATGTAAGCTATGTATTCATTACCATTTTTTGTCTTTTTTCTACTTACCAACTGGCATTGTAACAGAGGCTACCATCAACAGAGCAACAAGGATTATTATTCCGAATAACTTCATGTCTGTTATGCTTTTCTTTTACACTTCACTGTGGACGTTTTTTGGGATGCTGACGATGATCATTATTCAGTTCCAGTATATATATATGCATTATGCTTGGAACAGCTGGTTGGTACAAATACATAACTACAAGAACTTTATACTGTTTCAACATGTCTGACAACGTTTGTTAAAATGTCAAAAACCAACAGCAATGAAGGACAATGAAAACGCTGCAATGTACATAGTGTAAGTATTTACATATAACCAAATAACAAGGTTTTAGATGTATGTATATGTAATACTTAAATTACGATATGATTAAAAATTAATCTGCTTATATATATAAATAGTATATTACTAGAAGAGAGGCGAAGGATACAAAAAGGACATTCAAACTCATAAGTCAAAAACTAAATATATATATTTATTTATGTATTTATCTGTTTATGTGAAAAAGAGATGGAATATACCAAGGAGACATTTAAAAACAACTAAGTCCAAAAAAAAAACGACTAGTTGATCTCCATTTCTTTTTGATTTGGTCAAAGAATTAATAGATGTGAAGATAGAAGAAATAGAGTGTGACTACGACAAGTGGATCATATTCGTTATTATCTATGCAACATCTATGCAACAGCTTATCTCCCCGATGGTATCACCAGACCAGTTGTCAGCACTATGTGTTGACTTGAATAATCATCGACATGGTCATATTTATAAATTAACTGTTTACAAAACTTTTAATTTTTCAAAATACTTCGAATTTTCTACCCATGGAATAGATTACCTTAACTTACTTGGTAAAATCTATCAGAATTATGGTTCTGAATGCACTTCAATTACGTACTTTATTTGGCCTTTATAACGTTTTTCATTTGAGCGTCACTGTAGACGAAAAGCGCATCTGCAGTACCAAACTTTAAGACTGATATCTATGATAATTTTCAGAATATATCCGGGTGTGTACTGTTAATTGAATAGAAACAATATTTCACAAAGCTTTTTGTCAGAGTTATTAGATGTTTACTCGGCCTTTACTAACAAACGTAACATGATTCGTACTTTATTTTGTTTTTTAGCGAGTTTGCCGAAATAACATAATAAGTAAACCCATTTATTATTTTACGCAATATCATTGCTAATAAAGCTTTTATTTCAACACTTTGTTTAAATAATTGTAATTTCATTCGTTTGAACAAAGAGAATTAGAAAGAAATTTCTCCTGGGTGTTTTCATTATTAGTATGCACATATTGCGTTTCAATTTGTTCCCGCGATTGGCATTGTTTCGCAGGAATTTTTTCCATAGTTCTTCATTCAGCACGATAACGCCCTACTGTTCGCCCGTTAAATATTTTGCTCCTGTCATATATGGATAGAACAAAAACAAGATGAAAAACCTTGTGATGATCAATGTTTATCTTTGAGATACCCTTAAGGCAGAAAAAGAACAAAGTAATATAATTCCAAATTACGCAAACAATTGTCTGATTTAAAAAAATGATTTTCACGGTTGTGTTTTGTCCGTTACATCCAAAGTAAAAAACTAAAACAAGATCAAGAGTATAAATGGGAATATAAAAGAAACAAAATACAAAAACAAATCAGGTTGTTTGTGATATTGACAATTCTAAAACTGATTATGCTCGAGAAACTGTGAATGACATTGTTGACAAGATAGTAGTGAAACCGTTGAACAATATGAGGCCAATAACAGTAATTCGGAAGATGAAAATAAGATCATCAAAGCGGAAAATAGGGCGCTTCGTAAGCGCAAGTTTAAATCCTCTATGCAAGACACAAAGAAAAATGCTTCTGCTGTCCCCTAAACAAAAATGTATACCAATTTAGCGAAAATGGGCATCACACTAAACTCCGAAACATATAAATGAACCAAAATTATAAACACATACAAGACTAACAAAGGCCAGAGGTTCCTGACTTGGGACAGGCATCGGGGTTAATAGATATAAGAAGATGTGGTATGAGTGCCAATGAGACAACTCTCCATCCAAGTCAAAATTTATAAAAGTAAACCATTATTGGTCACAGTACGGTCTTCAACACGGAGCCTTGGCTCACACCGAACAGTTAGCTATAAAGGGCCCCAAAAAATTATTAGTGTAAAACCATTCAAACGGGAAAACCAACGGTCTAATCTATATAAAAAACGAGAAACGAGAAACACTTATGAACCACATCAACAAACGACAACTACTGAACATCAGATTCCTGACTTAGGACAGGTGCAAACAAATGCAGCGGGTTTAAACGTTTTAATGGTACCAAACCTTCACCCTTTTTCCGAAACAATAGTGTAACATCACAGCATAGAAAGACACAAACATATTTTGTGAGATCTCAACCCTCCCTTTATACCTCTAGCCAATGTAGAATTAACAAACACACAGCAATACGCACAGTAAAACTAAGTACAAAAGAAGTCAAAGTCCAATGTTAGAATAGGTAACAGTAGAAACTAGGCAAAATGACAATGATCAACATAAATTAACAATTAGTTATTCACATGCAAGATCAAGACCTCAAATAAACTGTATGAAAGATTATGTCTCCATCATATGAAAATCAAACACAATCCCTCCCGTTAAGGATTTAGTATCATACCACCATAAAATATGCGAGAAGAGCATAACATGTATCAGGCCAACAACTGGTTTTAGAATAAATGTGTTTAGTTCCGATGTAAAACCCTATGAGTCAATGAATATCAATTCCAAATAATGCCATCTTAAATGACCAACAGTATCGTAAGATTGAGAATGGAAATGTTGGAATATGTCAAAGAGAGAACAACCCGATCAAATAGCAGACAACAGCCGAAGGCCACAACTGTATTCCTTCTGAATAAGTCTGTTTAAAGGTTTAGTTAGCTTTTGAGGTGAATGACGACATTTTTGTGCTTTGTATAGAATATTACCATAAAAGATGGGATGTACGTATAAGATTCCTGCACGTTGATTTATATTTACGAATTATGTTTTTGTACCGATGATAAAATTAAGTAAATGTTTTGACAAGTTTGTGATATCGAAAATCCTCATGTAATAATTTTTAAGTAATACAAAGATTTTTTTCGTTAAAATCAAATACGTTGTTACATACACGAGCGAATCGAACGAGTTGAGAAATATAAACATCATAAACAAGGGAACGTCACCATCTAAAAATGAATAATTTACAATAGGAAATGAAAAATCATCTCTTTTATTGTAGATTTTGGTTTGAGGTTTCTCGTTAAAGATATAGATATCAAGATCAGGAGAGGGCAGTTTTCATTGTTAGTATTGGGCTTTATTTAAGGTCAGTTCAGCAGGATAAAAATCTTTAGTGTACATACTGAAGTCGTCATTATTGAGAGCAAATATATCATCCAAATATCTAAAAGTAATACTAAATTTTTGTATCAGATGTTTCGATGGGTCTTTGTTGATTTTAGTCATAAATTGTAATTCATCACAATACAAAAACAGGTCCGCAATTAGTTGTGCACAGTTAGTCCCCATTGGAATTCCGATAACTTGACGATATACGGAATCTCCATAGCGAACAAAAATGTTATTTAGTAAAAATTCAAGTGCAGTTATCATATCAAAGCAGGTCCAAATAACATAGTTTTTTGTTTGTTGTTACAAAAAAAAATGACCTAAAAGAGTTTGAACATATATATTCCCTTTCTTACTTTTTAATGCCAATTTAATTAGGTATGTGAATTTTTTCTGAATGAGATTATGAGGCAAAGTGGTATATAGGGTAGAAAAATCAAAACTTTGAACAGAATCGAAATCACCAATATGAGCATGCAATTTATCAAGTATTTCCAACAATTTTTTGACATTTCAAAAATAATTAATTCCACTATTTTCAAAGGCCGTATTTGAATAATATATTACCAGTTTTTTTATTGTACCAAGTGTACTAGTAAAAAGAATAGACAGTTTAGTAGTGGAACAATTGCTCGAAGACGAAATAAATCTATATTTGTAAGGTGTTTTGTGCAGCTTCGGAAGCCAGTACAAAGTTGTTACTCGGTTCTGCTTGTAAAGAGGTAGCTTAAAGTTTATGTTTGTAATAGATGTCATTTTCCGAAACTGGATTCAGTTGGAATGTTGGTGAATTCGTGATTTCCTTTCACAGAACCTCAAAATAAAGTTAACGTCAAACAATAATGATATTATTGGCAGCCTTATAAGCCGGGACAAAATTAAATTCCTTTGCGAGTTCTTTAAGCTAATGTTTGATACACGAGAAATAGGGTAGTTTACCTATGTAAGGTATAAAGGTAATTCGAACACACGAAAATTGTAAATCATACAGCTCACAAACGCATAAGGTCCGAAGAAAAGGGCTACCACACAAATAAATTTCAAATAAACGTGTATACACATATATGACAATAACCTTGTGCGTTTCAGAATTCTTGATTTCTAGACCTAAATAAATGTATAAGATATAAAGGTAATTTTGAACACACGAAAGTTGTAAATCGTTCTCCTGTTTTTAAAGTCACCCAGATTACTGCAACGCAAATTTTATCGTTAACATGTTAAAGTTGAATGTCGTTATAATCTTTTTTACGCATTAGAATGATAAAATAAATTGGTCAAATATGTCAAATGTTAAAAATTATGCCCCCAACAGGGCAGAGGGAGCATTAAGTTTTACCTTTGTCTGTCTTTACGTTTGTAAGTCTGTACATGTATATCCGTGCGTTCGTCCAAAAATTAGTTTCCGTTCTCTAACTTTAGCTTGCCTCAACCAAATGTTAAAAAACTTATACAAAATGCTTATTCTACCAAACTCAGATCAAGATTGGATTTGGGTGGCGTCACTTTCACCGTTATCGAGTTATGTCCTTTTAAAAATGGAAACATCTCTAAGTTTGCCGTTTTCGCGCTCCAACTTAAGTTTGCCTCAACCAAATGTTATGATACTTATACACAACGTTTATTACCACCAAACAGAGATCAGGTTTTAATTTGGGTGGCGTCACTCTCACTGTTCTTGGGTTATATCACTTAAGTAATGGAAAAGATGGCAAATTTGTAGTTTCAGCAATTAAACTTTATTTTGCCTTAACCAAATCTATGAAATTTAAACACAATGCTTATTGCCACCAAAGTAAGATCAAGATTAAATTTGGGTGCCGTCACTTTCACTGTTCTCGAGTTATGTCCCTTGCCGTTTCCGCACTGTAACTTTGATTAGTTTGCCAGAGCCAAATGTTATGAAACTTACACACAATGCTTATTATCACCAAACATAGATAGTGTTTGTATTTAGTTGGTGTCATTTTCGCTCTTGAGTTATGTTTCTTTGTAAATAGAAAAAATGCAAAATGTGCCGTGTATTTACAAGCGGTGCCATTTGTGTCCCATGGACACATTCTTCATTTATTTCATTACATTTTGTGGTTGTAATTTTTTATTTCAACCAATTTCAAGTGGATCACTATGTCAATGGATTAAACATTTAAAATTTAAATCTGGTATAAAATGTAGGATGTTAAAACATGGTGAATATATGAATGAGTCAACACATTCATGCAAAAATATATGCATGGGATTTTATGTCCATACAAAAAAAAGAAGATGTGGTATGATTCAATAAAACAACTTTCCACGAGAGACCAAATGACGTAGGAGTATGCACCTTTAAGTCATCGTATAAGGCCTTCAATAATGAGCAAACCCCAAATACCGCATAGCAAGGCATAAAAAATCCCCCATGTCAATACACGAAGAAGAGGGCTGCCTCAAATGCCCTCAGTATCCCTGAAAAAAAATGTACATGTAGACCTCCTCAATAAACTTTGATGGGGGAAGATCCGTTTGTTTATTATCATCAATAAAGGAGCACGGAGGTCTATAATTCGTAGAAAGAAGAAACACAACAGACGTAACATTTTACTAATTTTAGCAAGCGGTCGTTAGTCGTTGCAGACTGATAAGGAAGCTACAGAAAACTATAAAGACAAAATTTATCGAAGTGTTCACCGTATTGAAGAAATGTGTTGCTAATCTGTGTTATTAGAAAAATACATGCCAATACAAGATGTTTTATTCCATTATTCGTCGAGATAATTGCATTAGAAACTTATGGTTCATCATAAGCCTTTTGGCAAAAATAGTCGTATTGACATCACACATTTTATTCTGAGTACAGACAAACCTGTGCACCTGGTTCAAGTTTTAAGGCATGGCAGGAACTAGATATTTAAATTTTTATGGATTTTGAGATTCCTTTTTTTTTCGTTCCCTCAGAAGGCGCCAAGATAAATGTAAAAATATAAGTTAAATGTTTAAATTGACATGGACAAAAGATGGACAATAGGTACATGAACATTTATAGGTGATTTAAACAGTGTAATTGAGTGGACCGTTTCAAATGAAATGTAGGTGTTTGTTTATTTTGGTACTCATGTGGAAACGAAAAAAAAGGAATCTCAAAATCAAAGGAAGTTTTAAATTTTCTGAAACATAAACTGCATTTGAAATGTCATTATCTAGTTCCTGCCATGCATTAAAACTTTATCAGATGCATAGGTGTGTCATGTAATTTTGTTGTGTAAACATTGCCACATTTCTATTGAACCTTAAGAAAATAAAATTTAAAAGATGTTAATCTTTGCTGTATATTGATGAAAAAAATTAGAAAAAAATCAGGTACATACAAAATCTTTACGGATTTTACAGGTAACCAATTTTCGGAGTGTTCCACAATTTCGAAAAATATACATATTTTTCATATCTAAAATTTCGAGTACACCGGTCTGCTCTTGTCACGTGAACTTCCAATAGAGAATTGTCTTTTCGTGAGTATAACAATGTAAAAGTTGTGTTTCTGCATGTTCAAAAATTGAAGATAAAGGTTTTTCCAAAGTAGGTTATCCGTTAAAAGATTTTTACTATTTTTGGTACAATTTTAAGAAATCTTCGATTTCTGTACATATATTTGTGGTCTTCTAGATCTTCTAACATTCAATGTTTGCATCGGGATAATGTCCGTTTGAATTGGCTTAGTAACTTAATTTCAAAAGTGTTAATCTTTGCTGCATATCAAACGATTATTTTTGATTTTTTTCCTGAACTTCTCCGATCTAGCTCAATACAAAGGCGGATAATTAGCATATTCCAGAAAGGTATACAGCCAGAAGATAAAAAATTAAAGTTGGTACTCCAGAAATTTATTCAAATAGCGGTACCTAACGCAATTTTACACAAAGCTCCAATAGCCTGTTTTACTCGTCGTTTGTCATGGAAATGACAGCATTATATGGAAATTTTGTTTTTTATTTATGATCTTTTTTTTTGTTACTATTTGTTACTATTTACCAGAACTTTTTTTTCTGAATTTATAAGTATTAGCGTCTTTGCTAAAACAGAACCAATTTTGAAAAGATCAAGTTTTCAGTGTTTACAGGGGCGGTAGTATTTTGACACTAGATTTCCCACTGACAGTGTTAGGATGCAGTGACAAATTCAGGAAGTGGTAAAATTGATATCCTTGAACATTGCAAAACATTTTCACCCTTTGCAAAGGCGATTTCGGCTAAAATGGATAACAGAAATAAATCAATAAATAATCGTTTAAAAAAATAGTTGAAATTTAACACAATTAAATATATCATGTCAAAATTATGTAAACACGTCCTCTTCAATGTAAGAACAATTTGTCTTTTCTGGCTCATTGCGAAATGCTTGATTTCCTTACATCATGAAATTCTCAATGTGTGACCTATGTGAATAAAAGAAAACGCTACGGTCACCTCAGTGGAGGCAATGCATTCTTCGCCTTTAGCATTCTCTAATAATTCTCATTCACTACACCGAAAAGCGGACGCAATATATTTTTATGTTGTATACATGAAGATGGAGCACATTTTGCCACATAAAGGTTCACCTTCAATCGAAATCGATGCAAACAATTTTAACAGATGTTATTTTATGGGTGGAGGATGCAATTTTGTTTAAGCGGAGTGTGCACTGTTCTTTCGAAGAGAATTCGTCCAACTCCCTCGCTGGAATGGGCATTTGGAATAGTAACCAAATTTAAGCTTCATAATGAATATAATGTGTATTAAGTCATGTTTATTTACCAGCAGGTGAGGATTCAGGCGTGGTGCACCTGCCCCCCTCCCCCCCCCCCCCAAAAAAAAGAACAAAAAGTAATAAAGGTAAATTTACAGCCAATTTTGCGTCAAAATAATGTCCACTTTAATGCCTGTAGATGCGTTAGTTTTAAACAAAAATGTAAATAGTATGAAAGTAAAGATACTTAAACATTTGTTTGTTTGTGTTGAAAACAAGTGCAATTATTTCCTGATTCAAATGGGATATTAGTAAATTTTGTACATCAGAATGTTTTTCATAAAATGTAGTGAATACATGTATAAGAGATAAAATAAAAAACAAAAACCTAGAATTAATCGCTAAAACTCCAATAGGAAAGAGACTGCTGTGTCGACAGGGCTAGCGTCTCCTGCTGTGAAGGCAACACCCGTCATGCATGTAAAAGTAAAAGAATAGTACCACAGCAAGAGAGACACATTAAAATCAAAGGGAAATTTGAAATTTGTCATATTCGTTGATTCATAATATTCAAGGAACAAATACACAGTAAGAATGACACATTTATATTAAATATTAGAATACCAATTAATTTGTAAAGTGCACTTACATCGTTCATAAATATTATCAAAACTTATTACTTTATTACTTTCTTTGTATGCCTAGTTATGAAGTTTTTGTAAACTTTTAACTGAAAATGAATTGAAACATTTGAAACTGACACAGTTGAACTAATATTTATTGAAGAACTGTTTAAATAGATGTGGTTTTTTGTTTTCTTGGAAGATTGTGTTATACGGTGTTATCAAGGTAGAGACAAATGTTTCGATGAAATGAACAAATATGAAGGAACTTACTCTTACAAACTGTTGCTAGGCCATATTATCATTGTTGAGTTATATCTTGGTTGACAGAAGATTTCCAGCTTAGATTTTTATATGACCAATTGCATATTTTTGAGACTGTACGAAGATTTCCAGATTTCCACATTTTGATGTAGTATGTTATTTTCTTTCATTCAATTTAGCAGGAAGTATTATTTTACTCCCTAGACAGTCAATGTTCAATGACCTCCCTCATTACAAGACACATTAACGGCATTGTAAAGAAGCTGGTCATTTTCAGACTATATCCGGGTGTGTACTGTAACATTGTTTGTACTTTATTTGGTTTTTAAGCGAGCTTGCCAAATTAACATAACCAATAAATCCATTTTACTGATATATCAAATGTACAGTATATAGATGTTTAAAAAGACATTTATTATTTTAAGCAGTATCATTGCTACATGTAATAACGCATTTTTTCAACACTTTGTCTCAATAACTTACAACACTCGATAGACCTAATCATAATCATCATCGGTGTTTATGACTTTGAGTAGCAAAAATATAAAAACAATTTATAATTTACGAAGATCTCCAGATTTCCACATTTTGATGTAGTATGTTATTTTTTTTTTTCAATCAATTCAGCAAGAAGTTTTATTTTACTCCCTAGACAGTCTATGATGAATGACTACCAACATTACCAGACATATTAACGGCATAGTAAAGAAGCTGGTCATTTTCAGACTATATCCGGGTGTGTACTGTAAATTCAATCGGAACAAGATTTCACGAAGCCTTTTGCCGGAGTTATTTGATGTTTAATTTGCCTTTCCTAACAATCGTAACATTGTTCGTACTTTATTTGGTTTTTAAGCAAGTTTGCCAAAATAACATAACCAATAAATCCATTTCACTGGTGTATCAAATGTACAGTATATAGATGTTAAAAAAAGACATTTGACAGTTGTTATCAAATAGTCCGTTTCTATGTATGTTGGCGTTTGTTTTTGTTGCAGTTCAGTGTTTCTGTTGTTCCGTTGTTTTCCTCTTGTAGTTGGTGTGTTTCCCTCAGTTTTAGTTTGTAACCCAGATTTGTTTTCGTTTATCGATGTATGACTATTGAACAGCGGTATACTTCTGTTGTCTTTATTTATTATTTTACGCAATATCATTGCTACATATAATAACGCATTTATTTCAACATTTTGTTTAAATAACTTACAACATTCGATTGGCATAATCATAATCATCACCGGTGTTAATGACTTTCAGTAACAAACAAAAAATAAGAACAATTTATAATTTTATTCCTTTTAAAAACGCAGACAAGATTTCTGTCTTGAAAGTATCAACCTCATCCTCTATATCGGTAATTTTAACCAGGGTAACCATATTTACCGCCATATTTACCACCATATTTACCACCATGACCATGGTACTGTAAAACAATTGAGATATATTTGAAGAAGTGTTTATTGTAGTAGATGTTTTGATTGATCTTGCTATATTGTATGATAAGCTTTTAGAAAAATATGTGACGTTTGTTTCACCAGGGTACACTTTTACTCACTACATGACAATATCACAAGGTTGATGAGAATGAGATGTATTGCAGTATATTTTTTGTAAAGTTTGCTATGTATGATAATTTTGTGAGATTTTGAAGCCCAAACTATCTTATTGAAAATAGAACACAAAAAGGAACGCAGTGGATAAATGAAGTCAAACTATGACCGATCTGCTTATTTCTGAACATAAAAAGTCAATTTGTCGTGGCATTGTCAGTTTGTTTTCGACTTTCGAATTTGAATATCCCTTTGGTATTTTTTGCCTCTCTTTTTTGACCAGTTTCATACCTCGTTTGTTAGGCAGTTAAATTATTTCTCACAATCAATTATTACTTTCTAAGATGATTAATTTGGTTTTAACATGAGTTAAAGAACGTTATCATTTTGATGCAGAAAAAGAAAAAAAAATTACATTCAGGATTACTGTTATATTTGTAAATCGGTATATAGGTATACTGCTGTTTAATTCATGCATATGTAGATCTTTCTTTATATTAACAACATTAACTGTACCAATTTCAATCACCTGATTTATATAATGTGTTCACTTTTATTTCTTCGGAGCATCCAAAATGTATAAACACACTTACTAACATTGAGGCATATAGTTGTAAATTGGCTTTGAGTCGCTGAACAGCTTTCACATTCATGGCTTATATTAATAGTAATGAAATGCACAGAGTCGATCTCGACAAAAGTGAAATTTTTCTATATTAAATTACATATTTTTATCAATTTATTTAAAATAATCCAGTCATCCACCATGCATATTATTTACATTTTTTTAAAAGTATTAAGATTTGATAACCAGCTGTATTCCTAATAATGAAACAATTTAATTTCTATAATAAGAAAAAAAATTGCACTCACCCTTCCACCATATTTTCCTCCATACCCTTTATAACCTTTGCCATATTTTCCGTATTTTCCATATTTTCCATATTTTCCATAGGCAGCTGTAATTATCAAAATATTCAGTAATGTATCTATAGATATCATTAGGGTCAATGCAATTAAGTATATCTGAAAAGCGCATTTTCCAAAAAACGCCTTGGACAAAAAAAGTTTTAGTACACAAAAATGATAACAACCTTTTTAAAATATTATCTAATACATTAGAACTGTATTTTTGAGTATTCATAGAATATGTAGTTTAATTCTGAATAAAAAGAGATTGATTATTAATGTAGAGACGAAATCAAACATATTCACAAAACACTGCATAGAAATCTAAAAACTAAGCAACAAGAACCCGACTAAAACTGGCGAGGGTCTCAGATGCTTTTAAAGGGTAGGTAGATTCTACTGCACTATTGAATATATTGATCACAGATTTATAATCAATTACTAAAAATTCGTAAATGTAAAATATTGTAGGTAACTAATTTATATAATCTAAACAAAAACCAAAATGAAAAAGGTAAATTTCAAAAAAAAGGGATATTAATACCAAGAGGCAAAATAAAAACAATGCGTCCATGAAAGACAGATAACATAATCATTGTTATAATAAGACCGGTGAGCAAGTAATCATCGGTCCGCAAAACATACAACTCAACATTAATCGAAACCAACCAAAAATGCGACGGCAGTGTATAAGTTGTTAGATTATAAATTGTTCATGTTGAGACAAATCACGATGACATATTCAAACTAAGGGAATCACTTCAAAGGGAGCGAGAACGGTTGCAAAGACAGGGTGAGCGTTTCCTGCATTGCATGCTCTGCATGCATAAAACACCATGCGTATCCACACTCAGTTAAAATGTCATAATCAGGAATAGGGCAACTTCGGTAAAATTACAGACCAAACGACTATACTGGTATGTAAAGATCTAAGACCACAAAAACGTGTCACAAGTGAGTTGATTCCACCACATCGTATCGGTCTGCCAATTCATAATAATGACCGTAAAACTTACGTAATGTAGATTTATTCGTTCTCCTTTATAGCATCACGTTAAAGGAGCATAAGCTTTTAAGTTCATACCCACTGAATTTATTCAAACTCTCACATTTGTCAAATCTATACTGAAACGTAATTCTGAATTAAACATTCAAGTTCCATATAAAAAGTAAAATAACAAAAATACCGAACATTAAGGAAAATTCAATCCCTTATTAAATTGCAAAATCAAAACCTCAATCACATCAAACGAATGAAAAACAACTGTCATATTCCTGACTTGGTACCGGCATTTCCTTATGAAGAAAATGGTGGATTTAACCTGGCTTTATACCTAGCTAAACCTCTCACTTGTATGACAGTCACATAGAACGAATAAACATGCCTGAACTCGTTACAATGTATAAAGTATATTTTTTTTAGTGTATTTCTGACTGGACGCCATCTAATTAACAATTGACATTATCCACGAAAACTGACAAATGGTGTGTGACCCCGTTATAATTATCAATATAAACAGACAGGAAAACATAAAATACAAATTAACAGGTAAGCACCTGGAACAATATAAGTATAAAAAAGGAAGATGTGGTGATTGAGAACTCACCACAAGAGACAAAATGACACAGAAATTAACAACTATAGGACATCGTAAGGCCTTCAACAATGAGAAAAACCAATCCCGCAAAGTCAGCTATAAAAGAAACAATATAAGGTCGGTTTTCTTAGTTATGTAGTATCTCACTTTATAGATTGAAAACATATAGTTTAAATGTAAATGAGTTACTCATAACCCGTTTCATATTGATATTTTGAAGTCAAACCAATCAACGAAATCGGGATTCATATGCTTAATTCTACGTTTCCTAGTTTCACTTTATTATCTGACTTTCGTTCGAATCCCTGGACATGCGTATCACACACTGAACCCATCTAAACATAATTATATCAAAGGTTTTCAATGGGGTGGAATCAATGACTTGCAAACCAATAATACATCAGCGATATTTTTGTGGTCTTATTTTGACAAAATATTAACCAATCTTATTACAAATAGGGGAACTTAATTTCGAAATTCCTCCTTTATAAATATTTTGAACAAACAAAAAATATTTTATTTTTTTGTCTGAATCGTTACTAAAGGACCTTTATGTAAACATGTAAACGAAAATCAGTTCTGTTTATTATATGTAATTTGATGAAACAATTGTCTTTACTTTTGCTGTAATGTCCCTGACAGGTAGGAAATCAATCAGTACAATGTACCGTACATACAAATGTGTAATTCGAGTCAATTGTAAGCTATGTATTCATTACCATTTTTTGTCTTTTTTCTACTTACCAACTGGCATTGTAACAGATGCTACCATCAACAGAGCAACAAGGACTATTATTCCGAATAACTTCATGTCTGTTATGCTTTTCTTTTACACTTCACTGTGGACGTTTTTTGGGATGCTGACGATGATCATGATTCAGTTCCAGTATATATATATATGCATTATGCTTGGAACAGCTGGTTGGTACAAATACATAACTACAAGAACTTTATACTGTTTCAACATGTCTAACAACGTTTGTTAAAATGTCAAAAACCAACAGCAATGAAGGACAATGAAAATGCTGCAATGTACATTGTGTAAGTATTTACATATAACATAATAACAAGGTTTTAGATGTATGTTTATGTAATACTTAAATTACGATATGATTAAATATTAATCTGCTTATATAAAAAAGAAGTATGTTACTAGAAGAGAGGCGAAGGATACTAAAGGGACATTCAAACTCATAAGTCAAACACTTTTTATGATTGGAGTGAATTTTACTTATTTATTAATTAATTTATTTATTTATTTATTTATTTATTTATTTATTTTTTATGTTATGTTATTTATTTATTTATTTATTTATTTATTTATTTATTTATTTATTTATTTATTTATTTATTTATTTATGTATTTATCTGTTTATGTGAAAAAGAGATGGAAGATACCAAGGAGACATTTAAAAAACTATTTAGTCCTAAAAAACGACAAGTTGATCTTAATTTATTTTTGATTTGGTCAAAGAATTAATAGATGTGTATTGTATACGTTTACCAAAAGACAGAAAAAAAGTCAGTTTTCAAAATTTGAATGCATCAATATCTCGAGAAACTCAATTTCATACTTTTTATTTTTTTGCCTCCGGGTGCGGGAATTTCTCGCTGCATTGAAGACCTGTTGGTTACCTTCTGCTGTTGTCTGTTCTATGGTCGGGTTGTTGTCTCTTTGACACATTCCCCATTTCCATTCTCAATTTTATTTAGATAAACTAGGGAAATCAATACTGATTATCCTCAATACCATAACGATACAAACAATAAATACATAAATTTAACAACTAATGTATACTAAAACAATCCCTCCAGTCGGAAGGCCAAATCAAATACGATTTTGAGTTGATGAGCATTTAAAACCACAAATAGTGAAACATCGTGATAAATATCGCTACGGTTATCTATGCTTAGATGTATAAAAACCTAAAGTTTCGAATAATTAAAATGTTGGAGAAAGAAAAAACGTCTATAAGCGTATCATTGATGTTTTATATCAACACAGAAGTAGTGGCTACTCTTCGGGAACGAAACGTCTTCTACCAGAGGTTGTACAAATCCTTAGAGATACCAGGATTATCATGAGTATTTTACATAAAACAGACACCAACACCAATGGTAAAAATAAAAAAAGAGATGAACAGCTAATCAGCAACCCTCAAAATACTTCACAGAACCCAGTTGCTCTGCAAACATAAACATTTCCTCCTCCAATAGTAGCAGTAGTCAAAATAAAGGTTCGATAGTATGTATCTTTCAGAATTGCCACAAAGAAGAAAAAGATTGTAGCTACGACAAGTGGATCATACTCGTTATCATCTATGCAACAGCTAATTTCCCCGAGGATATCAGCAGACAAGTTGACATGAATTATCATTGATATGGTCATAATTATAAATTAACTGTTTACAAAGCTTTTAATTTTCCGAAATACTTGAATTTTTCCAACCCAAGAATAGATTACCTTTACTTACATGGTAAAATCTATCGAAATTATGGTCCCGAATGCTCTTCAATTTCGTAATTCATTTGGCCTTTATAACTGTTTTCATTTGAGCGTCACTGGTTAGTCTTTTGTAGACGAAACGCGCGTCTGACGTAGTAAACGTTAAGACTGCTATCTATAATAAGATAAAATATAAAGGTCGGCCAAATCATGATGTTAAAACAATAACGATAAGACTTTAATTTTATCATAAAAAAAAACTAAAAAACAACAAAAATATTGTAAATAAGAAATCATTTCGACAGCACCACCTTGAATTCTATATCAATATAAAAACACAGATTAAGATATTTAGAGAGTGGTTGACATATATACATAACTATGTAAAATATAATATTACACAATGCCTTCTTCAATACTCATATATCCTGACAGAAAGGGCAAATACAATATTTTCTATGTAAATAGTAAATTATAGAATAGTATAATCGTGGTTAATAGATGAGTGGTTTCATTATATTTGATAGGGTTATTTATTTTTCTTGACCCGTCTCTGCATATTCTGTAATAGACAGCATGCAGGCATCATCAAACTTAGGTCAAGAGTTCACACAAACATAAACAGGTAGGATAAAGCTTCAAGTTTCGAAGTGTGCGTCACGTGGGAAACAAGTGGATCACAGTCTTAGTTAAGTGCACGTGTAAACAGCTTTTTAAGCATCTTCTCAAAACAACCGCCATCCATCCCCACCTCATGATTCACCTTCAATATTTCAACGACAGGGGAAAGAACTCAACAAATAAACCTTTTTAATATTTCAAGTGTCATTCAAAAGGCACATTTTGAAATATTTCACTTGTCATTCAATTCTGTTAATTGCGTTTTTCATGAAATTCAGCAGGAAGTAATATTTAACTCCCCAGACAGTCCATGGTGAATGACTCCCAAAATTACCAGACATCTTAACGGCATTGTAAAGAAGCTGATAATTTTCAGAATATATCCGCGTGTGTACTGTTAATTGAATCAGAACAATATTTCACAAAGCTTTTTGTCGGAGCTATTTGATGTTAACTCGGCTTTTACTTACAGACGTAACATTATTAGTACTTTATTTTGTTTTTAAGCGAGTTTGCCGAAATAACATAACAAAAAAACCCATTTAATAATTTTAGGCAATATCATTGCTAATAACGCTTTTATTTCGACACTTTGTTTAAAGAATTGTATTTTCATTCGTTTGAACAAAGAGAATAAGAAAGAAATTTCTCCAGGGTGTTTTCATTATTAGTATGTATAGATGGCGTTTCATTTTGTTCCTGTTTTTGGCATTGTTTCGCAGGAATTTTTCCCATAGTTCTTCATTCAGCAAGATAACGCCCTACTGTTCAAGAACAAGGTGATATAATTCCAAATTACGCAAAGAATTGTCTGATTTAAAAAAAAAATGATTTTCACGGTTCTATTTTGTTAGTTACATCGAAAGTAAAAAAAAAATAAAACAAGACAAGAGAATAAATGGAAATATGAAAGAAACAAAACACAACTTTCATTAATTTTCGAAATTTTGGAAGACTAAAATCAGGTTGTTTGGGCTATTGACAATTCTAAAACTGATTATTCTCTAGAAACTGTGAATGACATTGTTGACAAGGTAATAAAATGTAACACGCTGATTAAAATTGCCGATAGTAGTGAAGCCGGTTGGGAAACCGTTGAACAATATGAGGCCAATACCAGTAATTCGGAAGATGAAAATAAGATCAACAAGGCGGAAAATAGGGCGCTTCGTAAGCGCAAGTTTAAACCCACTATGAAAGACACAAAGGAAAATGCTTCTGCTGCCCCCTAAACAAAAATGTATACTTGTTCTGCGAAAATGGACATCACAATCAACTCCGAAACATATAAATGAACCAAAATTATAAAGACATACAAGACAAACAAATGCCAGAGGTTCCTGACTTGGGACAGGCGCAAAAATGCAACGGGGTTAAACATGTTTTGTGAGATCTCAACCCTCCCGTTATACCTCTAGCCAATGTAGAATAAACAAACACACAGAAATACGCACAGTAAAACTCAGTTCAAAGTCCGATGTTAGAATAGGCAACAGTAGAAATTAAGCAAAATGACAATGATCAACATAAATTAACAATTAGTTACTGACATGCCAGATCCAGACCTCAAATAAACTGTATGAAAAATTATGTCTCCATCATATGAAAATCAAGCACAATCCCTCCTGTTAGGGGTTTAGTATCATACCATCATTAAAAATACGAGAAGAGCATAACCCGTATCAGGCCAACAACTGGTTTTAGAATAAATGTGTTTATTTCCGATGCAAAGACCCTATGAGTGAATCAATATTAATTCCAAATAATGCCATCTTTAATGACCTGACAACAGTATCGTAACTGTATTCCTTCTGAATAAGTCTGTTCAAAGGTTAAGTTAGCTTTTGAAGTGAATGACGAAATTTTTGTGTTTTGTATAGAATATTACCATAAAAGATGGGATGTGAAATACCTGAACGTATAAAGATTCCTGCACGTTGATTTATATTTACGAATGATGTTTTTGTACCGATGATAAATTTTAATAAATGTTTTGACAAGTATGTGATATCGAAAATCCTGATGTAATAATTTTTAAGTAATACAAAGATTTCTTTCGTTAAAATCAAATACGTTGTTACATACACGAGCTAATCGAACGAATTGAGAAATATAAACACCATTAACAAGGGAACGTCACCATCTAGAAATGGATAATTAACAATAGGAAATGAAAAATCATCTCTTTTATTGTAGATTTTGGTAAGAAGCTTCTCATTAAGGATATAGATATCAAGATCAGGAAAGGGCAGTGTTCATTATTAGTATTAGCTTAATTTAAGGTCAGTTCAGCAGGATAAATATCTTTAGTGTACATACTGAAGTCGTCATTATTGAGAGCCAATATATCATCCAAATATCTAAAAGTGGTACTAAATTTTTGTCTCAGATCTTTCGATAGGTCTTTGCTGATTTTTGTCATAAATTATAATTCATAACAATACAAAAACAGGTCCGCAATAAGTGGTGCACAGTTAGTCCCCATTGGAATTCGGATAACTTGACGATATACTGAATCTCTATAGCGAACAAAAATGTTATCTAGTAAAAAATTCAAGTGCAGTTATCGTATTAAACAGGTCCAATTAACATAGTTCTTTTGTTTGTTGTTACAAAAAAATGACCTAAAAGAGTTTGAACATATATATTCGCATTCTGACTTTTTAAATGCCCATGTAATCATGTAATCTGTGTGATTTTTTTCTTAATGAGATTATGAGGCAAAGTGGTATATAGGGTAGAAAAATCAAAACTTTGAACGGATTCGAAATCACCAGTATGAGCATGCAATTTATCAAGTACTTCCAACGAATTTTGACACTTCAAAAGTAATTAATTCCACTATTTTCAAAGGCCGTATTTGAACAATTTATTACCAGGTTTTTTATTGTACCAAGTGCACTAGTAAGAAGAATAGACAGTTTAGTAGTGGAACAATGGCTTGAAGACGAAATAAATCTATATCTGTTAGTTGTTTTGTGCAGCTTCGGAAGCCAGTAAAAGTTATTACTCAGTTCTGCTTGTAAAGAAGTAGCTAAAAGTTTATGTTTGTAATAGATGTCTTTTTCCGAAACTTGAGTCAGTTGGAATGTTATTGAATTCTTGATTTCCTTTTGCAGAACCTCAATATAAAATTTACGTCAAACAATAATGATATTATTGGCAGCCGTATAAGCCGGGACATAAACAAATTTCTTGGCGAGTTCCTTAAGCTTATGTTTGATACGAGAAATAGGGTAGTATACCTATAAATCATACAGCCCACAGACGCATAATGGACGAAGAAAAGGGCTACCACACAATTAAAATTTCAAATAAACAATTACATGTATACAAATATATGACAATAACCTTGTGCGTTTCAAAATACTTGATTATTAATTTTATTTACACTAGTTTACCTATATAACTGTATAAGATATAAAGGTAATTTTGAACACACGAAAGTTGTAAATCGTTTCCTGTTTTTAAAGTCACCCAGATTACTGCAACGCAAATTTTATCGTTAACAATGTTAAAGTTGAATGTCGTTATAATCTTTTTTACGCATTAAAATGATAAAACATAAAATATGTCAAATGTTAAAAATTACTAGAACAGCTTGAGATATACCAGGGCCAGTAAGACAAATGTATTTAAGAATGTTTCATGAAAATTCATAATGTTTCCAAACTTTAAAAATAATTAAATTTTAAGAAAATGTGATTCCCTACTTTGAGGTGCTTTCTCATAATTCCAGAATTCTAAAAAAAAATGACCAAAGGCGCTTATAAGGAATGGACCACCTTTTAATTCATCTAACATACGAATACAGGGACATCGGTCATACAAGGGAGGCGAAGAATACCAAAGGGACATTCAAACTCACAATTTGAAAATAAATTGTCAACGCCATGGCTAAAAAAAAAGACAAACAATACTTTTATTGTTAAATCAAATGATAAATGATAACAAGTAATACAAAGAATACGTTAAAAAGGGGGAAAATAAGTTTAAATACTGAAGAAATTAAGAAGTTTCACTTAAAATAAATAATGAATAAAAAATGAAAAATAAAAAAGGGGTATTCCTAGCGAATGTAATTCCAATATGGGTCGCTAATCTTCGTATCCTATTCTCTATGAAAAGCTTTTCTGCTGGCGTAGGAGCCAGGGTCAAAGGGGAGGACAAAACTACTAGTATGTCTCCCTTCCATTGTAAGCCAAAAATTGAAAATAAAAAACTGAAAATGACAGATGACACTGACTTCTTTTTAGACTATACAGAAAATTGCTTTTTTTAATTCTCACTTTCAGAAGTGCCTCCTGTCCCTCTTTTTCACACATACACACACTTTTCAGTCTACTTCATTTTTAGAAATGTGCTAAACCTATATGAAGGTACACACAGACGTGCCGCCGGAATAATCTCAGTCTGTTTTTATGCCCCCAACGCGGCAGAGGGGGCATTTAGTTTTACCTTTGTCTGTCTTTACGTTTGTAAGTCCGTCCGTACGTACATGTACGTATGCTCGTGCGGTCGTCCCAAAATTAGTTTCCGTTTTCTAACTTTAGTTTTCCTCAACCAAATGTTATAAACTTATACAAAATGCTTATTACTACCAAATTCAGATCAATATTGAATTTGTATGGCGTCACTCTAATCGTTCTTGAATTAAATCTCTTAAGTAATTGAAAAAATGTCAAATTTGCAGTTTCAGCAATTAAACTTTATTTTGCCTTAACCAAATCTTATGAACTTTATACACAATGCTTATTACCACCAAAGTAAGAACAAGATTGAATTTGGGTGGCGTCACTCTCACTGTTCTCGAGTTATGTCCCTTAATAACTGGAAAAATTACTAAATTTGCCGTTTCCGCACTGTAACTTTGATCAGTTTGCCAGAGCCAAATGTTATGAAACTTACACACAATGCGTATTCCCACCAAACATAGATCATGTTTGTAATTAGGTGGTGTCACTTTCGCTATTGAGTTATGTTTCTTTGTAAATAGAAAAAATGCAGAATTTGCCGTGTATTTACAAGCGGGGCCATTATTGTTCCATGGACACATTCTTCATTTATTTCATTATATTTTGTGATTGTAATTTTTCATTTCAGTCCATTTCAAGTGGATCAATATTTCAATGGGTAAAACATTTAAAAAAAACAACAAAAATCTGGTATAAAATGTAGGATGTCAAAAACATGGTTATATGAATGAGTTTACACATTCATGCAAAAATATATGCATGGAATTTTATGTCCATACAAAAACAAGAAGATGTGGTATGATTCAATGAAACAACTTTCTACCAGAGACCAAATGACGTAGGAGTAAGCAGCTATAAGTCATCGTATGGTCCTTCAATAATGAGCAAACCCCCATACCGCATAGCAAGGCATAAAAAGTCCAGATGTCAATATATGAAAAAAAGGGCTGCTTCAAATGCCATCAGTATCCCTGAACAAAAATGTACATGTAGAGCTCCTCTATAAACTTTAATGAGGGAAGAACCTTTTGTTCATTATCATAAGTAAAGGAACACGGAGGTCTATAATTAGTAGGAAAAAGAAACACAACAGACGTAACATTTTACTAATTTTAGCAAGGGGGTGTTAGTCGTTGCAGACTGATAAGGATGCTACAGAAAACTATAAAGACAAAATTTATCGAAGTGTTCACCGTATTGAAGAAATTTGTTGCTAATATGCGTTATTAGAAATATACATGCCAATACACGATGTTTTATTCCATTATTCATCGAGATAATTACATTAGAAACTTATAGTTCATCATAACCCTTTTGGCAAATATAGTCGTATTGACATCACACATTTTATTCTGAGTACAGACAAACCTGTGCACCTGGTTTAAGGCAGGAACTTGATATTTAAATTATAAATACATTTTATATTTCAGAAAATTATAAACTTTTATGGATTTTGAGATTCCTTTTTTTCGTTCCCTCAGATGGTGCCAAGTTCAACTATGTTTATATTAATGTTTGAGATGTTCCCCTATGTATAAATATAAGTTAAATATTTAAATTGACATGGACAAAAGATGGACAATAGATACATGAACAACAAAGGTGATTTAAAAAGTGTAATTGAGTGGACCGTATCAAACGAAATGTAGGTGTTTTTTTTACTTAGGCACTGATGTGGAAACGGAAAAAAAAGGAATCTCAAAATGAAAGGAAGTTTTAAATTTTTTCCGAAACATTAACTGCATTTGAAATGTGATTATCTAGTTCTTGTCATGCCTTAAAACTTTACCAGATGCATAGGTTTGTCATGTACTCAGAGTAAATTTTGTGGTGTAAACATTGCCATATTTTTCAATTCCTTCTATTGAACATAAGAAAACAAAATTTAAAAGATGTTAATCTTTGCTGTATATTGATGCAAAAAAAAAATTAGAAAAAATCAGGTACATACAAAATCTAAAGATTTTACAGGTAACCAATTTTCGGAGTGTTTCACAATTTCGAAAAATATACAAGTTTTCAAGTACACCGGTCTGCTCTGGTCACGTGAACTTCCAATATAGAATCGTCTTTTCGTTAATATAACAATTTAAAAGTTGTGTTTGTGCATGTTCAAAAATCAAAGATAAAGATTTTTCCAAAGTATGTTATCCGTTAAAAGATTTTTACTATTTTGGTACAATTTTAAGAAATCTTCGATTTCTGTACATATATTTGCGGTCTTCTCGATCTTCTCACATTCAATGTTTGCATCGGGATAATGTTCGTTTGAATTGGCTTAGTAACTTTATTTCAAAAAGTGTTAATCTTTGCTGCATATCAATCGATTCTTTTGGATTTTCTTCCTGAACGTCTCTGATCTAGCTCAATACAAAGGCGGATAATTGGCATGTTCCAGAGAGGTAAACAACCAGTAGAAAAAAAATTGAAGTTGGTATTCCAGAAATTTATTCAAATTGCAGTACCTAACGCAATTTTACAAAAAGCTCCAATAGCCTGTTTTACTCGTCGTTTGCTATTTTAGGATGGAAATGACAGCATTATATTGAAATTTAGTTTTCATTTAAGATAATTTTTATGGTTACTATTTACCAGAACGTTTTCTTGTGAATTTATAAGTATTAGCGTCTTTGCTAAAACAGAATTAATATTGAAAAGATCAAGTTTTCAGTGTTTACAGGGGCGGTAGTATTTGGACACTAGATTTCCCATTGACAGTGTCAAGATGCAGTGACAAATTCTGGAAGTGGTAAAATTGATATCCTTGAACATTGCAAAACATTTTCACCCTTTACAAAGGCGATTTTGGGTAAAATGGATAACAGAAATAAATCATAAAATTATCGTTAAAAAAAATAGTTGAAATTTAACACAATTAAATATATCCTGTTAAAATTATGTAAACACGCGGTACGTCCTCTACAATGTAAGAATAATTTGTCTTTTCTGGCACATTTCGAAATGCTTGATTTCCTTACATCATGAAATTCTCAATGTGTTACCTATGTGAATAAAAGAAAACGCTGCGGTCTCCATCGATTGGTCACCTCAGTGGAGGCAATGCATTCTTCGCCTACTAGCATTCTCTAATTTTACACCTGATAATAATTCTCATAAACTACACCGAAAAGCGGACGCAATATATTTTTATGTTGTATACATGAAGATGGTGCACAATTTGCCACAACAAGGTTCACCTTCAATTGAAATCGATGCAAACAATTTTAACAGATGTCATTTTATGAGTGGAGGAGGCAATTGTGTTCAAGCGGAGTGTGCACTGTTCTTTCGAAGAGAATTCGTCGAACTTCCTTGCTGGAATTGGCATTTGGAATAGTAACCAAATTTAAGCTTCATAATGAATATAATATGTATTAAGCCATGTTTATTTACCAGCAGGTGCGGATTCAGGCGTTGTGCGACTATCCCTACCCCTCCCCCCCCCAAAAAAAAAAAAGAAAAAGAAAAGTGAAATAAAGGTAAATTTACAGCCAATTTTGCGTCAAAATATGGTCCACTTTAATGCCTGTAGATGCGTTAGTTTAAAAAAAAAATGCAAATATTATGAGAGTAAAGATACTTAAACATTTGTTTGTTTGTGTTGAAAACAAATGCAATTATTTCCTAATTTAAATGGGATATTAGTAAATTTTGAACATCAGAATGTTTTTCATCAAATGTAGTGAATATAACAAAACAAAAACCTATAATTAATCGCTAGAACTCCAATAGGAAAGAGACTGCTGTGTCGACAGGGCTAACGTCTCCTGCTGTGAAGGCATCACCCGTCATGTATGTTAAAGTAAAGGAATAGTACTACAGCAAGAGAGACACATTAAAATCAAAGGAAAATTTGAGGTGTGTCATATTCGTTGATTCATAATATCCAAGGAAGGAATACACAATAAGAAGGACACATTTATATTAAGTATTAGAATACCAATTATTTTGTAAAGTGCACCTACATCGTTCATAAATATTATCAAAATATATTGCTTTATTACTTTCTTTGTATGCCTAGTTATGAAGTTTTTGTAAACTTTTAACTGAAAATGAATTGAAACATTTGAAAATGACATAGTTGAACTAATATTTATTGAAGAACTGTTTAAATAGATGTGATTTTTTGTTTTCCTGGAAGATTGTGTTATACGGTGTTATCAAGGTAGAGACAAATGTTTCGATGAAATGAACAAATATGAGGGAACTTACTCTTACAAACTGTTGCTAGGCCATATTATCACTGTTGAGTTATATCTTGGTTGACAAAAGATTTACAGCTTAGATTTTTATATGACCAATTGCATATTTTTGAGGCTGTACGAAGATTTCCAGATTTCCACATTTTGATGTATTATGTTATTTTTTTTTTCATTCAATTCAGCAGGAAGTATTATTTTACTCCCCCGACAGTCTATGGTGAATGACCTCCAAAATTACAAGACAAATTAACGTCATTGTAAAGAAGCTGGTTATATTCAGACTATATCCGGGTGTGTACTGTAAATTCAATCGGGACAAGATTTCACGAAGCCTTTTGTCGGAGTTATTTGATGTTTACTTTGCCCTTACTAACAATCACAACATTGTTCTTACTTTTCTTAGTTTTTAAGCGAGTTGCCAAAATAACATAACCAATAAATCCATTTTACTGATATATCAAATGTACAGCATATAGATGTTAAAAAAGACATTTATTATTTTAAGCAATATCATTGCTACATGTAATAACGCATTTTTTCAACACTTTGTCTCAATAACTAACAACACTCGATTGGCCTAATCATAATCATCATCGGTGTTTATGACTTTCAGTAACAAAAAAATAAAAAACTATTTATAATTTACGAAGATCTCCAGATTTCCACATTTTGATGTAGTATGTTACTTTTTTTTTCGTTCAATTCAGCAGGAAGTTTTGTTTTACTACCTAGACAGTCCATGATGAATGCCCTCCAATATTACCAGATATATTAACGGCATAGTAAAGAAGCTGGTAATTTTTATACTATATCCGGATGTGTACTGTAAATTCAATCGGAACAAGATTTCACGAAGCCTTTTGTCGGAGTTATTTGATGTTTACTTTGCCCTTACTAACAATCGTAACATTGTTCGTACTTTATTTGGTTTTTAAGCGAGTGTGCCAAAATAACATAACCAATAAATCCATTTTACAGATATATCAAATGTACAGTATATAGATGTTTAAAAAGATATTTATTATTTTAAGCAATATCATTGCTACATGAAATAACGCATTTTTTCAACACTTTGTCTCAAAAACTTACAACACTCGATTGGCCTAATCATAATCATCATCGGTGTTTATGACTTTCAGTAAAAAAAAAAAATAAAAACAATTTATAGTTTACGAAGATCTCCAGATTTCCACATTTTGATGTACTATGTTATTTTTTTTATTTTATTCAATTCAGCAGGAAGTTTTATTTTACTCCCTAGACAGTCTATGATGAATGTCCTCCCACATTACCAGACTTATTAACGGCATAGTAAAGAAGCTGGTCATTTTCAGACTATATCCGGGTGTGTACTGTAAATTCAATCGGAACAAGATTTCACGAAGCCTTTTGTCGGAGTTATTTGATGTTTACTTTGCCTTTCCTAACAATCGTAACATTGTTCGTACTTTATTTGGTTTTTTAAGCAAATTTGCCGAAATAACATAACCAATAAATCCATTTTACTGGTGTATCAAATGTACAGTATATAGATGTTAAAAAAGACATTTGACAGTTGTTATCAAATAGTCCGTTTCTATGTATGTTGGCGTTTGTTTTTGTTGCATTTCGGTGTTTCTGTTGTTCTGTTGTTTTCCTCTTGTAGTGGATGTGTTTCCTTCGGTTTTAGTTTGTAACCCGGATTTGTTTTCATTTATCGATTTATGACTATTGAACAGCGGTATACTTTTGTTGTCTTTATTTATTATTTTACGCAATATCATTGCTACATGTAATAACGCATTTATTTCAACACTTTGTTTAAATAACTTACAACATTCGATTGGCATAATCATAATCATCACCGGTGTTAATGACTTTCAGTAACAAACAAAAAATGAAAATAAATGATAATTTTATTCATTTCCAAAACGCAGACAAGATTTCTGTCTTGAAAGTATCAACCTCATCCTCTATATCGGTAACTTCCACCAGGGTAACCATATTTACCGCCATATTTACCACCATATTTACCACCATGGTACTGTAAAACAATTGAGATATATTTGAAGAAGTGTTTATTGTAGTAGATGTTTTGATTGATCTTGCGATATTGTATGATAAGCTTTTACGTGGATATGTAATGTTTGTTTCACCAGGGTACACTTTTACTCACTACATGACAATATCATAAGGTTGATAAGAATGAGATGTATTGCAGTATATTTTTTGAAAAGTTTGCTATGTACGATAATTTTGTCAGATTTTGAAGCTTTTTGAAAATTGAACACAAAAAGGAACGCAGTGAGTAAATAAAGTCAACATTTGACCGATCTGCTTATTTCTGAATATAAAAAGTCAATGTTTCATGGCATTGTCAGTTTGTTTTCGACTTTCGAATTTGAATATCCCTTTGGTATTTTTTGCCTCTCTTTTTTGACCAGTTTCAGACTTCGCTTGTTAGGCAGTTAAATTATTTCTCACAATCAATTATTACTTTTTAAGATGATTAATTTGGTTTTAACATGAGTTAAAGAACGTTATTATTTTGATGCAGAAAAAGAACAAAAATCTACATTCAGGATTACTGTTATATTTGTAAATCTGGTATATAGGTATACTGATGTTTATTTCATGCATATTGTAGATCTTTCTTTATATTAACAACATTAACTGTACCAATTTCAATCACCTAATTTATATAATGTGTTCACTTTTATTTCTTCGGAGCATTTAAAATGAATAAACACACTTACTAACAGTGAGGCATATTAAATTGACTTTGAGTCGCTGAACAGCTTTCACATTCACAGCTTATATTAATAGTAATGAATCTCGACAAAAGTGAAATATTTCTATATTAAATTACATATTATTATAAATTTATTTAAAATAAACCAGTCATACACCATGCATATTATTTACATATTCCGAATAATGAAACAATTTAATTTCTATGATAAGAAAACAAATACACTCACCCTTCCACCATATTTTCCTCCATACCCTTTATAACCTTTGCCATATTTTCCGTATTTTCCATATTTTCCATATTTTCCATAGGCAGCTGTAATTATTAAAACATTGAGAAATGTATCTATGGATATCATTAGGGTCGATGCAATTAAGTATTTCTGATAAGCGCATTTTCTAAAAAAAAAAAAAAACCTTGGACAAAAAAAGTTTTATTACACCAAAAATGATAACAACCTTGTTAAAATATTATCTAATACATAAGAATTGTATTTTTGAGTATTCATAGAATATGTAGTTTGATTCTGAATAAAAAGAGATGGATTATTAATGTAGAGACGAAATCAAACATGTTCACAAAACACTGCATAGAAATCTAAAAACTAAGCAACAAGAACCCGACTGAAACTGGCGAAGGTCTCAGATGCTTTGAAAAGGTAGGTAGATTCTGCTGCACTATTGAATATATTGATCACAGATTTATAATCAATTACTGAAAATTCGTAAATGTAAAATATTGTAGGTAACTAATTTATATAATCTAAACAAAAACCAAAATAAAAAAAAGGTAAATTTAAAAAAAAGGGATATTAATACCAAGAGGCAAAATAAAAACAATGCGTCTATGAAAGACAGATAACATAATCATTGTTATAATAAGACCCGTGAGCAAGTAATCATGGGTCCGCAAAACATACAACTCAACATTAATCGAAACCAACCAAAAATGCCACGGTAGTGTATAAGATGTTAGGTTATAAATTGTTCATGTTGAGACAAATCACAATGACATATACAAACTAAAGGAACCACATAAACTTCAAAGGGAGCCAGAACAGTTGCAAAGATAGGATTAGCGTCTCCCGCGTTGCATGCTCTGCATGCTTAAAACACCATGCTTATCCACACTCAGTTAAAATGTCACAATCAGGAATAGGGCAACTTCAGCTGTCAAATTCATATTTTTTTGGTGTATTTCTGACTGGACGCCATCTAATTAACAATTGACATTATCCACGAAAACTGACAAATGGTGTGTGACCCCGTTATAATTATCAATATAAACAGACAGGAAAACATAAAATACAAATAAACAGGTAAGCACCTGGAACAAAATAAGTATAAAAAAGGAAATTATGATTGACAACTCACCACAAGAGACAAAATGACACAGAAATCAACCACTATAGGTCATTGTAAGGCCTTCAACAATGAGAAAAACCAATCCCGCATAGTCAGCTATAAAGGGAACAATAAAAGGTCGATTTTCTTACTTATGTGGTATCTCATTTTATAGATTGAAAACATATAGATGAAATGTAAATGAGTTACTCATAACCCGTTTCATATTGATATTTTGAAGTCAAATCAATCAACGAAATCGGGATTCATATGCTTAATTTTACGTTTCCTAGTTTCACTTTATTATCTGACTTTCAATCGAATCCCTGGATATGCGTATCACACACTGAACCCATCTAAAACATAATTATATCAAAGGTTTTAAATGAGGTGGAATCAATGACACGCAAACCAATAATATATCAGCGATATTTTTTTGGTCTTATTTTGACAAAATATTAACCAATCTTACTACAAATAGGGGAACTTAATTTCGAAATTCCTCCTTTATAGATATTTTGAATTTTGAATCGTTACTAAAGGACATTTAATTAAACATGTAAACGGAAATCAGTTCTGTTTATTATATGTAGTTTGATGAAACAATTGTCTTTGCTTTTGCTGTAATGTCCCTGACAGGTAGAAAATCAATCGGTACAATGTACCGTACATACAAATGTGTAATTCGAGTCAATTGTAAGCTATGTATTCATTACCATTTTTTGTCTTTTTTTTACTTACCAACTGGCATTGTAACAGAGGCTACCATCAGCAGAGCAACAAGGACTATTATTCCGAATAACTTCATGTCTGTTATGCTTTTCTTTTACACTTCACTGTGGACGTTTTTTGGGATGCTGACGATGATCATTATTCAGTTCCAGTATATATATATGCATTATGCTTGGAACAGCTGGTTGGTACAAATACATAACTACAAGAACTTTATACTGTTTCAACATGTCTGACAACGTTTGTTAAAATGTCAAAAACCAACAGCAATGAAGGACAATGAAAACGCTGCAATGTACATTGTGTAAGTATTTACATATAACATAATAACAAGGTTTTAGATGTATGTTTATGTAATACTTAAACTACGATATGATTAAATATTAATCTGCTTATATAAAAAAGAAGTATGTTACTAGAAGAGAGGCGAAGGATACTAAAGGGACATTCAAACTCATAAGTCAAAACCTCGTTATGATTATAATGAATTTTATTAATTTTTTTATTTATTTATTCATTGACAAGTTTGATCGTTTATATAAATATACATTGTTAATTTCCATTGTGTAATGCAATGTATGGTAAAAGATAATACTATTGCAGCTGCTATAATAGTTTTAGGTAAATAAATTGAAGAAAAACTACGGTTTCTTATTGGTGCATTCTGAATAAAATTCGGATCTTTCATAACTTTCATTCGTATTCACCTCTATGTCTTGCATTATTCTGGACATAATATTCACTTTCATGTATGATAATATAGTATCAACATATGCTAATCTTACTTCAAGCATACGGATTCATTATATCTATGGGTAGCAGATTCTGCTGAACAAATTTTATTGGTTTTAAAAAATATGGGATGCCTATATAATTCTTTCATTACTTTTTGTAGTTTAGAGGTTGTTTTATACAATTACACATATTATTTTTGTAAACAGGATATTTTAAAAATGTGTTGGCGTATTTTACAAAATAAATGGAGCATGTCCCCATGAACACAGATGATGCCCCTGCTTGCATACAACATAATAAAGGGACATAACTCAAGAACAATAAAAGTGACGTTACCTAAATTTGTACTTGATCTTAGTTTTGTCGTAATAAGTATTGTGTATAGGTTTCATGTTTGGTTGGGGCAAACTTAAGTTACAGAACGGAAACTAAAAATTTTGCAATTTTTTCGATTTATAATGGGGCATCACTCAATCATGGTTAAAGTGACACTACCCAAATTCAACTTGATCTGTGTTTTATCAGTGGAAGGCAAAATTAAACATTGCATTGTATAAAGCATTGATTGTAGTTGATTCAACTATAATCATGGACAAAGGAAGATAGCTCCAATTTTAAAAATTACTTGAACAATGGCATCATTGATATTTTTAGAAAAAAATGAAAAATTGCTATTGTAAAGGGGCATAACTCTAGAACAGTAAAAGTGACGCCACCATAATTCAAACTTGATCTGTGTATTGGGAAAGGAAATGAAAAATTTTGCAATTTTTCCATTTACAAAGGGGCATAACTCTAGAAAGGTTAAAGTGACGTAACCAAAATTCAAATTTGATTTGTGTTTTGTGGTAATAAGCATTATATATAAGTTTGGTTGAGGCAAACTTAAGTTAGAGAACGGAAACCAATTTTTGGATGTACGAACGTACGTATGTACAGACGGACAAGGGTAAAACTAAATGCCCCCTCCGCTTTGGCTGGGGGATAAAAATGTGGAAATAGCATCTTCATCTTTGCAGGATGCTGATATGGCTTTATAAAGTTCCATATTAAACACACCATCATTTGGATGCTGGCATCGAATATATATATAGACTTTGATATTCCTTTTGTTTGGATGCTGGCATCCAAATTACATGTATATGCATGCAGACTCAACTTTCTCTTTGGATGCTGCCATCCCATGAAAAAAAATTGGATTTCATCCTTAATCTCAGGGATGCTGGAATCCCAGTTGTAAGTAAAAGTTGTCTCAACACATTATAAATTGAATACTGACAGTCATTTCCTTTGGATGCTGGCATCTTTTTCTGTGAAAGCTAGTGGCCATTTTGTTTAAAGGCTGACATCTTTGCATTATATTTTTCTTTATATATTTGACCAGGTGACAGGTTTAATCGCTCAATTGAAAAGTCTTTTATCTTTTAAAAAATAAATGTGGATAGTGTCCACATGTGGACATATATGATGCCCCCGCTTGTATATCATATAGTTATAAAGGGACATAACTGAAGAACAGTAAAAGTGACGCTACCCAAATTTGAACTTGATCTGAGTTTTGTGGTAATAAGCATTGTGTGTAAGTCTCATCACATTTGGTTGAGGCTAACTAAAGTAGAGAACAGAAACTAAAAATTCAGCAATTTTTCTATTTGTAAACACGCATAACTCTTGAACGGTTGTGTATAAGTTTTATAACATTTGGTTGAGACAAACTAAAGTTAGAGAATGGAACATAAAATTCAGCAATTTTTATGTTTATAAAGGGACATAACTCAAGAATGGCAAAAGTGTTGCCATCAAATTTCGTACTTAATCTGTATTATGTTGTAATAAGCATTGTGTATAAGTTTCATAATATTTGGTTGAGGCAAACTAAAGTTAGAAAACGGAAACAAAAAATTTGTACTTGATCTTAGTTTTGTGGTAATGAATATTGTGCATAGGTTTCATAATGTTTGGTTGGGGCAAACATAAGTTACAGAATGGAAGCTAAAAATTTTGCAATTTTTCGATTTATAAAGGGCATAACTCAATAATGATTAAAGTGACACTACCCAAATTCAAATTGATCTGTGTTCTATCAGTGGAAGTCAAAATTAAACATTGCATTGTATAAAGCATTGATTGTAGTTGATTCAACTATAATCATGGACAGAGGAAGATAACTCCAATTTTAATAAAATTACTTGATATTTAGAAGAAAATAAAATTTTTGCAATTTTTCCATTTCTAAAGGGGCATAACTCTAGAATGGTTAAAGTGACGCCACCAAAATTCAAACTTGATCTGTGTTTTGTGGTAATAAGCATTGTGTATAAGTTTCATAACATTTGGTTGAGGCAAACTTAAGTTAGAGATTGGAAACGAAAAATTCAGCATTGTTTCCATTTGTAAAGGGACATACTAGTATATATATTTGTTTAGGGGCCAGCTGGAGGACGCCTCCGGGTGCGGGAATATCTCGCTGCATTGAAGACCTGTTGATGTCCTTCTGCTGTTGTCTGTTCTATGGTCGGGTTGTTGTCTCTTAGACACATTCCCCATTTCCATTCTCAATTTTATAACTCTAGAACGGTAAAAGTGACGCCACCAAAATTCAAACTTGATCTGTGTTTTGTGGTAATAAGCATTGTGTATAAGTTTCATAACATTTAGTTGAGGCAAACTAAAGTTACAGAACGGAAACGATAAATTCAGCAATTTTCCATTTGTAAAGGGGCATAACTCTAGAACAGTAAAAGTGACGCCACCAAAATTCAAACCTGATCTGTGTTTTGTGGTAATAAGCATTGTGTATAAGTTTCATAACATTTGGATGAGGCAAACTAAAGTTAGAGAACGGAAACCAATTTTGGGACGTACGTAATGTCCGTACGTACGTTCTTTCGTACGTACGTACGTACGTACAGACGGACAAGGGTAAAACTTAATACCCCCTCCGCTACGGCGGGGGCATAAAAATTCACATATTTGGTGTTTGTTTATTATTTACGGTATATAAAAAATATATAGAAAAAGTGCATAAATCTAAAACTGGTGACTTTTATTGTGATGAATTACAAAAATACAAATAAAACGAAACAGTAATATACAATATTATATTGTATTAAAGAGTGTTTGGGGTTACTGAAAGTGAGCTTAAATTCATAGCCTGCTGAAATGATATCATAGACATATACTCTACTATTCAGATTGGTGACTGCACTTTATTAAGGTGCTTCATATGAAGTCTGTAAGCCTGCGTTACAATTTTGTGTCCATGACAAACCCCCATTTTTAATTAAAGTATATGTTGGCACTTCTCTTAAACTGAGTTTTACTGTGCGTACTGTTGTACGTTTGTTTTTTCTACTTTGGCTAGAGGTATAGGGGGAGGGTTGAGATCTCAAAAAACATGTTTAACCCCGCCGCATTTTTGCGCCTGTACCAAGTCAGGAGCCTCTGGCCTTTGTTAGTCTTGTATCATTTTTAATTTTAATTTCTTGTGTATAATTTGGAGTTTAGTATGACGTCCATTATCACTGAACTAGTATACATATTTGTTTAGGGGCCAACTGAAGGACGCCTCCGGGTGCTGGAGTTTCTCGCTGCATTGAAGACCCATTGGTGGCCTTCGGCTGTTGTCTGCTCTATGGTCGGGTTGTTGTCTCTTTGACACATTCCCCATTTCCATTCTCAATTTTATTAAATATATAGGATATCATAAGGAGATCTGTCTTCCCCTGTTGCCTGCATACACTAATACAGTACTGGTTTAATAACAATGCAAAATGTTTTAAATTTTTATTTTAATTATCAGTACTGGTCTCTTTCATCTGTACGTACTGGATATTGTCAATATCACTGGACTTGCTATATGCACATCATGTCATGATCTGTTTTCATTTCACAAGGAGATCTGTTTTCCCCAGTTGCCTACATACAATAATACATGTCATGCATGTACCACTTCGATAACAATGCAAAATCTTTTAAATTTTTATTTTGATTATACGCACTGGATATTGCCAATATCACTGGACTTGCTGTATGCAACTTCCCATGTGTAGGCATATCATGTCATGATCTACTTTCATTTCAATCACAAAACTTACATTTTCTTTATTACGATCATTGTTAAGCTTTTTTCTGTATTCAATATTTATCAATCATCTAATAAAATTGGTTACATAAACTAGAGCTTTCTAACTTTCTTTTATCATTTATTACTTATCTGAATTCAGCTGGAATCGCAAATGATCATAATGATCTGGTGCCGTTTGGATGTTTTGTCGCCTAAATTCAACCTGTCCAGTAACTATAAAGTGTAACGATACATAATACACAACACATGAATAGTAACCGGAAAGGTACAGCCACTGCTTAAAAAACACTGAAACGAGAAATGAAAACAGTATAGTTTTTAATACAGATAAATATTCTGACCAATATAAATGTTAAAAGAAATTGCTGAAAAAGAGTTTCCTGTTGCTTACGTCTTTCATACACGACAATTTGGGTTCATATTTGTCTCTAGTCTAAGGCAATTATACCACATCTCCTTAGTTTTACATTCACAGTAAAATATTAACTGGCATCAAGCAATCAATGATTCTATATTCTTCATATAACATCTTGCAAATATATGAAACATTGCCAACAATAAGTTTTCGTTGTAACATCACAATACTTTTAAAGTAGATATGTATTAGAGTAAATTTTATTTTAAGTCGATAAATCTATATGTGCTCCTTTCTTAAACATTATTTACATAGTATTCATAGTGACATTCACTCTTTAATATTCATACATGACAATGCAGTAAGGGTTTTGCTCATTGTTGAAGACCGTACGCGGTCCCTATAGTTGTTAACTTCAATGACATATGGTCTCAGGCTGGTGGAGAGTTGTCTCATTGGCAAACATACCACATCTTCTTATTATAATATACTGTAGCTCCGGTTCCTTAACTGATTTTGGTCCTTTTCAACATTTGTATTAGCTGTGGAATCGCAATGGCAGATCCAGGGGGGTGGTTGGAACCCCCCCTTTTTTTTGTCGATCAATGCATTTGAATGGGGACATATAGTTGGAACCCCCCCCCCCCCCCTTTGTCAAGGGTTGGGAACCCCCCCCCTCCTTTTAGAAATGGCTGGATCCACCCCTGAATCATGACACATATGATCCTTGTGATTTGATTTGACCCTCAGTTTTAATGATATGAACTATTAAATCAACCAACTGGCTAGATGAGCACAGTATTATCAGACTTTAAGGTAAGCCTTTATAGTAACTGTTACAGGTGAAAATGAATGTTATGTCAGATAAATCCCCCCTTCCCCCACAAAGAATTTCAAATACTTGTTCCCTTCAGACCTGTGCAATTAAGATGCGAACAACATATTCAACTTTCTAGTAAACTGGATAGACCTTATTGCTATTTGTCTGTCATTTCTGGACATCACAAAGGTTCCCGTAAAATTTTGACTTCACAATACAAAATGTCTGACATCACAAAGGAAAAGTGATTGTTGTATGACGTCAATACTTCAAGTGTAGCAGATTATCAGGTCAAGTGTTCTGATATTCAATTAGCGATATGGTCTTTTGTCTCCTGGTACGAGGAAAATTTTCCCTTACAAACCCTAAAATCAGTAATTCATGGAATTTCTTTTGGTTTATATGGCTTTGTGAGGCATTTTTTTCAGAGCAAATTCAGTCTTTATAGGGGGAGGGTTGAGATCTCAAAAAACATGTTTAACCCCGCCGTATTTATGCACCTGTTCCAAGTCAGGAGCCTCTGGCCTTTGTAAGTCTTGTATCATTTTTAATTTTAGTTTCTTGTCTATAACTTGGAGTTTAGTATGACGTCCATTATCACTGAACTAGTATACATATTTGTTTAGGGGCCAGCTGAAGGACGCCTCCGGGTGCGGGAGTTTCTCGCTGCATTGAAGACCCATGGGTGGCCTTCGGCTGTTGTCTGCTCTATGGTCGGGTTGTTGTCTCTTTGACACATTCCCCATTTCCATTCTCAATTTTATTTGAAAAGCTTCTTGACTTTCTAGACCGAAAATCAATCTTAAATCAAATTTCTTATACTTTACATTGCCTGTATTAAAATTGTAACTTATAAGGCCTCTTACCAGTGATGAAATTTACTGGTGTAGGTCATATGGCTAGTGGTGAACAAAATAATTTAGCTGACCGATTTTTATATTGGCCATGGCAGTAGGGCTTGTGGTTAATCGTTATTAGAGACATAGTCTTGGTGGGGTGTCATGTGCATCAGATTTTTGTCAAATTTATTTATTTCTCTGCGAAACAGCTTAATCCCGCATTGCATGATAGGATACATATTTTTAAAATATATGAAAAGGGAAATGGATGTCCCAGATGCTCACCGCTACTACAAAAGGATCGAAGTGCTATATGCACATATCGTTGGCCAAATGAACAACATGTCCTAATCAGTGTTTTTAAAACTTCTCAGAAAAATATTGACGGAAATGAGGAATGAATAGTGAAAAATAAATGAAAACGGAACGACTCTGATTCTAAAAACGGATGTTAGATATAAACTGTATATTTTGGTTGATATATACGATGCATACGATGTTATATTTTTGTCCAGTTTCCCATGTTAAATAATTAAAATGAGAAGGTATTTACCTTACAGCTTCATTTTCCAGCGATGCTGGAATGTATAAATGATATAAAACAAGGTAAGCGTCTTGGACCTTCTTTATCTCTTTATTCGGATACTTGGGGATATCTTCTCAAAGTTCAACGGGAATATTAGAAAAGAACCCGGATAGAACCAATAAGTTGGGTTTCTATAACCAAACAACCCGGATGTTGAACCAGTTACCATGTCCTAATTTGGTGTTGATAAAACTTTTAGAAAAATATAGACGGAAATTAGGAATGAGTGGTAAAAAATAAATGAAACTGACAGTTTCTTTCCGACTGATTTAAAAAGAAAAGGATGTGCGATATACTGTATATCTAGGTTGATGAAAATATCATAAGATTCTATATTTTTGTCCAGTTCCAATGTCAAAATAATTTAAATGAGAAGATATTTACCTCAAAGCTTCATTTTCCGGCGATGTTGAAATGTTTAATGTTATAAAACTAACACCTCGTTCATACAAGATGCAAATACATGAAAACTGAACCGATAATCTGTCCTGCTTGAACTATTGATGTCATGCAACAATCATTTTTCAATTGTGGCATCAGATATTTTGTATTGTGACGTCACAATTGTACAGGAACCTAGGTGATGTCCAGTAATGGCAGACAAATAAAAATAAGGTGTATAGGAAAACATGACCTATAACACCTCGTTCATATAAGATGCAAATACATGGAAGCTGAATGGTTGAATCTGTTCAATATGAAAATTATATTTAAAATGTCAAAGTCACAAAACAGCCGTTGGACTATGAGAATGACTTTTGAGCAAATTTGGAGGGAAATGGGGAGTAGAGGGGGTCAAATAGTGTTCAAGGGAAGCAAATGCTCTTTAAATTATGCGTGTTTCAAAAATTGAGAAAAAATTACAGGGAAAGTTGGGTCATCTTTTCAGATTTAAGTTAAATAATGACTAATGTACTTACCTTCTAATTCTATCCGGGATATATAAAAAAATCACAACTCAGAACAGGAACAATAACTCTATGTCTATTTTACTTTGACTACAGATCTGCAAACCTACAAACAGACACAAAAATATCATAAAATAGTGAAATATAAGATTGATTGCACTTTGTATGGATAATTCCCACACGTGTTACATGGGGAACCCGTTTGTTTACAAATAATAATGTCACGTGATCGCGAACTGACGTCACAAATTTGCATCGCCCTTACATATACACTACACAATTCACACACATACATAACTCATTTATCATGCAAACATGCAAAGTGAATGTGATTGGTTGTCAAATAATACAAAAACATTGCATGTACAGTTAATGAAGAAATTAGTTCATCAAATAGATACGATTTTCACTCATGACACAAATCGGCTGGGTTAACATTTCTGTCATCGGGGATAATTGATAAATGGGATTAAACTGACCGCCAAGAAGGTCTAGAGAACCACCTCTGGAGAACTTTAATATTAATAAGTAATACTTACCAAAATTACTCTATATTATTAAACGCTGTTTAAATGAAATGTCAGAAAGATTACGATATCATACTGATGATCACTGATGCAGGCGAGGATGCAGGTTAATTTGGCGCGAAAAAATATTCTTACTCCTTTTGCTTGAAGTAATAAAATTTGTATAGAATCAAATTTAACTAAAGTTCAGCGTAAACAAAAGTGAATATGCAGAAGCATGACAATATATTAATGATAAAATGTGTATATATTTCTGTAAAAGAAGTTCCCAGTATACTTCACTTAGAATTACATTTGAGCGCAAGGAGATCTCTATTTGTGAATTGGTTTATTAACCCCGGTTGAACCCGGGGTCGAAGATCAACATGTTAACATATTAACGGAAATTTACCTAATTGTATTCGGAATTCTCATGACTTTTTATACCTTCAACGTATTTTGCATTCAGAATTCTCATGACTTTTTATACCTTCAACGTATTTTCCAAATCATTTATTTATTTAGTATATTTATATTTTATTTATTTATTTATTTATTTATTTATTTATTTATTTATTTATTTATTTATTTATATATATATTTATTTATGTATTTATCTGTTTATGTGAAAAAGAGATGGAAGATACCAAGGAGACATTTAAAAACTATTTAGTCCAAAAAAACGACAAGTTGATCTTAATTTATTTTTGATTTGGTCAAATAATTAATAGATGTGTATTTTATACGTTTACCAAAAGATAGAAAAAAATAAGTTTTCAAAATTTGAATGCATCAATATTTAGAAAAACTCAATTTCATACTTTAGATAAACTAGGGAAATCAATACTGATTATCCTCAATATCATTACGATACAAACAATAGATACATAAATTTAACAGCCAATGTATACTAAAAAAATCCCTCCAGTTGGAAGGCCAAATCAAATACGAAGTCGAGTTGATGAGTATTTAAAACCACAAATAGTGAAACATCGTGTTAAATATTGATACGGTTATCTATGCTTAGATGTATAAAAACCTAAAGTTTCGAATAATTAGAATTTTGAAGAAAAAGAAAACGTCAATAAGCGTAAAATTGATGTTTTATATCAACACAGAAGTACTGGCCACTCTTCGGAAACGAAACGTCTACTACCAGTGGTTGTACAAATCCTTAAAGATACCAGGATTATTATGCGTATTTGACATAAAACAGACACCAACACCAATGGTGAAAATAAAAAAAAGATGAACAGCTACATTGTAAACAACAATCCACAAAGTACTTCACAGAACCCAGGTGCTCTGCAAACAAACATTTCCTCCACCAATAGTAGCAGTAGTAAAAATAAAGGATCAATAGTATGTATCTTTCAGAATTGCCACAAAGAAAAAAAAAGAGTGTAACTACGACAAGTGGATCATATTTTTTATCATCTATGCAACAGCTTATCTCCCCGATGGTATCACCAGACCAGTTGTCAGCACTTCTGTGTTGAATTGAATTAGCATTGATATGGTCATTATTATAAATTAACTGTTAATAGGTAACAGTAGAAACTAAGCAAAATGACAATTATCAACATTAATTAACAATTAGTTACTGACATGCCAGATCTAGACCTCAAATAAACTGTATGAAAGATTATGTCTCACTCATATATAGGGGTTTAGTATCATGCAATCATAAAATATATGAGGAGCATAACCCGTATCAGGCCAACAACTGGTTTTAGAATAAATATGTTTATTTCCGATGCAAAGCTCGAGATCCTATGAGTGAATCGATGTTAATTCCAAATAATGCCATCTTTAATGACCTGACAACAGTACCGTCACTGCATTCCTTCTGTTTAAGTCTTTTCAAAGGTTTAGTTAGCTTTTGAGGTGAATGACGACATTTTTGTGCTTTGTATAGAATATTACCATAAAAGATGGGATGTGAAATACCTGAACGTATAAGATGTCTGCACGTTGATTTATATTTCAAATGATGTTTTTGTACTGATGATAAAATTAAGTAAATGTTTTGACAAGTTTGTGATATCGAAAATCCTTGTGTAATGATTTTTCAGTCATACAAAGATTTCTTTTGTTAAAATCAAATACGTTGTTAGATACACGAGCGAATCGAACGAGTTGAGAAATATAAACACCATAAACAAGGGAACGTCATCATCTAAAAATAGATAATTAACAACATGAAATGAAAAATCATCTCTTTTATTGTAGATTTTGGTATGGAGCCTTCCGTTAAAGATATAGATGTCAAAATCCAGGAGATGGGCAGTGTTCATTATTAGTATTAGCTTTATTTAAGGTCAGTTCAGCAGGATTAATATCTTTAGTGTACATACTGAAGTCGTCATTATTGAGAACCAATATATCATCCAAATATCTAAAAGTGTTACTAAACGTTTGTATCAGATGTTTCGATGGGTCTTTGCTGATTTTAGTCATAAATTGTAACTCATAACAATATAAAAACAGGTCCGCAATAAGTGGTGCATTGTTAGTCTCCATTGAAATTCCGATAAATTGACGATATACGGAATCTCCATAGCGAACAAAAACGTTATCTAGTAAAAATTCAAGTGCAGTTATTGTGTCAAAGCAGGTCGAATTAACATAGTTCTTTTGTTTGTTGTTACAAAAAAATGACCTAAAAGAGTTTGAACATATATATTCTGATTCTGACTTTTTAAATGCCCATGTTATTATGTATGTGAATTTTCTCTTAATGAGAAAATGAGGCAAAGTGGTATATAGGGCAGAAAAATCAAAACTTTGAACAGATTCGAAATCACCAATATGAGCATGCAATTTATCAAGTACTTCCAACAAATTTTTGACACTTCAAAAGTAAATAATTCCACTATTTTCAAAGGCCGTGTTTGAACAATTTATTACCAGGTTTTTTATTAAACATGAGTACTAGTTAGAAGAATAGACAGTTTAGTAGTGGAATAATGGCTTGAAGACGAAATAAATATATATTTGTAAGGTGTTTTGTGCAGCTTCGGAAGCCAGTACAAAGTTGTTACCCGGTTCTGCTTGTTAAGAGCTAGCTAAAAGTGTATGCTAAGTTGATATTCTAAAAGAAAAAACATATTTTATGAAACATTATAAAAATTTTTTTGGAAAGATTTAAACTATTTTATTGTAGAATCTCTGAATTATGGATTTCACATTGGAACATTATCAGTCACTCAAAAACAAGGCCTTATCTCATGTTTGCCAAGGGATAATAAGCCACGTCATTTTCTGAAGAACAGGCGTCCCATTTCATTATTAAATACAGTTTATAAAATTGGGTCAGGGGTGATTGCAAATAGATTAAAAAAAGTTTTAGATATACTTATTAATTTAGATCACACTGGTTTCATAAGTGGGCGTTATATGGGAGATAATATCCGACTTATATATGATATTTTGCAGTATACTGAAGAAAAGGATATCCCTGGTCTATAACTTTTGATAGACTTTGAAAACGCTTTTGATAAAATATCCTGGGATTTTCTTTTAGCAGTTTTGACTTTTTTCAATTTTGGGAATTCCATAATCAATTGGATTAAAGTATTTTTACAATAATATTAGTTCTGCAGTAATTCAGGGTGGAGTTCTTTGGTATTGGACGAGGCTGTAGACAGGGGGATACACTATCACCTTATCTTTTCATATTATGTGCAGAGATTTTGGCAATAAAGGTTTAGAGGAAATACGAAAATACAGGGTATAGAAATTTCTCAAGTTGAACATAAATTATCTCAGTTTGCAGATGACACTTCACTGATTTTGGATGGAAGTGAAGAATCTATGGAAGAAGCTTTATCAGAGCTAGATTGGGTCTCAAAACTTTCTGGACTAAGGATAAATTTTACCTAAACTCAAGTAGTATGGATTGGAAGTAAACAATACAGTAGATAAATGTTATGCCAGAACAGAAATTTATCATGGGGTTCGACTTCTTTTAGGCTGTTGGGGGTAAACTTTGATATTGATCTTGCAAAAATTGTACCTTCAAATATAAACTTTGATTAATACATGGTCTAAAAGAAACTTAACAGTTATTGGGAAAATATCGGTGGTTAAAACTCTTATTCTTCCTATACTAAATCATCTCTTTTTAACATTACCAAACCCAAATGCTGAGATGATTAAGAAAATCAATGATGCTATTTATTATTTTTTGTGGAACTCACCAGTTTATAGAGTAAAAAAAGAAGTGTTACATATGGATTATATGAATGGTGGTTTAAAGATGATAAACATTAATTTATTTATGATAGCTTTAAAATGTACATGGATAAGAACTTGTTTTAGTTCTAATTGTAAATGGTTAAATATTTTATTTACAAATGTAGATAAAGAGAAATTGTTTAAACTGGGAACTAATTACACAACAAACACTATTTCAAATATCAAAAACAAATTTTGGATTGATGTATTTAAAGCATGGCAATATTTTGTAGATAAAGATATAAATTCTAGATGGGAATTTTTTCATGCTAGTCCATTATGGATGAATAAGAATATAAATATCAATAATAAACATGTATTTTATAGAAATTGGTATAACAAAGGTATTGTATTTGTTAATGATGTGATTAGTAATAGTGGAAATTTTCTTATCTATGAGGAAATTAAAGACACATTTGATATTTCGGGGAATATAATGATGTATTATAGTATCATATCAGCATTAAATCAGACAAGGTAGTTGTATTCAGGGGGAGATAATAAGCTCACAAAACCTTTTATTCCCTCTTTTGTTCAAACCATTTTAAAAAGAAAAAAGGGAACTAAAGATATATATTGGATATTAATACCTTAAGTGGTTCCTAATGGGCAGAAAAAGTGGAACGAAATTTTGGAACTTGATGAATTAGAATGGAGAGAAATTTTCAAACTCCCTTTTTTTGTGTAACAAATAACACAAAATTACAATGGTTACAATTTTGAATAAATCATAGGATATTAGCAACAAACAAATTTTTGTGTAAAATTAATGTCATTAATAGTCAATTATGTAATTTTTGCAAGGAAAGAAATAGAAACTATAGAACATGTACTGTGGAATTGTCAAAATGTCCAGAATTTTATAGAAGAAATAGATATATGGTTGTTATCTAATGGTATAAGTATCTCCTTCACCAAAAAGATTTTTTTATTTGGTGATGTCTCACATGTATACAAGGGTGAAATTTCAAATCTGATTTTTCTGTGTCTTAAACAATATATTTATAATACAAGATAGTTCCAGAAAGATTTATCAATACATGCTGTGAAGAAAATACTAAAACAATCTCCAATCACAGGCGCGTATAGGGAATGGACCACCTTTTAATTCATCTAAAATACGAATACAGGGACATCGGTCATACAAGAAGGGCGAAGGATACCAAAGGGACATTCAAACTCACAATTCGAAAATAAATTGACAAAGCCATGGCTAGTAAAAAGACAAACAATACTTTTATTGTTAAATCAAATGATAAATAATAACAAGTAATACCAAGAATACGTTAAAAAGGGGGAAAATAAGTTGAAATACTGAAGAAATTAAGAAGTTTCACTTAAAATTAATAATGAATAAAAATTGAAAAATAAAAAAGGGGTATACAATATAGGTCGCTAATGATCTTCGTATCCTATTTTCTATGAAAAGCTTTTCTGCTGGCGTAGGAGCCAGGGTCAAATGGGAGGACAAAACTACTAGTATGTATCCCTCCCATTTTAAGCCAAAAATTGAAACTAAAAAGTGACAGATGACACTGACTTACTTTTAGAGTATTAGACTATACAGAAAATAGCTTTTTTTTGCTTGTCACTTTCAGACATCCCTCCTACCCCTCTATTTCACACACACACACACACACACACACACACACACACACACACACACACACACACACACACACACACACACACACACTTTTCAGTCTACTCCAGTTTTAGAACTGACTATTCCTATATGAGGGTTTACACAGACGTGCCGCCGGAATAATCTCAGTTTGTTTTTTATGCCCTCATAGCGGGAGAGGGGGCATTAAGTTTTACCTTTGTCTGTCTTTACGTTTGTACGTCCGTTCGTACGTACGTTTGACCTTGCGTTCCTCCCAAAATTAGTATCCGTTCTCTTAGTTTAGCTTGCCTCAATCAAATGTTATAAAACTTCTACAAAAATGCTTATTACCACCAAACACAGATCCGGTTTGAATTTGGGTGGCGTCATTCTCACCGTTCTTGAGTTATATCACTTAAGTAATGGAAAAAATGGCAAATTTTCAGCAAGTAAACTTTAATTTGCCTTAACCAAATTTTATGAAATTTATACACAACGCTTATTACCACAAAAGTAAGATCAAGATTGAATTTGGGTGTCGTCACTTTCACTGTCCTCGAGTTTTGTCCCTTAATAAATGGAAAAAATTACTAAATTTACCGTTTCTGCACTGTAACTTTGATAAGTTTGCCAGACCCAAATGTTATGAAACTTACACACACAATGCTTATTACCACCAAACATAGATCATGTTTGTATTTAGGTTGTGTCACTTTCGCTCTTGAATTATGTTTCTTTGTTAAGAGAAAAAATGCAGAATTTGCCGTGTATTTACAAGCGGTGCCATTTGTGTCCCATGGACACATTCTTCATTTATTTCATTATATTTTGTGGTTGTAATCTTTTATTTCAATCCATTTCAAGTCGATCAATATTTCAATGGGTAAAAAATTTAAAAGTTAAATCTGGTATAAAGTGTGGGATGTCAAAAACATGGTTAATATATGAATGAGTCAACTTATTTATGCAAAAATATATGCATGGGATTTTATGTTCATATAAAAATAAGAAGATGTGGTATGATTCAATGAAACAACTCTCCACCACTGACCAAATGAGTAGGAGTAAGCACCTATAAGACATCGTATACGGCCTTCAGTAATGAGCAAACCCCCATATCGCATAGCAAGGCATAAAAAGCCCAGATGTCAATATATGAAAATGCCATCAGTATCCCTGAAAAAAAATGTACATGTAGTTCTTCTCTATCAACTTTAATGGGGGAAGATCCTTTTGTTTATTATCATCAGTAAAGGAGCACGGAGGTCTATAATTCGTAGGAAGAAGAAACACAACAGACGTAACATTTTACTAATTTTAGCAAGTAGGTGTTAGTCGTTGCAGACTGATAAGGAAGCTACAGAAAACTATTAAGAACAAATTTATCGAAGTGTTCAGCGTATTGAAGAAATTTGTTACTAATCTGTGTTATTAGAAATATACATGCCAATACACTATGTTTTATTCCATTATTCATCGAGATAATTGCATTAGAAGCTTATGGTTCATCATAACCCTTCTGGCAAATATAGTCGTATTGACATCACACATTTTATTCTGAGTACAGACAAACATGTGCACCTGGTTTAAGTTTTAATGCATGGAAAGAACTAGATATTTAAATTTTAAATACATTTTATATTTCAGAAAATTATAAACATTTATGGAATTTGAGATTCCTTTTTTTTTCGTTCCCACAGAAGGTGCCAAGATCAACTAAGTTTATATAAATGTTTGAGATGTTCCCCTATGTATAAATATAAGTTAAATGTTTAAATTGACATGGACAAAAGATGGACAATAGATACATGAAAAACAATAGGTGATTTAAATAGTGTAATTGCGTGGACCGTATCAAACGAAATGTGGGTGTTTTTTTTTATTTTGGCACTGATGTGGAAACGGAAAAAAAAAGGAATCTCAAAATCAAAGGAAGTTTTAAATTTTTTCTGAAAAATAAACTGCATTTGAAATGTGATTATCTAGTTCCTGCCATGCCTTAAAACTTTACCAGATGCATAGGTCTGTCATGTACTCAGAGTAAATTTTGTGGTGTAAACATTGCCATATTTTTCAATTCCTACTATTGAACCTTAATAAAACAAAATTTAAAAGATGTTAATCTTTGCTGTATATTGATGAAAAAAAAAAAAAATAGAAAAAATCAGGTACATACAAAATCTAAAGATTTTACAGGTAACTAATTTTCGGAGTGTTCCACAATTTCGAAAAATATACATATTTTTCATATCTAAGTTTTTAAGTACACCGGTCGGCTCTTGTCACGTGAACTTCCAATATAGAATTGTCTTTTCGTAAATATAACAATTTAAAAGTTGTGTTTGTGCATGTTCAAAAATTAAACATAAAGATTTTTCAAAAGTAGGTTATCCGTTAAAAGATTTTTACTATTTTGGTACAATTTTAAGAAATCTTCGATTTCTGTACATATATTTGCGGTCTTCTCGATCTTCTCACATTCAATGTTTGCATCGGGATAATGTCCGTTTGAATTGGCTTAGTAACTTAATTTCAAAAGTGTTAATCTTTGCTGCATATCAATCGATTCTTTTGGATTTTTTTTTCCTGAACTTCTCTGATCTAGCTCAATACAAAGGCGGATAATTGGGATGTTGCAGAGAGGTATACAGCCAGTAGAAAAAAAATTGAAGTTGGTACTCCAAAAATTTATTCAAATAGCAGTACCTAACGCAATTTTACGCAAAGCTCCAATAGCCTGTTTTACTCGTCGTTTGCTATTTTAGGATGGAAATGACAGCATTATATGGAAATTTTGTTTTTATTTAAAATAATTTTTATTATTACTATTTACCAGAACGTTTTCTTGTGAATTTATAAATATTAGCGTCTTTGCTAAAACAAAATTAATATTGAAAAGATAAATTTTTCAGTGTTTACAGGGGCGCTAGTATTTTGACACTAGATTTCCCACTGACAGTGTTAAGATGCAGTGACAAATTCCGGAAGTGGTAAAATTGATATCCCTGAACATTGCAAAACATTTTCACTCTTTACAAAGGCGATTTTGGGTAAAATGGATAACAGAAATAAATCAATAAATTATCGTTAAAAACAATAGTTGAAACTTAACACAATTAAATATATCATGTCAAAATTATGTAAACACGTCCTCTACAATGTAAGAATAATTTGTCCTTTCTGGCACATTTCGAAATGCTTTATTTCCTTCCATCATGAAATTCTCAATGTGTTATCTATGTGAATAAAAGAAAATGCTGCGGTCTCCATCGATTGGTCACCTCAATGCATTCTTCGCCTACTAGCATTCTCTAATTTTACACCTGACAATAATTCTCATTCACTACACCGTAAAGCTGACGCAATATATTTTTATGTTGTATACATGAAAATGGTGCACAATGTGCCACATAAAGGTTCACCTGCAATCGAAATCGATGCAAACATTTTTATCAGGTGTCATTTTATGAGTGGAGGAGGCAATTTTGTTCAAGCAGAGTGTGCACTGTTCTTTCATAGAGAATTCGTCGAACTTCTTTGCTGGAATGGGCATTAGGAATAGTAACCAAATTTAAGCTTCATAATGAATATAATATGTATTAAGCCATGTTTATCCAGCAGGTGCGGATTCAAGCGTGGTGCAGCTACCCCCCCCCCCCAAAAAAAGGGAAATAAAGGTAAATTTACAGCCAATTTTGCGTCAAAGTATGGTCCACTTTAATGCCTGTAGATGCGTTAGTTTTAAAACAAATGTAAATAGTATGAAAGTAAAGATACTTAAACATTTGTTTGTTTGTGTTAAATCTTATTTAAATGGGATATTAGTAAATTTTGTACATCAGAATGTTTTTCATAAAATGAAGTGAATATAAGAGATAAAATAAGAAACAAAAACCTAGAATTAATCGGCTAGAACTCCAATAGGAAAGCGACTGCGGTGTCGACAGGAATAACGTCTCCTGTTGTAAAGGCATCATCCGTCATGCATGTAAAAGAAAAGGAATAGTACCACAGCAAGAGAGACACATTAAAATCAAAGGAAAATTTGAAGTGTGTCATATTCGTTGATTCATAATATCCAAGGAACAAATACACAGTAAGAATGACACATTTACGTTAAGTATTAAAATACCAATTATTTAGTAAAGTGCACCTACATCGTTCATAAATATTATCAAAACTTATTGCTTTATTACTTTCTTTTTATGCCTAGTTATGAAGTTTTTGTAAACTTTTAACTGAAAATGAATTGAAACATTTGACAATGACATAGGTGAACTAATATTAATTGAAGAACTGTTTAAATAGATGTGATTTTTTGTTTTCTTGGAAGATTGTGTTATACGGTGTTATCAAGGTAGAGACAAATGTTTCGATGAAATGAACAAATATGAAGGAACTTACTCTTACAAACTGTTGCTAGGCCATATTATCACTGTTGAGTTATATCTTGGTTGACAGAAGATTTACAGCTTTGATTTTTATATGACCAATTGCATATTTTTGAGACTGTACGAAGATTTCCAGATTTCCACATTTTGATGTATTATGTTTTTTTTTTCATTCAATTTAGCAGGAAGTATTATTTTACTCCCCCGACAGTCAATGGTCAATGACCTCCCTCATTACAAGACAAATTAACGGCATTGTAAAGAAGCTGGTCATTTTCAGACTATATCCGGATGTGTATTGTAAATTTAATCGGGACAAGATTTCACGAAGCCTTTTGTCGGAATTATTTGATGTTTACTTTGCCCTTACTAACAATCGTAACATTGTTTGTACTTTATTTGGTTTTTAAGCGAGCTTGCCAAAATAAGATAACCAATAAATCCATTTTACTGATATATCAAATGTACAGTATATAGATGTTTAAAAAGACATTTATTATTTTAAGCAATATCATTGCTTCATGTAATAACGCATTTTTTCAACACTTTGTCTCAATAACTTACAACACTCGATTGGCCTAATCATAATCATCATTGGTGTTTATAACTTTGAGTAACAAAAATATAAAAACAATTTATGATTTACGAAGATCTCCAGATTTCCACATTTTGATGTAGTATGTTATTGTGTTTTTTTCATTCAATTCAGCAGGAAGTTTTATTTTACTCCCTAGACAGTCTATGATGAATGACCACCAACATTACCAGACATATTAACGGCATAGTAAAGAAGCTGGTCATTTTCAGACTATATCCGGGTGTGTACTGTAAATTCAATCGGAACAAGATTTTACGAAGCCTTTTGTCGGAGTTATTTGATGTTTACTTTGCCTTTCCTAACAATCGTAACATTGTTCGTACTTTATTTGGTTTTTAAGCAAGTTTGCCAAAATAACATAACCAATAAATCCATTTCACTGGTGTATCAAATGTACAGTATATAGATGTTAAAAAAATACATTACTGAATTTTCAAAATTAAAAAAAGCTATACCAAAAGAATGGGTTAATATATTAGCTGAAAACTGTTCAAGAACAACTAATGTACTAACAGATAATGTTTTGTATATTTATGACAAAGATAACTTAAAACAAAATATAAATAAATTAGAAACAAGTAAAATTTACAAAATATTATTAGAGCAAGATAAAGAAATACCAATTGGCTTTTACAAATGGAAGAGACTATTAAATTTTGAGAACATAGAAAATAAAGCTCAAAATATACTAAAATTTGTTCATAATTATTTGAAAGAAAATAAATTAAAAATGTTCAGATGGAAACTCTTACATTTTATTCTTCCAAACAAAGTTTTATTAAAACAATGGAAAATATGCCAAAACTCAGACTATAATCACTGTAATATTACAGAAGATTATGAACACTTTTTTATTACATGCCACTTTCTTGATAAATTTTGGAAAGAAATATTTAATCTGTTAGAAAAAGTTCAACTTGGAAAACACATTTTAACACTAAAAAATTTGATTTGGGGTTACAAAATAAGTGATATAGAATACTATGATATTAATTTTTTTCTTACAGTGATTATGTTTTCAATTCACAAAATACACTATCTGTCAGAGTTTAGAACAAAGAATATTAATGTATTTTCTGTTTTTAAAACTGAGCTTAGAAATAGGCTCATTCTACAAAACAAATTTTTTAACCATGAAAGAAAAGGTATATTAGAAAAAATATTTAGATGTATTTGAATTGTATGAACTGATAACATGGTTAGTAATGTTATCTTTGTGTAATAATTAATTTATTATCTAATTTTGTATTTATATAATTATGATGCATGATAGACATTGCAAATTTTATTATATTTATATAATCTGGTAAGATGTATATACATTACAAAAAAACACAGCACAATCGTTTTTCGATTATCGTATGACTATTAATCCTTCAAATTATAACTGTCTTACCTGAATAATGATGTAGAAAAAGCTAATTACAATCTTTTTCGATATTGATTAAAATAAACAGTTATCCGGAAACACATGGAAACTGGTAATAGGTTATAAATTATCCCAAACTCGGATGAACTATGAAATTCCGAAAAAAACGCCAGATGATATAAATACTTTATTATAATAACAATAACATTATTTATCTATTGATGTTATATTAATATTTTCTAAACGACTTACAATATGCAGTTTATCTACCTGAAGAATTCCTGAACTTCTGGTACTAATGAAACAGGGACCTTCACTGAGATAGCTGTGTCAGTGGAGTAATTGTTAACAGCGTGTGCAATACTGTTGTTGAAAAAAAAAAAAAAAAAAAAAAAAAAAAAAACATTTGACACTTGTTATCAAATAGTCCGTTTCTATGTATGTTGGCGTTTGTTTTTGTTGCAGTTCAGTGTTTTTGTTGTTCCGTTGTTTTCCTCTTGTAGTTGATGTGTTTCCCTCGGTTTTAGTTTGTAACCCAGATTTGTTTTCGTTTATCGATTTATGACTATTGAACAGCGGTATACTTCTGTTGCCTTTATTTACTGTTTTTACGCAATATCATTGCTACATGTAATAACGCATTTATTTCAACACTTTGTTTAAATAACTTACAACACTCGATTGGCCTAATCATAATCATCACCGGTGTTAATGACTTTCAGTATAAAAAAAAAAATAAAAACAATTTATAATTTTATTCATTTCAAAAACGCAGACAAGATTTCTGTCTTGAAAGTATCAACCTCATCCTCTATATCGATAACTTCAACCAGGGATACCAGATTTAACGCCATATTTACCACCATATTTACCACCATGGTACTGTAAAACAATTGAGATATATTTGAAGAAGTGTTTATTGTAGTAGATGTTTTGATTTATCTTGCTATATTGTATGATAAGTTTTTACAAGAATATGTGATGTTTCTTTCACCAGGGTACACTTTTACTCACTACATGACAATATCACAAGGTTGATAAGAATGAGATGTGTTGCAGTATATATTTTGTAAAGTTTGCTATGTACGATAATTTTGTAAGATTTTGAAGCCCAAACTTCCTTATTGAAAATTGAATACAAAAAGGAACGTAGTGGGTAAATGAAGTCAAACTATGACCGATCTACTTATTTCTGAAAATAAAAAGTCAATTTGTCATGGCATTGTCAGTTTGTTTTCGACGTTCGTAATGAATATCCCTTTGGTATTTTTTGCCTCTCTTTTTTGACCAGTTTCAGACTTCGCTTGTTAGGCAGTTAAATTATTTCCCACAATCAATTATTACTTTTTAAGATGATTAATTTGGTTTAAACATGAGTTAAAGAACGTTTTTATTTTAATGCAGAAAAAGAACAAAAATTTACATTCAGGATTACTGTTATATTTGTAAATCTGGTATATAGGTATACTGCTGTTTATTTCATGCATATTGTAGATCTTTCTTTATATTAACAACATTTACTGTACCAATTTAAATCACCTGATTTATATAATGTGTTCACTTTTATTTCTTCGGAGCATCCAAAATGTATAAACACACTTACTAACAGTGAGGCATATAGTTGTAAATTGGCTTTGAGTCGCTGAACAGCTTTCACATTCACGGCTTATATTAATAGTAATGAAATGCACAGAGTCGATCTTGACAAAAGTGAAATCTTTCTATATTGAATTACATATTTTTATCAATTTATTTAAAATAAACCAGTCATACACCATGCGTATTATTTACATTTTTTTAAAAAGTATTAAGATTTGATAACCAGCTGTATAACGAATAATGAAACAATTTAATTTCTATAATAAGAAAAAAAATTGCACTCACCCTTCCACCATATTTTCCTCCATACCCTTTATAACCTTTGCCATATTTTCCGTATTTTCCATATTTTCCATAGGCAGCTGTAATTATTAAAATATTGAGTAATGTATCTATGGATATCGATGGGGGTCGATGCAATTAAGTATATCTGAAAAGCGTATTTCCCAAAAAAAAAGCCTTGGACAAAAAAAGTTTTAGTACACAAAAATGATAACAATCTTAAAATATTATCTAATACATAAGAACTGTATTTTTTAGTATTCATAGAATATGTAGTTGAATTCTGAATAAAAAGAGATGGATTATTAATGTAGTGACAAAATCAAACATGTTCACAAAACACTGCATAGAAATCTAAAAACTAAGCAACAAGAACCCGACTGAAACTGGCGAAGGTCTCATATGCTTTGAAAGGGTAGGTAGATTCTGCTGCACTATTGAATATATTGATCACAGATTTATAATCAATTACTAAAAATTCGTCAAGGTAAAATATTGTAGGTAACTTATTTATCTAATCTAAACAAAAACCAAAATGAAAAAGGTAAATTTAAAAAAAAGAGGGATATTAATACCAAGAGGCAAATTAAAACAATGCGTCCATGAAAGACAGATAACATAATCATTGTTATAATAAGACCGGTGAGCAAGTAATCATCGGTCCGCAAAACATACAACTCAACATTAATCGAAACCAACCAAAAATGCGACGGCAGTGTATAAGATGTTGGGTTATAAATTGTTCATGTTGAGACAAACCACGATGACATATACAAACTAAGGGAATCACATAAACTTCAAAGGGAGCGAGAACGGTTGCAAAGACAGGGTTAGCGTTTCCTGCGTTGAATGCTCTGCATGCATAAAACACCATGCGTATCCACACTCAATTAAAATGTCACAATCAGGAATAGGGCAACTTCGGTAAAATTAAAGACCAAACGACTATACTGGTATGTAAAGATCTAAGACCGCAAAAACTTGTCACAAGTGAGTTGATTCCACCACATCGTATCGGTCTGCCAATTCGTAATAATGACTGTAAAACTTATATTATGTAGATTTATTCGTTCTTCTTTATAGCATCACGTTAAAGGAGCATAAGCTGTCAAATTCATACCCACTGAATTTATTCAAACTCTCACATTTGTCATATCTATACTGAAACGTAATTCTGAATTAAACATTCAAGTTCCATATAAAAAGTAAAATAACAAGAATACCGAACATTAAGGAAAATTCAATCCCTTATTAAATGGCAAAATCAAAACCTCAATCACATCAAACGAATGGAAAACAACTGTCATATTCCTGACTTGGTACCGGCATTTCCTTATGAAGAAAATGGTGGATTTAACCTGGCTTTATAGCTAGCTAAACCTCTCACTTGTATGACAGTCACATAGAACGAATAAACATGCCTGAACTCGTTACAATGTATAAAGTATAATTTTTTTGGGGTGTATTTCTGACTGGACGCCATCTAGTTAACAATTGACATTATCCACGAAAACTGACAAAAGTTGTGTGAACCCGTTATAATTATCAATATAAGCAGACAGGAAAACATAAAATACAAATAAACAGGTAAGCACCTGGAACAATATAAGTATAAAAAAGGAAGATGTGGTATGATTGAGAACTCACCACAAGAGACAAAATGACACAGAAATTAACAACTATAGGTCATCGTAAGGCCTTCAACAATGAGAAAAACCAATCCCGCAAAGTCAGCTATAGAAGGAACAATATAAGGTCGATTTTCTTAGTTATGTGGTATCTCACTTTTTAGATTGAAAACATATAGATTAAATGTAAATGAGTTACTCATAACCCGTTTCACATTGATATTTTGAAGTCAAATCAATCAACGAAATCGGGATTCATATGCTTATTTCTACGTTTCCTAGTTTCACTTTATTATCTGACTTTCGTTCGAATCCCTGGACATGCGTATCACACACTGAACTCATCTAAAACATAATTATATCAAAGGTTTCAAATGAGGTGGAATCAATGACTTGCAAACCAATAATACATCAGCGATATTTTTGTGGTCTTATTTTGACAAAATATTAACCAATCTTACTACAAATAGGGGAACTTAATTTTGAAATTCCTCCTTTATAGATATTTTGAACAAACAAAAAATATTTAATTTTTTGTCTGAATCGTTACTAAAGACCCTTTAATTAAACATGTAAACGAAAATCAGTTCTGTTTATTATATGTAGTTTGATGAAATAATTGTCTTTGCTTTTGCTGTAATGTCCCTGACAGGTAGAAAATCAATCGGTACAATGTACCGTACAAACAAATGTGTAATTCGAGTCAATTGTAAGCTATGTATTCATTACCATTTTTTGTCTTTTTTCTACTTACCAACTGGCATTGTAACAGAGGCTACCATCAACAGAGCAACAAGGACTATTATTCCGAATAACTTCATGTCTGTTATGCTTTTCTTTTACACTTCACTGTGGACGTTTTTTGGGATGCTCACGATGATCATGATTCAGTTCCAGTATATATATATATGCATTATGCTTGGAACAGCTGGTTGGTACAAATACATAACTACAAGAACTTTAAACTGTTTCAACATGTCTGACAACGTTTGTTAAAATGTCAAAAACCAACAGCAATGAAGGACAATGAAAACGCTGCAATGTACATTGTGTAAGTATTTACATATAACATAATAACAAGGTTTTAGATGTATGTATATGTAATACTTCAATTACGATATGATTAAAAATTAATCTGCTTATATAAAAAAGAAGTATGTTACTAGAAGAGAGGCGAGGGATACTAAAGGAACATTCAAACTCATAAGTCAAAACCTCGTTATGATTATAATGAATTTTTTTAATTTTTTAATTTATTTATTCATTTACAAGTTTGATCGTTTATATAAATATACATTGTTAATTTCCATTGTTTTAGGTAAATAAATTGAAGAAAAACTACGGTTTCCTATTGGTTTCTTATTGGTGCATTCTGAATAAAATTCGGATCGATCAAAACTTTCATTCGTATACACCTCTATGTCTTGCATTGTTCTGGACATAATATTCAATTTCATGTTTGATAGTATAGGTACATTCTATTAAGCAATTGTTGTGTTGCTCTTTTAGATGTCTTTTAACACACTGTTTTGAACAAAACGATTTGCTACATATGCTGCACAAAATGGGTTCTCAACTACAATTTTAAATTCTCATATGCCGTTATAGAAATAATTGATATCTTTAGAATTTGTATGATCATTTTGTGTTACTTTCTACAAAGTTTCACCATGTTCTGGGAAAAAGCTTTTATTTTATTTTCTACTAAATTTGTTTTTATTTATAGTATCAACATATGCTAATCTTACTGCAAGCATACGGATTCATTTCATCTCTATGGGTAGCAAATTCTGCTTACGAATTTTATTGGTTCTAAACAATATGGGATGCCTATATAATTATTTCATAACCTTTTGTAATTGAGAGGTTGTTTTATACAATTAACAACTATTATTTTTGTATACAGAATATTTTAAAAATACGTTGGCGGATTATACAAAAACATGTGAAAATAGCATCTTCATCTTTGCAGGATGCTGATATGGCTTTCGAAAGTTCCATATTGAACACAACCAGCATTTGGATGCTGGCAACTTATATATATAGACTTTGATATACCTTTTGTTTGGATGCTGACATCACAATTAAATGCATGCAAACTCAATTTTCTTTTTGGATGCTACCATCCCATTAAAACAAGCATTCTGTGAGTATTGCCTGGCAATACATAGTCCCCTACCGGTTAAAAATTCATTATACTGGCACAAAATGCTAACTTGATCTATAACTTGTCATGATGTAAACTATATAACAAATATCAAATCAATATCTTCAAGCATGACGAAAAAACTGAGAAAAACTGATTATTTGAGTGAATTTTCTAAGTTCATGGACCATAACTCTGCACAAAATCGTCAAACCGGAAAAAAATTCGAACTTGATCTGTAACTTGTCATGATAAATCAATATCTTCAAGCACGAAGAAAAAAAGTGTGATAAACTGATTTGCTGGACTGACGGATGGACAGACAGACAGACAGACGGAGTGCAAACCTAAAGTCCCCTTCGACTTAGTCGGTAGGGGACTTATTAAGAGTTAAAAATATATTGCTTTCCTCCCAATGTTGAAAATGACTACTCATGGTTGCAAATAAAATACTTACACCCTCCCCCCTTTTCCACCCCAAGAAAAGTTTTTAAACGCATGATTATTTGAAGAAAACCTCACTTAAAACTTCACTTTACCAAAATTTTCCATACCAAACCAGGTGCTTCTGCGGAGTCATCAAATAAAACTATTATGAAAAACCATCTGAACCACTAATTAATTTGAATTATTATGGAACAGCATGCAGATCTTTACACTATCAAAGGGAGAAAAGGGTGAAATTTCATTCGTTTTGGAGAAATATACCCTATTTGGAGATATTTCATCATGTTCATGAAATTGCAATCCCATCCAATGGTGGATTCATTTTACACCTTAATTTATGTTTTGGTTTTTGCTGACCTTCAATTAACCCTTAACTATAGATTGATAAGGCATAAACTATGCATGTTCAGCTATTAAAAGGAAAAGAATGTCAACAATGAAAGTGAAACAAAAGTAAACCATTTGGTTGACTGATTCTATGCACAAAAACTTATTCTTATACAGGAAGAAACTATGATTAACATATTTTTTAACCTACAATATGAAATCAAACAGTCCTAGAAAAATCCAATGGCACTTGTTTGCTATCTATTTATATCTATATTTATGTTTATATCGGGTTTTATGACCGTCGGCAGTCTTGGTGGTCACCTCGATGGTTTATAAGAGGCGTCTAGACTAAAATACACACGAAATTCTGATACATATTATCAAGCTCATACATTACAAATTGTTTATTTAAGACTAGGACTATCTTGACCCATAAAAACATGTAGCAAATTTATTTCTTCAAGTATCTGTATAAGAGTAAAATTTAATTTTAAGTCGATCAATCTGTATGTTCTCCTTTCTTAAACATTATTTATATAGTATTTGACATTCACCCTTTAATATTCATACATGACTATGCGGTAAGGGTTTTGCTCATTGTGGAAGACCGTACGGTGACCTATAGTTGCCAATTTCTATGTCATTTGGTCTCAGGCTGGTGAGGAGCGTCCCATGGCAATCATACCACATCTTCTTATTAATATATATACTGTACCTCTGGTTCTTTAACTGATTTTGGTCCTTTTCAACATTTGTATTAGCTGTGGAATCATAACACGTATGATCCTTGTGATATAATTCGACCCTCAGTTTTAATGACATGAACTATTAAATCAACCAACTTGCTAGATGAGCAAAGTATTATCGGACTTTAAGGTAAGCCTTTATAGTAACAGGTGAAAATGAATGTTATGTCCGATAAATCCCACCCCACCACAAAGAATTTCAAATAGTTGTTCCCTTCAGACCCATGCTATTAAGATGCGATCAACTTTCTGGTATACTGGATATACCTTATCGCTATTTTTATGTCATTTCTGGACACCACAAAGGTTCCCGTAAAATTTTGACGTCACAATAGAAAATGTCTGCTACTGGTGACAAAGGAAAAGTGATTGTTGACAACTTGTATGACGTCCATAGTTCAAGTGTCGCAGATTATCAGGTCAAGTGTTCTGATATTCACTATTGTCTCCTGGTATGAGGAAAATTCTGTTACAAACCCGAAAATCAGTAATTCATGGAATTTCTTTTGGTTATTATGGCTTGTGAAACATTTTTTCAGGACAATTTCAGTCTTCGAAAAGCTTCTGGTCTTTCTAGACCGGAAATCAATCTTAGATCAAATTTCTTATACTAGACATTGCATGTATTAAAATTGTAAGGCCTCTTACCAGTGGTGAAATTTACTTGTGTAGGTCATATGGCTAGTGGTGAACAAATTAATTTAGCTGACCCGATTTTTATATTGGCCATAGCCGTAGGGCTTGTGGTTAATTGTAATTAGAGACACAGTTTTGTTGGGGTGTCACGTGCATCAGATTTTTGTCAAATCTTTTTATTTCTTTGCGGAACAGCTTAATCACGCATAGCATGATAGGATACATATTTTCAAAATATATGAAAAGGGTACTGTATGTCTCAGAAACTCACCGCTTCTACAAAAGGATCGAAGTGCTATATGCACAGTCAGTGTTTTTGGTTTTTAAAACTTCTGGAAAATATTGACGGAAATGAGGGATGAGTAGTGAAAAATAAATTAAAACGGTACGACTGATTCTAAAAACGGATACTAGATATATTGTATATTTTGGTTGATATAGATATATACGATGTTATATTTTTGTCCAGTTTCCCATGTTAAATAATTAAAATGGGAAGATATTTACCTTACAGCTTCATTTTCCGGAGATGCTGGATTGTATAAAAGAAAAACAAGATAAGCGTCTTTGACCTACTTTATCTCTTTATTCGGATACTTGCGGATATCTTCTCAAAGTTCAACGGGAATATTAGAAAAGAACCCGGATAGAACCAAGAAGTAGGGTTCCTATAACCATACAACCCGGATATTGAACCAGTTACCATGGTTTCGAACCAAAGAACCCGGATAGAACCAATATTCAAAGCCAAAAGACCCGGATGGAACCAAGGTTTTAAACCAGAGTGCCCGAATAGAACCTAATTGCATTCGAAAATCTTATGGCTTTTTATACCTTTAACGTATTTTTCAAATCATTTATTTATTTATCTATTATTTTAATTTATTTATTTATTTATTGATGTATTTATCTGTTTATGTGAAAAAGAGATGGATGATACCAAGGAGACATTTAAAAACTATTTAGTCCAAAAAAAAGGAATATTTGATCTCAATTTATTTTTTATTTGGTCAAATAATTAATAGATGTGTATTGTATACGTTTACCAAAAGACAGAAAAAAATTCAGTTTTCAAAATTTGAATGCATCAATATTTAGAAAAACTCAATTTCATACTTTAGATAAACTAAGGATATTCTCAATATCATAACGATACAAACAATAGATACATAAATTTAACAGCCAATGTATACTAAAACAATCCCTCCAATTGGAAGGCCTAAACAAATACGAATTAGAGTTGATGAGCATTTAAAACCACAAATAGTGAAACATCGTGATAAATATCGCTACGGTTATCTATGCTAAGATGTATAAAAACCTAAAGTTTCGAATAATTAGAATTTTGAAGAAAGAATAAATGTCTATAAGCGTATCATTGATGTTTTATATCAACACAGAAGTAGTGGCTACTCTTCAGGAACGAAACGTCTACTACCAGTGGTTGAACAAATCCTTAAAGATACCAGGATTATCATGAGTAGTTTACATAAAACAGACAACAACACCAATGGTAAAAATAAAAAAAAGATGAACAGCTAAACGACAATCCACAAAATACTTCACAGAACCTAGTTGCTCTGCATCCATAAACATTTTCTCCACCAATAGTAGCAGGTTCGATAGTATGTATCTTTCAGAATTGCCACAAAGAAGAAAAAGAGTGTAGCTACGACAAGTGGATCGTATTCTTTATCATCTATGCAACAGCTTATCTCCTCGATGGTATCACCAGACCAGTTCTCAGCACTTCTGTGTTGACTTGAATTATCATTGATATGGTCATATTTATAAATTAACTGTTTACAAAACTTTTAATTTTTCGAAATACTTCGAATTTCCTACCCAAGGAATAGATTACCTTAACTTACTTGGTAAAATCTATCAGAATTATGGTCCTGAATGCACTTCAATTACGTACTTTATTTGGCCTTTATAACGTTTTTCATTTGAGCGTCACTGTAGACGAAAAGCGCTTCTGCGGTACCAAACTTTAAGACTGATATCTATGATGAGTTTAAATATAACTGTCGGCCAAATCAAAATGTTAAAACAATAACGATAAGACTTTAATTCTATAATAAAAAAACCTGAAAACCAACAAAAATATTGTAATAAGAAATCATTTCGACAAGAGCAGCTTGAATTCTATATTAATATAAAAACACAGATTAAGATATTTATAGAGTGGTTGACATATTAATATATACATAATTATGTAAAATATAATATTACACAATACCTTCTTCAATACTCACATATCCTGACATTCTAACAGAAAGGGCAAGTACAATAGTTTCTATGTAAATGGTAGATTATAGAATTGTATAATCGTGGTTTATAGACGAGTCTTCATATTCCGTAATAGACAGCATGCAGGCATCATAAAACTTCGGTCACGAGTTCACACAAACATGAAGCTGCGTGCTTCACGTTTCGAAGGATGCGTCACGTTGGAAACAAGTGGATCACAGTCTTAGCTAATTGCACTTGTAAACGGCTTTTCAAGCATCTTCTCAAAACAACCGCCACCCATCCCCATCTCATGATTCACCTTCAATATTTCAACAACAGGGGAAAGAACTCAACAAATATTCCTTTTTAATATTTCAATTGTTATTCAGAAGGCATATTTTAATATTTCGCTTGTCATTCAATTTTGATGTATTCTGATTATTTCTTTTTTCATTTAACTCAGCAGGTAGTATTATTGTACTCCCCCAGACAGTCCATGGTGAATGACCCCCAAAATTACCAGACATCTTAACAGCATAGTAAAAAAGCTTGTAATTTTCAGAAAATATGCGGGTGTGTTCTGTTAATTGAATCGGAACAATATTTCACAAAGCTTTTTGAGTTATTTGATGTTAACTCGGCTTTTACTTACAAACGTAACATTATTCGTACTTTATCTGGTTTTTAAGCGAGTTTGCCGAATCAACATAATAATTTAACCCATTTTACTGGTAAATCATATGTACAGTATACATATGGATGAAAAAGACATTTATTAATTTACGCAATATCGTTGCTAATAACGCTTTTATTTCAACATTTTGTTTGAATAATTGTAATTTCATTCGGTTGAACAAAGAGAATTAGAATGAAACTAATTTCTCCTGGGTTTTTTCCATTATTTGTATGTATAGATGGCGTTTCAATTTTTTCCCGCTTTTTGGTATTGATTTTCAGGAATTTTTCCCATAGTTCTTCATTCAGCACAATAACGTCATACTGTTCGCCCGTAACATTTTTTGTTCCTATCATCTATGGATAGAGAACAACAAACTGAGAAACTGTGTGGTGGTGTTTTTCTTCGAGATATCATAAAAGCAGAAAAATAACAAGGTGACATTAATTCGAAATTAAACAAATAATTGTCTGATTTAAAAAAAAATGATTTTCACGGTTCACCTTTGTCCGTTACATCCAAAGTTAAAAAAACTTAAACAAGACTAAGAGTATAAATGTAAATAAGAAAGTAACAAAATACAATTTTCATGAAATTTCGAAATTTTGGAAGACTTAAATCAGGTTGTTTGGGCAGTTGACAATTCTAAAACTGATTATGCTCGAGAAACTATGAATGAAATTGTTGACAGGGTCACAAAATGTAACACGCTAATGAAATTTGCCGATAGGAGTGAAGCCAATTATGAAACCGTTAAACAACATGAGACTTATCCCGTGGCAATTTATTCGAAAGATCAAAATAAAATCAACACAGCTGAAAACAGGGCGCTTCGTTAGCACATGTTTAGATCAAATAAGAAAGAGACAAAGAAAACCGAAACTCATACTTCAGGTCCATCTCATTGCATGCCTAAGTTTGCAGCTAATTCACAATTGCAGCCCTTTTGTGATCCCCGTAACTGGTTGACCGGTGTACCACTTAACTCAGGCTAGCGGGAATTCAAAAAGATTTCAACAAGGAACCTGTTACGGTTGTGGTTAAATGCAGCATTAGAGAAATAGATGCCCTACAATCCCAAAGCAGAAACCAAGTCTAAACCAGAATGAATTAGTCAAAGATTATTATTTTTTTTAGTTCTTTAGAAAAAATATCCGATTTAAATTAACTCATGATTTTTTTTAGTACGAACGAGTTCCAGCCAATTTAATTGTGAAAGGCCGGTTGAAGAAAAACGATGCATTTTGGAATTTTATAGGTTGTGATGACTTTATTTTAGATACTATTTCCCAACACCAGAAAATAACTTTTTATACGACACCCCAGTCAGTTTGTTTACACAATAATCGTTCAGCTATGCGACACAAAGAATTCGTTGTTGAAGCGATCGATAATATTCTAATTAGAAGTCTTATTTTAGAATGTTTTGATAAACTTTTGATAGTGAATCCACTTACTGTATCTTTTGAAAGCAACGGTAAGTAAAATGTTACTTTAGATCTTCGACATGTTAACCATCTTTTCTGGAAAACTAGTATTAAATTTGAATACATTCGTACTGCTATGCATTTTATTAGAAGCATATTTCATGTTGGATATTTATTCAGCATATCATAACATTGACATGTATGAATGACACACTAAATACGTTGGTTGTTCTTGGAAATATGGAGATACAACAAGATATTTCTTGTTTTCCCTTTTGGGTTTGAGTTCTGCGTGCTATATATTCCCTTAAATTAGTCGACAATTAATTAAGAAGTAGAAGGGAGAAGGAAAGCATATTTTGATGTATGTCGATGATGGTATTAGTACACATTTTGATGAACAAATGTGTCTTTATATTTCTTTACAAGTAAAGCATTATCTAATTGACTGCGGTTTCGTTCCCAAGGTAGGGTAGAAAAATCCATGTGGCAGCTTGTTAGGTAATTGATATTTTTAGGATGCAATATTGACACAAAAATGGCATTGTTAAGAATACCATCTGATAGACTTATACAAAGTTATATCAAACCATTCAAGATATTGATACATGTTTAGTACATTCCGAAATTGTACATGTACGTACTGTAGCATCTTTAGTAGGACAAATTGTGTCCATGTCTTATGCTATCGGCAATATTGTTTATCTTATGACTAATTATCTTAGCATGGATGTTATTGCAGCCTGTTCATGTGACAGCTACATCATATTATCAGAGCAGAGAATTGGCAACATACATTATTAAGATTACATTTCCTCTATCAATTTTAAAAGATTGAAATTTGATTTGTCGTGTAATACCATTGTTTATACTGATGTTAGTAAAACAGGGTATGACTGTCTCATTGTTGAGAACCCACAAAGCATTGCACATGGCCGGTATGTGGTCTTCTATGAGTGGCTGTTCGTGCCATTGGCGGTATAAACATACCATATGTAGATAGATATAGGGAGATGTGGTATGAGTGCCAATGAGACAACTCTCTATCCAAGTTACAATTTATAAAAGTAAACCATTATAGGTCGAGGTACGGCCTTTAACACGGAGCATTGGCTCACACCGAACAGCAAGCTATAAAGGGCCCCAAAAAATACTAGTGTAAACCCATGCAAACGGAAAATCCAACTGTCTAATCTATATAAAAACGAGAAACGAGAATGAAACGTTCAACGCGTTGGTTTTCACTTTCAACGCGTTGGTTATCATTTTCAACGCGTTGGTATGAAAAACCAACGCGTTGGTTTTTAATTCTATACCGTAAGTTTTGCATTTTATGCATATGTTTTTTTTTATTTCTCAAAGGAAATATCTCAAATCTAAAGTATAATAAGATTTCATCATTTAGCATGTTTAATACATAAATATAAGGGAAAATAAAACGAAAAAAGTATTCAAAGCTTGCGAAAACGTGACCTGACCAACGTTGATAATGACCTGACCAACATCGACAATGACCTGACCGATGCAAAGTCCTAATTTCTTTGTTATTTTATTTTTGAAAAAAATAATTTGGTAAATTTTGATCCATAATGAAGAAGATATTACTAAAATAATCGGGAAAATATATTTTTGGAGGTAAAAAAATTGACCTGACCAACGTTGACAATGAACTGACCAACATCGAAATTTTTAAATTGTTAAATTTTGATCCATACTAGTACTTAATAAGATCAATTTGGGCATAGGTTGAAGACGCCATTAGATTGATGCCCATTATCTGTCATGATTTGACACGTTTGATCACAATTATAAACTTTAAGTAACATGTACAAACAAAAGGTATGAAATAAGACATAAATAAGTTGATAAACCCAATGAAGTTTGTGACTACAGTAATTAACAACATATATATATATATATTAAATATAAAGTAAATAATTATTTTAGCGGACTTTACTTGAGGTATGCCCGAGCCTTGTGCAGGATATCTTGGTAGTTTTAAATATTTTTATAAAAATAAATAAACATTTTCGCGGACTACTTGAGGTATGCCAGAGCCTTGTGAAGGATATCATGGTAGTTTAAAATATTTTTATAAAAAATAAATAAACATTTTCGCGGACTACTTGAGGTATGCCAGAGCCTTGTGCAGGATATCATGGTAGTTTAAAATATTTTTATAAAAAATAAATTAACATTTTCGCGGACTACTTGAGGTATGCCAGAGTCTTGTGCAGGATATCATGGTAGTTTTAAATATTTTCATAAAAATAAATAATCATTTTTGCGGACTACTTGACGTATGCCCAAGCCTTGTGCAAGATATTTTTCTTAGTTTTAAATTTTCCCGAAATTCAATAAATTTATCGTTTGTTAATACATGTATGTTTGATAATCGTTTACATGCATTACCTTTCAGCTAATAGGTAAAATAATTTCTATTATATAATATAGCTTTCTTATACTTTTAAACATTGACGTAGTTTTTTTTAGTTTTTTTTATTTAAAGTTTGAATTATGCTACATAATCAGTATTAGGTTATACATAAATTTGAGATTTGAATTAAACGCTACTTTGACTTGTATTCTCTACTAGATGTCCATTGATCATAATTGGATTGATGAAGTCGGTAATCTAATAACAATAAACTGATATAATTAAATTAGTCTGGACAATTTGAACATTTGGAACACTGGTCAGGTCAAGTTTTTTTCTAGTTTTTTTTATTTGATGAAATGAATGATTCAATCTTAATGTTTTTATACATTAGGAGCAAATCCTACTACATATGAATAGGTATATATTCATTTTTCCTGGGCATGATAACGGTCAGGACAAAGTTTTTACCCCCAGAAAAAATATTTTCCCCGATTTTGTTTAGTAATATCTTATTAATTATGGTTCAAAATTTCACAATTTAAATTAATTTTTTTTTACATAAAATAACAAAGAAATAAGGACTTTGCATCGGTCAGGTCATTGTCGATATTGGTCAGGTCACGTTTTCGCAAGCTTTTAATATATTTTGTTTCGTTGATTTTTTCGAAATCCTGTCGTTATTGTTTTACCTTTATGATTTGGCCGACCTTCGAGGAGATTATCTGTTGCATTGGTGATAACGAATATGATCCACTTGTCGTTACTACAGTTTTTTTTTTTCATTTTTGTGGCAATCCTGAAGGCTACTTACCATCGAACTATTTATTTTTGCTATTGCTACTACTGGTGGAGGAAAAGTTTATGTTTGCAGACCACCTGGGTTCTTTGAAGTATTTTGTGGATCGAAGATGTTGTTTAGCTGTTCATCTTTTTTATTTTTAATCATTGGTGTTGATATCTGTTTTTTTTTGTAAACTACTCATGATCATCCTGCTAGTAGACGTTTCGTTCCCGAAGAGTAGTCAGTACTTCTGTGTTGATATAAGATATAAGGCTGTAGCGATATTTATCACGATGTTTCACTATTTGTGGTTTTAAAAGCTCTTCAATTTCTTATTTGATTTGACTTTCCAATTGGAGGATTGTTTTGGTAAACATTGGCTGTTGAATTTATGTATTTATTGCTGGTATCGTTGTGGTATTAAGGATAATCAGTATTGATTTCCTTAGTTTATTCAAAGTATTAAATTGAGATTTTCATGATATCGATGCATTCAATTTTTCAATAACAAATAAGATGAACTTGTCAGTTTTTTTTTATACTAATTAACATTTTAATGTATCCTTGGTATCGCTTATCTCATAGATAAATAAATAAATAAATATATAAAGAAATAAATTAAGAAATAAATTATATATATAAATATACTAAATAAATAACTGATTTGGAAAATACGTTGAAGGTATAAAAGGTCATGAGATTTCCGAATGCAATTAGGTTCTATTCGGGCACTCTGGTTCAAATCCTTGGTTCCATCCAGGTCTTTTGGTTCTGAACCCTGGTTTATCCGGGTTTTTTGGTTCGGAACCATGGTAACTGGTTCAACATCCGGGTTGTTAGGTTATAGGAACCCAACTTATTGGTTCTATCCGGGTTCTTTTCTAATATACCCGTTGAACTTAATAATATCCACAAGTACCCGAATGAGGAGACAAAAGAGGGACGAAAGATACCAGAGGGACAGTCAAACTCATAGATCGAAAACAAACTGACAACGCCATGGCCAAAAATAAAAAGACAAACAGACAAATAATAGTACAGATGACACAACATAGAAAACTAAAGACTAAGCAACACGAACCCCACCAAAAACTGGGGGTGATCTCAGGTGCTCCGGAAGGGTAAGCAGATCCTGCTCCACATGTGGCACCCATCGTGTTGCTTATGTTATTACAAATCCGGTAAATAGTATAATTCGGTAAGTCACATTCGTGAAAAGGGAAGGGTATTGTACATGTTGTAGTTACGACATAAGGAACATATCCGATATCATCTGTGAAACGGTTATTCCATAACGGTCAACGAACTCGTGATGGCGTCCGTAAAATTTACGAAGGGATGATTTCAACTTCACCATTTGGAACTCTTGGCTTAATAGCTTCCTTGTGAGCAGCAATCCTCTATCAAGGAAATCATGATAGGAAACACAAGCCCGGGAATATCGTATCAATTGGGAGATAAATACTCCGTATGCAGGCGCTGCTGGAATGTTGCTACATAGAAATGGAAAGTTCACAATTGACAAAGTAGGTCAAAGACGCTTAACTTGTTTTATATCATTTATACATTTCAGCATCGCCGTAAAATGAAGCTGTAAGGTAAATACTTTCTCATTTTAATTATTTAATATGGGAAACTGGACAAAAATATAACATCGTATATATTTATATCAACCCAAATATACAGTATATATAACATTCGTTTCCATTTATTTTTCACTACTCATCCCTCATTTCCGTCAATAGGATCCAGAAGTTTTAACAACACTGATTACATCGATTAGGACATGTCGTTCTTTTGGCCAACGATATGTGCATATAGCCACTTGCCGACATGCTTATGTGTTTGATTGAACAATTATTTTACTTTTACTTGAATGGCTTTGTAATAATGTGTAAAATAGTGGAACTATTGTCAGATTGCTCGAAACACACGTGTGCAGCATATGTAACAAATAGTTTTTTCAAAACAGTGTTAAAATGCATCTAAAAGAGCAGCACGACAATTGCTTAATAGAATGCAATGTCTGTAAAGCTTCTTTTAAGACGCGCAGAAGCATGTATGTAGCACATCTCTTAAAATGTTCTACCAAGGCGAGGAGAAGTGAATGTGATGCAAATAACAATAATCCATGTAGTACTAGTACATCCAACGAATCTACTTCGAAACCAGTGAACAATGTTTCATGTACAGAAATTAATCCATTTTCTTCAAAACCTATAAAAATAGTTCATGTACTTTAAAACCAGTGAACAATATTTCACCTACAGCAAATCCATCTTCTTCAATAGCAGAAACCGCCAACCAAATTCAATTATCCCCATCTTGCCTTTGCTTTTGGATGATATAGTTAGTACAGAAGCATTTGATAATGATTTTCCCACATGTATGAACTTTGAGAATGTACTTTGAATCAAAAAGTAGAAACAGTCATACTTACTATGAAAAAATCTGAAACTATTTTGCTGATGGATCAAGCTTTACAGAACTACCTGCATCTGTTAAACATTCATCAAATATAGATGCAGAGAAGATTGACATTTCAAAAATGTTGACAGATGATCAACATCAATATGATGACACAATTGAAATAAATGTGATAATACCATTCAGCACATTTAAATGGTTAGGATACAAATAATTCTTTATTCGAAGGGTTAAGTGAGCTTTTCTCATCACTTGGCGTCTGGCGTCGTTAATTTTTACAAAAATCTATGTTTTCTGAAACTACTGGTCAAGACTCGACCAAACTTGGCTGAATCATCCTTAGGGTGTATAGTTTAAAAACTGTCCAATGACCCCACCCACCAAACAGAATGGATGTCGTAGTTAAAATAGAACATAGGGGTTAAGAACAAATCTGACATAGGTAATAATGTATACCATGGCTAAAATTAGAACATAGGGGTTTACTATATGTAGAAGTCTACCGGAAAAAATAAAAAAAACCCAATTTTAAATGGTAACATCCTTAAAATTGATGTAAATAATGCTACCATAAGGGGTTTTCAGTTACTATACACCTTTTAGCTATTTTGTCCAGTCCTACAAAACAATAACTTACACAACTTCCTGTTGGGGTCAAGTGTTGCCAAAACCAAGGTCATCGGGTGTGCCCACAACATTTTTGGCTTCTAAAAAGGCGGGGCCATGACCAAATCATTTAAAATGCCCCAAAATTCAGGTAAATTTACTTAGATTAACAAAACTTTCCAGATATTGGGGACCTCTGTGAATATATTTATTCCTGGTATACATGAACATGTAGCCCCCTAAAAATATATACATGTACATGATGTTGATTTTTTGTCTGTTCATTTGAAGCTGACATTTTTCCTGCGGATGTTTATTTATCAAATTATATAGCTGATTAACTATTTATATTAGCATGAAAAAAATCATTTTTATTAAACTTTTGAATGATAGGCCCATGTTAAGCAAAGATGGGAAATACAAAGATTGTGGAAAACTTATTTTTTTCCAGTATCATGTATTCAGGATTGAAATATTAACTACTTTTTTCTAAATTGCTTTGAGATGTATATATAGAAACACAAAAAGATGTAGCAAATTGCCAATGAGACAACTCTCGATTCAAGATTTAACTGCTCGAAATACATGTGCAGTATATGTAACAAATCGTTTTGTTCAAAAATTAGTATTAAAAGACATCTAAAAGAGCAACACAACAATGGCTCAATCAAATGTAATGTCTGTAAAGCTTCATTCAATCGCAGAAGCTTGTATAAAGCACATCAGCTAAAATATTCTTCAAAGGAAAGTGAATGTGATGCTAAGAACAATAATGTCATCATTTATTTCACATGTTTCAGGTTATTGAATTGGAATTATCAGCAACCAAATGTAGGAAATGATGAACAATTATGTAAGCTTAAATTATTTGACCTCATAGTAAGTTATGAAATGCTATATGTATAATAAATTTGTTTTGACACTCCTTGCGAAGGGGATAGGAGCATATCACCATGGTTTTGTTCTCCGAAACTAAAGAAATCTAAATTAAAATTGAATAAAACATTGATTTACAGAAAACTTAAATATTTTAATAGAAGAATTGTTTGTCATCATGTGTATTTCCCCTTTAAAAGGGCTTTGGTAGCCGTGTGGTCTAAGTAGTTATTACTGTAATCAATCACTAGCCAGTCAACACAGAAGATGTGAGTTCGAACCCTGCTCGTAATGGTTCGCTCAAATCTTAATTGACAAACATTGTCTCATATCGAAGGTCGGTGGTTTCCTCCGGGCACTCCGGTTTTCTACACTAATAAAAACTAACCGCCAATAAAAAGCCTAAGTGTGCTTTAAAGTGTCGTTAAAACACCAATAATCAATCAACATTACGATTTTGTACCGCCATTACTAGCTTTGTACTAAATATTTTTAATATAGTTTCATTTCTTCCTTTGTATTCTGCATCGAATAGAAGTAGTTTGCATAATTTTTCCAGGATCTCCATGGAGTTTTGTAACAAACCGTGAGAGTTCAAGTTATTATGGCCAGTATTACAAAGTATATCACTGGATTGAGCTCTCTGTCTATTTGTAGATTTAAAGTTCTTTGCATTGAGCTTAGTTTATTGTTATGCATATACATTCTGTAAGGAATTATAATTTGAAAACAAATCACCATTATCTTCATTTAAATGAAATGGACTGTAAGGTAAGATGGTTGAAACATTTTGCATAATCTATATATAAATCTCTTTAACAACTCTCAGCCCATGGTTCCTTTGAAGAATAATATTAGCTGTTCATGGAGATTATAGCATTTTATTTCCATTTGCACCTAACAATATTTTGTCTGCCAAACAGCCAAATAAAGGAAAGCATAATTAAATTCACAAAACAATGCTTATTGCAACACATATATGATGTCAGATGTGTTTTTACGTACATTTTTAACCATCTGCACTGCCTACTGAAGAATCCCAAGTACAAATGGTCATTAATTTATATACCATATTTATGTAAACGGACGAAACTCACAAGGCCTATTTGACTTCTAAAATGTTTAACTTATTTATTGAATCTAAATTTGTGGTAATAACAGCACTACTCTGTTTATTTTTGATCTGTAAGCTCCTATTTTCATCTACACTTTCCTTCACATTTCATTATTTATATTTTTCTCCACAAAACAAAATTTGTTAAGCAAAATTGTTTATGTAATAATTTTTTGCAATTCAAATTCAGTCAAATGCTATAGTCATGATATTGAATTTTTAGTTTTCATATTTCCTTTTTTTCTCTCATATAAATCTATAATCATGAACAAACAAATTGAATTTACCATTTTATTAAAATAGATATTATATTGGAAAAAAAATCTTTCACGTAATTTTAACCAGGCCTTGAGAGTCTAGGCAGAAAACCTTTCCAGACACACAATACAAGTATAGTTTCTGCACCTACAATAAATAAACTCACCTGGTCCTAAAGGGTCATGTGAGGTATTGCCATTACATTTTATACATTTTATAACTAGTCTTAAATTTTCATATTTAAATGATCTGCCTAGCTACTAGAACCAAAATTGTCAGGAATTTTCATATTTGAAGGTACTTCACAAAATTATATTTTTTAGTGTGGATCTGAAATTCATAATGGTTGCAAGGGTAAAAAAAGTATTCCGATTACCAGGAATTGCAAAGATCCTCTTCGGAATTCCTAGGGTGTTCCTTTACCAATTTTGAGTTCTGGTGTCTATCCGAAAAGAAGTATTGTCACTGGAGTGGAATAGTAGTTTACCGTAACTATATAAGAAAAAAACCTTTCCGAATATATGGTCCTCAATACCCATAAGCTTTATACTTAATTTGGCTTTTTTACATTTTAGATTTGAGTGTCGCTGATGGGTCTTTTGTATTTTAAAAGTGCATCTGGTAACAAAATTATAAGCCAGCTTGGTGTATGATGAGTTTTTTTTTTTACAATGCTGTCATTTTGAAAATCCATACAAATACAGAAAAAAAAAATGTACATTGAACATTATAATTAGATATTGAATACATGACACTATCATGGTTGGCCATTAGCAGCTTCTCAAATTACCCTAGACAAGTAAAAAATTAAAGTTGAAAAAATACAGAATCTGTTCTTCATTAACTCTGTTTTTAACAAATGATTCATAATATTATTAATCCCTGACAATATCGATAACTTGCATATTTTTAATATTTTCCTTTCTAAATATAAACATGAAACACTGATAACCCATTCAGTTGTTGACACATTCTTTGATGAATCATTCAGTTTGGACCTGATTATTTAAGAAAACGTATCTGACACACGATAATATAAATTAAAGAACCTTAGTGAGCGCGCTCACATACCCCACGTCCTCACATTGTCATTGGAGAAATAAAATATGTGTAAGAAAAAAAAAATTGAATCATAATTTCCTGTCAATATGCACATCTACATAGTATGTCCTTATTATCTACAAAGTTTCATGAAATTATGTTGTGTGGTTTCAGAGGAGTTGCGATGAAAAACTGTTGCAGAAGACATTGAAGCAAATAAGTTCAAAGGGGCGTAACTCCTAGAAAAAATATTGAATCATAATTTCCTGTCGATATGCACATCTACATAGTATGACCTTATTATCTACAAAGTTTCATGAAATTCTGTTGTGTGGTTTCAGAGGAGTTATGATGACAAACTGTTGCAGTAGTACATTGAAGCAAATAAGTTCAAAGGGGTGCAACTCCTAGAAAAAAAATTGAACCGTAATTTCCTGTCGATATGCACATCTACATAGTATGTCCTTATTATCTAAAAAAGGTTTCATGAAATTCTGTTGTGTGGTATCAGAGGAGTTGCGATGACAAACTGTTGCAGTAGTACATTAAAGTAAATAAGTTCAAAGGGGCGTAACTCCTAGAAAAAAAATTGAACCGTAATTTCTTGTCGATATGCACATCTACATAGTATGTCCTTATTATCTAAAAAAGGTTTCATGAAATTCTGTTGTGTGGTATCAGAGGAGTTGCGATGACAAACTGTTGCAGTAGTACATTGAAGCAAATAAGTTCAAAGGGGTGTAACTCCTAGAAAAAAAATTGAACCGTAATTTCCTGTCGATATGCACATCTACATAGTATGTCCTTATTATCTAAAAAGGTTTCATGAAATTCTGTTGTGTGGTATCAGAGGAGTTGCGATGACAAACTGTTGCAGTAGTACATTAAAGTAAATAAGTTCAAAGGGGCGTAACTCCTAGAAAAAAAATTGAATCGCAATTTCCTGTCGATATGCACAACTACAAAGTATGACCTTATTATCTAACAAGATTTCGTGAAATTCTGTTGTGTGGTTTGAGAGGAGTTGCGATGAAAAGAAACAGGACTGACGGACTGACGGACTGACAGACGGACGGACGGACGGGTCAAAAACATTATACCCTCCGCAACTCGTTGCGTGGGGTATAATTAGAGATCACCTTATTATTGCTGATTTTTTATTATAAATCCTTGAACAAAAAAGAAATAAATATAAAAAAATATATAAATTCACAAATAATTCTTAACCTGATGATTTTGAGCTTTCTCGAATATCAGTACTTCCTTATTAAAGGGTACAAAAGTACAGTACAATCAAGCATGTGTGTAGAAAAATGAACCTATTTTTTACCATCTTTTTATGGAGAAATATGCTTATCTATAGCTCAATAAAACCATACATTCCCCAGCTAAAGGCTCAATTCAACGTCCAGGGGATCAAATAATATCCCCGTCAAGATAACAAAGCATATAACCAACTCAGTTACTTAAACTCATCAATACACCATTAAAAAAAACAGGACATTTATACTTTATTATCTACAGCTGAAATAATAAGAATTATATAAGTTCCATAAAGCAATGTAAAACATTGTATATTTATATAAACGATAATACTTGTAAATAAATAAATAAATAAATAATATTTACTCTAATTTTAACAATTTCTAGTAACATACTTTTTTGTTATAAGCAGATTAATTTTCAATCACGTCGTAATTTAAGTATTACATAATCATACGTCTAAACCATGTTATCTGGTTATATTTAGATACTTACACAAGACATGTTGCAGCGTTTTCATTGTCCTTTACTGCTGTGGTTTTTTGACATTTTTATAAAACGTTGTCAAACATGTTGAAACAATATATAGTTCTTGTAATTATGTATTTGCACCAACCAGCTGTTTCGAGCACAATGAATATATATATACTGGAACTAAATCATGATCATCGTCAGCATCCCAAGAAACGTCAAAGTGAAGTGTTAAACACAAGCATTACAGACATGAAGTTATTCGGAATCATAGTCCTTGTTGCTCTGTTGATGGTGACCTCTGTTACAATGCCAGTTGGTAAGTTGAAAAAGACCAAAAATGGTAATGATTTCACAGCTTTCAATTGACTCGAATTTTACATTTGTATGTACATTGAACCGAATGATTTTCTACATGTCAGGGACATTACAGTAAAAGGAAAAGACAATAGTTTCATCAAATTACATATGGTAAACAGAACTTAGTTGTATGTTTTAACCAAAGGTCCTTTAGTTACAATTAATTAAAATATGTTTTGTTTGTTTCAAACATTTATAAAAGAGGAATTTCGAAATTAAGTTCCGCTATTTGCAGTCAGTTTGGTTTAACTTTTGTCAAAATAAGAACAAACAACATCGACAATGTATTATGGGCTTGCAAGTCAATAATTCCAACTCATTTAAAACCTTTGATATAATCTATGTTTGAGATAACTTATGTGTGTAATAAGCATGTCCAGGGATTCGAAAGAAAGTCAGATAATAAAGTGAAACTAGGAAACGTAAAAGTAAGCATATGAATCCCGATTTTGTTGATTGATTTTTGCTTCAAAATATCAATCTGAAAGGGGTTATGAGTAAATCATTTACTATTAATTTATATATTTTTAATCTATGAAATGAGATACCACATAACTAAGAAAGTTGACCTTATTGTGTTGCAGGTGCTTAATTGTTTATTTTTATTTTATGTTTGCCATTCTGTTGATATTGATGTTTATAACGGGATGACACACCCGTTGATAGCTTTCGCGGGTCATGTCAATAGTTAATTAGACGGCTTCCAGTCAGAAATACCCAAAGAAGTTGATACTTTTTATACTATGTAATGATTCCAGACATGTGTTTTTGGTCTATGTGACTGTCATACAAGTGAGAGGTTTAGCTAGCTATAAAACCAGGTTTAATCTACCATTTTCGACATAAGGACATGCCTGTACAAAGTCAGGAATATGACAGTTGTTTTCCAGTCGTTTGATGTGTTTGAGCTTTTGATCTTGCCATTTGATAAGGGACTTTCCGTTTCGAATTTTCCTTGGAGGTCTATATTTTTGTTATTTTACTTTTTTATATGGAACTTGTGTAGTTCAGAATTACGTTTCAATATAAATTAAACAAATATGAGGGTTTGAATAAATTCGGTGGGTATGAATTTGACAGCTTATGCTCTTTTAATTGGATGATATGAAGGAGAACGGATAAATCTATATTACATAAGTTTTACGGTCACCATTACAATTCTGCAGACCGATACGATATGGTGGAATAAAATTCACTAGCGACAAGTTTTTGCGGACTTAGATCTTTACATACCAGTATAGTCGTCTGATCTGTAATTTTACCGATGTTGCCCTTTTTCTAATTTTGACATTTTGACTGTGGATTTACATGGTGTTTGGTGCTTGCATAGCATGCATAGCAGCAGACGCTTACCCTGTCGATGCAACCGTTCTCGCTCCCTTTGAAGATTCCCTTGGTTTGTATTTGTCATTGTGATTAGTCTCTCCTTAAACAATTTATGATCTTATAAACTGCCGTCGCATTTGTGGTTGGGTTCGTTTAATGTTGAGTTGTAGCTTTGTATGTTTTGCAGACCGATGTTTACTTACTCAACAGTCTTATCATAACCATGATGGTGTTATCCGTCTTTCATGGACGCAATGTTTTTATTTTGCCTCTTGGTATTATTATCCCTTTTTGAAATTGACTATTTTAATTTGGGTTCTTTTAAATTGCATAGATTAGTTACCTACAATATGTTTACATTTACGAATTTTCAGTAATTGATTACAAATCTATGATAGATACATTCAAAAGTGTAGCAGAATCTACCTACCATTTCAAAGCATCTGAGAACCTCGCCAGTTTTAGTGAGGTTCTTGTTGCTCAGTCTTTAGATTTCTATTTAGTGTTTTGTGAACATGTTTGTATTTTCTTTTCTACATTAATAATCCGCCTCTTTTTATTCTTGTTTGCCCAAGGTTTTATTTTGAAAAATGCGCTTTTCAGACCATATACAAATATTTAAATAAAAACAACTAAACCTATGGCCTCCCCTTTAAAAAACTTGTATAAATCTTTCATAAAAGTAATTTATCAGCAATCAATAATGTCCAAAGAGTAAGTGATAAAGGAAATAATACTCAGAAGAGAAATGAGTTATCTATCGTTTACTTTATTGCATCGACCCTAATGATATCCATAGATACATTACTCATTAATTTGATAATTACAGCTGCCTATGGACGATATGGAAAATATAGAAAAGGTTACAAAGGGTATGGAGGAAAATATGGTGGAAGGGTGAGTGGACAATGTTTTTTTATTCTATAAATTAAGAAAACAGTTTTTGTTTTATTTTTCGGAATACAGCTGCTTGTCATATCTAAATACATGGAAACAAAGAGTAAATTATATGAGTTGTGTATGACTGGTTTATTTTGAATAATTTACATTGTATAAAAATTGATAAAAATATGTAACCTGGTATAAACAGATTTCATCTTTGTCGAGATCGACTCCGTGCATTTCATTGCTATTATTATAAGCCGTGAATGTAAAAGTTTGCAGCGACTCAAAGCCAATTTACAACTATATGCCTCACTGTTTGTAAGTGTATTTATACAGTTTGTCAACCTCTTAATGCTCCGAATAAATAAAAGTGAATACATCATATACATGATATAGATCAGGTGATTAAAATTGGTTCATTTCCATTCTCAATTTTATCAATTAATGTTGTTGATATAAACAAAGATCTGCAACCAGCATGAAATAAACAGCAGTATAAAAATATATCAGATAAACAAATACAACAGTAACCCTGAATGTACATTTGTGTTCTTTTTTTGCATCAAAATAATGGCGTTCTCTAACTCATGTTAACACAAAATTATTCATTTTAAACGGTAATAATTAATTGTGAGAAATAATTTAACAGCTAAAACAAGTGAGATCTCAAACTGATAAAACAGAGAGGCAAAAAATACCAAAGGAATATTAAGATTCATAAGTCGAAAGCAAACTAGCAATGCCATGAAAAAGTTACTTTTTATGTTGAGAAATGAGCAGATCGGTCATATTTTGACTTCATTTACTCACTTCGCTATTTTGGATTTCATTGGAACAATTACAGCCTGATACAACTTTAAAATGCCACTTTCCGTTAAGACACACAAGCCTTCTTCCTTGCTTAGAAGTGCACAAAATATATTTCAATGTTTCTCTTAAATAACTAATTTCCAAAGGATGAAAGCGTATTTGGTGTAAAGAATTTTTTTGAAGTTTTTTAAGAATGCGCTATTTTAATGTTGTAAATATAAGGTAATTTGTGTAAGAGTAAGAAATGGCAAATTAAATCTTTTATACATACATCGATTAAAATAACATGAACTTGTCCAGTATTCAGTTTGAAGAAATCCATAATAACCTGATACAAGTGCCGCTGATAAATGCTTTGTAGACGAAACATTTGTATTACGTAACAAATTATAAGCCTGGTATCTATGTTGAGTGTTTTTGATAAACTACACACAAACTCAATTTCAACAGGAAAGGCTAAGCAATGATAAATTCTTCTTTAATAAGATTTGTTAGATTCAAATACTACGACCAGTTAATATCAAAATAAGTATAATGGGATGATTGTGTTAGGAGAAAGTAACGATTTTGGAAGATAATTTTTGGCAACTACTCCCACAAAACTGTTTGCGAGAAATACAAACTTATATATCTATTATGGCATAATATTTCAATTGATCATTAGCGTATTTGCTGCATCAGAAGGTTTAAGCTTCAAAATCTAACTAAATGATCGACTGTGCACAGCCAATTCGTCTGGTTAAAGGGTTGATTTATTAATAATAAAACAGACACAGTACACAGCAAATTCTAAACACAAAATACTGCAATACATCTTATTCCTATTTACTTTATAATGATATTGTCATGTAGTGCGTAAAAGTGTACCCTGGTGAAATGAACATCACATATCCTCGTAAAAGCTTATCATACAATATAGCAAGATCAATCAAAATATCTACTACAATAAACATTTTTTCAAACATATCTCAATTGTTTTTCAGCACGGTGGTAAATATGGTGGTAAATATCATGGTTACCATAAGGGATATGGTGGAAGTTACCGATATAGAGGATGAGGTTGATACTTTTCTGCGTTTTTGAAATGAATAAAATTATCAATTGTTTTATTGTTTTTATTACTGAAAATCATAAACACCGATGATGACTATGATTAGACCAAAAGAGTTGTTAGTTCTCCTGGTAACAACTTCATCATTGTATGACTAAATACAATAAAAAGGACAGTGGATGCCAAGCAAAGGAAAAGTTTGTATTCTATAAGATGAATATGAAATAAAATAAAATGTATATAAAGTGGACAGCCGCGCGACAACCCAAGGAACGGGATTTATATATAACAATGTATAACGGAATAAAGAAAAATTATTTATAAGATAAATGTTAAATTCCTATTTTTTTCGAAACCAGCAAACGAGATTCTAAACTGTCCTTCACGTAACCATCTTGAGAAGAATCGGATTTCCATCGACATTGGCGTTTAAAAAGTATATCTATATAGCTATATGTCTACCTGTGCGAATTTCAAACGCGCGATTTTACGCCAGTACTTTTGAAAAACCTTCCATCCTTTATGGTTGGGTTTTACATAGATAAATAAAATCGTACAATATAAGCAAAACGAGGATGTTAAATTTGATGTATGCCTTTTTGTGCTTCTTCGTTACATTTGTTTGTTTTTATAGTGATTAAGATGATAACACAATGTTGACTGCTGTACCCCTATTTTTGACATTTTTTCCTTGTGTCTGTTTGTTTTGTTCACGCATCGTTGTCAATATAATGGAATTTGATGCGACTGTCATACAAGTGAGAGGTTTAGCTAGCTATAAAACCAGGTTCAATCCACCATTTTCTACATAAGAAAATGCCTGTACCAAGTCAGGAATATGACAGTTGTTATCCATTCGTTTGATGTGTTTGTTTTGTTTCTTTTTATTTTGCCATTTGATTGGGGACTTTCCTTTTTGAACTTTCCTCGGAGTTCAGTATTTTTGTGATTTTACTTTTTACACCAAATTTGGCTGCCGCTGTTGCACCACCAGCTTGCAAACTGTGTAAGCCAAACGATTTAATATCCTTCATAAACGGAGAAAAAACTTCTATGAAGAGTTCTCTCATGCGTGAACAGCTAAGAGATTTATAAGTAGAACGGAATGTATAATTTACTTTGACTAACACTAAAAGAAACATTTCAGAATCTGGTGAAAATGCTGACTACGGTAAATAATATTCTAGGTTTTGGATGGGACATAGCTGATTTCCTGTACGAGCATTAACTAACCAATTGCATTCTCTACAGATGTCGGCTTTACTCTTCTCAATAAACACGGATATATACGACGGCAAAAAACTGAATATCAGATCGGCGCAAATTCAGAAATACACATAAATCCAGAAAATGACAGCAAAAACGCACAAATAATTTGTTAAAAATATATATTACGAATATTGAAAAAATTATCGTACATCTTCTGTAATACATCCGGAGTAATCGGTTTCTTTTTTTTCGCACTATGACCAATTCTCAACTTTTCACCTTCGAGGACATTTCTAACAATTTCTGAATCAGTTGGAGATGCAGCACTAATAGTAGAATGAGCCCATTTAATGCTGTAAAATGCTTCATTTATCGCACTAGAAGTATTGCAAGAGTCAACCAAAGAAGCTAAGTATAACGCAACATTAAATGGATTTGATGGTAAAATGTCGCATTCTGGAATTTGATGACTTAAAGCCCATGACTTCCAACGTCGAAAACTATAATAATACTTTTTAAGTGTGTAAGCTGCTTTAGATTCGGTAATCACATCAGGAATTAAATTCAAATTACTTAACAGTTCGTCCGGTAAATCAGCTATTTCGCGGTTAAAAATACAGGCAATAGTAGTATACCGCTGTTCAATAGTCATAAATCAAATTTAACTGAAACAAATCCGGGTTACAAACCAAAACTGAGGGAAACACATCAACTATAAGAGGAAACAAAACGGAACAACAGAAACACTGAACTGCTACAAAAACAAACGCCAGCATACATAGAAACGGACTATTTGATAACAATAACCATATTCCTGACTTGGTACAGGACTTTTTAAGATAAAATGGTTGTTTGAACCTGGTTTTATGGCTAACCAAACCTCCCGCGTATATAGCAATGTTAAAAATACCGCTTAAATGACAACATTGACAACAAAAACCTGAAAAAAAAACAACATATGTATATAAAAACTTTGAAAATAAGGCAAACTACTTTGAAAATTCGGATGCATACAATGAACAAAAATAACTAACACATCTGCATAAATGTCATTCAAAATGTATAAATTTCACCACAACCATTACAACCACTACATGTAAGACATTAGAGTTAATATGTTATGTAAATTACCTAACATCCAACCGAAGAGCAACCATTTCAAAAGGTAAATCAATATTTCAAAACACCGATGTATTACCTCTACCAGGAATGTAGTTGGATCTGTTGGTAGGTGAATAAACCACATCAACCACATATTTATTAATTCCGATACCATCAGGGCAAAGAAATGGTCAAAAACTAGCAGATCGCCACAATGGCAAAATAACAGATCTATATGCTTTACATTGCTTCAAGTACAAAAACACGGGAGATACAAACAAACCGTTTATACCAGACCAGTCGACAGTGAATGCATTAATTCCAATAGAATTGACATTCCAGCATCTTGAATAGAAAACTGGTAAATTAAAATTATGGTCACTTGCGCACAAAACAATTGCATGAGGTCCCCATCGTAAATTATTTAACGAATATATATACTCACTGACACTTCAATCATCAAAATCAATGATACAGCTAATAAAATCTGCCTTTTCGTTTTGTTTTATCGGGACCCATTCAACATCTAAGGAAATATTATATATAAAACAAGTTTGGTAAATATCACATGACATGTCTTGTAAAGGGCCCTTCATACTGCCTTTCGTATCAATACTAACGACATTTTGACTGTCTGTAAACCGTTTTAATCGTTTGTCCTTGACAAAATCAAGTAAAGATAACAGAATACTTTTAATCGCTGTTAAATCCTTCCATGTGGAACCATTTTGCGTTTCGCATGACGACCACATACCATGTGCAATGCTTTTTTGGATTTCAACAATGAAACCGTCATACCGTGTCATGTATTACTTACTTAAGTATAAAAATTAATATTACACGACAAATCAAAATTAAAATCTTCTAAAATTGATAGAGGAAATGTTATCTTTCCAAAATTTAATATTGCCAATTCTCAGCTCTGATAATATGATGTAGCTGTCCGATGAACAGGTTGCAATAACATCCATGCTAAGATACTTAGTTATAAGATAAGCAATATTTTCGATAACATAAGACATTGACACAATTTGTCCTGAAAAATCTATCAGATGGTATACTTAACTATGCCTTTTTTGTTTCAATATTGTATCCTAAAAATGTCAATTGTCTAACAGGCTGCCACATGGATTTTTCTACCTTGGGTACGAAACAGCCATCAATTGGATCTTGCTTCACTTGTAAAGAGATATTAAGACAAATCTGTTCATCAAAATGTGTACCTAGACCCTCATCGAGATACATCAAAATTTGCTTTCCTTCCACTCCACTTCTTAATTAATTGTGGACTAATTTAAGGGAATATGTAGCACGCAGAACTTAAACCCAAAGGGAAAACAAGAAATTTAAAATATCTTGTTGTATCTCCATATTTCTAAGAACAACCAAGGTACTTAGTGTGTGGTTCATACATGTACATGTCAATGTGATGATATCCTGAATGAATATCAAACTTGAAACAGAAAACATTGCTTCTAATAAAATGCATAGCAGTACGAATGTATTCAAATTCAATACTAGTTTTCCAGATTACAACATGTCGTAGATCTAAAATAGCATTTTACTTACCGTTGCTTTTAATAGATACAGTAAGTGGATACACTATCAAAGGTTTATAATAACATTCTAAAATAAGACTTCTGATTAAATTATTATCGTTCGCTTAAACAACAAATTCTGTGTGTCGCTTGGCTGAACGATTAATATGTCAACAAATTGACTGAGGTGTCGTATGAAAAGGTATTTTATAACCTTGTGAAATAGTATCTAAAATAAAGTCATAACAACCTTTTGATTTCCACAATGCATAGTGTTTCTTTAATCGGCCTTTCACAATTAAATTGGTTTGGCCTTGTTCGTACAAAAAAAAAAATCAGGATTAAATTTAAATCGGATATTTTTTCTACAGAAGTATAAAAATACTCATCTTTGACAAATGTATTCTGATTAAGGCTTGGTTTTTCCTTTAGGATTGAAGGGACATTCTCCAATGATGCATTGCACCACACCTGTAACAGGCTCCTTATTGAAATCTGCAAAATAAGGCATGCAATGAGATGGACCTGAAGTATGAGTTGCGGTTTTCTCTGTGTCTTTCTTCGTGGATTTAAACTTGCGCTTACGATGCTCCTTGTTTTCAGCCTTGTTATTTTTATTTTCTTTTTCCGAATTACTGACCACGGGATTGGCCTCTTATTAGTTAACGGTTTTCCCAACCGGCTTCCCTACTACCGGCAATTTCAATTAGCGTGTCACAATTTTTGACCTTGTCAGCAATTTAATTCACAGTTTCTTCAGCATTATCATTTTTAGAATTGTCAATAGCCCAAATAACCTGTTTTGAGTATTCCAAAATTTCGGAGTTTAATGACAATTGTATTTTGTTGCTTTCCTATTTCCATTTATACTCTTGGTCTTGTTTAAGTGTTTACATTTTGGATGTAACGGACACAGCTGAACCGTGAAAATCCTTTTTTAAATCAGACAATTCTTTGCGCGTAATTTGGAATTAATGTCACATTGTTCTTTTACTGCCTTTAAGATATCTTGAAGAGAAACATTATCACAAGGATTCTCACGTTGTTCTTCTATATCCATAGATGACAGGAGCAAACAATTAACGGGCAAACAGTAGGACGTTACCGTGCTTAATGAAGAACTATGGGAAAAATTCCTGCGAAACAAAGCCAAAAGCGGGCAAAATTTGAAACGCCATAAATTTAATTTCACCTGGATGTTTTCATTGTTTGTATTTATACATGGCGTTTCAAATTTTGCCCGCTTTTGGCTTTGTTTCGCAGGAATTTTTCCCATAGTTCTTCATTAAGCACGGTAACGTCCTACTGTTTGCCCGTTAATTGTTTGCTCCTGTCATCTATGGATATAGAAGAACAACGTGAGAATCCTTGTGATAATGTTTCTCTTCAAGATATCTTAAAGGCAGTAAAAGAACAATGTGACATTAATTCCAAATTACGCGCAAAGAATTGTCTGATTTAAAAAAGGATTTTCACGGTTCAGCTGTGTCCGTTACATCCAAAGTGTAAACACTTAAACAAGACCAAGAGTATAAATGGAAATAGGAAAGCAACAAAATACAATTGTCATTAAACTCCGAAATTTTGGAATACTCAAAACAGGTTATTTGGGCTATTGACAATTCTAAAAATGATAATGCTGAAGAAACTGTGAATTAAATTGCTGACAAGGTCAAAAATTGTGACACGCTAATTGAAATTGCCGGTAGTAGGGAAGCCGGTTGGGAAAACCGTTAACTAATAAGAGGCCAATCCCGTGGTCAGTAATTCGGAAAAAGAAAATAAAAATAACAAGGCTGAAAACAAGGAGCATCGTAAGCGCAAGTTTAAATCCACGAAGAAAGACACAGAGAAAACCGCAACTCATACTTCAGGTCCATCTCATTGCATGCCTTATTTTGCAGATTTCAATAAGGAGCCTGTTACAGGTGTGGTGCAATGCATCATTGGAGAATGTCCCTTCAATCCTAAAGGAAAAACCAAGCCTTAATCAGAATACATTTGTCAAAGATGAGTATTTTTATACTTCTGTAGAAAAAATATCCGATTTAAATTTAATCCTGATTTTTTTTTGTACGAACAAGGCCAAACCAATTTAATTGTGAAAGGCCGATTAAAGAAACACTATGCATTGTGGAAATCTAAAGGTTGTTATGACTTTATTTTAGATACTATTTCACAAGGTTATAAAATACCTTTTCATACGACACCTCAGTCAATTTGTTGACATATTAATCGTTCAGCCAAGCGACACACAGAATTTGTTGTTTAAGCGAACGATAATAATTTAATCAGAAGTCTTATTTTAGAATGTTATTATAAACCTTTGATAGTGTATCCACTTACTGTATCTATTAAAAGCAACGGTAAGTAAAATGCTATTTTAGATCTACGACATGTTGTAATCTGGAAAACTAGTATTGAATTTGAATACATTCGTACTGCTATGCATTTTATTAGAAGCAATGTTTTCTGTTTCAAGTTTGATATTCATTCAGGATATCATCACATTGACATGTACATGTATGAACCACACACTAAGTACCTTGGTTGTTCTTAGAAATATGGAGATACAACAAGATATTTTAAATTTCTTGTTTTCCCTTTGGGTTTAAGTTCTGCGTGCTACATATTCCCTTAAATTAGTCCACAATTAATTAAGAAGTGGAGTGGAAGGAAAGCAAATTTTGATGTATCTCGATGAGGGTCTAGGTACACATTTTGATGAACAGATTTGTCTTAATATCTCTTTACAAGTAAAGCAAGATCCAATTGATGGCTGTTTCGTACCCAAGGTAGAAAAATCCATGTGGCAGCCTGTTAGACAATTGACATTTTTAGGATACAATATTGAAACAAAAAAGGCATAGTTAAGTATACCATCTGATAGATTTTTCAGGACAAATTGTGTCAATGTCTTATGTTATCGACAATATTGCTTATCTTATAACTAAGTATCTTAGCATGGATGTTATTGCAACCTGTTCATCGGACAGCTACATCATATTATCAGAGCTGAGAATTGGCAATATTAAATTTTGGAAAGATAACATTTCCTCTATCAATTTTAGAAGATTTTAATTTTGATTTGTCGTGTAATATTAATTTTTATACTTAAGTAAGTAATACATGACACGGTATGACGGTTTCATTGTTGAAATCCAAAAAAGCATTGCACATGGTATGTGGTCGTCATGCGAAACGCAAAATAGTTCCACATGGAAGGATTTAACAGCGATTAAAAGTATTCTGTTATCTTTACTTGATTTTGTCAAGGACAAACGATTAAAACGGTTTACAGACAGTCAAAATGTCGTTAGTATTGATACGAAAGGCAGTATGAAGGGCCCTTTACAAGACATGTCATGTGATATTTACCAAACTTGTTTTATATATAATATTTCCTTAGATGTTGAATGGGTCCCGATAAAACAAAACGAAAAGGCAGATTTTATTAGCTGTATCATTGATTTTGATGATTGAAGTGTCAGTGAGTATATATATTCGTTAATTAATTTACGATGGGGACATCATGCAATTGTTTAGTTCGCAAGTGACCATAATTTTAATTTACCAGTTTTCTATTCAAGATGCTGGAATGTCAATTCTATTGGAATTAATGCATTCACTGTCGACTGGTCTGGTATAAACGGTTTGTTTGTATCTCCCGTGTTTTTGTACTTGAAGCAATGTAAAGCTTATAGATCTGTTATTTTGCCATTGTGGCGATCTGCTAGTTTTTGACCATTTCTTTGCCCTGATGGTATCGGAATTAATAAATATGTGGTTGATGTGGTTAATTCACCTACCAACAGATCCAACTACATTCCTGGTAGAGGTAATACATCGGTGTTTTGAAATATTGATTTACCTTTTGAAATGGTTGCTCTTCGGTTGGATGTTAGGTAATTTACATAACATATTAACTCTAATGTCTTACATGTAGTGGTTGTAATGGTTGTGGTGAAATTTATACATTTTGAATGACATTTATGCAGATGTGTTAGTTATTTTTGTTCATTGTATGCATCCGAATTTTCAAAGTAGTTTGCCTTATTTTTATAGTTTTTATATACATATGTTGTTTTTTTTCAGGTTTTTGTTGTCAATGTTGTCATTTTAGCGGTATTTTTAACATTGCTATATACGCGGGAGGTTTGGTTAGCCATAAAACCAGGTTCAAACAACCATTTTATCTTAAAAAGTCCTGTACCAAGTCAGGAATATGGTTATTGTTATCAAATAGTCCGTTTCTATGTATGCTGGCGTTTGTTTTTGTAGCAGTTCAATGTTTCTGTTGTTCCGTTTTGTTTCCTCTTATAGTTGATGTGTTTCCCTCAGTTTTGGTTTGTAACCCGGATTTGTTTCAGTTAAATTTGATTTATGACTATTGAACAGCGGTATACTACTATTGCCTGTATTTTTAACCGCGAAATAGCTGATTTACCGGACGAACTGTTAAGTAATTTGAATTTAATTCCTGATGTGATTACCGAATCTAAAGCAGCTTACACACTTAAAAAGTATTATTATAGTTTTCGACGTTGGAAGTCATGGGCTTTAAGTCATCAAATTCCAGAATGCGACATTTTACCATCAAATCCATTTAATGTTGCGTTATACTTAGCTTCTTTGGTTGACTCTTGCAATACTTCTAGTGCGATAAATGAAGCATTTTACAGCATTAAATGGGCTCATTCTACTATTAGTGCTGCATCTCCAACTGATTCAGAAATTGTTAGAAATGTCCTCGAAGGTGAAAAGTTGAGAATTGGTCATAGTACGAAAAAAAAGAAACCGATTACTCCGGATGTATTACAGAAGATGTACGATAATTTTTTCAATATTCGTAATATATATTTTTAACAAATCATTTGTGCGTTTTTGCTGTCATTTTCTGGATTATGTGTATTTCTGAATTTGCGCCGATCTGATATTCAGTTTTTTGCCGTCGTATATATCCGTGTTTATTGAGAAGAGTAAAGCCGACATCTGTAGAGAATGCAATTGGTTAGTTAATGCTCGTACAGGAAATCAGCTATGTCCCATCCAAAACCTAGAATATTATTTACCGTAGTCAGCATTTTCACCAGATTCTGAAATGTTTCTTTTAGTGTTAGTCAAAGTAAATTATACATTCCGTTCTACTAATAAATCTCTTAGCTGTTCACGCATGAGAGAACTCTTCATAGAAGTTTTTTCTCCGTTTATGAAGGATATTAAATCGTTTGGCTTACACAGTTTGCAAGCTGGTGGTGCAACAGCGGCAGCCAAATTTGGTGTAAAAAGTAAAATCACAAAAATACTGAACTCCGAGGAAAATTCAAAAAGGAAAGTCCCCAATCAAATGGCAAAATAAAAAGAAACAAAACAAACACATCAAACGAATGGATAACAACTGTCATATTCCTGACTTGGTACAGGCATTTTCTTATGTAGAAAATGGTGGATTGAACCTGGTTTTATAGCTAGCTAAACCTCTCACTTGTATGACAGTCGCATCAAATTCCATTATATTGACAACGATGCGTGAACAAAACAAACAGACACAAGGAAAAAATGTCAAAAATAGGGGTACAGCAGTCAACATTGTGTTATCATCTTAATCACTATAAAAACAAACAAATGTAACGAAGAAGCACAAAAAGGCATACATCAAATTTAACATCCTCGTTTTGCTTATATTGTACGATTTTATTTATCTATGTAAAACCCAACCATAAAGGATGGAAGGTTTTTCAAAAGTACTGGCGTGAAATCGCGCGTTTGAAATTCGCACAGGTAGACATATAGCTATATAGATATACTTTTTAAACGCCAATGTCGATGGAAATCCGATTCTTCTCAAGATGGTTACGTGAAGGACAGTTTAGAATCTCGTTTGCTGGTTTCGAAAAAAATAGGAATTTAACATTTATCTTATAAATAATTTTTCTTTATTCCGTTATACATTGTTATATATAAATCCCGTTCCTTGGGTTGTCGCGCGGCTGTCCACTTTATATACATTTTATTTTATTTCATATTCATCTTATAGAATACAAACTTTTCCTTTGCTTGGCATCCACTGTCCTTTTTATTGTATTTAGTCATACAATGATGAAGTTGTTACCAGGAGAACTAACAACTCTTTTGGTCTAATCATAGTCATCATCGGTGTTTATGATTTTCAGTAACAAAAACAATAAAACAATTGATAATTTTATTCATTTCAAAAACGCAGAAAAGTATCAACCTCATCCTCTATATCGGTAACTTCCACCATATCCCTTATTGTAACCATGATATTTACCACCATATTTACCACCGTGCTGAAAAACAATTGAGATATGTTTGAAAAAATGTTTATTGTAGTAGATATTTTGATTGATCTTGCTATATTGTATGATAAGCTTTTACGAGGATATGTGATGTTCATTTCACCAGGGTACACTTTTACGCACTACATGACAATATCATTATAAAGTAAATAGGAATAAGATGTATTGCAGTATTTTGTGTTTAGAATTTGCTGTGTACTGTGTCTGTTTTATTATTAATAAATCAACCCTTTAACCAGACGAATTGGCTGTGCACAGTCGATCATTTAGTTAGATTTTGAAGCTTAAACCTTCTGATGCAGCAAATACGCTAATGATCAATTGAAATATTATGCCATAATAGATATATAAGTTTGTATTTCTCGCAAACAGTTTTGTGGGAGTAGTTGCCAAAAATTATCTTCCAAAATCGTTACTTTCTCCTAACACAATCATCCCATTATACTTATTTTGATATTAACTGGTCGTAGTTATTGAATCTAACAAATCTTATTAAAGAAGAATTTATCATTGCTTAGCCTTTCCTGTTGAAATTGAGTTTGTGTGTAGTTTATCAAAAACACTCAACATAGATACCAGGCTTTTAATTTGTTACGTAATACAAATGTTTCGTCTACAAAGCATTTATCAGCGGCACTTGTATCAGGTTATTATGGATTTCTTCAAACTGAATACTGGACAAGTTCATGTTATTTTAATCGATGTATGTATAAAAGATTTAATTTGCCATTTCTTACTCTTACACAAATTACCTTATATTTACAACATTAAAATAGCGCATTCTTAAAAAACTTCAAAAAAATTCTTTACACCAAATACGCTTTCATCCTTTGGAAATTAGTTATTTAAGAGAAACATTGAAATATATTTTGTGCACTTCTAAGCAAGGAAGAAGGCTTGTGTGTCTTAACGGAAAGTGGCATTTTAAAGTTGTATCAGGCTGTAATTGTTCCAATGAAATCCAAAATAGCGAAGTGAGTAAATGAAGTCAAAATATGACCGATCTGCTCATTTCTCAACATAAAAAGTAACTTTTTCATGGCATTGCTAGTTTGCTTTCGACTTATGAATCTTAATATTCCTTTGGTATTTTTTGCCTCTCTGTTTTATCAGTTTGAGATCTCACTTGTTTTAGCTGTTAAATTATTTCTCACAATTAATTATTACCGTTTAAAATGAATAATTTTGTGTTAACATGAGTTAGAGAACGCCATTATTTTGATGCAAAAAAAGAACACAAATGTACATTCAGGGTTACTGTTGTATTTGTTTATCTGATATATTTTTATACTGCTGTTTATTTCATGCTGGTTGCAGATCTTTGTTTATATCAACAACATTAATTGATAAAATTGAGAATGGAAATGAACCAATTTTAATCACCTGATCTATATCATGTATATGATGTATTCACTTTTATTTATTCGGAGCATTAAGAGGTTGACAAACTGTATAAATACACTTACAAACAGTGAGGCATATAGTTGTAAATTGGCTTTGAGTCGCTGCAAACTTTTACATTCACGGCTTATAATAATAGCAATGAAATGCACAGAGTCGATCTCGACAAAGATGAAATCTGTTTATACCAGGTTACATATTTTTATCAATTTATATACAATGTAAATTATTCAAAATAAACCAGTCATACACAACTCATATAATTTACTCTTTGTTTCCATGTATTTAGATATGACAAGCAGCTGTATTCCGAAAAATAAAACAAAAACTGTTTTCTTAATTTATAGAATAAAAAAACATTGTCCACTCACCCTTCCACCATATTTTCCTCCATACCCTTTGTAACCTTTTCTATATTTTCCATATCGTCCATAGGCAGCTGTAATTATCAAATTAATGAGTAATGTATCTATGGATATCATTAGGGTCGATGCAATAAAGTAAACGATAGATAACTCATTTCTCTTTTGAGTATTATTTCCTTTATCACTTACTCTTTGGACATTATTGATTGCTGATAAATTACTTTTATGAAAGATTTATACAAGTTTTTTAAAGGGGAGGCCATAGGTTTAGTTGTTTTTATTTAAATATTTGTATATGGTCTGAAAAGCGCATTTTTCAAAATAAAACCTTGGGCAAACAAGAATAAAAAGAGGCGGATTATTAATGTAGAAAAGAAAATACAGACATGTTCACAAAACACTAAATAGAAATCTAAAGACTGAGCAACAAGAACCTCACTAAAACTGGCGAGGTTCTCAGATGCTTTGAAATGGTAGGTAGATTCTGCTACACTTTTGAATGTATCTATCATAGATTTGTAATCCATTACTGAAAATTCGTAAATGTAAACATATTGTAGGTAACTAATCTATGCAATTTAAAAGAACCCAAATTAAAATAGTCAATTTCAAAAAGGGATAATAATACAAAGAGGCAAAATAAAAACATTGCGTCCATGAAAGACGGATAACACCATCATGGTTATGATAAGACTGTTGAGTAAGTAAACATCGGTCCGCAAAACATACAAAGCTACATCTCAACATTAAACGAACCCAACCACAAATGCGACGGCAGTTTATAAGATCATAAATTGTTTAAGGAGAGACTAATCACAATGACAAATACAAACCAAGGGAATCTTCAAAGGAAGCGAGAACGGTTGCATCGACAGGGTAAGCGTCTGCTGCTATGCATGCTATGCAAGCACCAAACATCATGTAAATCCACAGTCAAAATGTCAAAATTAGAAAAAGGGCAACATCGGTAAAATTACAGATCAGACGACTATACTGGTATGTAAAGATCTAAGTCCGCAAAAACTTGTCGCTAGTGAATTTTGATTCCACCATATCGTATCGGTCTGCAGAATTGTAATGGTGACCGTAAAACTTATGTAATATAGATTTATCCGTTCTCCTTCATATCATCCAATTAAAAGAGCATAAGCTGTCAAATTCATACCCACCGAATTTATTCAAACCCTCATATTTGTTTAATTTATATTGAAACGTAATTCTGAACTACACAAGTTCCATATAAAAAAGTAAAATAACAAAAATATAGACCTCCAAGGAAAATTCGAAACGGAAAGTCCCTTATCAAATGGCAAGATCAAAAGCTCAAACACATCAAACGACTGGAAAACAACTGTCATATTCCTGACTTTGTACAGGCATGTCCTTATGTCGAAAATGGTAGATTAAACCTGGTTTTATAGCTAGCTAAACCTCTCACTTGTATGGCAGTCACATAGACCAAAAACACATGTCTGGAATCATTACAATGTATAAAAAGTATCAACTTCTTTGGGTATTTCTGACTGGAAGCCGTCTAATTAACTATTGACATGACCCGCGAAAGCTATCAACGGGTGTGTCATCCCGTTATAAACATCAATATCAACAGAATGGCAAACATAAAATAAAAATAAACAATTAAGCACCTGCAACACAATAAGGTCAACTTTCTTAGTTATGTGGTATCTCATTTCATAGATTAAAACTATATAAATTAATAGTAAATGATTTACTCATAACCCCTTTCAGATTGATATTTTGAAGCAAAAATCAATCAACAAAATCGGGATTCATATGCTTACTTCTACGTTTCCTAGTTTCACTTTATTATCTGACTTTCTTTCGAATCCCTGGACATGCTTATTACACACATAAGTTATCTCAAACATAGATTATATCAAAGGTTTTAAATGAGTTGGAATTATTGACTTGCAAGCCCATAATACATTGTCGATGTTGTTTGTTCTTATTTTGACAAAAGTTAAACCAAACTGACTGCAAATAGCGGAACTTAATTTCGAAATTCCTCTTTTATAAATGTTTGAAACAAACAAAACATATTTTAATTAATTGTAACTAAAGGACCTTTGGTTAAAACATACAACTAAGTTCTGTTTACCATATGTAATTTGATGAAACTATTGTCTTTTCCTTTTACTGTAATGTCCCTGACATGTAGAAAATCAATCGGTTCAATGTACATACAAATGTAAAATTCGAGTCAATTGAAAGCTGTGAAATCATTACCATTTTTGGTCTTTTTCAACTTACCAACTGGCATTGTAACAGAGGCCACCATCAACAGAGCAACAAGGACTATGATTCCGAATAACTTCATGTCTGTAATGCTTGTGTTTAACACTTCACTTTGACGTTTCTTGGGATGCTGACGATGATCATGATTTAGTTCCAGTATATATATATTCATTGTGCTCGAAACAGCTGGTTGGTGCAAATACATAATTACAAGAACTATATATTGTTTCAACATGTTTGACAACGTTTTATAAAAATGTCAAAAAACCACAGCAGTAAAGGACAATGAAAACGCTGCAACATGTCTTGTGTAAGTATCTAAATATAACCAGATAACATGGTTTAGACGTATGATTATGTAATACTTAAATTACGACGTGATTGAAAATTAATCTGCTTATAACAAAAAAGTATGTTACTAGAAATTGTTAAAATTAGAGTAAATATTATTTATTTATTTATTTAATTACAAGTATTATCGTTTATATAAATATACAATGTTTTACATTGCTTTATGGAACTTATATAATTCTTATTATTTCAGCTGTAGATAATAAAGTATAAATGTCCTGGTTTTTTTAATGGTGTATTGATGAGTTTAAGTAACTGAGTTGGTTATATGCTTTGTTATCTTGACGGGGATATTATTTGATCCCCTGGACGTTGAATTGAGCCTTTAGCTGGGGAATGTATGGTTTTATTGAGCTATAGATAAGCATATTTCTCCATAAAAAGATGGTAAAAAATAGGTTCATTTTTCTACACACATGCTTGATTGTACTGTACTTTTGTACCCTTTAATAAGGAAGTACTGATATTCGAGAAAGCTCAAAATCATCAGGTTAAGAATTATTTGTGAAATTATATATTTTTTTATATTTATTTCTTTTTTGTTCAAGGATTTATAATAAAAAATCAGCAATAATAAGGTGATGTCTAATTATACCCCACGCAACGAGTTGCGGAGGGTAAAATGTTTTTGACCCGTCCGTCCGTCCGTCTGTCAGTCCGTCAGTCCGTCAGTCCTGTTTCTTTTCATCGCAACTCCTCTCAAACCACACAACAGAATTTCACGAAATCTTTTTAGATAATAAGGACATACTATGTAGTTGTGCATATCGACAGGAAATTGCGATTCAATTTTTTTTCTAGGAGTTACGCCCCTTTGAACTTATTTACTTTAATGTACTACTGCAACAGTTTGTCATCGCAACTCCTCTGATACCACACAACAGAATTTCATGAAACCTTTTTAGATAATAAGGACATACTATGTAGATGTGCATATCGACAGGAAATTACGGTTCAATTTTTTTTCTAGGAGTTACGCCCCTTTGAACTTATTTACTTTAATGTACTACTGCAACAGTTTGCCATCGCAACTCCTCTGATACCACACAACAGAATTTCATAAAACCTTTTTAGATAATAAGGACATACTATGTAGATGTGCATATCGACAGGAAATTACGGTTCAATTTTTTTTCTAGGAGTTGCACCCCTTTGAACTTATTTGCTTCAATGTACTACTGCAACAGTTTGTCATCACAACTCCTCTGAAACCACACAACAGAATTTCATGAAACTTTGTAGATAATAAGGTCATACTATGTAGATGTGCATATCGACAGGAAATTATGATTCAATATTTTTTCTAGGAGTTACGCCCCTTTGAACTTATTTGCTTCAATGTCTTCTGCAACAGTTTTTCATCGCAACTCCTCTGAAACCACACAACATAATTTCATGAAACTTTGTAGATAATGAGGACATACTATGTAGATGTGCATATTGACAGGAAATTATGATTCAATTTTTTTTTTTCTTACACATATTTTATTTCTCCAATGACAATGTGAGGACGTGGGGTATGTGAGCGCGCTCACTAAGGTTCTTTAATTTATATTATCGTGTGTCAGATACGTTTTCTTAAATAATCAGGTCCAAACTGAATGATTCATCAAAGAATGTGTCAACAACTGAATGGGTTATCAGTGTTTCATGTTTATATTTAGAAAGGAAAATATTAAAAATATGCAAGTTATCGATATTGTCAGGGATTAATAATATTATGAATCATTTGTTAAAAACAGAGTTAATGAAGAACAGATTCTGTATTTTTTCAGCTTTAATTTTTTACTTGTCTAGGGTAATTTGAGAAGCTGCTAATGGCTAACCATGATAGTGTCATGTATTCAATATCTAATTATAATGTTCAATGTACATTTTTTTTTTCTGTATTTGTATGGATTTTCAAAATGACAGCATTGTAAAAAAAAAACTCATCATACACCAAGCTGGCTTATAATTTTGTTACCAGATGCACTTTTAAAATACAAAAGACCCATCAGCGACACTCAAATCTAAAATGTAAAAAAGCCAAATTAAGTATAAAGCTTATGGGTATTGAGGACCATATATTCGGAAAGGTTTTTTTTCTTATATAGTTACGGTAAACTACTATTCCACTCCAGTGACAATACTTCTTTTCGGATAGACACCAGAACTCAAAATTGGTAAAGGAACACCCTAGGAATTCCGAAGAGGATCTTTGCAATTCCTGGTAATCGGAATACTTTTTTTACTCTTGCAACCATTATGAATTTCAGATCCACACTAAAAAATATAATTTTGTGAAGTACCTTCAAATATGAAAATTCCTGACAATTTTGGTTCTAGTAGCTAGGCAGATCATTTAAATATGAAAATTTTAAGACTAGTTATAAAATGTATAAAATGTAATGGCAATACCTCACATGACCCTTTAGGACCAGGTGAGTTTATTTATTGTAGGTGCAGAAACTATACTTGTATTGTGTGTCTGGAAAGGTTTTCTGCCTAGACTCTCAAGGCCTGGTTAAAATTACGTGAAAGATTTTTTTTCCAATATAATATCTATTTTAATAAAATGGTAAATTCAATTTGTTTGTTCATGATTATAGATTTATATGAGAGAAAAAAAGGAAATATGAAAACTAAAAATTCAATATCATGACTATAGCATTTGACTGAATTTGAATTGCAAAAAATTATTACATAAACAATTTTGCTTAACAAATTTTGTTTTGTGGAGAAAAATATAAATAATGAAATGTGAAGGAAAGTGTAGATTAAAATAGGAGCTTACAGATCAAAAATAAACAGAGTAGTGCTGTTATTACCACAAATTTAGATTCAATAAATAAGTTAAACATTTTAGAAGTCAAATAGGCCTTGTGAGTTTCGTCCGTTTACATAAATATGGTATATAAATTAATGACCATTTGTACTTGGGATTCTTCAGTAGGCAGTGCAGATGGTTAAAAATGTACGTAAAAACACATCTGACATCATATATGTGTTGCAATAAGCATTGTTTTGTGAATTTAATTATGCTTTCCTTTATTTGGCTGTTTGGCAGACAAAATATTGTTAGGTGCAAATGGAAATAAAATGCTATAATCTCCATGAACAGCTAATATTATTCTTCAAAGGAACCATGGGCTGAGAGTTGTTAAAGAGATTTATATATAGATTATGCAAAATGTTTCAACCATCTTACCTTACAGTCCATTTCATTTAAATGAAGATATGGGTGATTTGTTTTCAAATTATAATTCCTTACAGAATGTATATGCATAACAATAAACTAAGCTCAATGCAAAGAACTTTAAATCTACAAATAGACAGAGAGCTCAATCCAGTGATATACTTTGTAATACTGGCCATAATAACTTGAACTCTCACGGTTTGTTACAAAACTCCATGGAGATCCTGGAAAAATTATGCAAACTACTTCTATTCGATGCAGAATACAAAGGAAGAAATGAAACTATATTAAAAATATTCAGTACAAAGCTAGTAATGGCGGTACAAAATCGTAAATGTTGATTGATTATTGGTGTTTTAACGACACTTTAAAGCACACTTAGGCTTTTTATTGGCGGTTAGTTTTTATTAGTGTAGAAAACCGGAGTGCCCGGAGGAAACCACCGACCTTCGATATGAGACAATGTTTGTCAATTAAGATTTGAGCGAACCATTACGAGCAGGGTTCGAACTCACATCTTCTGTGTTGACTGGCTAGTGATTGATTACAGTAATAACTACTTAGACCACACGGCTACCAAAGCCCTTTTACAGGGGAAATACACATGATGACAAACAATTCTTCTATTAAAATATTTAAGTTTTCTGTAAATCAATGTTTTATTCAATTTTAATTTAGATTTCTTTAGTTTCGGAGAACAAAACCATGGTGATATGCTCCTATCCCCTTCGCAAGGAGTGTCAAAACAAATTTATTATACATATAGCATTTCATAACTTACTATGAGGTCAAATAATTTAAGCTTACATAATTGTTCATCATTTCCTACATTTGGTTGCTGATAATTCCAATTCAATAACCTGAAACATGTGAAATAAATGATGACATTATTGTTCTTAGCATCACATTCACTTTCCTTTGAAGAATATTTTAGCTGATGTGCTTTATACAAGCTTCTGCGATTGAATGAAGCTTTACAGACATTACATTTGATTGAGCCATTGTTGTGTTGCTCTTTTAGATGTCTTTTAATACTTATTTTTGAACAAAACGATTTGTTACATATACTGCACATGTATTTCGAGCAGTTAAATCTTGAATCGAGAGTTGTCTCATTGGCAATTTGCTACATCTTTTTGTGTTTCTATATATACATCTCAAAGCAATTTAGAAAAAAGTAGTTAATATTTCAATCCTGAATACATGATACTGGAAAAAAATAAGTTTTCCACAATCTTTGTATTTCCCATCTTTGCTTAACATGGGCCTATCATTCAAAAGTTTAATAAAAATGATTTTTTCATGCTAATATAAATAGTTAATCAGCTATATAATTTGATAAATAAACATCCGCAGGAAAAATGTCAGCTTCAAATGAACAGACAAAAAATCAACATCATGTACATGTATATATTTTTAGGGGGCTACATGTACATGTATACCAGGAATAAATATATTCACAGAGGTCCCCAATATCTGGAAAGTTTTGTTAATCTAAGTAAATTTACCTGAATTTTGGGGCATTTTAAATGATTTGGTCATGGCCCCCCTTTTTAGAAGCCAAAAATGTTGTGGGCACACCCGATGACCTTGGTTTTGGCAACACTTGACCCCAACAGGAAGTTGTGTAAGTTATTGTTTTTTAGGACTGGACAAAATAGCTAAAAGGTGTATAGTAACTGAAAACCCCTTATGGTAGCATTATTTACATCAATTTTAAGGATGTTACCTTTTAAAATTGGGTTTTTTTTATTTTTTCCGGTAGACTTCTACATATAGTAAACCCCTATGTTCTAATTTTAGCCATGGTATACATTATTACCTACGTCAGATTTGTTCTTAACCCCTATGTTCTATTTTAACTACGACATCCATTCTGTTTGGTGGGTGGGGTCATTGGACAGTTTTAAACTATACACCCTAAGGATGATTCAGCCAAGTTTGGTCGAGTCTTGCCCAGTAGTTTCAGAAAACACAGATTTTTGTAAAAATTAACGACGCCAGACGCCAAGTGATGAGAAAAGCTCACTTAACCCTTCGAATAAAGAATTATTTGTATCCTAACCATTTAAATGTGCTGAATGGTATTATTACATTTATTTCAATTGTGTCATCATATTGATGTTGATCATCTGTCAACATTTTTGAAATGTCAATCTTCTCTGCATCTATATTTGATGAATGTTTAACAGATGCAGGTAGTTCTGTAAAGCTTGATCCATCAGCAAAATAGTTTCAGATTTTTTCATAGTAAGTATGACTGTTTCTACTTTTTGATTCAAAGTACATTCTCAAAGTTCATACATGTGGGAAAATCATTATCAAATGCTTCTGTACTAACTATATCATCCAAAAGCAAAGGCAAGATGGGGATAATTGAATTTGGTTGGCGGTTTCTGCTATTGAAGAAGATGGATTTGCTGTAGGTGAAATATTGTTCACTGGTTTTAAAGTACATGAACTATTTTTATAGGTTTTGAAGAAAATGGATTAATTTCTGTACATGAAACATTGTTCACTGGTTTCGAAGTAGATTCGTTGGATGTACTAGTACTACATGGATTATTGTTATTTGCATCACATTCACTTCTCCTCGCCTTGGTAGAACATTTTAAGAGATGTGCTACATACATGCTTCTGCGCTTCTTAAAAGAAGCTTTACAGACATTGCATTCTATTAAGCAATTGTCGTGCTGCTCTTTTAGATGCATTTTAACACTGTTTTGAAAAAACTATTTGTTACATATGCTGCACATGTGTTTCGAGCAATCTGACAATAGTTCCACTATTTTACACATTATTACAAAGCCATTCAAGTAAAAGTAAAATAATTGTTCAATCAAACACATAAGCATGTCGGCAAGTGGCTATATGCACATATCGTTGGCCAAAAGAACGACATGTCCTAATCGATGTAATCAGTGTTGTTAAAACTTCTGGATCCTATTGACGGAAATGAGGGATGAGTAGTGAAAAATAAATGGAAACGAATGTTATATATACTGTATATTTGGGTTGATATAAATATATACGATGTTATATTTTTGTCCAGTTTCCCATATTAAATAATTAAAATGAGAAAGTATTTACCTTACAGCTTCATTTTCCGGCGATGCTGAAATGTATAAATGATATAAAACAAGTTAAGCGTCTTTGACCTACTTTGTCAATTGTGAACTTTCCATTTCTATGTAGCAACATTCCAGCAGCGCCTGCATACGGAGTATTTATCTCCCAATTGATACGATATTCCCGGGCTTGTGTTTTCTATCATGATTTCCTTGATAGATGATTGCTGCTCACAAGGAAGCTATTAAGCCAAGAGTTCCAAATGGTGAAGTTGAAATCATCCCTTCGTAAATTTTACGGACGCCATCACGAGTTCGTTAACCGTTTCACAGATGATATCGGATATGTTCCTTATGTCGTAACTACAATACCCTTCCCTTTTCACGAATGTGACTTACCGAATTATACTATTTACCGGATTTGTAATAACATAAGCAACACGATGGGTGCCACATGTGGAGCAGGATCTGCTTACCCTTCCGGAGCACCTGAGATCACCCCCAGTTTTTGGTGGGGTTCGTGTTGCTTAGTCTTTAGTTTTCTATGTTGTGTCATCTGTACTATTATTTGTCTGTTTGTCTTTTTATTTTTGGCCATGGCGTTGTCAGTTTGTTTTCGATCTATGAGTTTGACTGTCCCTCTGGTATCTTTCGTCCCTCTTTTGTCTCCTCATTCGGGTACTTGTGGATATTATTAAGTTCAACGGGTATATAAGAAAAGAACCCGGATAGAACCAATAAGTTGGGTTCCTATAACCTAACAACCCGGATGTTGAACCAGTTACCATGGTTCCGAACCAAAAAACCCGGATAAACCAGGGTTCAGAACCAAAAGACCTGGATGGAACCAAGGATTTGAACCAGAGTGCCCGAATAGAACCTAATTGCATTCGGAAATCTCATGACCTTTTATACCTTCAACGTATTTTCCAAATCAGTTATTTATTTAGTATATTTATATATATAATTTATTTCTTAATTTATTTCTTTATATATTTATTTATTTATTTATCTATGAGATAAGCGATACCAAGGATACATTAAAATGTTAATTAGTATAAAAAAAAACTGACAAGTTCATCTTATTTGTTATTGAAAAATTGAATGCATCGATATCATGAAAATCTCAATTTAATACTTTGAATAAACTAAGGAAATCAATACTGATTATCCTTAATACCACAACGATACCAGCAATAAATACATAAATTCAACAGCCAATGTATACCAAAACAATCCTCCAATTGGAAAGTCAAATCAAATAAGAAATTGAAGAGCTTTTAAAACCACAAATAGTGAAACATCGTGATAAATATCGCTACAGCCTTATATCTTATATCAACACAGAAGTACTGACTACTCTTCGGGAACGAAACGTCTACTAGCAGGATGATCATGAGTAGTTTACAAAAAAAAACAGATATCAACACCAATGATTAAAAATAAAAAAGATGAACAGCTAAACAACATCTTCGATCCACAAAATACTTCAAAGAACCCAGGTGGTCTGCAAACATAAACTTTTCCTCCACCAGTAGTAGCAATAGCAAAAATAAATAGTTCGATGGTAAGTAGCCTTCAGGATTGCCACAAAAATGAAAAAAAAAAAACTGTAGTAACGACAAGTGGATCATATTCGTTATCACCAATGCAACAGATAATCTCCTCGAAGGTCGGCCAAATCATAAAGGTAAAACAATAACGACAGGATTTCAACTTTCTCATAAAAAACATAAAAACTAACAAAAAATTGTAAATTAGAAATCATGTCCCAACACCAGCTTGAATTTTATATTAGTATAAAAACACAGGTTAAGATATTTTTAAAGTTGTTTCGATATTCATATATGCATAATTATGTAAAATATATTATTACACAATTGTTTCTTTAAAACTTATATCCTGACATTCTACCAGAAAAGGCGAATACAACAGCTTCGATGTAAATAGACTAATCTCTTGTAATAGCTTCAGTAAACCTTCACACTGCGCATATCATCCAAGTGTTAAACATGTACGGACTAGAACTGTTCGCCAGCATTATATCACATGTTTAAGTGAAGTGTGCAAATAAAAGTAAGCTTTGTAGACGAATATAATGTTATTAAGTATTATTTTCCTTATTGTTTTGTTGATTGTGGCAATAGTCACTATTTTGTTCTTTTACATAAATCAGGCCGTTAGTTTTCTCACTTGAATTGTTCTGCATTTTGTTATGTCGGGGCCTTTTATAGCTTGCTATGCAATATGGATTTTTCTCATAGTTGAAGGCCGTACTCTGACCTATAGTTTCTAACATATAAGTCGTTTGGTGTCTAGTAGCGGGTTGTCTCTTTGACAATAAAACCATATTTTATTAAGGTTTTATGAATGTTTTGAATGACAATTGAATACTTTATATATCAAATATTCATTGTCTTATCTATCTTTTAATTTATTTGACAGAATACCTGTTTTTATGAAAGAAAGAAGTTAAAATGTATTATAAAATTACTTTGATTTTTCTGTTTTCTATTTTTTTCTGTTAATAGCATATAGGGAATCTTCTTTTTCATAACATTATAATCACCGCGCGAAACATCCTTTGAGGTCACTTAAAAACTTGAAACAACTAACGTATACCTAAATATAGTTATAAGGAATGTATGTGACATACTTAAGGGGTGTATACATACAATGCTCTTTATTGGATGACCGAATTGATATCAACCAATCAGCGTTTTCGTCGTAAAAGGTTTTCAATACAGCATAAAAAGTCGGAGTGGGCACTTCTAACATTATCTATCTTCTAATTTTATTATAGACTGGTAAAATGAACCATTGGTCAAATCGTTATTTTTTACAACCAGAAAATATTAATTTGACAATGAGAACTAAAGCTTATGCATGTTATTGAAACACAGATTTGATAGTGATACTAGGTAGATGAAAAAAATCATGATCAAATAAATATACTAAGAACACATAAACACAGGGTACTATATATTTCAACAGATTACAAATGCAATAGCAGATAATATATTTAGTATCAAAATAAGAAACAGGAAAACTTCTTGAGCAAATACTTGAAAATTGGAGATTGATTAAAAAGGCATATAATAAAACAATTGTTCATTTTTGATATCAGTTGAAACCATGGTTTATCAACACCTGAGATACGGCATGTACATGTACCTCTGCGATCTCTGTGGTCGATAATTAGTGTATCAGCCTCATTAAAGGTCCATAATTGTGTAATATATAAACAAATCGTTGTAGATCTATATAATTTATTTTTGAATTATACATGGTCATTTGTGATGATAAAAAATGAAGCAAATGGTTTTTATGGTAACATTTGCAACATACACTGTATGAATATAACTATAATGTAATTAAAATCTACATAATCTACATTATCCATTAGCTCATTTTAAGAATTAAATACCGACTCATTTTTTTGCTCCCGCAAATCGCAATATTTTGTTAAGATATGAAAAAAATAAGTGTCTTAAGCTACCTACTTATAATGTTATATATATCATTTTATTCTGGTATCACCTACGTTGAACAAAGGTATGCAGAAAAACATATTAATGTACTTTACATTGCGTTGTACATTTGTTGAGTAAACATATAATATGAGTTACGTTATAACGTCAGGATCAGCACAGCCAACAGCTTAACATCAGAGAGAATCCAGTTTGTCATTTATAATTCGTTTAAGTATTTTTGAAAGTATACAACACTGACCTAAAACCAGAGTATCAATCCACGCTCGTTTTGTTAGAGACAACACAAGGTTACAAACAAATATTGAGACAATTGCAAAAGAATGGGAGATCGAGTTTGCCGACATGGTAAGCGTCTATTGTAATGCATGCATCACTCATCTTGTTACTCCCCATTTAATTAGTTTTGCACAACGCGTTTTCTTTTTGTAAGAAAAAAGCATTTAGTACGCTCATTTAGTTTATCTCTTCGTCAGAGTTAAATTTCATCATTTACATTGAAGTGTGAAAAATAATCCAATGAGTCATACATCTCCTACCATATATATTTAAAAATAAGAAGATGCGGTATGATTGCCAATGAGACAACTCTCCACAAGAGACCAAATGACACAGACATTAACAACAATAGGTCACCGTACGACCTTCAACAATGAGTAAAACCCATACTGCATAGTCAGCTATAAAAAGCCCCGAAACAACAAATGTTAAACAATTCAAACAAGAAAACTAACGGCCTGATTTATGTACAAAATAATGAACGAAAAACAAATATTATATACAGCAACAAACTACAACCACTGAATTACAGGCTTCTGACTTAGGACAGGCACATATAGAATATGGCGGGGTTAAACCAGTTTGAAGGCGCCAACCATCCCCCTTATATGGGACAGTGGTGTAACAGTACAACATAAGAACAAACTATAAAAATCAATTGAAAAGGGCTTTACTCATCAGATGGATACAAAGCAGAAATACATCTAACAAAAGCACAGAGTGGACGTAGCAGGTACTTAAACATCCCAAAAACAAAAAGACATTAAGTACAGATCTGAGAGTACTCGCAGTTACTGACAGCTAGTTCAAAGCCAATAACAGACAATTTGATTTTTTTGGATCAGTGCTATGGAATGGACTACCATACAAACACTGTAAAAATTGTGCTTAGAGCCTAAACATTTCCTAAACATGTTTAAGAGTCAACATGTTTAGGAAAGTGTTTACATGCTATGCACATATGATTCCATAATGTCCTCAATCTAAACATGTTTAGAATTACAACATGTAATGCCTTACATGCTTAGAGCCTAAACATGTCGTGGTCTTTGCGATTCGAAAAGATACCACGTGATTGAGAACGCCGCATGTTTCCGCCTTCAAATGCACCAGAACAAAGGAATAAGGAATTCAAAACGGACCAGGAGAGCCGATTAAAAGCACAACTGTAAAAGGAATATATATATAAGCTTATGACTTTTATTGTAAGTACAATTTGTATATATTATCAAAATATAACTGTTACCGTTATATACTTAAGGTTTCAAATTTGTTTACGTGCTAAGGAATTTCACACAGCTTCACCTTCCCCCTTTTCAAAAGGATTGCCTTCCAAAAAAAAAAAAATGTTGTACTTTAGATTCTGTGTTAAGTTTAAATTGAAAATACTGTAGTAACATCTGTGCTTTAAAACTTTTATCAGGAAAAAAGGTTTGAAAAAAGAAATATGAACTAATCACATGAAATATGATCCCCCTCTCCCTTTTTACAAACCTCAAGTGTGGATCCTTGCCTGGACTCTGTCCAATAACTTAAAATTGATAATGAAATCAATATATTTCGTTTTATTTAAACTTAGTACGTTAGCATTCTTTATTTATTTCTCAAATTAATAAGTGTCCAGTATTAATAATATTTCTGTAAATAATTTCAGAATACAGAAATGACAGATACAGACATTACTGTTAGTTTGGATCTAGCTGGTGAACCAACAAATTACAGCACAAAAGCCTAAGCAATACCAAAAATATGCACGGTGAGTTATTTTATATTCTTTTAGATACATGTAGGGCATTTTTTTAACGTGTTATGTCATTTGCAAAGGGAAGCTGTTTCAAGTCTTGATCTTTTTCGTCCTTGATTAGTTAAGACAAACTGTTAGCTTCAACAAAGGGAAGGTAGGTAGATACATGTAGGCCAAACAATTTTATTATTCCACAAAAACTGTGTTGGAAAATGTCCAGGACTAAAACACTGATTACTGAAAAGTGTCTATTTAATATGTAGGATAGGCATGAATATAAGGATAGGTTGGGCGGCAGGAAATAATATAGCAATGTGTATTTGCACACACACACACACACAATAACGCTTTATGTCTTATATACATTAAATGGATATGGTATGAAACAAAATTTATTGGTACAATTATTTAAGTGATGTATTTTCTACTTCAGTTTAGAAAACTGAGAAGACAGAATTTTATATGAATGCCAATTATCTAAATTATTGTAAAAAAAGTAGAAGACATTACTATGGAGAATAACAATTCTAATGGATCAACTATTATATTGCAAAGATATATGTACGCAGTTTATATTCATATAATCTACACATATCAGATGTATTTGTTTTTAAACTTGGTGAATAAAATATAAAGAAATCAAAATTGCTTTTCTTATTTGTTTTAACCTTTTAAAGTATGATTATTTAACATGATAGTTTACATTTATTGCATATACACGTTGTCTTTCGTCGATGTAATGTGATAAAAGGAATACTGTATAATGCACGGAAATATACGAGGGAAAATAATGCATGTCAGGCAATTTTCAAAGTGATAGAAGAATCATACACAAATGTTTAAAATAAGCACCTTTAAGAGCTGGTAATTCTTATTTCTGTAAAACAAATGTACCAAAGCAAATTAAAATCTTTAGTTTCAACCAAATTAAAAAGAACTTCACGTACAAACCAAACAGGAGAATTCAGTGTCCACCAGTGCTTTTACAGCAAAAGCTACAGAACAAGAAATTATGGAAACTATATGAATATATTTTATGATTTGCATTGAAAAAAGGTGTGTATTGAATAATTTACATGTTTACATTCTAAACACGTTTAAGCTAAACATGTCATCAGACTAAACACTTGAAGGACAAACACGTTTAGACTGTAAACACTTTCCTAAACATGTTTAGATATTAAACATGTTTATACCCTAAACATGTAACCAATTCGTTAACATGAAATGTGCTTAGGAAAGTGTTTAGGCCCTAAACACAATTTTTACAGTGAAATGCGTAAAGCCCAAAACACTTTTACTTTTAAACAAAGTATCAAGAAGTACTTGACATAGTCCTGATAAGATTCTGTTTTCTGTAATGTATTATTTTGATTTGTATATTTATATATTACTTTATTGTCATTTGACTTATTTTTTTTTTATTTTTTACTACATGTACCTCTTGAACAGTTTTATCTCATATCATGTTTATAATAATACAATGAATTACTTATTAACTGTAAATGAATCATGTGTAAATATCTGATTTTGATTGTATTGTAATTTGTATGGGAAGGCCAAAGGAAAGTAACTAACTGTGTTTACCTTCTTTAAATAAAGAATTTATTATTATTATTATTATATAATATAAATAAAAGTGCAAAGTGACTTACAAAAATATATATGGGATACAATTAATCCTTAAATTGTATGCTCGTCTTAAACGACATTTTGTATACGGTGACAAATTATGTTTTATAGATCATACATAATTCGAATTCCAAGTGTTATTTATTTTCAGAATGGTCTTTAACATTTCTAAAACTAAAACTTGTGTGTGTTAAAATGTTTTTAAAACTCATATTTTGGTCTTCTAATGTCACAAGTTTCTCTGTTAAACAAGTGGACTTGTGTCAGAAATACGTTTCTGTTTCATGAGGGATTGTTAATTCAGAAACAAATTAAGAAAAGAGAAAAAACTACAATTTTCTGAAGGTCTTCTAATCAACAACACAAAAACTAATTTAAGCGAAAGAGGCGGAAGATTTCAAAGAAATATTCAAACTTATAAGTCGAAGACAAGCTGACAACACCATAGGAAAAAACAGAACAAATAATGATGAAATGACATAAAACACTTTGCAAAACACAATATACAAAATAAAGACTGAGCAACACGAACCCCAGCAAAAACTGGTAGTGTCCTCAAATTCCCCCAGAAGGCTTAGCAGATACAACGTAGTTCCACATGTGACACCTGTCTTTTAACTTCTATAAAATACGTTGATAAGTTATATCAGGTGTTTCGACATCAAGCAATTCAATAGCGAACTGGTAATTGTAACCCTAAGAAGTTACCAAATTCATCAAAAGGTACCAGGCTCATAATATTGAACGCAAGACGAGCGTTTTGTCGATAAAAGATTTATCGGTGACGCTAGGAACAAAACATGTGGAAGGTAAAATCAATTACGAAGGTGAGCATCATTAAAAACCAAGAATTAAAAAATTCAAGCATTATTTTATTTAGACAATTGAGGCATCTCATTCCTGAATAACACTGGTTTTTATTGCTTATAGTGATCGAGTCTGATATTAAATAATAATTACATTTTTAGCTTTTGGATTATTTTTGCACCTTCAAGAATTTCCTTTGTAAAGCAGCATAGTGTGACAATAACAAGATTGATCCAACATGTAGATAAGAAAATTAACTTAATACTATAGCCTTTTACAATAGAAGCGTTTTAGTAGTATTCTTCTTCTGTGAATACAAGCAGATGTGGGGTACATGTATATGAAGGAAACAGGATAAATAGACACTAAAAGATTAAGTCCGATACATTTATGCACACATTGACCTAGTTGGCAGTAAAAGAGAGGCGAAAGATACCAAATAGACATTCACACTCACAAGTTGAAATAAACTGATAACGCCATGGCTAATATAGAAAAGGACCAACAGACAAACAATAGTACACAAAACACAACATAGAAAACTAAAGACTGAGCAACACGAACCCCATCAAAAACTGTGGGTGATCTCAGGTGCTCCGGAAGGGTAAGCAGATCCTGGTTCACATGTGTCACCCGTCGTGTTATCATTAAATAAAATATCAAATTACATCGGATACACAACATTCAAATTCAATAAGCTCACAAATCCTAAGTTCTGTTTTACGCAATTGATAACATACTAAAATGGAAAAACCGCAGACATTTTCTAAGCAATAATAACATTTACTTTGGAAAGAATCCATTCATGAAAAAAATAATGTATTTTAGTCCGTGGTTCATAGGAGATTTTGCCTAGAATACGTCATACTTTGGAGGAAAAAATATAGTAGGTCCATGTATAAATCCCCAGACATAATTAACGCCAACTCATGCTATGATCGTGAAACAAAACAAACATTCCATATGTTATTTCGATTCTAATAGTAAAGCATGCACACTAACATTGCTTTCAATTTTTATTATACCAAAACGACGTTATAAACAGAGCAACAAAGCTATTTTTTTGTACAAAAAACCTATTGTAACGTTGTCATATCTTTTTCATTTCATTATTGAGTACTTTAAGATGAAGAACGACACACAGTAAAAACAAACATACCTTAGTTCACTGTTACACAGGCTACGGACCTTCGGAATAGAACCCATACAGCAACGTCATATACAGTATTTTTGAAATGTAAAAGACTTTTTAACAATTTTTTAGATAGCATGATATCCAAAAAAAAAATAATGAAAAACGTCCATACATTGCTGTTGTAACAATTTTGAAAAAATGTCATTATTGCCAATTTGTAAAAATTTGCATTAAAAAACATCTTTAACCAATATGAATTAATGTGTATTGAGGTGAGAAAAAATATAGATTTACTTTCGAAAGAAAATTGTTTTTGATTAACAATGTCCTTCCATTTTTTCTAGATATATATATCAAACTATATTAATATCAATAAAAATTGCTATTGAACCACATTTAGAGATTTATGATTTGATAAATGTTAACACATACGCAAGTGTGTTGTCAAATATTTTAAAAAGTACACTTATGAAGCTGATTTACTGTGAATGATTTTAAGATTAAAACACTAGTGTAAATGACCCTGGTGTCAAATAAACAGAGATCTGTTTACAGAATGGTATATATTAAACAATCAACAAACAAAAAACACGCAAAAAGCAAAGAAACACTTGAAACGTCTTCAGAAACGACATATCTTATAGTGGAACATGATTTAAACTGCGTTATCTCCCCTTTACCAGAAAAAAAATCTCAATAAAAATAAGCAAACCTTAAAACATTAAAAAGTGCAAACAACACGTTATAAATTTCATGCGTACGAAGCTCTTTTCTAAATTTACTTTCATCAGGAAAGCTCAAAGCCGACTGTTTAAAAGCCAAGGACGCATAAGAACCGAAAAAATGGAAGAGCTTTATGACCAAAAAGGACATAAAAAAACCAAATCAGTCAAAGGTCAACTTTGCCTGAGGAAGTTGAAACCTTAGTTTGTTTGGTTTTTTTTTGTTTTTTTTTTCGCATTACATAAATGTGAAATAACTCCGATATTCCAGTACATTGAAAGATACATCGCTTTACCTTGTGTTATCAAAATTTGCTGTTATAAAATTTTGGAAATTATTTTAAATTAAGAAATATATCTACCTCATGCAAAGCTCTGATTCCGTGCCCGGCTTTGGCTATACCTTTTTTATATCCTTTTGGTTAATAGCTCTTCATCTTTTTAATAAGCGTTGGGTTTTCCAGTATTTTGGCCTTGAGCATTACTGAAGAGACATTGATTGTCGAAATGCGCATCTGGTGCAGAAAAAATTGGTACCGTTTATGTTATTAATACCGCTAGGTCGATGCCTCTGCTGGTGGACTAATAGTCCCCGAGGGTATCACCAGCCCAGTAGCCAGTACTTCGGTACTGGCAGGAAAATACGGATTTTGTGTTATCAAAATTTGCTGTTATAAAATTTTGGATATTATTTTAAATTAAGGAATATATCTCCCTCATGCAAACCTCTGATTCCGTGCCTGGCTTTGGATATACCTTTTATATATTCTTTTGGTTTATAGCTCTTCATCTTTTTAATAAGCTTTGGATTTTCCAATATTTTGACCTCGAGCATCACTGAAGAGACATTGATTGTCGAAATGCGCATCTGGTGCAGAAAAATTGGTATCGTTTATGTTATTACTACCACTAGGTCGATGCCTCTGCTGGTGGACTAATAGTCCCCGAAGGTATCACCAGCCCAGTAGCCAGTACTTCGGTACTGGCATGAAAATACGTTTTTTGTGTTATCAAAAATTTGCAGTTATAAAATTTTCGAAATTATTTTAAATTAAGGAATATATCTCCCTCATGCAAAGCTCTGGTTCATTTCCCGGCTTTGGCTACACCTTTTTTATATCCTTTTGGTTTAAAGCACTTCATCTTTTAATAAGCTTTGGATTTTCCAATATTTTGACCTCGAGCATCACTGAAGAGACATTGATTGTCGAAATGCGCATCTGGTGCAGAAAAATTGGTACCGTTTATGTTATTACTACCACTAGGTCGATGCCTCTGCTGGTGGACTAATAGTCCCCGAAGGTATCACCAGCCCAGTAGCCAGTACTTCGGTACTGTCATGAAAATACGTTTTTTGTGTTATCAAAAATTTGCAGTTATAAAATTTTCGAAATTATTTTAAATTAAGGAATATATCTCCCTCATGCAAAGCTCTGGTTCATTTCCCGGCTTTGGCTACACCTTTTTTATATCCTTTTGGTTTAAAGCACTTCATCTTTTAATAAGCTTTGGATTTTCCAATATTTTGGCCTCGAGCATCACTAAAGAGACATTGATTGTCGAAATGCGCATCTGGTGCAGAAAAAAATTGGTATCGTATATGTTATTACAAATGTACTACCACTGGATCGATGCCTCTGCTGGTGGACTAATAGTCCCCGAGGGTATCACCATTCCAGTAGCCAGTACTTCGGTACTGGCATGAAAATACGGATTTTGTGTTTTCAAAATTTGCTGTTATAAAATTTTGGAAATTATTTAAATTAAGGAATACATCTCCCTCATGCAACGCTCTGATTCCGTGCCTGGCTTTGGCTATACCTTTTTTTTATATCCTTTTGGTTTATAGCTCTTCATCTCTTAATAAGCGTTGGATTTTCCACTATTTTGGCCTCGAGCATCACTGAAGAGACATTTATTGTCGAAATGCTCATCTGGTGCAGAAAACAATGGTACCGTTTATGTTATTCCTGTAAGAAAATTTATATTAATCCTCCCAAAATACCGGACGAAGTTTTATAACAACAGCATGTAATCACAGTTATCGATAGATCTACTAAGCTAGAAAAAGTATTAAAAGACATTTTAGGAATTATGGGTCCTCAATGCTCTTCAACTTCGTTATTTATTTGGCCTTTCCAACTTTTTTTATTCGAGCGTCACTGATGAGTCTTGTGTAGACGAGACGTGCGTCTGGCGTACAAAATTTCAATCCTGATATCTATTTATTTCCATAGTGTGCTTTGGTAAATAAAAAAATACTATTAAAGTAAAAGAATGCCTTTCTATTTATCAAATTATTGCTAGTGGAAATGAACTTCAGCATTAAATACTCGCATTTGTCTTGACATTAAGTATAAGCTTTTACAAATTCGTGATGTGTGTATCTTTGTTGTTAAAGTTTTTAGTAACAATCTTATATCGTTCAATGTATTCTGGTATTTAACTACAAACGCATATCGAACTGCTCACTCTAGTAGATGGATTCAAAGGAACAAGAAAAAAAAATGCTGTGCTACAATACTTGTCCTTTCCACATCATATTCTTCCTCCTCACAGATTTCTTCTTCAATTCTTCTTCCTAACCCCCACCCTAAAAAAAACTGATCCAAATTTACACCAGAAGCAGATATATTCTCAATTCAATTTACTTTAGCGTACTTGTCTTTCAACAGTGGCATACTTCTGATATTGAAAGTCTTTTTAGATTCTTTTATTGGAAGTTTTACTACTAAATATTTTGGTGAACGTCGCGTAGATTTATTATTTTATTGGATCTTTCTAAATTTCATCCTTCTGTTATATAGTGTTGTGCTGTTCCTCAAACTCGGGCTCTGAATTATTTCGTGATCGAATGGCGAATGCCGAGCGATCTACACAATAAGGAACACTTGCAACAACGTTAACTCACTGAGGGATCCGTAGATGGCCTGATGCAGTGTAAATTTTCTGTCCCTATCCAACATACCATCCGTCCTGATTGTGCATGACACATTAGCTACTGAACTACATCAAAAAGCAAGCAACAATCAATTAATTCATCAATACAAACGAATTTGTTAAGGTCTTTCGTAATTTTCTGTTTTAAAAACCGCAAGTTTGAAATAATCATAATTTTACTATTAATATAGAACTACATGATAGTTAAGAGTCGCATTTAGTCAAACTGTTCAAATGTTTATAATTTTACGTAAATAATGGTTGTAAAAACGTAACAATTACATTTTGTGATATCTATTTTTCAGCTTGACAGTGTAAAGATATCAAAACGTAAAAATAAAAGGAGACAAAGTAGTTAGAAATATAGATTTCACCACTGCAACAAGTGTGTTTCGATATTTCTCCACTCGAGACAGTTAAATTTTAATATTTAAAGCGCGAGGCTTACCGAGCTTTTTAAATATTTTAAATTTAACTGTTGAGAGTAGAGAAATATCGTAATACACGAGTTATAGTGGTGGAATCTGTTTCTCTAACGATTCTTATCCTTCCTTTTCAAAGATTTGCAGAAAATTGTGTTCTTTATATGTGACGTCATCAGGCATGGTCGCCTTTTTTCATGACGTCACAATAGGAAAATTAAGAAGAAACCAAGAAAATTTGACGTCATAATTAAATTTCGACCAATCATTTGCCGAGAACAAATTTTTCACTAGTGAGGAGAAATATTTTTCTCACACCGGTCAAGAAATGTGAAAATAGCACAAAAATTAGAGAAAGCTTGTTCTTGTAAAGAAAAGCTCTAAGGCATGTGACATGTTTGATCATATGAAACAATTACTTGAGAATTTTCCGTCCCACCAATTTAGAGCTTACTGGCAGTCAAAACAAATGAAAACTTTGATTAACAATTTACTAGCACGCATTTTGTTGCAATCCATGATTTCTCCGAAAACTATAAATGCACAGAACAGTGTGAAATCTAGTCTTCTTTTTTCAAAAAAACAAGAAGTTTCTATTCATGTGACAATTTTACATAGACACGCGATTTTGGAGTATGACGGAATAGATAGTAATGAAAATGACCCAAACATTATTACAGAACATTTTCTTGTAATCAGTCCAGACCAGAAGCATGATCACCATTTTACACATGAGGTTCAGAAGTTAATTCGTGATTACTTAATATCGATATCAAGCGACGTGTCTGTCATGCACGAGTTTACCGACGGGTGTAGTACGCAGTACAAAAGTCGTCACTGCATAGGAGATATCAGTTATGGATGTTCCGATTTAGAATATGACAAAATTGTTAGGATTTTTTTTGAAACTTCACATGCTCGTGGACCTCAAGATGCAGCCGGTGGTTTTATCAAAAAGCAAGCCGACTTGTCTATCATCCGTGGGCAGCGTGTGATACAAAGTGCACGAGATTTATATTACTTTGCATCAGAAAATCTTTGCAAAACTGCTGAGGATTCGAATTGTTCACGTAGGATTTTTCGATATATAGATACGATTAATCGAAACCGTGATCGATATTTCAAACCCGTAAAAGAGAACAGAAAAATTCACCAGCTATGTTCTTCGAAATCAGCAAGAGTAGAAATTAGAAAGCTGTCCTGCTACACGTGTGAAAATTGTTTAAACACAGATTACAATGATTGCTTGAATGTTGATCAAATTGGTAACTTTTCAATTTTAAAAATGATCAAAGAAAACGCTGATCAGGAATCAGAAGATGAAGAAATCGCCGATGAAATTGAACAACTCTTCGACCTTGTTTCTATCGGTACAATTTTTGCCGTTAAAGCAGACGATGTTAATCAGCCTTATTATTTAGTAAAAGCCAACAAACAGACGACTGTTCTACGCAAACAGTCAACGAACAAATGGGGATTACCTATCTACCCGGAACAAAAGTAATACATGGATATTATTTTGGCATTGTAAACGACAATCCACTTCAACAAAAACTCATAAAACGTATTCCCGCTATAGTTCCTACGCTTTCTGTGGTGTATATATGTTCGGAACTTGAACTTAGTGACGATGGAACAATTCATATTGACAATTCCCTCCACAGAAGTATACTGCGCTGCCTCGATGAGTGAACAGTCAAATAAAAGTTTAAAATATGAGTCAATAAAGTTTGAAATACTTTAAATATATCTGTATTTATTTAAAACGGGGAGTTAAGGTCCAATTTCACTTCTTTGTGACTATGATTAAAAATGTATTCATGCTCCGAATTAAGCCGTGTATTAAATATTTTTAAAACATGAAATGTTAACTAATCACTCCCAAAATCGATGTTCAATAAGTTCAATTGGTCATATTACGAAACTTATGGTATATAAAAAATAAGACAATTAACAATAAGCCGCCTCGTCAATTACAAATACACGTAATCTCAAAATGTAATAATTCAAGTAGTGAAAAAGAAAAAAAAAAACAAACAATTTGCTTGCAGACAAACACCGTCTGAACGTCAATTTTAATTACAAGAAAATATCGTCGTTTAAACGTTTGTGGACTCAGCTTTGTGCACGCCGTCTAACTGTACGTAATGTTCTATTAGTTACAACTGGATCATACCGACATAAACATAAATAAAACGAAATGTTGAGTATGTGAAGACATCGACCCAGCAACGAAAACAAACACTGTTTAGTTGTGTTTTATAACTTATTTTAAGGCCTATCTCTGAGTGTGACCTGTTGTAATGAAGCATTCAGCACCGGAATTTAGCCGTTTAAACGATATATTTGACCCCGGTCATCCGAATTATTGTAAATTCAGAAATTATTGCGAGGTTTTTATTAATGCGAATAATGCGACTTGGTGATTATCGCAAAATAAGAACTTGCATTCTGATATTTTCCTGAAATCGCAATAATCAATCTCGCCTTATTATCCGATCTTCAAAAATCACAATAATAAATGCACACAATAATTTCTGAATTAACAGTATCCAGTAACATTCCCTTTCTGTTACTGCAAATACACAAAATAGAAATGATACTTACACTTATGTAAAATTCATCGTACCTATCTTATTCACCAGCTGCATATTTCGACAGTTAATGTTTCTTCGGTGATACTGAAGAGATTGGGAGATCTAATAATATTTCAAACGTTTACTTTTGTTATATATTCCTTTGATTTGAGGACATTATAGCTTAACTTTAAGCTTATGTCTTATCTTATGAACAACCTTGGAACTTGCAGATTGCCTTGAATTTGTATAGCTTTAATAGTTTTTATTCTACACGAGATCATAAAGTAAGCAATTTTTTTAATGCTAAAATCCGGATTGGGTCATTTCTTGCAATGATGCTGTCACGATTTCATCGATCAAAAACGAAAAGCATTTGTTCTAAAATTGCAGTAGTCTAAAATATAAATTTGCAAAATGAACAAATTTGGCGACCAAACCCGTTAGACATCTTCGGAGTTAGCTTAATTAGTAATTACAATAAAAGTAATATATGGCTCAATTTTCCTCATCAGTAATAGAGATCACAAACTTAAGGCGAAATAAACCAATTAAATAATCGAATTGCACGACATTCATTACGACTAAAATTACATAACATAGAGTAAATGACCTTAGATGTGTGTGTTAGTGTATGCGCACAACAAACGCACATGTGAGTATGTGTATAGCAAAACGGACGTGTGTGTATATGTCCATACCAGGCACATAAGAAACTCGCCCCTCAAATATATCACACCCCAAAACAGTAAACATGACTAGTCGTACTTAATAAGTCCCCATGTAAAATACACCTCATAATGAACACCTAATAACATGAACGATTAAAGACATAACGGATGCAACAACTCAGGTTGATATGAGCCACATCACGTTAAAATATTTATTATCATTCTCTTATTTCATTTTCAAGAAAAAAACTGACGAATGTCATTTGTTCAGTCGACAAATTTTACTTTTAATACAATAATTGTTCATCTTATCCGTCTTATATTCTGATTTTGTGTTAAAGGCAATGTTTTGTTTTGTTTTTCTGACAGAGATGGTATAAATGTTTGAATTTTCGCTGTAACCTTTACTGACTGTTTTCTTTTTGTTTTTACATCTAAAGTGACGTCAAATATCATCGCGAAAGTGAAAAAAAAGTCGTTGAAAAGCAAGTAAACATGTTTTAGTTATTTTGAAGAAAAATGGACTATGTAATGGTGGCTATAATAATAATAACAATAATGCTAAATTATTACTACTATATTAGACGATTTTGTGTTAATCATTATCATTAATACTATGGAGATATAACAACATAACAGTTAGATCAGTGATGCAGACTTTTGTCTTTATTTTGTACAAACAACGCAGGTGAGAGGATAACTTGGCTTGTATGGAGGGCATTTAAGTGATCCACATTTAGCAATAACTTCTAAAAACAATTTTCCGTCATGTCCGTCTAACCCGCCTATTATGTATTCTGGCTGAATATCTACACACACAAAGGAGCTTGCTGCCGTATGTATATAATTACCGGATGCAAGGTACCCATGGTATTCCATTTTCCACACAGAGTAGCAAGTGTTCTTTCCAGGAATCATGATGGCAGATGACGAATGTTTTGGTCTACACAAGGCACATGGTACATCTTCACTTGTAGCTCCACTAGCCAAAAAATCTGAGTCAAATTCTGCACCAAACATTCGACCGAAATCACCACCAGATGTTTTCACAAAATCCGGGTCTGGAGGTAAGCACATATATTCTGCTGCAGCACCTGGTTGATCATAAAAACTACCGCCTGCCCAACCTGTACAATGCAAAAATGTAGGCTTCAAAACTTTCTAAATAAGTAAAAAGTTTCTCCGATATATATACGCTTCAAATGGAAGAATATGTGATGTTTGAAGCAGACGCAGACTTGTATTTGATGTTCTCTTAAAATTACGAAAACGCCATACAATTTGTTGAATGCAATTGGTTCGTCCCTAAACATACAAAGAGTTTTTGTCATTGCTAAAGGCTGTACGGTTTCCTATAATTGCTTATATCCACTTCATTTGAACTCTGGTGGATAGTTTTCTTATTAGCAAGCATTCCATCATCTCCATTTGATTTTGAAAAATTAGTGTATTTATATGGATACTAGTCAACAAATGAAAATATTAATTTTATTTCAATAGCCTTTTTTTACTAGAATATTCATCCACCTGAGATACAAAAAAAAACCAATATTTTAAATTTGATACTTAGATGTAAATATGGAGAGTACAATGTGTTCATCCAATGATTAAATGAAAAGTTTAATATTCATATTTTTTTTGTGAGAAATCACACGCAAAAAATAATCTACGTATAGTTCATATGAATAAGAGGAAATAGATACATATACCAAGGGGGTGATTAAATACAAACTGACCCAAAAAGCTGAAGGATACCAGTCTTAGAATTTAATACAAATTGGTTGAAAGCAGAACGCAAAACTCTTTTACCCTAAACCGTGTACATGTATGTAAAAAAGACAAGCGTCAACAAGCCACATTTAATTGACTTATTCTTTTATATGATAAGTTAAAAAGGTACACCTTATCTGTAAAGAAACCCCAATTACGTGTATATTTTGAGGTTTTGATATTACGTATATGACAATTTAAGTCCCAAATATTACATTGTGTATGTGAAGCAATTGTGTGATAACTAATAAACTTTTTTCAATTTATGTTTAAGTGTAAATTAAAAGTGATTTTGGGAATTTGATCTTTTGTAAATTTGCTTTGAAAATGTAGTTTCTCGATGTGAACCTTGTTTAAATCATTTTCAAGAATTAAAAAAAAAAATTTCAGAGAGTTCGACTGTTTTTTACTGTTTTTCAATACTTACGTATATATAGTAATGTATGCAATGTTTGTATTTAAAAATGGTTATTTAATCTTCAATCCCTGCCAGGTAGCCAGTGCTTCGTTATTGCATATTTTATATGTATTGCAGATGATTCTTGAACATCTTTTCTTTAAAGTTGTAGAACAAATATCCCCTGAATTTATATCACATCAGTATGAGAACCATTTCTTTCCCAAACTCTTTTTATTTTTACTTTTTACAGTATCGTAGCATCATGTGTTTACTTTAAGTTAATGGTTTTCACGACGGTACCTTTCTTTTGTTTGTGCATAATGTATTGCTTTTAGTTAAACATATATTTGTTAACGATTACCTTAAAAGCAAAATGTTCCAAAACACTAATTTTAATTTTGTCATTTTGTATATTCTACTTTTAAAAATTTTCCTAAAAATATAGTTATTAAGCATACCTGAATAAACAAGCTCCGTATCATTACCAGGACATTGTTTCCGCGCCCATCTGATATATGTTGCCCCAGAAGCTATAAAACACAATATAATGGTCCAATGATAATGTTACTCAAATTTCTTATGATAAGAAACACGTATTTTAGGTAATACTAACTATTTTTTAATATGCATAGCAGAAGACGCTTACCCTGCATGCTCACGCACCCGGTCTCGCTCATTTTAGAGATAATGCGATTCCTCAATATTTGGTAAGATACATAGATTTGTCTACCATATATCGAGCTCGAAGGGTAACTGGGGGATAGAAATAACACGTTAAGAACCCTTGGAACAACTCCTAAAGGGGTCCGTAGGTGGCCTGTCGGAAGGAAAAATTCCTTTTCCTATCCAATATACACTCATTTTCAGTGGCACACCAAATATCTCCTACCATCATCCTGGACGAACTCGATTACAGGACCAACTTATTGTATTGATTGTTAATTTGTTCTCCTTCTGAACATGCATGAAATATTGGCCACTGGACGTTAAGCAACCAGCAATCAATCAATTAATCCATATATCGAAATACGTAGTTTCATTCTAGCTTTTTTAAATTCGTGTATTAGTAAAAAAGTATTAAGAAAAATACCGTGCTGCAAGGTATATTCAAAAGTAGAAAGTCCATAAGTACTGACAAAATCAAACGTTAGGCTATATAAACAAACGGAACCAATGAAAAACAACTTTTCATGACTTTGTACAGGTATTTTCCTAAGAAAGTGGAGGGTTAAACCTGGTTTTATAGCTAGCTAAACCTGCCACTTGAAAAAGGCGGAATGTACTTTTGGAATCGATTATATACGCTGTCGCCATATGTTCAGTTGTAGTAGTCGATTACCCTGTCGACATATCAGGTCTCGCTCATTTTTGGAGTTCATGCGACTCCCTCAGATATTTTGTGGTCTACATTTATTTGTATCTTCCTTAGGGATTTAGGTGATTTGATCTACAGTTTACTATTGTTGCCATTAATTTATAACCAATGAGATTCCAAAAAAAATACAGCATAACAACCAGTGGTCTAATGGAGAATTTACAACCGTTAAGTCATATTTTTAAGGGAGAAATGTGCTCTCAGTGGAGTGCAGTGGGACATAGGGATCAATTCCATATATAAGATAACTCAAAATAAATAGCAATACGAATACGCAATATTTCTAAAGTGGACTACACCCTGATATCTAGAAACATTAAGAGTGTCGGCCAAATACATGAAGCCTGTCATGTTGCTAATGAAAGTCTAATGTTGAGTCATAAACAAGGACAAGAGGACCAGCACTTCGATTATGACAGAAGGAACCTATTCGTGTTAAAAATATGCCACATTGATCATCAAAATCGTGATTCCCTATTGAATGTGGTAAAAAAACTATCGATGACATGATTCAAGTTACACATGTATAAATTTTTTTTTTAGTGTTGTGTGTACATGTTTGAGGTTTCTTCATAAGCCCACACAAACATGACTTAATATATGTATAATTTTCTGATAGAAGGAAGACAATCGCAATGCAAAGACACATGTTTAATTTATCGTTTCAAATTGTAAGACAAGTTGAATATACATACATTATATATATACAAGTCTAAATTGAAAACATATATATATATATACAAGTCTAAATTGAAAACAACGTTCAAACCTATGATTGCGTTGTATATATATATATATATATATATATACAAGTCTAAATTGAAAACAACGTTCAAATCTATGATTGCGTTGGATAAAAACCGCAATGTTTATACGTGTCCATGCAAAAAAAATTTCTTGTAAGAGGGGTCTAAAGACAGCACAAGCAACATTTTCCAAAAGACCAAAAAAGTGAAAAAGTATATTTTAACAAAACGCATTTGACTTACAGGTCGAACAACAAATGTTCTTAAACCCTACTGACTGCCATTCTGCGATTGCCAAATAAACTAATCACCGATGTAATAAATGGATCTTAAATATAAAGTTAATACTAAACAGAAAACAATAAACTTGCGGAAAAGATGGTATACCGCAAACAAAAAGTGCAAAGGTTTTCTACACCATATCCGGATTTCGATTAATGTCTCTTCGGTGATGTTAGGAATCGAAACGGTATTTGGAAAGCCTTACAGTTTACCTCAATTTAGGATAGACTCTTGAATTTTGAGGAGTCAAAATAGGATGAACGGACCATATAAACCCGAAGGCAAATATAATACAAGCCCAAACGAAAAAACATAAACAAGTCTAAATTGAAAACGACGTTCAAACCTATGATTGCGATGGATAAAAATCGCAATTTTTATACGTGTGCATGCAAAACAAATTTCTTGTTAGAGGGGTCTAAATACAACACAGGTTGTTTCCCTAGATTTATATATTTTCCTTTATAACAGCTTTGTATTGGTTAATGTGATTTGACGCTAGTAAATTACTGTTGACTCTAACTCACAATGACATCACAAACATGTAGACGTATTTGACCAAAATTGCAATTTATCACATGACTTCTGGAAAATCTGTTATGACAAAATAGTACTTTTAACTCACGACAACAAATCTTAAAAGAAATCTTTTAGGCAGAATCTTGAGAATGGTGCGTTGTCATTACATAGAATCAATTAGAAGATGGCAAAACCATGCAAAGTTGACATTTCTTGTCGTTTTCTTTTTTTAATGAGAAGGACTTTAACTATAAAATAATTTCAAATATATTATTACTTTGTATCCGACAGACTATAGTTGTTTGAACATCTGAAGAATGGCATTTTCTATATTATTCAAGTTTTTTTTTCATTTTCCTTTATGCAAGGGGTCTAAAAAGGAGCTCATTTGTCTCACTTGCAATCATACCGAATCTTCTTAATTTTTATATTATCGCAACTTATACATTGCTGTTGTTTTCGTCTCATAAATTATCAAATGTCTTCTCCCTTCCCACATCCCACATTGGTAGGTAGATCAGAGATATTTTTAATTATTCTTGTGACCAACCAATAAAACTAACATGGAATATTCATCGACATGTTATATAAAAAAAACTAAAACAAAAATAATTCCAAACTTGACATAAGACAACTACATCTGATTTACATAGAAGTAATAAATAATTATTTTATCTTTTTTCTTGTCCTAATAAGAACAATTAGTTTTGATAAAACAGGAATAGTGTCATTATCTCAAATATTTTAAATGCAGTAATCCTTTCAAAAGATGTTTTGTAGTTATGGATTTGGAATAAAGCCTTAATTGTGTCTTTGTTTTGTTGTCTTTAAATTGATACCTTATCACTGATTTTGTACGGCAATATGAAACGCTGTACTAGCTTGTCTTTTCTGGTTTAATTGCCAAAAATCTGAACTTTTTGCTGATAAATGATAAAACTTCTATGTAAATATTCTGGTTAAAGGTACCATTCGATGTTAAATTTTAATGCATTGTTTCAACATTGTCTTTTTGAAGCAATGTGTGGTGATGAATAACACTTTAATTTAATATGGAGTATGGAGTATACAATTCTCAATCCATACGATATTCAAGAGGTTTGAGCTGCTACTCAATCTTCGCTAGCCAAGTGTTACGACCTAGTCCCTCTCTCCACCCTTGGCAGATTAAGCCAACATTTGTGATTACAATGCTGCGCCATCTACCGTCCATTCCGACTACATCATTCTTGACCAATGGCAGCACTTGAAGTCTCTTCAGTGTGGAGTTGTAAGAATGGTTGTGTCTAGCGTTTACAAATTTCGTGACGCAGGAACCAAAAATATAGGTTGACATTCCAACATTTGTGCGAGAAACATACCCAGGAACTCCAATTAGTTGATTAAGAACTTTAAATTTTCACTTAATATCGTCCTATGTTTTGCGAGTAAAGACTTGTTATACAATCAGCACGTGGCAATTGTTTATTTACATTTTCCACATTTACACATGATCATCTTACAGACGCTTTTTGATTGGATGCATCCAGTTACAACTGCGACCAATGAAAATCATTACCTCGAGATTCCGAAATTCTATCTTAATCCGCCAAGAGTGGAGAGAAGGGGACTAGATCATAACCCCTGGCTGGCGAAGATGATGCTACTCAAACAAAGAACGTCTCGTCCTTTTTTCAAAAAGTTCATCGGAAAGTACCACGACCTAATAGATAAATATTCAGTGTCTACTTCGCAAATGATACAAGATGGTCTTTAGTTATGGATTGTAGGTGCTGCATTTGTGTATCTTTTTATTTAACTTTAGTTTCCCCATTATTTATATTATTTATGCTGTTATGTTTATTTTGGTCGTATGACTTTTGACGTGACTCGGTATGTAAACATCCCGCCATCGGGTTTTTGATTTTTTAACTTTATGTATTCCTATGCAGGTGCGTCCTGAGGTTTGATTTGAACACAGAAAGTTCTAACCGTGTTGTTTCTATTTTGTTTATCGTTGCATATATATTTACTTAATTTTTATTTATCTAGAAAGGGTATATACTAAATACGGTTTGTAATATCAACGACAAAAACTTTTTTTGTTGACGCCATTGTCAAATTTACTAAACCATAATTGTTGATGGCGTCTTTGTTAGATTAATTTGTTCATTTGTTTTAATTTTTTAGCCAGTGGTGTTGTATGTCTGTGTCATTTTGGCTGTTGGATCCCAATTATTGTCAAATTAACCTATTGTGTCTGTTTGGGTTGCTCACCAAACTTTGTCAATATAACGGAACCATAAACAACTGTCGTACAAGTGGGATGTTTAGCTAGCTAAAAAAAACAGCTTTACCCTACCATTTTCTTCGGAAAATGCCTGTACCAAGTCGGAAAAATGGCATTTGTTTTTCTCTTGTTCTGATGATTGATAGCGTTTGATTTTGTCAGTTTTTATGGACTTCCCCTTAGAGTTGTTTGTTATACTTTTTTTAATAATGTTGATAAATCAGTAAACTCTGTAATGGTATAATTTCACATCGATATATATAATGTCTGTCTGTTTCGATAATATTAAATACTAGTATTGCATTTATGAATAAAGCATATACAGGGGAAATTGACCATTATGATGCCACTTTTCTGTATACAGGGGAAATTGACCATTATGATGCCACTTTTCTGTATACAGGGGAAATTGACCATTATGATGCCTCTTTTCTGTATACAGGTGAAATTGACCATTATGATGCCACTTTTCTGTATACAGGGGAAATTGACCATTATGATGCCACTTTTCTGTATACAGGGGAAATTGACCATTATGATGCCACTTTTCTGATAACATTTAGTTACATAATATTACTTACATACATGCATAAAAAAAACTATCAAGCGTATTAACAATCCAAAGAAAAAGTCCAAAGACGACATATGTTGTATGTTTCAAAATGTTCTGTGTTGAATTTGATGTATGACAGGGGATACGTAAAGTTTTTTTATTCTCAATATATATGTATATAACTATCATGTCTACCAATATTAATAATTGATCTGCAAATATTAAGACAGTTTTGTGAAATGTAATCGATCAAAGCATAGTATAACGACGACAGCTCCGCTAACCATGGAATAGATTATTGCTTAAGAAGATTTTTTTTATTTATTCCATATGCACTAGACTGAATTTACCATCCCAGAAATGTTCTGATTAAATTTAATCAAGCTTTCATGAACACTAAACAAACCGTAAACATTTGAAAAGATGTTCGTATATGTTCTGTCAAAAAACAAATTATCTACAAATTTAAGTATTAAGAAAACCTTTTAGTGATAAACCGATATTTGATCTACCCAAACATTCATTGTGTTGATTGAAATAGATTTTGTGTAGCGGAATTATGCGATTACAGATAGGCAAATAATTAGGTTGGGTCGATGAAATGAACAGCACAAAAGTACTGCTACTTTATGTATAACCATATTGTAAAACTATAATATTATTATAATAATAAACTTTTATTCAACCAGAAACTGACGCAATAAGTTTTTCATCTGAATAATCTTTTTATTAATCATTTGTAATGATTGGATTGTACTTTCGAGTAAATCTTAAGTTTATTTTTTTATAGAAATATTTTTTTTTTCAAACAAAATTTACAAGAAATTGAGAAAAAAAGAAAATGAATGTTTTTGAAAATTTTGTTGATGGAATATCTTTTCTAATTTTGTTTATTCACAACGTTTTTTTAGTATCATGATGGTATGCTTAAGAACTCGAAATAGTGTACGTGTATAGATACCTGTTAATGGGTGAGGACCATCAGCTGTCATTAGATGTCTTTTCATAATTGTTGCATATAATTGCTTTCATCTACTTCATTTAAACTCTAGTGGATACTTGTTTCATTGAAAATCACACAACTCCGTATTTTCATAATAGATATAAGAAGATGTGGTATGAGAGCCAATGAGACAACTCTCCATCCAAGTCACAATTTGTAAAAGTAAACCATTATAGGTCAAAGTACGGCCTTCAACACGGAGCCTTGGCTTACACCGAACAGCAAGCTATAGAGCCCCCCCCCCCAAAAAAAAAATGACTATAGTAAAACCATTCAAACAAGAAAACCAACGGTCTAATCTAATAAAAAAAACGAGAAACGAGAAACACGTATGAACCACATCAACAAAGTTAACGACAACCACTGAACAACAGGTTCCTGACTTAGGACAGGTGCAAACAAATGCATCGGGTTTAAACGTTTTAACAGGCGCCAACCTTCACCATAACCTGAAACAATAGTGTAACATCACAACATAGAAAGACATATGCATGAATTTCAAAAAGAGAACACAGGGGAAGTTATTGCCAACTTAATTTTTGATATTTTGCAAAAAATGGTTATTGACGTAATGCAAATAAGTTATACTCATGATTTTGGAAAGCATTTGGTGGTTGTTTTATATTAGAAATACAAATAAAGATAATCCTTCATAAGAATATTAAAGCTTTTCGCCTCCTTCTAGGAAAGAAAACAATAAAAAGAACGATCCAATCTTTGCTAAACTACCAGTCCACCTATCCATTTATCTAAAACAAATGGACTTTGACATATTATTAAGTTCAACTGATAAAAAGTCGAGTTCTTCAGAGCCTGTGTCGCTCACCTGGATCTATGTGCATCTTCAACAATCCACTCTAACGTTATAGACTATAAATCATGACTAAAATTCTCTTTTCTGCTGATCATTTTTGTTGTTAACAGTTTCTCTTTTCTATAGTTTTTTGCAAAATGCAAACCATAAAAAGATTGTATCTATCTATAACGGTTATCAAGAAAATAGACAAAACTGGCCTTTTATCTCTGGGTTTTATTATTAGCCATGGTGGCCATGTTGATTAGCAGCCTTTTTCAACTGATTTTTTATAGTTTGTTCCTATGTTGAACTGTTACACCACTGTCCCAGGTTAGGGGAGGGTTGACCCATTCAAACTAGTTTAACCCCGCCACATTCTGTATGTGCCTGTCCCAAGTCAGAAGCCTGTAATTCAGTGGTTGTCGTTTGTTGCAGTGTAGCATATTTGTTTTTCGTTCATCATGTTGTACATAAATAAGGTTGTTAGTTTTCTCGTTTGAATTGTTTTACATTTGTCCTTTCGGGGACTTTTAAAGCTGACTATGCGGTATGGGCTTTGCTCGTTGTTGAAGGCCGTATGGTGACCTATAGTTGTTAATTTCTGGTCTCTTGTGGAGAGTTGTCTCATTGGCAAACATACCACATCTTCTTATTTTCATATTGATCACCGGACACATTTGTGTACACTAGATACCCTATAGATAACAGTGGCCAAGTTTGGTTTGATATGGCGCAAAAGATTCAGTGGAGAAGATATAAGTTAACGGACGAAGAGGACAGACGACAGACGACAAGTGATAGCAATAGACGTGTTTACACTTGTATGCAAGTTAACAAAAAAATAAAACTTCACACGATCCGGCAAAATATTGCATCACAATTATAACATTTGATTTCATATTTAAAAAGTAATTGTTGAATGACGTCAGAAGGTTATTCGGAGACAGGTCTTTATTTATTTGGAGACAAATCTATGGTTATTCGGAGACAGACCTATGGTATTTCGGAGACAGGTATATAGTTATTCGGAGACATTTAAGCTAAATATCCCAAAACTGTAAATACGCCTAAAGCTCACCAAGGCCCGGTGTCTGACTGTCAATGAGACAACTTGTCATATAGAATAGCATTATGGCCTTCAACAATTACCAAACATAATCGTATATTAAGATAATAAAATGTCTTGGCATTAAAAAGATTCTGATTTAGAAGTCCATGACCACCCAGGAAGTCATGCCTCTTATAACTGGAAAAGATATAAAGAAACCGATAATTGACGGATAAAAGATATAAATTACTTCAAACCATACATTATAAACATAAGTAATCTACTTAACACAAAGTAGGAAGAATTAAAATTTCATCATCGCAACTGTTTACTGTATAAGGACAATACCTTTGAAAAAAAATCGAAAATAAGCAAAATCATTGTTTGATTTTTAAAAAAAAAATTTGTTGAGGAGGGAGTAATACTTTTGCTTATATTTTAAATAAATGAAGCCTTAAGCTTTAAACAGTCTATAACGTATAAACTTATTACTAGTATTGTACCAATTGGAAAATCGAAGCAGAAAATTGATTATTTGATATTAATTCTTGATGTCGTTGATCACAAACCAGATTGCACACTTTCGTTACTGGGATTAATCAAATTAGTTTTTAATTTTCATGTAAAATATGGAACTATCTGCCGTTCAATAGTTACAGTTCTAGACGAATCGACATTCCAAAATTCAGGTTATTTGTAAAGGCCTTGGCCCAAGCCAAGTGTCTTCAATTATAATTATGACGACATCAAATGACTGATTGATGGCCGTTAAACTTCACATGTATTGCATGCAAGTGACCATATATGATCTTGTTATATGTGAGACATGTGTTGTAAAATTTGACCAATCATGTATAAGTTGTAGTTGTTATTCTTTTATTGATATGCTATATAATTTGTAGTTACTTTTATTTGTTCGATTAATCAGCGTTATTGAAACTTCCAACCGTTATAATTTGTCGAATATTGCTCTCCTTGAGGTGAGAAGCCTCTTCAGTACATGTCATTGAATATTAGTTACAACTAAGAAAACAATTTTACACAAATAAAATAAAACTGTAAATTCAATAAAAGAATGTGCTGCTGTATAAAAAGTGAACATTAAGTGATATAAAAACAATAGATATATTTGCATGACATTAATGCTGTCAATGCTCACAGAGCCACGCGTTTCTTCCTGTTTCTAAGCTTTATATTAACTTCTATCTATGCTATGTCAAAACTTTTTTATTAATTTAATGTCAAATCCGTACACTTTAGTTGTATATAATATGTAGACAAAGTTGATAGATGTGCCTACTGTATCGACTGCTTGAAACATAATATGATTGGAAGTACAATTTGGAAATCGTCTCATTAAGCTTTTCCTCGGTCCTGAGATTGATTTGTACTTCAGTTGCATGCATATACTCCATAAAAACTTGCAACTACTTCAAAAATAGTTCAGAAATCCTCCTTTAGCGCACGAAATTGTTATTTTTCTGTAAGAAAATAACCAATTAATCTGTTATTTCCACTGACATTTTTCTGAATATTTGACCCTAGGGGGTTATGAATCTGATAAGATAGAAATATATTTACAAAAGTGGGCTTTATTAATGATTTCTGATATTGAAGACGACATTGTAGGGACGACTTAGATCATTAATTACCAAATACTTTGGTCTTTCTGAACGTTTCAAGGGGCAAACGCACTAGAAAATAGAGGGGATGTATAAATGAGAAATTGCGACAAAAAAGGAGTCGTATTAAAATTATTTATAATGCAACTTTTATAAACATTTTCACTGAAAAAAAGATAAAGGTAATATTATAATATGTATATTATAGTGAAAATCATAAACTTAATTTATTAATTTGATTTTTGTTGTAACATTATTATATGAAGGCCTGGATATTGGTCTTTAGATTATGTATTCTTTTTAAGCCATTTTTTCTCTATTCTTTATTAAATGCCACTTTATTCTCATTCTCTATATTTTTGCAGCCAATTATTCTCTATACTTTATTTTAGGCCTATTTTTCTCTATTCTTTATTTTGTTGGCCTGTTTTCTGTAGTATTGGGCCATTATTATCTACCTTGTAGACCCCATCCAAAACCCTCTAATATCGGACAAAATAATTAAAAAGCACGAACTTTTACGGATGGTTGTAAACACTCATATGATCACACTTTGTTTTGGAGATGGAAATGTTGCCATTATAACCTTTGGGTACTCAATGTCCCCTAAAAGTGATACCAAACCAATGATAGTACTATCGGTACTCACATTATTCTAGCAGTGTTATCAAATCAGTGATAGTACCTTCCGATAATCACATTATTCTAGCATTGATATCAACCAGTGATAGTACCTTCGGGTACTCACATTCTTCTAGCAGTAATATCGACCCACTGATACCCTCGGGTACCTACAGTACCTTAGCATGGATATCTCCTAATAATCCCTTCAAGTACTTGTAGTCCTTTAGCAGTGACATCGAAAAAGTTTTTCCATCAGGTACAAAAATTAATGTTCATTTACTCACAGTTCCCTAGCAATGATATCGACCTAATGATACCCTCGAGAATTCATCATCCTCTAGCAGTGATATCTACCGAATGATCACCTCAGATACTAACAGTCACTTAGCAGTGATATACTCATGTCCTTACGGTCCCCTAACAGTATTATTGGCCCAATTGATACCCTCAGTCAAATGTACTTGTAGTACAGTTACGTTGACCCAGTGATAATAAATAAAGTAAATGGCTTTGAATATATTTTTCAGAATGAAACTTTATCAAGAGTCAATTATTATGGTCTATCACGGAAAACTTATGTTATTTTAGTAGAAACAATACTGCAGACAATTTAGCAAAATCCAATAGTAACATCAATATCTAATTTCATTACAACTTGAAACTATAATATCTTCAGAAAAACAAATTCATAAGACAGCATCAATTTATGCTCGACTGACTGACAATCAGACAATGGTTAGTAAACATAGGGGAAATTCGGTGATTAGTTTGATTGAGTTCAGAATATGTTAACCAATATAATAACGTAAGCGCTCATATCATTTAAAGGCGGTTGAAGTGAGGAACTGCTAGTATCAATAATATTTGTGTAAAATGCACTTAAAAAGTGTATGAGCACTTATATATCATATTGAATAATTTTCCAGTTTATAAGCCTGCCCATTTTCTATTCAGAACCACTACAACAGTAGAATTGCGTGGTTTTTTATTGGACTTTCCCTCAAAAAGATGATGTTTTGAAATTACAATTACTATTTGGTTATACGCACAAAGATCTATAGCACCTACCAATCTTTTTATTTTTGTATTACTTCAATTCAACCCAAAGTAGATGATAAATAATGTCAAACTATATACCAATATTTGAACATTATTTTGACTTACTTCTAGAAATTGACAATGAGGGTCGGTAGTGGACAAATTTAACTATTGCAACAAAAGAGATGATGTAATCTTCCGAAGTGTAAATGTTCCATGTCTATGTAGCAACATTCTAGCAGCGCCTGCATATGAATAATCCAGTTGATATGATATTACTGAGCTTGCGTTTCCTATCATAATGTCCTTGATAGTGAGTTGCTACTTACAACTTACAAGCAAATTAATTTGTAAAGTTGAAGTCATCCCTTCGAAATTTTTACAGACGTTATGGATGATCTTTGTCACAGATTAACACGGATATGTTCCAAATGTCGTAACCATAATGCCTCCATATACCTCTTTTGAGACAGAACCAAATAAGACTGGTCACCGAATTCTTACTGACAAGGAGCATTACGACGGGTACCATACATGTAGCAGGATTCACAAACGTAAATATTTATTCGACGTATTCAGTATCATAATTTCATTAAAACATACATGGAGCTGAGAGGTAGATCTAGCAAATTGTTTTTTTCTCTAAAAACAAAGTAAAACTCGGCTTCGTCTTGGTCGACAATATTTTGTCTTTCTAAAATGTACTCTTTCACCCTCTCGGATATGCATTAATCATGTAATATCACTGTACGAAACAAGGGCCAGAAAGTGCTGTCTTTCCTTTTTTTCCGTTTAATGTCATTGACTTTACATTTTATCTTCCTGTGATCGGAATGTTGGGGGAGACGGGTTCATTTCTCACAGTATGTTTTTCGTTTTCTTCATAGTCTGATATAATAGTATAGTGACCTTCATGGTCTGTAATGATAGTATAGTGACCTTCATATGTTTTCCTTAACGTTCTTGTTTTTGTGGATAGCTGTCCCATTGGCAATCATACCATATCGCGTTTTTGTATCAACATGAAAATGGCTTTCTACTTGAACCAGTAAATAAATCACCTTTAACTCTATGAAAGATGTAATCTTTACTTAAGTCTTTATGATACATTGGAAAGTGTTGAAGGTACAGATCAATCACGTGCTAAGAAAAGAACAACAGTTGCTCAGTGGTTTACAGTACTGTCGAAACTATATATAAAATGATTGTTCTTTTGAGCTGTACTAGAAAACACAACTATAAATATAACACTGAAATTTGTAAACTAATCTAATTTTTCCGTTCAGTTTGAAATGTGATTGAAGTTAAAAGTGGATTCTAAGACAGTGCTTACAACAGGAAATTTTATTCATCATCGCTGTCAAACTAGCAGTTTGTTTGAAAAATAACCTAAATTAGCCAGTGAGAAATCCACAACTACTTTATATTCCACTTGAAAAAAATATAATTCAATATTCAACGAAATAAGAAGAATCAGTTGTGTTACTCAAAGAAATCAATTTAACTGCAGAGGATTCTATTGGCAGATATTCCAATACTGTTAGCTGAAGTCCACTTAAATTTCTTTTTTCAAATCAGTATTAAATGCAATTATTTGTGGTAATGAACTATATGTTTTCGGTAAGCCTCTCTCGGTCGTGTTTCAATACTATTTGCTTTTGTTGGACTTCATTAGAACTTAGCTGATATTCAATTAAGCTTTACAATACAAGACTTTTATTTTTGTTTACTAAATAATGTTTGATTACGTTCCTCAATGCAACAGAACAATTAGCGGACATGTTTAAGTTTGAATGTCATTATTCAAACGATTTTAACCGAAAAAGATGAACGGAACTACATCGTTTGGTCACATCTATGCTAATTCGTCAGGATTACAGGAAGGAATTTCAAATACAATTTCCGCAAACGTGTTGATGATAATAGAGGCTATCACAAGTCTCTTGCTTATGATAGGTAATGGTTACGTTATTGCATTAATTCAAAAAGGGAAACTTCTAGGAAGATCTACAAACGTGTTTGTTTTTTCCATTGCTTCAGCGGATATATTGAATGCGACCATTTCTATACCGTCACATATATTATCTAATGCATACCAAGGTCAGATATCTATTTATATGTGCAAGTCTTTTACTTTTGGATCATATATCTCTAAAACTATTGTTCAATACACTATTTTATTCATGACGATAGAAAAAGCTATGAGAATTTTGTGTCCGACCAAGGAAATAATAACAGTAGCGAGATGTATGTTTTGCACAAGTTTGTTGTGGTTTTTCGCACCTTCTTATAATATTTGGTGTGTAATTTTTTACACAATAGAAGGAAATAAAAGACATGTTCCTATTGTTATATTTGACACGACTTCATTAAGTCGCTGTGTTTTGAAACCCAGATTTGAATATTTGCATATATATTTTCTATCAATCGATGTAATAGTTTTGTTTGTCGCACCATGTTGTTCTGTACTTGTCATATTTCTGATTCTCGTTCGGAAATTTTTCACGGTTTTGAAAGAACGAATACAGACATATTTCTTCGTAATAAAATTACTGCTTGCATTATACACAGTAGCACTAGTTTGTCATTTACCAGTAGAAACGATATTTATCATGGACAACTTTAAAACTGTTAAATCACAAAAATGGACACTATTCGTTAACTGTGCAATATGTTTTTCATTTACACGTGGAATTTGGAATGTTTTTATTTACTTGTATTTTCGTCATTTCTTCTCAAAGAAGCGACATCTTGCTACAATTAGGGCCAGTAACAACGCTCGAAAAAATCTTTTCCGAATGACTTCGCTGAATACAAAACACAGGAAATCTAGACATAAGGAGCAATGAAACAGATAAATTCTCCATCAGCAAGGTACGTGCAATTAATAAGTTTACACTATGCTTTAGGGCATCTTGCCATAATTTAACCAATTATTTGAACATGTACCAGATTTGCTTTTTTCCAGATACAATAGGAAACAAATCTACTAATTCAAGGCCTTTAAGGATGTATAAGTTACTCCAACGTATAAGGAGTCTTCTATATTCATGCACTTCTTTTTTTTTTAATTTAATTTATTGGTTTGCCGATTAAACACTTCTAGGTTTACTGCAAACAAAATTTGTACAGAAAGTATTTTATGACGAAAGGGACGAGACATGATTTATTAACGATGTCTACTGAGATTGATGAAAGCTTTTATTTTGATTAAAAAATCGACTTGATATATAACTCAATTTAAAAAATGGATACCATACAGAAAGTAAACAAATTTAACAAATTAGTAATTAATTGAATGTTATGTTCAACTTATTGCCAGGTTTTAAAGATATATATATACATACATGTTAGGTTTGTATGTTTTATTTTGCGTTTCAATAAATATCAGCTGAGTAAAAAAAATTATTTTATAACCAGATTAATTTGATGAAGCATTAAAGTTGCATACCGGGCTATATACTAGTCAACAAAAGTAACGATACACAAGTTTGAACTCCAATTTATCATAAAATATAATAAATAGGAAAAACTGTTAAATTAACCAATGAAAAACATTCATTTGCAAAGCAAATGCATATAATTAAAAAAATCTGACCAAATTGGAAAGTGAGAAAATAGTATTACCGTGTTATTGAACAAGGGGTCAAATTTATTTTTCGGAAAATGATGACAAAAGGATGAGAATTAAGTATTCAAATATCTGCAAAGGCATTCAAAATTTTAAGCAGACCATGTTTAAGTTTAAAGTTTTAAGTTCTAATATCGATTTTTTGAATTTTTGGGTGAACATATCATTTTTGAAATAACAAAAATTGCAACAACAAAAAATTCGCGTATTTGCCTTAAATCAATGGTTTTGATAAGAAAATAACACTCTGTAAATATTAGACCAATTGGGCAATTGTTTCCCTTGGTACAGTGTATCCAATTTCATTATATATGGAAAATACATTGCCTTGTATCGTTTCTTTTGTTGACTAGTATATTATTATTACCTCACTTATCATATAAATTCTTGTTGTATTGATATACTTCAGTCAACACATTTAAATATCATGAACTTTACATTTGAAAACATATGTTTGGTTGAAAAAGGAATCACTTTTTGTTTTAGGTTAGAAAACTTTCTTGTGAGTTACGAAAAATAGTGCAGAACAAACTCAACAGGTAAATATTATGTACATATTTTGACAAATACACAAAATTAAAAAGGGATATGATTGCAACACGTTATAGACATAAAAACTTGAATTATTAATACAAAAAAAAAACGGTAAACATACTGGTAAACACATTAATTTCCCTTAATTAATAAAGTTTTTGCATACAGCTTTTAGAGGGTAACTGTGAGCTATTAAACGGATATATTATGTTCGGGAGGGATATTTGAGAAAATCCCCGGCGATGTGTGAAAAACTATCGATATATACATTTACATGTATCTGTACTGCCAATTAGAATTCTAAGGTGGTCGCCACATTTCTAGATCCCCTAAAACTAAAACAAAATGTTGATTGAATGTTGCATGCTTGTTTAACGTCCAGTGGCAAATATTTCTTGCCTTTTCAGGAGCCAACATAGATATACTTGTACACGTTGAACTATACACTGGTAAACCGTCAAGTCATTAACTGAAAAAGGATTTGCCTACAATGAATGCAATAATAGTAAAGTAATCCGATTACGATTACAAAATAATTACAATATTAGCTTGACATGAAACGCTAAGGTTAATAAGACCAATATGATTCCATGGTTCTTTATCTTATTAGAAGCTGTGAAAATAAAATTTCTCATTTTATTTTTACGTTCTCCGATTGTTAAACTTTACTGAGTTCAAATAAGTAAAGCGATTATAAATACTCACTGGTGGAACATTACGCGATGCTATATATCATGCAATATTAATTAAGACCTTTAAGTTAACGTTTCCATTCCAAACTATGGTATTCAATTATGGAGTGTTGGAAAATCTTGTAAATTTATTAGTTGTATACTACAAAATGTAAAATCTTTGATTTTTAAGCGATTATATATGATCAATAATAATCATGTTTGATACAGATTCCTTAAAGGGGCATTAGCTAAGAAACCGACAAAAAATCAAAATATGATTTTGTAGTTTCACACCGTCATGAAAGCGGAATTGGGAAATAACATTTCGCTATAAGCAGTCAGTTTCGTTTCAATTTTGTCTAAATAAGCTCAAAACATCGATGATGTATTGTTGGCTTGCAAGTCAATAATTCAACTCATTTGAATCCGTATTCATGCGAACTTCAATTTAGCCGTTAAGTATGATGGACTATTCATGGACTTATCATGTTTAGTTTTTAAAAAGAAAAGACTGTTAACATTGAAAAGAAAAACCAAGCAGCCACCGGGAAGATCACTTTTATTGATTGATTCTGCCCACAAAAAAATCCTTCAAATACAGGTAAAACGTTGATTTTCAATTACTTTTTAATCTATGACATGAAATCAAACAAACCTAGAAAAATCGTCATTACTCGATTGCACGTGCTTGCCTACTTACTTACATTTATGTTTATATCTAAATCAGGTCATATGACCTACGGAATTCTTCGGAGATCATCTCGATTTTAATTAGTTGTCGTCTTTTAAAAAAAACACATGAAATGTTGATACATTACAACGAATCCATGCATTGTCAATTGTTTCTTTAGGACTTTTTTTCATTTGCATCGACGTTTTAGTATGTTACCGTATCTAAATCGGATTCAATAATTTCCCCACACTATTAATTTTTCAGCTTAAATACGATTATTATACCACACGGAACGAATGTTTTTGATCCGTCCGTCCGTCTGTCATTCCGTCAGGCTGTAAGTTTTTCTAGGAGTTATGCCCTTTCAACTTAGAATTTTGGCCTTAATAAAATACTGCAACAGTTTGTCATCGCAACTCCTCTGAATCCACACAACAGAATTACAATTAACTTTGTAGATAATAATGACATACTATGAAGATGTGCATATCGACAGAAAATTATGATGCAATTTTTTTCTAGGAATTATGCCCCTTTGAACTTAAAATTTTGGCTACATTTAAAAATATACTACTGCAATACTTTGTCATCGTAACTTTTCTGAAACCACATAATAGAATTTCGTGAAACTTTATAGATAATAAGACATAACAATGTTGATGAGCATATCCACAAGAAATTTTTATCAGTTGACTTTTGTAGGAATTATGAGTTTTTGAAATTGTGTTTGCCTAGTGACAATGTGGGGCCGTGGGGTATGTGAACGTGCTCACAAAAGTTCTTTAATTGTAAATATTTTACAGCTAGTTTAATATTTTAAATGCTAACCAAGAAGTTTACTACATTGTATTTATAGATTATTGATGGGTTTTTTTCAAACGAGAGGGCGATTCTCAGCTACAATCTTATCGAAGGGCGATAGCCCTGAGATGAGATGTGGCTGAGAAACATCCTCGATATCGCTATTTTGCCTATGACGTCGTTGAAGTTAACACTGACAAAGGCACGTGCGCCCTTATTTTCTGACGATAATTTTCTATCTCAAGCCAGTAGCATGATATGAAATTTTTTTACAAAAAAAAGATCAAAGGAAATTAAAAATAGCGATAAGACAACATTCATTGTGCTTTTCTTTAGGTAGAAGAACTAGTACCTCTTGTGGTGGTGTTTGCAATTGGGAGAGGGTATAATGAATGGTGTTTAAAGAATAAGTCTTCTTGGATTGAGGACGTTTGATCGTGATGCTTAGTGATGACACAAAGTACATGCATTAAGCAAACTTTTCATCCGTAGATCTGGGAAGGGTTCTTTCTTAAAACATAAAGTCTTATCCTTCACCAAATGAAATTATTTTCTAATAATGGCAGTAGCAGTTCCATCTTTGTCAAGTCATATTTCCCAGAACCCATCAATTACTATTATATTGCTTATCTTGTTATTTGATAAATATCCTTGCGATTTTATTCGATTTATTGTGATTAATCAATCAATCATTTAGGCAATTAATCTGATATCATCATCGGTATTCCAAAATGATTGCGTAAGTTTTTTGACACACAAGCGTTCACTATCATGAAAAAACTAACAAACAAAGTGTGAAAAAACTATCAATACTGTTCTTAAACTCATCGTCCAAGGATCCTTGACAGCTAGATTAATACTTCCTATTAATAAAAAGTTAACGTATTATTCCCAACAATTTGCATAATTCTTTTGTTTGCAGGTGGTGAAATGAAGCACTGACATTTTTTTAACATAACTATCCGCTTTTATTTCTACCAATAAATGAAGAACAAAAAACCAGCGACAAACAATTATATTATCATATACATTAGCTATAATATTAAAAAGGACAATTTCAAGATGCAAAAAAAAACTTTTCCGGAATATATAGAACACAAAAATTGTTATTTATTTCGCAATTTATATGATTATCGACACACTACATGTAGGACTCAATATTTGGAAATTATGCGAATTCGGAAAATTTATGATATCCGCAGGTAAGAAGTCGAATCATTGACAATACTTATTTCTGTGAAATAAGACTGAAGATCTTATTCGAAGATGTCTGAGACTTTCTATTTTGCACTACCTCTGGTGTTTCTCATTTATTCGTTCATTGAATGCATCGCAAATGTTAAAAAAATGCTGAGTATACGAGATTTCAATTTTCTATTCAAGGCGTTCACCGGTAAGCAGGGCGATATTGTAATGTTAATCAAATTTAAGATATAAACACAAAAATGTACATTCATTCACATAGTACTGAACAAAAAATCCATTACTAGAAAACTTTGTTATCTTTCTTCCATTATATAGACTTGATAACTAATCAAGTATTTTCCTACCGAAGGTCGGTGGTTCTCTCCGGACACTCCGGCTTCCTCCACCAATGAAAACTGACCGCCACGAAATAGCACAATAGTGTTTACAGTGGCGTTAAACACCAACCAATCAATCAATCAACTAATCAAATAACAAATCTGAACTCCAGGAGCCCGACAGACTGATTTCAGAAGCTTTAAACTTGATTGATTTTCATTAAAAAAATATTCAAACCTAATGTTTTGTAAGCCAATTACAAAATGAAACAAACAAAAAAATGCAGCACAAGAAGGGATTCGACAGACCAACCAAATCCAGTTTTTCGGGAGGGATTAGCTTTTGTTCAATGTTACGTTTTCTGAGTAGTTTGTTGTAAAGAATAGTAACTGTCTCTTCTCCTTTTTTAATTGGCAATGCCGTTGTCGCTTGTTTTCGACTGACCTTCAAGGTATAAGTACTTTTTATTTTACTAATCGTTAGAACCTGAGTTTCAATAGGTCAAACATTATAAAGCTGGGCTATATTCTTAATTTATTTTTAAACTTTAATCACATCAGTTAGGAACAGTGAACAAGTTTGTTTGAATTGTAAACATAAAATATATGTATCTTGATTAGGTTGTAACGCATCCGACTTTTATAACAATTTCGAAAAATAACAGTTTTAAGTTGACCAATGAAAAACATATACTGACATAATTTGCTTTGATACATCATCAAAAATCGTAGCAACAAATTCTAAAAAGTTTTGAGGTCTTGAGAATTGTTTTATCTATGGAATCTGAATTATTTTCTTAATTAGTCTGAGGTCAAAATGCACACATCTCTGACTAGTTAAAACCTTAAAAAGTACAGAAAACTACAGTTGTAGCTATTATGACTGTTAAAAAAAATGCGGCTGCCATTCAAACAAATTTTTTTTTTTATGTTGAAACCAGTGAAACAATAAAGATCTGAATGTCTCATTTAGTTTAGGGCTGTCTTAAGTATGTGACCACATGTATTTTTAAATAGTAAATAAAACTATAACAGCTAAATTGATGCTAGTATTGTTTTTATTTAGAACAGGTACCGAGGTCAACTAAGGAATTTGTTACTGTAACAGTAACTGTGATTTTGATAGATGTGATTACAGTGTAGCCATTTTATTCCATAAGCGCTTATCATAAATGATATATGAAACTGAACAATATCTTGATGGATTGCAAAATTATACGGAAACGGTGGGCGAAATCTAAAAAGACGCACAACTGTGAGTATTAAGCACAGCTGAAGAGATTAATACAATTTCATTCTTCGTTTGATTTTTGAGGAACAATGCACATTAAGAATGATTTTATCATCGTTGTATTCTGTATTGCAACCAATATGTCTGATGCTATTAATGTCAATTGGACGCATGGTTTTATAAGATAGAAATGCTTTATATAAGTAATCATGTATTGGAGTCTTGATATGTTTAACTATAATGCATAACAGCGCAGACACAAATTTGGAGTAGCAATGGAATATAAAGGACAACTAAGTCTTTAGATAATTTTATAAACAGTAATACTATCTAATAATAGTGCTAGTCTCACTTAAATTTCCTCACTTTCCCTCTAGACGCGATTGAGAGCCTGTCTATTGTTGTCGACTGTATCTTGACATATAAATGCCTTTTTGTGTGTTTTTGGGTTTGTGTCCTATTGACTTGTACATTTCCTAACTATTATAACAAATCATTTTGCTTACAGAACGTGTCTCCGGTACACCTGCTAGATCGATTAAACGTTGTATTGCCTAACGTTTATGTGGCAATTATTTCATACATGTGCACTCTTATAGCAAAATAAAACATGGATGTTCTGTGCATTGACTGGGATATAAAGCGGACTGCCGTTGGAAATGGAATAAAGAGGAAATTTTGGATAGAGACAGAAACTTGGTCCTAAAAGTAAAATCATTTTTCACATTACTTTTGGATATTGATATTCAAACAATGTAGAAAATATATTTGCACTAATTATTCTTATATGCAACAATAAGACAATACTGTTGGCGTATAAGTAGGTCTACGTTAAAATTATTAATTATAATTTTGTCGGAAAAAAGACAACTCGGAAACTTTCATAGTTAAAAGTTAACGTTCAGTGGCAAATATTACACGTTCAGAACGAGTATAAATCAACAATAAATATAATACATGTACGAAGGTTCTACAAGGTATGAATCGACCGAGATGAAATGCGTAAAATTTTAACCACCCTTGGAAAATAAAAAAAATGTTGGATAAAGACAGATATTTTGCCTTACCTACGGACCCATCAAAGACTTGTTACAAAGGCTATGTAAGGTACAGAGAGTGTGACACTCTCTTGATGCGAGGGATTGGATTTAGATTTAATGTCCCCATGTTGACCTGACGTTGCTGCGCATTTATACATCCCGCATAGTCAAACGTTTTTGCTTTACTGCCGGCCAGAAGGAGACCTTTTTATCTATTTCCCAGTCAACCTTAAATTTAATCTATGTGTTCATTTGTATATCGGTATGTTCGTCATTTTGGATTTTACCAGTAATTACTTGGAAGCGGAAAGTAAAAATAAAGAGATATGGTATGATTGACAAAGAGACATCACTCATCATAGTCCAAATTACATGGATATAATGTACTAAAGATCACCGTAAAGTCTCAAATATGTGCAAATCTTATACAGTATAGTGAGCTATAATAGGCAGGACATGCACAAATGTGAAACAATTTAAAGGATTTATTACAAAATAATAATAAAAAAAACCCAAAAAAATATGATCGGCGGCAACCAACGACAACCACTGAATTACAACTCCTGTCTTAGGACAGACACATAAGGAATTTGGTGGTTTTAAACATATTTGTGATCGCTCAACCCTCCAATAACATACCTGTGACAGTGGTGTAACAGCACCCCATAAGAATCAACAGTTTTACTGTTAAACCAGTAGGAAATGGCTTAAGACATCAGATTGGCACGAAACACAAAAACAACAAACATAAAAACAAAGTCACAAAATACCGATCTAAGAGTAATCACAGTTACTGAAAGTTAGTTCAAAGCCAATTACAAATAACACTTTTTTGCAAAACGTGTAAAGACCCGAAGTACCGAGGGTCTAAACCCATCAGTTGGAACCACAACTCTAAAATACTGATGGATTCATTGGACTATCATGCCAGGCAATAGGATAAATTTGAAAATAAGACGTTCACACTCTTTTTGAATGGGTTCAGGCTGTGAGGGTTTATACGTACTTATAATGTATCGATCTTCAAAGAACCAAATATTGCTAAGCAACTGACTTACCTCCATGTTGAAAATGTTAGTGTCTCAGCAGGTTAAGCACCAAACAATATCGCTTTTGTGAGTAAATCGAAATTACATAAACTTCTTATTAAAGTAAAGGCATTAGGTATTGACAATTCACTTGGAAGTTCAATGTTTACCCCATAATTTTTTTTATCAGCAACCAAAGCCGGGCTTTAAACGTTATTGTGAAACAGACTTCTCTAGGGCCGGGCGGTTAGAATCAGATGTGAATAATTAAACATTGCAAAGATCTGTTAAAGTATAAACAATCTAAGCCTCCTCCCTCTTGAAATAGTATTAAAATAAAATGTGTCTTCCCTCTAAACAATTATTCCACATTCAAAGCTTAAATACAGATTCAAAATTTTTTTTTTTTTTGTTTCATAAAAAAAAGGATCAACATAAAGGCATATATGTTTGCTGAAGGGAGGTGTATATCATACTTTGTAAAAAAAATTGGATTGACAACATAGTTGTTACGTTTGGGGGTCGGGGTTTCAACAAACAACGATCGATTTTAATATGGGAACCAACGTTGTTAATCATTTATTCGAAATTTGGCATACTCTATACAGGTGCTTCTAATTAAGAATAAAACGGAGCGAGCATTATCCATTACCTTCACATTCCGCTATACAGATGATGTACTCTTAATTCAAAGTTTTGTGACGATGATGAACGAATCTATTCCACGGAACTCGAAATAAAGGATACCACAGTTACAGATAATTACGTCTACCTATTATCTTGACTTACATCTATAAATTTACTATGAATCACCATTCCATCAGCGCCTTAATAAGGCATATATACTTTTCAGTTACTACGATATTTCAGAGATTGCGCATCCTATCATTATTTCCTCAATAGAGGGCTACTCATTGTAAGGAAGTTATTTAACCAAAGGTTTCAAGTGGTAGAGTTAAAAAAATCCATTCGAAAATTGTACAGGACGCCATCACGATCGATTTGGTTGATCGTTATGGAAAACTAGTATCTGTTTCACAGATGACAGTGGAGCTATTCCAACTCCTCGAATGTGACATCATCGAGTGAGACTAAATTTATACTAACATGAGCAACCTGACGGGTACCACCGTTTGAACAGGATCTGCCTTAATCTTTCGGAGCAGCTGAGATCACCCCCGGTTATCGGTGAAGTCCGTATTGCTCAGATTTTACTTTTCTATGTTGTCATTTCGACCTTTATTGGTTGTTTTACCATAGCGCTGCCAGTTTGTCTACGACTTGTGAGTTTGAATATGCCTTCGGTATATTCTGCTTTTATTAAATAAATAAATTGGGTTCTACCTGACTAAAGTATCAATAAGTACACATCTACCAGAGTTAGTGTTTTAAAAGACGTCATAACAGTCTGAGAACAACATGGCCTTGTAGAATGACACAATATAAGTACACTGTATCGACTGGATGTGGGACCATAAGTTATCATATATAACAATACACACAAAAACATGTTTTAATTTATTACAAAGAAATTTAGTGTTAAAACTGATATCAATATTCAAAGATTTTCTAAAGAGATAAAATTTGAAAATAAGCTGATTCAAAGGACCAATGAGTTTACATAGTTTGTATTCAAATTTAGGGGTTCTATCATCGTACACAATTAGGGTGTGATGCCCTGTTTGTTTGTGATAAGAATTTCGAGTCAATAATGGGTGACCTGGTTTGACTTTTGACACACTCACTGTATGATGGTGTTCTTAAAATTTCTTCCATTACGAAAAAAATGTCATTTCGGGCATATTCAACAAAACCTTAACAGTCTCCAACACAATATGTTTTAATTATGGTAGAAAAATAGAGGCGAAAGATACCAGAGGGACTTTCAAACTCATAAGTCGAAAATTAACTGACAACGCCATGGCTAAAAAACAAAAAGACCAACAGACAAATAATAGTACACAAAACACAGCATAGATAACTAAAAACTGAGCAACATGAAAGTATATAGATAACACAGAAAATTAACACTAGCATTTTTACTGTGTAGTGCAACCAACGAAAATTAAAGAAATGGATAGCCAGTTTTCACTCACTATTTCTTAGTTTCTTTTGTCAATATCAATACAGGAAAAAACAAACAATGAGCATTGAAACCATGTCATGTATCAATAAGGAATAACAGCTAAACAAACAGCTTATCATACCAAATCTTCTTTTTATATCCACAAAGTTGATAGTAATACATTTATATAGTATGTGTATTTCTTATTATTAAGTAATAAGAAAATACACACAATCCAAATGATGAATTTTCTAAATGACAATTATGATAGGTACATGTACAAACATTATTGATAAGATTTTCACAAATAGGTACACATTATTTGGATTATAATATATAACTTTCAAAGATGTCGTCCAGGCTGCTAAGTAACTTTCTAAATGCATTCAATTTAGAATGTAGAAATCAATAGTAATTACGTCAAATTATATATACTTGGGGATTTTATTATCAATATGATTAGCAATGCCAGGGAGTTCCATAAAAAATAATTTAATGGAATTACAACGTGTTGTCGACATGTACCAAGTCCATAATGTTTGTTTTTCTTCATAAAAACAATTTTCCTTAATAAACAGGCTAGGATTTTGCCCAAAACACAAAACACCACAAGCAAGGTTATGATGAATAGTACCTGAAGTTTTACGGAGACCATTAGCAATAAATTGACCGTTAACATGTGTTTTTGTTGCAACACACGAGAAACATGTTTTCGCGGTCTTAAATCTTGATACCCCAAAATATTCGTCTGATCTGTGAATTTTACTTCCTCTTGTTATATTTTCAACTGAGTCTAGATTCGCTTGGTATTAAATTGTATTTTAGCTGTGGTCCCTTATGCACCTAAGAAAATTTGGTATAATTGCCAATGAGACATATTTCTACCGAAGACCAGTCAATTGCCGTCCATCCCATTCCATCAGCTTTTTTTCTTCGTTTTTACATGCCATTTTGTTTTTCTTTTGTTGATATAGTTGTGTGTTTTATAGTGATTAAGATAACAACTCAACGTTGACTGCTGTACCCACATTTTAAACATTTTTCCCTATTATATCGGTTTGTTTTGCCCACACATTGTTGTCAATATAATGGAATTTTAAGCGACTGTCATTCAGGTGAAAGGTCTAGCTAGCTTAAAACCCAGGTTAAATCCACCATTTTCTACATCAGGAAAGGTCTGTACCAAGTCAGGAATATGACAGTTGTTTTCCATTCGCGTGTTGTGTTTGAGCTTTTGATTTTTCCATTCGTTAAGGGACTTTCCGTTTTGAATTTTCTGAATTTTTCTTGGAGTTCGGTATTTTAGTTATTTGACTTTTTTCTATATTTAGAGTTTTGAACATTGATAGACTACTGTTAAATGCGTTAGTATTGATAACTAAGAGTGTTCGTGGAAGTATGAAATCTTAAAAAACAATTAAAAGTTACTGTGAAATAAAAAAACTAACGGGACTATGCAATCCACAACACAAGCAAACCAGAAAGTTATCTAACAGGCAAAATACTGTCTTCCGTGATGAGCAAGCCTCCATCCCCTATGTCAAATACCGAATATAAATTGCGCCATGAGTCCAAATAAGCTGTGATTGCATTCTAAAGAGATTTACCAATTATAAAAGAGAGGTGATAGATACCAAAAGGATCATTCAAACTCATAAGTCGAAAACAAAACTGACAATGCCATGGCAAAAAACGTAAAGACAAACAACATAGAAAATTAAAGACTGTTTGCTGTGTGCACGGAAATAATATCATATTGTATATTAATAATGATTAGAAACAACAAAAAATTTGTTTCTATAAACTATATGCATACTGCGCGACAATAGCGGGAGTACGTGTTCAAAATATATATTTGTTTTTTATTTTTTTTTTTTTTACGTTTATATATTTTTAAAATGTCTGTCACTCAATACAGCACACATTTTAGTGATTTGTTGCATCTCACCTTGAACTAACTTGTCATTAAGAATGTTTCCGAATTTGAAGAGTTTTGCTTCATATCTGGTTCTATATTATGAAATTGACACAGATAGACGACTTGCAAATTAAGATCTACAATACGCGTGACCGACTGTATGGCAATTACACATCTCATTTGATACATTACTTGGTCATATTATATACGGACTTCATTAACAAGGATGTGCTCCTATAACTCAAAATATTACTCCAGCGGTGCTCCGAGAAAGAACGACTGAGATCGACACTACACGAGTGTAACATTAATCATCAAGTTAGTTAACTGATACGATCTACTTAAGACATAATACTAGTAGTAGCTTTGCATGAAATAACACTTTATAAACATACACAGTCATTTCAATATACGTTCATCTCCATATAACATCATAGCAATTGCTTTGCTCCTTGCAAACTACAACTTTTCCATCCAAAAACTGTTTTAAAATGGGAAACAATGACATAACCTTTTGTACGTTTCAAATAATCCACAACTTATTTGTCATTGTAATATACAACAATGTTCATATATTTACGAAAAAGGAGTTTTTATGCAACATACAATAGAACATTTTAATGTGTAAGCTACACTAATGGAAAATGCAGAAAAAATCGCTTTGTCATTATGAATTTTTCAATAACAATTAGACTTGCATGTCGTACAGTACAACGAATTCAACTTAAACAAGTTTGGTTAAACAATGACAATTATACTTGCATGTCGTAGAGTACAGAGAAATAACATTTTCAGTTAAACTAATTAACTCAATGAAATGAAAATAAATTAATTCACAGAAAATGAGAGCAATGTTAATCTATTCCAATTGATCAATTTCATACAACAATTTGTAACTTAAAGCATGTAACAAATTTTACGAGATATTCATACATAGCATGTGGAGATTGCTTTTAAACGACATGTATTCTTACTGTAATAAATTGCGTCTCACTTTAAGTTGCAAAATCATTAATAAAACAATTATTGGGATCGTTTTAATATTTTGATGGATCGCCTGAAATTCAACAGTCAAAATGATTAGTTACTGCATTATAGTTATACCAGTAACGGGATATAAATTAATCATTGAAGTTAACTTGATGATTGACAATACATTGTTTTCCTTGATTGATACAAACGTATTCTGTTACAGTACTGTTGTTTTTCGTGGGATTATTACCAGTTTATGACTGCCAAGTGCACAACAGCACTCCTCTATAGTTCTATTTGTTGATTTTCTTTTTTGTACAGAGATCATTATGTAACATTCCTGAAAACTATCCATAAATCAGACTAAACTAGAACAAAGTAAAAGAACAGAAATGTTAATACTTTTGGTATCTAACGTTTATTTGCCTTAGCCTTGTATTTTGCAAAACCTTTCAGAATGTTTAGTCCTTAATGCTCTTCAATATCGTACTTGATATGCGGTTTTAACCTTCTGTAGTCGAATGTCACAGATGAGTCTTTTTAGACGAAAAACACGTCTGGCGAACAAAATTATAAACCAGCTGCTAAAAGTATATATATATATATATATATATATATATTTAGCAGCCTATGGGGTTCGTGTTTTTCGCAGTCTTTGGGTTTTGTATGTTGTGTTTTGTATAATGTTGTTTGTCTTTTGATCACTTTTGTTTCTGTTGTTGCCTTTGAATTGTCAATTTGTTTCCACTAATTAGTTTGAATGTCTCTTTGGTATCTTTCGCTCTTCTATAATTATATTCTGTCTATCGAGCTGACCTCAATGAATGTGTTGTGATAAAGCCATGGAACTCCCAGTTTTGTCCTCCAAGTGTATCTATCCAAACTTTGATTATTGAATTTGAAATTGCTTACAATGTAAGTATGCATTCTACTTTTGTTTCATTTATGAATAACTTTCACCGTGGACACTAGACACCAAAAGTTTGATAAGCTTAAATAAACCAGAAAAAAAACCTTTCTTTGTATCCTTAACAGAAAATTAAAAGGAAAAATTAAGATGAAGCTAAAATGCGCAGACAATTAACAACAGCAGTATATAAAAATCATCATATATACACAATTACTAGATACCAATTACACACAATTACTAGACACCGATTGCACACAATTCCAAGATAACAATATATGTATTTAAAAAATTATGTCTCGTCATTTGATAATTGTTAGTTTTGACAGCAATGTATTTTGGAAAAATGCATAGGAAGCCAGTTAAAGTGCTGTTCATTTGCTTTTGGTTTTGAAAAGTGAATGAAGGGATTTCGTCCTTCAACAACGAACAAGCTAAAATTCATTCAGTAAACTATAAACGTTCTAGTATGACAAAATATGAAACAATTCAAAAGATAAGTATAATGGACTAATTTATACAACAATAATAATGAACGAAAAACAGATAAGGCAAAACGTATCCAACGATAACCACTGAATTACAGGATTCAGGCTTTGGACAGATAGATAAAGAATGTGGCCAAGTTTAGCATGTTAGGGAGCGCCAAACCCTCCCCATAAGTTAGAAAGAGAGAATTAACACAACATAAGAACAAACTGTAAATATCAGTTGGACAGGGATTAGCTCATCAGATCGATACCTAGCACAATCACAATTTACAAAGAGAAAAAAGAAACAATGTACCGATCTTAGAGTACTGGAAGTTATTGATACCTAAGTCAAAGTCAAATTTAAATAATAGATAAACAATACTCTACCAGACTAATTTTTTAATCTTAAGCAAAGTGGACAGGATGGAACATCATGTACACACAGAGCAGAATATGCTTAAACCTTGTCTACATGAATAGTCTCAACGCGTTATGATCAACTTATATAGAAATCTCTCGCCACTCACTTCCAGGTATTATGAAGATTGGAGTTGAAAAAGTATGTAATCCTATAAAATTCCACTTTTACATTTAAATTTATATTCAAACGAAGTTCAGAAAGCCAACAAATATATGATATAACAGAACAATCAACTGCAATCTTAGTTTTTATACGCCCGTTTACGGGACGTATTATGGTATACCGTTGTCCGTCCGTCCGTCTGTCCGTCCGTTGTCAACATGTCGGACAATAACTCAAAAACGCTTTATTGTCTGCTCTATGGTCGGGTCATTGTCTCTTTCACACATATACCCATTTCCATTCTCAATTTTATTTAAACAATTTTCATGAAACTTTGGTGAATTGTTTATATCTATTGACGTAAGCTCCCTTTTTATAAATTTTAGATTTTACGTTTCCGAGTTATGGAATTTTATTCATAAAAAGAAGAGATTTTCCAGTTACGGACAATAACACAAAAATGAGCAGTTTTTATGAAACTTTGGTGACTGGTTTACACATGTATCTATTAGAATAAGCTCCTTTTAGTTTTTTGTAAATTTCTGATATGGCATTGAGGAGTTATGGAACTTTATTCGTTGAAAAAACAACGGGCGTATCATGCGCTCATGGCTCAGCTCTTCATTATACTATGAGAGTATTTAAAAAAAAATTAATTTATAAACAAAATGTATCATTTAAGTAAGGAAATGAATTAAATTGGTTGTGTTTTTTCACAAAATATATGTTTATCAACTGAACAATAAGAGAACAACAAGATATCAATAGTTAACCTTAAGCCAAAGTGATTTTATGTCCGTAAGAATGTAATTGGGAATTATCATATTAATCAATGTCCAATTTAAACAAATAACATTCCATACATTACACGAAATAATGTTCTGTAATAAACTATTCTGTATCTTACAGCCATGTCAACGACGCTAATGAGATATCATAGCCGTGGTAGCAAATAATTATTTGTATCATCACGATGTTCTACGACGTATACGTTACAATCATCTCCCCGAACTAAAACAAAGAGAGGCAAACATCTGCTGATGATTAACTGATAAGGATATATCATGCTATTTGTTTTTAATTCTGTATCTTGTACATAAACATATGTTAGAACTATGTTTATTTTTTCTCCCGCAAGAATCAACTTGAATAAACTGTCACAACAAAAATGTCATTTCTTCAAATATTAGTTGTGGATATAAACTTGTAGTTGGCCTATGATCGCTTAAGTACAAATTAGTAAAAACAGGCATTACATTTAAAAAACACTATGACCGTTAAATTTTGGTCAGTGGTTGTCGTTTGTTGGTGTGGTTCATAAGTGTTTCTCGTTTCTCGTTTTTACGGGGAACTTTATAGCTTGCTGTACGGTGTAAGCCAAGGCTCCGTGTTGAAGACCGTACTTTAACCTATAATTGTTTACTTTTTACACATTGTGACTTGGATGGATAGTTGTCTCATTGGCACTCATACCACATCTTCTTATTTATATATAGCAGTCGACGCAGCCGGTCTCGCTCATTTATGCGATTTCTGAGTTTTTGTTTGTTATCTTGATTTATCTCTCTCTCATTGATTTATTTCGATGATATTCCTATCTTTGGGATGATAGTGGATTAATTTACATAAAGCAAAGATTCTTTCTTGCATGAACTTACAGATTTCTTTTTATAGAGATGCCAACATTCAAAATACTCCAATTTTTTTCTAGAGATTTATTAATAGCGAGGAAGTTAGTGAACTATATATATATAAGGGTTCCTAGTCGTAAGTTCCGGAAAAATGTTAACAACACTAAATAAACTCCATGCGTCTTGCAGCTATCACTTTGAATGGTTTACTGGCATCACCATGATGTTTAACCGTTACGGAATATCTGTGAAGCAAGTGGCCACACATTGTAAATTTATGCGGTACAGGTATATTGGCCGAGTGATAATAATATAAAACCATTAATTCATGTTTGAACACTTTTCTAGTTTAACTGCATAGGGACGCAAATTTAAAGTTC